>NC_134277.1:140946838-142370588 GCF_949628215.1 Phalacrocorax aristotelis
AAGAAAGCATCTGGCAAAGTACCAAGGTAACAGCTATATATCTGCACAGAGCCCATCTGACACAGCCAACCAAGAAGGGGAAAACATGAAAGCAAACCCGTTGAGGATACTAGTGCTTCAGGACAACAGAATAGCTAGGAACACTTACATACACTGACTAAAATAACGCGAAATGTCCACCCACACACTGACAATGGAAAAAAAAATATGGGAACAATAAATACCTTATCTCTGGGAAAATTCATCTCCACAACAAAACCGAAACAGAATACAACATGCTCTGAGAAGGTAACATGGGCTGTCCAGAGATCACGGCAGTTCAGGAAAGGTAGTTACTGATAGGTGAGAGGCAGAATAACTTCCTGACTTCAAAGATTTTGCTTTCCTGATTCCTATTTTGCACATCCTGTACTGTATTTTATTAATTGGCTTTTGGATGAGATTTTTATCTTCAATTTCTAATAAAAGGTGCATAAGCATAAACCAGTGGATACAGTCACTGGCCTTCTTAAGACACATTTTTACTGGTGGCTGGAATCAGAAGACATAATTAGTCTTTTCCCTATATGGCATAGTGTCACAATCTCATCATGTACTAATGATCAGCAGCACTTTAGAAAAGGGCTCGTAGCATGAATTCCTGACATGGCCTTACTCTGAATCGTGCAAAATTTGCAAAACTCTAGCTTTTTTGCAAGCACGTGACATTATTATATTTATAACCAAGTCTCAGGACTCAGTTTGTAAAACCGTCTATACCTACAAACTGAAAGTATAAAACAAACAATAGCTATTATAGAATTAGGGAACTGACAGTTCCTGTCAATAGCCAGAAATGGTCCCCAAACCACACACTCAAACGTATTTCCATGCACTAAGCAATGGAAAGAAGCCCTTAAATGTTATTCAGTTTCCTGACTCTCTTAAAAAAGAAAAACTGTAACACACATCTGTGACCTAGCAACAATATGGTTTGAAATACTTTCCAGATCGCTGAACTGTGCAATACCTTTAAAAATGGGATGACAAAAGGTCGCAGTGGGAAGTTAGTAGCTTCTTGCAGTTTGGAATGAAATTCTTCAATTGTCAAAGTAGAATTCTGTTGAGAAAAAAAATTCTATCTTGGTGACAAAATAATGAAAACACTTAGCAAGAGAAACAGTAACCAAAGCACTCTGAAATTGCTTAATAACTTGTTCTTGATACTGATAAGAGGATAAAGAAAAGCATGCCACATATGAAATTATTACCTTATTAAAATACTCAGAGGAAATCACCAGCAACTCAAACATTCAGTGCCTGTTGCTTAGAGTACAGTTTAAGTTCTCAGGTGCTAAGCATGGAAATGTTTTCACATTTCAAACATCAGTTAAAGCTGCTTTTCTCAACTTTTTTTTTCCCCCCTACTGAAGCCTCTTGTAATTCTGTTCCCAGTGCAGAAGTGGTAATTAACATGGACAGACACCAAAAAAAAAAAAACAAACAATAAAAATCACATTTTTAAAGGTACATTTCTTGTAGTTTGAGGGGGAAAACTGCACTTTGCCTCTTGTACTCAGAAAGACAATTGTTTACTACATTCTAGGCTATGTAGGAAAGTCATTACTTTGCAGCTGATGGCTTAATCATGAAGACCACATGCTGTACAGGGTTGACCAAGGGAATAATATGGTATGTGAACATTCCCAAGGAAAAGATCAAAATTTGCTCCTCAGAGCTCAGATGAAGGTAGAAATCAACTGTAATTAACAGTGGGCAAGCACTTTTGATCTGAAAATCAAAAGCAGGTAGATGCTCCCAAAGCTGTCTTTAGTTTCTTTACTAGTTCCCCTTTCCACAGAGAACGACATAACAAACAAAACCACATTAAACAGGCATTTTGGGTATGGAAGCAAATGGAGAGTAGGGCTTACTGAAGTTACACTCCCTACATTAAACTTCCTTTTGATGCAGACTCAGGTGAAGGGGTACCCACTGCTGTCAGGTAGTGTTTTGTGATGATAGAAGCAGAGGACACCTGAGCCCTAGTGCTAAACAGTGCTGGCAGTCTTTGCTCCGAATGAAGTCCACGGCAACTGCAGCTGCTCAGAACAGATGTAAATTAGAGCACCACAACAGCATTTTTCCTGGTACATCTAATTACTGCTGAAGGAGATACATGGGAGACAACAATGTCTGGCAGAGAGGGGCTTTACTGGGGTAAAAAAGAATCCTGGTCCAGATTCACAACAGCCTGTCTGTGAAACAGCAGCCCAACTTGACAGATGTAGGTAAGAAAAAGCTGAAATTATCATTCAGCCGTATGATCACATAAAGATAACCTTATAAATAAGGTGACTTAAGCAGCAGCAATGCCCTGTCAGGTCCCTCATTGCTGGGTTCAATGAATACTGAGAAAAAGTTTTCCACTGCATAACCGCAGTCCAAACATATCTTCAGTTCATCCTTTTAACTAGTATTCTACCACTGTATATACAGGTCATTCTCCTTTCCCCAGCCACCTAAACTAGGCAAGTCGAACCATATTTTACTACATTACATAAATCAAGGTATGTCTACCTTAGGGGTGCTGCCAGTTTAGAATGAAAACCCTTTCACACCATTACAGCATAATACTATACTGGCAAAAAGAGGCAAGTCAATATCTGGTTGGAAATAGCTGCCACTCATGGACAGCTCGACAAGTTACTCATGTTAGCTCCAGCAGCAAGAGCCAGCAGTTCATTCTTGTACGTTTAGTACCCTTAAAGTAAGATATCTGCAGTTGTATGTGACCCACTCTTTTATATAATAAACATGTCCAGCATAAAAGAAGGAAAAGGAGAGAAAAAGATCAGTTATTATATCGTTGGGTTTTTGCTTACCACAAGTCCTAGCACAAGGGTACGCACTCTCTCCCCAATCTCTGGTGAAATGTCATTGCCAAACTGCTGTAAGGTTGTAAGAAATCTCTTCAGTTTGCTGAGTTGCCTAGCTCCACAAGCTGGCGGTAACTGCTGGTTAGCCAGAGAAGAGGAAGAGGAAGAGGATGGCCCATTGCTAAAGCCATTAGGAGGAGATGGAGCTCCATTTAATGCTGTTGGTGAATGGCTAGTGCCATTGGTTACTGAAAGAAAAAGAGAGAAGGGAGGATAAAAGGGGGGTGGGGGGGGTGGGGGGGGAGAGAGAGAAAGAAAGAAGACAGAGGGGAAAATCCATCAGCTTATGTTTTCTGTGCTTGACCTCAAAATTAATTAAGTTGCACAATCAAAGATAATTAGCCTTTTGACAGAGCGACTCTCTGCAGTTTGTATCTATTTCCCCGTAGCTGGTACTGAACAGTGTATGGATTGGAAGTAACAGCAGCTGCCTCTCACACAGCCCCCCCAAAGTGCTCCTGGACCTGAAAAGCATCATTTGAATACCAGCCTTTTGTCAGAGGATTTTAAAAAAGAGAGAGGGGGAAACAGAGAGAGAAAGAGCATGAGTGCATGTATGATTGAAGACAAAAAAAAATTGCTCTTTGGGGTAGAAAAAAATGTGCAGACATATTTCACGAAGCCTCAGTTTATCTCTGAATATTTTTACTTGTGTTTTGTACACACAACTGACAGCTGTGTTTATAAAACAGAACTTTCACGTTTTAACCTTACACCACCCAATGAGAAGGTTATTTTTTCCAATACAGATTTCCTAGCTGCTAACATATGGAGCGCACGAAGTTGTTTGTGCAGGTACAAATGGTGCCGTGTTCACTGTGGCCTGAAGCCTTGCAGCTAGGGCATGAAGCTAAACTTCAGAAGACTTCTTAGAGACCACAAGCAAATCACTCAGCTTTCATGTGCCAATACCATATCTTTAAAAAGGATAGGAAAGCATTCCCCTCCTGTCGCAAGGTTGCTGTGAGAATAACTATCTAAAGTACTTAGTGTTCAAAATTTATGGCAATGATATTCATGCAGACACACTGAAGACAACAACAGACAGTTTTTGGCAGCGATTTCAGCTTGATTCTTATCGACACTCCAGAATAGAGCAGAGAACCAAACTGAGGACATCCTTTTCCACCTAGGTTACTTGGAACAGCAACAGTCAAAAACACTCTGTTGAGGTTGAGTCTGACTCACCAAAATGACAGCGAATGGCAAGAAAAAGGATGGCTCCCTAGAAATACATATGTACCAGTGCACTGGGAGGTGTGGGAACCCCGCACACGACTGCACCCAGCAGCAGCTGTGCTCAGCTGTCCATTGCCCTGGAGAAATTTGCTGGTTTCTTTTGGGGAAGTCACTCAGAACCCATCCCAAAAAACCATCAAAAATTGGGTACTTGTCTACAATCAAAAAATGCATAGCAGTATTAGTCTAAATAGCTTCCTATTTAAAAGCATAACCGTGGTGAGCTAGCAACTTAATGAACTTTCTATGTTTCTTAATAACCAGCCTCTCTGAAGCCAAGCACCCCTTTGTCTTTGTCACCTTCTTCACCAGTCATCTTTATTTTTAGATACCAAGTCCTTTTTGAGGGTCAACACCTATCACTAGATCTAAATCACTACCGTATTACCAGACTTAAATCACTACCACAATACTTTTGAAGCAGCTTTTGCTCTAGTGATTGAAGTGCCCTTCTGGAGCTACTACAGAAAAAGCTTTCTGAATGGTTATCTAGTTTCTGCTTGTGTTTTACCCTAGTTTTTGGTTGCCTATTCTAGCTGCGTGGGCTAGGGAGAACAAGAAGTGGAAAAAACAGAAATAGAAAGAAGCTGGCCTCAGCAAGTTCAGCTCCATGTGCAGCTCCAAGCCTTGCTCTCTGAGCGCTGCAGTAGAGTGAGATATCTGAGTAAACAAATACATCATGATTGCAAGGAACTTGCATAGCCAAAAGTCATCACACCATGAACTTAGCAAATGAGGACTGGGAAGAAGAAGAACATGTCCTGCTCTAGCCTGACACCACCCCAACAACTCAGTCACCGGTAAGGGGCTGCTCTACATAGAGGGTCCTGGGGCTACGATCAAGAAAGCACAGAACAGCAGAGCTCATTACCTGGGATAGATATGAGGAGGGGAAAGGCAGGTAAAATTTCTCCCACAACAAAAGAAATACAGAAATGCTCCCCAAATGCAGCTTCTCTAAAACATTTTGTTTTCTTTTAATAGCCCACCCCATAGTAATGGCTTTATCTCCTTCTTTAGGTCTGAATTTGCCAACTGGCAAAGATCTATGTCATTTCTAAAACAAAATCGTGTTATTAATCAAACATAATTTAGCATTTAAAATTTCAAACTAATATATGTCAAGAGTTTTAATAATCTAAACCAAAGAAAACAAGGATAATTTTGACCAGAAAACAAATATGATCTTCCTGGCCTACAGGCATTCCCGGCTGTAGTAATAATAAATGTAACAGACACTCCAACAGAAGTGACTGTTTACTGTACAGGCTGGAACCGCTAAAGCCAAACTCCAAAATCTGACAGGGTAAAAGGCAATTAAAATCAGACTTTTAAAGACTTAGTCTTTGTATAAACAGCCCCCAAAATCCAGCCATGGTTCACACACCTTCCAAAGTGTTGAACCCAATCCAATAAACAAAACATCCAGAAACCTTGTGAGTACACTGAGGATTGTGAGTCGTTAAAGAACAATATTGTCCTATTCCTTTTACTATTGCCAAAGTCACAGTTCAAAGTACACTGAACTGTGCAAAGTGCATCACACTGGAGAGCTTAACCTGTAATAGCCCCATCCTGCAAAAACCTAGAAACAATTTAACTTTGGACAGGAGCAGCTCCTAGGATGATTCAGGTGCTGGAGTTAAGCAAAACAGATAAATTTTTGCAGGATCAGGGTCACTGGGTTAAATTGGAGTTTATGCGAATAGCTGGCACAAACCTGCCTCACTGTTTAAATTCAATGTAAATCGTCAGGACAGGGTTCCCTGGGATAAGTAGTACAAAGGCCTCCAGCTGGCCTTCTGCATAGAGGTGAATTTTAAATAAGGCATTTAACAGACAGAAAGGGACTAAACAGACATAGGCAAGACAAATAGAAGATGCTGCCTTCATTCTGTTTAGGCATATGTATTCTACTGTTCTAAAAATGTTTTATTTAAAACGTGAAATGTAAACACATTCTCATGTTTATACTATTACAAGGCAGTATGAAAGAGACCAAAAAATTTGCAGCTAAATCTTGGTAAGAGAAATGTGGATCATTTCACGGCTGTGAAAAGAATAGTCCAGACAACATGCCAGATTCAAATCTCAGTTACACTGATACGAATGCAGAGTAATTCCATCAAGACTAGTAGAGTTTCTTGTGTGTTTACATCAATAAACTGAGACAGAGATGCAGCCCCAAGTGATCTAGAGAAGTGGTCACAGACTAGAAATCTCTAGATAAAACAATAAAAGGCCTTTATATTTGGTTTTATGTTAATATTAACTAGACATAACATAGCACTTAAATCAGATTTCTTCATTCAGTCATAAGTGGGATGAAGGTAAGTATTTTCTGTATGAACTACACCCACTTTAAAAACATAAACAAACAAAACCTCTGAAGTTTCTATACAAACGGGATCCTTTAAACAACAGAATGGCATAAAAGAGAAGGTTTTCTGTACTTCTCACAGAAGGACTGATCTGAGCATTAAGTACAGGGAAAAAAAAATGCTCACTCTTCTTTGATACTGCAGCCAAGTTATCAATGAAATAACAACACAACTATGAGATGAATGTCTTAATACCTTAAAGTTGCATTAATCCATTGGGATCTTGGTTTTGTTTAATTACTTTATCACAGTACAACCAAATGCTGCTCCTGCCATGTCACGCAGGTTTCCCTTCACATATTTTGGTTTGTTACACACAGAATAGAAAGAATATGGAAGAAAAGAAAGAAAATAAGTCTAATTACACGTTGTGGGCGTGAATGAACTGGTTCTTGGAGCTCCTTGGGTAGTGGGAGGAGGTGGCATGGTTGGAGGCGTCAGCCTGGATTGTGTCTTCACATCCACAGGTGAGTCTGGCATTGTGGAATGCTTCTCAGTGCGATCTGCAACACACACCACAGGAACACACTGGTTTATATCCCCAAGCAAACCCCCTCTGACAACAACTTAAAAGCTAACACAAGAAGTGAGCCATTTCAGCATCTGCCGCAAAAGATTACACCCGATTATCTACTCCAGCGTGCTCTTCCCAAATTACATCATCCAAACCTTACTTAAGAAGGTGTTACACAGATGGTAAGACCTCATTTGTAGCGGTGCTGCATTATCTTTTGTTTTTATTTCTAGCATGTACAGATGCTGCCTCCCAAGCACTCCTGGAGCTGCAGTAATGCCACCTCCCTTCAAGGCTCTCACATTAGCCAGGAGGCAAAAACAGACAAAGAGACAGGAAGGTAATAAATCCCCTTATGACAGCTTTTCCAGAACTAAAACCTGAAGCTCTTCAGTACAGGTGAGCTATTGGGTGGGATATTGGTTGAAGCCAGCTCTCTTTGTGTCTCTTTGTAACACCTGCTGCCCTCTCCATTGCTTGTCTTTGTAATCCTGGAGAGATACTTTTGTTAAATACCGCAAGCCTCCGGAATCACTCTACCACCCTGACCCTGGATTTTCTTACATTCACCAGAAAAATAAACACAAGATGCCAAAATGGTAAGTCAATTGTCACACATACATACCACTGGTTTTAAAAAAGCATTTTAAGTTTGCACCTTCACACATTAAGAACAACTTTAATGTTCAAAACCTGCAAGATCAGTAGAAACATAACTCTCCAAGAAAACAAAACAAACAAAAGGCAAAAAACAGACAGAAAACCTAACAGAACAGTTCTCTTGCAACTAAAGATCTACAGACACGAGATATTTGATATAGAAGTATCTTCTTTTTCCAACACCTTTTTGGACCCCTCTATGTTAAAATTTAAAAAAAAATCCACCCAACCCTTAGGTTTCATTTATCGTGAATGGACAAAACGTGACAACATTTACCAACTGAAAGCAAAATTGAGGCTTCCTTACTCATGCCAGGTCTTTAGCGAGCCTTCTTCAGTAAAGATGAGTAAGATCAAATTCATCCTTTAACGGGCATAAGTTAAATTCTTCCATCCCTTCTTTGGGGGGTCAGATTTATTTTATACGCTGTCCCACACAAGTCTTCCTGAGCTCCATTAAACTATTTTGCAAAGCAAGTAAATGTCGCTGCTAATGGGTAAGCATGTAAGTCTGTAATTTTAATTCAAGACAATAGCAAAGTCCGTCACATTCTATAAATTCTGTCGCTCCACTTTGTGAAGTGCTCTCCTTGTTCTTACTAGCAACATACAAACTTAACTCAAAAAAATCATATCTAAGATTTGCCCTTAAAGACACTAAGAGAAATTACACACAATGCACACATTTAACAAAGGCAGGGTATGTTTAAAAGAGCCTCAAGACACTTAATTATCAGAAAGTAAAGAAAACCCAAGCAAACAAACAAAAAAAACCACAAAACCCACCACCACCACACAAAAAATAACAACGCCACAATGCCTAATAGATACTAATCTTTAGCTGCCTGAAACTGAGGAAGCATGTCCCAGAGACACAGTGTGTCAGGTACTGCAATTATAGAAGCCATCTTCACCCTTTGAAGAAGTGCCTACAGACGATGCTTCAGTTCTCAGGGAAAGGCAATAATTTCATACAGAACTTAGAGATAACTTTGGGGAAGATGTGCAGTGAAACACCCCCAGAACAGGATGAAGGGAATACAGATACAGTATTACAGGATCTGTAATGTTGATCTAAGCCTAGCAAACCTCAGCTGTGTAGGGAACAGTATCCAAAATGATTAGCTTAAATATTAAGGCTGCTACAAAGACAGGTGAGGTTTGATTTGCAAATCAAGCAACAGTAAATTATTACATTCTGGAAAACAAAAGCAAGTTTTTAAACATATTCTATACAAATTTCCTTTCCATATCACTATACTAAAACAGTTACATCTATATCTTCAACAAGCTATTCATTTAATATAAAGAACTATGAAAACTCATCTTGAAATGTTAATTGCTTCCTTAATAGCCGAATTCATCTTGCACTCACCTCAACCAACCTCAGCAACAAGGGAATAAATAGCTTTCAGCTCATGTTGCAACAGAGGGAAAGAGGCACAGCAGTGAGCCCAAGCCCTCCTAAATAAAGGCAAATATTTCTGCCATGCCAAGAAAGGAGAGAGAAAGGGAGGCTTGCCAGAGCTGGTGGGGAGATAACAGTGGGAACTGCTGGTCCATCTGGTTTTCATTCTGCTAACACTCACATTGAACTGTTAAGGAAGGCAGTCCAGGTACACAGATTTGAAGCATGTGGGAGCGCAGACACAGGCACAGAGGAGATGGAGGTGGGTGGAAGAAGGAGTGAGAGAAATCGAACTCCTCTAACAGTCTGCTGCTCGCAGCGAGCAGGCACAGCCTGTATCCTCCAATTCAGCTGTTGATAACTAGAAGTGATCCCAAGCCTGTAACCAACTGTACAGCTCCTGCTCCCCTCCTTTGCTGCATTTCAAAGTTCAGGTTTGCTCAGAAACGTGCTCAGATTGGAGGGGGGAGGCTTTCCCAAAAAGCTGGCAATGTTTTGTTACTTAAATTGAACACGGTAGTGGGAAACTGTGTTGGTTTTGCCCTCCAATTTCAGATTGCCATTCTACCATGATCCAACCAGTTTCACTCCCTCGAACAGTGTCTGCTACCCGGTCCGCAGATCACTGAAATTATCCACAGACCCCTGTACTTCTCATATAAGTCTAATGACATTAGGCTTGATTCTCCTAACTACCATTCTTTGTACCTCTTAGGGTTAAAAAAAAAACCTCTACAGGCCACTTACCTTTGCTTAACCTCTCTCTCCCCCTTACAAAGCCTAAACCCCACTCTGCTACTATATGATCGCAGGCAGACAGATTGATCTCTGGTTGCCTGTAAGTTCCCTAGCCCTGCCTTCTGTAAGGAGATATAAGACTCCTTTCAAGCACACCTCAAAACACTTCTACCCAGGGTACAAGATTATTTTGTCAGAGCAGAGATTCCGCTGGGGTTGGGGGGGCGTATTTTGGGGGTTTTGAAGAAGTATCATGCCAAAATGTAACTTTACCACGTGCTTGGAAGACACCACCACTACCACACCACCCAGGAGAACAGCCTGCTCCATTTCAGCCTCTACATCCCACCTTTCCACCCTCTTCAACAGCAAGACTCCTGCAGGAGCCATTCTGCTCTCACTGCTACTATTTACCTGTTCCTTGCCTCTACAGCTGGTTCCCCAACCTCCAAGGCAGCTATGGGGCTAGGGGCACCTGCCTACAGCGGCTCTGCACCCGCCTCTGTCCCACCACCCACAACCCCAGAGAACTTCAGCAGCTCTGTTTTTAAGAGGAACATCTCTCAGAGGATGGAGTGCTGATGGAGCACAAAGCAGCGCCGCTGCTGGTAAAAGCACTACTTAGCCTAGAACTCCAGCTTTCGCAAATCATTACTTTTTTTAATTTAAAACCAAACAAACACACAACACACTTTATTCTAATTGTTGAAAAATAGCCTGGTGATCTGAAAGCTAAAGACAAAATGGTATTCAAATTGTATTCGCGAGGCAAGTCTCCCCTTAACCTTAACCACGTTATTCTGTGAAGGCCTTTATGTATAGACATTTTTCATACAAACTCTCTGTGGATATTCTGCTACCCGTACATTCAGAGGTGATGAGGATTTGGGAGGGGAAGAAAGAATCCCTCAAGAGGAAAAACTATTTTTGACATGTGAAATCCTGCCTGTGTAAGATTTCATGTACATTTAACTCTGGTTTTATAATACAGGAGCACATACATTGAACTGCCTGAAATTTGGAAGAACTTTAAGGAAAAACATGTCTTAAAATGGCTTAATTTCTTGAGTTCAAAAACATTTTTAAGCTTTTGTGTCAAACCAAACAACCATTTGCAAAGCTAGGTCTGTTTTTTTTTGTTTTTCCTGTTGGATTCTGACATTTCAAACAATAATCCTGAATTAACAGGGACACGCCAGGCAGTATCCCACAGCACCACACATTTCAGAGCACAGGCTGTGCATACAGAGAAACCTCTTTCAGGTGCAAAGATTTC
This sequence comes from Phalacrocorax aristotelis, assembly GCF_949628215.1. NCBI lineage: Eukaryota > Metazoa > Chordata > Aves > Suliformes > Phalacrocoracidae > Phalacrocorax > Phalacrocorax aristotelis. The sequence continues at coordinate 140,957,973 of NC_134277.1, forward strand.
TTCCACCAAATCCCTCTAAACACTGACAGACTTGCACTCCTTAGCCCAGTTCATATCAAATGGGGCTGAAACCAGAGGTCCTCCAAACCGGAGGGAAAACAAGACATCTGCAATTCATTCTGCAGTGTTTGCTGCAATCAATTCAGGATGGAGATAGATGGTGAAATAATGGTCTAGTCCTAATCCGTACACACAACCCTCTGGTGCAGTGAGAGACTTAGAATAAATTCAGAAAATATGTTTCAAGTATGCAGAGATCTATTGCATTTGCTTTGGATTATATTTTTTATTTAAAAAAAAACCCAAACATTTTGAAATATACATTCTTGAATCTCTTTTACAGCAGAGTAAGGAGCTGTGATTTTACCACAGAAGTATTTTGCTCCGTTTTAAATTAAAGAATGTTGTAAAACCAACTTTAAATTATGATATTTCTTCTGTCGATTTCTTGGTTCATGAAAACTATACTGTTCTTGTCATTCACTCAGTTTTTATGGTAGGAGTTATTTTTATCACTATATTTAGCTGTTAGGTGAACACTGATATTTACCATAAGCACAGGCAGCTTCTGAAGACAAATAGGGAACAGACAAAGTAAAACGTGCAGCAGCAGGGGCAACGAGAGATGTGCATGTATTCGAACTGATTTACTTTACTTCCTGTACCCTAAAAGACTTAGTCCATTTTTAAAACAAGGCAGTCTTTCATATATGGCAATATTTCAGCTCACGTGGCACCCTTCCAAGTTTAACGCATCAAGGAAAGCTCATGTATGGAACAAAATATGGAATATATAAATACTTTACTGATACCATTTCAATAGCCAATTCAATGTCAAGCATTTCTAGGAGTGGTGTGTTTTCAATTTCCTTTTTTAAATGAAAAAAAGTATGGTATAATACACTGTGGCATTTATTTTACTTTTAGTTAGTGCAAACAGTTCCAGATGTAGATTCAGGCATGAAAGATTCTTAAAAGACGCTCTATATATTGATTGTACAGTACTTCTACTTCTGTGCCAACATGTTAAAAATAAAAATAAAAACTGCCAAATTAAAAGAACCCATTGTCTTGTTTCCTTTAAACTCACAGAAAGAACAAACCCCGCGTATGACACACAGGATTAGAAACCACCTCCGCCACCCAAATTATATGAATTGAGACCTAAATCCGTGGGATTTAATACTGATGATGGTTACCTAGATGAAATTGGACTAATTCTGATTATTTTGAGAGGGATAGCATGGAATCTGCAAGCAGGTAACTATAGGTTGTAAGTCATATAAGTGACGAACTGGGAGACAGAAACCCACAAGTCCACCTAAGAGGACAAATTATACAGCTCTCTCATCCATATCACTATCACGCTACAGCCAGTAAAGAACCTTCCCTCCTTCAGACCTAGCCACACCACACAGCACTGCTACAAGGCAGTGTTTGTGGAGACCCACAACTCCTGACTCTTGGACCCGCCACTACACAGAGCAGGGCAATATTACAAGGTATCTGCCTTGGTTGAAAAAGTCTCATTCAAGAATGCACAGTATAAGCCCGATACATATGGCAACGCCTACCCACCCTGTGCACTGCACACCTGGGGAAACCTGGAAGTCCTGTGATGCAGCCATAAAACGCGATATTTGGATGACACTGCTGCAGACCCTCTCCCAGCCAAGCACGCCTGGGACTTGTTTGAGAGCAGCCCACTCTTCATTCCATTCGCCTCTTGGCCCTTTTGACTTTTTTCTTAATGAATAAACAAGTACCTAAACACAATGGATGTTTTTGCACTATAAACAACTGATCTCAAACAGGCGTAATATAGACATAACATTCTGTCAGCACCAGATGCAGCCACGTTACTGGCTAGAAAGAAAATACCACCCAGTTTCCAGTTCCCAGCAGAGAGCTTTTTACTCCCTAGGTGATTTGCAGAAGGGCAGTATCAGAAAGCAGCTCAGACACTCAGACTCCGTCTTTTGTCACAAAACATTACCCCTGCAAGCTTTATCCAGCAGGAACGAGAATGCACGTGGGGTGAGTGACAGACACGTACAGCAAAGTTTTCAAGACAACATAACGTTTCACTGCCCCTTTAGCATGCTGGGTATGAAGCTCACATACTGAAGAGGACCCTTTTGCAGAAGCAATAGCACGACTTTACTGCAGTCCTATCCTGGTTCTCCTGTGCTCAGATAGTTGAACATTTCATATCACCAGCTATTACTCAGAATAAATGAAAGCACACTCAGTTTACCCATTTCTTCTCATTTAATATGCAGGAGCTAGAAGAAATTCTGCATCCTGGGAGTTCACTGAAGGTATCTCAGGCCAAGTTATCAGAGCTTTCTTCAGACGTGCTAAAATAAAGCCTTGAGAATAATACAATCCCCACTCTGTTTCCCAAAAGCTGAACGGGATTTTAGTGCTACTGTCTCCTGGTTTTGGTAGGAAGAGCTTGTCGATAATGTAAAGTAGGTGAATGATGGACAATGCTTTGCGTCACGTTGGCCACCCGTAATGGTACCTTGACTGGTCCTACTGTCACAACAATGAAACAAAACCCCAGAAGCACGCTCTTTCTATTCAGTTCTCTAGGGTGAGAGTTTCTGACTGAAACTGAGGACCAGATAATTACACATGTTACAAAATAAGCAATGTGTGAGTTCAGTCTCAAGAGTTGAGATAAAAATGTTATGGCTTTGATTTCCTGGACATATTATTTTCTCCTGAAAGAAATAAACTTGTCTTACCACGTAATTTCATTTTAGAAGAGGAAAAAGTAGAAAAATAATCTTCTTCCTCTCATTTAACAATCTGACGTGTTTTGACAATTTCAGAACTATAATAAATTCACTTTCCGTTATTTAATAATTAAAAACTGACTCCTGTCAGAATCACACCTTTTTTTTAAATGCCTCTTTTCTCCTTCCCGCTTCCTGGCTTTGCAAATTTTACCGTGTAAAATCACTTGAACGTACAAAGGAACACAGGGAAGAAGAATACATTCTAAATCTAGATCTGCTACCACCATAACGGTTTATGAAATACTTTAGCAAGAACAGACAAACAAAATTAAGGGCCGAGTTGTGACAGCTGCCCTAAATTTCCATAATCCCCCAGAAAATAAAGTCTACAAGTTCCCTTGCGATGGCTGAATACATACCAGTTGGCCTGTAACGAAGGTGAAGACAATGCGGATTTATTCTAAATATCCCACCAAGCATCACGAAAATGGCTCTGTGTATGCATAACTAGTGCAGTTAATAAGCAAATAGTCCCACAATCATTATCGAAACACTATTTCCCTGTTTATATTGTTTCCTGGATCTTTTCTGCTTTATTTTGTTGACAAGCTACCAAACTAAGAACTGTGTGTTTTGAGTGGTTGTCTTTCATGTCACAGGAACTATTACTGCTATTCCTAAACCAGCTCACTGAACATTGAGGCCTGAGCAAAGTGAAGAAGAGGAGCCCACCACCTCCAGCGTGAAGAACTGAAGAACAATCAGAGCAACCACTGGCCAAACCCACTCCCTGGCCTCCCTTACAAGCTACAGAGGTGACAACCCCTCCTCATCAGCAATTGCTCCCTTCACTTCTCCTATACTTATAGAGGAAGCCACTGGGGTGTTTTCAGATGCACCTTCCCAAAGGCTCTCAGACCAGTAATTTGTTTCCTTTTTGTACCGTCTTCTCTGGAAGACCTACCCTTGTCAGGTTTGCATGCTATTTGACAAACTACAGATGAAGTTAGACTGATATCTAAGAAACTCAAATGCCATCAGCATCAAATTAGTATTGTTTGTATGCTGTTACGTTCTCAACCACACACAGCACACATCCTTCCCACCAGAACATTTTCTCTCCCAATGCCAATTAAAATTTCCAAACTTGCCCTGCAGAAGCATGTTTACATTTTTAATCCAAAGTTTGTAATGTCCTAAATTAACAGTAAATAGTTTGTTACACACAGCTAAAAGTCTGAAGCAAAATGAATATGAACTCCTTTATTTTTAATCTGCGTACACAAAGTGTAAAGCACAGCTGTACCCATTTTAGAAAAGTCTTAAGACACTACAGATACCAGTATTCCATTAGATTTAACTAGACCTGAAGTATCCAATACAGACTAGATAAAATAATCTAAAATAACTTATTTAGATTCAGGGCAACTTTAGGTATTAAATTACTCTGCCAGCAAAAAAGTTATTATGGCTGTACTTTCAAAAGGCACCGCTTGTATTTACAAAACATGCCAGAAATCCTTTAGGCTCAAAAAGAATCAAACATGGGTGTAGGAGGTGATATTTTTCCATAGTTATACATCTGAAAAGATGATATAGAGCCTGCCGAGAAGGTAATGGGCATACATATGGCTTTGCTTGTTTTTAAACTGTGGAATTTGTCACGGACAAGTCAAGATCCTCTAAGGTGTGCAGTGGCGTTGGCCAGTCTGGGACAGACTGCTCCTCACCTCGTCGATCAAGCTCCTAAATACCTGCTCTATCAGATCGCACCATTTTACCCATCCAAGAACCCAATTCCTCCCAGTGATATTTCAAACGATGAAAAGCTTGTTCTGTTAGGCCAGATGCACAGGCCTGGGAAGCAAGACCTCACTCATAAAACAGAAAGCATGGGCAGCCAAACTCCCACTCCAGCAAATACCAGCCCAGTTCAAGGAAGCCTGCTCATTTCTGCCGTCTAACACAGACAGCTAGATTATCAGCCTAGACTCCCCATATAATCAGTGAAAAGAAGAGTTAGACCCTCTAATTCATTCATTCCTTAGGCTGCTAAGTCAAATGGCATATATATTCCCATATAGATCTCAGTCCTTTTCCTTGTGAAAGCCAGAGGCATTCAGAGTGCTTTAGCTGTGTGGCTGGTGTACATGGAAATCGGCGATCCTCAGTCGCCAGGCATACTAACTCCTTCGTTTGTATTCAGCCAGCCAAGGCAGGTATTAATCCACCAATGAAAAATATACACTGAAGCATATTTCCCCCAGAAACCCTCACTCAGGTGCTGCCACAGTTACTCACTGCCACTACTAGCGACAGAAAAGTGAAACGATAGGCTTTTCCCCTATCTCAAAGATTGCCAGTGTATAATACCAAGTAGTGCAATTTATTACCCTAATGAGTACTTCAGCATTTGTGGAAATACACACTTTGGAAGACTATCATTTCACATCATCAGATGATGCCATTAAAGACATCTTGTGTTTACATGACTGACTGTCTAGACAGAGTGTGAGAAAATACTCATTATTAGTTATAAGTCAGCTCCCTCAGTGCTGCATGTCACACCAACTGTATTTTACTTCGGGCACTGGATCACACCTGAAAGCAGCAGTGGGGAGGTTGGAGGGGGGGAAGAGAGTCTCAGAAACTTCACACGAAATTAAGACCCTCCATCTCAAATACTGTCTTAAGTGAGGTAATATCACTTATTGACAAATAAGCTCACAAGCAAAACAAATGTTACTGTTAGCAGAAACAAAAGCATATCTCAAATCAATTGTCTGGCCTAATATATCACATACATACTTAAATGTTAATATGAAATAATGTAAGCACGTAAAGGAAGAGGGAAAGGAAGAAACTTGTATGTCACGTAAAACCAGACCAACAAATGTAAAACCAAATTAACCCCCTTTCTGAAGCCAGTGAATTTACACAAATTCACATGGGCACAGGAAGCAGGTTGGCTCACCCAGGGAGGGAGGTGCTGGGTTAGCCTTGCAGACTCCAGCCCCAGAAACACTCAGGAATGTGCTTTACTATAGGTACTGAAAACAGCTGTAGGTACTAATGAGACCACTCACAGGGCATAGTTACACATGTTTCTAGACCTTAAAGCATCTCAGCAGTCTTAGTCTTGCACAACAAAAGTTAAAACTTCCTTCTTTTGAAGCATCTTCCTTTTGTTTTGAATTTTAAATATCAGACCACAACAAAAAAACACAGCTGAAGCCTGAATTGAAAAAAAAAAAATAATAATCAGCAATTAATGCAGAACCCACAGAAAATATATGCAAAATATTAAAACAATTTCAGGTCTCATAGCATTTCCATGCTTGACAGTTGTACAAAACATGCTTCGCTTCATGCTCAGCAGATTCAAATTAAATGTATTCCTTTTTTTTTTACCCAAAAAATACATTTAGAAGTTTTTTATATTTATAGAACCTCATTTTCATCAAGCCAGCTAAACCCACTACTCCAACACATCAATTTAGTATTGACCTTTGTGCATCAGTGCAGCTTCCATGGCTTATTTCTAAATATGAGCATATATGTGTGTACGTGTGTGTATGTGCATGCACACTTATATACATATTTAATCAAGTTCCAGTTATTTGATTTTGTATATAAAAATACTTAACTGTGACTTTTCTTTCTCTTTTTTTTTTTTTTTTTACATTCTGCTTTGGAAAATTGTAAGAAAGAAATAGTCTTCAATTACACTGAAGGGAGTGTTAAATGGAGGGGAAACTGCAGGGCGAGAAGTCAGACACCAGAGAGAAACCACTCAATGCTACAAGTGCAAGAGAAATATTGACAAAGTAAAGAAGTCTGATGTGTTTGAACTCTGAATGTTCAACGTGGATGCACTTAACCCTTGGTAATACAGGACGTTTTCTTGTACATGCTACCCTTACGAAAAGCAGATTTAACTCTCTCTGTGCAGTGGAAACACCCTACATTTGGCTTTGGGTCTATCTGGATAGATACACTTTGCTTCACTGAGAAGCACGTTCAACATAAGAGGAGCCATATTTACCAGAAAGGGAAGAAGATTCAACATGAGGAAAGTAACTCTGCGGCGGGGCAGAGGGTGGTTGAGAGGGCAGCGGGACAGCCTCTTCCCAAGGGGCGGCAACAGCCCCAGGATGCATCTTCAGCGGTCACTGGTGGCACTGGAGTGTCGGATAAAAGGGTACGGGGCGAGAAACACGGGCCAGCTAGGAGCACGCCTTGGCGAAGAGTCGCTGGAGATCTTTGCAGGTGACTGCGGACCGCTAGAGGGAGCCGACATTGTGCAGCCGCACAGGGAACATTCCGAATAGATGGCAAGGTACTCGGACAGCCCAAGGGAGATGCCTTAAGAAAAGCTCTTTCCAGTATCAAAAGTTAACCTCAGCCATGTGATATAGGAAGGAAAGCTTATGATGCTGTGTATGTACACATCAGTATGTACTAGTCTGTTTCCACCGTACCAAGCATAATAACAAGTATTTCTCTTTAAATTTTGGCTATAAACATTTCTTCCTCAAAAGAATAACTGAGCAGCACTGGCTACAACACAAGACCAGTTTCAGCGCCTCCTATTGTCACCCATCTACCCCAGCCAAACACTTTAGATGTTTCCCCCCTCCCTTAACTTACACCTCCCCCGCCCCCCCCCACCTCATCCTGTTCTGCAGATCGCTTTCCATATGAAACACTCAAAAAGCGAAATTGCAGCAGGTAGAACATCAGACAGTGGCGTGCCTAAGGTCACACACCATATCCAGCCATAGGAACCCAGATTACACTCACGCAACTGTAGCCACGTGATGATATGTGATTTTGAAAATACTCCACCAAAATTTAACACCGTTTCTTTTTCGCACCAAAACACAGAGACCCAAACAAAACCTGAGATTTTTCTTCAGAGCTACAATCAGTCAAAGAGATCAAATGGCAAGGAGGGCAGAAATAAAAGAAAAAATTCTAGGGCAGCTCTCATAGATCTTTATAAACATCTTTATAAACATCTTTCTGGCAGCACATACATACTAAGAAAGCTAAATCCCAATGGCAGAGACAATTCAAAAGCATAGAGAGATAGTGACTGCACTAGGATCTCCCGTGAGGACATGTTTCTTTAAGGTCTTCGCTTAGAATAGAAGACGCAAAACACAGCAAGAGTTGCCAGGTAGGCTTTAAACTGCTTGGGATACGAAGAAATAAAGAACTGCTGAATTGCAACAACTATCCAAGGCAAATTCTGGAATTATGAAAGGAAAATAAGAGTACCTGGATGAAATGCTAAACAGTTCACAAGAATAACTGTCCCCAAATGAGTTCCTGTCCATTATCTTTTTCATAATTATTGCAACAGAGCAAGTAGCTTCAGTAACTGTGCATACAAATGACCTATTAGAAACTTAACAGGTCATTTCCAAAGGTGATTATGAGCTCTGACTTACAGAGCTACTTGGTTTTGCACATAATTCTGTTCAATGCCAACAATCTGCACAAAATTAAAATAAAATGTGTTTTCACAAGACTAAGTGGAAATAAACTTTCAGAAACTAAATCCACCGCTTCAGAAGGTACGAGGTGCCGAACACTGATGAGTCAAATGCAGTCATTTTCATAACTGAAATGTTAAAAAATTTGCTTTTGCCTGTGCTCTGGTATCAGGAGAATGGAAAGAAGAGGAGGCAGTAATTAGATGTTAGAGCTCTTACAATGCCACATACTATAATTAAATTATGAGTGTAACAGCAAAAAAAGTCTAAGGTTAGATAGAAGGGATAAAAAGCATAGTAGGTTATCAGAGTGGACATCTGCTATAGATCAGCAGTATGGACAGCAGAAAAGTGTGAGTAGAAAAAACACACCTCAACCAACTCTTAAAAGAGTTCTTGCAACAAGAGGATGCTTTTCATCACAACAGTCCTAAGTGCCTTGTTTCTTAATGAGTAGCTGTTGGTGCTTTCACTATAAGAGAACACGCAATAGGTTTTGTATTAGAAAGTATCAGAAAATTATTTGGAAGCACCATTTAAGGAGAGCAATAAAGGACACAAGCATAGATGTGCAGCTTCCTCAGTTGCTGAAGTTGTTAAGAAACAGTAGGAGACACAGAAACAGATCCTGGCGCTCCCACTGTGAGTGGCTCGGGCACATTGTAAAGAAGTTAACTGAGCAAAACCAGAACCAGTTCACTTAAAATGCGCAGGGAAAAAAGGGTAAGAACAAGCACACCGAACTACATTAACCAGATGAAACAAAGGAAATACCAGCTTTCATTCACACCAAATAGATGAACAAAAAAACCAAAAACTCTAAAAATCTTTTATATTAATTGAAAAGAACAAAGATTGTGACAATGTACAAATAGCTACAATACTGGCATAGCTTGGGTTTAAATCTGTCTCAGTGGCTAAGAAAGAAATGAGTGAGGAGGGACCCGAACTTGGACCAAAAACACCTGGTTCTGGAAACATGTATGTGATTCTTTACGGGAAGAAGTGATGCTGATTGTTCTTCCCTTGATTTCTCTTCTGGCACAAAAAGAGAGAAGAGGTGAAACAAACACACCAAGGTACTATTACAGGCCTGGGATCTCAGGAGTGTCTCAACAGGCCTCCCTTTCCTCCAGCAACTCCACACCCTGACAAGAATGGGGACAAGAAACTCTATGTCCTCCTCGGTTCTGCAGGGACCCAGCAGCCTTCTCATTTACTACTCCACTACTACTTCCATTTCTTTCTTCTTTTGTTTAAAACAATCTATGTTTCTTTTTTTACCATCTCAGATGTAGACTTTGAACATACGCTCCGCATCAAGTTATGTCATACTGGAAGAGCTCCTTGAAATGCTGAACTTCACTTGTGATTATTTATCTGAAAGCTTTGCTTTCTTTTAAACTGTGTGCATTTTGTGGGACTGTATCTCATCGCTAAACTCCCAAGCCTTCAACCTGCCATCTCAAAGAAGCTGATGCAAAGGAGTCCAAGCAGAGTTTACTGTTGGTCTGTAATGAAAGTAAAATGATAAATCTCTGTACTAAAAGCCAGCTGCTTCATTCTTAACTCTAATCCCCCCCCCCCCGCCTTTTCTTTTGCGTTCTAGCTAGCGTACAGCTGTAATAAATGTGGCTCTTCTCACAAGCCGTGCAGATGTTAACAGTTCTGTAGGACATCAAGAAACATTTCAAGAATCTTGTAAGTGCTGACTAAACTTGCTTGAATTACCCACACTACCTCCTCCACATTCCTATTCAGTAACATTAGCCTTCCTGACTGTATTAAGAAAAAAAAATAATTAGCATTTAAGCCAAGACATTAATATCTAGGTCTAAATGCATTATCAATAAACAAGGAATGTTCTTAAGCCATAAGACAACAGATATTCAGATAGTGAACCAAAAGAAGTCGATTTATTCTTTGTCAGGGTGACTAATGCATTTTTCATTTCTTATCTATGCAAGAGTGGCTAAATGACTGTCTGAAAATATATATTTATAGAAGTCATGGCTGGATGTATTTGAAAGGAAGGATCAGAACTATAGCAAGATCTTTTCTTTTCTAGTAATCAAGTGGATTAATACTAAATCAGAGTGAAGGAGTTCAAAGTGCTACCTAGTACATTTTTATTAAAGTTATATTAGCATGACAGTCATATGCATTAAAGATTAAGCTAAAGCCTCAAAACCACAGTCAGTTCTGGGCAGGAGCAAGCGTCCAGCTGTGCAGGTAGCGGACTAGATACCAAACGCATTCATTAAGATGGCCTGTACTAGAGATACTGTTTTAATATCCTTCCCTCTTCAAGCAACAAGCTTAGTCTCCTTTTTCAGGGTAGGACTTTCAAGACAAGTGAAGCAGTTTAGAAACACAGTCACCAACAAAGGCAAATGAGACTAGTACTCATGTATTACTCCAGATGCTTGAAAATCCAACATCAAATACCCTACCCTGTGTGTAAACTTCATACTTTCAAAACCTACCGGAAGGAGGGCCGCAGAGCGATTCACAGCACTGAGCCATAAAAGGATCACAATCTTTTACAAGTTCAGAAACAAAATGTGCAGTCAAGAGTTTCCACAGCGCAGTTTTGAGATTGTCTCCAGTCAAGTGTCAATCTCAGCAGAGTTTCAAAGAGGACAGGGTAGGGAGAAATAAAACGAACGTATCAGTACACTTCCTGCAAGGGACTAATAAAAAGACCTCACTCCTACAAAGACTGACATACCTGTTCAACTTCAGATACTTATTCTATTATGGTAGCACACTTGAAGTTAAAATCAAGTCCTTGAAGACGCAGGGCCCAAATAATTTACCATGAAATGCAGAATTCAGGGTATTGTTTGTTCTTTAATTTAGCAATACAGGAAATCTGTACATAAAGCAGAATTGCAACATGCTGTTTTTTAAATGCTCCATGACACTGCTTTTAGAGTAATTTCACCAAAATGTACTAAAAAGAACATTTAAGCACTTTGAGATAAGCAAAAAGACAATAGACTACAACCTTAAAAAGAAGTTAATGTCATATTAACAGAAGCAATGTAATTAGCTAGTCTAGAACCTCAACCTGCCTTTAAGCTTCCCTGAACAAAATAAACTGGGAGGAGAGAGCTGGAAGAAAAGAAAAGGGGGAAAAAGAAAAAAAAAAAAAGGAAAAAAAATAAAGAGAGAGGCAAACGAAAACCCACATGAGCCAGAGTCCCTAACCGCTGTTATTCCTCCACGAGCGGAAATGCTCAGTTCAGTCATGGCTTGGGAGGCATAAACATCATTGAAATTCAAAGGCAGCTCCGAGAAAGAGGACGCCTCAATTGGTATGCAAGTGGTGTTTTCTCGCCCTGAATACATTATGAACTTGCAGCATGCTAATATGCCATGCTATCATAAGCACCAGATGGAACAGTAGGCAGTATATGTCCCATCAAACCTCAGGAAGATGTATTAATGTTCCTGCTCTTTTTTCTTCCCTTCCCCTCCCCCTTCCCTACTACAACCCTTCAGCTGTGTCCCTAGACTGGCACATTTCTTAGCATCAGTCACCTGCTCCTGAAGCACAGTTCTCCAGGGTTGCCTCATCTTCACCAGGTGGTGCCAAGCATCTTTTCAATCTTTTTTATCGCAGAAGGTAAAGGCCACAAGACGTGTCAGGCTGTGCTTACTGAAGGGTACCGAGTACAAAAGATAACATCATGAGATAAATGATAGATGAAGAAAGACTTCGGGTTTAAAGCTAGCACAATTGTTTTAAATTATGTATAAGTAGCGCGGCAATTTCCCCCCTCAGTACTATTGGCGAATGAAGAACTTGGGGGGCAGCAGTGAAGGGTAGGATTTTCTGTATAACCAAATAAAACAGAGGAAACTGGATTAAAGATCTCTGAACTGAACTCCTTTTTCACCACACTGGAAACCTTCTCAGACAAGACGTACACAATTCAACCGCCATTTATAGGGTTGGGGCAGGGTTTAATTTTAAATCTGAGTATGAAAATGGCACAGAGGTAAATTAGTTTACAGGATTTTTATTTTATTTTATTTTTAATTAGAGATATGACATTCTTTGACTTTTACAACTGAAGAATCGCTTGGACCTATATGTATGATTCTAAAGAAGTGTAGCACATTATTTTAATACTGCTCTGCATCATTAATGAATTCAATCCCAAGCAGGTTTTATATGACTAAAGAGAAATGTAATATACCATTCTGTATGAAAGTACGCGTGTATGTATACGAAACTAAAAGAGATCTTCTAGTATCACCTGAATTTTTCCTGTTTGTTCACAGAAATACATCTACTGAAATATATAGCTTGCAAGAAAATTATTTTAATTTTTTTCCTCCTGCTGGGCCCTTCAAAAGATAAAATTAAGTCCTCAAGACTGAAAATGAAGAGTCTGTGCATGTAAACCACAAGTAAGAAAGACCTGAGATGGCTGAAGGAAAGCAAATCAGCTATTTGTATTTGAAGTTTTAATGTTCAAGTGTTTTTAAACATGTTTTTCAGAAAGATATCACATCAGTAAACATTTTGCTAATTTTTGATATTTGAGAAACCACCTGCTGATTTACAAACAGCTCTCACTATGCATGTAAATCTATTATTTTCCTAACATTAGCCTTCTCATAAATACAGTCTTATTCTGAAAGACGCTGAGTATTCACAACTCACACAAACTTTTCTGTGAAGTAACTTGAGTAACTAGCTCTTGCGCCATTTTGGGCAATGTTATCTGTTGCATGTGTACGAAGGATTTTTTTTTTCCCCACATATTAAAGGTCTGACCAACAGGGATTTCGCTGCACCCATCCAATACTAACTAAAATAAAAAATAATTACGTTTTTCTTTCAAACAAAACACTTTATGATCGTTATTCACAAATAGCAGGCCTTATTCTAGCATCTACTAAGCCTAGATAGTCTCTACCGCAAGGATCTCTTAAGGACCGAGTCAGAAATCAGACCAATGTTTTCCCTTTTTGTCTTCCTACTGAATACTGGGGGGCTTGTTTTGATTCTTAATATATAGCCTTTAAGGGTAATTTGCTAGATTATGATTTGCATTGTGCAAATAAGTCTATTTAAGTCCATTATCCTGCATTATAAAGTAATTTCTGACACCTAAACAGCACTCAATTTAATTATGACATACTAAAACAGTACAGCTGACTCCCAAAGGAACCTGTTTGGATCAGAAGATGATGATATATGCTAGCTGCTGATCATCTTTCACCATCAGATCTGCAATCAACTGTTTTAAAGAACAGTATCAGAACATCTGCATCATCGTATCATTTTGTGACAAAAAGCCCTCCAAAACCTAGCAATTGCATGCAACAATGTGTGCATATCCCAGACTTGTAAGCAGACAGATGTAAAAACCAGTAGCTTTGCTGTAATGACCAAAGGAGACAAAAAACACGGCTTTGATTTTGATTTAGTGAGCATCAATTTCTGCAGCAGAATCCCCATTGGGTAATTCATCAAGGCATCTATTCTGTATCTAGCATGGCAAGACAGCAAACACACTTACAGCCTCCAAAAAGAAAAACACTTGTGACACAACTATTAAGCATTCCTGGTGATTAAGTAATAGGCACTCATCCTTTCAAGACTGTCTTGAACCAATGCCCCAGACAAGACCGTGCAATCATATTTGTTGGTGTTGGGATGAAATCAAGGCATGGTGATCTTCTGTATTCTTTCAAGAAAAGGCATTATTCAGCAGCATCCACAAAGCTCTTTCTGAAAGAATGCAGTAGTTAACTTAGGAAAGAGTATATAATTTCTCTTGTGGCTCTATGGAGGGAGGTTGGTTGATAACTGAAACGTAGGGAGTATTTTTACCTTTGGAGCTTTTACAGACTCTCAAGAGTGGTTTGAAGCAAAAGCTTTAAGGCAGCATAAACTAAAAAATTCTGTTTCTGCTGGTCTCTAAAAATGAAATACTCTTGCTTTCCTTCCTTGAAATGAAAGGAATTGGAAATTACTACTCTACCAATTGATATGTCAGAGGAAGAAGCCTGACTGGTCAGCTGTCCTGAGAAGCAACCATGCAAGTGCAGCTTTTACTCCACAAGACATGGTTCTGCCTATGCAGAGGAGTCTGAAGAGGGCAAAGAAAGACTGCAACTCGGGCTCTCCATCAGATGGCAGAGAACTTGCTATACATGCTCTCATGCCGAGCTCTCAGTGAAACTTTCATGCACGGATTCATCTCCTGCACAGAAGCCTTGCTTATTAAATCTAGAAAACTCAAATACAGTTTTGCTTTTACAACCACAAAGAATAACGTAGAGAGAGATGTAAGGAAATTAACACAACAAAAATATGAGCTTTCTTCAAAATACTTTAAAAATTTAACAAGAGAGACAATAAATAGCATTCCCAGAGGGGCCAGCATCTCGCTTCTCCTCCATTTGCAAAGGGAAAATAAAGTGCTCACATTGACTATTAGGAATTCAGAAAAGTAAAATATACAGTCATTACAGCACAGCTCCCCTTTGAAAACTGCAAAGGACCATGTCATTGTTTCTGAAGATGTGATGCAGTCTAATGGTGATCTCAGTGTAAAATAACCAAATATTGACCTTAATAGAGGTATTCAATTTACTTCCAATATGTAATATGAATGAGATCAAAAGAAGCTCTCGCTCTTTCAGAAGCCTACAGTGAGGAGATCCTGCAGCGCTGTGGAAGGATGAACTTAACCAATGGGGATCACTTGAATTCCAGAAACTGAGTTTTATCCCTGCCCTCCCTCTGCCAGCGGAAAAATGAAAACTAAAAACACCAAGTCCAAAGGCACAATAAACTCTGTGGCAAACCAGTTTCCATGAAGAAAATCAATGACTTTCAAAGCTATTCAATGGCAGTGCCATCTGACCTCTCTGGACATCTAATTATACCCTTTCTTTTACAGACATAACCAAGGCTGCTTTAATGAGCATCTCTCAGCTTTCTTTACCACATCAGTAACTCCCAAAGTCCTTACGGTTCACTCAGTATTTCTCGGAGTATACTTTCAAAACTGATACAAACCCTGATTCCCTCTCAAAAAGAACACGTTATTGCATCCCTGTTTTTTAAAGATCATTTTTGTATATTGCAGTGTTTAAAAAGTCAAAAATAATGTACCTGGTACCATTCCAAGCAAAGAAAGCAGCCAAAAGAAACAGTAACACCGTTCACAGAAAATGACCCCTTCTAAACTTTCAGTTAGCAAACTTTCACCTAACTAGAATACAAATAAGTTCGTGCAAAGCCAGCAGATATAATTACACAATCAACAATTATGTGGTGAAATGGACTGGAAAAATAAAATTAAAACAATAAATGTTAATTTGTATTTGCTAACCACAAATAATGTGGCTGGTGCTCTCCAAGGCACAAAGTCCTTAAAAAAAAAAAAAAGATTCTCTTAAAAATTCAAGGAATTATATGGGAAAGTCACATAGAGGAAGGTCAAAGGAGGTGCCATTCATTTGGATTATGAAATAACTACAATGAAAATTCAAGGCTGCCCTGGCTTAAAAGGGCCACCCGAATATATTTGGAATGCATAGTTTAGAAGCAAGAATCAAATTATGGCTGTATTTTTGTATGATCCGAGTGCACACATTTTCCAAACTGTAATCTTGCGGCAGGAAGACTATTTGAGTCATGTGTGTTTGCATGACTCACGGAACACATAGTAAGGACAGATCTGAAAGAAGGAAGGGGAAAGGCCCTGTATCACTAAACAAGATTACTCCTTTAGCAGGATGTGGTTTCAAAACAGGAGCAGAATAAGACAGTGAACCCAGAATCGCCAGAAGAATCAGAGAAAGGGGGGGACTACAAGAGTCTGCATCTGAGATGCACAGGAGGGCTCCCAAGGCTTGGAGAAACGGATTATAAGCACAAAAAAAATCCAGTAAGGCATTAGAACTGAAAGGGTACAAAGCTAAATTTTAGAGATGCTTCTAAATGACTTACAGAAGGCAGAATAGTGTATTAAACCCCAGAAGACAAAAGATGTATCAGTAAGAGGGAAAGGGCAATGGACTTCGAAAGGTAAAACATATTCCTGCTTCTTGAATCATCATTTCAAACCCCACTGGAAAATAGTTAAGAATATGCAAATCCCACTTTCTCAAATCTCAATTTATTATAGCAACCCCCTTTTTTTAGCCAAGAATGATATAGGCCTGACCCTACACCAGATCTGCGCAAACTTGCAGTACGTTTGAAGGGTTACCAAAATACATTTTTCTTCCTTATTCCTCAGCATCTCCTCCAAGAAGTGATCAATACCGATTCCTTTCGCTCTTCTATTTCCACACTTCTTTTGGTCAATATGTAAAATGCCAGAGAGCTTGTTACAGTCTGCTTCTAAAGGGATGTCCATAATGAATGAGAACCATATAAGTAGTAGTCTTAATAACTGCGTCCACTGCTGTCGGTATTTCCTTTTGAAATTCAGAAAGATTTCCTGACACATTTGACCTACACATTGTACCTGTTTAAAACCACAGTTACATTGCAGGCACTGTTCCAGAACATATATCCACATTAATACTAAAATACCTGGCTGGATAATTTAAATTCATTCAGATGTGTGGGTCCTACCAGGTAGTTATTCCCCCTTAAAATTTCACAAGACTGCCAGATCGCAAGAGCAAGAAAATGAAGTTGGTTTTATTTTTAAGAAGTAGAAATAAATGCACAACTCATTATGCAACATCACGGAAAAGCTCAAGTAAGGCCGTAGCTTCATGCCATAAGAATTTGGGCAGGAGATTTTTAGAAGTTGGATTGGTTCAGTGTCTCTTTTGACACTACAGCCCTAAACCAGCTGCAAGACCATTACTACCAGGTGGTGTGCTGCAGCATAGGGACAAAACCCAGAGGTCAGTGAACCTCCAGCTGAAGCGACGCCTCTCAAATCCCAAGGTCTCCAGAAACTTGCTGTCTCAAGTTCTTCTGCAGTTAATGCTCACAATGAGGCTATTTCTCCATACTCTGTCTGTAAGTGGCAGTAAAGAAGATATTACTAGCAGGGAAAAAAAATCAAAATAAGAAACCCAATAGCACAGAGAGATAAGTTCAGCTTTAGGATGTGGAAGCACAGCTCGATGAGCTACCACAGGATAGAGGTGCAGCCCTTTCAGCCATTCCTGAGTGTGACAATTCTGCTCTTCTACCAGCACACAAAGGCAAAGTTCATTCTGCAAGTTACCAATCAAGTAATGGCTTCAGATCAGATTCAATGAATAATTAACTTTAGGTGCCCAGAAGCTCAACACTGCTGAAATTTCCCCCTGAAACACAACACGTAATCCAGTGCCATGCACTGCTCCCCCCTACAGTGCACAGGGCTGAAGCACCTCAGACTGGGTATCCAAAACAGCTAACAGATCCAGTAGAACAAAGAATCATCATGCAGGCTGAAGTGACCTCAAGAAATCAAGTAGTCCATGCCCTTCTGTCTCAAACCATGTGCAGTTAGATCAAGTTGCCAGGGGTTTGTCCAATATGGTGTCTTCAGTAACAGAAATACAACTACCTCTCTGGACAACCTGTTTCAGTGTCTGATGATCCTTACGGTGAAACATTTTTTCCCTGGTATCTACTTGGGATTTATCACGGTCCATTACTTGTGCTTGTTGCCTCTCATCCTATCACTGTGCACCTCTGAGAAGAGTCTGGCTCCATCCATCTTCTCTACACCCTCCCATTAGGTAGCTGTAGACAGCTCATGACAGAAAAGATGATAAAAAGTTAGTTATATTTAACTAGCAACTGCCTACAGCTCCCCAACAGGGAAATACTGGAGATAGGATGCTTTACTCCTGCCTTTCAAGAGGCCTCAGTAACTTGGAGACATGGGATCCACAGTACTACTCCCTCCTCCAGAAAAGATGTCCATATCCTCAGCTCCAGAAGATTGGCAAGTAGAACTGTCTGTGTAAGACAGAGCTAGGCAAGACGGAAAAGGTGAGCTTTGATTTTATTCAAGTCTTTTGAGTGGAAGACTCCCTCCAGAAGTGAAAGACACGAATTCAAATCCTCCTTCTGCTTGCTCAAGCTCAGGCCCATAACGTATTCCCTCAGCAGGGGGGGAAAGCTGCTGTACAGCATCAGCTTATTCTGGATGGGGGTAACGTCCATCACACTTGTCCTGCCCAAGGACCAAGAAGCAAAGATTTCAGGAGGGACCAAGGCCTGGGATCAGTGGCAGCAAGGAGGAAGTAGCTCCTGCACTGGTCCTGCTCTTCGTCTGGTGACTCCCGTGTACAAGACGCAGAAAGAACAGATGTACGTCGCAAAATGCAACGTGGTGCAGAGATGGCTGAGCTCCTGGAGAGTTGAGCCAGTGAATATAGATAGCATGGTACAGCATGGCAAGGGCTTCACCAGCTTCACAGAGGAACTGCGTGAATGTGGGATATTGAATGAAATCAGCCTTGCCAAGCAGGCCAATATGGCTAGACTGTGTCTGTGTTCAAAATCCAAGCGTTGCTGTGCCCTATGGATTTCCCGATTTAATCTCTACTCGCCTCAGTATTGCTGGCTCTGTGCTCCGTTTTACACCACACACATTTCTGGGAACAAGAAGTAAACCTGCACTTGTGAAGAGACCAATGTTTCTAAATACGCATTAGGCATCCTCTGAGATTACCTACCAGATCTAGCTGTGCAAACGACCCAGATACAGAAATGCCTCACTCCCAAAAAGACATAGGCGTGAACTCAGCACTGGCCTGCTTAACCCTGTCGATACCAAGACAGATCTTGGCATACACCGATGCAGCTCAACATGCCTGGGAACCTTTAAAGCTGTTAACAGTGGTGCATCTGGAATGAGGAGACAGTTGAGGGCAGTACAAATGCTGGCAATTCTGGACTTCGAAACTAGCTACTGCTTGAAGTGCAGAAGTCATCTTGTGCATTTAGCTTTTGTCTGTGAGCTGACAGCGAGAGATCAGGATTTAACTGGTTTTGTTTGTTTTTGGTTTTTTTTTTTGGTAGAGTTATCCTTGTTGTACATACTTGGATGAAAAAAAGATGCAGCAAACCAGAATACTGGTACAGGTATAGGTACAGGTCCTGAAAAGGACCATATACCATGTCTTATTCTGCTCTGACATGCATCAACTTCTCTATTTAGACTTCTCAAATCGGCATATCGCATCATTTTAGAATTTCTTTTACCCAAAACTGGTATTCAAGTCTTTTTTAATTTGCGTATACACAGATCACATTGATTTGCAAACTGCGATGATCACGCCCTTAACTGGCAATTATTTCTTAGCATGGAGTCAAGATGTGATATGTCCTAAACACCCTGTGCACACCAAGGTAGTTTGTGTGGTTCCTGATTGGTTTGTTCCTCTCCAACTAAGTGCCCGAGCTGAAAAGCACTAAATCTTCACAGGGCAAGAGTGTTTGGGACCCTGCTTAAAAATATGTATTAAGAGCTATTTCTGCAGGATGATCTGCATCCCGTGATGTGTTAGTTACTTTCTACGGATACATAGCAAGATGCTGTTCACAGCCCCATGGGTTGAGAGTAAGAGCAATAATGTCATGCAGACTTTGGAATTTATTACTACCATAAAAGAAGAAGAAACTTTAAATATTTTTTGAAAAGCAAGTCATTACACATCATCTCCCAAACCCTATGATATGTATCTGAAGAACCTAGTGACCCACAGTCCTCTTAGGGAAAGAGCTTTTCACTCCCATCCGAATCCTGAAGAAGATAAAGTCATTATGTAGGATGATTGGAATAATGATGCAAGGTTAACACTTCACTTAAGTACTTCCAGGCACATCTTCCCCGTTTGGCAGGAAACTTGTTTTGTAAGACACAGAATTGTCCTAATATAACAGGATAGCAACTGCAACTTAGAACAGAACAAGTCGGTTAATGGACTGTTAGGAGATTTTTGCTGTATAAGAGCATTTAGATGCAAGTATTTAAAAAACAGGTGGATAATCCAAATGTTCAGTTACTAGGACACTAACAGTTATGTCCATGGCAATTTTGTTTCTGTTCTTTAAACAAATCATCACTTGCAAGCACTAATGTTAAAACCAGAAAGCCAGTCTAGTACACAGTGGCTATAAATGCCAAATCAATTTTCAGCAGATAATAAAGTCCATGTTTTACAATCAGCAATGCACTGTTTTACTACCCAAAATGTAAGCTAATAATATATAGCTCTGCTAAATGGAAAATGCAGATATGCTGTTAAGAAACGGGCTGGCTGTGAGATGATGGATCATTTCTGCTGGGACCTTCTTAAAGCTATGTGCAAATGTTTTGAAAATATCACATGATGTGGCCATGTGTTAAAAATTACAGCCAGTTAAGTTCTCTGCTAAGAAAAATATGTGGGCAATTTATGAAATGCACTCCAGGATGGAGATATCTTAAGTAAAACCAGATTTTGAAAACAAACCCTTTTTTTTTTTTTTTTTTTTTTTTTGAAACATGAACTTAAAAAAAAAAGTTGCAGCCACATCTGGAGAGCAGAAGTAAAGAAAGGGTGGTCTGACCTAATACCAGGCCATCTTCTGAAAGAGCAGCATTATTTCTGGGCTACAATGACTGTGATCACTGATTGTCCTTTTAAGGAAACCATGCTGAATACTGCCATGGGCAATAATAAAGCATTTTGTAGGCCAACATCTGTTCTTTGAAAGTACTATAAAATGACTGATAGATTTGTAATGTTTCATAAATAAAGTCCGGAATAAACTGTTCTTAAAAAAAAAAAAAAAAGAAAAAGGAAAACAAACCACATTCACAGTAATCAGACAAACCGATGTACAGTATTAGATTTGAACACGGTTCCCCCAGCATCAATTATATAGAGATAAGCACTTCCTAGAGTTCACTACATAGAATGACAAAATGGTTAACTTGGTTACTGCAAGCTGCATGTTAACGGGATTATCTTTCCAGGGACTTCTCTCAGAGTTGCAGTAGTGCCTTAAAAGAGATCTGAATCGCTTTTACAACGTTTCATTAGCAAGCCTCGCTGCTGTCGCTCTGCCCTGACAGGGAAGTGAGGAGGTGAGCGGCCAGTCGCAATTATAACAGTACGCGCAGTTCGTCTTTGAAGGGCAAGTTTATTTTGTGTAAAAGTGTTATCGCTACACATAAACCAGAACCCGCTTTTATTACTTCCTGTTCTTTCCCCAAAAGAAGGACTTCAGATGTCAGAACCACTAAAGGGATGCTTCTGAAATCAAGACTTCACACGTACACAAAAGGCACTGACATAATATCAGATTACATAAAATACACATCCTTTTAATCTCCTGTACATAATGTGCTTACTTTTAAAATACAAAATCTGCCCCAGATGGCTAATAATGCCCATTTGAAAAAAACCAACGCCACAATATTAAAGGGCTAAAATATGCTGTGAACAGATTGAGAGGCAGTTCATCCTAGAGGAGAGTAAAAAAGTGCAGATGGGTGTCAAAAATAGCCAAGTGTCAGATCTGTTCAAGTATCTCCATTCTGGCACATGCTCCCAGTCACAGCTGTTAGTGTATTCTCTGTATCCAAGTGCAAGGTTTTCTAACACTCCGAGCTGACATTAAAACACACTTCTTGCTTGCTACTGCTTTAAGAGAATGCTGGAAATTAAAGATTTACTTAATGGTAAAGCTTAACGAGTATCGATAAGGATATACATACTTGAGTGTAGCGCATGCCATTTTGATTAAAGACGCATGAAATTTTAACCAGCAGGTAGATTAAGTAATTTAAATGACAAAGGCTTAATAGGTTTTCAAAAACCTCCACTCTAGGCATTCCAACAGTGTTTGCCAATAGCCCCAAATAATGCACACAGGATCAAAACTGATAAGATTGTGTCATTTCAGTACATTTAAATATCTTAATAAAGCACAGAAATAGTAAAGCGCACGGGGAGTTTCATACAAATATAAGGGAAACATCAGTGGATCAAATTATGCAGAATGCAGTTTTCCAAATTAAAGAATTACCATGACATTTCTAATGAAGACCATATTCCCAGGAACGCAATGCCTCCAAATCAAATTTGACGTTTAAAGGGTTAAACTGACCTTTCATAGTCCTCCGTTGTTATCTATGCAAATTAATTTGCCCATATTTCAACCATATAAATCCTCTTAGCCTTGTGCTTTGAGCAAACAGAGCCTACTTTCTTGTTAAAACCAGAGGATCAGCAAACATACCAGCAGTAGGGTATGACCGTGTATAAAAATCCTAAAAGGAAAACATTCTTCCAACAACTGGCAATACCTACATGCAACTGTGGTTGCAGCAAACTGGCAGATACTGTTTCAAAACACCATCTGCGAGGTGTACAGACTCTCTGTGATCAAGCGTAGCCTCTTCTGCCTGTCCTACCCAAATAATCCACATGAACCAGCCAGCTGTAGGATCTCTAGCCTTGTCTTTTTTTATCCAGAGACACAGGCTGCTATAATCAGGCACATGGCTTTCTTCAGTCCTTACCAAAGGGACAAAAACCAAACAAAACACACCAAATTCAATCCACTCGGTCGTGGTCAAGCATCTCACAAACCCCTCAGACAAATCACCCTGCATAGAAGCACCGTTTTCATTGGCAGTAACACTTATCAATTAGACAAGCGATCATAAGATCCAAGGATAATATTTTCCTGAGGAAACCGACCTATTAAAATTTCCAGCTCGACAGCAATTCGTGTAATTCAGCAGATTATTTTTTTTATTGTTTTATTTTGAATCAACATATTTCAGTGATCTGCTTGGTGACAGTTAAGGACTACGATTTAGGACAAGGCTGGAATAATTTGTTTTATAAATCTCCTCCACTTCTCTAACATAAACACCCTTTCACAGAGATAATTTCAGCTGATGGATGAACGCTGTGAATGATCTCTACCGATCAAATGTTTGCAGATTCAAGGTACAGCTGACAGTCATGAAAGCCAGCCCAAAGCTGTATTTCTCTTCGCTAGAAATGATCCCCCGTGCAGAGACCCGCACCCACAAAGCCGGTGACTTTCTGCTATTTCTATCCCTTTTCATTGAAACATCCAGTCCTGCTGCAAGTATCATCTCTGGCAGTTCCCTTACACAAATTCCCCTCCCCCAAACATATACACAACAGAATTAGCATCCACAATCGCTCCGCACCCGTTATCAGCTTGCAAATCACCCTCTATATTAAAAGAGGAAAAAAAAAAATACTATCAAAAAACAATTAGCGTTTCCTCATTTAAAACCGAAAGAGCTGCAATAATTTCAACTCACCAGGCATCCTTGGATAAAATATACCACACTGTAAATGGCTCTCTCCTAAAAGCAAGCTTATTTAGGGCTCAGTGCCTCCTGTTCTGGAATGAACAGAGAGAAGCGAGGAGGGCCATCAGAACTGGCTGTGGCAGCGTAGCTGGAGGCAGGATGCTGGGCGCGTGCGTTTGCCAGGCAAAGACAGATGGAGAGCTGACACTCTGTATTGCACTTGGAGCAGAAATGTGAATGATGACAGGAGCACATGTGGCCTTGAACCCAGCCCTGTCTCTTCAGGCAGAACAATGACAGGGATGTGTGTGCAAATTATCACAACCCCGGCTCCCCTCAGCTGACTCCTTTTACTCTACCTTTCACACCAAGTTCCAGATGACCAAAGAATAGAAAGTAAAATGCAGAGTGATAAGCCAAACACTGAATTATTCATTTTTTTCTTTAAAAGTTAACCCTTTGTGCCGCTGACAGCAATTAAAGAAAAAAGCATCGCTTCGAATCAGCTCTCGTCCAAAAGTGGAAACAAATTCATTCTTTATTTTAACAGCCATAATTTTGCACTCCATAGGACTACGTTTGTTTATTTAGCTGGAAATTCAAAACGTGCACGAGGATATACAAGAGGGTCCCCCCTCCTCTTCCTCCCCTCCCCACACTTTTGTCATTATTATGCTGTTTTACTACAGTGAACGGAGTATCAAAATCACTCCCTTTCTCAGATTCTCAGTAGTATGTGTAAAATAGAACACACTTAGAAAGCAGACCACTTTTATTTTACTATAGTGCTTTTAACCCCCTGGGATTCCTGCATTGATATGTTCCAAACATTTGCCGCTTACTCTCCTTTACTTTGCACGGTGATCCATGGGGGATGAAAACAAAATCTTCCCTGTAAAGCTTTTTCAAAAGCTAAACAATCACGTCCTCCCAATTTCTGATTTTGCACACCCCTTAAATGTTTATCCTTCACATGAATAACGTATGCCTGGCTAGGTTCAATGCACTCTTCCCTATTAAGCTTTAATAGACACCATGATACATAAAACTACAAGTCTTTGTTATAGTGCTTTATCTAAAGCTGGCTATTTTCTTCTCAGCAGTCCCTCTTTAGTCCTTTGTAAAACATCTTTGCCTCTTAGGAGAAACATACGCCTGACTCGCATGCCTTCTGTAGCACGTATAGCCGTGCACAAAATTCCAGGCACAAGGAAAAATATCTTCCTTTTAAAACTCTCCTCCCATTCAGCACTTGCAAAAGCTTCTCCCTTTAGTAATGAGTATTTCTCTAGCAATTAGCCCATAGGTGCTGCTTTTGACTTTGCCCTTGCAGTATACGTTTAAACCCTTACAGAAAGGCAGCGATACGCAGATCTTCAGGAGCTGCGCTCTTGTCAGTACAAGACTCATCCTTTTGTACTTATTTATGCATCCCCCTGACTCTCTTTATGCCACCTTCTGCCTCTACTACACAGAAACAACTCTGCTTTCAGGCCTTCCTCTTCCTTCCTCTAGCTGCCACAGAGCCTGATAAAGATCTAGTTAGGAAAAGGACACACATGTGAAATTAAGCAAAAAATAACAACCCTTCCAATATCCGGACTGAACTCATGAACATTTCTCACTTACAGCAAATGAGTCACTTAATTTACTGGTATTTCCACAGTAACTTTTTAACGCTACCAAGTGCCACCCTTCAGCTTCACTTAAATAGGAAAGAGACTCCAAGCACAGGACTAGCAAATCCAAGATGATCAAAGAAGCAAAGGAGCAGTTCCCCTCGCCCCAATAAACACCCTGGCACTAACAATATAATGCAT
Organism: Phalacrocorax aristotelis; assembly: GCF_949628215.1. Taxonomy (NCBI): domain Eukaryota; kingdom Metazoa; phylum Chordata; class Aves; order Suliformes; family Phalacrocoracidae; genus Phalacrocorax; species Phalacrocorax aristotelis. Next base: position 140,983,328 of record NC_134277.1, read on the forward strand.
CTGCTACTTGAGGCAGGTCTTTTCTTCATCAGATATCTACTGTAATGAAATTGTCTATAATGGATTTTTGAGCGTCGAAGAGCCCAAGAGAAACACCAAAACATCAAAACATGAGAACGTTTTCACGACAGACCGCCTTCACGAAGGGGGGAAAGGCAGAGAATAACAGGCAAAGTCTGCGCCACAGAGGCCTTTAAAGAATTTACCATTCTTTTTGTTTTATTATTTGATGCACTATTTAAAACCAGTCAGTTAGTATTGTATTTGCTGTGTTGTTTTTCTTTTTTAATGCTGTACTCTACATGAAAGGAAAAACATTTTCACAGTTGGAAATGTAACGTTTCATCAACATAGATGCAGCCTGAATCAGCTTCAGAGTAGAAACTAACGTGTCAAAGGTATGACACATTTTAATAAAACTGAACAATATTCACTCTTAAAAGTAGGTCTTAATATCAGGTACATTGTAAATCCACAGACCACGGCTCACGAAATTGAACTTCCATATGCTGTGTGATTATGCATCTTTTTTCTGTGTGTAAAAAGCCTTTTTAAGCTGTTATCTGACTACAGTAATTGCCATTTAAATTGATCCACGTCAACAAAACCTGGATCCCTGGAGATTCTCACCTAGAAGTCTGCTCGTGGAAGGGACTAACAGAATGCCTGTGCATCTGAGACTACTTCAGCATTTTCTCAAGCAGCCAGCTGCATGAATAGTTCTTCCCTCTCATTATTTAATACACTGAGGCAGGCTGCAACCCATTTGGCAGTCCTCCCTGAATAAATATCTGTGGATATTTATTCGCTTTCCCCACCCTACCCCCATTTTTAATGCAGTCACTTAAAGCTTGCCCTAACAGTTTTTGCACCAGGTCTGAAATTTTAGGAAGCCAAGCAAATGGGGACAGCCCATTACGTAAAAGGGTTTTATTCTCCATTAAGAAAGGAAAGGCACTGGTTTTAATATACGAACGACCCAGCTGTGTCAGAAGAGTCAGTATTATGTGTAATACCAAAATTAAAGGGATACAAAGAGAATGAAAAATCTGAAAAATCCAGAAGATAATCTTTGTCCTGTTTGTTTACGGCACGCATTACGCTACACCTTCCTGGGCGGGAATCAGCTCCTGCTGACAATCATTGAAAACACTTTACAAAATAATTTTAAATCATGCTCTACAACTCTTAATTTTGAAAATGGGTAAAGAAAGCAAAACAGCCTCCATATTCATATATTTGATGGGGAAAAAAGATTTTTATGCAGTGGATGATAGAAGGTCGCTAAGACATGGACCTGATGGAAAAGAGAAAATCCAAATGCTCACCATTTAAAAGTACAGAGACTGCCTTTTGCACAAACCTCACTTAATAACAGGGACTGGAAGTCCACTGAAACGCATCTGTAGTTAATGAAAGCTCTCTATTAACAGCGAAGGAAGAATTTAACTCAAAGCTTTTCTGTAGGACTTCTCAACTTCCCGCTCTACTTATAGCAGACTGTTGTGATACATTGTGACTTCACACAGTGGGTATTAAGTGAGTTAATTCAAAGGAGCTGAAACCTCATTGATCCTAATTGAAAGCAATACACCCAACCAAATAGTTTTCTACCCCATCTGCTCTGGCCTGCCACCAGCTATTCAATACAAGAGAATTAATAGTTTCAGATATTCTAACCGACCCAATAAAAGCACTCATTTAAGCAGGACTGCATTAACAAAGTGAAAAACCAAGGGCAAAATGGGTTCAAATGGAGCATTTTACTCCTAGTTGGCTTTAACAAAGCTGAATAATGCTTATTCTGACTTTTTATGTGCAAGACTTGATAAACTGAATGAGAAGGCACTCAATGATCAGTCAACGAGCATTGATGAATGGTCATTAGGACCCCCCCAACCTCAGGGAAGGCCATTCCACAAAGTGGCACACCAGCTTGAAAGGGCGGACTCACTAATGTCCAGATTTCCCCGCTTGCTTGTTCCACTTTCACTTTCAGACCACTGGCCACCAAATGAGGCTGACATATTGGAAAATAATCTTTTATGGGCGAGTGGTAAATAAAAATGGAGGCATTAGCTGGGCTTTCAAATTCAAATCTGCTAGTTTTGTCAGCCCCCAAACGTTTTGATTTTCCACCCAGCTGGAAGCTATTAGTGTTTTCTTAAGGCATCCCACTGACAGGGCAAACCCACCTAATGTGTGAGCTGTAGAGCTGATGGGGGGGACTGGACAACCACTTCTGGATACTTTCTGAACTTTATTCAGTTGATTGTCCATCCAAAGTACAGTCAAGGCAACACCTTCAGGAGAAGCTTGCTTATTTCTTGCTGCCCAGTTATCTCCTATCGTGCAGTGCGACAGTAGTCCACCTAGGACTGCTATGGGTACCCTCAGTGCGACTCCTTCCATGACATTGTACCTAGCCTCCCTTGGCTTTACTACAGTGCCACAAAAGAGCTCAAGCTATTCAAGAAAGACACTTCTTTATAAACTTCTAATTCTTTGCTTGGAAACGGAATTAAAATATTCCAATAAGATATGTGCTTATCTGTTAACAGTAGCTCTTAATGCATGCAACACAAAACATTTGCCAGATAACACTAAATGTTTCCGTAAGCATTTCCTTATTGGCAAGGCTTTCTGGACTTCTGAAAAAAGACAAATGGGACCCTTAAAACATACATAGCTCCGTGAAACACAGACTGATCGAGATTACCTACACAAATACTCCATAGCTGAAAGCCAGAGTCACCAAGCTGAGAAGAAAATATCCTTGGTTGTCTAAGAAAAACTGTTCATCATATTACCTCTAGTGCTGGATTAAATTCATTGAAGGTGAGAAAGCATTCGTCTCTTTTCAGTTAAGAAGTCATACTACTTCAATGGGATAATTAGAAATTAGTCCTCTGAAGAGGATTTCAAATCATCTGTTAAGAAAAGGCAACCTTGGCAGTGGGTCAGACTTGGCAACCAAGGCTGCCTATTGCTTTTTGATCAAAAAAGAGCCAAAAACCCCTCGTTCTTGTTGAATGTTACCAGAAATCCCAGTGGCATTTCAGGTGTATTCCATGCTCTTACCAAGTAAAATGTGTGTTTTAGTAACAACACTCACATGGACAATATCCCATATATGTACCTGGTTTGGTGTCTATTTCTTTCACTTAATCTGGGCTAAACCAACTTTTGCCCTGCATTTTTTATTAAAGACAATATCTTCTATAATGTGGGTAAAGTAAATTAGAATTTACTGTTAATTTCTATCATCATTCAGATTCAAAGGAAATCACCACACCATCTGAGCGCAGACATCACCGAAGCACTTCAGAAAATTTGATATTGATTTGATATTATTTCTGAAAGGACACAAGAAAATACCAAAGATGCCGTTTCACTGACAGGAGAAAGAATACATTCAGTGTGACACAGAGAAACCTGGACAAGAATATCTGGCCCTGCTGAACTAGGGTCATATTTTAAGATCCACACAGAAAAAGAAAACAAAAAAAGAGGGAAAATAAAAAAAAAAAAAAAAGGTTTCAAGCTATCAGTTGCTTTTTGACTTGAAGCTCAGAGTGTTTGCTCGTTTAACACGGGTAGGGAAACTCCTCCTGCTGTAGTATATTAACCCTAGTTTTGACCTCTAATCGATGTCTTTTCAATGCACAGGATTTTCATAATAAAGATAATGTGAGAGCATATTTGTGTGAAAGCGTTTCTACCACTAGCCATAAATTCGAGCCTTGCATTTTTCTTTGTAACATGTCAATATTTGTGACACTAACTAAACATATTTTATTCATTTGACAAGGACTGTTACATTATATTGAAAACTTTTGTTTCAATGTCACCACCTCCCCATTTTGACTGATGGCGAGTTAGTTTTGTTAAAACGCAAGGGGTGATAGCGTATGCTCCAGTGAACTTTCCCTCCTCTCAGCACCAGAGACAAAAACCTGCAGCTCTGCTCTGTGCTGGCAGCCATCTGGCCAGCTTTCTCTCAATGCCTGCCCCACACCACACTGCAGGCAAAATTTCAGGGCTCTAGAGCTCTGTGGAGCTATTCATGACATACCAATTTCACATTTTCTGCTTGTACGCTTGCAACAATAAATGCTAATGAGGACTATGAATGACATTTTTAAAGACAATAAAAAGGTCTCCAAATCCCTTGCATATGGAGACACTATTTTCTAAACTTCACCTTCTGTTAGGGAGCCATTACACTCTAAAGGAAAAAAATAACCTAAGGAGAACAATGAGATGATCAAAGCATAACTGAGTCCTTACGAATTCCAAAGAAAACAATGTTTGCAAAGCTAGCTTAATGACAGACAGATTTTATGCTGATGTACAGCGGTAACACTTCAGCACAGGAACTCTCTTTTTCAATAGCACTGTTACTTCTCGTCAGGGGGGCTCACAAATTTGGGGGGGGAAGGGGGGAAGCCATAGCAAATCCTTGCTTTCACTAATCACATATAACCCCACAAGCCATAGATTTGGACTTTTTAATTACTAATCTCTAGATGAGTCCAAGAGTAAACTATTATCATTAATTGATTTGGAATGCCATGCTTTCATAGAGAATTACTGTACTGACCAAGTGTGGCCAAGAGAAATAGCTAATTTTAATGTTTTATTTCCCCGAATATGCCTTTTGCAATGCTATTGCTGCTTTAAAAAAAAAAAAGTTGCCTTCACTCTTGGAACTGTGTTTTATAGCTAATTAAAGACAGCTTCCCCTTATTAGCAAGGATTACAAACACTTTCAGGAAAATCCACCAGGTGGAGCAAATACACAGCAATACAAACCATTTATTTATGCTTGTACTGCCATTTTCAACAGGGAAAAATGTTTTATATGGAAATATTCTTACCTCTTGACCTCCCTTCTTCACCCTTTTGTCATATATTGATCAATTTGTACTTATTTACTACATTATAATGGTACAAAAGCTTTGTTCAAAGGGTCCTCGATACAAAGCTATTGTTGCTGATGAGTCAATACAAATTTGCAAACCACAATGGTAATCAGATACATAAGGGAAACAAAAAAATAATATTAGTCAACATATATATTAATGACACGCATTCAGAAAAATAGATTAGTCTTACATCAGACAGTAAAATCTTTACACTCACCTCCGCTATGATGGGCTAGAAACCAGGCCAGTCTGTATGCCGTGTTGTGTGTTTATATACATGGTAGTGTCAGTAACATCACAGCAGTGCCATTGTACAGAACACTGGTGTTTACTGTTAATGCCTTTATTTTAGTTTGTCATCCGTCTACTACTGAGTAGTTTCAAGAGTGTGGTGAATGAGGACTGTAAATAAATATTTGAGCACATCTAGGACAGCTAAGCATTATTTCCCCATTTAAATCATTTGCTTTCCAGAGCCAGGTGAGAAAACCACTTCCTCATCAAATATTTTAAGTTCCCCTGATGAATGAGAAGGTCTAATGGCATAATGGCAGGGGGGCACCTTTTTACATGACGAGAACTAAGTCCTAACAGAAAAGTGGTTATGGATGAGTCTTCTCACAGTTATAATAGGACAACCCACTGGCAGGCCTTGTAATTGCTAAAATGACAAAGCAATATTACCAGGTGAACTGCTCGAATGCAGTTCAGCATCTGGAAACACAGCAGCATCAGTACACAGACTCATTCAACCCTTCACGACTGGAAAGCATCATCGTTTGTGAGTGACAAAGGTACTGATTTTAGTCAAAGACATCTTTTTCTTTCCATTGTTCCCTTAGTTACACTTTCCACCACGTTTTTCTCTTACTTTTCTATTCAGTGCCCTCTGTCTTCTCTCTGCCTTCACACCTAACCCTTTGTTCTTGACTCTCGGGCCACCTCCTCACCCTGCTACACACCTCGCTACCGCTATCCACTACATGACTTGTGTCTGCTCCTGCTGCCTTGGACATTCAGCCTCTCCCACCTCTGCTAGCCCTGAAAGGTAGAAGTTCCAGAATTTGAAGCTGTGAGTACTACCATAAAATATTACCCGCAAATAACACATAAATGAAAGATCAGCAACCTGCACTCTAGCACTGAGAGACAAACACTGTGCCAGTCAGGTTTCAACTACAAAACTGAGCCAGAATGAGACCCACTTAATGTGCAGTTGGAGGAGGACACCATGCTCCCTGGAAACACAATATGTTGACATAAGCTTTGTGCTTTTAGTCCGACCCAGATGAATCCCATTACAGCTAAGGAAAATTAACATACAAAATCTTTGTTTCTTTACAAACGGGTAGGAGCCTTGAGGAACACAGGCCTTTAAATATCATTTCATTTTATCTAATTGTGTTGTACTCCACATGGTGCTTCGTTGTAGCCATTCAGAAGAGAAGCAGGAGAAGAATGCAGAGGTGATTATGAAGTGGAATTTCATACCAAGAGCAAATTACACCACTTCACACTAGGAGAACATCTGCAAAGAGCAGCAATAAGTGTTTGGGCACAATGCAAGGTGCCAGTTTTAATAAAGCCCAAACCAGCTTGGGAACCATTATCGGCAAGAACTTTCCTTAAGCAAGATTGTCACAGCAGAGACTGTGGACATGCCCAAGATAAATATTTTTTCAAACAGGATGCTGATTTAAGACCATTATCTCTGAGGATTTTTTGAGGTGGCAACCATGAATTAAAGGCTATCATTTTCTGCCATTTTCAAAGAGGAGCTAGACACCCGATGGGTGGGAGGAAAGACAGTGTGGTTACTGTCATCACCATGCATCCATCGAGAATTCTGTTTTACTATGCTGCTGGTTGAGATGGGCAATGGCTGCCTAGAGGTCATGGACAGTTCATTAAATTATGAACTCTGCAAAAAACAAAGGCATGTAAAACACAAAGGAGGGACATAACTCATATGAGTTAAACCTCCACAAGTAACTCATAGCACTTTCATACAGCCACATAATTTTCTTTAGATGTACAAACACTACAGAAACATGACACTGTCCACAATGCATAAACCACCTTTTTTTCATCCTGTAGATACAAGCAATGCTTATATAAACTATGGCTTCTTCACAGTGCAACAGGATAAAGAGATTTAAAACTGCACGTCTAAGTAATCCACTTTCACTTAAAGGTACCTTTACACCTGAGTAGCCTGAGGAGTCCATAATGATGAAGGGGGCCTGATTTTAAAGATGAAGGATCATGTACATAGTTAAGAGTCTATTAGACCACAATTATCAATCTGATACACTGTAACAGCTCTTTTGTTGCACCACCCCCTGCAAATCCTTCTTAGATGGAGGATTAGTGGCGTGATGACTCTTTCGGTCCCACTGCACTACCATTGACTCCCAGCTGAGTATGACCACTGAAGACTACCTTCTCTTAATGAAGGGTCCTCAAAACTCTTACCCCGTAATGTTTGCTGCAGGAAGAAAAGTATGCCCTTAAATCTGTATTACAAAATCCTAATGAAATATTAGCAAGGAAAACAGAAGTTACTGCTCAAACAATTTCCATCTCACCTACAAAGTACCTAAAATCATTAGCACATGAAAATGTCCCCCAAGACTACAGGCTTAACTCTATTCACTGCACCAAAAGCCTTGAGCATAAAAGAAAACTAAACCATAGTTAACTTTCAGCTCTCCCTTCTCCCCTCCTACAACCACAAATATGTTTCTTGGACCAGCTTCTGCCCACAACAATAAAAGCCAACAGTCACATGCTACACTCATTTTTGCTACAAAGCCATATTAATTATGTTCCCTCCCTCTACTACTTGTACCTTGTGATCTTAAGTTCTGCCAGTACAACTATGAACAGCACTGTGCTATGGAGTATTAAAATTATCCAAATTAGTCATATTCTTCATTTATCGTTCAAACAAGAAACCATACTTTTAATTCTTCACAAACTTTAAAAAAAAATTCAAGACCTTTACCTAAGTGAACATTTCCGTATCTTTCAGCTATGATCTTGAGTTTTACATCCCAATGAACACTTTCCATCTATGGGCCAAAACCTGGCCGGTGCACAGAGCCCTGCATCGTGCACCTGCACCTTCAGCCTGCTGAGTGACCTCAAGAAAAGGCAGCTACGAGGAGCAAGGACTACAACTGACCCTACCCCAATATTTTAAAGTTGAACACCAAGCTGGACATCTAAGAAAATCACATGAATAATGAGAATGAAAGCGTTGATAGCTGCCACCACTGTTTTAAAGGGTCATGCCAGAACAAACACTGGCAAATGCTTTTATTCCACAGGATGAATAAAAATAATGTTGCCAAGCACGCTGAAAATGAAAAACTTAAAATGCTAAGTATGATGATTAAGTTTACGACTACAAAAAAAAAAAAAAAAGACATTACATAAGTTTATTCTGCATTGCACAAACTCCACCTGAAAGAATCTGCTCCTCAGAAGATTTTACCTCTGAAAATAAAAGTGGCCAAGCAAGGGGAGAAAGAACAATGAAGTAAAGGGAAAAAGCTCCAAATTCAGAAGCGAAAGGGTTAACATGCTTTGTTTCAGTCAGTATTATACCAATGCCAGGATTACAAGGGAAAGACTAAAAAGAGCCAATTTTTTTATTATTATTATTCTTTAAAAGAAAAAAAATCAGGCCTATCTGTCACAGGGCTGTCCGGGCTGGAAGAACCAGCAGGAACCTCAAATTCCTGACCAAACCCTCTTCCACACAATGCCTCCTGAATGGAAGGAACCCAGGCCCGGTAGAGATAGCCCACTGTCAGGAACCAGCCCTGACGTTTGCGGACAGACAGGGCTGGCCTCAGAGGATGTCAGAGCAGCAAACTGCTGTTCGAGATACTGGGTTTTCACACACTCCCAGCCTGGATGTTTTGCTCTTCAGGTAATTAAACAAGGAAACGGGGCTGATGTGTACAAGTCTGACCCCTGTGCCGCGGCTCCGAGGTTCTGCATATCAACTTCCGCACGAACCGCCTGAAGCATCAACAGAGTCCTCTACTCCCGCTCTCCGCCTCTCCTGCTCCAACACCAAGCTCTAAAACAAATCCTCCTGGAAATATCTGCTGCTGTCTGTGCCTTTGGTTTTGTTTTTTTTTTTCTATTTAAGAAGGACCAAATTACTTGCTCTGTTCCACACGCCTTGCTGCTTTCTCATAAAAAGAAGGAAAAAGGGGAAGAAATGGGTACTTTCGGGTAGCTGTTCTTCAGCCAGCCATTCAAAATATTAAATATTTGGGGGAGGGGAGGAACAGATAGAGAGACGAGGCAAGGGATTCTCAAATTAATGCTTACTTTAAGGTCATCATTCAAAATTAAAAAGATCCTGACAAGTATTTCTGATTCATCCAACCAACTGCCAGACATTTACTTATTTAGAAATAAAATTATTCGTATTTAGGCATTACTGAAGAGTCTTTGTCTTACAAGAGGACATAAATCATAGAACCAAGGGTTAGAAAAATAGACCAATGTTTTCTCACTCTTTTTCCCCAAATTTAAGAAATGGGAAAAAGCAGGTGTTACCACCTATACTTGGTGAAAACCCTACACAGGCTGCTCTATGACTGACCTAGTTTCTACGCTCTTTAAAGACTATTTAAACAAAAATTATTTTTAAAAAAGGTAACACATTCGTACTTCTTTCTGAAAAACCCACAGAATAGAATATTGGCTGAAAAGAGAAGAGCCCAGAAGAAAGAGGAGTACAAAAGCATGCCTGCTTGTCTGTGTTCAACACAAAGAACATTAAATGAAAACAACTGGCATGCCGCCAAATTCCTATACAGGCAAAGAGATTCAAATAAATTGATTTCACGCATCACACTGACCTGGGATCAGTGAGCAGTGGTACAATACACTCGCTGCTCCATGTGGGGCAAAGCCCATTAATGTTATCAGAGCCACAGTACTGGGGGGGGGAAATAAATAAAAGAGAGAACCCAAACTCTGCAAACCCAGGGGTGGGGGAGGAAATCACTTTGAAAAAGGAACTTCAGCTTGAGTACTTGGTTTTAGTTTACTAATAAATATGTCACATTGTGAGAGCTTGTCCTCTGCTCACCTCGAAGACTGTATTTTCAAATCAAAACAAATACTAATGTCATACGCACACTCCCCTTACATTCTACTTTTAACACAGTTGTTCTCAAACTCCGTTATTCTCTGTAAATTTCCTCCCTTCCCCATCCGCCAGCGTTTTATATAGATTATGGGTTATTTTCTTTGTACTTCAAAAGCTGGATTCCTGCCCAGGATACTCTCACTGGCTCAGAAAGTAAGCTGGAGAAATCGGCCACTGCTCTTAACTGATCCAAATCAACCTGACCTACAGAGGAAAACACCTTATTTGCAAGGCAGCGATGAGCAGGGCCCCGGTTCCCTCTGCAGAGTCACCCAGACCCACTCCCTCATCCCTCCAAACGCATCCCAGGCATTCTCTCCAAACCAGCGTATTTCGAATTTCACTTTCTTACGATGTGTGAAGTAACCCATGTGTGCCGCGGAGCCTCTTCTTGTCATCCCGGCTTTGTTTTTCATTAAGATCTCTCACACTCCAATCAAGAGCAACGCCAGCAAGCCACAGGTGTGCGCCACATGAACAGATGAAAATCTGATTGTGAGCTGTGTAATGACAATTCGCTGTCTATAATACAATTGTCCCCTTTTGTATCTGTTATATGTTAGAAGGGGGTTTAATATTTCAGTTGTACTCTTTAAGATACACAGGTAAGCAAACAATTGTTTTGAGGATAAAAAAGGAAACCAAGAAAAGACTTTGCAATAGCAAAGGATGGATGAGGACAGACAAAAGTGATCACAAAAGCATGGGCAGGTAGTCTAATGCTACAAGATGCTGCTGCTTCAAGGAGGTGATAGACTCAGGCACCTTTTATTTTGCCTTTTATTCCATTTCAGTTTCAAATAGTAAGTCAAATCTTGGGCACAGCAAAGTCCATACACTAAGTTAAGCTCTAAGACTGTTGGCCTCATCTCTCATCACTCATCCAAATTTCAGTGTAGAGCTTCTTGGCCCCTTAAGACTAAAATTTTTGAATGTCTAACAAACACATACATCCAGATGTAGGTACCTTACCCAGTCACCTCATTTCAAGTAAATGTCAAAATGGGAATGCCCAAAGATCTAACAATTGGTAACCACCACTGATCTTTCTCTTTTACAAAGAGCTACAAAGCAGTTTTGGTTTATCGTCACCACCAAGGTGAAAACTATACAATATCATTAACTCTGGAAGTTGTGCTATAGAGAGGATGTGTTTGTTTTGGTATAAGGCTACACTGATAGAACTGCACAGGAAGGGGAATCATTTAGTACACAGCAACTTCACAATGGTAGAGATGTGCCTGCACCCAGGTGATGCAGGCAGCCTGACAGTTAACAAGACAGATAACGTGCTGTTCCCTCCTGTTTATGAATATTTCAGTAGCACAACCAGATCATTTGGACTTTATAAAGATGAAGTGAATTTTAGTCATATTAGTTCCTTCTTTCTAGAAAAATGAATAGTATTAGAAAGCATGCCTTTCTCCTAAGCTGTAGGAAATTTCCATTATCTTGCACGTGCTCCGACAGCAATAAATCACAATAAGCTTCCCATTAGTATGCCAGCACTACATGCTTCAGGCACGAAATCTTTACTTTTACATTTATTTATTTTTTAAATCCTTTATGAAGACCCCTACGACAAAAGAAACCCACCAACAACCACCTGTGCAGGGTACACTCGCACTTTGGAAAACAGACTGTAGATAGAAAAAAGGAGAATTAGTCAGAAGCTATACACTGCTAAATTAGCAAAATAAAAATGCAGAAGAAACCCTGCTAATGTTACTCATCCTTTACAGTGCTGCCTGTATACAGGAAGGTCCCAGAAAAGCATTTACCTGTTTTAAACTGAGCGAGGAACTCGATTTAGAATGTAAATCCATTTTTAATAGAACTGAATTTTTAAAAAGTACATTCACACTGGTGCAGAGAACTTCAGCCCCGGCCCCTTGCCACGATGCAATGTGCAGAGCCTCCTGCTGGCTCTCTCAGCTGTGCTCCGTCTCCTTTCCACACCCCACAGACAGAGCAGTGTGGGACACAGCGTCTCGGGTCGGGAGCCGAGTGATATGATCAAGGCTTAGTTGCCTTTAAAACTAACCGGAGCAAAGCCTAGAGTACTCAGACACTGTTCATTTTATTTTGGTACCATCTATCAGAGTTGTGTCATAGGCGAAATGGTCCAACACTGAGAAAGACAGTATCAGGGTGTTAGAAAACACTTGAAATCATTTTAGTAGTTCCATCCCATCTGGACACACCATTTTAGGAGAAAAAATGTAGTTACAGCAAAGACAGGAATGACATTCATTGGTTATCTACAAATTTTGTTCTGCCATAGCAGATTCACTCTTCCAGTATTGTAAAAATCTTTGCACACAAGAAGCAGAAATATCCATTCTCAATATCATCTCAGTCAAATTCATCACAGATTCCCAATGCAATGAGTTTACCAGAGGTTTCCACTAAATTAAACACAGCCATTTTGCCAGTGTGATTACAACTGTCCCTTAACCTGGTTGCAAATACTGTTCCGATTCACAGTTCAGGAAACTGAACTTTATTATTTTCACAGCCCAGCCAATAGTATTTTCATGCCACATAAAGAGCACCTATGTCATCACAAACACAAAAACCACAGTTAAAAATTTCACATATCTGTATTTTTAAGGTAAGGAAGGTTTTAGAAAAGTCATCACTGATGGATTTTATTGGCATTGCTGTACTCTTTCTCAGTGATACTAAAACGAAGTCACCACCTTCATTGATTTAGGCAGACTCTTTGGAGGCTAAAGGGAAAGACTTCTTTTTTAATTACAGTTTACAAGGCAAGGTACAGTCATTTAAAATAGCTTCTAAAAAGTATGCACATTACAAAATCAAATATTTTTCTGTTCCTTACCTTGACAAAATTCAAAGTTCCCTTTTTTCCGGCAGTCACCTATCACTAAACTCAGTGCTCTCCAAGTGTTTCTTTTGACAGATATCATTCTCCACCAATCGTTCTGCTAATTTCCTCTTTCCTTTTCTGACTGGGACAGATATTATGTTCACCAGCCCAGAGATCAATCTTTTCTATTGACAACAACAAATGGAAAAAAAAAAAAAAAGAAGCACATATCACAGCCAGTTTGAAGCACCACACCCCTTCATTTGCATGATAATAGCAGTCTTTTAAATAAAAAGAGAAGACAGAAATGCTATCATTCTAAATCAATTACCCACATTTTCTTAGTTAATATAAGGCAGTATTTTAAAACTGTATTAATTCTTCGACAAAGGCTGCTTCCTAAGTTGCTCATTTAGAACAGCTGACATATAGAGGGCAACAAAATAAGGGCAGCCTGTATTCTGCCATGAAAACACCTATTAGCTTAATCTGTAAAAAATGCTTGGTTTTAAATTCGTTCATATAATAGAAAATATTACATACTTTACCTGGTTCAACAGAAGCTCTAGAGAATCATTTATTAAACAAACATGGTTACTAAAAATACAGACCTTGCAATTACACATCACGATACTAATTTGGATTTGTAAGTCATAACAGCAAACACATTTAAACAAAGGGAGATCAAAAAGCTATTGATATATTTACAAATTATCCTCCCACTTTTGAAAAGGCAATTTCCCTCCCACTCCAACACCTACAAATGGTGTTTTATTTGGGTTACACAAATACTTTGTCATTCATTTAAGTCCGTATTACAGCATTGTCAGTTTTTCCAAGACATTAATATGCTTTTCAGGGGTTCGTAATTATGTCAAGGCAGAAAGATTTTCAGAGCCAGGCACACAGAGTTACATACATGCTTCATTCTGCATCCACTATTCAGGTATTTCGGGACATAAAGTTAAGCATGCATAAGGATCTGGTCGCAGCTGCATGCATCTGACCGAGAACCCAGCCCCAACCCTCTCCTGCACTAGATCTTACAGCAAAAAAAAAAAAAAAAAGTATCGCCCAAGGGCATTTGCAAAAGATCACATTTGTATTTGTGCTAGAAATTGCAATCTTTCCCACAAGCAAGAACCCTCCTCAAATCAAAACAAACCTTCCCAAGTTAAAGTTAAGGGTACAGAACAAAGGAGTTCCCTGCTCAAAGTCTTTCTTTATTGTGTCCCTGGTCTGATGTTTCCCCGCAGCCCTGAGACAAACCAAAATTCTATTCATTTCAGTGAAAACGAGAGGCGTGTAAGGACTACTGCAGGACTCTACCCAGGATTTGGCAACTGGGAAGCTTTCAATATGATACAACCGCCTTTCACATTTGGAAAATAATCTCCAAAATGTGGTTAGGACTCCCCAGCTTGGGCGCAATAACTACTTTTCTAGAATTATTTTTAGTTTGTATGAAATTCTCCAGTTGTCACCATGCTCTTATATAGGCAATAAATTTACCTTTCAGTTGTGCCTTATTGTGAATTGTGTATTCTTCCATTGTCCAGACTTTTGCATAACACTTTTCATTTCCGTAAACGCATACAACATTCCCTAAATTGTTGTAATTGTTTGGTCTGATTTTTATGGCCATAAACTCCTGCCCCTACCAAAACCAAAGAATCCTTCACTGACCAAGTGGCCCTACTGATCTCACTGAGATCTTTTAAACATTAAGTTTTCTACCAAGTGATGATAGCCCTATCTGGTTGAAATATGGACTTACAGTGGAACATTAAATTAACATCATATTTTGGATTCAGAATTACACACAGCAGCCATCTGTAAAGATGTATTCATGTTTTGCTAACCTTTACTAATTTGGTCACTAGAAATAATTATGGTCAAATATATTAAATTATGTAGCATATAACAATTCAATATCTGCGTCTGCTGAACAGCATACTCCTTTTTCAGGGCTGGTAAAAGATTTTTAAACCTCTTACTGTAAAAAAAAAAGTTCTTACTAAAAAAAAAAGGACCCATCTGTCGTCCACTTTACAATGAAGACATCACTTTAACTTACTACTCTGCCTTTGTTTCAGCCCCATGTTCATTTTCTCTATATGCCACATTTTCCAAAGTGATGGATGCATTCTGCTGTACCCATTCTATGCTAATCTCCTTTTTTAAATTCATTTTTGCCTCCTGAATTGTAAACTGCTGCTGTTGTTCAAATGTACATGCAAAATTGTCTAAAGTCTGAACTTCACGGAAAGTAGAATGCCTCAAACAATTTGTAGTCTTACAAGAGTGTTATAAAAAAGGATCAACATGTTGTATTGCCATGGAAATTTTGAAAAACATACTTTCCCAAACAAATATTACTTTTTCTCAATGGTATGAAGTAATGAAAACCACATGTGTAAATCTGCGATCCATGCAGTAGTTCAAGCTGCAGCTAATAGAAAATACAGAGAGTGAACTCTGCCATATAAAGGATTCTTGTTACAGAAATATAATGTGAAAACCAGATGCAGACAGAAAACCTTAATCACACATGGGAATGTAATCACTGGCATACAGAATACTTTTTTGATCAATCTCAACCATATGAGAAATGTATTTATTTTCTAAGGAATGCAATAACTCGAGAGAGTCTTCTATTTGAATTCAGTTAACCTCATACCCACAGTGCTTTTATCTTATATGTGGAGAGAAAGGGGATATAACCTGAGCCAAGATGTTTAGAAGAGCCATTGGCCCTGGCAAATCATTCTTGTATCAGCTTATCTTTCAAGGAATTAATAGGATGTAAAGACTACAAATATCAGGATCAGTCTCAAAAGAAATCACCCATTATTGCACTTCCTAGTTACTGCCAGAAACCCCTTCATCACCTAAGCACTTCTTCTGGTTAAATTTTTTCCTTAATATGTGGTTCTTCAGAAATCCAATGCTAAGAGCAGCACACTGTTGGACTGAAGTACTGCGAATCAGAACTGGAGTCCTACAGCAAATAATCTCCCTACTCCTTTATAAGACCCGAAGAGTCATCAGTTCAAAACTAAGTTTAATTCAGGCTTCCTCCTAACTGCTGGAAGTCCCAGTGAACGTCCTCCACCCACACAGCTCGTGGGTATCAGCAGGAAGCAAAGGACGACAGCACACTGCACCCTACCCAGTTACATCAAGTGTCTAAAAGGCAGATTGCCTTCTACCAGCTACCCAGACCAAGGTAGGACCAAGATAACTCCTGCCAGTTTTCATTGCTGGTGACATTTCTGATCAACTTTTAAGAGATGGAAATACTACAGTAGTAGTAAACTCCTCATGTAAAATACGGAAATTGCCATTAAAAACTGAAAATTAGGTTCAGAATTCAGGTCATCCATATGCTACCAGCAGGACCTACCTACGCTGTTCCAAAGGTTCAGCACCTGCAAGCAACCATGCTCCTGCAGTTCATCAGCCAATTCACATAAGAGTTACCTTTGCCTAGATAAATTTTACACCTGGTGATTGAACTGGACTGTTATGTTAAACTGCAATATTAAAGAAGCTTATGCTTAAGAACTTAAGCATAAGTTGCTTAAGTTTCTTAAGAAACTTAAACAAAAAGCATTCAGAGATGACACATCTCCAGGCTCTTGGGCACCAGCAGCAGTGGTTTACCTCCTGGCAGTCCGCGATTCCTGCTGCACCCTCCTCCTGAGGTACCCACCCTACCCAAGGCTACCACAGCTCTTTACACAGTGCTGGCTCACTGTCACCGTTCACAACTGAGCTTTTTAAGGTAACCCAAAGTTGTTGTTCATTTATTTTAATAGTACTAAATAACATAAACCGCAATGATTTGATAGCTGTTACACCAGAGGGGAGATGGAGTGACAAAAGCCTTTGATGGGCACAGGGTAGGCAGAACCCCCACCCCCTCTCAGAGCCTTTAAGTTCCATTACCATCACCTCATTTTAGGTATCTGCATAAGAGGACACAGCCTCTTCAGCACCCTGCCACAGGACTCCCAGCAATGCCTCATCACACGTGTTCATCGGACCAGTTCTGCTAAAATTCCTGTAAATGTGCTTCCTTAATTGAACACCTGTGTGCTAGGTTAAAATTTAAGTCAACTACTTGCGCTTTTTCCCTCCTGTGTCAATGAAAATACTTTGATTCCACCACTGCAACAGAATTTTTTTAACCCATCTTGTCTCTTCTGCCATTCAACTTTACATTTCTGAGACTGCGGCATCGAGAGTGCAGAAGTCAACATTTAACACTGAAGTAATATGGGCTGGATACGCTTGTCTTATTTCTAAACAAGCATGCCTAGATTAACAATAAACTTTGGCCAGATATATATTTTAATTTGCATGTTTTTCATATAGCATCATCATCATATGTGTAAAGTGCTAAAAATGGAGTGAAATCTTCCAGCTGTAAAACAGTTCCATGTGAGAAAACAGAGCGAGATCCTGAAAACTCCCAATTCGTGTCATGTGCAAGCATGTGTGCCTGTGTCTTTTTTTTTTCCCCTCATCTAATTTCATCTGTGAGAGACTGTCCCTAGAGGACAAGAGAAGAGAGAACCAATTATATCCAGAGGTTGGCTTCCCCAAAATGAAGGCATCTGTTCCATGCCAACAACTTCCACATGGAAGAAAAACAGAACTTTGAAGGCATCTGCGTTCATGGTTGACAGTCGCAGATCTTAGGGTCTACTGTAATTGCCCAGCTGCAAACATGATTTGGTTGCTGCTGTTGTCAGCTGATCTCCTCGCACTGAGAAGAAGGGAGCTTAAATAGCAAATAGCTGGCTAAAAATCAGATATTCTTACAGAATCCTGACACCTTTTCCCTTCTGGAGGAGGTATTTTTCCTGGTACAACGGGTTTGATGGAAGTAAATTGCAAAGTGGTTTTTAAACAAACATTTTACAAAATACCCTGCTTTAAAATGTTATTCTTTAAATAACATACAAGTACAAGCACAACGCGCTCATTATTTGTTAGTATTTCAGGCTGATATTTTCTAAGAGTGATTCAGAAACCAGTATGATTCACCAGCCACATAATCCTGCAGCCCACCTTATTTAAGCAAGTAGTCTCAGTAAAACCAAGAGCACACCTGAGCAGAAGCTCAGAGTTTTCACCCAAAATGCATATGGCAGATAAATAACTAGTATGATATTTATTGCTCAACTCACACCACTTCCAACGTGAGTAGATACTTTCCAAAAGCCACTTAAAGAAACATTACTGGTAGTTCAAAACCAATTCAAAGCATTGGGTGCGACACGTGCAGCAAGATACTCTGCAACGCTGTGCTTCTTCACTGTTTAAAAAAAAATTAAGCAAACAGTTAAAAAGAAGCCCATCCAAAGTAGCAAGACCCTAGCTGATTTTCCAAAGCACAGCTTTGAGTGTCATTTAGGGATCCAAGACTACCAATTGTCCAGTTGCAACAGACAACAAATCCCAACTGGCCTAAGCAGAAAATGCATTTATGTTCCCTCCACTCACAAGATAAAAGTGGATCATAGTTTTTAGAAATATTTCATGCACCTCATGAGTTTTTGTAGTTTTCTTACCTAGGACTTTTATCAATAGCTTGAAAGAAGGAAGATGCTGTATGTTAGGAAAATACCTTTTTTTGTTTGTTTCTTTTTTTTTAATAGAATTCTTTGTTATTCAGCTGGATTCCAGCTGCAGCCCCAAACACACTCCTCAGCAACAGCACTCTGCCCTTCCATCCAGGTAGCCACACAGCTTAGGAAGGATGGTAAGGACTCCTACGCAGTTTCTCTTGCCTGGCACATACCTCAAACTATTATAAATGCATAAAACAGTGAACCGGTGGGGATCCAGTAGGCCTGACACTTCCTGACCAGTTCTAAATTGCCTCCAGGAAGGACAAGAGTTGGGAGCGAGGACAATTAACACAGCCACCTGCTTCCTGTGACCTCCTGGGGAACAGACATGGCCACTGACGACCTGCAGTGTCTCTGCCCATCCTTCTCTTCCCAGAGAAGCTGTGGGATAATAAAAACAATAGTGGCCAATAATAGCTCTGTAAGAGGAGAAATTTAGGCCTGGACTTTAAAAAAAAAAAAAGAAAAAAAGAAAACATCAAAACCCCCCATGAATTTCATGGGAAGGGGATGGGACCAATAAATCTCAGAACCTGGAAGGGAAATTATACACTGATTCATTCTTTAAAACTACTGTAGCTGTTATTTACTGTAGCTGTATACTTCCCTGGAAATTTTTGGAGTGGGCAGCTGGCTTAAACACAGCTTAACACAGCTCTTGGGGTACAGAAGTTGAGAATCCTGGTCCCACGGACTCAACAGGAACCTTTGAGAATATTGTTACAGAAGGCATAAATTTTTTTCTTCTTTATATGGAATTCTTCACCAGGTAAGTCCATCATTTACAATTCAAAGAGAATGACTTATTTTACATTAAGACCTGAGCTAGCCCACTTAACCTTACAGAAGATAATGTCACTAGGGCCATATCTGGATCTAAGTCTCAGAATCGTTCCAGCAAAGTATTAAGATCACAGACGTGAGATTGGGAGCACAGGAAGCCTGAAGGCCCAGCTCCTCAGACTGCTATTTAGACAAAAGAAACACCATCTTCAGTAGAACTGGGCACGTGAATACCATCGAAGATCTGAGCTCCAGTACTTCAACGTTTACAAGCACTGCTGACCCATGAAGTTGCATTAACCACGGCGCACATGAAACGCACGTAACATTCAGAAACTAAGCTAGGCTATTCAGTTCAGTACGATGGTTTTCTTGCTCATCTGCAGCATGCTTTAATACAGGTTGCAGCATGCTTTTCCAGCATTAAGTGGTTTGCCAACAAGCTTTAAAAATAATAAATAGTACAGTCATGAAACAGCTTTTGCTTAATGGTTCCTAGAACTCAGTGACTTCACTCACTAAAACCCTTTCTATAACATTACCCTTAAATACTTTTAGCAACGCCACCATTAAAATAAAATAAAAAAATCATCCTGGCGCTACCATCCATTGATAGCACACCCGCAGGTGCCATTATCCCTAAAGTTGCTGGCAGCTTTCTCTGGCATCACTATGCTTTAATGGCTCTGGCAACAAACCCCACCTGGATGTCACTGAAAGCACTCCTTTGGAGCACTCTTCCCAAATATCCGTTGCAGCAGTACCGTTCCGTCTCCTTGGTTGCATCCTAATCATCTCATTTTCTGGCAATAGCCTCACCTGCTCTCGTTGTCAAAGCCTGAGCTGGTCTAGGGCAGTTCTCTTCTTCAACTTGTCTAACGCATGTGCGAATCAATGTTGGGATGAATTTTCCAAGAGGATTTCAGGACAGCAGCTTTGCTGCTCAGATTGGATGTTCACTTGCATCCCGGCTTCAGAAGTGATTGTATTCCATCCTAGTAACACAACCTGACCAAACCAATGAGGAAGCAAAGCACAGGAACAAAACGCTATCTAATTTGATGCTTTGTAACAGACTGTTAAACCCTGGGACTACTGGAAGGCACACAAAGAGGTACTCAACATACGACCCAGCCTGTCACGGCAGAAAGAACCAGCATCCCAATACTGCCATTAGAGAAGTAAACGAAATGAAAACTAGAAAATATATTCTGGGAAATAAATAATTATGGGAAAAAAGTTAAGAAGTTTTGGGGGTTGGATTGGGATTTTTTTTCCCAAGCTATTCAAAATGACACCTGGGCCACAACCAAAACGGCATCTGTGTGGTCACCGTCAGAAATCAAAAAATGTAGTCAGTAGGTCTCCAAATAAAAGGAATCACAAAAGAAAATGGCTAGTGGTAATGACTACTGCTTATACAAATTGTATATTAATATCCACCAAGGCAGACGTACATAGGCCTCCTAGAGCTACAAAAGTAACCAGTCTTGTACAGTCTGTGATGGTCATGCAACCATCTCCCCAGATGCCTGTCAGAACTCCTGGTTTTCACTCACTGCATCAGCCTGGCTTTTCACAAATAGTATCTCTTTTATTGTCTGCCATTGCCTACCACTGCGTGCAGATTAAATCCACTCCGCTAGGTGGAGTCTTCTGTCTTTCCAGACAGCAACCTGATTTCCAAAAGAACCTATTATCCTCCATGAACTCTAGATATTTACTTCATTATAAGCACCACAGTCTACCTGTTCTGATGGACAGAAAAGTGGCGATGAATCAAATGCTGTCTTGAAATGACTGAAGAAATCATGAACCATCCCATGAAGATCCCATGTCAGCTTGTTGCAATACAGGATCATTCAGGAATATTGTTGCTGTACAGTTCTGTACAACACAACTGTGCTTTTATGATGACTAAATTCAATAAATAATGCTGAGTAAAAAAAGGTATTGCTTAAATAAGTCACCATATCACACATGCCCAAAAACTACATATAAACAAAACCAAGTTGCTGAACTTCTTTTAAATTCTTTGTGTGTATTCAGAATTATTTTTAATATCTAGGATGCCCGTCCTTTCTAGGCATCCCAAAATGCGTATAGAAAATGAAAGGGAGTGTGAAAGGATTTCTTTCCACATTCACATTTCCATTCACAACCACTGGAGTTAAATATGGCAACTATTCAATAGGAACAGCAAAACTGCATGCAGCATTTTTGGCAAAGAATAAGAAAAACAAAGCACTCCCATGAATGTGTTCAGAAAATGTAGATAAGAAAATCTGGATACCCTGCACCCAGCTATAATCTTTCTTCTGGAGCTGGACTCCACCCCAACCCCTGTGAAAAGTACCAAAAAATCCCACAACCAAAGCAAGAAGCCCCTCGGTTTAAACACTCCCCAGGCAGACAGCAACTCCACTAACACACTCCGACAGAGCATTTGCTCAGTAATATTCGCGAGCAGAAAGCTCCACGTAGGCGCCGAGCACTAACACGAGGCTCCTCAAGGCTCTCGCATCCCTGGGTCAGCCGAGGTAGGGCCTCCTCAGCACGGCTTCTGCTGCTGGCAGATATCACAAGCTATTTAAGGCTACAGACATTTTGCCCCGATTGGCCGTGTTTTTTGTAATATTTACTTCTCGTACATATGTCTATAACTATGTATACGTCCCACAGAAGGTGAGGTTTAACAGGGTTAGCTTTGTTGGGGAAAAGGAGGTTTGGAGGAAAGGAAACAACTTTCATGTTTAGAAGATTTGAATCTAGTGACTGTCACGGGATGTAAACACTCTTCTGGGGAGGGAGGCTTTTTGTTATGTTTCAGGAGTGCACAGAGTTTTGGATAAAATCTGTATAAATAATCATCCCTCTGTCATTCAACATAAATTTATGCACATGTGTGCACACAGTTATGTTTGGGAATACAAACTATAAAGTAGACATGCCACTGACAACCTACCACAGGCACGGATCTCACACAAAATCCATTCTATATTTAAATTCTGGTTTACTGAATTTTAATTATTTCTGATCTGTAGATCACTTTGAGGGAAAATCCCCCAAGGTCAAAAGCTTACAAATCCAATTGCAAAACCAAACAGAAGCATCACCAAGGCCCTTCCCCATGCAGACACCAGCCAAAAACCTGAGTTCCTGACTACTAGATTAGAATCCAAAAGGTAAAACCTGTTCTAATATTAAAACCAGGTAATTATATACGTTGAAACACAGAAGTAAGTGCTCTCATTTTATTCGGCATGTTTACTCATGTACACAGGGTTCTATAGATGTAACAGTGAATTATCACTTCTTCATTTAGATCCTTATTTATAAAATTAACAAAGACATACCCTTTTCATTAGGTTTTTTGTTTTTTTTGTTTTTTTTTTAATTAAAAAGCAATAATGTTATTTTCTCTGGAGATGCCTCTGATAGAAAATGTACACTTTACCAATGCTGTCCTTTCCAAGTTCATAAAACTCACTTGGGTTAGCAGCTCCACAGCAGCAAATATTTTTCTATATATTCATTTGTGCCTGATCTAATAATTTCATTTAACCATAGAAAAAACTTACTCCAAAAGCCCCATTAACTAAAATGTCCTTGATGAGCTCCAGATTTGGAGGTACAGCAGGAATGAAACAAGCCCAAGAATGTTCTGTCATACTCTGAACATCCTTTACTTTGCACAAGGTGCTCAGTAGTAGGTAAAGCTGTACTGTTGCAATGGGGAAGCAGCCACCCATCATTTTAAGATACAATCATAGTTTATTAATAAAATTATTTTAAATGTACGAGTTAAATCCTTTTACCAATAAAGCGACATTCAGCTATCCAGTGCCATTTTTACAGTCCAAATAGATATGGTCCTAATTGCATAATGCCATTTTATCTGCTGAAGATAAAAGTGCCGATAAACAAAAATGCACATTAGGCAGGAGATTTTTCAGAATAGATTTTTTTTTTTTAAATAACCCACTTGCATTAACAAAAGATTGCAATGGCTTCCAAATTATAGGGTGTTATTTTTAGTGGAAGTAGTTCAATATTCATATTGGAGCAGATGTAGCAGTTTAACAAAACAGCTCTTCAAATCCTGCACAAATTGAAAACAGGAAAACTGATTGCATTTTCTCTTATCACTTTCCTTTTCTGAATTGACACTTTTGGCCTTCTGAAAATTTACACATGGCTTTCATCTCAACAGCACCTGCTGATCAAACAGAAACCTAACATTTTCATGAAAATGGTATAAAGGAGTAGTTTTCTTTTTACCATCTTAAAGGGCATCAGCAGTCCACTTGATGGCAACAATTGCTGAGTAGATGGCACACTCGGAATACATTTTATATTTTCATTACACTTACTTTTAAAAACGAGTTAAATCACCAGTGGCTCTTTCATATTAGCTCTTTGTCTGCTTTAAACTAATTTCAATCTCTATCTCTGCCTAACCCTGATGGGTTTCATTCCACAGTCAGCTAGATTTTAAAGAACATCTGAAAGCCTTTGAAATAATAAGACACGTTGCATGTTCTGCAGCCACTGGGCCGTCTTTATATATGCATTTATATGCAATCATATAAATCAATATATGCAATTATGCATGCACATATTGCACAGACATTTCTTTCTGCAGTGCTTATACTAAGGAAAAAATGTGTGTGTATATATATCATTCTGCTATAGCCTCACTGCATTAAATTCCCTGAGCACTGTCAATAGAGCACGTTGAGGGGGGAGAAACACGAAGTGCATTTATTTATTTCGAAGTTGTTCTTTGTTTCCTTTGCAATCTTCAGACTGGGAGAAGGTCTAGCAGGTCCTCTGGAACTTGAGCATCAAAACCAGGTTGAGATGCTGCCATTGGCAAACATGGCGAGCATGTAAACAGCGCAAGCAGAAGTCCTTGGGCTCTTGCAGAAGTTTAACGTATATAAAATATGAAACATAAGTACCTTGTTATCCTGTTTGCTTCTGAGCCTGTAAACTCTGAAGCGCATCAGCAGGTAACAAGGACCGTCTTCCCTTGTACATAATTCTAGGTGTAATTAAAGATACTCCTGAAACCTGCTACGTGTCAGCTTAACTGATAGAGCCCTAACCCCTCTGAAGTACTCTGCTGCCATCCATTACCATTCTGCTTCAGTGATAAGGTAACCTGAAGGCAGAGATGACATACAGTAATATATGTGCCACTCCAGACAGTTGGTTCGTGAATTTCAGTGTTTCATCATGCTCACTGAGGCAATTGCAAACCTGAAATGTCAATATGTTCAGTCAATGGAAGTAAAATAATGGGGCTCTATTGTCTTACCCTATCGATCTGCTGCTGTCAACAAGAATACATGCCCCCCTGGCTTTAAACAAATTTTAATTAGGCTTTTAGTTACCGGATCATATCTATATATCTATTTGTGCAAACACTTGACAAAGTGAAACGGCAATATAAATATTTCAAACTTTTAAATATATTTTAAAGGGAATTGTTTAATGTTGCTTTAAGAAATGATCGCCGATAACGCCGTTTGCCAAGGCAGTGTGCGTGCACACTTCGTGTACAAGTCTTCTCAATCTGGCAAGAACTGAAAATCGCCATCAAAAGTCCAAAAACAACAACAAAGCACAGGCCACTTTTCCTAAAACCCCCATGTCACGCTCTGCGGGGCTTTTTGGGCGCCAGGAGCCGACACCGCCCCGGCGCTGACAGGGTGGGTGCCCGCACGCCCGGGCGTGACAGCCCGCTCCTGTCAGCGCCCCTCACGGGAGCGCCGGGCTGGCGGGAGGGACAGCGACCCGCCAGCGCCGGGGCGAGCTCACGGCGGCGGGGCGCCGCGGCTCCCCTGGGCCCCAGCCGCCACCCCGCTCCCGCCCGGGGCCGGGGGCGCTCCCGCCGCGCCAGCCCTTTGCCCCTCCCCACGACCCCCGTCCCGTGAAACACCCAGACAAGCCGCTCTCCTCCTCCCGCCACTGTGTTTAAAGTGGGGGTCCTCAGTAACCTATTGTTCTCCGGCCACCTCCTCCCTCCCCGCGGGCCGCGGCGCGACCGGCGGTCCCCCGCGGCCCCCCCCGGCCCCCCGGGCCAGTCCCCTCAGCGCGGCCCGGGGGAGGCAGCGCCCAGGCCGCGGCCGCCCCACGCACAACAAAAGGCAGCTCCCCTCTCCCCGCCGGCTAATCTCTGCCTGTAAATCCCCGGCCGCCACGGGGCGGGGAGGGGGAGATAAGAGGTTACATCTTCACTTCTCCCCGCTCCTATCGACTCGCGCAGCGCCGAGGGAGCCGGGCGGCGGCGAAGGGTGTCCCCCCGCCCGCCTCTCCCCGAACCGCGGGTGGAGATTACCTTCCGGCGGAGGGAGGGAGGGACGGAGCGAGGGAAGGAGGGAGGCGCCGGCGCGGCCCGGGCTTTGTGCGCCTTAAACGCACCTCGCAGCTTATCTGCGGCGCGAGGAGGGCGCATCGCGCCTCCGTGGCCCTGCCGGCGCGGGGGGAGCGGGACGGCGGCGTGCATCGGGGCGATTACGGTATCAGCGCGGCCCAGATGGCGGCCGGAGGACGCACGGTGGGTGTGAGGGAGCGGGGCTGGGGCGGCCCGGGGTCCCCAGGGAGGTCGTACCGGGCAGGAGGGGAGGCGCCACCTCCGCGCTGCCCGCCGGGGCAGAAGGCGGCCGCGCCCGGGGTGCCCCGGTCGGCGCTTGTGCCCGACCCTGGAAACCGCCCGAAGCCTCCCCGGGAGAAGTACCTGCAGGAGACCCAGGGGAGCGCAGCGCCGGCTCCCCAGGGCTCCCCTGCCTGAGGCCGCCTCCATTTCCACCAAGGTGACATCCCCATGACTGCCTTCGCCTTCTGCCCAGCTCCTCCTCCGCACACCGTCCCCCCGGCCTCCACGGAGCACGACGGCTCCTGGCCCGCGAGTCCCCTGGCCCAGCCCGGGCACAGGATGTACCCGCTCCCGGTTTGGCCACGTACCTGACCCGAACCACTCGGCCTTGCCGTGGCGGAAGGTCCTGAACACAACACTGGCACTATCACCAGAGGGTGAGCGATAACCTGGAGTAGGTCCCTACACTTAACAATTCAGGTTTTGAGAAAACGGAGGGTTTAACTTTGACGGGCTTCATCGAAGAGGACCAAGTTACCATGGGGTACGGTGAGGGGAGGCAGCAAAGCAGCCCTGCCGGCCTACCACAAGCACAGCCAGCAGAATGGCTGCACCAGCACCAGGTTGCCAAGTCCACTCTACAGACTCAGGTTTTAAAGTTATAAAATGTTTCTCCCTAGGAATCAACGCTTATTTGTTAAGGAAACACGTTCCCCTCGCACGTCTGCAGAGGAGTACGGTGAAGGCTGGGACAATGATGGCACGCTGGAGTGAGACAGGCATTGTTCAGTGCAGAACTTCCAAAATCACTCATCCAAGAGAGCAGGGTTTTTTTCACAAGAAAAGAAATAAAGGGAATTTGACGCATAATACAAAGTGAAAACCAGAACCTAGATGGGGGAAGGGTGTGTGTGTGTGAAAATCGTGTCACTGCAATGAATGTCAGATAAAAAGGGGTCTGTCACAAATCCTCCACTAATCCAATAATGCGAAAACCTCTTGGTATCACTGAGACATAGCACAAGGTAATTTTTTTCTATTAGTTTTCATAAACCACTCTATATGTTTAGCCTTAGAAAGACAGCAATTTGGCGAATTCTCCTATCACAAAACCAGGACTTTGATAGTTCGTTAAAGGCAAGCTGATTTTCAGATGTCAAATTTACTATGCATTCCTCAGCCAGTATTTTTACCCTGAAGAAGGGCTGCTTCTCCCTTAACTTCCTCCAGTTGTCAGTTGTGTGACAACCATATTTAGAGGTAATCAGACAGGTCATATTACAAAAGTTAGTCAACTCATTTGAAACCTTAGCCCCTAAAGTTAATGGTATGTTCTATGCATTTCTAAAGAAAAGTGACTTTACAGAGCTTTCTCTCTGCATATGTTCTTTCAAAGTATTATGTACGAATGAGAGATCGCTCTTTTTAGGGATTTTTGTTACCAGTTTTTTTCCTTGAAATACATGGATATCATGCCATGAACTAATTTAGGATCCATCAGATTCTCATCTTGCAGGGCCACAATGTGCATCTTAGATCTCCGTTGGCCATTCCGACAGGCAGTTCTACTACTTGAATCACAATTCTCTAAAGAAAAACTAATCCAGGGTCCTTTCTAATGTAAACAGCTTGCTGCGAAAACACATTTAAAAATAAAGCAATGTGCATTAATAAAATAAATAGAGTACAAATGTGTAACAGAAGTGGTATTCCATAAGCACAGCTGTCTCAAAGTCCAAGCTGCAGGCTAGAAATCTTAATTTCAACTGACTCTCTCTTAATAATGGGTTACCTTCCTATAAAGCGTAAAGTCCATCTGCCCCAGGCAGATAAGTTTTGAAGCATTAGAACAGATAAGAATCTAACATTTTCTTTCATGTATTGAATAGGTGAATTCTAGTGTGCTATAATGTGAGAGTTCCAACATATGACCATTATGGCATAATATCTCATAGCTCAGCTTGTCATTACTTCACTTGTAATTCTTATGTTAATTATGTTCATAATTACTATAAACAGATGTGGTAGAAATTCATGTGACCTTTTACTGCAGAATGCATTTCTCACTCTTTCCACTTTATTTCAGTAATATAGTGTTAAACCAGAGGAAAGTATTTCTGACACACTCTGCATGTATGTGTGTACAGATTGAACGTGAAACCATTTCTACCTCATATTTCAGTCCAAGGACCACCTATATGCCAGTGCATTGACACGAAAGTGACGTTAACTGAGAAGTCTACCCTGAACCATACCCCTAAAAGACTGTGCTGTCAGTGAACCTTTTTGACTAAACCTAGCTAAAGCCACCACTGAAGCCCAGGACTTAAAAGGAGCACTGCATTTTTTATTCACCACCTTTGTTAATGCAGCAGTATCCTGCCTTACAACTATAAGTACACGACAGCCATACAGCAATTTATTTTACTCGCAGCCCAACCATCACCGTCTGTACACAAAACACATTTACAATAAAATCACTATGGATTTCATTAAGAGAAAGCCTACTCGAATTTCATTTCTTTGGACCTAATCTATAATTAGTGTGGACAGACAGGTGCAAACCCTTCTCTACAGATGGCTACTGGAAATGGTGCAAAATAGCTCCTTCTGTTTAAACAACACACAGATAACCTGCTCTGCTCTTATCACTTACAATTACCTCCATTATACTGAACTAATGTTTACTTTAATAAAACGTCCACCGTTCTCTAAACGTTATTGGGAAACTTTCATATCAATGGCAGGAAAAAAAAAAATGAAGATAGAAGTCGATGTCTTTCAGATGAAAATATTTTAGGGAGGAAAAAAAAAAAAAGCACCTTTTAAAGGGCAGGATGTTTTGACTTTGATTTTACATCTGATTGTTTATCCACAAAACCACACAGTATACTACTTCCTGATGTATTTATGCTACCATATATTAAACTAATCAAGTTTATAGTAAATAAGAACAGGATAACTGAATTTTTGAAGCAGTTCTTTATAAAGGAACACCTATGTGGAGGACCCAAGACCAATTACGTTACCATTACCATTTACATTAAAAGTTCAGTTTTTAAACTAACTCTTTTATATCTTTCACTTGAAATAAGGTGAAGAAAATAAAATCTGGAAGCCAGTGTTTTAAGAATTTACACTCTCATTACTTACGCTAAATGCAGTGTCAGTTTAAACTTCCATAAATATTATAGGTTGCTATTAAAGGCTGTATGAAAAAGAGCAGGCTGCTACTAACTACATGGATAAAAGTTTTTTTAATGTATTCAGATGTAAAATTTTCTTTTTACATTTCTTTAGCCAAGCCATAAGAAATAGCCCCTGCACAACACCAAATTCAGGTTTTGTTTCAGCTGATAAGGCTTCTTGGTCTCTGCATGACAACTTAAGTTTCTACAGAACAAAGAACAATATCTTCTCCCCCCCCCCCCCCGCCCCCATCTAAAAAACCTGAAGCTCCTGCAGTTAGCAACGTACCAATATCCTTATTCAATTAGCTAAAGATTTAACAGTAATGGGCTGTGGCAAGTGGATTTGAAAGAGGAAAATGACAATTGCAAGCCTTTTCTCCCATCACCCCCAACGCAAATACTGCAGATGCCTATTTCACCCCAAGTGTCTGGCAACGAGGAGTTTGCAGTCGGCACAGCACCTCAGCGAAGTGAGCTTCGCATTCAACGCCTGTCGTCTGAAGTTCATTTCAGAGAAGTGAGAAACAGGATTTGACAGGAAAGAATGTCCTGAACTGACTAGCCACTGACCAGCACTCCAGGTGCAGATATTTTTCTCCCCTTTATCCTATACACAATACTTCCAGTACAAAACTCCATGTGCGTGCAGGCATACACAGTGTTAAGCGTACACAGATGAGAGACACCGTGTGATGTTTAACTGGTCCATTATTTAGGCACGAAATGAGTTAACGTTAAGGTGGTCAAAAATGGTAGAAGGCAATGTTTTACTTAAAAAGATTTTGGAAACTATTTAAAAGCTCAAAGCCTTTGAAGAAAAACAACTTGAGCAGCAGTTGCCAGGAAGCAGTGACCTAACACTGCTGTCTGCATTCCATTACAAACAGAATGGTTCTTGTCTCCTACAGCATGCTCACGGCTCGGGAACCCAGCCGCTCACCCTCCCGCAAACGCAGGGCCCAAGAAGAAGTCCTGCCATCGTCTCCTGTACGCCTCGCCTGCCTTCAGCTTGCCAGAGACATCAACGGATTTAAGGGTGGGTTGGGTTTTTGGTGGGGTTTGGGGTTTTCTTGTGCTGATGCGTGGTTGAGCTTCCCATGACAGCAAAGAAAAGTGATGCATGAATGGAAAGTAGTAGCAATTACGTTGAAGGTTCAGATGTGAAAGAACTGACCTTTGAAAAGTTATCAATTATCAAATAAAGTGCAACTTCCTAATTAAAAACCTTTACAGCAAGTCTGCAGTGCAACTCGCACCTAACAAAGCCTTAGCCAACTTCGTATTTTCATAGACTGTACAGTTATGAATAAGCCATACTCAGATCTTTTTCCTAGTATTCTTCGTACTGATGGGGAGCCACAGAAACACCTAGTGCTAAAACCAGGACGTATAAACAAGATAGGCTAACTTTTTTAACATTCAGCCGAGCTGAAGGAAATTCCCTGATCATATTGGATTTCCTAAGGAAATCAGCCCAGAATAAACTGAATGAGGTTTTCAGACTTCCCGTGGAAAGGTCAAGCATGAGCTTTAACAACCATTAGAAACCAGTTTCAATCCTCTCGACTATCCAGATTCACTAAACCGTTAGCAGAAAAGCAGAACAGAAAACTTGGACGATAGAATTCAAATCTAAAAGCATTTTTTACGTCTTGCTTCAAACTACAGTTAGCAAAGTTGCTTATTTAAACTTTCCATTGCATCTGTCAAGATGCGGAAGTGGAGAAGGAAATGTAGGGCTACAAGGGTATAATTAAATAAATTATATTCACCCTTAGCCCTAACATATTGTGTTTACAAATACAATAATTATGTTTCTAGCTACATGTCAAAAAATATATTTTCTAAGTCCTTCAAAAAGCATGCAGCATTACTGTAAGTAGAAAATAAGTCAAAACAGATTATTAGACCAAAAAATGGGGGGGAGGGGCAGGAAAAAAAAAAAATCCTGCTTTGGTCAGCAACTCGGACCACCGTCAGGGGATAAATCAATTTGCAGCAGCTGTGGACAGCCATTTAAGTCTGGGGCCTGAACAGATTAATTAGGAAAAGCGATGTTAAAAGTTAAAGGGGTCAGCGTTACATTAAGCGCAGGAATAGCTGCCGGAGCGATCGCTCGGCTGTACACACCAAGAGTCAGCAGACATCCTTTCAGCGAGTCAGGGCTGCGCCTGAGCCGAAGGTTTGGCACTTGCTGTGTTCCCACGGGCAGCGCGGCAGCTCCCGCTGGCTGTTTTTAGGCGGTATACAGCCGTCCTTGCCCAGCCCCTGCCATGCCCTGCCCGCCCCGGAGCCGTGCGGCCGGGGCACCGGCGGCCGCTTCCCGCCCCGCCGCGCTCGGCGCCGCACAACTTGGGCAGCCCCGGAGGGAAGCTTTGCTATCGCCGGCTCGGCCGATCGCGGCCCGCAGGCGGGGGCTGCCGGGCGGCTCGGCCGCGGGGCTGCGACGGGCAGGTCCCTTCCGCGCCGCGATTTAGGGCAAGGCAGAGGTAGGAGGGGGTGTCCGGCCGAGCCGGCTGCGGATCCGGAGACCGAGGGCTGCTCTACTGGAGGAACCCCGAGCGGCTGTTCCTCCCCCGGCGGCGGGCGGGCAAGGCGGTCCCGCCGACCCGGGCTCCGGTGCTGCGGGCGGCAAGCTGCGGAGCCGGCGGGGGAGGCTGCCCCGGCGCCCCGCACCTTCGCCCTCCCGCCTTCCGACTCCTCCGTGAACTGAAGCTCCCTCTTGGAGCGAGAGGCATTTGAGAGCTGCCTCGGATTAGTTACTTTCAGTTTCTCTCTAACATTTAGGAGAGCAGAGCACAGCAACGCCGCAGATATTTCTCCAGAAATGAACGTGCGGCGGGGCCGCGGGTGCCCCAGCCAGGCTGGCAAGTCCTGCCCTACCCTAATCCCAATTTTAGCCCAGCCTCGCAACTTTGCCACTAACAAAAGGACTCGAACTCGCCAAAAGCCCAAGGCTCGTCTAAACGGCCGGGAGCGTGGGTTTCACCCTTCCACTCCCCCTTATCGCGGGTGTGTTACGAATTTACGGAATCAAACCGTTCTGCCCAGCTACACGAGATGACACAATGACATTGTATCGCAGTTTTAGAAATGCGATCCCTAACGCTGCCCTATCGTTTCAGGAAAAGGGACACTTGCAAGATCGCGGTGCAGCTAAAGACGGCGTGCACAGCCTGAAATATTCCTTACCAAATAGCCCGAAGTGATGCTGCCAGTGCTACATAATCCGATCATTGTAATGAAATAAACAGAAAAAAAAAATCTCACCAGAAATATTTCAGACACTCCGACTCACACTGGCTTAGCTGTGGTCTGGAGGGGCGGGGGGGGGGGGGGGGCGGAAGGCAAGTCCATTTAGGAATGGAGGCAGAAACCCTGCGCTATGGAAGAATACCTGCTTGGGAGGGTTATTTTCTAAAACAAGTGGGGAGTTCGGTTTCTGGGCTCTTGAGAAGTATTCGGGGTGCGAGTTTGTGAGCCGGGGACAGCGGGTGCCAGAGGTGCATGCAGTGCTGACCTGGCCCGGGCGCGGCGGCAGCCCCGGCCCGCCTGGGTTAGTCACAGCCACGGGAGCCCCTCGGAGCCGGGGGAGCCCTACGGGAAAGGGGAGAGGGAAGGAAGGGGCTGGGGACCCCCGCCCCAGCGCGCCCTGCCCGCGCCCCGTACTCACACTGCAAAGGACCGGAGATTCCCACCATTCGCCACGGGCTGCGAGCTGCAAATAAAAGTTCCCGTCCTGCTCGGGGGAGAGCCGGCAGCCCAGGCTGCTGGAGGGGCGAGGGGGTGGGAAAGGGGAGAGCAGCGCAGCGCGGCTTCCCTTCCCAGTCCAGATGATCCACGTCCACAAAAGTCAAAACGAGCTGAGGAGAAACTCCAGCTGCTCTTCCCCCCCCTCCCTCTCTCGCTCTTTTTTTTTTTTTTAAAGGAGGATCAGCTCGAGAGAGACGGCTGGTTCCACGGGAAAGGACAAGAACCAAAAATAAAGCAAAGTCTCCAAGTCGAGATAGTTAATACCCAGGTCCTTCTCCTTCCTGCCGCCGCCGCAGACAAACGTGATGTGGAGCGCAGGGAGCGGCCGCTGTCAGTGGCGGGGTCTCTGCGTGTCCCCGGGCAGCCGCCGCATAGCTCTGCCGCCGAGCCGAGCCGAGCCGAGCCCAGTCGAGCCGCGCCGCCCGCCCGAGGCTGCGCCGCTCCCCGCGCCGCTCCGCCCGGCTCCCCCGCTAGCAGGCACCTCGCAAGGCAGGCAGCATACTGCCGGCAGCCGGCCCGGCCCCGCTACCCAGGTGCAGGGGGGGAGGGCTTAAAGCAGTGGGAGGTGATAGAGGTAGGAGACATCTGTGTCGTGAGGAGGTTAGTGGGGGTCAAGTATATGTTAACAATAGGCGAGCGCGGTCCCTCTCGGGCAGCCTGCCTACTCTTTCTTTCTTTCGCTCGCTTTTACTGGGTGGACATCTAACTTGCTCCCTAATGATGCCTCCCCGGCTTTAAGAGTCCAGACTGCCCTGCAGTAACCCAAGACAAACACTTTCTCTAGCCATCTGGAGAGCTCCTGGCTGCTCTGCCTGTGTCTCATCACTGTGTGAAGAGACAGCAGTGCTAGAAATCAAGCCACTCTCAGATCTACTCTCTAATCCCCTTCTGTTAGCTGATTTCCAGTCAGACTGTTTGCTTTTGCATTAGATAATAGCCTTAGAGAAAACAATTATCATTTTCTTTTTCCCTTTGTTTTTCCTTCTTTCTAAAGTACAGTATTGAGGAAGGCCTCCCTCTCTCTCTCTTTTTAAAAAAAAAAAAAGAAATTTTTAGTCTTTCATGGCTTGCAGAACCCAGATGCAATTTCACACTTTCCTGGAAGGGGATTCTGGATTCTTCGGAAAGCAGCGACACGATCGCAACTGCAGTGAAAATTAATTACTCTCATCTACAATTAATAGAAGCATGCCACCATTTGACTTCGTGTTTCATTACATAATCGTTTCAGTAGGCATCCATATATTTTCCAATTCATCAGTTATTCCCTTCTACGTTTTGCAGCGAATATTATTGTCAGCCAACAACCTACAGCGAACCAGTACTTCTGCTATCGCGTTGGCACCACATAAAGAAGGCGTCTCCACAAAAAAAAAAAAAAAAAAACCACAAACCCAACACATCAACTTCATATATTGAGTAAAAAAGAGTGGGTTTTTTCGGGCTGCAGATAATGGGTTGGAACTGTCAGAACTGCCTGGACGTTTAGCTTCATTTTTTTCAAATGTCAAGTGGGAAGTAAAAGAGCGAGCACAGAAGGGAACTTCTGATCAAACTGCATTCTTTATACCTGTACGTACACGTGCACACGTGCGTGCACACACACGCACAAACACACACGCACGCTATAGGCCTGATCTTGCAAATTTACAAAAGCACATATATAGATCTACTGAATGCAAAGTAGGCTTACTTGTGTTTGTCATAAGCACATACACATTTTCGGAAGGGGAGGAAAGCATTTTTATATACATATTTATATGCATATTAACAGCAATACTTGCCTCTGTGGCTGGCTTTGAAAATTTGGTTGATTTTGAAAATATGTTTAAAACATGTTTTATGATCTGGATAAATCTACCTTTTCTGCAGATATTTAGGGACATGGAGCTTTAATCGACAGGTTGCCATATACTAATATGGGGTCTAATTTACCTTGAAGTGAATTCAGCTCAACGGAGCGTAAATCAGGGCATGTTTTGGTCTACTGTGATTTCAATTTACAAAAATGGTGAGAAGCCACGAGTCTGGCATTGATTTCTAATTTAAAAGCTATCTGTTTTACAGAGGTCTATTTCAAGGCCAAAATTATGGGAGAACCTTTAAAAAAGTATTTTCAAATATTTTAAAATAATCTAAAAGGCTTCCTTTGTCTATGACAGATCTAGAAACTTTAGTCAAGCCTGAAAATCCTTGTGGAGTGATACTTCCATCCCAACTGTTGTATGTGTAAGCTGAAAAATGAATAAGAGATTTGCCAGTGGTCCCAGAGCATGTTTTGCTGAAGTGTCAGGGACTGAACACTGAGTCCTAATTCTCAGTTTACAGCTTTAAAAAAAACCCACAGCACTTCCTTTTTGGCGTGTACCTTCACTCTAAAGATCAATTGACTTCCTAGGTATTATCTTCCAAAATAGGGAAGGAACACCAGCTTAGATTTAGAAACTCTGGAAACTCTAGTCTGAGCTATTAGCAATTAAATATCCACCTCCAAATTGACTAAGTTTACAGGCTTCTGTCTTCTCTTTCCATAATGAGAAAAATACAGAAATCACCTATTAAACTGCCGGTCCTGGCTCGTATTGCACAGCTTTTCCCACTGCTCCCAGTAAGAAAAAAGCCTACCCAGATAACAAAGCGTAGTAGGGAGTGGTAAATACTGATTACTTCATGGCAAGTCTGCTTTTCTCAGACACTCTGGGAGAATAAATTGACGCGATTCCTAAATAACAGAAGATTGTAACCATCAATTATTATCGTTATATTGCAAAGCTGATGATTGAAGCCTGACTTATTGCAAACTTCTCTTATCCATACCTCCTTCTGTTCTGTTTCCTGAAGAAAGTATATATGTTTCAGTGAAAAAGGAAAAATAAACATGTTCTTTGAAAGATTAATTCATGTTTCAGGAAGAAAAAAAAAATGCAGCCTCACAGTAGACCTCACAAATACTTGGTAACTTTACACCCTGCAGATTTTTTCTGCAGACTGTAGATGCCATGTCTGATTTGACATATGAAGGATTTACACTGTGTATCACTGTGTGACATTGTGTGAGAGAAAGGCTGGTAAAAGTATAGTTGCACATGGAAGTCAGAAATATCCTGCTAGGCTGTCCAAATCTGACTATATTTTGATTGTACAGAGACCGATCAAATGTTCAGAGCTGAAACATGGCTTACTCTTTACTCTGAATAATTATATTATGGGCAGTCATCTGCACTGAAATTCTTGGAAGAGAACTTATATATCAACTCACCTCATTGCTGTATAAAAATAGAGACAAGTATGTCCCTCCTAATTGTCACTGCCTTGCAGCTCGGAGTGTTACACACTGTCACATGTCCCCAGCCAGAGCTCAGACAATCTCCACAAACACTTTTCCACTCAGACTGTGCCAACTTTAAGTCCATGCTTGTTTTCTTCAGCCATGTCTCTCGATTACAAGTGTCTTCCACTTCCCAAAGGCTTGGTTTCACCCTCTGTGAAGCACGCGAGAATCTCGCTATTTGCTTCCATTGGAGCTGGATTGGGCCTTGGCATGTGCATCGTGGCTGTATGTAGTTGCTACAGTACTCATCTGACAAGCACTCGTTTGGATGGAGTGGCACAATAAATGGTCACATAAAACTAAATAGTCAGATAGAATGCTAAGTAGGATCCTTGATAGCTTTAACGTATGAACCTTTCCCTTAACCATGTTTTTCCAATTTTCCCTCTAGTTTACAAGTATATTTTACATGTTAGTGTGGGCCACGCTTCATTTTCATTTCAGTCTGTTCGCACACCTATTGTAGGACGTGTGGTCTGGAGGACAGCACCGGGACAGAGGCTGCTGTGGGACTCACATTAATGTTGCATCTACTTTCTTCAGGAAATCCTTCCCGGTTTAGCCGGAGCACAGGCAAAATCCTGCCTTGACCCCTGCACAGAAAAGCAACAAAGACATAAAAAGTCCCAAGGTGCAGAAATGCTGCCCCCTGCTCTGGGGCTTGGTGCGAGGTCTGGTGAGTTGCTGAATGCTCTTTGCAGCTTCACATATGGGGGAAACCTGCGCCAGGACTAGCGCTTGATAACGGGAGCAGAAAATGTGCAGCGGCAGGATAGATCCCCACCCTTTAGTATGCAAAGCATGTCCACTAGGTGATGTACATGCTGCAAGAGCTGACATATTACCTGCTTCCTTCTCTGTTCACACTATTGTTTACCCTTTGCTTTTGGTAGTGAGGAAAACGTATTAAGTTCCTTCCAAATTAAAAAAGAGAGGCTATCTACTTTCAGGAGTTTATAAGCTCCACTGATGTACATTTTGACATCTTCTCCTTGTCCAGTGTGATAGATTTTAGCCCTGCTTCAGGTATATTTATTGGGGATATTCCTTAATTAAATTGTACGCTAAGGATACTTTTTGCTTTCTTTTTTGCCTTTTGGCATTGTCAGGGCTCCTAAAACCCCTTTAATATTGCAGGATTCTGAAGCTCTTTGCAGAAGAATATATGCACAGTGACAGAAAAAGGGGAGCTGGATTATTTTGGAAAAGATCACATAAACAAAATTTATATATTGGCAGTCATTTGTGGGAATGCCAGCTTTGTCACTCATTTTCAGTGAAATATGGCTTCTTACTAAAAACCAAATCTTTTCAAGACAAAAGATACTACTGATTAAATAAAGCCATACCGAGCAAAAAGAGGGAGAAAATTTTTTTAAAAAAGTTTGTTTTTCACAGCAGCAAAAAGCTTATCTCATCTTAATCCATTGTCTATGTTTTATTTATGCAAATAAATATGTATTGAATATTTATTAAATGAATATTTAACATTAAATATATTTTTAAATAGAACATGTTTATTTTTAGAGCTGAAAGTTTTTTGTCGGTGCTGAAACCAGGAGAATAGATTGGGCTGAAATAATACAGGCTTAGCGCTTTTTCTCTAACAAACGTGAAAACACCAAAATGGAAATAATAAATTTGGTTTCCATCAATGTCAAAGAGCAGGAAACATTTTGCTGTTGAGGTTCCTGGAAGCAATAAGTGCTGTATTAACTGCCACGCAACACACACACACACTCTCACACAGGATACCTCGCCTAACAAGGGGAAACCGTTGCCCTAATACACATGCACACAGTTCCTTAACTTCCCACCTGCTGGGCAGCCACCTGCAATAAACGATAGTGGTCTATTATCAGACAGTAGTAAAATAAGCAGCCACAAAGCTGTTTACCTAAACACCACCAGAAGTCCCTCAAAAGCCAAGCTGCAGGCCTGGGCAACTCTTGCCTCCGAGGTGAAGCGGGGACTTCTCGTAGGACAACCTCTGAAGGGCAGCACGTTCCCTTTTTAAATACACCTACTGTTCAACTAGAGACAGCGACCATCTGTAGTGTACGTAATGGTGCACAGCCACTACACAGTAATGAATCCAAGGTGCGTGATCTGTTCCAGGTTTCCTTTTGTATATACGCAGTCCCTCGGTGCTACGTCTCCTGAAAAGTACAGTGACATTTTGTATATGGAAAGCTAACAACATAACTCTCTTATCTTTTTCACTGACATGTTGACAGTACATTATTCCACTTACACACAAGCTTAAATTGGGAATATAGCTGTACTCCCTGCTGGCTGCAACTAACCAACATACTGACCCTGCTCCCGAATCGAAAATCTGGCTCATTCAGGTTTCATATACTCTTTTGGAATACCAGATCTCCATGTCTCCAGCTGTAAATAAAAACAAATTGGTCTAGCTGGGAACTCTATTAATATCATGACCTCAGCATGATGTAACTGAAACCGCATTTTCCACACACCCCCCAACCACTGTTTATATTTGCATCGGATTAGGTTAAACAAAGGTAGGTTTTAAAGCCTCCGTCTGGAAAAAGAAGTCTATTCCTGAAGGCAGTTTTTATTGTAGTGATTGCTTCAAAATGTGTGTGTCTCTATAACCTGGAAAACACCCTCGCAGAGATCCGTGAATACTCAAGAAGCCATTTAGAGATGTTGGTATCCTAGTTTCCTTTATATTGTATTTACAATTGTGTATATACTTATGTTTTGACCCTTCCTATGCAAGTCAAAATCAAGTTCAGATGTTGCCTTGCTCGGGTATAGTCCTTCCATGACTGCTTTAGAATTCACAAGACAACGATTTAAAAATCAAGTTTTAACTCGGTTGTAGTGCACAGCTTAAGCTGAAAAACACATACTGACATAAAGTAGGTATTTTATTTTAAAAAGTATCACAGCAAACAAAAAATTATATCTGAATGTTTCAGACTTCTGTGGAAAGAACTCAACTAGGTAACTGAGTCTGATACTACTTCATTTGTTGGATTCTGTTTAAAGCCTGGTTTATTTTTAGAAAGAAATTGATGAAATCTAATTTGCTCAGGAATAGTTATTTGCAGACAAATAGCAACTTAAAATGTTGTCTCAATTGCACATCATTATAGGGAAGATGCTTTGATACATCAATCACTTATTATTTCTCCCCTCAGACAAATAGGAAAAGTAGTAGTGAAGAAATGATGTCTTGTAGGAGACATAAGTATTTTTAACTCTGTCCCTGGCAAAAGCTTTATTTTTATAAACTTTTTATAAACTTTTAAAGATGGAAGTTCAGAGGACATAGGAAGTAAATAAACCATAATTCAGAAATATTCAGAAAGGGTAAAGAACAGTGTGAGAGATCCTATTTATAGAACAACAAGGAAATAAACATAACACTTTTAACACTACACAGTGCAATGTAAAAAATTAACATTTTAAAGGGAAAGTAACAATAAGGATGCCTAAGAAAACCCATGTATTATATGGTTAAAAAAATTAAAGAGCTAAATTCAGCCACCTTTAGTTGAACTGAGTAGCAACCAATTCTGGTGTGTTCTGTGTCAGTTCATTGGAACTTTTCTGGAAATTAGGTGCTGCAGCATGTGTCAAAATCTCATCCAAAGTGCCATAATAATTTATTGCCCGTCTGCTGAAACAACCTGATTCTGTCTCACTAAAATAACTGACGTGTTTGGCCACTGATTTCCTAGGAAAGGAGCCGAACTAGAACACTCACAGACCTTATTACTAAAAATAGTCTCCTTTTCAAATAACATATTTTTAGCTCAAACTTCTTTCCTTATTACACAATTACTTGCCTTTTAACCATGGGCAAAAAAAGTAAACATAATGTGTTTGATAGTTATGTCCTATATAACAGAAACCAAGCAAAATTTAGAAGGCGTCTTCAAAAAATTCAAAAATAGAAACTATCTTTAGCCTGCAAGCCATAAACATGTTAAAATTTATAAAGGATTCATTTGCCTGTTTTGACTGTATTTTCACGGCCAGCAGTGACACAACTTATAAACTGTGTCTCTAAATCATCCAGGAGACCCAAGACGGTGTGAGTTCTGAGCCACTCTCATCACCTACGAGACATGGTGCTGCCAAAGGTCCAGTTTACGGCAGCCCCCCCATCTTTGCAGACAGCTTAAAGAACTGGAAAATAAGCTTTTCGGAAGGTCCCATGTTGGAAATGGACTCTTTCTGTTAAACATCTCCATGTCCAATATCACTCTGGTATCTTCAGCTCTGGTGTGGCAAATCTGCAAGGAAAATGAAAAAAATGTTCATATTTTAAATTAGAGCTGATGAATCATTTGTATTTGTCTATTTGGTGGTATAGCATGAGCTTCTACTTTGTCCTTTTACATTTTTCTTATTTTATATAATGAGATTTTTTTTATACTGACTAGGCTACTATAAGAAGGTGAATACCTTTGTGGTTATTTACAGAAGTACTTCCCTCTTCTCATAGTGAGTAATTATTCAAACTTGATTGAATAGGAAAAAAAGCAATATATCTGATGTTGATTTTCCTATTTCTCTTCTTCACAGTTTTTTCCTGGAAGCTTCCCAGTCATGCTTGTTTATCTTCTCATATAGTTTTGAGGAAACAACATACATCTCCCCATGTCCTCCCTTCGCCTTCCTCGATCCATAAAAAAATCTAGTGAAATGTGCTACATGGCAGCAAATTGGGGATCCTGATGAACTGTAGGCTTCAGTGATTTCTATATGAAGTCAGTCTCTCTGTTTTCTGGGACTTCTGTGAAATTGATTCCTTCAGATTTCCAGTTTCGAAGCCGGAGATTTCTTTCTATTGAATTTAGCATTCTTGATCAAAATGATCTCCTTATTGGGATCACTGTCACTCAGCATTGCAGAGGTCAAAGCAACTAATTAAAAAAGCTGAAAGAGTCTAATATACGTTCTCATTTAGCTACATCAGAAAAAGATTTCCTAATTTAAGTTTGCATAAGCTTTGGGATCCACTCCAACAGTTAAAGAAGAAAGTCTGAGGATTCCTAGAGTTCACACCTTTTCATCCAAAGGCCTTTAAGCAGAACCTTTTAAGACAGAAGATTTTCATCAGGCTGGATGTGGTGTGTTGGGGGTTATTCCACATCACAAAAGGTATTGTACTGGGCCTCACAGGCATTGTATATCTCATGGGGTATCTAGCTCAAATATATATATTAAAAAAATATATATATAAAACTTTTCTGTGTTTTACTTTCTTGTGGAATGAGTGGGAAGCAGGAGAGCCACTCATCTTAAAAAAAAAAATAAAAAAGGAAATACCCCAAACAACCAACTAGACTTTTTTCTCCTTCAGAATAGCTTTTGCTATTCTTTCCCAAAGTGTCCTGGGTAATGTTGTGTTTATGACAGTTCTCTGAATTCTTTCTTCCTGGTTATCACAAGATTCCTGTTTTGACCCCATGGTTTTGGAGCTACTTTACTTAGAACTATGATACCAGTATTCTGGGCCACTGCACTGCAGTTGTGCAAATATCAGGGTCCCTAATGGATCTTTTGTAATAACTTCACTTCTAATAGGCAAACTTAAATTCTTAGAAGAAAGATATAGGAAACTTGAACAGTTGTTAATGATAGGCAACTAGTCTCAGACTTCAGAGATCTCTCTGCCTCCAGAAGCCATGGATGGTCACTGAGAAATGCCTCCGCTAGCAGGGTTAGATCACTGCAAATACATGTAGCAATTGTGCATAAGCCATATATGATTAGTTTAACCCATCTGGTTTCTGCAGTGATGCCAGGGTGTCAAAAGGACACCAACTTACGCTTTGGCCTTGATGACCGCTTCTGCCAACAAGAGTGATCTCTGCAAGTTTCCAGATGAACTTCATGTGAGCAGATTTTGCAGTAGGGGAATATGTCTGTATTTCAAATGCATGAATGATCTCTACAGTCTGAACAGTACCTTCTTAATAACATGGGTATCATGGGGCTGTCATTAGACGTTATCAAGACCAAGAGCATACTATATCATTCTTTTGTGTGACCATATGGTTGTCCAATATTCTCTCTGTATTGGATTGTGCTTGGTTTTGGCATCTGAAAACTATCTGGAACAATAAGCTACAGGTTTCAAATCATGTCCATGTAATTGGAGTAGCACCATACCAAGACCATAGCTGCTGGCATCTGCTGAAACAGCTGTAGACTTAGAAACATCATAAAATGCCAGAACTGGGTATGTAGTCAATAGAGTCTTTAAACTCTCAAAAGCACACTCCCATTCCTTATCCTATTTCTTTTCAGTGTCTGTTCTAAGCAGTTTATAAAAAAGATTGGCCTTTTTAATGAGAGGTTAAGTATAAATTTGCTTCAGATTTTGTCATGCCGATGAACCATACTAGTTCTGATACATTTTTATACATTGGCATTTCAAACATAGTTGTGATTTTTTTTCTGCCTGTTTTACTTCATGTCTGTCACACATCCTGACTGCCATAGCCTGTATTTTCCTGTTTTAGTCCAGCAGCTTCAATCACCTTCAGAACTTGTGTTAAACCTAATATTGCAATGTTTCTCAAACTCCCAATAACATAAAATTATAATTATAATTATATACTCCCTCTAGGTCTCACAGGAATTCCTTTGAAATCATTCTGAGCTATCTGTGATGTCAAACTGATGACCAAAGCAGTATTTCTGAATGATGTCATCATTTCATCATCATCATGATGAAATAGACCTTGTCTGAGTCGTTACCTACATCTTGCAAGGATATTGGCATATCAGTTGACTGTGATTTATATCTTTCTGCCAACAAGAACAGATCAAGAAACAACCTCTTAAGTCTACTTGTGTGGGACTTTCAGTACAATTGATACCAAAGAAGCAAGCCAAGTGTCAGTTCTGTTCCGAGTTCTAAACTGTGTCTCCCTACCATCCTACAAAGCTTTCTTTTAAACTTTGGAAAGTACAGCTTTAGGTGATACTTGGCATGAGAGGAACAAATACCACTTCAATTGGGTTAAACCACTGTTTCCTGAATTTGGCAGATTTCACCAAACCATCCTTACCTCTTCTGTGCACTGTGCAAAGCCTATTTGAAAGATTTGCCTGTAGTGACACTATTGGGGTGGTGGTGGTGGGAATAATCACCAGAACAGGATCTTTGCCTTAATAACCAAAGCATATTTTGATTCAGTGTGTGACAGTCTCCATGAGCTTTTGACCACTACTCTGGGGTTCTTCAGTGTAGCCTTAGATTTTTAGACTTATTTTAAAAAAAAAACCCAAACACAAAAATGCAAAGAGAGAGTTTTTATTTCCCGTTGTTCTTAATGGAGACATTGGTAATTCCTTTCAGATTACTTCCACCTTTCTCCTGGGCTATGCTGTAAATGATTTCAAATTGCTTGTGTCCCAGGCCTGCCTTTTCTGCTGCTTAAAGCAAAAAGTCTGACTGAAACTTCCAGGACCATCCGGATTCCTTTTCTCCAAAGCAGAGTGGAAATTACAGGCACCTTCCTCAGGGAAGCCAAGACAAGAAAACCAAAACTGGGCTCAGCAGTATTGGCTTTTTTGTATTTCAGCTGCTTACCTGGCCTCAGTTTCTTCCTACCTGTGACTGTGGGTC
Organism: Phalacrocorax aristotelis; assembly: GCF_949628215.1. NCBI lineage: Eukaryota > Metazoa > Chordata > Aves > Suliformes > Phalacrocoracidae > Phalacrocorax > Phalacrocorax aristotelis. The sequence continues at coordinate 141,027,196 of NC_134277.1, forward strand.
CTATTCCACAGTAAAGGTAAAGAACAGATGAAAATAAGGAGGTGCCTCCGAGCATGCATTCCTTCTGCATGGTGGGGGTCAGAGCTGTGTCCTTCTTTCATCTGTGTGGAGACACGGTCACCGTAGGTTCTCTGGTCTGTATACATCTTGGGTCTGTCCCATTTCCCTGATAAAGAGTGCTCAAGCTTGCTTGCTTTGCTTTTGCTTTTCTTTCATTTTCTTTCTCTTTCTTTCTTTCTTTCTTCTTTCTTTCTTTCTTTCTTTCTTTCTTTCTTTCTTTCTTTCTTTCTTTCTTTCTTTCTTTCTTTCTTTCTTTCTTTCTTTCTTTCTTTCTTTCTTTCTTTCTTTCTTTCTTTCTTTCTTTCTTTCTTTCTTTCTTTCTTTCTTTCTTTCTTTCTTTCTTTCTTTCTTTCTCTCTTTCTCTCTTTCTTTCTTTCTCTCTTTCTTTCTCTCTTTCTCTCTTTCTTTCTTTCTCTCTTTCTTTCTCTCTTTCTTTCTTTCTTTCTCTCTTTCTTTCTTTCTTTCTTTCTTTCTTTCTTTCTTTCTTTCTTTCTTTCTTTCTTTCTTTCTTTCTTTCTCTCTCTCTTTCTTTCTTTCTTTCTTTCTTTCTTTCTTTCTTTCTTTCTTTCTTTCTTTCTTTCTTTCTCTCTTTCTTTCTTTCTTTCTCTCTTTCTTTCTCTCTTTCTCTCTTTCTCTCTTTCTTTCTCTCTTTCTTTTCTTTCTTTCTTTCTTTCTTTCTTTCTTTCTTTCTTTCTTTCTGCCTTTCTTTCTGCCTTTCTTTCTGCCTTTCTTTCTTTCTGCCTTTCTTTCTGCCTTTCTTTCTTTCTGCCTTTCTTTCTTTCTTTCTCTCTTTCTTTCTCTCTTTCTTTCTCTCTTTCTTTCTTTCTTTCTTTCTTTCTTTCTTTCTTTCTTTCTTTCTTTCTTTCTTTCTTTCTTTCTTTCTTTCTTTCTTTCTTTCTTTCTTTCTTTCTTTCTTTCTTTCTTTCTCTCTTTCTTTCTTTCTTTCTTTCTCTCTTTCTCTCTCTCTTTCTTTCTCTCTTTCTCTCTCTCTTTCTCTCTTTCTCTCTCTCTTTGTCAAGGCCATAGGGACCTCCACACAAACCTATCTGCCAAAAACCTCACTCTCTTACATCAGACAGGAATACTCCAGAGTGGCCCTGCAGGTCTGCCCCAGCTCTCACAGAAATATCCTTCCAAAATGCACTCCAGTGTGAATCCACGCAGTGCAGGTGAGGGTTTTCAGTTCTGCTGTCCACAATCAGGTGGGCTGGAGCTCACTGCTGTTGCCACCACTGCCGGTTGGGACATCCTGCTCCTTTATAGGATTTCCATCTTTACAGGGGCACAAAAAAACCACCACCATCTCTGCTCTACTCTGGTGATATTGTTGGTTTTGTCAGGTCTCACTCCACCAGTCTTGATAAGGCCAAAACGATGCCTTCACCTCATCTAGCAGTAATCTTGCATCCCTGCTGAGACCCAGACTTCAGCATCCAAGCAAAGCCAACTTGCCAGTAGTCAAATTTACCCTACCCATAGTGCACACCGGCAGTGGTGCCTGCAGTCTTTCAGAAACGGGGTGCTGGTAACAACACTGGATCGGTTGCACGTGTTGAAATATGACCTAATTACAAAAAAAAAAGGCTTCAGAGAAAGTAACACTTAGTAAATATATGTATAAAAATACATGGAAAGGTGTCTGGAGTGGGTGTCCTGGTTCTTCCCAGTAGAGGGAGTAGGGAGTTCCCTCCCTCATTTCTTCTGCTCGTGGTGTGTAAATATGGGACATAAAATTACAACAAGGGAGAGAAGGGAAGCTCTGTCACCTTTTTTATTTCTGCATGTATTAGCTTCCTACACAGGGTGGGTAGTTCTTCCAGACTAACTGAACGTCTTTCTTGAGAAACGGCTTTTGCTATTTGGATGTTATTATGCAACACTATAGGATTGGTATCTGTAGCAAAAATACCACAGATCATTTCAAAGGGTAGTCACACTATCGAATATACTATTTCAAGTCTTGTGCTTTTTTCAACCACTCAGCAGAATTGGCAAGCATAGTTTCTTTGAAAAGGAATCAAGAATAGATCTGTTTTTGTGGCAACTGTGGTTCTTGGTAAGGAAGAAAATGAGGGGAAATGATTCAGAGGCTTTCTGATAAGTACAAAGTGTTTATAATGGTATCATGTCATAAAGCGCATGATCACAGCATTTAACACTACAAATATTTTCTCTGATTCTCTAATGATTATCCTAGTGCTCTGCTCTTAAATAGTGCTTTTCACCAGTGTACTTCACATACAGAAAGGTGCAGTTAGTAGGTGAGGAAACGGAGGCACAGCGTGAACAAGAGCCACAACTCACTCACAACACCCAGAAAGTCACGGACACAGGATCACGCTAGGACCAGTGTAGTGCCCTCAGCCCCAGGCAGCACAGCTGGCCTCCCACTGCATCCCCACCATCAATTGCAGCCTAATGAGAGTTCCCAAGGGAGAAACACAGAGGAGGAAACCGGCTCTTCTCTCAGTGATGGACTTTAATAGTCACAAGCCTCCAGCTTTTCTTCCCAATTAAAGAAAAATCTCAGTGAAGTTACATACCTTCTGTAACTCCCAGTAAATCAAAACCTCCTCTGCAACACATGTGTGAGTTCATCATTAAGAGGAAAGGGCATCAGCACAGAGACATGAACCCAAAGGGATCGCTTTCCTTCAGACTGAGTCTGTCCTAATGTTAAATGATCAAAATTGGGAAACCTCTCCAAACTTCTTCTTAAGCTTAGAAACTGCAGCATCACAGAAGCAAAAACAGTCTCATGCACTAGGCAGAAATGGTTTCTTTCCAGGGTATTAATCAGTCAGCCTTAAAGAATTTTAAAATAAGCCTATTATTAATTTGTGTTGTGGTAAATTTTAGAGTAATGCTAATTGCTTAATATTAAAAGCCAGGCAAAGTACAGTGGTTCACATTGCTAGGTTTTGTAAATTTTTTTTTTCCAAGAAAAAATATTATGGCATCTTCTATTTTTATTAATTTCCTTTTGAAGTTTTTATTAACCTGGGGTACAAAGGTCCGTCGCAGAGTTCTCCCTGGCTGATAGTACAAATGCATTTTGAACGTGGTCTGACACAAATCCTGGAGCTTGTTACCATCAGAGGCCCCAACTCTTTTAGCTGATAAAGGGAAACAGCAGCCTTCCCAAGCTGTAGCAGTGCTCCTTAATACACATGCAACATGGCAGCACAGCACCCTACTAACTTTTTAACTTCTCCCCAGTATTTTGTGTTCAGCAACCCTACACAAGCACAGAATGATAGTCCAGGGCTGACATGCATAACCTAAGTCCCTGTCTACTTTCCCAGATTAGCTTCTCCTGTTGCATTTGATCAGATATTAGTTGGCCTTGGAGTACTGATGGTCTTCCTCTAATTTCTCCTGGTTAATTATTTTTTGCATACTATGCATTCAACAGAGTACAAAGACAAACACCAAAAACATTTGCTAAAAGCACATCCCATTCAAATCCTAGCTGGTGCTCTGGTTAGAGTCTGGCAGTTTCAAAAAGAAGGTAGGGAGCACGGCTCACTGATAAGGGACTTCTCCATTTTGGCTGCTTCAGCACGTGTCTATTCTATTTGCGGTAGGTGCCTTTCGCTTCTGACATTCTCCAGGCAAGGTCCAGGCCAGTCTAACCTTGGCAATCAGTGCATAACCTGTCACCTATTTTGGTGGCACCACATTTTGTATCACTTTTAATTTGGGCTTCTCTGGCTTTTTCCTCTTGACTGCCTCTGGTTTCTTGATAATGCATCTCTTTCCTTGATGCGTTTTCTTCCCTGCAGTTTCATTTCATGGCACTGTTTTGAAACAGATGCTCTGGCTACTTGCACAGTCAGTCCTGCCAGCTTCATGATTCTTCCTTGCTGTTTGTGACTGTAACCCTCAATTTACTAAGGCCTAATTGTAAGAGATAATGGGAAAAAAGACCAAGTAGGCAAAACATAAAATGTAGTGTAAGACTTCCAGCATACATTTTCTACAGCATATTTGATTTTTCAGTAATAAGAATTTCTGGTTCCATGCTTTTTATTTTGGATGTAATGAAAACATTCTTTCTGTAACTCAGCTGAAATAAAATGAGCTATCTAGTAAGACAGAACTTCTGGGAAGAGAATTGGAAAATAGTCTTTTGTTCCTCATCTGCCCCTTTCTAAAATGTTTTACTTAATGCAGTAATATCAGCATGGTTGTTTAAATCTAGGTGCATAATTCTGTATTTAGAGAGTATTAACCAGGTATCTCAGTATGTCATAGGTATCTAATTTTAGGTATCCAGATTTGATATTTTTAATCTTAATGTTAATTTTTAATTCACATGAAAGTTTCCCATAAGCACAACAGAAAAGCAAGTAGTTGTCTACGGCAATTTTATACTTTAAAAGTCCTTGGAATTCAGCATTTGTGACTCAATTTTTTTTATTATAAGATGCCAGTACTTTTGGATGTAAAATGAGATATGGTTTCCTAGAAGTGTAGTGGATTAGCAAGCTTTCAGCAAAAACTGTCCGCTCCATATTTCTCCTTCTGTGAATCCCCTCTGTCTTCTAAGGAGAAGAAATTAGCTCTCTAGACAACATTCCAGTCAGTGATTTCCAGGAAACAGACTGCTATGCCAGAGAACATCTTTGCTCAACAGTTTGCACTGGCCGTTGGAATTTATGGTCCCTAATGTTAAAGACTGTTCATTGCATATAAGACCATTTATTGGTCATAAGGCCATTCAGTGGTCATAAGGCCATTACATACAGGCCACTGAGCATACTTCTGTTGATCTAATATAAAGAAAGCATACTTAGCTTTGATGATTAGAGATAACATTACCAAAAGACTCAAATGAAGAGGTAAAGATAAAACCATGTATTAATTACCCTGGAATTATCTTTCATGACAATATTTGTGCCAATACAGCAAAAGCAGGAAAATTAAAGTGAGACAGACTTTTTTTTTAGTGGAAACACCAAAGTTTAAGGCAGGAAAAAGGCACAAAGTGATTCTATTGGTTTTAAGCTGTTGAGACCTAAATAGTGATCTGAATATTATCGGGAATGTTTGTTAAGACAAAATGGTTGATGTGGTGAACTAAAACCACAGATAGCACTGAAGTTCACACATTATTCAGAAATCCCTAGACAAGCATGAATTTTTAAGATTATGCTTTCTGATAGGAAAATTCCTGTGAAATAAGAAAATACTTGTAATTGCAAAATGTCATTTGTAACCCTCAGTATGTCAAACTTCAGTAGGTTTCATTAAGGTGGGTCAATTTTTCAACAAGTCTGGAGAGTTTTAAGTCTGCAAGGTTATGTATGCTCTAACAATTCAAGTAAGATGGATAGTTAAGATAGGTTGGATGGTTTTGACCTCAAACTAAGAACTTTTTTTTTCCACTGAGTTTTGGATTTCATTCAAAGCTGAAACTCATGGCAAAACTCCAGGGTCCTTCTTTGTGTTTTCTTGACCTTGGGCCTGTTGTGTTACTATGTCATGAGGCAGAGCAGTCTGAATGAATTAACCTCTCCAGACCCCTAGAGCATTTGCTGATGATAGACATGTTACACGGAAGAGCATTGCCACCCATCCATGCCAAAGCGAAATTAGAGGAGCTCTTTTTAAGGTTACCAATCCCTTGAGCAGGCTATACTGGATTTAGCAACAGTGTAACGTGGCACAAAAAGTGACTCCAACAACAGAAGAATCCAGGCTGGGGAGGACAAATCGGTATGCATGAATAACAAATGAAAAATTTACACAAAGACCTGGTAAGTGTAATTAACTGCAGTGTTTTTCTTAACTTTACTGTGAAACACATATTCCTGTGAGAGGGAACAGACCCCATAGTCTCGGGGTGGTTGCAGATTGCAGGACCAACAGCTGCACCTGAGCTACCCCCAAACACCATGCCCTCGCATCTCAGATGGATTGGTCACTGATAGGTCTACAAGCCAGGCAGAAAAACTGCAAGCAAGCCTGGATGGTGATGAATGCCTAACTATGAACAGGTCACAGTTTTTTATGTTATTCATGCCGTTGAGAATCATTGCAATTTTAAATGGACTATATTTTACTTTGAAATCTTAAACAATAGAAAATGTCGGGTTCGGTTATGCATTCTCAGATTCAAGGTGTAAATAGCCTTTTATACCCATAGACACACTATTTTGAGAGAGGCTGTAAAACACGCGTACAGCATGAAATATGAAAAAAGGGAAAACAAAAATGTCGCACAATTGTACTCTGTAGTCTTGCTGAAATTCTGGCTTTTCTCAGAACACCCACAGTCAAACATCTAAAGTTTTCTTTGGAGTCTCACAAAGGGTTAAGGCAGCTTGTTTGGCATTAGATATTTGTATAATGAGCTTTTACTGAAGTAATTAAAATTTGTTTATAATTAATACAGATGAATTGGTTTCTGCACAATAATAGTTAGGAGATTAACAAAGGCCACATTTTGGCAACAGGACTACATTCTTTTCCAAGTGCTGTGGGACTTTATCCAATGAATGTCTGTCCAATCCGGCTGATTCTTCAGAGATGCCATATGGCACTGCTATGCATTACAATTTTTTTTCTAAAAGGCAGCCATATGACATAACTGATCTTCAAAACGTTGTCAGAAGGCATTACCTAGGTAGGCTGCGAGCTGCTTTCCAAAAACTTAGCAAGCACAGGGGCTATTAATTATGAGCAAAAGAAATGTGCACACACACGCTGGAAAGTTGGCATCCTTTCCTCTCTAGTCACAGCTGAGCATCTCTTAAACTGCTCAGGCTAGGAAAGTGAAGAGGGTTTTATCTTTTTTTTTTACTTTACACATCTTCCTCTAAAACATTAATGCAGCAATTTCACAATCAAGTTATCTCAGAAGTGTCAGCACATCTGACCCCCAGTGCCCATGAACGTCTTATTTTACCAGCAGCATGTGTTCTTATACTAACTCCACTGCTTTCACTAGCACATTTTCTTAGATCAAGAAATTGTTACTTTTCCACACCCTCACATATGTCCTCTGAAATCACGATGATCCAAACCATCCTTGAAGCCAGCTATATTATTTGTTATATATATATATTTCCCTGTTCCTTGTTATATCACTTGCCTCATGGAAAAGGGCTAAAGGCCCCCGTGTCTCCAGGAGCTTATATGAATATTGTTATGAATGACACCTGAAGACCTTGATTTTGCTCATTCTTGCAACACACAAGCCACAGTATCACCATGGGTGGTTCATGTTCTTTTCTATTCTCGTTATTAGCCCAATAGGCATAACCATGCTCACTCTCCTCTGTAGAAGACCCCAAGCACTTCAGCTCACACCACTAGGGGTCTAGCAGAGTGGTGCTCCTAAAACCTACCCTTGGGACTTTTGTGGTAGTTCTCAGGTCAGAAAATTTCTAAACCTGGGAACGTGCTATGTGTTTGTCTGCAGTGTGACCCTATTGTGGCACCGATTTTCAAATAGCTCCTCCAATCTGCTTTCCCTTGTAGAGAAGCTTTTTACCTAAAGAGGAAATATTTTTTCATGCACTTACTTAGTGGTTGGAATAGCATATAGGCCGCTCTTACCTATGTGGGCAGTCCCCCTCTTCCTGATCATTGAGGCATTTGGGCATGTCTGCACTTAAATTTGCTGTGTGCTTTTTTGGGTATTTCTTAAAAATGTTAAATGATCTGTAAGAACTACTGACTGATCCGTGTGGACACTGTGTATTGCTGTTGTCCACGGTGCCATATGAGTTCTGCTTAGGATGGTGGTATTTTAGTGGAAATACTCTGAATTCCAGTTATAGATCCCACAGTACATTCCTCAGATGACGTGCTGTAGTTCATCTTATTTTCCACTGTAGGAATCCAATAGCAGATAGCAAAGTTTGGAGTCAAACTAAATTATTATTGTTGTTCTTCTCTCATACTCTTCAGGTATTGTCTAGCCATGTGGACTAGTATGCTAGTCTTCTGGTGATTAGTGAAAAGAGGCTTCTGCAAGGATATAAGAAAGTCATCAAAGGGATTGCAGAGTTCAGGCATGATCTCAAAAAGTGGAAGCTAACTTGGAAAGTCGTCCACACAGAATTTGGTTTGAGGAGGCTTTATACTTTGCACACTGGTCAATGGCAAAGGGTTGCTGTGATTGGCATTGCACATCTGGTGACAGAAGCACTAAGTGTGAAGCGTGCTTCCCTAACAGGTTCATGGAGCAGTGGATGTCTCACATGAAAACTATCTGCATTGCTACAGCTTTCAGAGAGCCTGATATTTCTCATTGCTCATAGCTCAGTATGTAGGTAAGGAGTTCAATGCTGTATCAAAAGACAGGGTACCGCACAGAAGGCTTTTAATAATATTTCATTAACTGGTTTCCTAAAATGTTTGGTGGCTATGCATAAGATATCTATGGTCTCCTTTTGGGCCTCACACTGCACTTGTGAATTCATAAATGGGAAGTGTTTCTTCTTCGTGGTGTTTGAAAGCCAGGCTAACAACTGGAGAGCTCAACCATATTGATGGGCACTGCTCTGAAGTTCATAACTTTTAATTTACTGGGCATTTTCTGCAATGAGAAACAGAAATTTTGTTCCCCATGCTATTCACTCAGCCTTTGTAGAAGATGTGGCTTCCCTGGAGAAGATTTTCCTTGTCACCTCAATGGGACAACAAAACTATTTTGCTCACCCTGAATATCTGTAGAAGAATATAATGTACATTTAGGGGACTGGTGGGAAAAGACTAACTTTTAACCTTGAATTTACTAGCCTGAGGGTAGATGCCTGCTCAAGCCAGTTGCTACTTAGAAACCTGGAGTCAGGCATTACCAGGCTTCAGGTTGGAAATTGGTGACATCTGTGAGCAGTACGTGTTTTAGTGTTTTTCTCATGATTGCAGCACATTACAATAATGTGTAATTGCTGTGATGCACGCACCTATTAATGCTTCTTATGCAGGTTTTAGAGTGATGTAACATATGTGAGCATTGAAAGAGTACATGTTTGGACTTTAATGTTGTGCTTGCTAAGGTGCAGTGAAAGCAGTGGGGTTAATAAAAAGGTTCATGAATAAGAACAGAGTAGGTGGGCATTTTTATTGACCAATGAATATTTGATAAATAATAAATACATGCATTTCTAACTTTGTCAGAAATTTTAAAAGTATCAAATAGACACAGTAATTTAGAAAATTATAAAGTATAAAAAGAACTGAAGTGTTTTGCTGTTAAAGTTGCAAACATGCATTTGTTCTTTGTATTGTGGCTGCTGGTAAAATGCTGTATCCTTTGACAGCGTTAGAATTAAGGAGAAATTGCTATGTCCAGAATTTTCTTCATTGTTTTGTGATACAGCCTTCTCACAGAGGGATTTCTTTAGGGGTTATACCGTCAATGGTGTGTCCAAGAATGCATATGCTTCAGAGATAAAACCCTAAAGGGGATACGCAGATGACAACAGAGTCAGAGAAGAGAGAGCCCACAGCTGCCATGCTCTTGAGTGTGTGTGGTCGTCCATCCCAACTACTTTGCCTGTGAGAATGGACTGGTTTTCCGGTGTTGTCTTGTTTTCTCCTTGTCCTGCTTCGTGAGCCCAGGTTAAGTGTTTTTCTGAATTGGGATACATCATGGGTTTTAAACAGGGAGTTGTTATAACACACACACAAAAAATATTGACTGTAACAGCTGTTTCATAAGTGTTAAAAGTTTACCATGAAAGCATGAATTAAGGCAGATTTATAAATATGTTATTTTTAACATCTCTTTGGGATAAAAACATATTTAGAATATATGCAGTAAAACTCCTTATAAAAAGTAGTTACTTGACATATAGAAGACACACTCTCCAAAGTTTAAGAACTTGCTATTTTTCGTAATAGAAAAAGAAATTAGAATACATTATGAACTAATGTCAAACCTTCCTTGAGCTTGAAGGGATGCTGATTTATAGAAATTTTAAATACATCTTGAACTGATAAACTTTTTCCATTTATACAATTGAAAGATGTTTAAAACAACCAATCCAAATTATTCTTAAATTCTTAACTTCAAAAGAATCTTTTTTTTTTTTTCTGGTGCCAAGTTTCATCTTGGAAGGAACTTTTATGGCTGATTTAAAACACCGTAAAAGAGGATTTATAATGGAAATCTCTACTCTTACTATAACAGCATTAGCGGGTGCCAGCCTCTAACAAAAGTCCATACTCTGCCATGATGTACTGAAAGCAATGTGAATAGAATGCCATTATTTGAAGTGAGAGGAAACGAGATTCAATTCTTCCACCTTAATAGAATAGTCTTATACTTAAGAGATAATGTCAGTAGAATAGAACATTGTCACAGGAAAATTAACTGCTGCTACATGAACACCAGGGCAGAGCTGAGGTGCTTAAAATAAATTTGGGGCTAGGCTGACGGTTACTTTTGAAATGGGAAATCCTGATTCTGTGACAATGTTCTGCTATGCAGACTTCATGTTTATCCTGAAGTGCAGCAGAACCACAGGGCCAGAGATGCTTCCTTCGGGGGCAATGGTAGCTTGCGAGGTCTCCATCTCCCCCACCCATTCCAGCTGTTTGCTCTCTCTCCAGCTGTGGTGTGCTCTCTTTCCTGGCAGTTGGCTGGTGGAGGTCAGTGCATTGGTCTGGGTTAGAAAATGCCTCCATCCCAGATGTTTTTTCTTCTTTTTAAGAGAAATAATTTTCAGTTGTTGATTTCCAGATCTGGTTCCTGACCTAGTTTCAGAAAATACTGTGTTGACACAACTGCCGAGGCAGCTCACTGTGGGACAGGGAAATAAGACAAGCAGGCACAAAAGCCTTCAGCCATTAGCATCGCCTCCGAAGTCAGCAGTGATGAAGTGACAGCCCCACTGACAGATGCAGACGGAATCACCTCGCCTGGCAGTGGCTGTTGTGGCGGTGATGCTTTCTTCAGCTGCTGACCTCCTGTTTCTGTTTGTACACATAAGCACGCTGAAAGGCAGTGCTGGAAAAAGTCCAAGGTGTGTTCCCTCTGCTCCTCTTTGTATGAGAGTCGAGCACTGAAGCCAGGTGCACAACTTTTCAGCCAGGTGTTGAATTCTGTCTTGGGACATTTAATCAAAGTCTGAATAGCACTGGGATTTGGGGGTATACGAGTGATGTCGGTGTGATTTTAATTCTGCCACTGGTTGCCGCCATGCTGTCCCTGTGGAGAATGAAGATGCTGCAGCACTGATCAGCGCTGGGGATGGGGCAGAGGTGTTCCATTCCTGCCTTCCCTGCATTTCCCCACTGTTCTGCTCCCCACAACAGTGTTTTGATCTTCATGGATACTGGCCAAAGCGGGAAAAAAAGCCTTTTCACCTTGGTATTTCATACACTTAACGTACTATTTATAAACCAAATGGTGTGTTGTCTCATTATTCAAACTCCTTTTGCACCACAACATTCATTAACACAGGTCTGATTCTTTCTCGGTGCACAGAATGGTGAGTGATTCCCCTGAAATGAATGAGTCTCAACATGCATAAGGGTGGCAAAATTCAGCCGATGATGATGATGATTGATCTGAATTAAGCCAATTTTATATCATAGATTCCATTTATTTTAAGTCCAGAAAGGACCATCATGATAATCTAATCTAGCTTCTTGCATTACACAGGCCACAGAATTTCACTAAATGACTGCTACATATAGTTCAATAACTTGTAATTGAGCCAGACTACATTATTACTTTTAAGATATGCAGACCAGGTTCCTTCTGGTAGAGACTTACCACATACCTGACAAATGTCTGCCAATATTCAATTAAACTCAAGTAAAATTAAACTACAGCAAAATTATAATTTCTAACGCGACAGAGAGATATTCCTGAGATTCTTACCTTCAACATTCGGAGCTCTGACAAAAATTATTTCTGTAATAATAAAAAGTTTGAATACAAATGACAGCTATTATAGGGAAACGTTTATTATCCTATACTAAACTGAAGTTAGTCGAATATAAAATGCTCCAACGTATTTTCCTCTGCCATGTTGTTAAAAACTAATTGAAAGTTTGTTCATATTAAGTTACCAGTGAAGAAGGAGCTTTATGTCTTGATAACTGCAGCAATTTACAAACATCTGCAAAAAGCCTGTTGTTTTATTTTCCATGATCCCTGGCACTGCTCTCAGATACTCCCTTCCTCAGACAGTAGAAGAAACAAAGTCTCATTTATATTGCCCACAACATGAAGCGGTGTATTCGAGTTTGTGTTTCTGCAGAATGTTTCTAGGTGCTCTTGCGAGACCAAAACCCCAAACTCCTCCAGTCAGTTTTGTTGAGGAGGCAGTGTGCCAGGGCAGGGAGCACAAGGTCTTACTACCCATCGAGTGAAGGGCTGCGGGTTTGGAGACCTGGGCTACTGTCTTCCAGTTTGTCCCCTCCAGAGGTCTTTTCCTAGAGAGTTTCTTGAAGAGAGTTTGCAAAAACCTTCTCTCATTCCTTCCAGGGAAGTTACTCTGAAGCTACTAGACCTGGGCTACAATGACATCTTTCTTCTAGGATGTTGCTCTAGTAAGTAAAACAATAACAAACAGACAAAATGGCCCTGGTCTGTGTCAGGGGAGGTTTAGATTGGGTATAAGGACAAATTTATTCACTGAAAGAGTGGTCAGGCATTGGAAGAGGCTGGCCAGAGAGATGGTAGAGTCACCATCCCTGGAGGTGTTAAAAAAATGTGTAGACGTGGTGCTTCAGGGCATGGTTTAGGAGACATGGTGGTGTTGGGTTGACAGTTGGACTTGATCCTAGAGGTCTTTTCCAACCCTAATGATTCTATGATTCTATGATTCTCCTTTCCCCAGATATTATTTCATAAGAGCCCATTTCCGCTACAGTGATCAAAAACTAGCATCAGTACAAGAATTAAACCTCAGATGCTATGCAGTTGAGATTAAAATGCAAATAAAAAACATGCCAGTGAACTAACCAAGCAACAACAGCGTGAAGATGAGATTGATATTTAAATTTCCCGGCTTCCTGCCCCCCCCACCCCAATAATTATTAATGCAGTGGCAAAATAACAAATAAAAGAGTGTTGAACCACATAATTTTGCATAATAATACTTGACAATTTTGAATTGTCTGGGCAATAAACCATACTACATCTTTGTTAGTCTGCAGCCTATTCAAGGACAATAGATACAAACATAATTTCCCTTTCCTTCTGTATGAGGAACAGGTAAGTGGACTAGGACTCTTTTGGCTGGAAAAAAAAAAAAAGTTACTGAAGAGAAATTTGATGCACATCTCCAAAATTATGCAGGTATATTGTGAAGGAGAGTAATAGGGACATCACATGAAACAGCAGGTGTAAAGCAGACAAATGAATATGGTCTTTCATACAATTTGTGTCTAAGTTACAGATCCCAGATCACAGAATGAATGTGAAAACTTCACATTCATCTATGTCTGATGCATTAAAAAGTGATTAAAAGGTGGACAAACTCATGGTAGAAAATCGCATAAGGCTATTGTCATGGTTTTAGCTGGGATAGAGTTAATTTTCTTCACTGCAGCTGGCACAGTGCTGTGCTTTGGACTTAGAATAAAAACAATGTTGGTAACACACCAACGTTTTGGTTGTTGCTGGGTAGTGCTTGTACTAGTCAAGGACTTTTCCAGCTTCCCATGCTCTGCCGGGTGCACAAGAAGCTGGGATATTCCATATCATGTAATGTCATGCCCAGTATTTTAACTGGGAGGTGCTGGCCGGGGGAGGGAGGCAGCAATCGTGGCTCAGGGATGGGCAGCATCAGTTGGCGGGTGGTGAGTGGTTGTATCGCTTGTGGTTTTGGGGTTTTTCTACCTTCCGTTCATCATCATCATCATCATCATTATTATTATTATTAAATTGTTCTTATCTCAACCCACAAGTTTTTTTCCTTTTGCTCTTCTGATTCTCTCCCCCATCCCACAGGGGTGGGAGGACTGAGCGAGCGGCTGCGTGGTGTTTCGTTGCCGACTGGGGCTGAACCATGACAGCTATTAAATTAAAGTACTATCCCTGCATCTCAAATATCCTTGAGATACAGATTTTTGGAGGCTGGGAGCATATTCTGAGAAGATATCACTACATTTGCCATGGTTTCTTTTTCTTCCATCTTCAGGCAACAGTTGGTGCTTAGCATACTCTCAGAGACTGACTGCTGGGTAAAATGGACTTTTGTTCTGAACTGATAAAGCTATTGTTATTTTCTTTGTTCAGACCTGAATTGTTCCATTTGGTCCTCAATGCAGTACATCTAAGGGTAAATCAAAGTTATAAAGAACATAAAACTAGCAGAATTTAAGCGCCCTGTCTGGTTAGATTGCACAGAGCTCACCATTACAGGCGATGCATTTTTTGGATGTGTGGTTCAATCTCAGTCTAGCCTTTCAGAACCACTATCAAAGTGAGAATTGCCATAAATATATCACCACACGTAAAACAATTGGCCCTCAATCAGTTGTCAAAAGACTGGAAATTACGGATAGATCATATCTTCCTTTATCTGAGAAACCTCCTAGATATGTGATTCAGAGACAGGCAATTACTAGTCTAACAGGACAAGAACAGTTACAAAGTTAATTACCTGTGATTATCTTACAAAAGGTGGTGATTATATAGCTGAATGACAAAAGAAGGAGTGTTCACGAAGACAAAAACACACTGTACCATAAACTGATAAAAACAGGGCCACCCATTGTTAAATTAGAAATAGCCCACTTTAGTTTATGTTTCTATTACAATAACACCTTCCCCATTCTCCTAAACCTCTCTGCTTTTTCTCATGAAAGAGCTACCATTCTTCCCTTCCTTAAAGCTCTTTTCTGCCTTTAAAGTTTCACCGTGAATTTCAAGGGCTGTTAAAGAAAGAGCCAACAGAGGGTACAGGAGGAAAGGGGCAGCCAGTACCATGCAATCTCCTCCCCCAGCTTGTTTGCACATTTACCTTAATCTTATTGACCTTATCATACCTACTTGATCCCATCCTGTAGCCTGCTGAATAATGAAAATAATCAATTAGGTGAATCCTAGCTGCTGAATAGTAAGTCTGAATCCCCTTTGCAGTCCTAGCCGTGCAAGACGTGCGGTGGGAATATGAATGCAGCAAAGTTTCTGAACAATTTGCTTCTCAGAAAACCCCCCCATGATCGATCACGGAACCACACTCATGGGAGTAGATTCCCTGATAAAATCTGTCTAAGGGAAATGTTAGTTGTCTTACGCAAGAGCCCGCCCTTCCTTAGACAAAATCCCTTTGAAGTCTCACAAACATTTTGCCTTCTGCAGGATTTTTACTTCAGTCCAGGAATCAGTTTTCTTCTCTCCTCAACGTTTAACATTTTGGTATTCGCAGGTTCATGTGTTGGAGGTGTTAGCTATTGCCTAATGGGAAAAATTATTCATAAACATCTAGGTGAGTCAGAACGTGCACACACTGTGTTAGCACTCCTTTGGGTTTCCTCAACGCTTGTGTGAACAAAGGTTTTGTTATACAAATATTAGTAGGATTCCAAATTCATGTCTGTAATGTGATAGCCTTCAAAGTATCCTTGGGACTTCTCAGAAAGATGCTCATTATTTTATAATTTGGAAGAGCAGTGGAGTCTGTGTTCCTCACATCCAAGTACAGAGACTTTCATGAATGCATTTAAATGTGATCAACACGTAAAAGTGACTCTCTTGTATCTGAGATCTGAAAATACTCCAGCCAGAGTCTGGGCACGGGGAATTAAATAAGGCAATATAATTAGGCCATACCATTCAAGACAGGGCTGCATAAGCATAAGTGTGCTGACTACAGACAGATTTGAATGCCTGTGATGGGAAAAAAAAATTAAAATACAACTCACGCTCTACAATAAGTGATAGACCTTTAACATTTGCTATCAGTGTGAGTAACTGCTCATCATGGAGGTAAATGAAGGATCCTCCCCTCTTCTGGCCCAGCTCTCAGTTGTAGGTGGTGGCTTTACCCCACAGTAAAGGGAGTGACTGTGCAAAGCTCCCAGCCCTTGGATGTAAGCACCCTACAAATCCAGCACTCAAATCTTCATAATTGCTCCCGGTTCTCTGCTGTCCCCTCTCTGCCGTGCTGCTGTGCCTGAGACATTTCATTTGGGTGGATATTGATACAAACACATTTTTAGGAAAACTAGTCCACTGAGGACTACTAAATGTGACTTGCAGCTTCTGGCCCAGCACCTCCCAAAAGGCAGAGCTTTGGAGATGAGGAGCACCCAATGCGTGGGGAAGGGAGCATCACTTGACTCTCTGCTCTGAGCGCCATGGCTGAGCCCCAGCCCAGCATACCACCTTCCTGGCTCAAAACTGAAGGGACGCAATGGGAGAGCTTCGTAAGCAGCCGGGGGGCTGAGCCAACGCTGACGCCAGCCCTGCTGCACTGTCCTCCTGCTGATTTCAGTGGGTGTTGGATGCGCATCTTTGAAGGGCAAATTTACCTCCAGCTTAATAAGCATGATAAGTCATAGATTTGCTGGGAGCAGGAGCAGAAGCCCTCCCGCATCTGTTAGCACATTATTAGCACAGCTTGTTATGGGGCCTCACGTGATGCAGCCCTGGTCGCAGGATGCAATTATGGATGAATTCTTGCTCTGCCTCCCCCCTGACTCAGCAGCACAGCTGGAGCCAGCCATAGTCACATTGCAGGAGGTGAAAGGTACTCTGAATTATAGATTGCCTTTGACCTTTTTTGGTTTAAATTAAGGATAACATCCAGGAAAGTGCCTCCAGCCAGGACACTGCTTAAACATATGCTTAACTTCCACCAGGGGCTGGTGCTCATCAACGGAGATGAAACGCTTGCTTACAGTACAGTGTATGTGGGGACGCTACCCCAATGATGATTAAATACCTTTCCAAAGAGGAGTGTAAATGATGGTTTCCTATAAAAATGGTAACTAGCATAGCTCTTGAAATCCAGAAACACCCTCATGCCTATGAAAATATTCACTTAAATTTCAGAGCAGGTGTTGAATTTTAGCCATAGCATATAGATACATTAAAGCGAAATGGTATGAAAATTACACATCTTTTAAAAGATAAGAGAAACAAAGACTGTTAATGAAGAAAATCAAAACTAGATACAAGTATGCCATCACACAGCGATATCTATCTGAACAGACAAACTCCCTTACAAAGCCGCTAAGAAGGAATTAAGTTCAACTTAGTGTCTTTTCATCAGGGTGTTTTCTATGATAACTTTGTAAGTGCTCTTAATATATAACAAATAATCTCAGGGCAAAGATCTGTTTGAAGGAGATATGATTGATGACCTATCATCCCTAATTCACTGTTTATACTCGTAGTGAGCCTATTGGGAAAATACCTCATTCATCAGGGTATTAGTGAATTCAACCAACGTATGGCACCTTCATTTTAACAAACTAAAGGAGAAAAGCTAAATGGGGGAAAATTGACAACCATCTCTGATTCTATGATAATGCAATTAGGCTGCTCCTC
Source organism: Phalacrocorax aristotelis (assembly GCF_949628215.1). NCBI lineage: Eukaryota > Metazoa > Chordata > Aves > Suliformes > Phalacrocoracidae > Phalacrocorax > Phalacrocorax aristotelis. Next base: position 141,044,732 of record NC_134277.1, read on the forward strand.
TCCAGAGCTTTTGCTAATTCACAAAACAGCTTCAGTCGGCAGGTCATAAATATATGATCATTTTTCACACTTTGAAAAGTAATGATGCCTTGACATGAATCAATAAATCTTGGTGAAGTCATTTATACTTTTGTGTTATGCATACAAATCAGTTTTAAAACAGCTATATATTATTTTTGACTTTTATATAGTCTTTGTTTACGAAAAACAAATTTTGCAGAGGCTTCTGCGTTCCTTGTGTACCCAAAACTCATACTGAAGCCACTGCTTATTTTCAGGACCCAGCAATCCTAGACCAGACCTTATGGCTCTCGATATCTTTGCTGTCTGATGAAGACATAAAAGGAAGGGAGGGTGAGAGGGGAATGAGGCAAAATAGCATTCTCTCTTTTCCCTTCTCGCTTGGCTTTGGGCTTCCTTCTGAAAATATGTTGGGAGTTTCCCAGTAGATATTGACATTCCCGTTGTTAATTTATGCAAGTTCCCACTCTGTACCTTCAGTCCTGTCTAGAGAAGGACAAGTGTTAGGCTTGCCATTATGCACTGCAATGTTGCTGTGAGGAAGAAAAGGGGAGAAACAGTACAAGAAGAAAGGCTGTCAGAGCACCAAAACTTGCCCTTTGGTCTTAGGAGAGTTGCGAGAAGAACCACACCCGATGGCTGCACAACAACTGAATCTAGCCACGTGTCTCGTTAGTAGAAATTTTAAATCCAGATGATCTTTTTAATGCAAAGTCTGTCTTCTTACAGGATTCTGACACATTGTGAGTCTAAATTAAATACAACAAACCCCTGAATATGCGTGTATGCCAATATGAACAATGCATGTCACTATTCTGTGACATATGAGAGTTATCTTTGTCTGCCTCCTAAGTTCTGAGATTAATAACTGAATAAAACCCAAATATGTTCCTTATGTCATGAGTATGATAGAATTTCACCTGAGGCAGACCTATGCAAAGATAACCAATAAAATTGAAATGGTAGCCACTGATTCAGTGATAAAACCGCTTTGTACAACTTAGCAAAACATAAATCACATCATACAATCTCTCTATACATCCAGGAGCATACAAATTCACAAATAAGTACTATGGTACACAAAGGAATGATCATGAATGATCCACAGTAAATGTAAAGATGTGCAGGCTGATAAATACCTCAGGTAGCTGCTGATGTTTGCCTTGTTATTAAAATACCTACATGTTGCCAATTTGCAGCAGTTATCCTGTATGGAAGAGAAGGTTTTACTTTTTATACTTGAAATGCGTGACAATTTTGCAACATGCAAAGAGAAATGACACTAAATCACAAGTGTACCTGCTGTGCTGACATTTTCATTAGGATCTCTCTTTTGTTTAGTTTATTCACTGCTGCTTGTTCTTTAAGAAAGTGGTTTTCTAATAGGGATGGACAAAAACCCACATGTATCAAGGGGCTGAGGAGAAAAATATGTTTTTAAGTTGAGAACAAAAACAAAATGGCATTTGGATTGTTCACAACTCCAGTTAAGTCATTTTGAATTGCTGATTAAAATAAATATTGTACTGAAAATTGTTTTTGTAGTCTCTGTGTATTCTGCCCTGTCTCCATTATTTGATCTCTATTATGATAAGTAGCCAGTTTGTGATACACTGTGCAACTAAGCCAAATGCATACAGTACACGGCTGAAAATTTAACAATGCATTAAAGTACAAGATCCCATGTTTATGTAATTTATATTTCGCAGACTTAAGTAATAAAGTAATGATATTTTAAACAAAGACAGGATGTATTTTTTTTAATAGACATTAAATACCACATTATGAAATGGTACTTCAGTAGTAATTTGAAACAGTGTTAGTTTTCAATCACATATTCTGTAATATGTATTTTAATAAAATACTGAGGCAATTAATCTGGCTTTGCTGAAGTTAGAGGGAATTCATCACATGCTTTAAGTGTACATAATTTTCCAAGTCAGTGCCAGGTGAGAATCTAGTCCATTGTATCTCCTCCTGATGTTTGATGCTCAGCCCCATGATTTCTGAATTTCAAGGGAGCAAGAAAAAGTGCCTCAATAATTGTGTCACTGGCCTGCTCACCAGAATCATCTGTAACAGACCTCCCCCAGCATCTATAACTGCATCGTCTTCTGTCAACTTAAACTGGTTTCCAGCCCTGCTGAAGGTGTAGTATACATTTTGTGAAGGTTCTTACAAGGAAAATATTTGGATTAATGATATAATTTAGTGGCAATTTAGTGATAGTAGGTCTCAGTAGAGTGACAACGGGATTGAAAAAGTAAACCAGTGGGATATACTTGATTGTGGCTGTTGGGCCGGCAGCAGGGAAGCTGCAGGGGTCACACTGATTGGCATTGTCACTTTCCCCATTCATCAAGCAAGGCCAGACTTCCCGAATCATTTACCAGATGGGGCAGCTCGTCAGTTTAAACACCTGATATGAAGCCATCCGTCATCTGATAACATGATCGTTGGGCTGCAGCTGGCTCGGTGCTCTGCAGCCTGAGTGCACATGTGATGGACTGGAGCCAGGGAAGCAGGCTTAGCAGTGCTGCACTCCCCTGATAGGATTTGCAGCCCTCCACTGGACCATGGAACAGGTGGAGACGGAGAGAGAATGAAAAAATTACCATGTGTTGCAGGGATTAGAGAGCACACACTTACCACTCCACTTGAATACCAATCAAAGGACAACCTTGAGCCAGATGAATTTAAGGCCATCCGTGATGTAATATTGAGAATATAGGTCCTTGCATATGGCTGATATAGCTTCATTTTCCTGCGGGGGTTTGGACTGATACCTGGCAATACTGTAATTTGCCTTTCATTTTCTACTGTGAAAGAAAGAACACATATTTGGATATATGGGCATTTACTCTTTTTTTTTTTTTTTTTCTTTTCAAAGGACATCTTAAAACAGGTTATCTCTCACCAATGAAATACTGTATATTTCTAGGAACTGACCACAGAACCTATTAGTTTTGCTCAGCAAGACAAAAGACTGCCAGGATGGAGAGGAAGTACTATGAATTCAAAATATGATGATGCTTACTGAAAGCCAGTCCCATGCCCAGATTCCCCCAGTTATTGAAATGCTCAGATCTCCCTAATTTCAAAGGAGTTAGGTGCCTAAATGACTCTGAGCATCTGTCTTTTAGTTGCTCCTCTGGAGCCATACTTCAAGTCCTTTCTCAGTCAGCAGATACAGTGGCTTTGATCTCAGAGAAGTCCCTCCTGAGAAAAACCACTTTGGGGGAGATACTGCGCTGCAGTGTTAACAGGTACATTAAATGGCTTTAGTGCACACAGGTACCTTCCAGTGAGTGAGCTGATTTTCTGCCCCGTGATAATATTTGCCAGCCTCCCTGGGGGTTTCAACACGACAGGGTTTCTTCGCAGAAACGTGTGCCAGTTGACCCCATTTTGGCACACATATCCTGGGTGCGTGCCTCCTCCTAAGAACACCTGCCTCTGCACTCCTTGTCCTGGCAGCCTGCTCCACACTGGGTGTGGAGGACCAGAAACTGCATTTTGATGGACGACAACTCTGTGGAGGGACTGGCACCCTCCTGCAGCAAGCTGTGGGCTGAACTGGGCTCCTCCGCTGCAAGGCAGCTCTCTCTCCCCATGCTCAGAATTACAACTGAGGAGAAACTGTCTTTCCCCTAGAGACTAGTGCTTTTAGGAGCACCAAGTGCCCTTTGGTCTTCAGGACCCGACACTGCTTCAGCCAAACTCTGTAGGCATAAAAACTCATGACCCTGCTCACAGCGTCAGTGCTGCGGTTGGTTATTCCAGGATGGGGACAAGAGGGAACTCGCCCCCCTGTAGGATACATATGGTCAAGGACAGGATGCAACATGTGTATTATCAGTATGTATATGCCTTTTCCTTCAAAGACAATTGGTTGTACAAAATTCTTCCCTTGACTGTGCTTTTTCCTTCCTGAAAATTGTTGCCTGTGGAAGTTCTGCTTTTGGGTGGAGATTTGTTCGTTTCATTTCTAACCAAATATTAAGAGATGCCTTTGCAGCAGTTTTTGGTTTGAATTGTTCCTTTCTTTTTATAATTTTATTTTAGGCCTTGCTACAATTCTGTGAAATACACTAAATACAAGTTTAAGTTTATTTTTTTCCAAACAGAGGCAAAAGAGACATTGCCACTTCACTTGTTAAAAGGTTTCATGTCCCCTTGGGAATTACGTTGCAGTTACAGTGTGAAACGATTGACTTCTTTTGTGGGAAGGAGGCACTATTTTGTAGAAAACTCATTACCCAGCTGTAGACACTTAGAAGCATCAGAGATGCTATAATTTATATTTGCAATTAATGGAATGAAACACAAGTTATTTGTAGAGAAGCAAGTTAAAAGATTGTAATTTGTTCATTATATACCTTCTTTTCACAGACTTTCTCTTTTATATATACTTACATACGTTATACTCATACTCTAGGACAAATTCTGTTTCCTTCCCTATGTCAATTAACGCCTTTTCCTGAGATTGATAGCAGGAGACCATTCTGGCAGATCAGGAGAGCTTAAAAGTAAAAATTGTATATAGAGATATAGCATTAAAAAGGTGAAAACTCATCAAACGAACGTAGGAAATAGGCCAATTTTGAGAACTAGTCAGACATATGCAGACATATGAATTGATCCCTCCTTCCAGCAGAAACAGCAGAAAAGTTCAGCAGAAACCTGAGAATAAATTACTGATACGAAAAAATGTCCCCATGGCTCATTAGCACAAATGATTCATGATATTTTACAGATGAAACAAAAGGTTTTATGCTGGCAATATACCTTTAAATCTGTTTCTTTCGCCAGCTGCTCTTATCTATCTATAGAATAATAATTAGCAACTTCAAACAATAACTAGGCTATTTTATGAGAGGAAGCATGACTTTATTCCCATCATAAAAATGGGGAAGCTGAGGCAGATTAAGTGAGTTGAAATCCCTGTGAGGATTAAATGAGGCAATGCTCAGAACTCAGGTTGGTTTTTAAGCTATAAGAAAGTTTTTTGGTTTGTTTTTCTTTCTTCCCCCCCCCTTTTAATATAGCAGCTAAATAATACCCACAGGTGAATTACTTACAGATGACTTGTAAAGAAAACTTAACCTGCTGATAATAGGAATAACATGGGTTGTTATAGATATCGTGGTGTGTGGAAGTACAGAGCAGGAAAATAAGATAGAAATGATGAAACATGGTAGATGATGGTGACAGAACATTATTTTCCATCTAAACTTGTATATGCATTTAAGAGATCATTGTCTTAGTTTTTTATTCAGTGTATGGGTATGTTTAGGCACCTTAATTGCCTAGGTACAGTGTTACATTTATCAAGAAGAAAATAGCTGAATTAATGTAATTTCAGTTTTCATTATTTTAATTTGTAGATCATGAGAAGTAAAGACATCTCCCAAACACCACCAGATATTGAAATAGAACCCCAAATCTGAGAAGCAGGCAAAACAGGGAAAACATGCAACCTTGTAAGTAGGTGCCTCTAAACACAAGACATCCCAGGTTTTCAAATCTGTTTCTCACATCTTTTGGGTCTTCAGCCACCTCCCACTGAAATTAAAGAGAGCTTTTTTCCCCTAGATCCTGAAGACGAACTGAGTCTTTTCTATACAGCACCCCAGAGAAATACAATAATAAAACCCAATAATAACACTAATTGTCATGGATGTACAGAAAAATTTGTAGAAGATGCCCAGAACGCATAAAATTACATATTTACATGTCTTTTCTGTATCTTTAACACAGAAGTAAAATTATGTCTTGCTGATAACCTTGGTGCCAAAATGTCACATGTTCTCTTTTTATTCTCCTTTCTTTTGCAGTTGCAAAAAAAAAAAAAAAAAAAAAAAAAAAAGGCATTACAATTCTCATATGTAAATTCTATAAGCTTTACTGTTCTCCTCAGGTGTGCATGCCAAGTTTTCATTATGAAGGCTCCCTGCTGTGAAAAAAAGGTACATTTTCACTTTCATGTGTCTGTTCCTTTGTGGTAGAAAGGCTTGAAACATTAATGAGTAAACTAAACTAAAACTGTACAGACATTCCTGCAGGAAACTGGGTAAGGTGCTGATTCTGAGGGGAAGAAATTCAACTAGGTCAATAAAATTGTGTGATTTTGACACTGTGAAGTCGGTTGTCACTGAGGAGTTACCTGTGCTATTTTTATTCATGTTAATGGCATTTTTATGCCCTGGTGTTTTGTTTTGAAGATTTTACCAGAAGAATTGAAGAAAGAAAAAAGAAGAGCATGGAAAATAAAAAGAATTTCTTTACGAGTTCATATCATCTACCCTCGAAGACTGATAGCTGTAATGATGTTTTTTCTCAAACCATTTTACTAAGTCATCATATCATACCACTTTGACTTATGTTATCAGATGCAACGTTAGGGGCAAGTATGATATCTTTATTAAACCCTCATTATTTATGGTTACAAACCACTACACAATAGGTTAAATGGGTGTGCTAATGACAACATATCTTTGAGTCCAGTGTATATATCAATACCTTTAGATATGTAGATTAAAAGTAAAGTCTGTTTGCTCAATAAGTAATAATGCTTCTTCATGAAAAAAATGGAGAAATAATTTATCCTTTCTTACAGGTAGGATGTTGATGTGGCAGAGCCGATTGGAAATCTTACAGTAAAACAGATTTGACTGATAATGCTGTAATGGTCAATAAAATAAAAAAGAAAAAGGTCAACCATCTCATCCTAGAAAATGTCTTTTTTATTAAGGAAATTCTTTTGACATGAACAGCCAGTGGAAAAAGAGAAATCTGTTAGCTCTTGTAGAAAACATAAACCTTTATTTTTCAATTTAGGTAGGAAACAAGTGTTTTCCAGCTAGCTGGACTTTTGGTTTTGTCAAGGATGAAACAGAGGTCCAGACACAGATTCAAGCAGGAGTTTACTGTAGACAGTTCAGTCTCACCAAGCGTATCACAGCAGAGCATCATGAATTTATTCCAAAACATACTCCCAGGGACCCAGATTCTTCACTCAGAATGATGAGCTATTGCCTAAAAGAAAAAAAAGAAATTAAAAAAAGGTGGCTGCATCTAAAAGATGACTCATTCTTAAATGTTAATGAAAATAGGTTTTATTAATGTTTCTTAGAAAAGGGGAAATTCAATAGAATATTCAATATTCAGAACCTGTTAAGAAGTCAGTCATCACTCTGTGTTATTCTGGCTGGTTTTGTTATTTGGTTTGCTAGACCTGTAATGGAAGTAGGAGAATGGTCTTTTTTGTTTCCCGATGATGGTGGTTCTTGAGCAAAATGGACTGATAAGCAGCTGGGAGGTGCCAGGGTGCCCTGATAGCCTGTACCCTGCTCGGTCTGTACACAACCTGGTGGCTCATAGGCAGCCTTTGGGCACAGCCTCAGCCTAAGGCCAAACAGCTGCTTGCACCCAACTCCTGAAGGACAGTGGCAGAACCTGTTTCACCTTAGCATCCTGCCCCCAGTCAGATGGGGACACAAAATGCTGTTGACTTCCCCCTTTATTTCCCTTAAACAGGTAAATGTCTTTGGAGAGGGGGGGAAACTGGGCCAAACTTTCCTACCAGTCTCTCTAACTGCATGCAAGTCTCGTAATTTCTCTGTGTGTGTCACGCGGCAACCTGTTTCTGAGTGGAGGCACCTGGTCATGGGCACGCAAAGATCTCTCCGATAACACTGTTTTCTGTGGTGCGATAGAATCACATCTGCTAAATGCTATAATAGTACAATTTATGATCTCAAAGTGCTTGACAAACATTTTTGAATTACTCTCCATACCACCATAAGACGGCTAAGTTTAATTTTCCACATTTCACAGATGGAGAAAGTGAAACGTAAGGGTGTTAAGTGACTTGACCAGAAATCAAATAAGTCCAGGAGCTGGAAATACAGGCGCTCATGCAGGAAAGCACTGGAGCAGATGCTTAACTTCAAGTATTGAAACATTCAATTCAAGACAAACACTTTAGCAGAAGGGCACGATACTGCATGGAAAATTCTCCAGTCAGCCCATTCTTCAGCTACTACAAGAAAGGAATATTAGCCCTAACTAGCCTAACAACTTACAAATAGCCCCGGTATACCATACAAAATTGTTGCACTCTCTATTGTCTATTCACTTTCCCCAAACAGTATTGATGCAAGCTCTGGAGCACTGCTGGATCTGGTATAGCAGGAAAAAGGGAGCACACCTTGATTTCTTAAAGGTTTAGATCAGTACTTAGTAAAGGAGAAGTCCATACTTAGACAGGCATACTGCAAGGAGAATGAAAGAACCTACAGAATAAAAAAAAGCAGGGGATGTGGTTAGGTGTCCTGTTAGTGATGGATCACCTGGTTCCTGCTCTGCTTGCTTACGTGGGCTTCTTTGCTGGTGGACAGCAGTTTTATCAGCACTTGAGATTCAGTTGGCATAAGCGTTCTGACTTTATCAAAATCTGGACTGTAAATCTCCCCAGGAGAGGTGTTCATCAGATCTGTGGTAAACTGTAGTATGGGCTGGTCAAAAATACTTGAGATTAGCTTCTTGGTATTCTCTGCTTTTGTCAAGAATCGCTAAAGACTATGAACATTTAATAAGCGTAGCTCAGACTTCTCAGCATTAAAGAAAAGGTTCAGTTCAATCCCTGTTCAGTCAGCCTTTTTCACCCTTGCTGTAGCTCCAAAATTTTCCTTATTAGATATGTCAGTAACACATTTATAAATTAAAATTTGTGAACCTAAGCAGCCTTGTCTTTGAATCCTTGCACCTAGGATTCACTCTGAGCATGTGAATAGTGAAGCACATTCCTCTCTAAGTTCCTAAGGCTTGAGTCATCCCTTCCAGCAGAGGTATGGAAAAGCAGATGCCCTATTTTGACCACATAGAGTGCACTGCTTTAGGGCAGCTTTTTGCCAAAGCCCACTCCCACAATTGGTCTTCTTTTGTGGGATCCAGTTTCGTTTTTCAGGGGAGAACCCACCATGGAACGTTTATGTGAGGCAGCCCCAGCATCCCCAGCCAGCGGTGCTGGTGTGTCAGATGACGTCTACTGAGGATGGCAGAACCATGGCTAGCTTGAACCACTTCAGCTTCCCTTTAATTCCTTTCTTTCCCATGGCCTTTCAGTTCTCAATCCACAGAGACAAGGGTCTACATAAACAACAGCCAAATCTGGCTCATGCAGTATGCCTGGAAGGAAATATTCCTTTGTGATATTTGGACCTGCACATGAATCTTGGCACTATTCAGAGCCATATACAAGGAAGCAGGCTGAAACAATGTGCATAAGTGGGGGGAAAGATAATAGGTATTCTGTGTACAATAAATAGATTTGGCCATTTCCTTTTTACACTACTTACTAAATACATTGTACCTGAGGTGTTTTTTTTTTTAAATATTTTCAAGTTGGGTACACTGAGATGGCCTCTTAAGTCCATCAGTTATTTAATATCCACACAAATTACTGGGGCCAGTGAAGCATTAAAATCCAGGATAACCTCTTATTATCTGTGTTTTCGTGTCTGTCATTACAAGAGCAGGTCCCATAGTATGGGATGCTGTGCTCCAGGAGCTCAAAAGCTGTGTTGCGAGAATATCTTAGAAGGGAGAATGAATATGACAGTGGTAAGACCACAAGGTACATAAAGTACTTGGTCAATCTAAACCAATAATAAATATTTGAAAGTGCATAAATAAATATTTCCTGTTGTCCAAAATGTAGCATGGAAAATTATTCTGACTACACACTATTTCAATACATCAACTGCATTTAATGAAAGGGTTTAAAAAACACCCCAAAATGTGAATAAAGAGGATATCCTACCAAAAATATTTCTTCTTTGTTACCTCTCCCAAGGCTTTAGAATTAATAGGCTGCTTCCATCAAGAGAGTATTTTCTTTTTAGAAATGTACTTTTTAAGTAACACATGTGCTACTTCCTATGATGTTGATGTATGTTGGAAAGCAATGACAAGTACTAGATCCTTATTTTTAGGTGATAAAGTAATTTTAGGAGTGAAGTGCTATTAATACAGTGCAGCCTATATTCTAACAATATATCTGTTGATGTGTGTGACTAATTTGTAATAACAGAACACAGCATTTGATGAAGTTGAGGTCTTTCCTGGGAAGGAATTCAGGCAATATGAGCTAAAAGCACTTTTCTTGCACTTACTTTAGAAAAGAAGAATGGTAAATTGTTAAACCTCTTCAATCTACATGTGTAAAAAAATGTTCTCCTATAATAAAGAGTCATCTCATTGTAGTTCTGCTCATGTGAAATACTCAACAAGTTTGAGCAAAGGAACATATAGAAGAACATACTTTATTCACTCAGTCTACTTAACTGTACTCTCTCTTACTGCCCACTGAAAAGTGAGTCTAATTTGCTGATGAATACAATTAGAAGCAAATGATCCATTACATTAACTTTAATGAGCTGCAGCAGGTCACTTGGTTATGGATGGCACCATGCAAAGGTTACAGTTCAGGGCAATACTACATTTCTGACAGTCATCCACAAAGCTTTCATGCAGTAGACACAACAAAGACACACTTACTAAGTCCTGGTCACAGAAGTGACTAGACTTTGTAACCCACTGCTATCTGCCGTAGCTTTAGCTCTACAGTTTAATAATTCATAATTAGCTCTTATATAACTGACAGCCACATAATAAAGGGCATTAACTTAGTGGTCTTGTAGTACTGGAGTGTGAGAGCAGGCTTTTCACATCTAGCATATTTTCTCAGATAAGGTTCAAAGAACTCATTCCAAATTTACATTTACTTCTCAAGCACTGAAAAAAGAAAAGAATGAATGATATAGTAACAGAGCCCAGGGTAGTCAAACGTAACACATGACCTCATCTGTACTCTCCAAAGGAGTTTGGTTCACAGAAGGAATCTTAATTTCAGAATATTAATACTGATAAACTCTAAAAGGTAAAAATAGCTGTATGAATGACTTAAAATACTGGTGTTAGGTAGTGATGTCGTTGTTTATACTCTTTTCTGTGACTAAAGTCTTAAAGCTCCAAAATTGTGTTATTGGAAGAATCCAACCCTTATTCACATTTAGACAGATGCTCTAATCCAGATATTCCAGATATTCACTTTATTATAGAGTTTACAATTGCCAAAATTGGAAAACTTCTTGTGGACCCAGTCTGAGCTCTGTCAGACATCATCATCCAAACATGCCTCAATCCCTGAGCTGAGCCAGCCGAATGTGGGAGCCTCCTGCCAGGGGTTCAGGACCACGTAGCCACCTGGTCTGGGATCACAGCTGGATCACAGCTGGAGCTGATCCGAGCTAGCCAGTGTGGGTGCTCACTTCGGGTAGGGCAAACTCAGGCAGTTCATTCTGCTGATTACCTCCAGCAGAAGGGAGGCAGCAGGCAACTGGCATCTGTTAGGCTAACACAGCTGTTTCTTGACCACCGGTTGAGCTGCAACCTTACATCAGATGACTGGGGGTTTCTCATTCAGGTAGCTCAGTTTTACTAAATGCTCTAATCTCTAGAACGATTGTAGATATTTATAAATTTGGGGGGATAGTCATTCATGCATTGTCCTTTTTTCCTCGATTATCTACAAGTTGTCTTTACTTTGAAAAGGTTACATTTACTAGATGATGAACTATTTTTAGACCGTGATGAACTGCTTAATTTGACTGTTTGTTACTCTTATTTTTGATTTGAATTTGATCACCTAGGTCATGCACCTTGAGTGGACAACAAACACTTCAAAAAGGGGAATAATGGTAGAGAAGCACAAATAACCAATGGTGAATAAGGAACACCCTTGTTCACACACAAATGCCCTTGTTTGCACATGAATATGGGGTTTTGTATGAAAAAGACCCATTCTCCAAACATCCATGTGAAGAGAAACCCATTCAGCATGAACGTTTGTGAACACTGAATAACAAGTGGATGAACAAGCCTGAATCAAACAGCCGTTCAGACTTTGAACCAATGTTCGCAAACACTGGTTTGCATTATTCACCCAGTCCTGTGAACAGCCATCTGTTCAATAACTGATAATGGAGATGGAAGTTGGGTTGTTGGGTAGATATGGCTCATCAGGGAGACAATGGCGATCTATTTGCAGGATTTCTACTTAGTCTATTGCAGGCATAGCCTCTGTTCCTATTGACCTGTGATACTGGGTTTTTCTTCTCCCTCTCCTGCCAAGATGAGATTTTGCTTAATATATAATTTGAAATAAACTTGTGCATGCAAATATACATAGACACGAACATACCTACACGCACACATATATATATTTACTGTTGCTGGTTTTTAAAGTATATGATAAAGTTAGGTACATGAGTATCTTTGTGACTAAAGTGCTTAGCACACCTTTAAGACCTAGATACGCAAAGACAAATACCTTTGCAGTTTAAAAATCTAGCTTAGGTGTCTTTAGATTTAAGACCAAACAAATTAACATTTTGCAGAACTATACCCGTCTCTATATAGTAGAAAATAGTCTTAACTTTTCTCACGATTTTATAACTGTAATAACAAAATCTTTTTTTTTTTTCAGGTATGAGGACAGATTTTGAAACAAAAGTTTTTGCATCCTAAACCAACTCCTCCTCACTAATATGAAGTCTTCCTATCCAACAGATGATAACTTTGCTCCACCTTTTAAAAATTGCTTTTATACGAGAATAATTCAATGCAGACAACTTGTCTGGATTGGCTGATGCAGTATATTTATTCCAGGTATTTCAATGAATAATGAGCCTGCTTAAATCTATAGGGAGGTCGTAATTGCTTTTGTTCTTCCTATGACAGGTTGGTAGCTATATTTCTGTGCAACTGATTTAGTATAATTTATCTTAAAGTCTAAAATCTTTCCAAGTGCTTCTACTGCTTTTCTAACCCCTAAATGAAATACTTCTTTCGGGTTAGAAAGCATCAAAATAATGTCTGCATAAAGTGCCAATTTATATTCTTGATTTCTGACCTCAGCTTCCTGCGTTCTTAACAGTATCCTTTGTCATTCTTGGGAGCAGTTGGTTCTGTTGTCAGAGGAAGTACCAAAGGTAGAAAAAGTCTAGCATCTTTACCCATCAAATACATTTCCAATCCGTGTGGGGTATTCATCACCTATGTTTTAGCACTTGTTTAGGATGTAAAATATCTTTTTTATTTTTGCTTTGTCCCCCCTGCAGCTTTCTTAACATAAAGATGCCTAAGTGCACTTCTCACAACAATTGAAATAATTATGAAAACAAGGATATAATAAATTAAAATCATAGCTGCACCTGGTTCCCAAATTGTAGTTTTGTAGTTCTTTTTGTATTTGTATTTGTATGAATTGTAGTTCTCTAGTTCTTTGATTCTTGACTTTGTCAACTTAACTATAGGCTTACTCTAACCCACACATGATTCAACAGTCGCTCATTTCAAAGAACGGGGGAATTGGATTTCTGTGCACTAACTTTGTTCCAACTTTGCAATGTTATTTGCAAAAGAGTTGCTGCAATTCTCATCTGTGAATTACAACCTGAGCATGTATACATTATCACAACTCAAATAGAAAAAGGACAAACTAATAAAATTTTAAACAATCACGAGTTTCATTTCTATGTAATTTTTAAAACTCACATATATCATATTTTAAATCTATATGCACATTTTCAGTTCTGTGGTGACAATTTTAATAACAAATTAACAGTCTCACGTTAAGGTTAGAGTTGTAGTGTAGGGGTTTTTTTAAGGCTGTTGACTAAAACATATACAAAGAACTAAGAACCAGCATGTTAGAATGTGACCATTCTAAATTGCAATAGTTTTGCAGAGGGCCTGAGTAAGTAATGATCACCTTGCCTTTTAGAGTTTACCTTGCAGAGAAGGAAGAGATAGGAGTAACTGCAGCCCTAAAGCAGTTAATCAGCTTATGGGAAGAGGAAATATCTTGATTTAGAAAAGCAAACAGTATGCAAAGGAAATGGCTGGAGCTATTGTCCAGTTGATGGGTGATGAAGCAAGACTGAAGCAGCACTGATCATGAGGAGATTCCACTTTCAGCAGACTATTTTGAGGAACAGTTCTTATCAAAGTTTTAAGAAACATTTAACGTTTTTGATGAGAAGCAGACTTTTTGGTGCTCAGCTGTTGAAAAGGGGGTGGCTGATTGGCTTTAACTTTTCCAGTTAGACCTGGTAACCATCAAAGAAAGAAACCTAGCCCATGAAAAATATGCTTTTTACTCAATCTTTTTTTTTTTAACTTTTTTTTTTAGTATTTCTCTCCCCAGCTTTCTATGTCTCAAAGCTTTTCATGAAGAACACGGTGTGGCTGCCACCCGTTGCCGTGAGGATGGCCTTCCATGCTGCAGAAGCCATCTAGGTGAGTGCTCTTGTGTCCAAAGCAGTGAGGGATCGGAGATACCGGCATATGCTGTATACTGTGAGTATCATCTCCATTGTCCTTCAGAGGAGTAGAGGGCTACAAACAAAAGTCTGGCTGTGTGTTGCTTCACTTCCTGATAAACGGCTGCATTTTCAGGGAAAGTAGGAAAGTCCCTTCCTGAAGAAAACCATGGACCATTTCCTGTAGTAATAAGCCTGGATCTTTCCTGTGTTTTTATCAACCAAGAGGGTTTCAAATCTGTTCAAGTGGTGGTTTTGTTATTCCTACTTGTGTAGCAACATATATATGCCGTCATAAAGTCAAGCAATTGTGAACAAGTAGGTATTATCCAAAGTTTGTAAAGAAAAGCTTTGAATAGACAAACTTTCGATCCCTTTATATACAGTAAGGGGAAGCACTGTAGTTCTCCTTGGGTGCTTTGTTCCCAGAACTGCCCCTGCCCCGGAGGCACTCCTCAGGCTGACAGAGAAGTGCCTGTCCCCAGCTGATGCTGGAGGCCAGGCTGCCCGGCTGCGGCGCAGCGGGGAGCATCCTCGGCCGGGGGAACCTGCCAGCCCCAGGGCTGAGGCGCCCACGTCCTGCCGAGGATTTGTAATGCTCTCTCTGCAATAAGCCCAGGCTTAGCGACAGTGTTAATTATTTCGCCAACTTTTTGGCGACTGCCTGTTTTTGTGGTTTTGCTCAAGGGCTGCAGCTCCATTCTGGGATATGTTTTTGGCCTTTTGCAGACCCGGTGCTGGGCTAATAATATTGCCTCTGATTACGGCCTTGGCTGCTCTCCAGCTCATACCTCGGAGTATATTATAAGACTGTCTGAACCCCGTAGAGCTCAGTTCACAAAAAGGCTTGTGAATGGGAGCGTGCAGCTTGGGGGCTGGCAATAAAACCACGAGAGCAAGATGCCCTTGGCAACATCTCCCACCGCTGCGGGCCCTCAGCTCTCCCCCAGCACAACCCATGGCGTCTTCCTCCTCTCCTGCACCTTCCTGGGCACTGCTGGGATGGGGGAAAAGAAAAGAACAACTGTGTTTTCTGGGGCTGGAGGCTCCCTGCTTGGCACCAGCCATCACAGGACGTTTTGTATAGCATTTGCCAGGTGTGAGCTGTGAGTTTTGCGCTACCAAGGTGAAGAAGTAAGAAACCAGTGTTCCCCACCACCAAGTCCCCTTTAATGCAAGTAGTTCCTAATCACTTTAGTGCACATTATATTTGATTTGTTGTTTGTTTTTTTTTTTTTAATTCAAGAAAGCTGTTCTAATTGCAGCCATAACCCTAGGCTAAGCAGAGGCAAACTTTACAGCCATTTTGTTCTAGTAGCCATCTTCTTAACCACTTAACATTAGTTTTACCAGGACCTCAAGAAGTTGTTAGTACATCCCATAATTTGAGCTACTGTAAGAATTATCATAATACTTGCTAACTGCTCCCAGTAAAACTCCCTATTAAGTTAAAATGCAGTGAATTGTTAAATACATATCTTTATTATGCATCAGGAACATAAATTGCCTCAGTTGTCAAGCTTTTTTGCATAAAGACTTTATTCATCAACAAGTGTTTGCTATCTGTGTGTTTTATTTTGGCTTGAGAAGAAACAGATTTCGAAAGAGTGACTCATTGGCACCCACAATGTAAAATAAATAATCACTTTGGTTTTCCTTTTACTTGTTCATTGGTCAAGCTCAAATTAAAACCACTAGCAGTTGTTCATTGACCTTAATTGGTAGTTAAAGAGGCCTTAAAAACTCATATCCATAGACTAGTTGAAGAAAAACAAAACTGATTTGTCTGTGAAGTCACAGTATCTGAGAGCAAGGGTATAATCTAAGTAAATTTTCCCAGAGTTAGATTTATCTATTTCTGCAACAAAATATTTTCTTTTTTTAGGATGCTTGTTAGTAAAGAATGACACAGATGCAAAAGGAGATTGTCAGAGCAGGTATTTTATGATTGAGCTTTCAAATATGATTTTTTTTGTCTTTTTATAAAAAATACAGAACTAACAATAAAGCTTTCAGTTCTTACTCCTGTGGTTAAAATTTAATCTTTTTTTTTTTGTCTTATCTCCTAAGGTTCAAAACTCAAATGGGTTTATTTATCAGAAATTTGTTTAATACAAGGCACACATTGCTAGATATGGAAAGTACATTTAGTCAAATTGGGACCCTGAGATCTTGCCATAAAACTCCCATCTTTAGTAAACAAAAAATGCATTAATACATGCATGTGTACTGCACATATGCATGTATGTATATATATAGATGGTTATATAAAAATATATATATCTTGTATATGTGTATAACAATTTATAAAATATATACACACAGAGCTAATTAATTTCAAAGAACATAAACAGTTAAAGCAGCTGTTGAAATGATTTCCCTGTTTTCCTCAACACAGAACACTTTCTTTGTTAGTCCAAAGTTCTTCGATACCATTCAGTAAAGTTTCCATGATATGCAACTACTATGTCATCTACACTACGTTTATTGCAAACATAAGGCAGAAGATCTTTTGGAGGAAACTGGTCTAAAAACATGCTCATTTTATATTTACATGTAGCTTGTCAGTCTAATAAGTACAGTCATAATCACAGGGGATGATCTAGAGCTGCTGCCAGCTCCCAGTAGGAGAGGTCTATGTGTACATCTCTCAGGTGCAGAGGAAAAGATTTTGTCTATGAAATCCCAGAAGCCCACACTCTCAGGAGGAAAACATATGTTTTTATACCTGTCAGGTCTTCCTAGTGGGTTGTCCCCAACTCTTCTTCCTCTCCTTCCCACACCTCCAGGGGATGAGCATTTCTCCTGACTTTTCTGCTGCATCTTTTTATCTTCTCCTCTAAAAATGCAAGTTTTCTTCAATTCCCTTTTAACTTTCCCCAGCTGGTTATAGGACACCTATGAATGTTGTGAATACTTTGTGAGTGGGCTTATTTCTTTGTATCCTCTGTGAAAGCTGAGGGAAAAGCTACTACGACCTTTTGGACATCTTTTTTTTTTTTGGATGGGGAGTTCTTAAGTCTTCCCCATTAAGAACAGAAGTAAACAGCCCCTCTTTTGCTCAGCTTGTCTCCTCCCAATTCCTTCTCACTGATGCAGAAGGAGTGGTTTTTTTTGACTGGCCAAGGAAAATACTGCTAATAGAGCTGGAGGCAGGCTGGTGGGGTAGCTTAAGTTCAGGATCAAACTTCTGCCCTTTTACAACAAAAAAGTATACTCAGGTGTGTGCATTATTAACTGTACACGCTCAGATCCTAAATCATCTTCACCCTTAATCTATCAATAAGCAAATGACAGTTTTATGTCAATGTTAATATCAATTAAAATACAGCTTTTACTTATTCTCTATGATCTTTTGAAAAGAAACTGAATATGCTTTTACTTTGGCTTGAATATAGTTACTTAAAATAAAATGTAGGCAGCAGTAGGATAGCACAGTGAAATAAATATATCCTTCAGGAAGTTTCTCCTCTCCTATGGTTACAGTTTATTTTGTTCTGGCCTTCTGATAATGTGTTTGGCTGGAGCGAGGAACACAATCCGTTCAAAGTTACTCTGGTAAAATCAGTTTTGCCCACTTAGATGCATGTGTTATATGAAACAGTGAGATAAATAAAGACAGTGTAATAAAATCCAGAATTGGCAGGCTGTGTAATGAAAGCCCTTAATAGTTCCTGAATACATGTGTCACGCCGTGCACCCGTGCTCTCGCAGCACAATGCAGCGTAGGTGTGATGCGGAGAACCAGGGACTGCTCAGTCGGTGGTTGTAGGGTTTGCCTCAGCAGGAGCACCAGGGAAAAGCAGGAAACTGTCTTTGGTGCCAACGCTTGGACTGAAGAGCCTCGCGCTGTAAAAACAAAACCACCCTTCTCCAAATTCAGCTGCTGCTTGTAGATCTTGACCTCCGCAATTTCTCAATGCACTGATTTTGATGAGATCATTTAAAACAAAAAAGATATTGAAGAATTATTTTCTTTTCATTTTGACTTTTTTTAAGGGTCATAATGTATTTTTGATTGGTTTTGTCAATATTTTTGTCTTACATCCCATTTTTATCACAACAAGGTCAGTAATGGCTTAACGGATTGAGTTTGGCTGCTTTCTGAAATCCGGGACTATGTGAGGTGGGAGTAGAGGGCCAAAGAGAATTAAAGCATACTTCAGCTCCACAAAAGACTTAAGGAAAAATACTGAACCCAAACCAGTAATAATGTAGCCTAAAATCCAATACCCGGCAGAGCATTTAGGAGATCTGAAGCACTGTGTGGTTGTCTAAGGAGTCAATGGTTCATTTGTAGTTGCACTTGCAGCTGATATTTCATTTAGGATTTAATTGTATATCCCCTTGTGCTTATAAATGGTGTTAGTGCCTTATTAAAGCAGATTCTGAACTTTTTCCCTTGGCACCCTCCCCTCCGAATAATTTCCTGTCGCTGGTGTAAACTGCCATCCAGTAATACCAACGCAGTCTCAAACAATGAGTCATTTTTCAAAGCTGCTTTGTGAAATGGACTGTGTATGGCGATACCCATTTGACATGGAGATGAAACCTGAAGCCCGATGATCAGGTGCATCACTTAGCAAAGTCACGGGGGAAACTGCTTTGCAGGAACTGATGCAGGAGCAGATTACAGTGACCGCAGGGTTGCTCCTCATGATGTCTGATGCCCAGCTCTTTGCTCCTACCGGTTAATGCTCACTTTTTAATATAGCAGAGGCAACAGCTTAACTGGTCTCAGAGGTTTACAACCACATGACATTAATGTGTTTTTAGAGACCTGAGTACCATGGTTAGAGAATTAAATCACATGCTGAATAACTGACTGACCAAAGTGTAGTTACTGAAACCTTTACCTGTGGGTGCCCCCCTTCCCCAAAACCTAAACCATTGTAAGAGCTGCCTTAGACTATACCTGACCTTGCCTAAGGCTGTGGAAATGCAGAACTGCATAACGAATGTACTTCCTTCTGTGTCAGGCCTGTGCAATTCCTGCCTTGTGTTTGTATGACTTCTGGAGCCGATGTGGGGATGCTGCCTACCTCCTGCACAGAACACACAGAGTTGGAAACCCACAGTTTTACACCCAGACGCTGGCCAAGTCTGAGGCTGAGTGCTGCTTTGCAGCCCTGCTGAGAAATGGCCCTGCCAGGTGGGCATCGGTGCCTGTGGTCAGGCTGTGCACGAGCGTGGGGTTTCTGCCTGCACTTCCTTTGCTTTCTGTTCTGTATCTGGTAATACAAAGTTCTAGCTGAGGAGTTTTAGCTTTAGTCAGCAGAAGAGTCTGCACCACAACCCTTTATGCCAGTCATTACTTAGTTAAATTTAAACTTCTTCTTTGCTCATGTTAAAATTCAGCTTCTTAGTTCTCATTTAAGTGTTTCTGGGTTTTTTTGTATATGCCCAATGAAATACAGTACTCTTACAGTGCTGCTGACACAGTACCGAGGGAGGGCAAAGAGGACACTTAAGCCAAATTTCTTCTTGATCTAAAGTCTACCATCTCCCACAAGAAAAGAAACCCCCCAGAGCACAGTACATTTGATAAATGTATGCAATAATGTATCTTATTCTGGTCATCTAAGTTTGAACAGTGTGTAATGACTTCAGGATCTAGAATTACTGGAAGAATAAATAACTCCAAATAGTGTAATCTATGAAATATAGGACACACTTGGGATAGAATAACACTAGTGGGGTAGTGTAATGCTGCCACTCCTGTCATTCGAAATTGATAAGGAATGTCTATCTGCAATAGTAAGCATGATATACCACCACTTGTCCAAGACAGTTCACAAGTATTTGGGGGATTTGGTATGCCTCCACTTCTGAAGACCATGATATGCTGGTTGAAAGAAGTTTGATTTTTTCTGAATGTGCTGGAAGTCCAGCCTCAAATATTTGAAGTTGCCTTCTTCCCCAACTTCCAAAGATCAAAACTATTCAAAACCCCAGTTATGCCAAGTTAGTGCTTTGTAACCTTTTCAATGTGCATTTTTCTTCACCAGGTTTTAACTATTTGGGGCTCTAAATACGACAAGGGTGCATTGGTGACAGACTCAGAAGCAGTTTCTCTTTTATTATTCTGTTCTTCCTATTTATCTCGGTTTTTTGTAACTGCTTTACATAATAAAAGAGGTTCGGTTGATTGTTGGTTTGTTTGGGTTTTTTCTTTCTTCCCCAGAAGGCAAACCGGGTATTTTTCAAAGAATGCTGATAGCACAAAGAACTTAAAATAGTCTTGGCCATTGCTAAGATACTCCAGGCAAACACTAAAAAAAGCAGGCAAAAATAATATGAAGAAAGGTTAGAGATGGCACAAGTTCTGCCAAAGCAAACAGTCATGAAAGGAAAAACAAACACCCTCCCCCTGCTTCCTCAGAATGCACATGTAAATTCAATCGCATTTACAAATAAATTTGCTTTGGTTATGCTTACACCTTTACATGTGTGCTTTACATGAGTGACTGTCAACATTTACTTATGTAAATACCGAAGACCCATGATTTTGATCTTTGTATATGCAAATATTTACACTGGAAGTCTTGTAGTAGGATATCACACCTCCGGAACCACCAGCTGACAGTGTTCCCCTCCCACTACGTGTCACAGCTTTGGCACAGAAAAGACAAAACAGGCCAAAGAAATACTTGACCACAGACTTTGAGAGCAGGTCGTAGCAAGTACTTCAACCCTTCTTGTGCCTGTGAGTCTGGAGTTGGAAAACTGCACAACAGGAAATTCAATGATACCCTTGGAAGAGTTTATCTGGGATGGAGAGCTCAGAGCTTCCCTGAGTTATTTGCTGGAATAAAATGCATAAGACAGATAAATGCTGTATTGGGAATCCTCCATTCAGCTGTGCAAACTGCTAGGGTTTTTATTGCCTAGGTTTTTATTGAAAGTGATTTTTGGAAAAGGTATATCTAGCTCAAAAAAGGAAATTACGTAATCATTCCTGATAAGTGTTCTATAAGCCTTCATGCATTTGTCATACAATTAAGGAAATATAAAAATTGCAGGGAACTTACCTAGGTCAACGTACCTCAGATTTAGTGTATGGACATTTACCCAGTTATAGGGAACCATTTTCAGTTCCTTGAGACAATAGCAAAAAATGCACAAAAAAATGTAATGGTTTTCTACTGCAATCAAGTAAAGGTAATTTCAGTCTTCTCATATGTTAGTCCAAAAGCAGGGCAAGTTCACTGCATCAAATACTACTTCAGAGTCATTTGCTCAACTTCTGAACCTGCCTTCATGTGTAAAATGTTCTGTCCCACAAATTCATTTGCCCTTTTATCATCTATTTTCATGTCTTCTGTTTACAGCTATGGAGATAATGAAATATCTCAACTTCATATAGGCCAAAAGACTACAAAGCAAAAAAGGGTGGATAGATCCACAGAGGAGAATGCTGAAGACAATAAGTTCTTTGTTTCAGCAGTTCTTCTCTGCTGAAATTTGGTTTTATGCCCCATATACATTCTTCTGAAAGGTCGCTTCTTATTCGTATTCACTTACTGCTCTCCTCTTCCAGGCAGTCAGCCTCATCCTCCCCAGACTGGAAGGCTTTTAGTTTAAAACTTGGGTCTAATGTTTTATGCTGGCAATTTCCTAAAGGCATAATAAACCTCCACTATCTTGCTATATATTTTATGTTTAAAATAATAATAATAAATGTTTATATTTAAAATATTTATCCCAGATTGCATTATCACTTTAGCCCTGCAATAATATCCTTTTAGGTTAAGGATACATTTTCAGGTACAGTGTTGCTATTTCAGCCATCGTTCCCAGGATATTTTAAGGCAGGTTCTGAAGAACATCGCAGAAACTGCTAACCTGCAATGATATCTCAGGCAATAGCAGTTTTGTTCCAGGCTCCTAAACAGATGGTAGCCAATCCAAATTCAGCAGTGCTAGCAAGCAACACTCAATAAAACTGTAATTGATGCATATGGTACCTGCTAAGCTGTTTTAAAACCAGCTCTGTGGCATTAAAGGGAATTTGTTTAAATGTCCTGATAGAAATGGACCAGAAATCTGGGGCAAATCTTTCAGAGTTGAAGTCTCCCCTTCATGTCTGTAGCCCCTCAGTAACTCCTCTGTTTTTATGTTACAGCAGCAGAGTGTTTCTGACCCTTGCTTTCTAGGAACCTACCGGGGAAACTGTACATAGTGCCACCGTAAAGATGTGTGTCAGGTGTTTCAGGCTGTAGCAAGAAGCCAGGAAGAAGTAGCCGAGATTATTTCTTGTGACTGCAAAGCAAACTGGAGACAAAGGAGCATAACCTGTCTTTTCCATTCAGATGAGGCTCCTTGCTCGGTGTTCCACAGAAAACACCCTGTTCAGCAGTTTGCTCTCACTGTAACACAGCAGCGTCACAGGTTGACTTGTCTCTTGCATATGCGAGAGGAAAGGAAAAACACAAGCACTCAGCTCTGCGTGACTCTCCAAGTCTGATTAGCCCACAGAACGACCTGGGGGAAGGAGTGCTTTGCTGCATTATGAACCACAGTGAGATTTTAATGTGGAATGATGAGGTCCAAGCTCACATGTTAATCTATGCAATGGGATGTGATACTAAAAATATTCCTAATTTATCTTTGTTAAAGAAATAGGGATAATTGCAGTCTTCTTTTAATAGGTGAGATATTCTAGCAATTTGACTTCTGCTCTGAAAATAACCAGCCATCAGGTCTCGGGGAACTGACGGATGTGTGCCACCCACCAGAAGATACTATTTTTCAAATTCATCATAACAAAAGCTCTTTCTTCTTTGCTGAAGAAAATCAATGAGATTCTGTGGTGCTTAAGGTGAGCAAAAACCTATAGGAAAGTTAAGTCTAAAGGTATGTTTGCCCTGTGCAGACCAGTGTCATACAGGGAACCTAGAGTTAACTCCAAGTGAGACCCAGCAGGGTAAACTAGCCCAGGCTCAGCACTTTGCGCTGCTTCTGAAGTGGGCCTGCTTATAAGGTATCTATCTCTGGCTTATTGTAGCGCACTTGTAAGACAAGGGGGCATGGACACAGCACATGAGAGGCTCATGAATGGGCACTGAGAGGCACTGAGGCTGCTTTACCAAAACTCCTTAGAGGAAAACCCCATACATAGTGACAATCCAATCTTTAAGTAGTCGAGTTTCAGAAAATAGGGTGAGTGGACTGAGAAAAAAAAGAGAACTAGAGTGGGAGGATGCCTGTTTATCATCCTGCTTGAGAAGAAAATGAGACAATAGCAGCAGCATGATGACATTAAAGAGATTTCTAGAAGAGGTGATAAAATCCAAATGATGGATTGGGAAGATGACTTGAGCAACTGACTACCTTTGGGACTATGTTTCATTTATCAGTGGGAAAAAAAAAACAACCTAACCCAACAACAGGACAAAAGGAAAGGTGATGCAAAATGATGAGGCCAAAAGGATTTCTTTTTCACAGACAGATTAGAGAAGACATGGCTTGGGGAATATTCTTCAGATAGTGTGTGTGACATATATACCTCACCCAAGCTGTAAGGTCCAGAACATGATCCAAGCTGAACTGGACACCCGAGTTACAGGGCGGATGGTGGTGGTGTTCAGGGTGATGGAACAAGCATGCAGAAGGAGGGTTTGGTAGAAGTATGGGACTCTTTGCTTTCACCAACCTGAGCTGGAAGTGACAACCAGAGATTTGTGAGAAAGTTTCCAAGAAACAGGCCAAAGTTTTGATTTGGGATAGGCTTAGAATAGGAAGAGGTTTCCATCTATCTGTCTGCACCTGGAGTATAGAGGAAGATTTGTGAGTGATCTGCATAAAGCAGGGGTTCAGCCTGAGTTTATGAATGAAATTAGTGAAGTCCTACAGGGTAAAGAGGAGGGAAAACTACACTGCTTTCAGAAACAACCCAGACATCTCCACTGATACAGAGCCTCCACTGACTGCGCATGAGGACAACAGAGAAGAAGAGTTCAGGACACTGAGAGAAATGATGATCTCAAGATTTCGGTGAGATGGGAAGTGCTGGGACATAGAGGGACTGGTTGGAGCTGGTAGGAGCTACCACCAGCAGTCCTGGACCAGGCATACAGCAAACTCAGACACTGAACAGAAAAGAGTCTGGTGGACAACTGAAAAAAACATATAGGGCTAGGGATGGGTTCTTCACTTTGTTTTTGTTTTAAGACGGGAAAGGCTAAAGTGAGTTTGCCTTGTGAGAGAAAAGAGCCAGCTGGGACTGAGAGGTAAAGGAAAAAGGTAATTTGGGAGCCAATTTATCCTAACATGTCCTTGAAAGATTCATTTGTGCTGTTTAGGGCAAAATCTTTGTAGCTTTGAGTTAAAGCCCAGGAGTGTACTTTTTGTCTAAAGGATCTCTTGATGACAACTCAAGTGCTGGAAATGCATGATGTTTAAAGGTACAGCCATTTCAGCAAGTGGTAGAAATTAAAATCTGCCTGAGACACTGCTTTGTTTACACTGATGCGTGGTAGCCTGTAGCAAATTGTTCCAGACGGCCTCCAGAGACAGGTATGGGCAAACAAAGATAGAATGTTTGTCAAGCATACAGAGGGCTTGTAACCTTTCATGGGGTCTTACTGGTTCTAGCCTTTTGATAGGCCATACTCCACTAGCACCCAGTCTTGCCAAGTGTAATAATCGTTTGTAAATCTTAAGATAATTTGTGCTTTTCTTAAAGTGCTCAAGTCCATCCTATTACATTAGAACATCAGCTTTCATTTAAAAAAAAACCCTAGTTCTCATACTTACACAAAAGCTTGAAAAATATCCCCTAAAGACTCCAAAAAACAGAATTAAAAGAGAATCATACATGTACTTCTTTCTAATATCTTGTGATTCCACCTTACGATTTTTGCACAGTGTGTTGGCAACTCTGCTCACTTATAACGAAAACTGAGCTGAGAGACCTTCAGGGGCTGGCTTACTTTTCAAGTAAAGTTTAAAATCTGTTGTGAAGTATGCACTAAGGCAGTGGCTCCCAAAATGTTCACCCATTGGATTATAATAAAGTGCTTACCATTTGCTGCACAACTTCACACTGTAGTTTTCATGTTGCCTTCACAGCATATTCAACTAAAAGGTGGAAGATAAGCCTGCTGAATGATGTAAGAAAATATGGTGGCCATTAGGAAACTCTGAGGGTCCAAAAGGCTTATGAATCACTGTTGCAGAGGTGTCATTTTATTGCACAGTTAACTCAGCTGTGTGTTTTCAAGCTCCTCCCTTCCCATTAGACTATCACAGGGGAGAGCTGTTGTACTGCTGAGCAACGTGTGAGTGGGGCTCCTATGGGCACCTTTCTCCCCAGAGAGAGACAGCACAACCATTTCCGTACCCAGCCCATTGCTGTGCTCGTAGTGCACTGGGAACCTACCTGAGCTACCTTTAAGCTGCACAGCCCCGGTAGTGTTAGCATCTGGGCACAGCAGGAGGGAGCCCAATGTAGGTTAACCATCCAATTATTTGCCCTGCTTCCCCTGTGGGGTCTCAGCACATGCAGAGCCTGCTGCTGCTGCCGCAGCTCTGCTGTGATCAGTACCTAAACTAATGAGATCAGCACCAGCCCTGAGATCTCACAGCACAGTCCTGCCCTAACGTTTCTGAACCATAGCACTTTTCTTACACCCCAGTTTCAGTAGATGGATTCATTTGTTCATGGCTAAAGAGCTTTTCTCTGGTTTTGGATGCAGAAAGAAAAAGCTGGAGCCCTGGTGGTCCCTGCTCAAAGCTCGTTTGCAATGACACTGCAGCGTGACTGTGTTAGCACAAGGTAAAATGCAACCACACTTGGGGTGAGGGTCCTCTAAGCAGGTGGGACTTGAACCAAAGCTTGGGTGAGTGGTCACATGTGGCTGAAGTCAATCTCATTCATCAGAAGGAAAATACATGGAAGTATCTTGTGAAGCAATAAAATAGTCCAAGTGGAGAAACCAAAATCAAGCCGTGCTTGTTACTGAACTGTTTAGCTCAGTGATTTCTGCTGCTCAGGACACCTGTACCATTAGAAGGAGACTGCTGAAAGGGTTCTGCCTACCACATTTATATTTTTGCTTCCCAGTCCCTGCATAGGCTTAGAGACCTACAAAGGCCTTGGGAAACCCCAGAAGCACTGAAAGAAGCACTAAAGGTGTTATATCCAGGCCAGACTACTGGAATAAGCTAACACTGACAGTGGTGCAGAGATCATGGGCAAGAAGAGGAGCACATATGAGCTGTGTAGGGAACAGGACAAGCAGAGGGACAGGCATTGCTCAGCTGACACCTACGTGGAGGCCAGGTAGCTTTGCTAACTGTAGAGACTTTGCCCGTGGCCATATATGGCTTTAAATCATAGAATCATAGAATGTCCTGAGTTGGAAGGGACTCACAAGGATCATCAAGTCCAGCTCCTGTCCCTGCACCGGACAACCCCAAATTTGCACCATATCCCTGATGGTGTTGCCCAAGTGCTTCCTGAATAGTGTCAGGCTTGGTGCCATGACTGCCTCCTGGGGAGCCTGTTCCAGTGCTCCACCACTTTTTCCTAATATCCAACCTAAACCTCCCCTGGCACATCTTCCTGCCATTTCCTCAGGTCCCAGAGCCTAAAGAGAGTGAGTCTGAAGGACTTCAGACTTAAAAACGGCAAGGGGCGTTTTCAGTAGCACTCTTTACCTCTGAAAATACAGATTTACTGAAATAGAAATAGTTGATAAGTATGTTGCTGTTTTCATAGAGCTTCACACAGAGTGAAGAAAAATTATAAAGAAAACATGCTATGTGATCTCTTAACTTGGGGGTTTTATTGCCTGTTTACTAACACAGCTTCCCAGGGTCTTTGCCAGCTTGGTCTGTTGAGGTTCCTAGAGAGCACAGAGTTCTTAAGTCTCATAGCTTCCAGGTAAATCAGTATTCTAATATATTGATTTTAGCATGTTTGATATACCGAATTTCCATTTGAGAGGAAACTAGCTTTTTGTCTTATTTTGGGATGACAGTTTTTCCAAATCCCAAGACTTTTCAGGAAAGTGAAATGAAGCCAGTTTTGTCTTAATAGGTGACATACATCTATGAATGCTGAACTGTGTAGCTCCAGCGGCACCTGCCTTCATAGCCAAGGTACCAGAAGAACCAGAAAAAGCTTCACTGGTACCTAAGTCCAAGGAAGGCACCCTGGACCTTTTCCAGCAAAGAAGTGCAGGGTGGACTTCCTACAGCCAGCAGATGAACAGCATGAAGCAGAGGTGGCTGGAGAAATCCTGACATGTGCACGCTAGTTAGTGTCCAAGCCTCTGAAGAGTCCTTGCGGGGAGAAAGCAAGGAGGAAATCTTTGTGATTTATCATTCACATTTATCTTGTACTGACAAATAATAAATAACAATGTATGCCTGACAAAGGAGTTCAGCTTGACAGCACCCTTCTGCGGAGGTTTTGGCTGGGAGGAAAAATGGCTGTTATTTTAGCTGTAGAATCACGGCTACCTGACGGACAGTTAGCATGATGAACTAAAAAAAATATTTTAAAAGTGCACTTAATAAAGAAGACTCTTTCAGGAGAAGTGAAACAAAAAGAAGGAATGCAGCTTGCTACCTTCTAGGATGAGCACTTATTTAAAACATTAATTTCTGCTCAGTCTAAAGCAGAGAACCCACAAATGTGCTTCCCAGACACACTATTGATTTCTGACCTACAAATTACTCTCCTTCAAGGAGGGCTGATGTGGAGCACAGACAGTGGGGGAAGAGGGCTGGAGTAGCCTGGGTACTTCTCAGCTGCAATCTGCATAATGTTTAGTATTCAGTGAGTTAAAGCACGCAATGAAAGGGAACTGTCAGCGCAATCTAGAAGATATAAAGAAATGAAGGGGTGAAAAAAAAGCCGTATGCTAATAATCCACTCAGTAATTAAGTGAAGATCGCTGCCAAGCGCCACTGCCACTTTCAAAGGGTAATTTGTACAGGAAATCATAGAGTCATTGTCAAATCATTTCAGGATAAAAGGAAAGTCATCAACTAAGATAAGATAAATGCTGGGTGTCTGGCAGCATGTGCCCTAGGAAATGCCTTTGCTTTTTTATATTAAAAAAAAGATTGCAAAAGTGGGGCTAGAAAAACTTGACATGTTGAAATGCACATTTACTATTAATAATAGGGGTGATATATGCATAGATGCATTATTAAATAGGTAACTGGAACAAAAAAAAAAAAAAAAAGAAAGAAAAAAACATCAAGTGAGCCAGCTAAAGAGGACTTAACTTTCAACACTCTTATGTGACTTTTAAGTTGAACCTTCAGTAAATTAGAGCATACTTCATCCCACCTCCAAAAGAGTCTTTTGTAATTAATATACTTTAATATTCCTTTCTTCTAAGTACGGGATAATCTGTGGGAGAGTCAGTTCTCCACAAGAAAAGAATTATTCACAGGGAAAGATTTGCAGCTTTACAACTGCTAGCCTCCCACAGATCCTTTTCAGTTTCTAAATATTGCCATGTCAGAGCTTTCGGGCCCTCCCCAGCACCAAACCCGCAGCCGGCACGGTGACGTTGGGGTGCTACTGCTGTGAGAATGAGCTTTGGGCTGCAGGCACTGCTTCTCTGCAAACAGGCATTATTTACCATTTGCTTAGATTAGGGTTTTAAAGTTTCCCTGTGTGCGTGTGCTCTGGGTGGCACCGAGTTTTCAAATACAGGTTTTCAATCACTGGCTTGTCCCGACTAAGGCTGTGCTTTTGCAAAGGCTGAGGTCTCGCTGGGTCTGCACTCGGGTGCACATGGATAAGGCCACTGGGCTGATCAGTATTTGGTGTTCAGAATGGGCTTTAGTGGGACAGGGCTACGTAGCAAGGGCTGGACTCAGGAGGCCAGTGATTAACTCCCAGGGGAGACAGATTTCCCCTAGAACAGGATTTCACCCTGTACATCAGACAGGGATGAACGTGAAGTCCGCCTGGGATGGTGGTGTAGGATGAAAAGAAGAAATTTAAGCATTTTAGTTTGTCATGCTATGATTGAATTTGTTTACCTCAGACTAATGAAATGCACAGAGCATATCTCATGGGTAATCATATTTATTCCACATTATATTTAATGATACACGGACTTACCCAAGCTTTTATACCACTGTATAAGTGATTTTGACTATATTGTTTTCTTTTACCACATCTTGAAATGACATAATAAAATTAGACTAATTTCTAATTTGTATAATTAACTTTTATGTAATGATATTTGAATTTTATTAAATGCATATTCTGGCCTGCACTTGACCTGTCACAGGTGTACAATTACACAGTTGAATTTAAGAATCACAAGAAGGTATTTGTTTTCAAGAAACAGTGTTTATCAGATGTAGAAAATTCATATTTCATATATTTTTCCAGATATACTAACTAATCTTGTAAAATGTGAGCAGGAGGCTCTTCAGATGTACACTCAATTTTATTTTGTGCCAATTATTTTGCACCTAATTCAGCAATCCAAACACAGAACCCAGATCTGAGAAACAACACAGACTCCTCTCGGTATTTAGCACAGAAGTCTTAACACTTAAACAGCATGAGGGCTTGTTACATTTTGGAGAGAGTTCTGATTTCTTTAAAGCAGTGATAACATTTCAGCCACCCAGATTTTTTCATCCGTGACAGATATAGTATAGATCAAACAGTTCGCATCATAAATAATTCAAGTCTAATTTAATAAAAGTTAATGATCTACAATAGAAATGGCTTTAATTTTACTTTTAACTGTTTCACAACACTGTCTGTGAGTGAAAAAAGTAGGCTGGAAATGGACTCAGTGATAACATGCAAGCTCCTGTGAATTTTTTAACATGCTACCTTTCACAAGGAATAAATTTAAGAGTGTTTACAAACTGATGTTTTAAAACTTTTGCCAAAGAGGCTGGTAAGTGAAAAGTGATCACAAGGAGAACAGAAAAAAAATGCAATGTCCTTCAGATGTCCATTTCCTTTATTTTCTTTTCCTCCTCTGAAGTTGTGACATTATTACCCTATTTTTATTCCTTTACATTTTATCTTGTCCTATGTGAAATTAGACTTCTGAACATTTTATATTTAGAAAATATCTTTTTATTTGAAGGTGAAAGTATTTCTGAGTTCGTTTTTGATTAGTATCTCACATTTCATTTCAAAGTAATACTCAATAAAAGGACCTCCAGAATATTCATTTACTATTACATGATTAAGGTGAGCCAGAATTGGCCTTAGAATATATTATTTCACACAGTGCCATATAAAACATAAAAATAAAATACCTCTTTACCGTTCTGTTTCAGGGCTATGCATATTTTGATCTGAATAGAGATAGAAGAGGGTCATATCTGTACTCAGCACAGAACAGTTAATCTCTAGGTATTAAAAAAGAGAAAGAAAAAGGCCTGCTGGTGATCCTCTTGCTAACCAAAAGTGATCTAAAATACACAGCGGTACAATTAGACCAATACCTTACAATATTCAACATTGTATCTGAAGAAGACGATGGATATTTGTCAAGACCTTTTTTTTCTTTTTTTTTTTTTTTATGATTAGTTCAGGTGAAGGATTTATTATGTGAAATTTATTCCTGTATATCTAGGCATGAGGGACCTAAAAAAAAAATAAATTGAGGTGGTTAGGTGTGTTAGATGGTTGTGTTTTCCCATACCAACAGGTGCCCAACTACCACTATCTGGACCAGAAGCTGCTCTCATGGGTAAGCACCAGGCCTCCAAAAATGCCACCACAGTATAAGTGGCATTTCAGTTGCAAAAAAGCCCCGGAATTAGGCTGTACAGAGTCACAGGCCTTAGTATTTAAAAGTAGCTCCAGGCCCAGCTGGAAATTTGGCTCCAATTGGATTGTACCAATAGGGAAAATTTAGCTGAAAGTTTATGAGGTGAAATGTTGTATTTCCTGCAATAACAACGATGACTAATTTGTGATTGTATGGCGTGTCCTAGCAGCTGTGATATATGTTGCTTTGAATTCATTTAGTTGTAACAATATTTGTTAATTTTTTCCTTCAGATGCCTGTTGTTGATATTTTCTAAATAAAGCCAAGGAAAAGAAAACGCCAGCATTTTGAAACATAAAGCAATCTGTAAAATTAAAAAAGCTTTCGTTTCCCCCCACCCCCCCAAATGTATACCATATGCCAAAGCTACTCCTTAACTACAACCGACTGTTGTTACTGTAGTAATCAGTCTATGTCAGAGCAATTACTTAAAATCATCCGTCCCGGTTGTTTTGCAGAGGCTGCGTCACACTGAGCAGAACAATGCGGCTGACAACCCGGGCGGCACGCGTGGCATCACCCTCCCGCGCACGCCGCCTGATTGACGGGGACCCACGGCAAGGAGGACGGGCGCAGCCCACCACGGCCTTGCCGCCTTCGCCAGGGTGGGGTTGGGTGCCCCCGCCTTTGCTGTGGGGAAGGAGGTTGGGGTGGGTGTGCGGCAGCCGGCGCACGAAAAGTCACGCTGATGTCAACTTCACCCGAGAGATGAGAACCAGGGAGGCACACACGGACGCCCACATGCAGCCGATTCTGGGTGACAGGGAGGAAAAGCAAACCCCAATGGTCTTCATCAAGATGCAGGTGTGCCAAAATCATCCCCAGATGCTGCAGAACCTGATAACATCATATACTCCCTTCCAAATCCTTGTTGTTTAGAGGACATCTCTACTTGAAAACAATTTGCTCTTGTTCCTGCCTTTGAGAACATGCTTATGCAGTAGGAAAAAGTGGCCCCCAAATCTGCGTCATTTTCTCTAACAGTCCTGAGGTCTTTTATTTTTCACTACCCACGGAGTGATTTTCAAACACTTACTCACATTTCATTTTATTAACAAATAAGCTCTGCTAGAAGGGAAAGCCGTACAGAATCAATGGATAATTGAAAGGAGATGTACGCATTGATTTGTGCATCAATGATATACTGCGCCGATTATTGGTGATGGAAACACTGTTTCGTGATAAGAGTTGTTATACGTTTATTGTTGCTTTCTTACTTTTTATTATTATTGTGAATTATCTTTTAGAGTAGCAAGAAACACATGATATGTTATGGAGCCACAAAAGCAGCTCACAAACATTTGCAGAGGAAAGAGCACAGAGCCTACACAGAAGACAGTAATTCTGAAACTTCAAATCTTTGAAGCTTTTCTGTGGCCAAAAAAACCCCTGGAAGTAAGAATAAGGCGGTCAGAAACTATAACCCTATGGCTGAGTTCTCAGGAAGGGTTTTCTGCTCTGTTAATTACTTTTACAGTACCTGGTGAGATGGCACCATGACTGGAGTGCTTAGGATACTGCAGTTGAAATAATAAATAATCATCTGACATTTCTTAAAAGGCTTGCCTCTTTCTGAGTGGTGTTGTCTTTTATCAGCCTGCCTCATGCCTTTATCACGTTTGTTCTCATTCAGATCAGTGAAGGCTTTCATTTCCTCAGTAGTCCCCAAAGCCAGGATTTGTAGCCTGTATTCAGATTCATTTAAAATCAATGCAGTACAAAGTAATTAGAGAAACAAAAAAGGTGTTGCAGGTTCTTTCCTTTCCTTAGATCTTTTGACCATAAAATGATGACTGTTTGTATTGGAGAAGCATTTTAAAATAGATGGTGAGTGGATGTGTTATCTCGCACACATCCTAGCTGTACACCACACCGACCTGTAATTGCAGAATTCTGAACATTAATACAAAGAAATATTTTTTTTTCTCAGCAGCAAAAACATCAATAAAAAAAAGCCAATTAGAAGAGGTGAATTTTTCTTACATGCTGCTGATTAAATCTACATTAATCATAAACATCCACAGGCCACCAACAGGGCTTGTTTAATAATTTTCAATCATTTGTGTCTCTCTGCAGCTACCATTCTGTTAGATTTTTCTACATTACTTCCATATTTGGTATTGGGATGTTAGGAAGTGTGAGTATACTCCTGGGTAATCAGGATTTCAGCCAATATGACTCAAAAAAAAAAATCACAAAAGAACTCTCCTGAAAGGTCTCTAAACCCACGATTTGATGGGCTGTGCAGTTACGTGGCATTGTTTACGGGGCTATTGTGTCATATGTGGCACTCACTATATGTGTGGAGGTTATTTCAAGTATTAAATAACCGCTGAATTGGGTAGAGAGATAAGTATATAATTGAGATAGATATGATGATATAATGGAGAATAAAAGGTCAAGAAAGCCCCAGGTATGATGACCTGTACAATGAGGAAGACAAGAAATGACTCTAATATCAACAGGAGAATTTTTAATGAAATTTGTTCTGAGCACCAACCTAGAAAAAAAAGGATATAGCATGTTGTTCATTGCTAGAAGCAAGTAAATAATGCTACAGAAGAGTTCAGACCTAATTGGGAGTTGGAATAATTATAGATGATGATAAGCCAGCCACCAGAGAAATGCAATATTCAAGATGTGTGGTAACAAACACATTGATTAACATAAGTCAGGAAAGGAAAGAACACAGCTTAGAAATACAGTATTTAATTTATGACCATGGCAAAAAATGAATATCAACAATAGATATGAAGAGAAAGAAATAAAATAATTAGAATTCCTCTTTCTCATTTTTTTCCTGATTTCACAGTGATTTTGCAAAGAAAGAGCATTTAGTGAACAATTTTTCATTTAAGTATGAATTACATTGAAACTGAAAGCAGCCTCCCCCTTACCCTGTCTGAACACTCACAGAAATTTCACAGCAGTTTT
Source organism: Phalacrocorax aristotelis (assembly GCF_949628215.1). NCBI lineage: Eukaryota > Metazoa > Chordata > Aves > Suliformes > Phalacrocoracidae > Phalacrocorax > Phalacrocorax aristotelis. Next base: position 141,078,858 of record NC_134277.1, read on the forward strand.
TGGTGGGATACTGCGAAGTTTTTCTGCATGCAGTCATAGTCCATGTTGCCTGGTGCTGATCTTATTTTTTTCTATTTATAAGCAGACTTTTCTTATATGAAAAAAGGGGAGGGGGGAGGAGGTAAGTGGAAGCCATTTTATTTTTCCCTCAGATAAATTAAGCCAGCAAAGATGCTCTTGGGAGATTTCTGATAGGAAAAAAATAACACTTTCTGGGCTCTTATTCTTAAGCTATTTTTCATTCCCAACAGCCTGACAAAAGGCATATCTATGTTTTACAGTTTCACAGAATTGTGTATTTCTTCCTTGACTTGCAAGGGTTTGGAGATTGCTCAGCCAGTGTGTAAACCAGGATGGTCTGGTCTGACCTGGGGCTGTATTGTGTCCCACAACAGGACCCTGCCTCGGATTCTGCATGTGGCCGTGGGGATGACTGGGGAACAACCAGTGGCACAGGCGGCAGCTACCCCATCCCATCATCTGGAGCTTCATTCCTACTGTGTGCCCTAAAGAATGAAAAGGAGATGGGAAGAAGCTACAGAGCCTTAGCCAAAAATCATAATGTCTCTGGACAGAAAATGTAATTCTTTGAATACTGCAGGATTTTGCACAAGTGCATGCCTGTGTAATAGGATGCTTTGTTTCTCTGGGTACACAGGTCAGACTTCAACAAAAGGAATCAGCCATATAGTCACTACTGGCTTTTGGGTGAGCTGGTATGGTGATTGCACCACCAGGCAATCTCTCCTTATGTGTCCCAGAAGCAAAACAACTATACAGTGTGCAGATTTGTAGTGCAAAGGAGGTACTCTCTGTTGTAATTTTAAAATGCCACCCTCATCAGCATGTACTCCAACAGCAGAATATGCCTTAGCTGAAATCAGTCAGTGGGAAACTATGGGGTTATATTGCTTAAGCTAGCAGTTCAGCGAATTTCTGCACTCCAGACTGGTCATCTCTGAATTTCCCAAGTACCTCTGTGCATGTATATCATCAAAATATTAACTGAAAACACTATTAAAGGCAACATGGCTCATTGACCACATACCATGGAGTTGCTGTCAAACGGTTATTTGTAGACCACACTTTGATAACCACTCACTGAAACTGTCTAAAATGAAGTGTGGAAAACACTGTAAGAAACAAAGCCAAGGAAATAATATATGGGCAAGGAAATGGAATCTAGCCTGATCTTTTTCTGTCTCACAATTGCAGAGATATATGATAGCTCTATCAATTGCAATGCCAGTCTAAGTCAGAATATATGGTCAAGCACAAAGAAATTATTAGGGAACCGTCACAGCAGGCAAAAAGAAGGTATAAGGAATAGTAAATGAAGATAAGCTGAGATAGATATAAAATGTCGAGAGCCCTAAGAAAAGTAAAAGATGAAAGATACCAGCCAGCCCAACAACATCAATATGATGTAAAGCAGAACAGCTTTTAGTTAAGGTAGATCTCAGTTTCTTAACATTCTGTGAGGAAAGATTTGCAAAAGAATGGAGCAATGTGTGAAAATAAGAAACAGAAGGAGCAGAAGGAAGACAATATGGTAACACATGGTTACAGTTCCAAGACTTGAGAATATATTTCTTGTACTATATCCCTTTATGTTAAAATGCATTCTGTTTATTCTGGCTCAATGGCTCAGCTGGTACCATAGTGTAACACCCCACCACATGGTAGACCTAAGCTCAGGAGCATGCTTGGGCCAACAGAGCTTGGGACTGTCACGGAGGTGATGCTGTTAGTTTCAGCATTGGCTAATGCTGCCCAGGGAAGGGATAGAGCTGTGTGTTTGTCTAAGAACAGCAAGAAGGAGGGAAAACAATAAGCAAAATGGGAGAAAATGCATCTCAGAGGAATAAATGGACAAAAATATAGATCTCATGTAAGTCTTGCTTTCTCAGGGAAGTGAGAACATCCTTTGCTCACGGTTTTCTACAGGACTGATAGAAGACACTGGCTTCTGTACTGTAAATATTATTCTTCAAATTAAATGTTATTTGTTTCCCAAATATTTCATGCATTAGTATGGCTATAGGAAGTGAACTGAGATGAACAGCAAAAGTTTAGAGCTAGAACAACAGCTAGTTATAAGAGAGCAAATGCAGTAAATAGGGATCTTCTAGATCACCTTGTAACTTATACAGGATTAAGTACCAGGACGGCATTCAGTCTCTGATGGAGCTTCTCTGCCTTCTGAGTTTTGGCATAAGTTGGAAGAAAGCATGAAAAACAAACCCACTGATTTCAGACAACTGGAAGCTAGATTGCAGAAAGCTCACTTGAAGCATTTATTACTTTATGGAGTCAAAAAGTGGGATTTATCTAACCTCAGTGATCTATTGATGTGTTAGTTACTTATTTTAGATAGTGGCTCCAGAATGAGGCCTCTCTCTCCTAGACAGAAAAGTTGATTAAATCACAACAGATGCATGATTTCCTGGTGATTCATCTCAGGTGAGATGAAGCCTACCCCAGGAAAACAGAATGGAGCAGATCTTAACTCTACGTATTTGATACCACCTGCTTCTATGTCTCTCAAGTATGCCAAATATTGTAGTCAGAGAGAAATCAAACTGATTTACTCTGTCTCTCTCAATAGCAATGTCACATTGATAATGAAGAACAAGTGGTTTCCCTCAGTAAAATTAATTCCTTGGTCTGCACTGTGGTAGTGCAACCTGATGAATATTTTGTAACAGATCTCGCATGGATGGTATGGCTCTGAATTGTAAGCTGCTTTTTTAAAATCAGCTCAATGCCTTGCACATTATCCAGTAGCTTTTGATTTGTTCTAGGCATGTTTGAGACGCTGCATTCATACATATAAATATACATTATTCCGAAAATACTTCTTATCACAGCTGTGAGATCACAGGACTTTTTTTGTCAACTGATTCTCCTGAAGAAATAATCATGCAAAACATTGTCTTTTGGAAGCAAAGAGTAACTATTTCAGAAATTGCTCCTTCCTCCCTCCCCAAACTTGAAAATGCCAAGCAGATATCTGTGAGTTATTCCTGAAGACAGTCTCTGTAAAACATATTTAAATAAGAAAAGCACATCCAAGACTATAAGAAAAAAAAATTGAGAACAAAGTTATAATTAAGAAATATTTAAATTCTACACACAATTAAGTTTGATCTGATCAGGGAAATAGGTACTTTTAGCCTGACAAAAATGGGTACATGTGCTTTGCCAGATCTGGGACAATGCATCTTTAAGATGCTGTGCCATTTCTTTTAAGCACTACTTCAAAAATGTGGGAGGAGGGAGCATCTGAAGCAAAATTGCAAATGCAACTTTTGATTGTTATGATTTATTTTTAATTATCCTTTTCTCCTTTTGTCTTAATTGGACAGAGCCAGTCTAAACTTGTTCTGTGCAATTAAGAGCAGTTACATGCATAGAAAATTGAGACCTATTTTAAATCTCATTTGGACTGACTCATAGTCCAGCTTGCTACAGGAAAATTAGAGCAAGAAAATATATTTAAAAAGCTAATGAGCTTTAGTAAAAATTCCTCAACAAAATGATGTGCTGGGAAATTTTACACATTCAAATCATATCAGACAGCGGATTGGGGGAAAAGCATTTTGCTCTTACTAGGCTTTCATAGGGGACATCTAGGAGCATGTCATCAAATCCTCTTAAAAATCTGATCTGAAGTTTGAGCTATTTATTTCCAAGGCAACTAAACAAATATTTTCCAAATAACTCATACATGCGGCTCAGGCGGGGGCTAATTCTGTACTTGGTAATTTCCTACCTCTCACAAACACAATTGGCACCCAGTGTACACAGCAATACACTTTCCAATAGTTAAGGTAACAAAAACGCTGTAAGGTGAAGGCTGTGCTAAAGCACCTGCATAATGCCCATTAGTGTTAATAGGGGCTTGGGAGGACATATCCAATACCTCCATAAAAGGCCTCACGCAGCTTGGAATAAATGTGCAAAACAATAATAAATTAGTGAACCAGTATGAGAATAATCGTTTGAAATGAACCCAAATCCAAATATTGGAAATTTCTGGGGTTTCATGTTACACATGGGACTAATTTCTTAGATCCTTTAGCTAAGGTGCGTGGGAGGGGGGAAAAGTGCCTGAGAAATCCTGTCTCTTCTCCTGGCTGCTTGAATGCAGCTGGTGGCTCGGGACATGGAGGAGGAGGTTGCATGTACAAGGAGCAGTCATGGAGAGATTGTGCATGCTTGGCATAAAATACCTCTTCTGGCTCTGCAGACCACTATCCATTCTCCCCTTCCCTGCTTCAGGTGCTGCACAGGCCAATGTAAAACCAAACAAAACTGCTCAGAGCCATGTATGTGCTTGAAGGCTGAACCATATGTTTTACAAGAAAGTCCCATGGCGCAAGTCTTTGCTCACAATTCTTAGAGATTCTTTCCAGGGACTTAAAGAACAAACTAGAATAGAGGTATTTTTTTAGCCATTATTTTTTACTGCTGAACATCCTTGTCCCCTGTAGTCTCCAGCAAGAAGGAGCAGTAGGAACACATAGTAAAGCGAGTTTTACCGTTTGTCCATTAAACAAAAAACTTTTCCAAAACCCAAGACCCTTAAACAATTTGAAGCTGCTTGGTAAAAGTGTTTGTATGTTTTAAACACTTTATCTTTTCTGAACTCTCCTTTGCCTTATGGCCTTTTTTTGCCAAAGTCCCACGCCAAGGTCCAGTTGATAGAGCGACCTTGTTCATGAAGTGTGAATTTCCATCAAGTCAGATGAAATGCAAACTTGAACAATGTAGAGTTGGCTCCTCTCCAGTCCTGAATATAGCTCTGTGAAAGCTCTCTGAAATCTGCCAAGCAGTCAGCCCTACTCTTAAAGGCCTGAAAAACTTAAGGTCCCTCAGTTTCCCCCATTCATTTCTTGTCCTTTGACAGTTTTGAAGGTCCCTGTGACCAGTTATACCCTGCCTATGTGCAGTTTACAGTCAGGTTTTCATGCTGCGGTGCTCTTTACATCTCCAGGGCATCTTCCCTTCTGAAAGAGGGGTTTCATTGTGCCCTGAGAGTTTCATTGGCACTGGAATGAAATTTCAAGGGGCTGGTGAAATAGTGAGCAGGAAGAGCTGCTAGAGTTTGGTGATGTTGAAGTCCCCTGGGATGACACACTGGCCAGTGACCAAGCCAAACCGTCTTTTCAAGCATAGGCTCCCGTGAGAAGTGGCAGGCTCCAGATGGGGATACCCAAAACAGACAGGGTGTCAGCAGTGTCCAGGGAGCCATCTGGCTGTGGTGATGGGCTTGAGCTCCTCATCTGAGCCTGGTGCACCAGGCATGCTCTGGAGGGAAACCTATGGCTTGATCTCTAAGAAAGAACACTGAGGCTACAGTAACCTTCAGATGGTCACCAATGGTCTTGATGGCCAAAGGCCAGTTAGGCAGTCCCATTTCTATCGGGGGTACAAGGGAGAGACTGTACCTTGGAAAAGGCGCAGATAGCCCCACACACAGAGCAGGGCTGTGGCTTGCCACAGTTAAGCAAAGTCTGAGTATGCAGAGTCAAGAGATGGTGAGCGGCCCACGCTGGCATTCTGCCAGGGGACATGGCAGTCAATCATTAACACTTTTTGACCCTCCAGCCAGATATCTTTCTTCAGCTTTCAGCTTCTCTGGCTTTTCCCCAAGACTGGTAGAGATTTAATAAAGAATCCCTTAGTGCTATTTTTGTTCTTCCTTTTACCCTGCTCAATGCCTTTTAGCATTGTTTTTGCTTGGTCTGTCCTCTGCCCTCCTGTTAGAGGGTTTATAGTAAAGACAATGCAGTGCAAACGTGGCCTCCTGCTGACAAAGGCTCCACTCTACCAACAAGCTTGGGATTTAAATTTCAGGCAAAGATTTCAATATAGCTCTTCTCCTAGTCATGGTAGAATTAAAGGACATGCAGAAACATAAAGAAATTGGCTTCTGCAGACAGATTAATAATAAAAGAAAAGACGTGACTATAGTATGTCTTCAAGTCTCTTATAAGAAAAAAAAAATAGCCCATGAATAACTTTCAAAGTGACAAAAGTTTTTCAGACAGCAGGGCACATATTTCTTGGGACCGATGATGGATGATAATAGAATGAGAAAATGAGAGCGGTAAGAGGTGAGGTGCTGCAGGTCCTGGACCCTCCTTTCAGCTGCAGAGCTGGGGGGCAAGGGGAGCACCCCCCCCCAAGCAGACTGCCGCTGTGATCCTGCTGCCATGCCAGAACAAGGTTTCTTGGCAATCTGATGCATATTTATGTCTTGCATCCAAGGGTGCCAAGAAAGATGAGGAAGGAAAGGAAAATTGAGAGAATTAAGAGAAAATGAGTGTCATGGTTTAACCCTAGCCAGCAACTAAGGACCATACAGCTGCTTCCTCACTCCTCCTGTGGTGGGATGGGGGAGAGAATTGGAAGAGTAAAAGCGAGAAATCTTCTGGGTTAAGATAAGAACAGTTCAATAACTGAAATAAAGTAAAATAGAAGTAGTACTAGAAGTAGTACTAGTAGCAGCAGCAGCAATAATAATAATAACATACAAAGCAAGTGATGCAACTTGCATCTGTGAACAACTGCTCACCACCCACCGACCAATGCCCAGCCTGTCCCCCATCAGTGGTTGATGCCCCCCAGCAAACCCCCCAGTTTACATACTGAGCATGACATCATATGGTATGGAATAGCCCTTTGGCCAGTTTGATTCAGCTGTCCTGGCTGTGCCCCCTCCCAGCTTGTTGTGCACCTGGCAGAGCATGGGAAGCTGAAAAGGCCTTGACTAATGTAAGCACTGCTTAGCAACAACTAAAACATCAGTGTGTTATCAACACAATTCTCATACTAAATCCAAAACATAGCACTATACCAGCTACTAGGAGGAAAATTAACTTTATCCCAACTGAAACCAGGAAAATGAGATACAGCTCCAATTCTTCTCAGGCTCCAGGACTTATCAGTGTCAATGAGGAAGAATTCATTCTTATGTACTATTAAAAGACGGAAAGCACATTTCAGTGTATGTGCTGTAAAGGGAACATTTCTGATGTGGGACTCGGATTCTCAAAGTGAAAAAACCATCTTTTTCTTTTTAAACTAAGTATCTTTCTTCTCAATTAATTTTAACTCTTCATTTAAATTTTGACTTTAATTCTTGTCATTAGACAGCTTGCTCTGGACCTGGGAGACTTATACACAAAAAGGCTTCAGCTTGAAGTTAACAAATAGACAATAACACAGTGTTGACATTCCAGGGATTTTGCTTGTGGCTGGTGTTGGGTGCAATCTCTGGATCTTAATGCTTAATGTGTTAATTATGCTATTATCTTAGCAAGTCTCTAAAATTTTAGGAACAGAGGAATTTAGGACTGGATAACTGAATAGACAATTCTTGTATAAACTGAACTGCATCTTAAAAATCATTTGGATTTTTTTCTGATCCTATTTCCCATGGAAAGCTGTTCCAGACCTCATTAGTTTTATGGTTAGAATTTTTCCTATTTCCAGACTAAATTTATCCTTGGCTAGATTATATCAAACTATTTTTGGCCTAACACTGTTCTTTCTTTAAATAGTTCTTATCCCTGCCTGATGTTTATTCCATAGTAAATAGCATTCACATCTCCTTTCGGGCTGTGTTTTGATAGGCTGACAAACAAAAAAAAATTATTTCTTTTCTTTGTGATAGGCTCTCCTTTCTCCCCACTCTGCCCAAAGCTGTTTTCTGAAACAATTCCAGCCAGGGCACATCAGTCTTGCATGTGGATGGCCAGTATGGACATGCTGTATTTCAGACGAGCGCTTGCTGGTGCCTCGTACAGGGGCATGAACACTTTCCTATCTCCAGTGGAAATACTTCACCCGACACACGTAGGATCTCACTTGCGGTTTTCCCTAACTGCAGCATCTTGCTGGCTCGGAAAGACAGTTCCTCTTCTTCCTCCCTTTTTGTTTCAACTGATGAACTCCAGATTGTAGCATGAAACCTAATTAGTCTGGGATTGCATAACCTTACACTGAAATAAAAAATGAGCCCTTTCATCTGTTTATTTTTAACTTCTTCCTTCTTTAGGAAATTACATTATTTCCTTTTTCACACAGATACCCCTGGTACAGTGTTGCCTACTATGAAAGGCTGTCTACAAAGTCTTCTCGAGGTGATATTGACCCATATATTGCTACATTTTGGAGAAACTGGTTCTAGGCACAGTCCAGTCCAGTTGAGACCTTTCTGTCAAAACTTCACATTGCCTCAGCTGCTGCTGTGCCCTGATCATGGGTTATCAGTCAGAACAAGATATCATTGCATTTTCTCATAATTTTGCTCAACCAGATAGTCTTTTCTGTAAAGAGTGTAAGCTGGTATGGGCAGAAATCAACTTTTTAAGATGATATTTTACTGTGCTTCACAAAGTAGTGCTCTGATCCATTGGTGGCACTTCTGGAAACCACAAAGAATACCTTCTAGAGTAACCCAAACGAGAATCTTCCACTACAATTTTTAAGAGAATTAGAAAATCCCAACAGAGAGCTGAATTTTGAACATTAATCACCATTAAATTAAATTCTTAGGTATCTTTAGCTACTTTTAACTTAAAAACATATTAAATTTAAATGCTGTTTGTGAAGCAGGGATCTGATCTGGGACAGTATCCAGCAATGAGCAATGAGCATCTCCTGGTTTTAAGAAAGTACTTGACTTACTGTGAGGTGCTTTCTGCAAAGGAGAGGCTTTCCCTGAACTGAGATGTGAATCGCATCTGGAACTGGTTGAAAATAGGAGTGCTGCTTGCACCAAAAATCAGAAATGCTAATGCCTTTGTTCTGAAGAGTGGGATTCATTTTTAAAAACCCCTAATTACATATTTTTAAAAGCACTGAAGAATGTTATCAAAATGGATTTAGTATCTCCATTTCTTACATAAATGAAGGTCTATTGAATTCTTCATACTTTTAAAATAAATTCTTAATTTTTCAGTATTTTAAATGTATTTTCTGTGTCCCTTTGGATCCTGAAGATGATTGTACATATGTTCTACAAGATAGTTATTGTGGTAATTTTGAGATATCCTGAGCACCCAAGTGTCTCACTGGCACCCTAGCCTAATGAAACCTTTTGAAGTACAAACTTTCTCCCCTGTAAATACAAAGCCAGTCTTTAATGATGAACTCTAAATGCAAAAAGTATCATCAGCAGAGAACTCTACTCTCTGTTTGCAAGGGACTTCCTATAATAATTCTGATAAAGCTGGGTTTTTTTTCTCCCCTTCAGATTAGGTGTATTCCCAGTACATACTTTAATGAAAGATGGAAGACATTTGTTTCAGGATCAAAGGTCTTTATTTTTCCTCCAAAAATTACTCACCTCCAAACCCAAAGATATAATTATGTTGTACCTGGGGATTCTGCCTCTGCCGAGCTGTGTAGACAATAGCAAAAGGTATTTCAACTTTGCTTACCTAGCTACCAGAGGAGATGAATATTTAACTGAGAGACAAGAAAGCTATTTTATTGCATTACTTAGGGGTACAAAGACAAAGAATTTACTGTACAGTCACCCAGCTGTAGCTACAGAGGCTGACACAGTGTATACAATTGCAGTGAAAACACTGCGGCCACACTTTTAAATGACTGTTAATGGTTTTGGAGAATGTCACAAACACAAGAAGTGGAGCACAGGGTATAAATGAGCCTATACACAGTTACTCGGAGCATGTGAATTTGGTACCATGCAGGACAAAATGCTAAGGGATCAGCTAGCAGAGAAATCTTCTGTTCTGTGTATTCAGAAGCAATTGTTGTTTAAAAGAAAAACCAACAGTGGTCCCGTGTATATGACTGGAAATTGCTCACAGCTCATGGTCAAAGATGAGAAAGGTTATAGGACAGGAAGGTTATCTCAGCATTTTGCACAAGTACTTTTGTTCTTTGCTACCTCCAGTCCACCAAAGACCTACGCTATTCACTGTTTTTGTTTTCAGCCAGGATGACAGGAACATATTTGCAGTTTACAGCAGCTGCCCAGCCAAGTCAACAAAGTGCAAAGTATGCAGTAAAAAATAATATATAAAGAAGGTCACTTTGCCAGGGTATGCCGCTCCAGCAAGTTTCAGTGCCTTACGGGGTGAATGTCTGAATCCAGTGACCGGAATGATACTTTGCTTACCACTCTGTCAGTAAAAGTGTTGCGTTGTCTCCTGTTTAATGCATGCAGAGACTTCTCAGATGCTTGTCCTGACAATCATTACTACACCTGTTTCTTTGAAAAAGAAAAAATATCAGCCTATTCATTCATAACCTCCAGGTGGACACCTTTGTACTTGTGACAAAAAGTAATTCTATCTGGCAGGCTTTTCCAAATCATGCCCCTAATGTCATGTCATTTTGCTGAAGGGTGTCACAACACATGTCTGCCTGGCCCTCTGGCAGTCATAGAGGCCTGACTCCATGCCCCTTCCAATGACTATGACTTCCATATCTTCCTACTGCCTATGCCTATTGCCCTACTGCCTAGACCTTAACTGCCTATTGCCCTTGCATCCTTACCTTGGACCTCATCCCACACCCTCTGCTGTGGGCTCTGAGGCTCCCCTCATGCATGCACTCAGGTACAGGGATCGAGGTACTCATCCGGTTGAAGACGAACTGGAGGAGGGGAAAAAAGATTATTTTTCAGCTGAATAAGTCTCCATCCTTTGCATGCTGAAGCCAACAAAAGGGAAGAGACACAGCTGTCCAGTCCTGGGAAGGAAGAGACAACCCATTTCCTTGGCTGGTACACATGACAGCCTACCATTTACCTCCTGATCTCATGCAAAACCTGGAAGGAGGATCAGTGGCAGCTTCTAGACACAATGAGAGAATCATAAACCCTTTCAGTACTTGTGCTAAGGGGTTCAGCCACGCAACAGAAGTGCAAAAAAGCCATTCTGTGACATTTTGTGTAGGCTTTTTCATACACATCCTACTTCTGTAGGAAAAAAGACTGATAGTAATTTTGCTTATCATATTATGACAGTGCTAGTTATGACACAATGAAACTAGGTCAGTGCCCGCATTAAAAGAAAGCCTATAGAGTTATTTTCTTTCATGTGGCATCAGAACCGTATTATCAGCATTTGTTACGTCTGCATAGTGTGTAGACATTAAGTCCTAGGAAAAACATATCAATGCGGACAAAAGAGGTTCTCAAAAACCACCACACTTGGACCAAACTGGGACATTATAGGATTCGGAGCTCCCACTAAAGATGGTCTCATTAGAACACACAGATTTGTGGAGTAGAGGGGAAGATTTTCCTTTATAGAGGATATGTTCATCCCAGTGGCAGAAAAAAGAGGACAGCATTAGATAGAAGGCATTTGGTATCACGTCAGACATTGCTGTTACCTGTTATTTTCAGATGGATTTCCTAAGAAATGGCACTTATGGAGTCATGCTGTGTGCACGTCCACCTTTCTAACTCCTGGCTCCAATGACTCAATTTCAGACAAATCTGATAAATGGCTAGAGGTCTCAAGTACAGTAAGAACTGACAGGTTTCATTAAAACTTGTATAGACATATATAAATCAGATATAAAGTTACATAAGTAGCCAGGTTGAAGGAAAAGGGCATATCAGTGTCTCTGCTAAAGGAAAAGTTGCAGAGTGAACTCACCTGTACTTGATATCAAAGAATTTACATGGAGATATTATAAAACCTGGGACAAGCTTAAACTGGTCTTTGTGTACTAGTAAATATCAGATCCTATCCTGCACACAAGCACCAGAAAACAGTGCCATTAATTTTGCATCTCCTAGGATTACTTGTCTCTGTCTTTAATGCATTGTCCATCCACTCAGAAACTGGAATGGGGGAGTGTTTCTCTGGTGAGTAATTTCTAAATTATTCTTCTGCAGATTTCCCATGAGTGAAATAAGTAACATGTTGCTCAAACCAGGAGACTGAATGATAAACAGCTGACACAGTGCCATGCACTTCAACCTCTTTTAACCCCAGGTAGGGACGAACACCTAGGGAGGGAGCGGTCTTACTAGCCATATGTAAAAAGCCAGGTAGAGCAAAACTACAAAAAGAGAACATGCTGATGAACTGGAAGGCAGATAGGGAAGATGGAGAATTTCCTCTTTCAGTAGAAATGATTGTACAGCATGGCAAATGAGGGTAAGGTACAGGTGGGAAACCCAGACTCTCTGCCTGAGATGCAATTCAATATGCAAGACAATGAATAGAGTCCTAAGGCTTATACAGAAAGCTAGTCAGATTCACATTTGTTGGCCTTTCTGTGCACAGAACAGAATATATATATGTACAGCCATGACTGCATAGGGTCTTTGTTGATAGAGACAGACAGTATTACTTTCCTGGCCACATGGCTTCCCCAGCTATTATGGCCTGCATTTCAGTCTCTAATTCTTTACTCTAAGTGCCTTAGGCCGTGTCATACAAGCATAACCTACCACCAGCAAAACACCTCTCCAGAGCCTATCTATTTGAATCTATCTAAAGGTCATCTATTTACTAAGCTTCACAGTGTGCCCTGAAGGTCAGCTGACTCAGACTTCCTTGGAATGGAAATGAGGAAGGAATTTCAGACTGGTAGACCTTCAGTGAGGAGGTGCTCTCTGCAGCACCCAGACGTTTATATCACTGCTTGAGTAGCTTGGTCTCAGCAGCTGATGGAAAACAGGAGAACAGAGACAGTTCACTCACAACAAGCAGCTAATAGTTAAGCCAGTTCGAGACATGTTTTAATTTTTAATTACTTTCTTTTCTTTCTCCAGAATTTACACTGCACTTGTGCCTCGTGGAAGGAAGGAGAAAAAAAGTAGTAGAGACATTAATCTTTTTCATTGATTAACCGTCTGGGACTGATATAAAAATATAGTGGTTTAGCCCTTTAAAACAAGCATGGTTCCCTTTGATAGCGGAGGACCAGACTCCATTTAAAGCCAGAGGAGTTTTTACTACTGATTTCATGGGCTCTTGAATCTGGGTCTTGATACCACATTTCTCCAGGGTACCCAGGCATGAAACATGTGGTAAGTATAAAAAATCTCACCTCTCTCCATGTTTAGACTTCTGACCACTTTCAATAATGTAGTGCTGGGTGAACTTCAGCAGTCAAAATGTGATTTTTCAAGTCTAGGTTACATCTGTATTCCCTATGCAGTCCGAGGGTTTCTAGCAGACCATTTTGACACCCCACTGGTCTCCTGATGCTTGCATTTCAGTTCCATGGTCATCTGAAGCCAACATCAATGCAGATGGCTACTAGCAGGGACAGTCCCACCATTTCAACCAGCTCTTGGTCACCTATTTTAAAATGGGATAAATTATTCCCGGAATGAGACCCTATCTCTCTGTTTGTTTAACTACAGACAAAATATAGATGACTGTCTTACAGACTTGTTTTTAAACAGCTGAAGTTAGGCCATGTGTATCCATCTTCACTGAATCAGGTAAAGCCATAAAACCCACAAAGTAATGCTGGAAAATTAAGGCCCACTCCAGAACACGTGTTTGTATGGGTGCATATGCAGTGCTAAACGCTCCCTCATAGGTGACTCTGAAGAGGCCTGGTTAAAAAATGAAGGGTTCTTTCCAGAAGGTTGACCAGTATCCTAGGTGGCCCCAAATAACCATTTTCCTATCACTATTGTGGAATAATTCTCCCCTTAAAACTGGAAGTTACATATAAGTAACATTAGTTGAAAATGTTGAACTTGTTGGATAACATTTTCAGGCATTTCTTTGGCGTGCTCTAGGATGCTCATACTAGGAACATAGAAACTGGGCAAGGAAATGCACTTCTGACAATAGTGTTCATTGTTCCTAATTAATATTTGCCAAGGACCCTCCAACTGCACAAACTTTTGAAAAGAGGCCGGTTTTCTTGTTATCAGCAGACATTTCACAGCTAGTATTTCAACAGCTGAAATGTCAGTCCAAATGCACCCATCCCAGGGTGAAAACACCCTTTTCTGAGGCTCAGTTCTGGGCTGTGTTACATTGAGTTTGACCCTGGAGAGGCACCAACAACAATCATATTGTCATCTTTTTTCTGTCTGTGCTGGTTTCCCCATACTGGTGCCAAGTGGAGAGCAGGACTACTGCCTCATACAGACTTAAAGGAGACAAGCTACATCTTGTCTCGATGTGTCAAGAAATGCAGATTAGGACATGATGGGGGATGTTGAAGTGGGGCAGAAGGATCTGAAGATGAGTGTATTTAAAGAAACTGAAACAGAGAGTGGGCTGGGGCAGCAAAGAGGAGGCTAAGAAGAAATGCAGCCGGCTGGCAAGTGGAGAACACAGGGTGGGGTATGAGAAGAAAACTGAGTCTAGTTGCAGAAAAAAGGAGGCATATGGAGATTAAGAGTTATTGAAGCTAAGGTTTTGGAAGGGAAAGAGCACCTGAAACCAGGCTAAAGAAGGATGCTAAGTAAAATGAAAATTCAACTGGGAACTGGCTAGGTGAGAGGAATGTGGGAAGACTGGGAGAGGACATTGGAAAGGTCTGGTGGGTAAAACTAGAGCTCACAGGGAGACAAATTTGGTTCAAATGTCTACAGAGAGAATCTGGGAAAACACAGGTGATGAAAGTGGAAGTGGAGAAAGAGCTGGGAGGGGGAAAAGAGCGAAACGGAACCAGGGACAAACTGGAAGTGTTGGGGTGGGCATAAAGGATCACTTGGGAGTGTCGGCAATAAGGTCTCTATCTTTTTGAGTGGACTCGTTTCAAAAGCCCCAAACAGAAGGCAAGAGTCCTGTATCTCACTATTCGTCTGCCACCAGTATCAGTGAAACCCGCTGGCCAAGGGTTGCTTCCCTGGCAGTACTGTTTCTCAGAGGCCTATTGTGCCTGTATGTTCCTCGGTGCAGAGCTCGGTGAGGTTCCCAGTCCTGCTGGTGTGTAGCAAGGCAGAGGAGGTATGCTGTATGTCAGAAGTGGGATTTCTAATTTTTAATCATGTGCTTGGTTACAAAGAAATTATACAACACACAGAGAGGCTGATCTAAAAAGTTAAAATTGCATCATATAGCACTTAAACATTAGGAAATGTTGGACTTCAAGTAATTTTCCTGAAGTCATCTGTTTTATTCACTAAACGACTTATTTCTGCTCCAGATGATTCAGGGAATCTATTAAAAATAATGACCTTTGCAGCTGATGTCTCCCCAGCACATTGTCTATCCTGAGTGCTGAATAAGGCAAGGGTCCAGTAGAAAAAAAAAATCAACATAAGAACATGTTATGTAGGACTGTATCATATTCAAGTACAGGCATGCTTTAAATCAAAAATAGAAAATATTCTCTAAAGTGAAGGAAGGCTCTCAGTATCTTTCCCAAGGAAAACAGAATGACTCAGTCCTGGAGATTGATTTTTACTCCCTAAATATTTATAAAGGTCTGTGAATGACTTCTCTTTTGGTCTTTTCCACCTTGTAGACTTATGTTGAACTTAAAAAACAAAAACAAAAACAAAAACAAAAACCAAACACAACAAAATAACACAAAAGAGTAACTGGAAGATTCTTCTGCCTTATTTGCACATCCCCATATAACAAAAATGTGAGAATTTCAAGTTCTTCCTAATTTAGCATTCATGTCCCTTATTTCTTCAGCAGAAACAATGCACACATCACAGGATTCTGCATTTTTTTCTGACATTGGCTAGTAATTTACTCGTGAGAATCATCCCACTATAGACACTGTGATTGTTCACACAAGCGTTGCTTAGCAAAAGGAGGGCAGAGTTGGACCCTCCTGGGGTCCAGCTCTATGTAGTTATAGAATCATTGAAACATGTGATGAATATATGGGAGTGGGAATGGAGAAAGCAAAATGAGTTTGTGACTTGAAAAAAAGAGCATGTTTGATTATCTTAGGTCTCCTGTGTATCTTCTCTCCATATCTGCAGAAGAGGGAATATTCTCTGGCAGCTATCATTTATTATTTATTTTTTATGCTTTAATTATTTGTGAAAATCCTTGGCTTCTGCTTGTTCAGCCAGCTCCTCTGACAGTAAAGTTTACACATTAAGATGTGGGAGGTGAAGCTCTGGTTCAGTGGAAGGAAGGAAGGAAGGAAGGAAGGAAGAAATATTGCTTTGACTGCTGGTGATGTAATATTAGCCATCTGCAATTTTTATGCTTTAATCTGCTCCTATACGTTTTTCAAATAAAAACCTACACAGATGATGACTGGTTTCTTATCTGGCTATTTCCATTACTTTCTGAGCTGTTTTATTTGGGGCTTCATGCTACTGACACAACCTCTTTATGTTTAAGTTTAAGGTTTGGGTTAGAGCCAAAGTATTTGACTTCTTATCCAAACTGTGTTCATTCTTTTCTAAAACTTTGTATTTCCCATTCCTCCCTTTCCCTTCTCATCTCTACATTTCTCTGTTTCTTCTTCCCTGCTCTCCTGCCAGATTGCTCCTTTTTTTTCTAGTCTATCATCTAAGTTTTCTTGGATACTTTACTTTTTCCACCTGGCAATTCTGTCTGGGTGGAGTTTGGAGATCTTGGATGATTGTCAGGGATTTCTGGACATCTGGCAATCCATTTGGAACAGGATGGGAAACTTTATACGTGTCTCTGCCCACATGCAGATGATGCCTCCAGCACATGTAGAGGCGATTGCGCAGGTCCCAGGAGCGCTGGCCTGCAAAGTATGTGCTACACAGGTGGTCTTGAGATGGATGGTAATTCCAGCCTATTTGAGAAGATCAGAGTCACAGTGAGTGTGCTGGGCGGCGAATGTGCACTGGTGCTGCTGTGTCCCAGCCCACGGGGCTGATTTCATGCACACGTGCAGTGCTGCCTGTCCCAAACACAACGGGTTGTTGCACAGACAACCCAATTTCTTCCTTTCATTTGGCTCCTGGGCTTCTCAGTCCTCTGTCCTTTACTCTGTTGCCTCATCCCTTTCTGCCTGGGGCAACAGAAATTTGGGAATTCATGCCTCTTTCTGATACTCTTGGAAGAGAACAGAATTAACATGTCTGGGGCAGGTGGGAGCTCAGGGACTTCTGTCACAGCTCTTCAAACCTGGGGAGAGGTGTGGTGTTGAGTGATATTAGGGCTAATTCTCTCCCTTGGTTCCTCTCAGAATTGTTTTGTCTCATATGATAACCATTTTAGTAATAACTGCTAGGCTTTGGTGCCAGAAGGCTTTCAGTTGATGCTGAAACCGAGTATTAAATACCTACAAGAAACATGGTCTCTCGGCTTTAGTGCTTATGATCCCCCAGTCTCCAAGGGGTTTACAAGTGAGGGCAGCTTTATTATTCATAATTTGAAGGTTAGAGAAGAGGGGCAGTACAGGTTAAATTCTTTCAGAGGTATCACCTGGTTGGACGAAGTCGCCATAATCCCGTTCAAAGTGCCATATATTCGATCACATTCTTACTGTTTCTTGTGCTTCCTCTGTTCCAAAAACTTCCTTCTGTGGGAAAGCCCTTTATCCTTGCATGTCAGAAATCTCTGCTGATAGATCCGTAGCAGTTTCTCTTCCACAGCTAACCCTAAAATACGAGCTGCTTCATAAAAGCGAGGAATGACAGAGGGAAAATTAAAGCATTTCCTTAGGTAAAACACACAAGCCAGGATTCTGGGAAAGCAACCTTTGTGTTTTGATATGATACAGCTGATGCCTAAAAACACAAACCAAATGATTTAAATAAATTTCATGGACGCTGCCAGGAAGTGTTCTAGATACAGTAATGGTACATGGAAAATCAATATTTATTATCATTTTAACTGAAAAATTAAAAAGATTTGCCATAAAATACAAGTGTTTTGCAAGATTTTGCATGTTCAGAGCATGCCCTCTAGGGTGCTATTAATATAGTTTGTCAAGTGAATGATGCATTGTTTATGCAATTATAGAGATGTAGCCAAATCTTTCCTTTCTCCCTCTTTCCCTCCTCTCAAGTGGCGCCAGCAGGTAGCTGGAGCTGATGGATCATTTTTGGACCTCTGCGGTGAAGAATATATATTTTCAGAAGTAATCTACTAATTGGTTATGCAGACCATCTCCCAGCTGTGTCCCAGTGCCTAAGTGCAGGGAAATCCAAGCTCTCAGGTCTGGAAAGGGTAATGCAGTAAAAACCTGTTATCATGTAGTAATTGAGGTCCAAGGTTTACAGCAGCATCATAAACATGATGCATTCAAATGCAAAAGGCCAGAGTGACTCAGGCTTGGGCAGGAGTATCAGAAGTTTATTAGTACTCTATGGCCTGGTGCACTTGCTCGTTCAATGCATATTGAATTTGGAAAAGCTTAAACTCTGCTTTTAAATAACTTTTCACAGTTTATTTTCCTTTAGTGGACACATTTACTGCTGTCACTTACTGGATTTAATCTGACACTTTTCTTTTGTGGAGCATGGCAAATTTCCCCATGAACTTTCAACTTTCTTTTTCACTTGAAAGCCAAGAACTAAAATGGAAGCAAGAACAACATAGGACCATTTACACAAATGGCACTTCAGACAGGTTTTCCATATATCCCTTTAAAATCGTAAAGGTCTGGATTCAGACATTTTGTTGATGACCTACTGACTGATAGAAATGTTCCTAAGGTGTCTTACAGTAATGGTGATCAGAAGCTAACCTCGTTTTTCCATTTTAAGTGTTGAGAACTGACTTCATTATCATTCACAGAAATGCATAAAAGGGCTACAAAAAATTTCCAAAGACTCAAACACCCAAGACTTTATGTTATTAACACAGGGAAAACTCATAAAGAATTTCTGATTAACTCTAGTACTATAATGGGTTAATTGGGCAAAACACCACAACACCTGGGTACTTCAAAAAGCATACTGATAAAACTCACAATATAGCAATTTTTCTGTGATAAAACCAGGAATATTAGCTTGATGCCTTCTGGTGTTCCAAGATAAAACTGAACAATTACACAGGAGAGATTTTTCAAACCTTTTTGAGCCAAACTACAAACAAGGCTCACTATTTTTCATGTCCTGTAGTTAATTCTGCAGATTTGTAGCAAATAACAGATTTATGACAAAACAGTAAAAATCTGGCTCTAATTAGTCCTGCTAGAGATGTTGCAGAGTGGACATCTCTCTTTCTGACTCTTGCACAGAGTTTATAGTTTAATTTTTGAACAGTTTAGTTGGTCCAGAATCTGATTATAGTTATAAAGATTTGAATCCATAATTGCCCATGGACTTTCAAGAGTTACTTTTGAATTGCTATAACATGGAGGAAGAAAATAAATCAGATCCATGTTTTAACTTTACCCAGTATTGTGTTCTGCTGTGAAGGAAGGAAGGAAGTTGCTATATTTCTTTAAGTCTTTGTTCAGTGAATTGAATGCAGTAAAGATACATACCACTTCCCCCCGAAGACAGTATTTTGATTTGTACAAAAAGTGGTGCTTGTATCAACTGAAAGGTGTTTAAAGGATTATACAGCATCATCTATCTGGCTGAAGGGTGTATGTGAGCTGGTGTGAACAGGATGAGAACTGCCAAAGGAGACACCAATTTCCATAACAGTAGCAATATCTCCATCCCTTAAAATTATGCTCAATAATACCTTTAAATAGAGACTCTCTGCTGTTCATAACACACACCTTACACTTCATGTATTTATGCCCATCCGTAGTCTTTAAGTCTCATATCTTGAAGCCCACTTTATCCAGATGAGGGTATGATTTGGAGAAAGAACAAGAAAGGATTGGGATTCATAAAACATGAGAACTAGTACAGAAATGCCTACAAGTGACAAATGTGCAGGGAGCTTCTGAGAAGCTAAGCCTGCGTCTGCACCTGAATGGGAAGCCAAGAGTGGGAGCTCTAACACTCTGGCTACTTAGTCCCTTTAATAAAATAAAATAGAAATCTTACAAGACTTAAAGAGTAGCTTGCATTTCAGCCTTTAAATTTTTTTTTGCTTTTCTGTTTTCCCTTATCCATTGGGATCTAGCTATTTTCTTCAATCCTAAATATTTTGAAATGATTTTTTACTCTTCTTACACTTCCTTTTGAAGGAAGATACCACTGGGAAAATTGTATGCCTTCTGCTGAAAGTCTCGTAGCAGATGATTAATATCTACTACTTTGATAGGAAGCCTGAAACTTCAAAACCCAGGAGTTCAAGCATTTTGCTGCTAGCAGTTTGCTCTGCTCTGAAACCAGTGCCCAAGACCAGCTGAAAGACTACCCATCATCAGGATATGCTGTAGATTGCCTAATGATTTAGTTCTGAGTAAAGAAAAGGGAGACTAAAGCATGTAGGCATGCAGGTGAGAAAGCTTTAAAAGTAGCAAGACTACAACACTACTCATGGAAGATGGGGAGAAGGCAGTGTCTTGTCCTGATCGCCACTCACTTCTTTATTCTCCCTCCCTCTGTCTGGTATCTCATGGAGAATAACAGAGAGGAAGGACAACCTTCATTTCAAAGATGGGATAAAATGAAGCACAGGTTCTGGACTGCTTGGGTTTTGTTTCTGTTCCAATTAATCTAAGCAGCATGTTCAGTTGGATTCAGTGCAGCCTTTTGTTTAAAGTGAGGTCTGTCTGCTACATACAGGGCAAAACTGTTGTGGTTAGAGGCAGGAGGTGGAGAAATGGAGTTAGTGAATAAAAGGAAGCAAGGAAACAGAATCTAAAGCACAAGGAGAGCCTTCCTTCTCCGGTGGTCAGTGTGACCATTCACATCATTAATGGTGTGATTTGCCTTCCTTGACAACTGTGTGTTTATTCGACATAAAGGACTGGTTATTTTCCCAATATTTGATACAATCTTCAGCTCATATCCACACCATAATACTGCATCATTCATATTTTGACAGATGCTTTGACTTACAGAGGATCATCCCCTATTTAATGAAGAAAACTTGAAATTGGAGCTAGACTTATCTATGTTAGGTAAAGATGGTATATGGATAAATACAAGCCGCTGCTAAAACTGCTGGTACTATCTTTTGTCAGCTCCTGAACACTTAAACCATGCAATGATTCTACAAGTTAATAACACAGAGGCAAGGGGCAAAAGAGAAAGCAATGACATGACATTGCTTTGAGATCAACACGAACCACATGTCTGATTGCCAATTTCAGCTGGACAATTGCCAGCTTTTTGCTGAGATTTTAGCAAGGTTTAGTAAGCGTATTGCTTATGCACAACAACTATTGCTACCTCAGCCTTTGTACATGGCATTTGTTACTATAAAAGAGGCAGGCATGAGGGAGGCTGGTTTCTCAAAAGTGTGTTTTCTTCACCTTGAACCAAAGTTTCTAGAACTATAGTTTCTAGGACTTTCCCTTATACGTGGGAGAGTTAAATAGCAGTATTAACTGTGTGGAGCATGTTGATGTAGTGTGACTTTTTTATAGGTAACATTTGTGTTATGACAGATCGTCTATTTAGGAACTATTATCAAAGGGAGGGAGAAAAGATATGTAAAGCATGTTTTATTTAACTAGCTCTTGAACCTATGAGCTATCCAGAATCCTCACCCTTACTTTAACTTCAGTCTGCATTAAGTGTGTTGAGGTCCTTCATGAAAGGATATAAAAGGGAAAATAATAATAATAATAATGATAATAATACTAAACAAACAAAACGCAGCCTTTGAACTTCTAGCAATATCTTATTTATTTTCTTTTCCTTAGCAAGGCATGAAGAGCACAGTTTGCAGTTTTCCCACAGCAGACTGGTCTCTGAGATCAGCCTGCTGTTTTGTAATACTGGACTCTATCCAGCACAATGAAAACAGGGAGTATATTTCTGTCTTTTTTTGTTTTGTTTTGTTTTTCCGTTTGTATGCAATTACTAGTGTCTTTTATTAGACTTAATTCTATTATATGTTCACAGCTCTGGCTCTAGACCTAATTACCACTTCTGGAAAACTACTACTGCACATACTGCACATCATGCTGTTCAGACCCCTGTGATTCCCTGTTCATTTAAAATGTCTAACTATTCCGGTTTCTGCCAAATCCAGACCACAATAAAATAGTAGCAACCCCTTCTCCTGCCCTTAACCTCATACACAAGTAAAAGCAGCCCCTAAAATGTTCCTGTGAACAAGGAACTCCACTTGTTGGCCAGATCTGAAGTGCTACCTTTCCTGTGCATCAAAATTTTCAGTACACAAACTATTCAATTTAGAGGAGCTAAAGAGAGCAAAACGATTGTGCCATGCTGCAGCAAAAATTTGCAGACTGTGAAATTTGTCTAGAGAAGAGCAAACTGCTTTAGAAGAGTAAGAATTTTCCTAAACACCTCCCCAGGTCTAGCACTGATTTGGAAACAACCTTGCTTTAAACTCTGAAATTAAATGGTAAAATTAGACATCAGGTAAGATATTTCTTTTAGCCACGGCCACCATGAAAGAGCAGAGGTAGAAGGTGGAGTAGGAAGACAACCATCAGTAAAGATGGGTGACTTTGGAGAAGGAGAAAGGAGTAACTCTGTTCATTAAAAATGTTGCATCAGTGGTGCCAGAATTATTCACTAACTTGGAAAACAGTCTCTGTTGAAAAAGTTCTGTCATGTTGACAACTTTTCTCAGCACTTGCAAAGTGTTATTAGGGAGCATGATTGTGAGACAAGTTCATAAAAGCCTTAAGAAGAGACTCTGATGTGCTTTGCAGAACGACAGTTTGCATTGTACCTTCTCACCCCTGAGGAGATCCACCTCTGAAGGTTGTCTCTGTGCTGCAGGGTTACTCCCTTTCTTAGGCCCCCAAATTATACAATTATTTATATACTATGCATTGCTTCAACCATCATATAATCCAGTCTTATAATTAGCCACTGGTGCATTTGAGGTGGCCACTTATGTTCCTACTTCTTGCTTGAACCAGAGAAGGCTTTAAGACCCTGCAGTTCAGTGGCTTCTGTAGACATCTTAATCACTGGGTGAGAGATTACAAAGGGTGATTCATCCCAGCCAATTTTTACATAGCTAAAGCTAGAGAGGGTATTCAGCCAGTGACATTAGGTGCTTCTAGTTTAGGTATAGACACACGCACTGAGCTCCCATGAGGTGTCCAGTCTCCCATAATAGCCAGTGGAGATCCCTCCAGTGCAGTCAGTAGAACCTGGACCAGTAGTTCCGCTCAGCTGAGTTTCTGGCTGGTTGTCTGAATAGCTCTCTAGGACCTATTGATGATGCTGACTAGATATCTGTGGACCCTAATGGGACCTTAGACCCCTAGGGATTGATAGGTGAAAGAAAATCTAACCTTATTCTCCAGTGAAGTCCACCTTTATTCGCCACCTTCACAGCTTGGAGTCTGTTACGGACATGCAAATATCTTTCTCCAGTCCATTAATTAAAATATTAGCAACGCAGCTTACAGTGATACTTGAAGCCTGACATTTATTTCAAAAGAAAGGCAATATATATTTTGTACCTGGGTTGCTTAGCTCAGAATGAACCTGAAGGACCTATTCAAAGCATTTGTGCTTACAGCTTTTTTTTTTTACTGATAGAAAATTTTCCATTTACTTCTGCATGAAATAGTGTATTTAAAACATCTCTCCCCACCTTTTTGGTGTCAAGTCAAAGATTTCTGTGAAAATACAGTTTTTTCAACCAGCTCTGGTCCTGTGATGCGTACATATATCCACCTGGTGCTGATGTCAAATGTGGCTCTTTATGCTGGAGTGGCTTAATCCACATAGTCATTAGGCAAAAAAACCCCCCGACAACAACCAAACCAAAACCCAATAGATTTAGCTGTGCAACCTGCCTATATTTTTGCCAAAAACTCCTCAAGGTGGTGTAGACAAGTCCTTCATTTGTACCTTGGGGAAGTCTAAGAAGTGATTCTCTATTGCTGCACACTCACCTCAGTTCATTTTAAGGAACTCTGTTTACCATTTCTGTGGCAGGCACACATGAAAGAGCAGACGCAGTCAATGATGCTTTCAGTCTATTCCACCCCAACATCAAACCTCTCTGTCACAGTGACATTAGGATCATAGTCGAGTACTCATCAAAAAATAGAAAATCAACTCAACATTGTGTTACTCCAATACAGATTACAAAGCCTTTGGTTGTTAAGTTTCTCATAAATGTTAATCAACCCCAGCATTTTTAATTCCTCACCCTGGACATGTTGTAGCCATGTGCCTGTATATAACTGCTGCACTTTGGGCTGAAGTACGAGCAGCAACCTTTTTATGGTCTGTTGTTAAAACTCTAACATTAAGAGATTCATCAAACTAAGTAACACTGCTAATCCTGTAAGAGTCTCTTCTTACCCAATGAATGATTTATAACAAAAGAATAGCCTTCTTTATTAAAAGGTTCTCATGCTCTAGAGGCTCTCGTGCTCAAACAGAGAAGAGCTGCCACTATTGCGTTAGAAGAAATATGCTTTTCACTGGGACAAAAGGAACTAGGGAAAGTGCATCAGTCACTGACTTTCCATGATTTTATTTAGTTTCTCTTCTCTAGAGATTAGTTTGCACAAAACTATGTTCATAGTTTTACCAGTAAAGTTTCTGAATTTGAGAAATACATAATTGCTTTACTGTGCAACTCAGCCCAATGGTAATTTCTGTCATTGTATTAGTGCTATCATTCGTTTTGGAAAATATTAAGGTTATGTTAAACTATAAAACATAGTGAAGCACATTTTCAACACTGATCAACTCTCTGATGACCTGATCTTTTAATTTCCAGCCCAAATCTTATGCATCTCAGTACTTCAGAATATTTTCAGGAATGAAAACTCAGATATTTCTGACTGCAAATTGAATGGGCCATGTGTTGCAAAATTCAGGCTGCAGGCACACAGTTGCATTTTTTTGTCTGGGGAAATATGATGGTGATAAATAATTGTATGCAAAAATGTTCAGTACATGAAACTCATGGGGAAAAAGTCTGGAGAAACATTCATTTTAAGGAACTAATACAGAGACAGTGTAAGACTTACTTCATATCTATTAATTTCAATATAATCTAAACCATAAATTTTTCTACAAAAATTCTGAACTTACGAAAGGAAATTTTCCTCAGCTTGTTCTCATGAAAGGAGACCCCTAAACTGTTTGTGAAGAGAGTCTATCAGTTGCTATCAGTTGCTATCAGTTGCTAACAGTCTATCGGCTGCTGAGCCCACTGACTTTCTATGCTGCAACACAGCTAACTACAACCAGCTGCTAAATATTGTCTCAATCCAGCAAAGCACTTTGGCATGTGCTAAACTTTGTCAGGGTGAGTATTTGGATTAAAGTCACTGGGACTTTCCATATACCTGGACTAAATTTCATGATTTAGTGTCAAGGATTGGGTCTTTCATATACATTCCCTCTTAACCACACGTAGGCATTGCTGATATATATCCTTCAACATGCCAGTGGCAAACATAAGCAGTTAGTTCTTGCACAAAAAACAAATGAATGGAACAGCAGAAATTCTTAGAAATCTGTTAACAAATGATAGGGATGTCTGTGCAGTTTTCTAGGAAATAAAAAAAAGATGAAGTAATTTATTTATGATCTTTTAAGTGTGCAATCATAACAAGGTCTCATAAAATAGATTCTTTATGATGATGGATGGGTTCATCAGCAGTCTTCCAAGCTGCATAGTACATCTATACATGGATTTGTGCTGGCTATTATTATGTAGTGAAATCTATACAGTAAATAATATTTGGAATGCCATACACCAGCTACAATTCAAATGTGCTACCCACATATGATCACAAAGGTTATTATGTTGCAGGAAGACCACTCTGACAGTTATCAGATTCTTGCTCTGAGAAACCTGTAGGTCTGTGCATCTCTAAATGGAGTCCATATTATAGTGCTTAGGTAATATTCACCCTGCTATTCCTTCTTGTTAAGTGAGGAAGTGTCACAGCATAATTGGGGGAAAATTCCATTTTTAACAATGCTTGGGGTTTTTTTGCTAATAACCATGAAAATTGTCAAGAAAGCACACTGCCTCCTTGCAGCCTTTCCCACCTTGTGCTCCAGCACTGATTACAGGACTGGATGCACGTGGGGGAGGAAAAGAGCCCGTTCATCTTCAGCCTAACTCAGTTACTCTCTGTTGAAATTGCTATGAGAGTGTTTTATTCATTTCTCATTATGTTCTATCATACCTGTCAAGTGGCTGTCACAGAAATCCGTGAGACATTTTCTAGTGGAGTCCTCCCTCTCCAGGGACCCAGGCTTGAGGGAAGAAAGAAAAAGGCCTGGGAAGCAGCGGGCCTCGAAGGATTTAAAGTGGAATTAAGGAGTGAGGAGCTTGGAAGGGAGGAGGCTTTCCTGGGAGGAGAATGGCAGCTCGGACAAACAGAGAGGTAACACACAAGCGGGCTTATGAAACAAAAGGATAATAAACACTTGGTACTGGGCCCTCATATTTTATTTATCTTTGATTTCTCTCCTGTTCATTCACTACTGCTCAAACTTTGAAATGAACATGTCCAGCTTCCATTTCATCGGTGTCGTGGTAATGACGGTTAAGTACAACACAAAGGTACACGAACAAGACAAGAAGTGCATGTTGACAGATGTCACTTACATACAATTTTCAGGAGGAGTTTTTGTGGGAGATAACTCTTTTGGAAAAACCTACCCAGTGCTCATCATTAATGCTTTGGGTACCTTGCATCAGGATGCACACAGCAGGTTTTATGTATTTTACTTCTCTTCTAGATGCTTTGATAAAAGTGGGAGTTCAAACAGCACACAAATGTAATTCCAAAATGGGCATCTCTCGAGCCGCACATTTTTCTGTGACTGACAGTACAATTGGGAGCCATTTGCTGCACAAAGGAAAAGTGTGAGGAGTTCTTTTTCTGGCTAAGCGCACAGCATCATTATTATGTGCGGTGGTGTTTATACGCAAGACCCAAAGTGCCAAAGTGCACAGAAACATACTTGAAGTGCTGCTCCTCAGAATCTGCAGTAATCATATTCTGTGAAAGTCAGAGATTAAGGGAGTCATCTGAACAATCAGCAGTGCATCTGTCTCAGATATTATATACAGTTTGAAGTATCCCTCAATTTTTTTTTTCTGTAAAACTAACATCAGTGTTTACCTATAAACAGACACAGAAGTCATTGCTGACTATACTCTGCTTTGTATACAATGCTATTATATAAAGAGCTCAAGCAGCATGTCTGCCTGCCTAGATGTGTGTGTTCTCCTACTCCAGCTGCCAACAACCTAAATTATTCAGCAAGCCCTGATCATGCCAAGTTTTTAGTCAACAATGGAGATCCTGCCAAAGAGCTAATAATGTTTAAAAAAAAAAAAAGCAATGTTTGTGACAATTAACAGAGCCTGCAGCCTGCAAAGAGAGTTGGACTCATTTGTAAAGGAAAATTTAAATGATATGCTTCATTATAAATGGTCCCATGCAACACATTGCTAATCAACCAGAGCAGCTTCTTTTTTCTCCTCCCTTCCTATCAGATAAACCAAACAGCAGCATGAGCCAAAGTTCTTGGCCACTGCTTGCTATAGCTATAAATGTGGTGTGGTTATCTATCAGTATCATAATCGGCTCAGATCAAACTGAATAATTAGCACTAAAGTGGATGAATAGAGCCCCAGCCTCTTATCTTGTCTATTAATAATAAGTATAACTTCACAGCCAAATCAAGAGGTATGTTATTGTACCCCTGAGAGCCTGTTTGGGTAAAACCCCATGCGACTTCACCACCATAAGCAGTGCAGATGGGACAGTGTGCGTCTGTAATGATGAGCTGCCAGCTGCCAGTCCCCCCCCCCCCGAACTCCATAGCTCAAAGTGGGAGTGAGAGAGAAGATAAACAAACCATGCACAAACATGAGAGCCATTTGTAGGGAGTCCTTCCTCCCCCCGTCTTCCTTACTCACACCACCTCAATTAATAATAATTGCTTTTCATACAACAGAGCTCTGCAGACATACAGCTAAGAATAACAAGTGTTTTTCACCCAAGCTCACTATGAAATTTAAGTAATGTTTTACAGCAGTACTGTGATGACTACAAATTGCTAAAATTTTAGGAATAACATTCAGACATGCTCTTCTCATATTTAAACCCTGATACCTACCTACTAATTATCGTGCAGTGTCCAATGCAATAATTATCATTATACTTTGTACTGCATTATAATATTAACCTCATTTTAGGATCTCGAAGAGTTTTAAGCCACGTTTATCTAATTAGTGTCAATTCAATTTTGCTTATTTTAATAACTAGAGAAGTTAACTCAAAGGAAAGGTTTCAAGTTTTGCAAGATGATTAAGTGCTTATACTTACTGTTTGGCAAATGCTTACTGCAACTCATCTGCAGTTTAGTACCTGCATTCACTTTGGTTTTATTGACAAAGATACCTGTAAAATTCATTTCTATAAACAGCCTGATTATTCAGCTCACATCAGTCACAGATGCAGAGTTTTGTTTATCTGAGGTACTTGAATACTTTTTGAAATATTCTCTCTGTATGGTTTGTATCTGAACTGGGATGAACCTAAACCAGGCAATTTCTGATTGCATTTGCTTTTGTGTTTTCCAGAGGCTCAAGCTGTGCTTTCCCTTGCGATGTTTTCCTATGAGACTCTGGTTATGAAAAGAGATTTGGGTTGCCCCGTTACTAGAAGTGGCTGAGATAGGGAAGTGAAGAAGGAAAGATTACAAGTCTTCCCCTGTGGAAAAGCTGGTGGTAGACCTAGTAGTGCTATCTGGTGAAGGAAGAAGGCTTTTTACCTTTTATTAGAAGTAGATGAAGGCTGCCTGTTATTGGGATTGGAACAGAGCAGGAGGAGGAGAGAGAGAAGCCTGGATTCATAAGAAAGCATTAGTGTTAGTCTGCTACTGTGTATAATGGGATTAAATGTGGCTTAGGGGTTTTTTTCCTTCTTTTTTTTTTTCCCCAGTTAGTTATTAAATACTTAGTAATGCCATTACTTTTTACTAATAATTTATTATTTAAAAAAAAACAACAAACCCAAACCACTATAGGGGACACTGACACCTGCATTTAACTATGGCAAATGGACTGCACAGTTCCTTATAGACTTGGGCATTTACCTACGTGGCACCAAAGGAGCCAGCCACAGAAGCTTCAGAGGAGTAATTCCCAATAGGAACACTTCCAGGCTGCAGTAAGGCCACGTTTGGGCAAGTACCTGAGTATAGTTGGCGGCAAATAGAAGGAAGAGTTACTAAATACAAGTCCTTAACAAACTGTCCAGGCTCAGCTCTGTCCTGATTCAACCTCAAATAAGTCAATGGAAAACCTCCACCAGCTTCAGGGAATGTCAGACCAAGCCAGGTTTATAGAAATATGTTGATACACATTTTTATATCAAAATGGCTTTACTGCAAAATGCCATTTCTACATGGACAGGGGGGGAAACTGTTATTGTTGGTGGAGCCAACTTCCCAAGGATGGGTTGTTAGAAGAGGGTCAGGAACACTAAAAGTACTCCGTTTTAAAATGAAATGTTTGATATGCTTTTCACGCATGCAGAGAGCTGTCTGTCATTGACTGCAATGGCTTCCAGTAAATATTTTTTCCCTTAGGAAAAGCAGAGAGGACTGAGGTGTGAAGGCGGGACTCGTGGTGGAAGGTTGAGCCCTGAACCATGATGCTCCACCTCCCATAGCTGACAGCAGGGTTAAGCTGAAATGAACCCTTTTTCAGCTTGTTATTTTTTTGCACCACCTTCTTTTGTGCCTCTATAGTCCAAAATGAAATGCTCAGTAAAGGAAATCAAATTGGGATTTACATGTGCACCGTCCAGCTTTGTTCAAATCTCGTTCATTGTATTCAGAATGAGAAAAAGTCTGCTATTTCACTTAATATAGTCAATCATATCTCTGAAGAGTGGAACCTTGAATGCATCTGAGTGATGACCTGAGTCCTGTGCCAGTGAAACTCTCCACCTCTTGTCATTCCTAAAATAACAGGCTGAGATTCACCACTTGTCCCGTTTTTATCCTTACTGTTCTGTTTACTTCTTTCTGAACATCCATCTGGCATTATTGTGCTTGCTTAGCAAAATTCAGGACAAATAAAAAAAGGAAGATAATTTCTTCAAATTCTAAAGTAGCTGTTAAGCTACATCTGCCCATTCAATTCAACCACCAGCAAAGGCTCTGCCTTTGCCAGACATGCAGCTGTACTTGCAGCCGTGATTCAAGTCTGGAAATTCATTTCCAGACTCACTAAAAATCTGCTGGAGAGACATGCAATGAGTAATATTTTCTGTTTTGTGTATGTATGGATTTAATAGAGACAGAAATTTGGCAAAAGAATTTGCTCCACATTTCCAACATCCTATCCCTGTAGACTAAGTGTTAAAATGTATATGTATACTCGCAGACACATGCATTTATACATGCTGGGATACATATTCGGCCATATATGCACATATTCAGTTGGACAGTTACTAACACCAATTCTCTGTTAAAAAACAGGAGAAGGGAAAATGATCAATTTTTTATAGTATGTTACCTACAAGTGCAGACATGAGTTTGGTAATTGTGCTTTTGTTGCACACAGACTGTAAAATATTTATGGAGACAATGTGATTTGGGTCAAGGCATTAAATAAAGTAAAAGTTGCTTTATTCAATATGTGATGAACGGTATCCATATTAAAAACCAGAGGGAAAAGTGTTCAAATGAAAAAATATGCTTAAAACAAATTCATCTGTTCAATGTTCATAAATGTTTTAAGAAATGCAGACAAACAAGTCTTGAAATCCATATTTACTGTACACAACTGAAAAACTAATAGTATTTATTTAATCCAGAGGGAGAAGTGACTAAAAATTTAGTATTTAATGATCAACAACAAAAAAATTGTCCTTGGAAATTACCATAGTACTTATTGCCAGGTAAGTTACAATAGGGTTATAGCTCTTCTCTTGATAAATTAAAAAAGCTGTTAGGTCAACATTGATCTAGAAAGAAAATATTTCCTCCAAGTCTGAGAATATTTCTTAAGCTTCAGTTCTACAGTATTTCTCATTAAAATATGTGGAGAGTGCAAAGTGAATTTGCTTGACTATAAGACTTCTGCTTCATAAATAATAAAGATTATGGAAAGACCTGATCCCATAAAAACTTAAGCACAGGCTTGACTTTACGCATGTATGAGGTCACACTTGCACTTCAGGTTGAGAGTTTGTAAAAGAAAAGCAACTTAAACAGACAAATATATTAAACACTGATGACCTGCAGGCACTTAGTCCACATGAAAAATATGTAAAAAAGAGTATACATGAATAATTATTCACAGGCATGTACAGACTGTGCAATTCTGGCTTGACTGAGACAGAAAATAAAGCATTATTTGGCTTTCTCACCTAATGGATGTCAGAGGGAATCTATCCACCCTTTAAGACCTCACCAGCTCAAGGGCTTCCTATCTACCATTTTTGTCTTTCACTGTGTACACCTTATTATTCAGTTTTCTACTCTTCCTGCTGACTTAGTCTGTCAGTCACCTCCTCTTTCTGAAGTTGAATTTCATTGTCGCATATAGAACTGGCACATAAAACAGTAGACCCTGCTCATTTTTTTTTCATTTTCCTTTTCAAAACTCAACACCACTGCAGTGCTTAAAATAGCAACTGGGTAATTATGGCTCAGAAATGAGTTGCCAAGGCTGGAAGGTGCTTCGAAGTCTCCATACATCTGTTGGGCCACTGTAATGATGCTTACACCCTCTAGGTCTCATATCACAGATGTGTGGTAAAGTGCATAAGGATAATAAACTTTTTTTTGGTAAAATTAGAGCTGCCATGTTTTACCTCACATTTGCCATGAGCTACCAGCACAGAGTAAGGTACTGTGGCTTGCAGAACCCGATAAATCATTAAGATGCAGTAATTCATTGTGTGTCTGAGGCAGTTAGTTGTTATTTTATTAATTTTAATCTTCTAAAATGCAAAGGCAAAAGAATCCTGCCTTTTGTGACTTTTAAGCACTGTCAAGAGGATCTCAACATTAATTGGAACTTTAATAACTAATCACACCACTTTGTGCAATTTGAATCCAGTTTCTGTTCATTTATACTTTGAATGAATTTGTTCAGGATATTTTGCACTGCTTATGCCTTCTTCTCTGTCCAGTCTTAATGCATCTGCCACACTGCTGCTTAAATACAAGCAAAAATGCCACTGAACCCTCACAGAAGTCTTTGAAATGAATAGATAAATGTTACAGAAGGAAGCAATGTATCAGAAAGGAATTTAGTCTGGGTCCTATGTAAAACCCCGTTCAATGTCAGGAAGCTCAATGCTCATTTGACTTTGCAATATACCCCTAGAGAGTCACTGTTATAGGCAGAATTTTCTTGTGGGAGTTCTTCTTTTTCCTTTATTACAAAAATCTCTTTGGTGACATTCAACCCCGGCTAAAGGAACAGGGCAGGTCTCAGTGAACCATTACCAGATACCTGCATGTAGGCCATTTGAGCTGGAAAAGGATGTACTGCCCTAAAGAACCAACAACATTATGTGGTAAAATGGGAAAAGCAATATTTTATTTAGAAAATATTTAAATAATTTATTATTTTATTTTTAATTTTATCCAAATTCTTTCTGGGCTAATGCTGTGAGAACAGTGTCTCAGTATCTTGTTTTGCTTGATTCCCAGTTATCACAAAATACAGTTGTATTGTCACATTTATTTCCATAACAAGTTGTGATGTCATGAGAAGAGGAATATTTGAAAAAGCCTATAATATCTACAGTTTAGTTTTTAAATTTACTAATTTTATAAATTATATATACACTACTATAGACTAAAACTATAGCAATAGACAAAAACCCCACAGAAAAGGACCAGCTATACAAGAATAACTTGTAACAGACTAACAGAGGAGGAAACATATAAGTAGTAAAAATGCCGAGCTAGGAGTGTCTCTGGAGTACTCTTGAGACACAGACTACTGTCTGAATTCAAGATGGGCAGCAGGAGCGAGCTGCTTCTGGGCAGAGAAGAAAGCTGGTTTCTTCTTTTCTCTTTCCTGTTACAGACTGGCCTTTGTGACTCAAAGTTCAGCAGGGTTTCCTCCCTCCTATGTAACAGGCACAAACTGTGACGTTGCTCACTTGGATCATAGCAGAACGTTGTCTTCTGCTTTCTTACATTCTGCTTGCACTTTCTGGATGTCACAGACTCTGCAGCAAAATACCCCATTTTATATGTTTTGATTAAAATTCCTGGAAAAGTATCAAGGATCATCTCAGTAATTCTCTCTTCCTCAGTTTGTAAACAAAAACAAAGCCCAGACCTCCCCTGTTCTCTATATCCCTAAAGCCTCAAGGACTGACAGTTTTCTTCTTCAACAGCTGAAGCATCTCCAGTGCAAAACACACAAAGTGTTCAGCCATTATGGTGATGGTTCTGGGTCAGCTACTATGCATCCAACGTGGTTCAGATGGATGGGACAATTCAACAAAACTGAGATAGCTTTGACACATGTTGTAAATAATGTGTTATTTACACGTTATTTACATGTTATCCTCCCCCTCTACTCTGCCCTGGTGAGGCCACATCTGGAGTACTGCGTCCAGTTTTGGGCCCCCCCGGTTTAAGAAGGACGTGGAACTGCTTGAGCAAGTCCAGCGGAGAGCTACCAAGATGACCAGGGGGCTGGAGCACCTCCCTTATGAGGAAAGGCTGAGAGACCTGGGTTTGTTCAGCCTGGAGAAGAGAAGACTGAGGGGGGATCTTGTCAATACTTATAAATATCTGATGGGTGGGTGTCAAGAGGATGGGGCTGGACTTTTTTCAGTGGTGCCCAATGACAGGACAAGGGGCAATGGGCACAAGTTGGAACACGGGAAGTTCCACTTAAACATGAGACAAGACTTCTTTCCTGTGCGGTGACACAGAGAGGCTGCCCAGAGAGGTTGTGGAGTCTCCTTCCCTGGAGACATTCGAAACCCACCTGGATGTGTTCCTGTGCTCCTGCTCTAGGTGTCCCTGCTCAAGCAGGGGTGTTGGATGAGATGATCTCCAGAGGTCCCTTCCAACCCCTACCATTCTGAGATTCTGTACCGCTGAACTTGTGATAGAGGTAATTCATCATTATCCACTTTGCTGTAAACTATGTTGCCTTGACATTTGGTGTAATGAGCTACCCTTCACATCAGTTAGTGTGACTCCTACATGAGATTTGAAAGTAACCTGTCCACAGAAAGGTTAACATATAGTGGTAAATAGACATCCATTAGTGTCCTCTAAGTCCATGTCTGGGGATAAAAGGGATTTCACCAACAGTCGATATTTCTTTTGATCTTGGTGCCACTGATAATTGCTGTTATTTTTGGATCCATGCTGGGTTTCATATGGATGCCAGTGGTACATGTACTTGCACTATATTTATTAGTTCAACCTATGTTACCTGCTCCTTAGTAAAGCTGGTACTCTCTGACTGTCAGATATAAAGTCTGGGATGACTAATGACTTCCCACAGCTAAGTGTTGGAAAGACAGAAGCTGTTTTAATTGGGGCTTCCTGTCAGCTAAAACAAATGTCTTCTCTTCACTCTGTATTGGAAGGGTGTCATCCTGAACTCACTCATCCTATGAACAGTCCTGTCATCTTTATTGATTCAGGTCCAAGCTGATCCTCATGGTGGCTGAGTTTATAAGGTGGCGTATAATACTTTACTTTCAACATACCGACGAGTCACATTATGACTGCTACAGAGGTGCAGGTATGTTTTCCTTCATTTTTTCAAGAGCATAGAAATAGTGCTTTTTTTCCTGGCCTTCTTAATTAACCTGGTCAAAAAAAATAGCTCTTGAAAATTGCATTGTCCACTTTATTCTTTTTTTTCCCCTTGAGACACGAGAGAATCTAAACCTTTCACTTATACATCAGATCTAAAAATTTCAGCCTCTGCATGAGGTGTTAACAAATACAAGTGACTAAAACCCTCAAATGCAATATTCATGAACCCATCTAAGCACATATTTCATGCACTCTACACAGAGATTTTAGCTGAGTCACCACTGCAATAAAGATACCAAAGACACAGACCAAAGCCCACGAAAGCCAATGGTTTTCTTTTCTTAATAGAGAGCAGTCACTTTGCCCTTTTGCTTTTGCAAAGTCAAGTCAGAAAGGCAGGAACATAGAGCTGTGCATGATGATGCATATTCAAGGTACAGGCAAGGAGGAAACAAAACCTGTGACTTTATTGCTGTCTATCAAATTGAAGAGTTTATTGCAGTTGTAATTCTTAATTATATTTCTTTACTTACTATTTACCTGTTTATTTTCCATTATTATATAATTTCAATTACACCACTAAACTGCACAACACAAAATATTCTTCTAAAAATAAAAGCATATGAGATACATAAAAATGTAACTACATTCATGTATAACGACAAAGCCATATGAAGTAGTTGTATTCAGATTGTAATACTGTATGGCGTAACTCAAATTGGACACAGGGTTTCTGTTACAAAGGGAGCTGAGCTGAAGACTTAAACCACTTATTTCAAAAGACTGAAACAATCTGTCCCCTGAGAACCCCAGATACCTCTTTCACCTTATGTACTAAATCTTGTTTTATATTCTGTAGATGCCAATCTTCTCTCTATGTCTACTTACTGATGTTCAGCCCTGAGGGTTCGCTTCTTCAGTTGTTTCTTTTTTTTTTTTTTACTGAGGTTTGGGAACAATATTCTAAGGTTCAGAAGCATTGCTGTAACCTTGGCCATGTATATGCTTGAATTAACAGTTTCAGTGCTGCTTTTCTGAAGGTAGACCTGTGCAAAGTATTTTTACCCAAGTAACATATTGTCAGGTACCTGAAGAAGGTAATGCCTTTAAAAGAATTAAGAGGAAGGGGATCAAGAGCCCACGAGCGCCTATAAAGAATGTGCTCACTACATCAAGTTAATAGGTAACAAAACAATGTATAAGAAGTATCAAGTTTCAATAGAATCAGTATACAGGTACAGGGGAAAAATAAGTTTGTTACAGTGAAATGCTAAAGGTCCATTAAAACATCAATGTTTAAAAAACCCCGCTATTGTGATCTACTGGTACAAAGTTGCTGTAGTGAAACTTAGTACTAGAATATCAGTGGAATAGAACATGTTAAGAGGCATATTCCTTCATGACAGAGTTAATCTGAATCCTGACCACCTGTGTTAGTCAAGACCAAGTGAGAGCAGACACATTGCAAATTCAGTGTCTGACATGCTGATGAACTGGCACACTAAAACAGCTGAAGGCATGTGTTTTAAAGTTTGGGGGCCGAGAGATGCTGAACAGCTCTGATTCTTTCTCAGTAAGGCGGGGAGAGCTTGATCCTCTTGGCATGAAGGGGGTCTCTGGGGATGGCAATGAAGGACTAATGGCACTCAAGTGACTTAAAATATATTCTCTCTAAAATTCACAATTCACTCACTTATCTGCAGCTGCAGGTGGCCATATTGCTTGGGGTAAAATCAGTGCTAAATTGGGATGAGAAACTGGGTATGCTCAGGTGAGGACTGCGGGAAGCACAGAAATACCTGCCTGGCTTAGTTGGAATAAAGGCATACACCAGCTAGCACAGCCTGCTTTGCGTTGACCTTTGTGTGCCTTCTAGCTCACTCTGTTTCACACAACTAAAAAGACCAAGAGCAGATCTACAGTCGACCAGAAATAGAGATTCTACATGAGAGAACTTGTGCTGTCCCAATTCTAGACTAAACAATCTGACACCCAATTGCAGCGTGTGAGTGACAGAGTCAGGAAAATGAATTGAAGAGTAAAAATAGGGTCTTTGCCTCAAGCACTGAGTTATGTTAGAGGGGAAGATTATTGTCTTCATCTAGTGCCAAAGATGCGAACATTTATCTTCTCTTTTAAATATTGTACAGCAATTCCTCTCCTTTCCCTAAAAATCTGTCTGCTGGTTAATTTCATAGATATCAACTGAAACGTGGAGTTGCCAGCTCCATGTAACCCACCCCAAATCTAACAGCTGTACTTGTGCACATGCAGCATCAAGCCATCTGTGCAATGTAGCACAAAGCACTTACTTGACTTAGTAAAGGACAAGAGAGAAAGGCTTTAGCGCTGTTAAGAAACCTTTCTTCTTAGGAGTGTTTTGGCCAGCTTATGCCTTGCTTCCCAGGAGGCGTGCAGAAACGGGTGTCTTGGAAGAGCCGTGAGGAAGTCTGGCTGAGCGAAATAGCATTCCTTCTGTGGGCTTGCGGTGTGTGCACACCACTGTTGGTGGAACAAATGGTAGCCATATGCTTCCTCCTGCGAGCTAGCTAGGCATATGTGACCACTGCCCTCCTTATACCAACTCCTCTGTGTTACCACTCAAAAATCCAGCACCCCAGGAAGGACCGATCTTGTTGATGTGATCTTTGCCAGGACCCATACCTAGGAGCAAAGAAGACGTGGCAAAAGCATATTCCCCCTCCTTCAGTGGCTGACTTCAATCTGGCTAATGTGCCTTTGTAAGAGGAGTGAGGGGGGGTTGTTCTTTTTCTTCCTTCCCGTGTCTGTGGATTAGAACGGCAACAGAGAATAATTCAGCAATCACTAGGTGACAGTCAGGTTTGATGGTTATGTTAACACTTCCTTTTTATTTATTTTTTTAAAGAAATGATGCAGATCAAACACCTGATTCTCCAAAAACATGCTGATTTCACTTTATTATGCTCTACTAGCACAGCTCTTCAATTCTCTGCAGTTATCCATGGTGATACTGGAGAATGAGAATGGTACCTGGACCATAATGTCACTAATTCACTCTGAGTGTGGGAGATGCAAGCTCATATTCTGTGCAGATTTTACTTAAAAATGTCAATCTCAAGTACCTTGAAATAAAGTTAATAAAATTATACAAGGAATGAATTTCCCAAAAATCTTGGGCTCAAGTTATGCTTCCATCAAGATTTTGAACGTGCTGTTCGGGCTCGGAAAGAAGATGGTATCTGGATCCAGGCATTTTTGGATTCCTTATCAAGCGAGAAATCACTTGTAGGAGTGAAATCTGAACTAGTTCTTAGAGTATCTTAGGTATTTGAGGTTATTTGCTTCATAGATTTTTGGATCAGGGTCAATTCTAATTAAAATACGCATTCAGCCCTGGGCTAAGAATTAATTCAATGCATTTTATTTTTGTGGGTCTTTCAAAAAGAATCATTGTCTTCGAGAAGAGTAAAGTAGGTCTTATTTATAAGATTGCCTGTGGCTCCACTCCTGCAAACAGATATTGAAGAAATATACTGTTTTCAGTCATATGACAGTGGAAAGAAAGTTTGTTTGATATGATCAAACTGCTTTTTAGGGAAACTGGCAATGTATTTGTTAGCTACATGAAAGAAGTGAATCAATAAAGTATATTCCAAACTGCAACTGAGACATACACAGATGCTCGCTCTCTCTCTCTCTCTCTCAGCTGGTGTTCTTGTTGGTACAGTAAAAGGTTGACGGGATTAACAGAAAAATAAGTAATCTTTGCTGAGTCATGTTAAAACAAGCTCAAATAGAATCATAGAAAAATAGAATCATTTAGGTTGGAAGAGACCTTTAAGATCATCGAGTCCAACCACTAAATAGATATTTATAAGAAAATAAAATCTATGGTGGATCTTTCTCATTGAAGCCTGCATAAAAATGAACATTACATATTTTATGTATTTTTTCAGTAAATTAGCGAAAAACCCTTGTTTTGTTTTGGTGGAGTTCTAGTTGCAAGGAATTCTTGGCTTTACCTTTGCTTTTCAGTGGAACCTGTCCTGCAAGGCAGTTACTGTTTGGGTTGTTACGAAAGTCACAGTCGGTATACCGCGAAGACAGGTACAAATACTCCCACCACTGAAATGCATAAATAAACTTAATTTTTCTCTGCGGTCAGATGCAGCTTGGATGTTGAACAGCTATTTCAGTGGGAAGGAGAGTTTAATTTCTTTAATAAATGAAATTAAGAGATCTTATGCTTGATTGGCAAGTGTGTAGGTGGATCTGACGATTCAAAAAGTAGAACCCCCTCTTGAACAGAAAGAAAAAAGGTGGAAAATGATACTTCAAAATATTTTGGCATTAGAGACAGTGAGAGATTACTCTGCTAATACGGATAACAGACAATTCATATGTGAAATTATGGGGCTGATGAAGAGTAGTCATCTCATACTTTATACAAACATATTTTTTATGGGGTGCAAAGGTCTGGGAGTACTTTAATAAATTTTCAAACCTGTGAAATGGACGTATTTATATTTCTTTTACATTATTGCCAAGAGACTATGCAAAGAACAAGGTATGTTGTTATTCTTCACGCAGCACAAACAAATAAGAAAACTACATGCTTGAGAGTGATCGTGATCTAGGTCTATCTAAATAAGCAGATAAACAAGATGGAGAAAAAAAGGGAAAATAAGGGGATCTGGAGATATGGTAAAAATCTCTCTCACTGACTATGCAGACATTACCAGCTCCAAATGTGTTCCAGTATGTTACACTGGGAAGCATAGCATCAGTTAGCGTTAAGGAGGGATCTGAAGGTGGCTGGAGCAGGACAATCAGGCAGATGCAGCTGGACATGAAGATGGCTGCAATGACATACCACAAATGAACGTTTCCTTTATTCAGGTGCGTCTGAAGCAGAGATTTCACTTGTATTAACCTACAGCTTGGACTAAAATCTGGTCACATTATCTTTTGAATCCTCCAAAAGAAAGGAAGTACTTGCTCGCCAAAGACTTTAGACTACCATTTTCCTCAAGGGTATCTGCAAAAAAAAGCAAATGTTTTTCAGCTGGAGGTTTTCCCCTTGATATCTGATCCACTTTTGTCCCAGCCTGGTACGACTGAATATTTCCGGATCCACTGCTCAAATTGATTTGTCCTACTGTAACTAAACTTAACTGCTCCTCCTTGCTGCTATGAGATTGAAAGAATTCACTACATCTCTGCCAACAGACTAGATTTCTAGTTTGCAATCAAGAAAACTCACTAGGCAATTTGGAGAATTTTATTTTATTTTTCATAATCATACACATCGCCCCTGGCGGAATATGATCTGTGCTTCCTATCGTCAAACTAACATTGGGCCTAAAAGGAAAACAGCAGCAGTCTGCTGTTTTAACAGGCGTGGGAGAAAGGTGCCTAGACAGCAGCAGCCATCCAATTCTGCAGGGTGAAACTTAATTTTGAACCAGTCTCACATGAAATGTGTCAATACATTCAGAGGCAGGTGTTTTGATTTAGGTTGATTCAATCTGCAGTGAAGTAGTTTACTTTTTCTAAGTAGAAAACCTGAAATGTTTTGGTAGAACTTAACATTTCTTTTACAAGACGCTCCTCTGAATATTCTATTTTACACTGGAAAAGCATATATACAAAAACTACCAGACAGCTCTGCCATAATTCTTGCTGAATTTTGTTTTATTTGTATTTTATTTTGTTAAGTAAACCCCCAGGCCTTGGTAGATCTTGTCTTTTTATAACATTTAAAGCTAAATTTTAACAGGGAAAGTGAGAAACTCAAGACAAAGTATCTGTTCTGTGGATTTTCATATCCATTATATGTGGAAACTAATATATTCCCAGAATTTCCTCTCTGGTCTTGTCTCAGCTTTTGAAAAGCTTCTGAAAAGACTTTTATCTGGGGTCGTATCTTTCTACCGTTCTTAGAAAGAATGAGTGTTATAGCAAATGGATTGATCTTGAGAGCAAAGTTAGAAGATTAAGAAAACAGATAATAGACTTAGCCGACCTCTCTCTTTGCCTTAAGGAGACACTTTACAGACCATTGCAAACTCACTCATAATCTATAAAATGCAGATATCTGTCACTTTTCCTAGGTAGTGCCTGTACCAGTAGTGGGGATAAGATGGAGAGGTTACATGTTTGTTTGCTGATTTCTCGGTATAAGCCTACAGTCATAATAGCAGTTAGAGCAGCTCTGTGGGTTAAAACATTCACTCACATACAGACCCATGAGGCCTTATTAAGCTTAATAGTTCAGAAATGCTATGAGCAGTTATATAGAAAATTAGAGCCAGGCATTATGCACAGATGAACAGACATTTCTCTATTCTCTCAACTTCTCTCAGTGACCTGCATGGAAGGTGGGGGGATTCTCGAATCTCCCTGCAGTTAGGAGATAAAAACAGAAAAGATGAACTAGTTTAAAATCTACCCCAAGAGAAAGTTCTTGGCCCTGGTGGGTTTAAAAGAGATTTTTGTAAACCCTTTTGCTTAGCCTTCTTCATACATTTATTTGATATGCTCTGTTCCTTGAGGGATTTAGGTGGATTCATTTCTGCCACTCGTAGTGCATACACTTAATTGTACAGATTACAGAAATGGTATCTCCTGTAAACTGTTCTTATTCATCCATGAAGTTAACAAACCCTTAAAAAAAGTTAACTTGGTCAATACCACAACTATGAGCTGAGAGGAAGTGATGATCTTGACCAGAAGCATTTATTTTTACCATTAGCTGTGCTGTGCACAGCATTCCCAGCTGTAGGATGCCTTATTGCATTCATAACAGCCTGCAGTGGTTCGAACTCAGTGTTTGCTTTAGAAACCACAGCTTGTAGGAGCATTCCTGCCTCAGTGCTGAGGTGAAGCAGGTGTGTTATCTTCTCTTCATAGGGAGGTATGTTTGTTCAACTGCAGACAGTTATACAGTGGTGTAAGAAGAATGATGGCACCAAAAAGCATCCAGGTGGTAGTACTCTGGGAATCAGATGAGGACTTTGATAGATCCAAAGACTATGGGAAATCTTAGACCTCTTATTTTCGGCAAGTCAGAATGCACTTGATATTTTATGATATTCAAATTCTAGGACCTATTTTCCTAAGAATGGTTTTTACGTTGTAATGATTTTAATTTTATAGACTCACTGGAAAAGTGATTTCCCATTTTATGGCTTCTATTTGTCCTCTCAGTCATACGTTTCACAGATTAAAGTAAGAACAGGCGAGTGATATTTGTGCAGGCAGTGAATATTACAACATCCTTCTTCACACAAATAGATAAGTGACAAATCTTAAAAGCCCAGTCAACTCCACTAGCATTTTTAATTCTCCTCCTAATAGCTTATGATAAATACTTCTGAAAAATGATGAACTCTAATGTGCTTCTTTAGATGATCATCATCTGAGTGTTCCAGATTTTGGAGATCTTAGTGTCAAATACTAAAGAGAGTCCATAAAACTACACTTAAGAAACAAGTAACACATGTGAGTGAGTTCTTTGTGGGATAAAGTCTTTGCAGCTTTGACATATGGAAAGTGAGATTTCTAGTAAGTGCCGTTTGGAGTGATGATCCTATTAGCAAGTCCATAGCTTCATAACAAGTAAGTTGCATGGTATGAAAAGTCACACTTCACAAAATCAGACAGTTTGCACTTGTTTGCTTTTAATCACTTTTGTGAGGAGCCTGCAATCTCTGCATTAACTGTGTAAATTGGGGAATGTCGGAGCAATCCTTGAAGAGAAAGTTCTCAGGATTTTCCAAGGTGCATCTATTCTCTCAGTAAATAATGAATGGGTGTCCTTACATTGTACTACAATAGATATTCCTACTGAATGCGATACCTTTCTGACAAAATGGGAATTATTTTTTTAGAAGGTAAGTTTTAACTGAAGATGCTGTGGAGCTTTATTAATGACTCAAGTATCCAAAACCAAATCCTGGACAAATTCCAATTTGGATATTTGCTGCTTAGTTAAAGTTAACCTATCTTTATAATTAGATACACTGGGATACTCTAGTGGAATAACTTGAGGGCAGTGGAATTACATTAATTTATACCAATGAGGATCTGGCTCAATATTTTTCTTCACTTCTTGCCCTAGGATCTCACTAGGGAGGCTATTAATAGAGTGACAACATCACAAGGGAAAGGAAATGGGGGAAGGCGAAATTGGATAAGTCTTTAAAAACAAATTTAATCCAATCAAGACTACAGACAGTGTCAGGAATGAAATTCTAGTCACGCGGTTACTCTGTACGGTCACCCTAGGACAAAGTTCTTTGTTTTTTTACAGTAGCACTTTCTGTATTCAGCTTTCCCCTTTGTTTCTGATAGCTGGCATATTATGATCACAGTGCATCATTCAGATCAATGTTTTCCCATTATTTTCGTATATTATTTTGTCTATCCATCTGGACTGATCTCCTGCACCCTCTCTTAGAGTCTGAGCTCTTTGGGGCCAAGAAGCTCATTTTGTCCAATGCCTGTGTGACACCAGTTGGACATGGGATCAGACAGAACGCATGACAACAAGTAAGACCATAACAAG
Organism: Phalacrocorax aristotelis; assembly: GCF_949628215.1. Taxonomy (NCBI): domain Eukaryota; kingdom Metazoa; phylum Chordata; class Aves; order Suliformes; family Phalacrocoracidae; genus Phalacrocorax; species Phalacrocorax aristotelis. The sequence goes on from NC_134277.1 coordinate 141,122,111, forward strand.
ATTCATTGGTGCTTGGGGCAGACCCAGCTCCACCAGACTTGTTTCATCTGCTGAAGAACCTGCTGACCACGATGCCACCATGGCCTTCCAGTCCCTATTCCTGGAGCAGGACAGAAGCAGAGAGCGAGGCGTGAGCATGTTTTCCCCTATTTAGGGTTGTCTCACTCTGCTGTGGCTCTGATGACACCCGTGTGTGTACGCACACACAAACACAAATTAAACCTGAAATCTCTGAATTCTTTGACAAGATGTTTGGAAACAATGGAACATAATTTCAGTTATCTTGTGCTTGATTAGAACTAGGTCTCTGAGCTGCCAGCAACCTCACCTTAGCCTCCTTCAAGGTTCATGGAGAAGCACAGTGGGCACTCCCAACTTGTTTTTCAGCTGCTCACAAGCGTCAACAAACCTTCTTCAGGAGGATGCATTGATGTTTCATGCACATAAATGGAAAATGGTTGCTGTTTCTGTCTGTCAATGACAAACTCCAAATAACGACATTGATTCCAGTTACAATAAAATTTAATAAATACTCCTTTCTGTGTCCATGTCGTTATAACATATACATGAGTGAAGTGTATTACTGTATGATTAATTTTCAGTCAGAATACAATCTAGAAAGAGAAGGTACTGTATGGCTTTCATTTGCATTTGCTTTATATTTGCGGTATTTGATATCAGATATAAATCTGTGCCTGTGTGCTGGTAAATACTGTCATTACTTTTCAAAAGGGAAATCTTTAGAGGAATATACTTAAACACAAAGTTATTGTATCACATCTTATATCAAAGCTATGGACACTGTAATAATGCTTTGAGGATGACTTCTTTTTTTGTGCTAGATATAATTTTTATTCATTGTGATCTGGCAATGGACATAATGTTAATGACTACATACTTTCAATTCAGCAAGCAGTACTGTTGGATCCAGCCTGATTTATAAAACAACAACACAACAACACTAGTTAGGGCATTGTATTCTACTTGCCAGATGGTTAAGTCCCATGGGTTAATGAGTATACCCAAATTCTAGATGATTTAAGATGTCCTGCGGATATTTCCTTAGGTACGAGGATTGCTGGCTGTTAATTTACATGTGTACTGTATTTTTCCCTCTCTATATTGGTCTCAAGAGGATTCTGAATTTCTTTTTCTCCATAAAATGCTAATAAGCCATATTTAACACCTTCCCCTTTTGCTGCTCTGACCATCAAAACATTGTTTTCAGATTTCAAACACTTCATCTATTAGACTGAATTAGTTCCTCACAAAGAGCCAGGAACTGGAAATTTATATTTGTACACATACACGCTATCACACACACACACGTACTCTCCTTTTTAGCTTGTGCATGCTATTGTCATAAGGCCTTTTTGCAAGCGTTTCTCAAGACCTCAAAACTAGAAAATATTTGAGCATATTAACAAATTTTTAGCAAGCACTAAAAAATCTAAGTTATTTATTAGTCTGAAATAGATCTAGTTTTTGTTTTATGCCAAAACAAAAAATCTAAGTTTGTGTCACAGAGGGATGTTGTCATTCTTGACAGCTGAAACCCATGGAAGGGATGCCCTATTAATCACAATATTTTCTTGAGATCTCTCTATAGTGGTGTGGCAGTTTTGTTACCTCTGACTGTGCCTAAAACTAGCACGCTTTCTCCTTGAAAGAGAGGAGTTTTAGAAACAACATGAAAAACATTATTCTAGAGGGAAAAGTCACTACTTAAGTACAGCTGTTTTATTCTTGCATGTGAAAAAAAAAAAAAAGATGAGTGGAAATCGTAGGACAGTATGTCAGAAGTTCAATGGTAAATGAAATAGAGATAGGGCAAGTTGCTATTTCAAGACAGCTGGCTATCAGCCTTCTCCCGGTTTCAAGCCCCTTTCTATTATCAGGTCACCTTATACCCCCACATGAACATTAAAAAAATTTAACTACATCACTAGGGAAGGTGATGTGTTGGGGAAGTCAAGGAGGGGTTGTTGGCAAAAGAAAAGAGAAAGCAGGGAATGAGGAATAGTTCTTTTGTATAGAAACATAGGTGCTTACATTGTGTAATAGCTCACAGTCATGTTCCTCCTGGCAGCGGTTACTGGCATGAAGTTTTGTGAAAGATACTCTAATGGGAAGTTCTTTTCTGATTCTCTTTTACCCATTCAAGGGACACACATGTTCCCTTTTACCTATATAGAGGTTTAATCTTGATCTTTAAAATCCTATTAAACTCTTCACATAAACAGTATCTTGAGGCAAGAAGTTTCACAAGGGCAGCATGTATTGCATAAATCATATCTTTTTGCTTTATCCCTACAACCTTTTTAGCTCTTTCCTCATTTTTGAGAAGATGGTGTTTTAATTTACTTTTCAATTCATTCTTCAAAGCATTTTATGTGTCTTTTGTAATCCACTCATTTTTTTTACCTAACTTATAACCATTTTTTGTACATGTCCACTCAGAACCGAGTATTTGTACGATGCTGTTCAAGCTTAGGGTCCTGGTACATGACTGCAGTTCTTAAGCACCAGGGCTATGTGTGTTACTGTTGTTTCTACCACTCTCAGCAGCAACAAAAAACCATCCTGGTATTTACAGAAACCTCTCCACCATCCTAGAGATATTCACTGGCCACCTCTGGATTCTTTCTATCACTTTTCCTAGTTAGGATGGCAAGAATTCAAAATGAGATTTAATCTGAGGGAAAGCCATCATAACTGCAAAGAAAAAATGTCTATTTTGTGGCATTCTATATGCATGTAATATTCTCCTCTTTTTTTCTACCATAACTGTACCAAAACTGAAATTTTTCCTTGAACTATCCATTTAAACATTTGGTTTTTTTTTCCCCTGAGTCACCACAATTAATTTCAAATCCAGTAGTGTGAGTAATGTAGATTATTTCTTCCCACCTGCATTACTTGGTGAACTTCTGTTTCCCCGCAGTAAAACTAAGATGCCTGGAAATACAGAATCACAGAATGAATCACAGAATGGTAGGGGTTGGAAGGGACCTCTGAACATCATCTCATCCAACACCCCTGCTTGAGCAGGGACACCTAGAACAGGGGCTCAGGAACGCATCCAGGTAGGTTTTGAATGTCTCCAGGGAAGGAGACTCCACAACCTCTCTGGGCAGCCTCTCCGTGTCACCCTCACAGGAAATAAGTTTTTTCTCATGTTTAAGTGGAACTTCCCGTGTTCCAACTTGTGCCCATTGCCCCTTGTCCTGTCATTGGGCACTATTGAAAAGAGCCTAGTCCCATCATCCTGACACTCAACCTTTAGATATTTATAGGTATTGATGAAATCTTCCTGCAGTCTTCTCCAGGCTAAACAAACCCAGGTCTCTCAGCTTTTCCTCATAAGGGAGATGCTCCAGGCCCCTGACCATCCAAGCGTTTCAACAGCACATAAGCCAAATGCACAAGGTCAGTAGAAAATGAGAAATGCAGCTGACCTTCATCAGCATATTGATATACCATCTCATGTAGTGGAGACAACTCCAAGCAAGTCTGACACATTGCTGAAGTGACTGGCTGAAGTTTAGAAAATCTGTCCATCAGATCTCAGGGTACTGACTTGGTTTTCAAGCTGGGATAATGTGACAGAGATCTGATGAGTCCTTTACCCTGCTCTGCTGGAGGGAGGCAGGGGCTGGCAGCATAAGTGGCTGTTCCTCCATTTCTACCTCCTGAAGCACATCAGTAAACTGGGCCGAAGATGAGGAGCTTTATAGCAAAAAGCCTGTCTAGACAGAGAGAACAGAGGCACTTCTGCTGGGTCGCCCATGTCAAGCTGGGAGCGGGATGCTCACATGCACAGGGTGCCTGTGTGCCCGCATCTGTGCTAGCCTGGGTCAAGAATTTACAAGACACCTTTTGTCTGGCTTTCACTCTGAGTTAATAAAACCTGCTTCTCAGACTGAGAAGCCTTACTTCCAGACCTGAGTAAAATGGTTAGAGTCAATAACTTGAAGATTTACTTGCTCAGGGACCTCTGCATCTAAATTGTACCATGATGACATGGTCTTCAGAACGCCCTTCTGAGGCTGGCGATCAGCCTCAGACAGTCTCGCAGACCTCTGGAAGAGTGCTGAGCCAGGTAAATACCATTCACTCTCCAAGTTCATGCACTTCACTCTTATCAGTTTTCTTGATTTAGTGTTTCCTTCAACAGGAGCACTGTGTTCCATCTTCAAAGCACACATTAAACTGACAGCTTGAGCTCCACATACCTGTTCGGAAACCTCAAAGCCTGGATACTGCAATCAGGTCTGATGACATGGACTGAGGCCGCAGTCACCATGACCAACCACACAGTTATGAGAGAATATCAAAACAAAAATACACAGCTATATGGACATCGAAACCTCTGCTGAGGGCCTGTAGTGACAAACCTCACCTGTGCTACAGGTACTTTGTTTACAACCCTGAACCTGCTGCCTTAGCTTTTTTAATACCCACAAATGCTGCCATGTATGATCCCAGGGAAGAAACTCTCGCATTTGCGGTAGGACATAACTGTGGGTGCCATACCATATCTGCTCTGGCCACAATTAGGCTGAAAGTTGTTAATTCCAGATAAGCAACATCCCAACTGGTTTCTTACAGGCGGGAGAGCTGGAAACAGGGAGGTGGTGAAGCCTGCTTAAGACTAAAGAGGGTGACAGTGACAGGTCCAGCTCCTTAATTAACTGATCCCTGGTAACCAGACAGGACATGAAAGTGTAAATTGTATATGTTGCCTATTTTCTGCTCACTGTCTATGTTCTGAAGCTTAATCTCATAACACCAGAAGTATAAAAAAATCCTGAGAAGCATTTCAGCACAAAAGCACATAATTCTATTCTTGTTTATAATATCCAATGATTATATAGTTAAGAAACCTATAGTATGATGGGCAAAGAAGCAAGCAGCAAACAAGAAAAATATAGACTAAGTGAGCCAATATATGGGAAGAGCTATGGGCTGAATGCCCATCTATGGAAATCTAATCAGCATGGACTGAATACGACTCTGCCACCCAAACAGAGCATTATAAGATGCCAGCTGCATCTGCTTCCCCCCCTAGTTATTCCTATTTTTGAGCATAAACCAAGCTCTTAGGGAGTAACTTCTAATAGCATTCCCAAATAAGCAGTTCTGTGAGAGGTGTTATAAACCTTTAAATTGTCGTTAGCTAATCAGAATCATTGTTCAGTGACCATTATCTTTTATTAAATGACCACTGAATCAGAATGTTCATACAGATTTTCAATTACAATGTAGAATAGTCACCATCACTCCACAGCACCCATTAACAGCACTGGGACCACGGAAACAGCCATTACCAGGAGAAAATTCAGTGCTTAAGAAGGTAAGTTAATTTATTCTTGAAGATGCTTATTTCTAGACAGGCATATTTCAAAACAGGTTTCCTAACAAGAACTGGGATGTAGCCGTGAACAAAGGCATGACTCGCCTCTTCTACTTTTGGAAAGTCCCATCAATTCTTTTTGAGAGGGAGTAGAGGGCAACAGCATACAACATGCATGTGAAACTTCCTTCTCCGTGCAGGGATGCTGCCAGAGCCATGGAGGATTATGATAGTTCCCACTTCAGGTTGGGTGCCTCCCTGGCATGGGAGCACCTTAGGAAATAAAATACTTTTAGAAAGGTTGAGCCATGGTATATTAAATCTACTATGCGATATGAAAATGCCTTTCAACTTCTATAATTAAAAATGTAATGATAACAAAGATTCCGGAGTTCTTCCAGTGATATCGGAGAGATGTCTTCTGATTTAAAATCATAAATATAGGGTGAGTTTTTATATAAGGGTAAATGAGATCCTATGTGTATATGTGCTCCTGCAGAGAAGCCTCTTCTCACTTAGTATACTGGTAAAGGTAAAATAATGAATAGCCAGGTAGCAATGAGTTAATTTTCCCAAAGGAAACAGAAGCACGTAGTTAAATACTACATCACAAATTACCATTTTTATGTCACCACCTCACCATGACTTTAGCACTAACCCATCTCCATCTTCACACTCTCATTAGGATATAATGCATATTCATGGTCCTGATTATATAGCCACTTTCTTGACTTGTTTTAATTGTGCATAAAGACATTGTGACAGGAGACCTGACCTTTTCAAGATCATTTTCTCTCCATTACTTTTCACAAAGCTATTAACTTGTCGCCTTCCATAAGATTGCAATAATTTATTTCCCATTAATAAAAAATTCCTGGTGCCATGCAAATTAAAATTTATTCAGCAAATAGAAATCTTTGGATTATTTTCTAATGGCTTTATATATTTCCAGCTTAGAAAGAAAAATAATATTAATGGATACAGGCTGAGTGGATAATTGCATACATTGGAGAAAAATGAATATACAACTGGTGCTGTGGCTTACTGCACACCAATTACCCAGAAGAGTTCCTTTACTTCCTTTTTCAAGAAATATATTAAATAATTTATTTCAGGGGATATCATTATAATCTTGAAATTATTCCCATTATATTAAAGGCTTGGCAACTTGATGCACAAACAACAAATGTTGGTATTAGAAATCCCACACTAAGTAAAAACTACTTGTAAGTGTAAATGAAACGAAGGTAGGAGTAACTTTGACAAAGTTGCAACAGTACTGCAATAGAGTCAGAGAAGGATTACATGGTGAAGTGATAAACGTAGCTTCTATTTCACAGTGTTTTTCCAATACGAGTGAATTATGTTGAAATTGCATAACATGTTAATGATAGAAAGGCTTAGGTTTCCTGAGAACTTTTCAGTTTTGAGCACTTGATAAAAATATTGATACAATAGGAAAACCAGAGCATCGTAATTCAGCAGTATTTATCTCTTTTTTACAGTTTAAAGTATGATATATCCTTAGACTTGTTTACATAAGTTCCTATTGGGAAAAACAGCTCACGTACATTTTAAGCATGTATTAGTGATATATAGTAACTACCACACAAACAGATATTTTCAGTGTTTAGAAGTTGGCATGAAAACAGCAAACCAGGTGATAGCAGCCATTTCAAATCCCTGACCATCTAAATGGGAGCGGTGATGATAAAACTCTGATATGTTGTTGGAACGTTTCAAGGCTGTAGAAAAAGAAGTCATTAAACTTTCTACTTCAAAGTCACAGAAATGTGAGCTGAAAGAGGAACTCTTGGCTACCTGCTCCCTCTCCCAAATCACTCAAGGTGGTTCCCACTCTGCCCTGATGCAACTGTAAGCACTTGCTTAGAAATCTTTTAAAAACTGCTAAATAGTGCTATACATGGAGTAGTTTGACCACATTTAGGAAAGCAAGATGTTGTTTAATTCATTAGCAGAATGGACTCTAATAGACAAATGTGGAGAGTGTAATGGAAACGTATGCAAGGAGAAAGGAGAAGGAATGGTTAGGGAGGGAAGCCAGGCTATAGTTCAAACCGCTGCAAGTCTGCGTCCTGGAAGAGAGATATCTAGATGTTAGAAAAGAAACTTTGTCTACAAAGTATACATTGCTATCAGAGTCCGTGCAGACAAGCCCTCGCTGGCCTGGACCCAATCCATGTTGGGGACCAATCCAGCAACTGGAACATCAGAGATGTGTTGTGGTCTGTGTCTGCAAATGTCTCCTGGCAAAAATAAACAACATTTGTGTTTGCAGAAAAGGGCAAGCTGTGGGGCGGCGGGTGCTTGGCCCAGCAATAGGCCCTACCTCCCAGCCTCTCTTATGCTAGGGTAGGAGGAGTTTTTTGCATGAAACCACAAGTTCATCAGCGAAAGCTTTGGTAGAAAATAAAGTCTGGGAAAAAAAACAAAGTAACGTATGAAAGGTTTAGAGCAGACCCAGCTCTGGAGATTCATCCTTTTGGCTGGTCTCTAAAAGGGTCAGTAAATGCTCATGGTTCTGGCTTGTTTGGATGGTTGTGTAGCGTCAGGGTACCGCACACAGCTGGTCTGGGGTGTCTGAGACCGACAGAACTGACTGCAACCACGTGAGAGTTTGGATTCCCATGTCGGTAAATGAAGCTGGCCTTGGGCTGGGATTCCTGTTTTGATAGATTTAGACTCTAATCTCTCTGTAAGAAAGTTCCAACTGTTGTCCACACTAAGCTGTATGTTATCAACAAAAGCGAACTCAACTGTCTCTACGCAGTTGCACTTTGTGGCTGGTGGACATTTTTAAGAACTCAAACTAAAAAATGCTGAATGATTTTGTGACCTTTTAATACATAGACAGCTTTCTTAGTAAACCTTTTGAGGTCTGCTGGGATATTTTTTGTAAGTGTGTTCGTTAACCAAAATAGCCATGGTCTTCTTATCAAATCTGATTTCTAAGTAGAGGATGAATGAAATTCAATTCCGTTCATTACATTCAAAAGTGCAGAACAATAACTGGAAATGGAAGGTTAAGATATAAGATATTGACAATGTTCATGAACCCAGAAACAGGAACAGCAGCTGAATTTCTGACCTATGATAAGAAAATCCTCACAGGAATAGCAACCTACAAGTTAAAGGATTTTATTATTCTGTTATTGCATTAAACCTGGCAAGCCTTTTGGTTTTTTTTTTTTTAATTCTTGATGTTTTAACTTTGAGGTGGGGATTCTGAAATAGATGATTGGCTTTACAAGGATTTTATATTTTACACTTACATCTGTAAGATCATGGTAAAGAATAAGTAACTAAACTATGCAATGTTCCCATTCCTTTAAATATACAAAACTAGTCACCACGTAGACCACCTTTAAATTCTGACTTAAAAAAATCAACTTGGAATTCATTAGAAAAATCAGGTTTAAGGTTGTAATTCACCTCACCAGAAGTAAAAAGTCTGGTTTTTTTCAGTTGTCTTGTACTTATTCAAACACCACTTCCTTTTTCCTGCCTTAACATAACTAAATGAGTTTGTTACTCAAACCCATGGCTTATCACAGAGGGTAGGTTCTCTGATGCACTTTAAATTCACAGTCAGATCTAACTTAGGCATTTTATACACCTGCAAATCTCCTAAGGAGACTTCCGTAGTGTAACATGAACGACAAACATTCAGTAATAGAAAAAGCGTTCAAATCTATTGCAGCTATTCCTTCACTCACACAAATTACTTTCACAAGTTCAGAGTGGTCATTACTGATCCCTGAATACTTACCAACAGTAATCACACTGATGTGCATAAGCGCTGCAGAAAATTAATTACAGTTTGTCTTTCATAGGACTGATGCCTCATTGCTATTAATAGCGTATCAGTACTTTAGAAGGCAAGAAAGAATGGTTTAAATGTGCAAGTTGGTACCTGCTGAATAATAAGGCAAGGTCATTTCTCGTGCAAAAGTTATCATAACCTTCTCTGTTAATAGGTCTTTGCTAATAAGGGCCAGAATTGTATGGATGCTCATGAAGTCTGGAAAGATTTGGCATTTCCTTGTGCAATTGCCTGCATGTAGCTACAAGACTTATAATGAAATAGTTACATTAGGGATTTGAGGGGAAGTTGGAATAATTCAACTGCCAATTTAGGCTGAGTTTGTATTTGAAAAATTACAAATTTAGGACTCTAGGAGAAAGCACTAGCCACAAAATATTTTCCTTCATGAAAAAAGAGGAGTAAACATGAATATTTTTGTTTGCTTTCACAGAAAATTTGAGGGATTCTCAAAAAACCCAAAATCAAATATTGAAATATTTATTTTAGTGAAAGAAACCCCAAAGTGTTTACATAGAGAATTTTTTTAATTTCACTTTTGTAGGAAAAAACCCCATTTTTTCAAAAGCATTTGTTAGATGGCTTTATATCACATTATCACAGCCCACTGACCCATGCTGTTCTCTCTCTGAGTACCAATGTTTAAAGCAGCAAAACACCATGGACCAAGTTTGTTTTGGGGGCAACTTTGCTGCAGTGTAGAAATAAACAGAGACACAATGGGGGTTAACTGGATCTGGTTTGCCTACCGCCAGGTCAACAGTATGCTATATTACAAAAATACAGTTCTTACTAAATAGTTGCATCAGTTGTGTTTCCTCACACGAATGCTCACTCACCATTAAATTGAGCTCTGTAACACTGCAAAGAAAATCTTTATATTCTGGCCTAGTTAAATGGTCTAAGCAAACATGACATGTACCTATTTCACAAGGCAGTGTAATGTAAAGATGGGGCTCTTGCTCCCCTTTACTTGTGCAGATGGGTATATTTTGCATGCCTCCCACACATCTCCATCCAAATGCACAATATGGATGTTTTATCTTTCACAACAGGAACCTTCTGTTCACAGATATGTCAACATTCCTGAATATGTTTCTGAATTTTGCAGGATGGGATCTTACCTGAATACCAGCTAGTTCAGTCTATGACACTGATACAATACAGAGAAGAAATTCAGCTTCCAAAAAAAGCCCTAATATTCTATATGGTTATAAAGTTTAAGAACCTAGGAAGCATTGCTCCCCTTATTAATACAAATATGACTTTCAGCAGTTACGTTGTCTGAGCCAAGATTTACTCAAATCTTGATTTTACAGCTAATCATTTATGTGCGTATTTTATATCTATGTAGTGAGATACGGTATCTTACATAGAAAGCTGAACTTATTTTTTCATTTGCTAAGAAGCTGAAGTTTATATCTGCAAATGATCATACGCCATATTTGTTGAGTTGCTCTGTTAATTTTTTGAGAAAAATACAAGTGTGCACTTTTTTCTTTAAACATGTCACTGAGAGGAGTACGCACCTAGCTGTAGGTCTGATGTAGCCAATATCTTTTATAATGTTCTGATGTTGCCATATCAAAGGTTTGTCATTAAAAGCAAGCATACTATCAAGTGGGAAAGCAGACTTATATTGCAATTATTTTCCTATTAGCTGCTGCCCATTGCTCCTGACAGGTATAAATTAGATCTCGCTAGGTTGCCTACAGATTAATGAGTTCCAAAATTGGCATTTAATTGTTTGGGAGTAAGAGGCAGAAAAGGAAGGTATCTGCAAAAAAATCTTTATCCACCTGTGATTAGAAGATATTTTCCTTTCTTTCTGCTTTTCCTTTCTCCCCTGGCATCGCTTGGGTGATAACTGACACTTCTATCAGAGGATTCCTTTCGACGCAGCAGAAACTTGCAGCTGAGGCAAGGCCAGAATTAATAATCTGCGTGAGCAAACACACAGCTGCTGTTTGTGGAGAGAGATTCTATTAACGAACAGTGAATTCTCATAATTAGCTGAGCGGTTTCTGCAGCTGCCTGCCTGACCCCAGACTACACAAATTGTGGGTGGTGTTCGGCCTCTAAATCAATCTTACCTAATTACTATAAGCATGTTCCTCCAGTCCTAATGACTGGGGGGGCATTGGGGGGGAATAGACATTTCCTTACCCATTCAAATGTTCCTCTTATTAGATTCTCCTTTGTGCCTAAATTCATATTTTTTCTATTAGCATTTCTAAGGGTATACAGGTGTGGTTACAAATCAGAAGCACAGAAGTATAATTCATGTCCTACAACCATGTGCCAGTGTGTGTCTGCTTTGCAAACAGCAGCAAAATGTGTGCTTGTTGGAAGCATCTGCCTTGCTTCAATTCACAAAACATAATTTAAAGCACACATGTCTGACTGGATTCAAAGCCTTTTCTCTGCCCTGCTTCCCCTCCCCCCCAAATTAATGTGACAAAAAACGGAAAATCATGAATGGTTGTGCCTTCGTCTGGTCTGAAGCATAGTTACTTACTACTGTCTCATCACGTGGTGCCCGAGAAGACAGGCGCATTTGTCACTTGGGAGGAAAAAAAGGACGATTTTCACTGACAGCCCGCTGCTCAGCAAGGGGCTTCGTCTTCCCGAGCTGGGGTGGAGCATGGAGCCAAAGGGCTCACCCCTGCTGGGGTGAGCAGACCTCGGGACACCTCCACCTGCGGCAGCACGTCAGAAAGCACAGCTGTGGCCGTAATATGTCCACCAGACATCGTGCTGCTGGAGGAGAGGCTGGCGCCCACTGCCAGCCCAACGTCCAGGTGGTGGCAGTACTCTTTGGCATCATTTATTTCTCTTAGGGGAATGTTAGCTGAATGTATTCCCAAATAAATTAGATATGTGGCTTATGACTAATTCACCCTAAAAAAGCAGTCTTCAGAACCAAATCCCTTACCCATCCCTGCCCTTTGTCTGCCCATGTATCCTCATAAGCAAAGAGTCTCTTTGTCACTTGTTTGACACTGTTCAGCTTACAGCAGCTGCTCCCCGATGGTGGAATATACTGCTGATGTCTGCAGTCCTTCCCTCCTTGGGAGCCCCTGGTCTTTGGCTTCTCCTTTGGTGTCCTTTTAGGGATTTGACTTGTTATCAGCTTCTTCCACCAGAATTAGCAACACCCAGAAGATCCATGTCTTGGGCTCCTTTTTTACTTTTTTTTTATTTTTTTTTCTTCCAGCTGAAAATAGGATCTGGGGGAAATCATTAAGGGCCTGAGAGTGAGCTAGCTGAATCTGATTTGGTGTTGACCTAAGCAGTAATTTGTTGTTGTTAATGTAAAATCAGATGTTTTCTATAATTTTGAGACAATTGATTTAGGAGCAAGGTACACAGACAGAAAGTTCGAGTGAAGATTTATGAGTGGTTGGAAATATTAACTCTCAGGAGCTTTGTGCAGAGGTCCCAATTACAGGTACAGAATTACAAGCTTGCTTGATCAATTTCTAAGATGGATCAAGCAACATCTCCCAAGAAAGACACTAAGTTGCTGGAGTGTGGCCAAAGAAGGGCAACAAAGCTGGTGAAGGGTCTAGAGCAGGTCTTATGAGGAGTGGCTAAGGTAACAGGGTCTCTTTAGCCTGGAGAAAAGGAGGCTCAGGGGAGACCTCATTGCTCTCTACAACTACCTGAAAGGAGGTTGTAGGTGGGTGTTGGTGTCTTCTCCCAAGTAACAAGCAATAGGATGAGAGGAAATGGCCTCAATTTGCTCCAGGGGAGGTTTAGATTGGCTATTAGGAGAAATTTCTTCACTGAAAGGGTGGTCAAGCTTTGGCAAGAGCTGCCCAGGGAAGTGGTTGAGTCACCATCCCTGGAGGTATTTGAAAGACATGTAGATGTGGTGCTTAGGGATATGGTTTAGTGGTGGACTTGGCAGTGTTAGGTTAATGGTTGTACTTAATGATGATCTTAAAGGACCTTTCCAACCTAAATGTTTCGATGATTCTAACTTCTTTTATATGTATTTAAGATGGAATTTTTGCTATGATTATAAATATTAGGGGTTGGATAGTTAACCACCAGATTTTCACCTGCTGGTCAGGGTCAACCTTGCTGTTAAGGGCAGAGATCCAACAACAGTGTTATACTAATGCAGAATACAGCATCATAAAAACCAGCAGCAATGTGGGAGTGAAGGGCAGGGAACAACTTGTAGGGCAACCAAATTATATAGAGATACAAGCACAACACATTTTTCACAGTACTACCACTTGCGATCATTAAATGTTTGTATGTCAACGGAGAAAACCTCAAATTGATTAATTATTCACATTATTTATAGATTATTTTATGAATTTTTCTTCCTTATAAACTGTTAGAGACTCTGAGAACATCCAATACTTGAAATTTGAGATGTAGATTTAATTTGCCACTTTCACAAGTCATGTATTTTTTTGTTTCCTTGTTGATTGGTTTATCTTGGAATTGAGAGACTGGATTTCAAGTTTTGAATGTTAAGATCCAGAACATAACTTGAAATTAATTTGGGTGAAATGATTAGAAGCTGTGGCTGTAATTTCATTTTTGCAAGTTCATGTCACAGATAATAAAGGTCATGAATTTTTATACAAAGTGGAAGCTGTAGGGTCACAAGAAAATAAAACCTTTTTCTCAGAAAGATGTGTATTCCTAGAAATATTTTCTGAGGAAGCAGCAATTAAAATAATTTCTTATGATACATAATGTAAAAAATTAAAATATATTGCACTGTCAACATCTCATCTCCATCTAAAGAGAACGAACTGAATTTTATATGCAGAATCTTTCAGGAATCAGTGTGAAAAAACACCTTTATTTGCCGAGTCAAACTGCAATGTTTCAGCTTCTTCATATTCATGATGATAGAAAATTTTGTGTCATGTAGCTTAACAACTAGTTCTTTAGTGCCACTTGTACCAGGTAAGACTGCATCAGAAAACCAAGATCAGACAACCCTGGGCCCTGAATTAAGACGTTAACAACATAAAGGCCAATCTGTATACTGCATGCCAGCAGCCCAGCTGGATTTGGCCCTCTAGATCATCTTACTTGCATACAGCAAACCCTACTGATAATAATACTCCCAGTCTTCGAAGCACAGTGACATATACAAAATTTGGTTGTAACTGTTTATTGGGATGTTATGAGGCAGCTTCAGTAGGTAAGCAATAAATGGAGACATAATACCTGTCTGTGCATGTTGTCTGCTGCGCATTAGTAATACACAGTAGGTGTGATTTCTGTCTGTTTTCCTTATTTTAACATATAGGCTTCTTTTAATATTAACAATAAAACACTGCCTGAAATATACTCTGAAGATGCACGTCTGTTACAATCTACTGCGTATACAGAATGCAGCATCCACAATAAATCTTTTAAAAATAGAACATGTTGGTCCAAATAAGCAAGCAGGGGCCCAGCTTCTTACAGGGAAAAGGACAATTTTTTTCCATTAAATTTGTGTATATTGCATTTCCTATGTCAGTCAGGAGAAAGTCACAAGGCATTTATATCCTGTCTTATAACAACAGAAAAAGGAATAAAACAGTCTTTCAGAACCCCCCTAAACAATTTGTTTTCATAGACAAGATACTGCGGGGCACTCTCATCACAAAGCCTCGCGAGTAAATAAGGATTTGTGGCAGCAATAAGGGGCTTGTTCTGTATCTGTAGTCAACAGACACAGTGAATGTACAAAATAGGGGAGGTATAGATAAAAAAAAAACCCACAAAGCAAAATGCAAAATAAACCCATAAAAATAGTAAAAAAAGAAGACAATAAAATCATCTGGCTAGGAATATGGCACCAACTAAAGCACTTGAAAATTATTCATCTCTGAAGAATCTGGTGTTGAACCAGAACAAAGTCAATGAGAGGAAAAAATGGTCATCTTTTACCACTTTACCCACATGAAGAATTCTAATATATATATCCCAGCATAACAGAACAGCCACTGGTCCTACCTACCTATGCCAAGACAGAAGCTCTTTTGCTGTTCACATAGTCTGGTCCAGAATCTCCTCAAATCATTGGACAGCTTTCTTCGTAAGGCCCACACGCTCATAGGTATCAAAAGGTCTTGTCTTCTTTTTAAAAAATTTCCCAGCCATTTTCATTACTACAGTCATCTGAGAATGACTGGAGTCTGAAGGCAGAATTCCCTTCTGCCAGGAGGGAAAAGTAGAACAAGAAGAAACCAAGTATTGCCTCCCTTGCCAAGAAAGTTATCTTTCAGCCAGGGTCCAAAGGGAAGCCCACCTGTGGCTGATGCCTGTGCACAGAGCAGAGTGATGCATGCATCCCTAGAAATAACATCCCCAACTCACCAAGCAACCCAGCCCAAGTTTTATAATGCCATGGATGCTGCACTCTTTATCATCTTTTCTTTAAAGAATGGGAGATTTTCCAGCTTTCTTTTGCCTTGGCCAAAGCTAGCCTGGGACCCAGCTGTGTAAAGAAGGAGGTTATGCCAAGCCGTTGCAGCTCAGCTGACGGCAGAAGCCCAGCACAGGTTCATGCCAAAGGGTTCTCCTGGTTTTCAAGCCCTGTTGCCAATGAAGTGATGGGAGTTCTCTAATAATCCTGAGGAAAGTAGCCAGTGGGAGTGGAGAGGCACCTCTTACAGCAGGGCTGTGTGGGGAGACTGGGTCTTGCAAAAAGCTGGGGCCAGCCTGCAAGGGATAAGAAAGATCAAGGAAACAACAGGTTACCAGCACTGAGTGGTTTAATACTAGGAAGCTGTAAATGAACAAAATAATTAACTCATATCCTTTTGTCCATATTTCCGCATACATGGAGCAAAACAGTTTGATTCATGCAGCTATTTATTATCCTGGGAACAATACTGTATGAGCCCATGAAGAAATATGGTTTGAGATCCATAATCCTATACAGCTTGGTTCACATCAAATTATGAGTCTCTTATTGTATCTATTTATAGAACTTGTGCTTAGTTTGTCACCTCTTCCACAGCAAAATTCTGTCTTCTCTACAGAACTCCAGTGAAATCAGTAGATCTCAGTAAAATCACCTGGCAGGACAGAATGGAGCTCATCTCCTGAGGCTCTTCAGCCTAAAAACTTGAAAAAACACCAACCCCAAAACCCCAAACCTTAATTTTTGGACATTGGAGTAGTGTGCTGTCTACACGTTATGCTTTATGTTAGTCTCCCCCTCCAAGGAGGCTGAGGGGTAGTTATAGGTCTAGGACTTGCCTAGCAGGCAAACAAGGACTCAGGTAGCAGTAGATGTGAATTTTCCGAACTGAACCAACCCTACTACTCAACCAGAAGTGCACTATTGTGTGAAATGGACTTTGTTTTATCAGAGGAAGAATGCTTTTTACTCACTTTTATAGTTGAAAATCAAAGCTGAGTTCCCTCATGGTGGTATTTACTTTGAGAGTATATATACTTCCTGCATATTGTTTTAAAAGGAATGGTATGAACAATATGCTTGTGGGGCTAGAAATACCAACAACATGAGATTTTTATGTTGGAGGATTACTTCAACATTTTGTTTATCAAGTTAGCTTACTTGTTAATGTGGTCATATGTCGTCTAATGAATAATTCATATAATACATGAATTACACTTTTTTTTTTTTAATGTCTTACAAATGCTTACTATTTAAAGTGTGGAATTATAGAAGTTTTATCCAAAAATATTTTTAAAATAAATACTCAGCATACACATCTTACACTTTCTCCATCCAGCTATGACTGGATAATAAAGTTGCCTACTGCCACCTGAACAAATAGCAGTGGGAAAATCTGAAACGTTGAGTTCCTCATAGAGGGTCGATCCTCCCCTTGAGAAATGGCTCTTGGAGCACACCAGATATGGGAGGAAGTCTCTGGTGTTTTGAGCATGCTTTCCTCCATCTTTCCCATAGAAACACATGCGAGGGCAGGCCTGGCCCCAGACCCTGAAGTCCTGGATTACCCTTGAAGTTTTCTGCTGGTCTTTTCTGCTCCATGACTACAGTGGTCTGTCTACAGGCAGTTCGCCCCCTTCAAAAGTGTGTGCTCCAACAGTCAAACTAAGGGCATAGCAGGGCATATTTCAAAGCACGTATAGGTGTACACATCTAT
The DNA here is from genome assembly GCF_949628215.1 of Phalacrocorax aristotelis. Classification (NCBI taxonomy): domain Eukaryota; kingdom Metazoa; phylum Chordata; class Aves; order Suliformes; family Phalacrocoracidae; genus Phalacrocorax; species Phalacrocorax aristotelis. Next base: position 141,139,419 of record NC_134277.1, read on the forward strand.
ATTTGTGTTACTGCTTTCAACAGACAATTGAAATATGGACAATTCAAACTACATGTATAGTAGTATCATCTTCAGGTACATTGCACTCTTAATAACCTGCACCTAAACCTCCAGTGTAACAAAGTCTCTTGACATGTGCTTAACTCAAACAGGTAAGAGGACATCTTTTTCTACAGGATTATTCATATTTGAGTGCTTTGCTGGTCTGGGACCTGAGATCCTTATCCTGTAAAAGGCTGCATGTGTGACACCCAGAGAATAAGATAGGGACACAGTAGCTGACACGTTAAGTGCACAGAGCCAAAGAAAGCTGTGGCTGGAAGGGGCCTCAGAGCTTGCCCAGTTGCTCATTCAGTCCCAAAGCAGGAGCAGTTCTACCTAGAGCATCCCTGGCAGTTATTTATCTAACCTGCCCCAAAAACCTTCTGATTACAGAACACCACAGCCTCCTCAGACTCCTCCTTTAGTTTTAGCACTGGGAAATTCTTCCTAATGTCTAATATGAATCTTTCATGTTCTTTTTACTCTTCTTGTCCTAGCTGTCCCTGTCCCATATTTGAGTACCAGAATCCCCCTCAAACTCCCCCTGGAAATTTAACCCAAATCTTTTCAACCTTTCCTCCCAGGTCATGTTTTTCAAAGGTTTTATAATTTTCATCATTCTCTCTTGTACGGTCTCCAATTGGTTTAGACTCCTACATCAAGATGCCCCAAAGCAGCCACACTTCTCCAGCAGAGACTTTTCCCGTTGCAAGGTGGGTGGAGAGATCACTTCAGCTGTCTGCCCATATATTTACTCTTATTTATAAAACTCAGTGATACATGTTTGCTTTTTCTGCAGTAGTTGAACAGTTGACTCACATTCTGTTTATAAGCCAGTACCATCCCCAGAGCATTTCCTGCAGAGCTACTGCGAATCAGCTGTTCATGACAAAGCCGTACCAACTCGTCTTTGTACTTCTGTTTTCTCCCCAGTCTACAGAAACAGTTCATTTGATTATTTGTTCCAGTGTTTTGTAAGAACTGAAGCTGAGATGATGGTGGTGCACTTAACAGCAGGCAACAGCTACACCCATTTACTGCTATTTTGACAATATACCCATTTCTAAAACTACAGGCAGAGCTCATGTTTTTTCCTCCAGATTTTTTAGTATCCTAGGGTGAAGCCCATCAGACTCAGCTGATCTGAAAGCATCTAATGAGTAGTCTCATCAACTGCAATGAGATGCATGTGCTCAAACTTAAGCCTGTATTCAAGTGCTTTGCTGGACCAGAGCCAGAAAGCTCAGCACTTTATAGAACGAAGCTGCTCTAAGTTTTCATGATTGGCAATGGTAATAATACAGGAAATACAGGACTACCCAAAGAGGATGTGTCTACACCTTACATGGCTCAGGCACAGTGTAAGTACATACAAGTAATAGAGCAGTGCATTGCACTTCCCTAAGGGAAAATGTGAAGCTGTTTTCAGGTCAGGAGGAATGATCAGACCCACTATTTTTAGAAAAAAAAAAAAAAAGTCTTTACGTGACCTGTCACCCCTGAATTACTACTCATATAGAAGCCTTTTCTCGCATCTCCATGCTGCGTGGACCCTGTTAAAAATGTGAGAAAACAAACTAGTATAATGGCACTTTTGTGCAGCAGCAACTCTGGTAATAAGCAAGTAAAAGGATTGTGGTTTTGGAAAGGGTGCTGAATTGTTTGTGGAAAGTCCTTGGATTTCTGGGACACTTAATTCAAGACCCATATCTGCCGCAAAGGTAACAGAATCCAAGTGTAAATTTTAATAATTGCAACAGTGATTACTTTCAGTTCTTGGCAGTTCATTACTGACTGCACAATTCCAGAGGCTCTCGTTAAATGGTCCATGGAATGAATCAGGCATGGAATTAACCTATTTTGAGTTCCCTGAAGCTTATGTCCCATGAAGGAGTATTCACATACCTCCCTTGGGGCCAATCCTGAAAGCCCTTCCTCATACGAGTAATCCTTACCCACACTAGTCTGCTGTTGACTTCAGTGCCAGCACTTGTGCTAGCAAAGACTGTGCTCATGAGTAATCATTTGCAGTATTGGGTGCGTAGTTTTCATGTTCCATTTGACAAAAGCAAATTACTTGTGGGCACAGTCCCAAGTCTACATGAAAAATTACACTTACTTGTTTAAAAAGAAACAGCATTTCTGTTATATTCTTCCTTCCTTTCTAATTGCAAGCACATTTGTGCTCTGTCCTAACAGAGGCGAATGCCAGCAAGATTGGGTGTAGTGGTTGTGAATCATTATTAACTGCACAGTGCTGCTCAGATGCCAGCTGTGATGATCCGTGGTCTGTCTGCTAGAATTCCCTAGGGAAACAACATCTGGGAAAGGGTAAAGCTAAACAGAGGGCTAATAACTATCAATAATTTCTCTTTTTTTTAAAGCTTCCCTTTTCAAATGTTTTGCTTAAAGAAAATCCAAAAGAAAATCCATTTTCCCCCCCATAATTTTTCTTTTAGTCTAAAGCCTGCAAGGATGAAGGGAGAATCCTGCTGGGTTCCAGCTCCCTTCCTTTCTGGCTGAAGTCAGCAACAGACTTGAAGATAATAGCATACTGTGTCCTAGGGTGGTCTTCAGGCTCTCTGTGCTATGGCATGGCATCCTGTCCACACATCTATAGCCTGTTCATGGCACTACTCACAGGCAGTGGGTGGATGCTGGAAGCTGCACGATAGGCACAGACACACTCTCTTCAGCACAAAGAGCTTTGGGGCTGAGCTGGTGTAACCGAAAGCAAAACAGATCCTAAAATTCACTGCCTGAATGGGCTCCTCTACATTGCTGTAAATAATCTGTGTGTGTCTTCTCAGCACCTTTAATGCACAGCCTTTTGAAATCAATCTTAAAACTGTGACTGGAAGATTGTACAGTGGTATTATCTCTATGGAGAACAAAGCCAGTGCTTTAAAGATAAGCTGCTTGGTTCATTTTTCCTTCTATGTATTTTTTGGTCAGCACCTGATTAGGACCTGACAAAATTCTCTGATTTTTCTTGCATGAATACTATAACTGAACCTTCCTCTATTTCTATCAATAGACTGGGTTAGCTGGAGTCGATGAAACTTTCAATTCATTTAAAGAAAGTAGTAGTGGGTCTAAATTAATAATTTCCTACATTTGCTGCAGTACAATCTATTCAGACAGTGGAGTCTTTTTCTTTTCTTTTTTTTTTTTTTCAATTTCTTTTTCTTCCTTTAGTGTATGGACAGGTGTAGAGTTAAAATAGAAACCAGGTGTCATGTGAGCTTGTGTTATCCCAAACTACTTCTCAAAATTCTTCAACAGTAACTGGCCTGGGCCAGCGATGTCTCCGTTCTATCTTAGTGGAAACGTCATGTTAAGCAAGATGCTAGAATGGCTTTTTTTCTCAAGAAAATTATGATTCAGACAAGATGGGAAAATTAATTTTCATAATTTAAATTTAGATCTCCAAAAGAAAAAGATCAGGGCTAATCTTTCAAAACCACTATCCAATACTTAGTCCTGAGCATAGAAAACCTTTATTCAAAACCTGCAGACCCAGTTATTTCACTGCTGTGTCTGAGGTGACTCAAGGATATTGAAGAACGCAACAAAGGTGCTAAATTGGTGAAACCCTTGCCTAGGCAACATCAAGGTGAAGCCTTTTCCCTGCTTTTGGGACATACAATTCAATTACCTGCTAACACCGAAGACGTGGCTTCAGCTAGCTAACAGCAAACCCAACAGAGAAGCTGCCGCTTATCTTTCTGTATTAAACCTTATCATATAATTCTTTTTAGCGTTTAATTTTTGTAAAGCTTTTAAAACACTTCGGGCATTTGAAGACTTTCACAGCATGTTAAATGTAAAACAAGGCAGTGTCATGGAAGCAGAATAGCAGCAATAGTGCAAGAGTCTCACTGTGCGGTTTGACATGTGTCTCCCCAGACACATGAAACCAGAGTGTAGGGACTTCCTGATCATAGGTCCAGCTTGCTGCTCTTCTGCAAAGGTATTGTTTAACCCCTTCATAGACTTGCAAGGTTCATCCTGGCAGTGGCTAGTTTTTCCTCCCTCAGACTCCAGACTGACAGGCTGTCCCAGACTCCGCTGTTTTTACTAGCCAGAATCTACGCGTATGCTCCTTCTTCTATGGCTATGTATATAGTGTTCGTGTCATAAATAACAAGAAGGCAGACGCAAGATCAATATGTGGAAAGCTAAGGCTTAAAATGCAGTATAATATTTTAATGATTCCACGTAGGACAACAAAGAGGTCTGGCCCTGAATAGGGGACAAGGTAACAAGAAACTTCGCTCTTCCAAAAAACCAAGGCGCTCAGAACAACCGATGCTGAAATGGAAGACGATCAAAACCAGATTGAGATTCACAGAGATGCAGCGATAGATCTGTCAAGCCCAGTCATGCACACAGGCAGCCCCGTAAACAACCTCTAGGTATCATTTTTGTTGGAGGGCCGCCACCAGCTGCTCTGAGCCGACAGCGACCCCACTGCGAGGCTCTGCTGCTGACCTCCGATGCTTTAATTCCTCTGCATGCATATTTTAACATTATTACAAAAGGTTTCATTTACAATTCACAGGCTGAGCAACAATGAGTACATTTCGTGGAGGTCAGCCTCAACCGTTCCTCCTAGTGATGGAATTATAGTTTAAACAGCTGGAGCACAGTCCCAGGAGGGACACTGGGATATGGTTCCTTCACAGCAGAATAAATTCATCAGGCATATTTCATGTGTCTGATAACATTAATAGATATCAGGGCTTTTTAATATTTAATGAACTCACTTCGAGGTTGTTTACTAGGGAAGGAGCAATCAGAAAGGTGATCAGAGCCTTTTGATCTGTAATGACAACAACAAAACCCAAATCTCAGCCAATGGGGCCAGCCTCCCCCTCTCCCCACACCCTCCTGACGCCTCTCTGAGCCCTATCAGAAGAAGCTGCCTTGTGCACGACCTGTTTCAGCTTCAGAACGTGCAAGAGTGTTTTTAGTTTCGTGGTTCAAAAGTTAATCATTTCCATGTTTCCCACAATTTAATAGAGATGCCAGAAATGGTCAAATAGCTTTCAGTTTAGTGATGGAGAAAACAGGAAAGGAAAGACAACTTGCAGAGGCGTAAAGCAAACAGTGTACCACTAACAGGAGCCAGAATGAGCCTGGGTGTGCTAATGAATGTTATGTCCATTAGCACAGGGATATCACTGAATGTGAGCTTTGGCAGTGACTCTTTTTAGTAATGGCCTTTGGTCTTAATATTGCCATCATATGTTTCCTTTTTAATTTTGCTGTAATACCCAGTTTATTAGAGATTAGAGGATTTCAGCTGAATAGCAGCTTGTTTTTCTTTCTTACTTTCCTCTATTTCATGTCCTTATTTTTAACATACTTTATCAAATTTCGTTTGACTAAGGAACTAGGAGGAATGTTTATAGAGATATGTGTTGACATCTACCTCTTATTTAGAGATTTCAGACACATCTTTAGTTGCAGAGGAGTTTTGCAAGCATTTAGGATTAATTTCCTCTGTATCAGAGCAAGTGTGAAGTAGCAGACTTTTGCAGGTGAAAGACGTACACCTGCTTCTCAGCTGGATAGCCCCAACTAGTGTAAAGAGGAGCACAAGAGAGATAGGTTATGTTCCTGCAGGGAATGAAACAGACACCACAGCTCAGCTGTTCTCAAGTCACTTGGGTTTGGGGTGAGCTCGCAAGTTTACACATGCAGATTCATTCAGCTCATTAAAAGGTCTGCTCCAGCCCCCAGGAATGACCTATACTTGCTTAAATGTACAAGCCTATGATGTGAGTCATCCCACTGACATCACTGGCCTTGGCCAGGGCAGATCTGAAGAACTTCTCAGCCCTGGTGTGTTCAGGAGAGATATGGAAACAGCAAGTACCTCCATACGAGGCATCAGCGAGATCCCTGTGTCCGTCTGATCACCTGCATACAGGGGACCTGAATTCAAACTGGAAAGGTGCAGAGAAAGGGCAGTAGCTGGATGAGTGGAAACAGCAAGCCTGTTGTAGAGGCAGAAACAAGTTTCTTTCACTTTCTTATAATTTAGCAAACAAAAAGCTCAGGGGAAGAGGGCTGCGTTCTGCATTCCTGGAGGTAGGAGAATCAGGACAGGACATAGAAAATGTGGTTTCAGCTGGAGGATGCTGTTGAAAGCTGGATAGAGTGCCCAGGAATAAATATATTTGGAAATTAGAAGTAGATTAGAGGTTAGAAGTAGGTACAGAGGGGAGAGGATCTGGAACAAGGAGTAGTAAGAGTGAAATCTTAACTTCTTTTCAAATAGACATTAATACATTTACACCACTTACACAAGTGACTGTGTGTATGTATGCCTGTAGTAAAAGGGACTGGACTCCATAGTCTTACAGATGTCTTTCAATCTTATGCTCATGAATGAATGTAGATTTGGGGGCTGTGTCTATTTTCCCTTCATCTTGCACTCAAAATCTTTATCAATAAGTACTCGTGAGTTACCCAGGATGGCAGACTTCATTCATAATTCTTGTACTTAATTTGTCAACATTCATCAGAAACAGGCTGCATCTCTGGGTAGAAAACTTTTAGCAGATTACCCAGGGTTACAAGTTTAGAAGAATGAGTTGCTGTGAAAATTGGTGAACTGTGTAGAGAAACACATTGCATGTGAAAGCCATTAGGATTGTTCACTTGCGGGTTTTTTTTTCCTTGTTACTGTTTGGTTTTCAGATTTTCTGTTCCTTAAAAAGTGGAGAAGTAAGCAGATGGTGGATTTCCTGAGAGCCAGAGCTGCTCCACTGATGAAGTGCTGTCATTCTTAGTGAGAAAATCACCACCAGCCTTCACCTTTTAAAAGAAATCATTTTCAGGTAGAAGCACATTTAAAATAATTTCAATCAAAGCACTAAACAGAAGCAGATGTTCAGATATGATTTAGGAATATTTAACTGCTTTGGCAATGAATACACACAGATTGTTTTTAACAGACACTGGGTACCTCTCCAGTCCTGCCCCTTTTCCCTTTTGCCTGTGAATGACAAGGGGTTAAATAAAAGGCTCAGCTGCAGCCCTGCTAAATGACTAATACAAAGAACAGGTAAAAATGCCTGCTTAGTAGAAGAAATTATTTAGTTTTGCATCAGGATCTGATGCCAAATGTTGATATTTGAGATGTACCTGCAAAGGAGCTTCCCTGGAAACATCTTATTATAAAGAAAATTAATGGCAAGAAGAAAAGCAAGCTGTTGCTTTTTCTTCTTCCTCCTTCTTCTTTTGATTTGTCAAAACTTTTTAATTAATACACTTTGGAAATGAAAAAAAAAAAATCCTGGAAGACAAAGGACCAGAGACCTCCCTTTGGAAACTGAATCTGCTCTGGAACAAAAATCCAAAGCAATAAAAGCTGAAACTAATTTCCAGATGGAATAAATTGGTTCCAGGGTTTCTTGAGATTTTGGCCAACATATTGCACAGCTGAAGCTGAACTTGCTAATTTTACCAAGGGAAAATACCTCGACAGGGACACACTCCCCTTGAGACCCGGTGTGTTGCTTGTGCACACAGTTCTGTTTAGCCTCAGCAATCCGTTTCTCCCCATCTCCGAAGGCAGGGCACATGTCTCACTGAGACCGTCACTGGCACCCTCTCGGGCTTACAGCCTGGTGAGCCTCAACCCCCTGAATCACTTCAGAGTCGCCTAAACAGTCCCTGAATCCTGTCAGCCTCCAAACCTGGGCAGCCAGGCAAATTTTATCTGATTGGAACAGGGTGGGTCTGGTTTATTTATTGTTTAATTAAGTGTAATATCCTTGACAAGGTGCCTTATTGACATTGCAGCAAATTAAAGACCTTATTATGCGACAAACACTGTCATCACTCAAGCAAAACTTAGTTCAGAGGGGATTTTTGCTAGAGAAAGGACTGCAGTGTTTGAACACACTGTTTATCTGAATAACCTCCATTGCAGTGAATGGAAAAGTATTCTAGGGTGGAAAGATGAGGTTTGTCTCCACATTTTGCCTGTTGCCCCTCTGCTGAGATTGCTAACAATGACTGTGTTTTTGATGCAGACACCTGTCTGGAAGAAAAATCCCTTCTTTTTCTCAAGGCCAGGTGGCCAGATGTGGTGGTACATGGCTGCATCTGCATTTGAACCTGTGATACATAAGGTGGGTGAAAGGTTTTGGTTATCCAGTCAGTGGAGAATACTTATTTTTAAGAGAAAAAGCCCTCGTTAAAATACAGCAATATTTCCATGCCGTGAAATTACAGAACTTACTCCTTTCCAAGAAAAGAAGGGAAAAGGCCTTCTTAAAGCTTTTAAAAACAATAAAACTGTTTGTTTAATAAGTGCTCTTTTGCATGCTTGCCAACAGCGTAAACCATATTATCCAGAACAGTCATCTGTTTAGGGTTTCTAATGTTAAATAAAACCTCAACCAAGCACAAATTTGAGAATAGGCTGAAAACACTCCACTCACTGGCAGCTTATTCTTCAGCACACAGGGCGGGTGCTCAGGGATAGTTTTCCATATAACCACTAGCACTCGGTTCCTGCCTATATACATGATCCATAATTTGTCTTACATGACATATTGGAAATCAAGGGGAAATGTATTTGTTCATAGCTGAAGCATCTATCTATGTTATTCACAATTACTTTATTCCAGGTTCTGGGCTTTTGGCTGGCTAATCCAAGGTGGTCTTAGAGAAGATATGTGCTAGGCAGAGAGACAGTGCAGGCTCCCTAATTCCCTATGGGCCCGTAGAGTCACAAGCGCATTTACAAAGGGTTGGCCTATGCTGAAGAAAGGTTAGAGAGTGGCAGGTTATATCTTGGGAATTCTGCATCTTCTGTAGCTCTAGGTAATTTCTAGAGCCTTCTATCTGTGTGGATACCTTTCTTATTGGCTCAGAGTGGGTGCTTCTCAACCCCACTCTAGAATATGGCCAGATAGAATGCAGATTGACTACCCATAAGCATCCCCTGCTACTTAACTAAAGCCCTCCTGGTCTGCATATTTATGAAATTCAAATAACAACTGGCTTTTAAGTATCTTTATCATTGACCAGTGGAGATTATTTTAATTCATTCCCTGCATAGCAATGAAAACCAGTGGTGATATTCTTTTTATCCTGGTGGACTAGCCCCCCTCTCACTGTAGCCATATAGCCGTGGCAGAGCAGCCCTCCCAAACTGGAGAAGGGCTCTCACTCCACAGTGCTGACATGCCTGCTCGTGCATTACGTCTTGCTGGGGTGGGGAGAGGTCTTCTGTCTCCTGAGACCCTACTGCCTCTGCTAGCCCTACCTGGTGGACACCATCGCAGAGCAGTTACCGGGGAGAGGCACACCAGTCAGCTGGGGAGAAACACTGTATGCTCTTCTCCTCCTCCTCCTCCTCACATGTCAAGAAAGACATGGAATAGGAGGTATTCTGCCTCTGACAGCGGCTGACAACCCTGATCAATTTTGTTTAAAAAATATACTAATTAAATTATTTGAGCTTTATTGCAACACCATGTCCTCAAACCAGAACCTACCAAATAAGATCCTGTCTGCAGCCCCCTTCCTCCTTGTAAAACAAAGCAAGAAGGGAGGTTTGAATGCTTTGTATTCTTAGAGGACCAAATATCACGCCGCTGTGGGATTAATAGTAAAAGCTGTGGGGTTTATTCACCCACAAATGCCATTATTTTCCAAACAGAATGGCACATGTTAGGGCAACACACGTGTCACTAGGAAGCAAGAAGTTTGTTTACCTTGCTGAATATAGAATTGTTTCCAGTTTAACAGGTTTGTGTTAAAATGTTACCGACAATATGCATTTTTTTATTCTCTCCCATCAACCAAATTACAGACTGATTTTTTTTCTCCACTGGGGAGGGCAAAGGTGATGTAATGATCCACAATTTTCCCTCAAACATTCTATCCATATTTTATTAACTGAGTAAATTATTTAAACGTGTTCACTTACACACATACCTCCTCTTATACACACACCACACATTCCTGCCAGTGCAGCCTACCTAGATGTAATGAGATGCTCTTCTCTGGATCTTTTTGCCCAATCAGACTGTAATTAAGCCTATGAAGATGCAGATAAATGTGCAAGATGCTGGTTTAATTAAAAACGAAAATGAGGGTTTAAGTATCAATTTGTGTTCTATTCAATTATCTGCAAGATTCGTAAAGCAACTTTACCTTTCAGTACCTTTTAATTTTAAAAAAAAAAAAAAAAAAGCAGCACAAAACTAAACCTAACTCACCCTAAATTCATACTTCCAGATGGCATGGTTACTTCCACATGCAGGAGAAATGTTGGTATATTACAGAAAATCCCGTGAAAAACAAAATGATTGCATCAATTCATGGAGGGGAAAAAAACCACAAAACACAGTGCTGTCAGAAAACAGCAGACTGAGTCAATGTATAGCTTGCATATGGAAACAATGACATGATTGTTTACTCACTGGTTTAATGATATTCACTTTCTCCTAATGGCAATGTTGAAAATGTGAATGCCAGATGTTGAGCCTACAGCGCAGAAGCGATGAACACTGGAAAGTCTATAGAAAGGAATTTATCCTGACATCAAAATATAGTGTAACTCTTCGGTTTATTAATGCTGTGTGTGAGGATTTTTTTAATTTATAAAAAGAAATAGTTTTGTGTTTGCAGTTTAAATGTCCATATTTTATAACAGTTCAGCAACAAATTTACATATTTCCTGGAATCTGCAGATATAAAAGCGGTAAAACACTCCAGGCATTATTAGATAGTAGATTATAACCCATTACTATTGTTTCAATTAGCAATGTAAAAGTGACCTGCAGTGTTCAGATGACCCACTAATGGATTTAAATGCTTTCAAATATTAATGCAGGTTTTCTAAAGATGAATCCCAAACCCATTATTCCTGGAATAACCGTGAGCTGAAAAGCTGGCAATGATTGTGCATTATGTGGAAAGGCTCATGGTTAATTAAATGAATACCTAGCATTACACTGTTCACTTCAGTGCTACAAAATTATTTCTCATTGATTTTTACATTCTGAGCCCGTGATTCAATTTACTTCTGCAATTTGTGTTGTTGTGTCAATAAAATAGAACTGCTTGAAGATGGAAGCATTAGAGAGGGATACATACATTAAGACCCAATGAAAACCGTAGTTTTCCTATTTTTTCCCTATTGAAATATAATTTGTAGGCATTGCTTTTTTAATGTATTATTAATACAATTTTTGTTTGTTTCCATCTGCTCTTTCTTCATTTTTATATTCAGGAACTGGAATGTTAGTGATTGCTTAAGGGTGAATAGCTAATTTTTCAGTAACAAGTTCTCCTACTATCAAGAACAAAAGCACCATCAACACAAGTCTGTTATTTCATGTTAAATGGACTAGAAGGGCTCAATTCATCAAAGCAATCATGCTGGAGAGTCAGGGAGTTTTTAATTTGGCAAGTACATGAAGTTGAATTTTTAAGTTATTAAAATGAAGAATTCTGAGAAGTGAACGGAGAATCAGAATCAGCTCAGCATGGTTTTTGGGAAATGCCCATTCTCTTTGGTGTACAATACTGCCTGGAAGAAGGGGGAGAAACTCTTCCCATGGAAATGCTCACCGAGGAGGACTGATGAGAGTAAGCTCTCTGGTGGGTTGTAACACTTAACTGCTGTTCTTTAGGATACTTTTACTGTCTGAAGCGGGGCTTGTGTGTTACTTCTGCACATTTTCCATGATTCAGTTGATAATTCTCTCAAGGATCTTTGGTCTTGGCCACCTGTGAGAGTTTGCAGGACACATGTATTTTATAACATCTGAAAATATTTTAAATTAATCCCATTTATACTTGAGTTATGTTATACACAAGGTGAATGCAGTAACATTTACCTCACTTTTCTCTTGGGACTTTAAGTAAATTTGATCTCCAGGGTCAGGAAGAATTAAGAATGAGTACTGCATGTCAAACTCTAAGCCCTCTGCAACCCTAGTCAGCTTCCATGATGGGTTTGGATAATAGCAAGATCTTAGCAGAAATGCACTTATGGATCTCCTTGTGTTGCATTGTACCTAAATGATTCCTCTCATGGTCATTATTATTTTCAAGGTAAGTTTTTTTAAGCCGGTGTGTGAATCTCAATTTTCTTACATCTGGGAGAATCGAGAGTAATTCCATTAGAGTAGGTGGAACCATAATGCTGTAAAATCAGTGTAGGTGAGAAGATAATCAGGCCCACACTGCTCATTGTGTGACACAGTCCTGTAATCACTTACTTGCATGAGTAATGCTGTCTTCAGGAAGTTCACCAAGTTCAATTGGATTATTCGCATGAGTAAGCATCCCCTCATGTGTGTGCACCCTGTTTTCATATGTTTAATGCTTCCAAAAGGGAAACTAACTATAAACCATCATTATGAAGAAGCAGAAGATATATAAAACACTTTAATAAGCTGGTAAAAAATAGAATTAAATTATTAAATTAGAAATATAAAAAATATACAAATGCAGAGAGGACAAATTTGGTTTTGCTTCAGGGCACTACTTTTCAGAAATGAGAAGGTGTGGCAGAAAATCCTATTCAAAGTTAGGATCTTTATAATCTCAGATAATTAAATGGCTGGGGAGCTGTTTCATGTTCACCAACTAGGACAATGCATTCGGAACTAAAATGCACTTATGTGTAACCTCACGTAGAGCATTAGCCATTACTTGAACCTTGACCATGAGCACTCAGTGTGACAGTAACCAGTTTTACATCTAGACCCAGCTAAATGAGGATGCATGTTTGTGATATGGTTTAGAGACTTAGTCTTTCTGATGGCAGAAAGAACCAGGTTGCAACTGGCTTAACTGGAAAAGGATCTGACTCTCATTACTAAAGGTAAGAAGCCCTGAATGTAATTAAAGATTTCCTGCAAAATGGGATCACTGTGTCAGGATTCATACAAAGGATGAATATCACGCTATGCTATCATCTGTAGGTAAATACTACTTATGTACTTTTTATTTTTAGTGAGGGGAAATGTCATTTATTCATTAAAATGTGAAAAAAATCTCCTAGCCACTATATCCCTGCAATGAATCATTTTCATTTTATCGCTCTCTGGAATGCTGTTTCCTTTTTTTTTCCCACTTAGCAGAAAAATAATACAATTATTTCCCCTTGTTATGTTGTCCATTATGCTATAAAATACAATGAACAAACCCCACTAGTTTGGCTTGTAGAGAGTTGCTTCCTGAATGTGAACTGAAGAAAGCCATCTGCACTGCAGTTGCACATGCCTCAGCTGTAAGAAGGTGGTGGTGGGTCGGAGATGCTGTTCTGGGGACTTCCATGGCATGGACATTGCTGTCCCATCACAGGTAGGATCATGTAGGCAAAACTCCTATTAATATTAAGTGGCTGTTTTCCTTAAGAGAGAGGTACAGAGGCGGATTCAGCAAATTGCAATTGAACAGTCTGATCACAATTAATGAAAGAACCAAAAGCCATATCTGAGGGAGTATTTAGGACATTTAATTAGTTTCAAGATGAAACTTAGGAAGTATATGAGTAAATCATTAAAGTTTCCCATCTCCCAGGCTGCTGAAGCACATAGCTTTATGCAGGTAGATGCTCTCATACAGTCATGGCCTGGCCTGTCTTCTTTGGTCCTTATTTTGAATCAGAGAAATTTTCAGTCCTTTCTATTCAATGGTTTAGCTTCAACAAAAAGGGATCTTCTGCAATGGAGGTAGAAACAGCAAAAAGAGGACCTCAAACCTAGATCACGTGCTCCTCAGGCTGGTACACTGAGCATCAGGGTGTCCTCTGCAGTCCTCCTTTGGCACTTGTTTCTGCAGGCAAAGCCTGTGCCACAGTCTGCCTCTAAAGAATGACTAAGACACCGTTTTCCTTGAGGGGATTCTGGTCTGTGAATGTGAGCTTTACTCAGGTATGTAAAAAAGGACTGAATGAAGCAACTGACTCAAAAAAGTAGATGGGGTTTCAGAAGTCTCTCTTTCTGCAGCATTTGCTCTTGTCTAAGATATTCTCCTACCTGTCTACTTCTCATGCTTCTAATGCTCCAACTGGAAGGCACTGTTTGGGGACCTTAGGCCAGTACAGGCATGCCTGGTTCTGGGCTTTACCAGCTACCAGAAGTCAGCAGAGATTATGCACATCCATCCTCCTCCAGCTAGGATGGGAAACAGGGAACAAAGAGGATCTTTTATCTCCTGGCTGTGCACACAGAGGGGATGTCTTCCAACCTGCTTTCTTTGGTGGTGATGTTAGCAGAGGGAGACATGGACACCAAAATCCTGTACAAGTTAATTCACTCCTGCTTTGGAGAGGCTGTAGTCCTGGTTCAGCTCTGGTGCAATTTCTTCTCAACCAAGTCTCCAACTCTAAATTTCCCGAAGTTAGAAAGGTCGATCTAACCATAAAACTTTAGTATTGACCATCTCTGAGGTTTTTTTTTTTGTTTAGAAATACACATTGCTTCTGCTAGTTGTTCACACAATCCTGTATTTCCTACTCATTGTTTTAAATAGACAATTTTGCCAAAGCAAGACAACAGAATTTGGTCCTTTTTAGATCCACATATGCTATGATTGCAAGTATTCAAGATTAAATTACATGAACAGAAAAACAAATATCCTGTGTAAAAGCTATTCTGTAAAAGCTATCTAGTCTAATTAGAAAAAGAGAAACAGAAATTATTATAGCAATAAAGAATTAGAACACAATAAAGAATATAGATTTTAGAAATTTATTGTAGATTACCAGCACCATGTATAGATTATACAGCTGTGAAGAAGTCATTTGGAGAAATATTTAATTACCAATACAGTAAGTGTAAATGTTGAAGGCTAAAAGTATCCATTAGAATTCTGTATTTTTAATAAAAGGTAAAAATAAGACAATTGTTTGGACAAAGGACATAGGGAGTTTCTACAAATTAGTAAAGCCAGATAGCAGTTATGTGTGCAAGATTTATTATTAATTATTCCTTATGAAAAATGTAATTGAATTTGGAAGAAATTCTGGGGAAAAAAAGGAAGGTACAGGATGAAAGCTTTTTTTTACACTAAGATAAAAAAATCTGCAACTGCATTTTATGCAAAGCTTGAAGGGAATTCAGATCCTTTGTTATGGTTCATATATTTTCAGCTTCCCACGTTTAATCATAACAGCCTCCTTGTGGTTTAATTATGATCAGAGTTCTGAAGATGATTCAACCACTTGCACCGAGAATTTGACTTGCATTGATCAGAAAAAAAAAATAAATCTCCAAGTCTTAATTAACCATTTAACTGAAAAACATTCCTTTCCTGAGACTCTGCCTTATGCTATGATAAACTAAAGATGCATAAACTGTGAATCAGAACCTGGGAAAAACATATAATAGCTGCTTACGGGCTGCAACTAAGATTGCAATTAAGTATGTTGGTATGAATTTAACCCCTTTGAACACAAGCTTTTGCATGGGTTTCACACCACAATTAACCAGATTTGAGGAAGACGTAGTGGATACATATCGCATGCAATTAGTAGATCTCAGGTGCGGATATTCACTATCGGACAGTAGTCCCTACACAAATAAGTGTCAGATTTTCAGCAGTGCTCATGAATTCAGTGGGTCCAGAAGGAGGTGGAGGCTGAATACTTGTGAAAATCCCATTCCCCATGCAGGAAGCTTCTTGAATACAGCATCAGTGGTAGTGCAAACCCTCTAGGTATTCTGCTTTAATTTGCCCTCAGTATTTCAGCCTAAAATGAAGCAAGTCTTTTAGCTGTTGCAAATTTCACACACAATTGTGAGGACAGGTCCTGAGACTGCTTACACCTCTTCTATCTCAGTGACTAATTTTAGTGGCTTGTCAGAAGTAAGTTCAGCTAATATTTTTCCATGGAAAAGAAAAACAAAACCAGTATTTTTTTTCTTTTCAGTTATGTAATATAATGGAGAAGGAGTTGAAATGATTGAATGCATTTCTAAGATCATCACCTGCATCAAAAAACCTAGTCAAATAAATGACTTGAAAGGGGAAGGTATGTTGCTGTAAAACTTAACCAACAGCTAAATCCACACAACTCTCCCATCTGACAATTTAATTCTTGGCCACTTGGTAATTTTAGTTTTAAATCAGGTGAAATTATGGGATAATAAAAACATACCTGCTAACTCAGATGAGGAAATTCAGCAAATATAATCAAGTCATTTACATAAACACTGGATGAGCACATATATGCTTTTCATGCACTGACCCAGACTTCAGATTAAATTGAACTGTAGTTAGAAGCACAATACGGAAGTATAAAATTGAAAAGTCTGTTCTTATTTGTATGCTATGAGAATGAGGCTTTTAACAAAGATTCCCACTTCTGCTAGTCCCTAAATCTTAACAACACTAGAAAGGAATTCCTGTGTATGCTAGGATCTGCTCTATGTTAACTTTTAATTTCTTTAGTTTTCAGTCCTATTAGAGATTGTCCAACAGGACTAATCTGAGTATTTTGTACTTAGAAGGACATTATCACAAATTCTCACCTCAGTGAAACTCTTAAGGTGTCAAGTTGTAATGACTTAATCAAGTGCAGATCTTAAAACTTTAAAAAATCACGCACGCCTTTGAAGGAAGGTTTAAAAAATATGTATAGGAAGGAAATGTAAAATTTGACATAACTCCAGCAAATTTTTTTTTTTTTTAATTTAAAACTTAAATTAAAGGCAGCTGAAAGTTTGCTTGGAAATTAGTGTGCAACAACCTTCTTTGAGATAAGATTAAACTGCTGCAATGCTGAAATTTGTTGTTGATAAGGAAGCTTAAATGTATGACACTATGCTGTATTTTGCCTCCCTTTCACTCAGAAAGTGTATTCATTATAATAAATTCACACTTTACTATGTAAAATTCATTCATATAGCCAGAAGCTTATAAAAAGAATATAGACTAAAGAGCAAGTTGCATAATGAGATCTAATCTGTGTAAAATAAGTCCCAGAAGAAATGTCCTTTACTTTGATCATATCCCTTGAAACAAGATCCCCCGCTGGAAACCACAATAAAACGGGAGCTTGGGAAAACTCGCCTGGCAAGCAAGTTAGGTTCTTAAAAACAAAAGCCAGCCGAGCCCACCGACCTCATGATCCCAGCCAAAACGTAATTAAGGCTAATAAAATCTTTCAGACTCCTGGAGGCTTGATGGGCGAATAAAGATTTTGGGGGGGCTCATGGTGTGCTCCTGAGCTCTCCTCTCTGCCTCTGTGGAGCTGAAACCTCAGCTTGCTGCCATGTGCAGGAAAAGACCCGAGGACCATCCGGAGGGAGATGGCAGCATGCGGATCCCTCCTCAGCACATACACACCCATGTGCACAGACACACGCACACATGTGCTCCCCATCAGGGGAATTAGCAGCCCTTCTGGGTCCCTGGGTATTTTAGCGCTGGCTGGTGCCTCTGATTCACAGGGACAATTTCCGAGTTGCTCTTCACTGCCAGCACAGTGGGTGAATCACCACTGTTGGGAGATTATAATGCTAAATTAATTTTTTTAAGTGCTTTGCTCTTCCAGGATGAAAGGTATTATGCAAATATAAAATCTCCTTATCATGAACTGTGAACTTAGAAAGACACACTGTAGTGGCCACTAGTTTAAACTACTAGCAAATAGCACCCTGTGCCTGAAAGGAAAACGCAAAGAAAACAATTAGTTTCTTTAGCAACAGTATTTCCCAATATTGTACTTTAGTCCATAACACCAGGAATCATTTTAAGTCATGAAACAAGATATATAAATATATAAACAGTCACTTATCAGGGAAACACTGACATCTTAAAAAGAAATTAAATAATTAATATCGAAAGACATTTTCTTCCCAACACGGTAGACTGCCTGACAGTGTTAGTATACAAATACATTTCTTGAGCACCCACCAGCGTAACACCCTCCAAGGTAATCACAGGTGCTGGGCACACAGCAATATAAGCGGTTGAAGGCGGAGGGCCTCCGCACCCCAGAAGTAAAGTTGCTTAAAGGAAAGCACTCACTTTCCTGCACATAGAGAAGAGTGCAATTAATTTATTTCATTTTCTGTAGAAACAGTGAGCTGAACTAGTGTCTGGTTGCGCATCTGCTGTGCCATGCACTTGGGACGGATTCGAGGGGAACAGTTTATCCTGCTGTCCTGATTAGGCTGAACTGTTCAAATTTTCTGCAGTTTTGTCACAGTGGTGTCTGAGCACACCTGGGTAAATCAGATCTAAACTCTGAGCTTGGCAGCAGTTTTACTTTTTCTCTTCTTCCTCTGACAGTCGGGAGCTCTGGGTGGGGTGAAGGTGTTTCCCAGCGGCAGGTTACCTCTTTGCCCAAGCCCACGGTGAAACCCTGCGCTTCCTGCTGTGCCAGAGCACTCGTGCTGGTGCCACACCAAACCTGCCACTGCCACAAGCCCTGAGGACACCAGGGCTGACACCAGTTTTTCAGGACAGCTGGAGTTAGGGGGAGGAGGACTTGGTGGAAAGCTGAGGAAGGCAACTTAGCTTGGTCCTCAAATCTTTCATGATTAATAATATTTGCCCTTCGTTTTGGTTTATTTTGAGGCAGCTGCTCTCTGGTCAGCAACCCATCACCCACACAAACCACTTGTGGTGTTGGAAGGGGATGGGCAGCCTCTCCTGCCTGTTGCTGGGACAAGTGCTGGAGATCATGGTGTAGGGACAGGAGAAACCCGCTGGCTTGGTTACCCCCCATCCTTCCCCAGAATTACTCCCCACCACCCCAAAGGGACCTGCATGACACTACCAATCTTTTGATAAGCCTAGCCCTATCTTTTCCCTGCCCTTTCCCTTGTCCCCTTGGTGTGGAGGAGGAGCTTTGCTCCCTGGGTAGCCACAAAGTAATGGAGAAAAGGTCTTTGCTGTCTCTCTGCCCCCAGCACACACGGGCAATGCTGTCTGGCCATTTGTGATGAAATGATGAAAAGTAATAACTGTTTCAGTATTTCTCTAATAGCTTTTTTCCCCATTTGGCTTCATTTCATATATACATAAACCAATTTACAAATATTATTATCAAGGTTGAGTTATGAGAAGCTTATCTGATGTATGACTTGCTTTAAAGACTGTTAGAAGAATAACTTCTGCATAATAAAACCTCAGGAATACACAAGTGATCTTAACAAATACAGTATGACTGCTGTGTGGTTTCCCGTTGCCTTTGTAGTTTCTAAGACACTATAACATTATTTAATTAGCTAAAATTTCCTCTCTCTTGAGGATGGAAACTCAATGAAATGTCAACAATGCTGTCAGTCTGCTTCAGGCTAAACTCATTACACAAAGACTCGCGATAAAAATAGCCCAAGACAGATTATTTTGTTGCAAAACATAGGCCCACACAACTTATGCCTCAGAAACCAGATGTGAAATCCATGCAAGTGCTGCATTTTGAGGGTTAATGGGACTGTTAAGTTCCACCAGGCAATTATAGATGCTATGTGCTTTCACTGTTCTATATATGACCAGCAAAAAGGAAAAAGACTATTAAATCCTGCCAATGATTTCTCACAGATTGTTTGCTGAGGGATATTCTTACATCAGTCAAAGGCTGATATGAAATCTATATCTTTGCTTTAAAAATTCACCTTCTTCCATCACTGAGAGAGTGAGCAGAGATTATATTTTAAATAAAACGTGGTGAGGAGTAAAGAAAAAAATTGTTTCACTTAATCTGAATTATAACTGATATTTCAGAATACATGTGCTCATTACTAAGCATAATAAAATTTGGCATTTTCTATTGTCAGAGGGTTTATAAAGGCTAAATTTCTTGATTTATTTAAATAGACAGATAGGAAAGAGCAAACTACAAAAACAAGTGCTATATACTGAAGGCATGTGAATTACCTCCTTCCCAAGGATAATGCAAATTAGAAGTATGTAAAGCTTTGTCTGCACCTGGGATCTTTAATGAGGATAAAGAAAAATCAGACGGAGATTCTCCTGGGAAAAGAGAGGATCGTTATTTGAATAACCTGCAGTGAATTCTAATCAATGCAACGTGACTTTGAAAATGAATGTGGTCTTTCAACCCGCTGTACATGAGCCATAATATTAATCATAACTTCATGGTACAGTAAAGCCCATGACAAATGGTTATTCAGTGGACTAACGAAAAGACCATTCATAGTGGGAGGAAGGTAAGGGCCATATTACCCAGTAATTTTTTTGTTTTGTTTGCAAAAACATCTGTCTAAATATATAAATTTATATACATATAGATGCATATATGTGATCATGCATGTGTGTGTGCATGCACATGTGCTCGTATGTGTATGCCCTCCGTTTAGAACATAAGCATGAAATAGGTTCATTTTCCTTCAGGAGTAATATGAACAAGCAGTGTCTTATCCTGTTATGCTTCAAAGAATATTATCTAGTGTTACACTAGTTAACACAAAGCTTGGGATAATTTTTTTGAAACAGAGGTTTCTGGATGCATTAGTCATGTATCTTCCAGTGTTTGAAGCCTCTACGGTGCCTCTAAAAGGCTGGAGGTAATATGTGTATTTTCTCTCAACTACTAAGCTTTGTTCACCTTCCTGTGTTTGTTGGAAGAGTTTAACATAAAGCGTGGTTCACTGCTGCAAAGTAGAAACACAATGCTGATTTATTTACTTAGAGCACAAAGCAAAACTTTCATATATTTTTTCCACCTCAAGAATGAAAATCAATAAACTTTTTGACATTCTCGCTATTAACATGTTTACATCAGTGAAACAAGCTGTGTCAAAAATCAGAATTTCAAAGAAACACTTATAAAGGAAATCAGATGTATGTTTGCAATATATTTTAGGGGTGAGTACATATTTTAGCCAGAGGGTTATTTATGTAGGATACAAGGAAGTAAATATATCTTGTTTTGTTGATGTGATGTGGTGAGGATGTTCATATATAAGCAGTAAAATGTGACAAGCTATGCCATAAAATGTAATGCACCAACATGCGTGATGAGATTGTTTTTTTCTTCCCTGCTGTGACTATCCCCCACTCGCAGGAGGCATTTGTCACCTTTGCCCATGGGTGGATGTACACCCTGGAGGTCTGGCCAGGCAGGGAGCTCCAGTGCAGCAACCCAGCCAGCATCATGGAGGGGTTGGGGTTGAGTTGTGTGGAGACGGCGACAGAATCTGTACAGCATGGGTGTAACCACATTAATAGATTCACATATATACTAAAGTACAACAGCTGCCTGCAGCAGCCCTCAGGCAAAAGCTCAAGAGTGCAAGGGCCTTGAAGGTTAAGCTCAAGATCTGTCAGTCTGGGGTAAGAAGTAGACTGCAGAAGTAAAGGCCTTCCACTTGCAATGTCTTGTCATCTGACCCTGGACACTCAAACTGATAGCACAGACCTATCGTGTATCAGTGATCCAGGGGAAAAGAGGTTGTCTTTCCTATACCTGAAAAATTAGTAACATAAAAGAATAATAAGAGCAGACCTGTGAAAGGAAGGGGAGAGTCACCACGGATAACTGGCTGAGCATGTGTTCAGGCTGTAAAAAGCAAACAGAATCCCTGGACATAAATACTATGGGATACCCAGCAGGTGCAGCATCATAAAGTTTATCTTTGCAGTACTATTTCTTTTGTCAAATCTTGTTAAAAAAAACAAAAACAAAACAACAAAACAAACAACCAACAAACACAAATGAAAAAACACAATCCAAAATCCAAAGAAAGTGCTACAAGGTAATTTGGATCTGCGGGAGGGACATGGTGGTTGCAAAGAAGCTCAACCTAGGTAGCTTCCCAAAGTGAAGGGTAAGGGGTGATTTGATCAGAGTGTGTAAATATGTTTTTGGGCAGGAGGTTACTTGAAGAACAGGGATGTTTACTTTAAAGAACAAAGATCTAGGAAAATACAATTTTTAACAGAAAGAATAATTAGCCTTTGAAATAAGACATTAAGAAATTAATTGAATTTTCCACTACTTCAAACTTTGAAAAGAAGGCTGGATAGCTTTCTAGAGAAGATGTCATAGCTCCTTTGAAAGGTGTGGGCTTGATATAAGGAGTGTCTGGTGAAATTTTATGGTCTATGTTAACGCAAGCAGTCAAACACAATGATAAAAACTAGGCACAGGTTCTTTTAGGACCGTTTCTGCCTTTTCCCATTAATGCTGGCTGTTTTGATGCATATTCTGTTTTAACAGATATCATAGTGGCCCCATAGATGAATAGTTGCCTGATTGGATCAGAGTTGGTCCACTGACTCTGAAGTCTGTTAATTTTGCTGTAAACCAGTGGATTAAATAACAGTAACAGGATCCATACCAGCCTGACAATGTATTTGCTTTACTTGTTTCAAGAACATAAGTATCTCCTTGAGCTAGTCTCAAGGACACATAATAAAGCATATACCTTCCTTTGAAGAACATCTGAGTTTTAAAAGCTTAACAAGAAATTCAGGATTTCTTGAAGATTTCTGACGAAGGATGATGAAGGATGACAGTAAGTCATTCAGTGGTTACAGAGGGGCACCGTCACCAGACTCTCCCAGATGTTTTCTTGCCATTATCCTTGGTCTTACCTGTTTTGACCCTGAAGTTAAGCTGTTGTGGCTTGCTGCCGTACCTGGGAAGATCTGGTCTCAGTATTGCTGTGCTTTATTTTAGAAGATTGTCTTGGCTTAGTTGCATTTTATACTGTGAACTTAAACTGTTGGTTCTTTGTTTCTTATTTTTTTTCTTGTGGAGGACAGCCTTTGTCTTTAAGAAGAGAATAAATACCTAAAGTGGGGGAATATGCAGCTCTCACTCTCCTCTTGCAGCAGCTTGGAGCAGCAGGAAATCAGACTGCCTTCTTGTCATGGACATAGACCTAAGCCATCAAGCGGTCTTTGCACGGCGTCCAGGCCAGGTGGTCAGTTACTCAGAGGAATACAGCTTGGTAGCCTGATTGCTCAAGGACAAGTAGGGAGTTGAAGTCCTCAGGGGACTTTCCAGATTTCTCCTGTGGTTTTATGGAGGGCAACAAGTTCCTGTTGGGTTTCAGGAACAGTGAACCACTGCTTAAACCACTTTCTTTTGGCGAAATCACTGAAGAAAAAGATACTCCTGAAGCATGAGAAGCACAGGCAAAATGCACTTCGCATTTTTCCTAACTCCCTTTGTTCTTTGTATCAGCAAGATAATATCGTTTGACTGAAAGAAAAAATAAATCCAAGTCTTATAAAATTAACCATGGAATTTAGATATACCTCTGAGTCCAGATTTAAAAACAAGACAGATTTTAACAAACTTAAGGTATTCCTGGCTGTATTTAGATAGCCTGGAATATCAGTATTTCAGGCCACAGTGGTCATCCAGTATGGATGATCTACAGCTTGCCTCTGGATTTTTTCAACATGACTTTCTTTATTAGCCAGTATGGACCACTCTTTCTTAAGCTGTCTTTTGTTTGCTTGATACTATTGTGTTTTACTTCTTCTAAGCTAACCAGATCTGAAACCTGAAATCGCTAGGTCAAAAATTTCACCATCTGGGGCTCAAACTGACTGTCCCATTTTCTTATTCCTTATCTCAGGAACAAAAGTTTGGATATAATAACTAAGGAGGATGGTGCCATTAGAAAGACTCTAATGTGATTAAACTAGGCTGCTCATGAAATTAGTTCCTATCTAAGCCCAAGGTCTAAAATTTTTTTGTTCTTAATTATGCCATAGCTTTGGATGCTTACGGTACATATAAAAAGTCTGATCTTTCGTTATATGTGTCTTCAAACACAAACTATTCAAGATCTGAATTTGTCATGTTTCTTGTGGTTAGTTTTACTCAAACCATTCTGGAAAACTTAATAGTGAATTAGACTTGGATTGTAGAAAACTACCGGATACTTAAAAGAAAGTATAGAATGATTTAGGCATCTCTATCAATCTGTATACTCTTTGCTGTGCTACTGGGTTAACCCCAATAAATTGCAGTTTGCTGTAAGAATTTTATTTTCAAAGCCTTTCTACAGCACATCAGTTTAGGAGTGATCTCAGGGAGGGCTTACTGCATACCTACTCCTGTCTATCCTAAATGCAAGAATCAACATTGAACAAAAAATCATTCATTCAACAAAGAATAAAAATTTGAGTCCCAGTGAACTCACAGAGAGTTTGGCTGCTCAGTTTAGTGGAGTCATCATCACTCGTGAGTTTCAGTTGCACTTTCATACTATTTGAATGATGCTGGAGTTACACAAAGGGAAGAAGGAGTAAAACCACTCCCATCTAACCAGAGGGGTCAGAGAGGGAAGAAATTTCAGCCCCATCCTTCAGAGGAGAGATATATTCTTTAAACTGCTTCTTTTTCTCCTATTTCATAGTGGTTTAAAATACTTAAACATTTTTCAAAACAACTTGAACAGGTGTTGTTTTAGATTCACAGAGTCACAGAATCACAGGATGGTTGAGTTTGGAGGAGGCCTCTGGAGGTTATCCGGTCCAACCTCCCTGCTCAAGCAGGGCCATGCAGACCCAGCCCCCTAGGACCATGTATTCAGCTCAAACTGGATTTACCAGTATTCAGCCTAGATGATGACCTGCCTTGATTCAGGGTCAAAAAAAAATCCTGAACTCTAGTCTGCAGACATGATCTAGTGCCTTTGATCCTACCCACACCCCATTCTGACATTCTTATTTCCTTGGACTACTTTCCGATGTTATTCCTTCCTCTTCCACCATCGTGACAGACCTGCAGCTTCTGTTTCTAACACTCAGATCTGTACCAGAAAACAGAATGTCAGTACAATGGTAATAGCAGCCAAAGTCCTTCCTAGCCCTGCTTTAGCTTCATCCCCGCAGCTGTTCTCTGGTATCATTTTATCTTTGTCCATTTTACATTGTCATGGTATATATGAGCTCCAAAAATACATTGTAAAAGTGGAAGAAAAGTGTGATACCTATTTTCTTGCTTCTTCACTATGGCCTACTGTCATTTTGGGCACAGAAGTAAAAATAGAAACAATTATGGGGAAGGGATGTCACATGGAAGTAGGCTGATATTCTATATCTTGGTAACATGATAGCACCAAGGATGTCCCCAGTTTCTCCTTCTATTAAAAGAAATGGCCCCTCACAAGCGTTGTTCAGATAGCTTGATAATTGCCAGCATCAGACGAAAAACAAACTGGCATTGATAACAGATATGACCCTGTTCCTGCTAACAACAGAGAAAACTGTCAGGATCAGACCCAAAAGAAACAGTAATAGAAAGATCTTATGTCTGATTTCAGTCACATAGAAGGATTATTGATTTATCCAAGGGTTACTGAAATGAAGATCTGGCTCATGGTTCAGGTGAGGATGGGAGGAAAGTGATTACTGCTTTATTACAGGCCTTCCCTGTAGATATGGGGTGTGGAAATAATCAGGGCTGATCTTACAGGGAGTGCAGCAGATGCACAGCATCTGGTCTCTGGTCTCCAAGGCTACATCTATACTAGTAAACTAAACAGGCTTAGGACATGTTTAAGCGCTGGTCTATGAGATCCATAATGTTTAACCCTTACCACTGTCCCTGGAGTTTGGCCCATGCCAAGCAGCACTGCTCGGGTGCTCAGGTCAGCAGCTGTTCCCCAAAGTCAGTGGGGACGAGCCCACCTTGTCCTCGGGGAGAAGAGAGTGAGCCAGAAAGAGTGAGAGCTGAGCTGAGCTGTGCAGGGCTTGAAGTCAGGGGAGGTATAGGCAGAAAGAATCCCCAGATAACTGGTTTCTGACCATGCCTAAGGGGTCTTATCTACTCTCACTTTCTGTTGATATAAAACACATAACCAAAGTGTTTCTCCCAAAGAAAGCACATACTCAAATAATTTTCCATTGTCCTTTTGATTAAACGGATGAGGGACCAATTTTCATCCCAGCTCTGGTTCATATACTTTAGAAGAAAACTGTTGTCTACAACTAAAGCCCTACAGCCACAAGGCAAATGCACACAAGTCTGGTCTTCAACCAGCTGATGACAATTTTCCCTGCTCTAGCTCCAGTGTCTAAAATTGACTTGGTCACCATTTGTTCCCTGGGACACGGAACAATGTGCTGGGACAGTATGAGTTTCCCTCTTGAAATGGATATCAAACTCCTCCTCTGACTTCAGTAAGCAGAACTGCACCACTGGCTTCCTGGAATCCTAAATTATAACCCTGGGGGGTGTGTGTCTTAGCTTTTTATTATTATATCATGGAATTTGGTGCTGTTATGTTTCACCATAGCCTCCAAGTATCTCCCATGTAGAATAGACTGGTGAGAGGGAAGTCCCTGGTGGGTTTCCTGATTTTTTTGGCTCATCTCCTTTTTGGGGTTAATTTAATCAAAATTTAAAAAGGGGTAATTAGATTTTTACAACTTTTTTACAGAGGCAAAAATTTAAACCTATTTCCACATTGAAGAAATTTGGAAGGTGCCCAAGATTTCTTTTCAAAGTAACATCATCAAATAATATTCTCGTGTATCTGAGATTTAACATTTCAGATTCTTTCCCCTGCACCTTTTATTGTTCCTATTTACAGTGCACCTGAAACACATTGTGTAATTGGCAGAGAGCCCAGATTTTCCATTTAAGAACAGTTTGATGATTTCACTTTTTCTTTCTCTCTCTCTTTTTTTTTTTGAAGACAGCAGGTGCTCTACATTGTAAACAATGCCAGTCGCCATAATATTATTAGCTTTTGCATTTTTATTACATTTTTGCCTCCCTACATATTTTAAACTTCGTTGCAAGGCATTTTTGGCACTAACTCAGAAAGCTTCTTATTTCATAAGGAAGATGGATACCAGTGAACACAGTGCTTTGTTGTCATTTATAATTAGAAAGCGTAAGATTTACTTAATCATTAAACCACCCAATATTTGCGGGTTTGTTTCTCATTTTCTGTGTGATACACCTACATCTGTCCCATGCAGTACATTAATTTCTTTTTCTGTAATGTGGATTTTTCAAGCATTTAACCCTTGTCTTTGTATGGCATCAAAATAATCTTTTATAACATTGCTTTTCTCCTCCCTATCACCTTGCCTAAGATCCTGTAAGCAGCATTTCAGATTTTTCACAGTTTGATGGGTCAATAACCAGAACTGACATAGCCCAGTGGTTCTGCAATTACTCTTATTGTGTACTGAGAGTTTATATTCCATTGGTTATTAAAAATGTGTGCAAACAAATGGAGTTGAAGAAAAACAAATCAGAAAATCATTTTAAAAGAAATCTTGACAAAAATCAACACAAGAAGGAGCAGATGAATACTCCAGAAATGCAAATAACACAAGGCAAGAATTGTCTTTATATGCAAGGTTTTTTTAATGTGTGTGTTTACATGATTTCTAGATAGAGGAGATATCACTTGAAAACAGATTTAGGCAAATGTCATGTGCAATAAATATTTATGGTTAGAATTATTTGTGGTTTCAATGAGGTCTTCATTAGCAAACAAAGGAAAAAATATCAAGCTATTTTCATGTTTATACAGCAAGGATGTCTTTTGCTAAACTGCATTTTGAGCTACATTTTTTTTCCAGATCAATTCAATAAGTGAAAGCCCAACAGAGAACAGATGCAATATAAGAGCAATAAAGGGAAGTAAAAAAAATTAAAAATCCTTTGTTCTCCCTGCAGTACATCCGTAAATCTATTAGTGTTATTTTCCTTTCTTCTCTTTTTTGCATCCCAAGCCAGATCTCAAGTTCTCTGAAGCAATCCTTAATCAAGCTCCCCAAAGGCCTACGACTGCATGCAGCAATTTCTCCCCTGCTCTCAGCACAGATGTTTCGAGCACATTCCATTACACCTACATGCCATTACAGCTAATGGCTTATTCTGATGAAGAAAGCTGCTTTCTGCTCAGTGCAGCAAAGGGGAAAATAGCCTCCTGTACAGTTCTTACACTGCAACAATGAAATGTGGGGGCAGGTGGTACAACAGAACTCTCTAATGTTAATTACATACTGTATTACCCCCAAATTTGGCTGGTCATTAATTATGCTAATTTACCTTCCTGAAAATTAGCACCATTCATGTGAACATTCGAGCAGTTTTTAGCAAAATGAACTATGGCAGAGCGGTTTGTAAACTTAAGCCTTTTGAACTACCCAAATGCAGGATTGCAGTGGCTGCAAGACGTGCTACGGAAGGGGGACCAGGCTGGCAGGCAAGGGACCCCGCCAGCAGCACCCGCCCCATCATGCACTCCTCTGTGACCTTGGACAGGCTGCACCTAGCTGCTCCGTGCCTCGGTTTCTGTCTGTGGAAAATTATACCTGCCTCAAATAGGCCAAATCTGCTCATGTTTGAAGAGCAGCATTTGATTCATGAGTGCTGAAAGGACGACGACCCTTTCTGCTGCAGACCTTTATGCTTCAGATTACTGGGAAAGCTGAAGATATCAGATAAACAATCAAAGTGGTTTTCTCAGGCAAAGAATATTTATCAGTATTTAAAGAAATAAAATTACCAGTTCAAATCTTCCTTCGGAACAAAGGGGGAAAATGAAAAAGTTAAAGATTTCTGTTGTCCATAATAAGCCTTAATAGACCCCATGCTTTGCTAGAGAGGATGACGTCAAAAATGCAAAGCTAGCGAGCAAATACCTCTTCTAAGTCCTTAAACCTGTCCATGCAACTCTGCAATGATTTTTTGTATATATTTAGATTACATTGGGTCTCTACGAAGAGTGATGTATGTATGAAGTATGCCTATAGTTATAGATTGATTTTTTTTTAAACTGTTCATAAAAAATTAATCTGTGTCTTCTTCCAACAAAACCTAAGATTTTACCATATTGATTATAGGCCTAACAAAGTAAGGTATCAGATTTAGATTCAATTTGTTTTCCTATGAATTAAATACATTAAATCACATTTTACTCATGTTGAAATTGATTGAGTTTCAGAGTTAAACAAAATATCTTCTCTACGTTGTGAACTGTCTCCATTTCTTCCTCAAGGCTGCTGTTTTCTTCTATCCATCTCCAAGAAGCCATCATCATATTAACATAGATGACAATCTGGCAAGGAGGTGCTGATCAAAGATAAATTTCACACTCGCACTTCGCATTTTCTAATTACACCATCTGTGTCAGACTCTTTCGTGGCAGTTCTGCCCAATCTGTCAAATGCTGCATGCCTATGGGAATGCAGAGGAGCTGAGAAAATCGCCTTCATTTCCCCCACCAGCCGATCCATCACCCCAATCGGAGCTGGGTGGATATATTAGTCTAATTGGTACTGGAATGAAGGTTCCAGACTGCATATAAGATGAGGTGTTTGGGGGATGCAAGACATGAGATTTACAATTTGAATCATATTACAAGGCTTGCCCCAGCTTGTTTCATAGCAAGCTGAGAGCAAGCCATGCATGCAATATCAGCATGTGGGGGGGGCGGGGGGGAGAAGAAAGAAAGAAATGAGGAACATTTAAAAACAAATCATGAATGAGAAGGTGTCTCCTTTCATTACTCTTGGCTTCTTCTAGACATACTAAATGTAAATGATTACAAATAAGTTCAGATGAAATGAATTCATCCTTGTATTAGAACGTAAGAAAAATAAACATAAAGCATTATACACCCT
Organism: Phalacrocorax aristotelis; assembly: GCF_949628215.1. NCBI lineage: Eukaryota > Metazoa > Chordata > Aves > Suliformes > Phalacrocoracidae > Phalacrocorax > Phalacrocorax aristotelis. Next base: position 141,169,041 of record NC_134277.1, read on the forward strand.
GACCTACCGGAGATGGCTAGATGTATTCTACTCAAGTCCTGATCTATTAAATCCAGCAGCTGAATCAAAATAGGAATGGTTCTTTCACACTAGAAGTTTATTAATTCCTATCCATGATGCATGAGATTAAGTCACAGAAGGTGAAAAGTTGCAGCTTTTCTAGCAAGGCTGACACTTAAAATTATCTACCTTATGGGTCAACTTTTTTTCAGGGAAATTAATCTCAACTTCGTACCTGTGTGTAAAAAATTGCAAACTACTGTTGCTGGGTGCAAGCAAATCTGGTGTAGTATCTCTGTGTCCCTATGCAACCACGTTTAAAAGTGGAAATGAGTTGCAGCTCTGGGTGCATGAAGAGTGCCATGCCTGTTTACTGTGGGGTCTGCAAGCCCAAAAAGGGAGTGCGAAAAATGGTGTGACAAAAGGAAATCTGGTTGTGCAGCAATACAGGCTACATGCAAAAATTGTGAGCCACATCTGGGATACGTGTTCTTTCATGACATCTTAGTGCATTTGTATACACACTATTGATTCAAAACTTCACACTTCTTTTTTCTAGAGAAACAGTGCACCATGGAGACATGCTCATGTTCATCTCACACATATGACAGAGTCTGGGTTTGAACTCAGGTTCCCATCCTTTGCCTTCAGCATAAAACTGATTCACCTGAGGCTTATTTAATGCTATTATATTTAAAATGAGAGAGAGCAAAAAAATTATGGACCAATTAAAGAACTCTTTATTTTCAAACCTGAATTTCTGTAGGACGTATGAAGCAGGATTCAAGCACATTATTTTGTGTTCCTACCTTTGGTTTATTTAGTACAGAGCCAAATGCATCACTGATGCAAGAACGTTGTTGGTCTGCAGCCTCCACAAAGTAACACTACCAGAGTACGATACTTTTAACACCCTTTTCTGCATTCAGAGTGAGCTGGGGAAAGAGCTGTTCAAATATTCATAAAGGACAGAAGACAAATATTTGGCAACTCCCAACATTTCAGTGCTAAATCATTTAGTAAACACAGGCTAACAGCATTAACACAAGATCAGACAAAACTGCCCAGCACCACTCAGGGCTAGGTCAGCTGAAAGTAACCTTAATGCTGTAAATCAGGCTTTTACTGCCACATATTTGACTGAACTTGTGTCTTTACTTGAACTTTTGAATTTTTCCCTTTCAAAGAAACATATAAGACAGCCTCAAGGTGGAATATGCCAGAATGACTCCACTTCAGAGGCACAATCAATGAACAGCAATTATCTCAGATATATTTGAGCTTTTTATAGGCAAAGACCTTTGTCTGGGTGGGTGCTGCGTAACATAATGTGTCTGTATAGGCTACTTCTCTTTCCCCTGTGCATTTTAATTACACTGGCAATTTTTTTCCCCAAATAGCTATGAACAGAATTTCAATTACACTTATTCATGAGTGTGCAATGCTCATCCCTGCTTCTGTGAGCCTTGCATAAAGGCTTTGAGGAGGAGGCTAGGAGCCACTGAGAGGCAGGCTGGTGTCTGTGCTGGGGAGCACTGCTCTCGAATTAGAGAAGGGGTGCCAGCCTCCAGAGGAACACTTTGTAATGGGTTCACAGCCTGTCGAGGTGCACAGCTGCATGACGGTGTGTCACATGCAGTGAGGTTCCTTCCATTCAGGTCTCTGTGGGGCTGACTCCAGGTTGCAGAGTTGGGTGGGCTTCACTGGGTGCCCACTATGGGGCCTTGTGCGTGGGTGGTGGTGGGCGGGTGACTGCTGTGCTGAGGGGCAGCCGCTCTCTGCAGGTCCTTTAGCACACAACGAGAACAATTCACTGAGTTTTTAGAAGGCCAGGAGTTGGGGCAGATTCCTCCGACAAGCTTCTTGTTCCTATTATGTGAAAAACAAAGAACTGTACAGTAGTAGTAGGAAAAAACAAGTGGGGAAAAAAACCTTAAAGTGTCATGGCCACAATTCAGCTACTTTCCCCCTGCGTTGCACTAGCCCTGGTCTTCCATGTATTCTGCAGAGCTCCCTGCACAACCCAGGATGCCCTAATATCATCCTGTCTTTCCCCAGGGCTGAGCCTATGCTATGTGCTGTCACCCGTCCCCGACACTGAGTACACAGGCGTGTGGCCAGGCAGAAATATGGGCTGGGCTTGCTCTGCAGCCTTTCCTCGCTGCAGGGCTCCTGTCCAAGTCTCATTCACCCCCAGCCACCAAGTTTCAGACAATACATGGGGGTTTCTTGCCTTTGAGACAGACTTGGGTTACACTTGGCCAATGAGTCCAAAATTATTGGTGATGGGCAGGCAGACAAAGTCAGTGAGGCTGTGAAACGATGGGGGAAAAGTACCTACAGATAGAGAAAAATCAGATAAACCTTTTGCTGGAGAACTGTGTGACAGTACTGACAAGGTGAGAGTACATCAGAGAAATTGGTAGGAATATAACCTTCATAAACAGCACCAGTTAAACACCGTGGGGTGAAGCTGAGCCAGTGCGCGTACATAAGGAGCAAATGTTAGTGAAGTGGGAGAAACTGTAACCGTCTTTCGTATGAGAGAGATCTCTGCAGCCAAGGACATATTGACATGCCTGGAAAATCCCCCTTTTTTTCTGCAAGGAAGCCCAGGCACAAACTGTCTGCAGTAGGAACGCCAATGATCCTTCAGGCAAGTCTTTCAAAACTAAACAAACACAAAAGAAGAGATTTGCTTGGCTGCTCTTTGTGCCATTGCAAAGCCTGTACCTGTTTGTTTAAAACAAAATCTGGAGGGAAGGCCCTGGTGTCATCAGAACACTGATGCCCCATCACTGACACCCTTCCCCAAAGCCATGTGGTGATGGTATATGGGAGGTATCCTGATTTCCTGAAAATACATGATATTCTTCTCCAGAGAAGCGAAAGCAGATTTATCCCTTCTGTGAACTTGGAACAATCTGCTCATGCAAGTGACAGAAAAAGGCATTTCTACTGTTTTCTATTGCTACCCACCCTGGCTGAGAAGGAAGGGCTAGACACCCAGTCGTCAACGTGTTATCTACAGGATCACTACCAGTCCCCATCCCTCCCACCTGCCTGAGTCCAGTGAAGTCCATGGCTTTGCACAGGTATCATTAAGGACCTTCTCTGGAGACAATGGGGCTGTGCAGGTTGCACCTGCTGTTGCAGGTGATGATGATAGGTAAGAGGGAACAAAGACTTTCAATTAGAGAAATCACTCTACATTTGTAAACCAAATATGCATGATATGAAAATCGCTGGTGCAAGAGACTTGGATCTGTGCTGTGCAGCTCTTGCAGGCTCTTTTCAGAACAGGGCTGTGCTTTCAGCAGAGACAGACAGTTTTTTAGAGCTCATATGGCTACAGCCAGTAAGTGTATGCATCCTTGTGGTTGAATAAATAAATATCCGCTAAAGGATCCTGGATCAGAAGAGTAAAATAATTAAGAAACATGGAAAACATTACTGCCCATATTCAATTAACAACCGAAGTATTGTTAGAAAGATGGATCAACCTGGAATGAACTGACTAAAAGCAACAGTTTAGATAACTTGTCTGATAATGGCATGTGTATATCCCATAAATGCCCAGCAATCCTATATCATTAAGGCTTCAAGGACAAGCCTGATTGATGGCAATGTACCTGCAGGAAGCAACTCAGATGGAAAGACTCAAATGTGTGCCAGTAAAGTAATTACCCAGGATGGTGACTATGCCATGTAGTCAGATAGGAACGGGGCAGATATTGCAGTGGTCTAAACACTGCCCTGGTTCCCTCTGCTGAGAGGCAGCTCCATGCACCAACAACTGAGGCAGAGGTGGCTCTTTGCCTGCTCCTCTTCATTACTTATTCTACTGAGTCTTCAAGGTCACTGTCTCTGTCCCATTTCAGTACATCTGCACTACCTTTACATGGCAAAGGAATACTGTGTCCATCTACAGCGACTTTATGCTGTGTGTATCACAGTATAAATGGTTCTAAATACAAGCAAATCCAAGATGCACCAGAAACTTGAAACCAAAGTGATGCCATCTCCCATACGCAGAAACGCACAAGTTGTTTAACAGTTAACATTCACCAGCAATGAATCTATCCTCCTTATTTATTTTTTTTAAATCTCTGTCTCCTGTTACCATTCAACGCAAGGACTAAAAATAAGTATGTCACAATCATGCAATCCAATCCAAGCAATCAAGCACTCCTATTTCAGTAATGCTCTTTATGTATAAATATTTCAAGAATAAAGATTATTTTTGAGCTCTCGAGTGCTGAAATACAATATTTACAGTTACAAAAGTAATGCTTGGGGCAAGAATTCAGTGAACCATTTTCCTCAGCTTCCCAACAGAGGTTGTAGTTTCTTTGCCTTCATGAGGAGAACTCAGTGTATAGGGGTAAGGGTACAGAGGGACGGAAGACCAACACATCTTCTTTGTCTTGGCGGCATCCCATTCCAAAGTGCACAAGCTGAGCCATCTTCGCCAACAATCAGCTCCGCTCAGTTTAGTTTCCAGTTAAGTGTATAAAAGCGGGGAAACAAAGTACAAAGACCTATACTGAACTTCTGGAGAATCAGTCTTGCATCTGACCCTTGACTTAACAGAGTACTTCTTGTTCAGAGTCAAGGATAGGTCAGAATTATACACCAATTCTTAAAACGGGTTTGCAAATCCAGTGAGGCTCATGTAAAGGCTCCCAAAACCTTGGAGACTGTTTAGGTTAGAGACGAAGAAAGAAGACACCTCTTCTATGGTCTTTTGGTTGAGATGACCCCTGTTTCAGAGGCTTAAAAATATGGCTTAAGTTAGTCTGAGCTTCAAAGCAAAAGCAGGTCTCTTCCTATTGTGTGTCTCCTTTTACGTGCAGGACTTAAAGTGAAATAAAAGGCCCTGCTCTTGACCTAAACCATTTTACTCATTTCCTCTTTTATTACCTCTTGGTCTTTTCAAACATGATGGTCTCATTTAAGTCAGTGACAAAAGTCCCCTCCCGCTGGTTTCTCTGGGAGTAGGATCTGTCCCAAGGAAGACATCAAAGTGCTTTTACTTTTTGGGATGCCTACATGTCTTTTAAACAAACTGTGATGGAAAGCAAAAGCTGACCACATTCAATATGCTGCTTTTGTGTCTTGGACCCGTATCTAAAAAAAACAGACTTAGCACATGGATTGAACAAACAAGTTAAGTTAAGAACAAGTGATTATTATTTTTATTATTTACAGCAAATCGAGTATGCTGATGGGAATATTTCGCTTCAGAAGATTACTTTGCAGGGAGAAGCATTCATATATTTCTTAACTATGTTCTTAGTTATGTCAAAACTAAAAATTAGCTAAACAATTCTAAGCTTGCTTAAGAATATTTAGACAACCATGACAATCCTGACCTGAGCCATCTGATATTCCACAAAATTTACAAGTCACAACTGACATCAAGCAGCTGCCGCCCAAGGCTGACAAGAAAAGCTAAGGCACCATCCTGGATCTCACTGGTCCATGCAAGTCCTACATGTGGTGACTTGACCAGAAATCTCGAATTTCACAAATTACATAATGAAGAGAAAGAAGGACATTTACCTTTTGCTTTCTAGGAATGACTTCCACATGCAGAGAGACAACACTAGACGAGCCAGATGTCATGTGTGGAATTAATTGTGAATGTGAAAGAGATCATGAATGGGGCATAGTATTTTGCATCAGATTTACAAAAATCAAGGTCAGTTCAACACTACAAGATAATTCAACAATATAGCATGCAGTAAAGAAGTATAGAGGAAGTTCTGCCTCCTTTAAAAGCTATAGCAAAATGCCCATTTTGTTTATGGGACAGGATTGAACCTGGTATCCACATCCACAGATACCTCATGTAAGACCCTGCATATTAGTACAGTTTTGATTTCCATCACAATGTAGATACCACCCACTTTAGGAAAAGACTGATCACTGTCTGAGTGAACATATACAGTTAAGACCGCAACAGGTAGAGTGCTTTCCACTGAGGTGCATCAGGTTATCTCGAGTTAGTCAGAGGAGTGCCTAGCAATATTAATAGCAGTATCTACTTAGTGACACTAGGAAAAGTAAGTAATAGAAATACAGAGTTGTTCTGCAACTGAATTTTAAGGGAAAAAAATGTTGCAGAAAATTTTCATATATTTGTTTCAATGTTTCCACCTATCGGTGTTTGTCATCCTACTTCTTCACCTTTTGTCTTCAGTGGCAAAATTGAACATGGAAAACAAAAGGCAGAATGTACTGCTCTGAAAGGTACAGTACAAATATAAGTTTACAATGTTTTATTTTTTCTTTTTTAATTTTCCATCTATATTTCTCAGATTCCCTTTGATTGCCTTGCATTTTCTTAAAGAGATTATGCTACGATTATTTATTGTTCCATCAAGGGTAATAAAACATCATTCCAACCACAGAAATAATAAATTAATAGTGCACAGAAAAAAGGCTGAAGTTTAATGTGAACTTCTATACAATTTTGGTTGTTTTTTTATACATTTTAAGGCACCACAAATGCTAAGAAAATCTGGAAACGTGGAAAAGGTGATGATATCTTTTTCCTGTGTCTGGAAGGAAATTATGCAGCTACTTTTGGTAGTCAACGTTTTTGGTGCTGACATTTGGCTCTTCACTCCTGTGAGTTATTTATATTTCCCTTATTGAAGACCCTTTATCCTTCAAGCTAAGGATTCAAGATAATACTGAATTAAAAGTAACACAGTTTTTCATAGTGGAAAAGAACATGCAAGGAAGCAGTTGTAATATTTAGAGGAGAGGAGCCATCTGTTTAAAGCCTTGACACTGGTAACACAGGGACAAACAAATTCAGTGGAGCAGTTCACAAGAGCAGTTACTTACATACTTAAAAGTTTTTGGGATGGGCCTGTAGGACGTGACTGGACTTCACTGCACTAAAATCAGCAGAAATCATAAAATATTCCAGCAGTGATGTCAAGACAATGACCATAACACTGAAAATGTTTGCCATGTTATTCTCGTTATTTTTCATTGTGACAGATTTTATTAAGACTATTTATTGTTAACACATGGGTTCGTGGGTTATTAATATTGCATATAGATATATATGATTCCTGTGTTATTGCCCAACATAACTGAGATTTCAGTGGAAAGACAGACTTGGAATTTTAAATATAGAATTCCAGATGTCTTCTCAGTAGACCCGTACTACACAAAGATGTGTTATGCATTTAGAGTTTACTACCTGGAGAGAAAAGAAATAACATAGGGGTTGCACATGTCCAGCTTCTATGTCAAGCTCAGCTGAGGAAATCAGTTCATACCATAGCTGGTCCAAAATCTATCACACTTTTACATTTTTGGCAGGATGTCACCTTAGGCACTGTAAATGGTGTATGTGTGCTATATAATTATATTGTCCATGGATTTATGCACCTGTGTTGCATATTTCATTACATTTTCTTGGCCTGCTTATTAGGACTACATTTTACATGTCTAATAATACAATTCAAAGTCTACCAAATATGAAACACTGACTTTCAAGCAGAGCTAAATGAAGCTTAAGTAATTTAACATGAACCAATGGAAGACGAAAGAATTAATTCACCCATAGCAAGGTCACGAGATTCCTTTTGCTGCTATTCCACCCACATTTCCTTTCTTTCTGCTTCTAAAAATATTTGAGCTGGAGAGATGCAATTTTAATCCATTTATTTACTGACAATACAATGGAAATCTCATGCCTTTTTTTGGAAAGAAAGCATTAATGGGAGGTTTACAGGAAATCACAATGAGCTTGGAATCTTTTGCGGAATCAAATCAGAGTTCATACAACAAATATCATGTGTATTTTATTGTTTCTAAACATCAATTGGCCGTATAAAAAGTGTAATAGAAAAATTAAAAATTTGTGATTACAATGACACAGAGTGCGTGCCAACAACTCTGTGGATGGCTTTTTATCTCATTCCCTTAGTGAAAACAGTTAACTAGGCACTGGTGAGATATTCTGTAACTGCGCAACAAAAAGCTGGCACAACTGCCAAGTGTGGCATGCCAGATGTGTGAATACATTCTGGAGAGCAGTATCAGCAGCTCCAACAGAAAGCCATAGCCATTAATCTAGAGACCTCTGGGAGTTCAGGATCGTGCTGTAAAACCTAGACCCTGCCAAGACTGCATCAGATAAAGCCATCAATGCATTGTAAAAAAGACACAAAACCTATTTCATGGGCTGCACTGATCAAGCAATTACAATCATTGACTACATTAAGCAAAGAAACAGCGGGGTGCCCTATAAAATTGACTGCCAACTTGAATAATCAATAGACTCCATGTAGAGTAAATTAAATAACTGAAAAACTATTTGGAAAAGCTGAAGTTAAAAAGCCAATCTGTAATCCCCCATCCATGGAAAAACAATCCTGCATCCAAAAGATTCTTTAGCTTGCTTTCATTCTTGTCACTGGGAAATATAGGAACAGTAAACTAACACATTCTTTAACTATCTCATTCACTAGTTAATAATTGTTCATTTAACCCAGGCATTCATAATCAATGCATGCATTAGTATTGTACCTCCCAATCTGCCAGGCTTCAAACATGGGCCTAAATTGCAGGGCTAATACTCAGAACAAGGGAACCCAGAGAAATTGTATGTACTCTGGGAGACTTAAAATGATACAGAGTGCTTTCCCTAATGCAAGGCATATTCAATTTGGCCTGACTCTCCTGATTATTTCCAACATAAACCATTTATAACAATAGCCATAATTTTGCAATTGATAGTAGAATGGGTTGGAAATGGTACAACAGAGCTTTTTTTTTTTTTTTCCAACAAAAGATGCTGAATCATCAGAAACAAAGGTTATGGAAACAGAATGGTGTTGACTAAACAGCTTTTTCAGTCCAACGCAGGAGGGCGGTTGAAAGAGAGCATCCCCCTCTCTCCCCCTGCAAACACGTGCAGGTGGATGTAATGTGCTCCCACCCATAGCTGCCTGTCAAGGCAGTGGCTGGAGCATGTGCTTGTCTTACAACACTCCTCCAGAAGAGAAATCTGAGCCCAAGTGCTGAGCAAGCACCACCACCATGGATTTTCTCTCTTCTGGACCTCAGATGTTTTTCTGAAAAAATATGAACAGCTTTTAGATTTTGAATGTAAAGAAGCATAACGGTTTCTGGTTTGTTTTGGTTTTTCAAAATTTGGGTCGGTTTTAGGGTAAAGGAGGGTAGATTTAGACTGGAAACAAGGAAAAAATTTTTTACTATGAGGTGGTGAAACACTGGAACCAGTTGCCCAGAGAGGTGGTAGATGCCCCATCTCTAGAGGCATTCAAAGTGAGGTTGGATGGGGCTCTGAGCAACCTGATCTGATTGAAGATGTCCCTGGCTCATGGCCAGGGGGTTGGACATGATGACATCTAAAGGTCCTTTCCAACCTAAACCATTCTATGATCTTATGGTATGCCTAAATGTCTGTACAGGAGTGGACTGGAGTGGTGCTGTGGAGAAATCTATGTATATCAGCAGTCCACCTGCAAATTTCAAGAGCTGGGTAGGAGCTGTCTCTTACTGATTGCATTGCAATACGTCAATAGGGTCATCCAGACACTGTTTTGGACAGGGGCCATCAGCTGTAGGACCATGAGTGTTTCTTTCAAGGCTGATACTTTTCATTGTAACATTAGGGCAGCTAGGAGCATATTGCAAAAGCATATCCAAGTTATTGTGTCCTAGCGGGTACCATTCACATTGTTAGGCCTTACAGGGCACATATTCCATAGTTCTTCATTCGCAGTAAGATGAGCCAGCTATTGGCACTGGAAGTCTATCAGTGTCTAAAAGTGCTCATTACTTTGTGCCTCATTACCGAGTGGAATACCAACCTGAGCAAAAGCAAAACATCAGATTGTAACTCCTGTCCCAACTGGCTTGAGTACCATTTCACATGGCCACAGGTTTGCGCATATTACCTGAATTTGGTTCAACACTTGGCAGGAAATGTGCTGAGGCAAAGACATAATCCAGAAGAACAGTTCAACAGTATTAGATTGCTCCATATTTCAAGATGGCAGGGACACCTGTGAAAACCTTAGTTAAGGGCAAATATTCTGATTCTATATCCAAGAAGAAATGGGTTCTTTTTAAATCCTGTAGTAAAAACAATAAGAAGTGCCCCTGTTGTAAAAATTGCACTTTTTGATGCCTATGCAGATTTTCTCAGTTTTCATTCTCTTGTTTTGAAAGAAAAGTCCCTTTTTGCAGTGAAAATATATTCTTTCTTGGAAAAAAAAAGCCTTCTGTTTTCTTTCTATCAACTAGGAAATATCAAAGGCAAAGCTGCAACATATTTTGCTTTTCAAAGAATCTGGAGAAATGTGATTTAGCAGTTTTTCCAGTGGTGCAAATATTTTTTACTCACCTCACACTAACATGGTTTTTTTGTGTGGATAAATTAACACGTAAGCAAGGGTGTTAGGCTGTGTACCTACGGTAATAGCACGAGTTGGGTTCTTCACTGACAAATGTTTTCTTATTTTTTTAGATGAAACATAATGTAGAATTTTGGATTCATTCAGGCTGGTCTGCAGATTAAAGGAAAACAGATGAAGAATTGAAATTAACTCCTCACTATACCCAGCTTTTCCACTGGATTTAAAAAGTACTTCTAGAATATATCCGGTACATATTCAGAATAAATATTGCAGTGGTCATTATTACTACAAAGGTTATTATAAATTAAGGCATCTGGAAAACTGTAGGACATTAATTCATCAGTATTTTGGGGAGTTTTGTAGAAGCATTTTTCTTTCTTGGCACGCAATAAATAAGTTGTCAATAAACAACCTGGGATAACTACTCTCTTTCTCACTTGTTTAAAAAAAATGGGGAAAAAACCTCTGAAAACATGCATTATAAGCAAACTCACAGTAACTGCATATCAAAGAAAGAAATATGATGAACTAAAAATGATTATGTGTCACAATAAAATTTTCCAATTTGTCTGCTGATTAGATGGTAATGCTGCCCATAAGAGTGAGGGCGGTGGGGGGAGAAGCACTGCAGAGAACCTGATAAAACATCCTACTGAAACCTATTGTATTTACTACTTATTAGATTCTGAACTCAAATAGATCTTGATTGTTGAGAGCTTGGGTATTTAAAAGCCTTAAGATCATCAATTACATTACTCATGATTTCCACATCTGCCGGTTCCCCAGCAATTCAGAACGAGAGAGATGGCTGTTATAAGAGTCTTTCTGCAACTTGATTACTATGAGTCTCTGTTACAATGTGCACTTGAAATGCCTTTAAGGATTTGAACTTAACTGTAATTTGCAGGTTTATGGAACTCCTACGTGGATCGCTTTTTGGTGATAGTGAAAATCAAATGAGTGGAGATGGTCCAAATTACCTGGAAGAAAAGCAGGTCCTTATCCACTCAGAGGAATCCCTACAAGCCTGCCAAAAGCACAATAGACGCACTCTTCTTTCCTGCGTCATCTGGAAAGCGAATATGTATTTCAAATTACACAGAAACCCTGATTAGCTCTGTTATTATGAAGCTAAACAGCAAGACTATGTTTGCAGAAGGCATTTGCAGGCTGCGGGAATGTTTCTTCCCTATTGTGTCACTATTCAAAATGAATACCTTTTTAACAAAACCCTTTCTTTTTTCAAAGCACTGACATCCTGATCCTGTTTCCCATTAAAGTCAATGGCGAGTTACCCATTATCTCTTACGGGAGTTGGGTCACACTAATGGAGTGTGCTTTTCTCATTCACAAGCATCCATACCCATGCCACTTGACGACAGTACAAGGTGTTCTTACACTGAGATCAACCTGACTCTAGTAACAGAAATATGCTCTTCAGTAACTACACCGGCTGCTTCTTTGGTATTACTTGAGTGCTACCTTTATTTGAACTCAGTCTTGTAAAGGGTGGGATTTCAAAGGAAATGGAGACACTTAACAAGTTGCAGCATAGGACGGAGGCCTGTATAAAAAGCCCCACTAAAATCAATGGGAGTATCTATAAGGTAATACTAAATGCAAGCATCGGACCTCAGAATTTATGTATGTATCATATACTATGCTGTAGAAAGAGGCTGGCATGTGCAAAATGGATGAATTAAAGCATTGTCATAGAAATAATGTGGAGGCAGTCTTAGAGATTGCAGAGAAACAAACACGTAAACAAAAGCATTTCCAGAAATTACTCTTGCAAAGGACAAGTTTAGAATATGCAGCTTCCGGTGTTTCAGTGTAACTTCTTCTGGGTCGTCTGTTTCTCCTTAGGTTGAAATATCTCCATATTTCACATGGAGAGAAAAATGCTCTCACTGCCGCTTCACTGAATGTCACTTCTGTGAAGTCCATAGAACTTCAGTAAACAGAACGTTTTTTTCATTTACTTTAACTGATTATAGAAATTACATTAGTTACTAACACCTGATGTGATGTTCATGAGAGGGAGGAGCCTTGTTTTAATGTTTCCCTCCCTGCACCTGTCCTTCTTTAAAAAGACCCATGAGAAGTTCCATACAAAAGGCTAAATGTTGGAGTTAAGCCTCCAAACACCAGAAGACAGGCAACTTGGAAGTTGAAATGGGTTTCCTAAGGAAGAAAAGATGAAAGAAAGCTAAGGGAAAGGAAGGGTGAAGGAAAGCACAGGTACAATAAAGGAAGTTATAAGGTCACAAAGACAATGTATAAAGGTGATGAAAGGGGCCATATGAAGATGAAGATGACAATGAAATGCACACATTGATAAGGTAACAGAATATATGTCCAGGAAGAATAGCAGTTCTTAAGAAACATTATCACCATCCTTTGATAAATGCAAGCAAGAATGCTGGGGCAAAAAGAAGGATAACTATCAGCTTTTATTTTAAATTACTCTTTGAAAACCTACTTTGCAAAATCCTGCACACCACTATGTTGACGACATGAAGACAAGCTCTGACTTACGACTGTTTTATCCAAGGAACCTGCAGGAATGTAAAAGAGGGAGATGTCGATTCAGCCTAGGTCGTAGGACAGATTCTGCTTTCACCTCATTGCTCTAGACACATTTATGATTTACGCTGGTGAATATGAAAGGAGAGGGAAGCTTTCTTCCTCGAGAAATGTGATAGCTCAAACAGAATGCAGCACTGCTCCTCCTGCCCTACAGCAGACAAAGGCTTTGTGGTGCTTGCTTTCTTCGAAAGACTTCCTTGGAAATCCAAAGAACTCTTTCTCCAGAATATATTCTGGTTTTAATAACTTGGGTTTTAATTATATTTCCTTATACTTGTTCAGAAAATCTTTTCATATGGTAGGAAAAGCTAGCATTTTGTATCTTTCAGTGTCATCATTGCTATTGCTTTTTTGGTCATCTACATGTGTCTGGTGAATATAACAAGATTTCTGCCTCTCAATGATTCCACATTGTGCTGTGTACGTAAATGGATAAAACAGTCACCATTAAAAATACCAGTACAACAATTTAGATTTTCTCAGGCAAAGTATAGATAATGGCAAATGCTTTCTGCTGAATACACCACTGCAACATCGTTTTTATGGACTTTTCCAAGTGCTATTTATAAATAACTGTATTTATATTCTGCCCCTTCATTTGGACAGCTCTTGCTACAGATTTAGATATCAATTTTCTGGGAAGCTTAAAAGCATGGAAACATGTTTTCCCTTCTAACAATAGAAATTTTGAGAAGATGGAAAAGAGCAGCACTGAATTGTTCACTGAAACTAAGTAATATTTTCTCATGTAACTTAGCACATAAAAACACTATTAAATGCACTTACAAAGTAAGTAAATATGAAAAGAATAACAGTATATTGACAAAAATACTTAGGATTAGAGATGAAGCTGTGCTACACACTAATGGGGTTAACTGTGCGTTTTATCTGCATTACAAAATGGGGGAAATCTTAAAATGTTGAAAATGGAAAGAATATTTTACTGCTACAAAAAAAACCTGAAATAGATGTAAGCAGACACTTAGAATGGGACTTACTTCATCTTGCTCACTTAGATGTTAAGACACAAATTTAGGTTAATCATCCAGGGTCTCTTTGTACTTTATAGACAGAAAGAGATACCATTAGAAGTCGGATCACCTTATGCCCAAAATCTCAGATGAATGCAATGAATCACCCTCCAGAGGTGCTTATTCTTCCCATCAACCACAGCAAATGCCTTAGACCACACACCTAATTCTTCAATGCCTGGAGTTAGGTGCAGTTCTTGCTGCACAGAAGGGACTCACATTTCTCACTGTAGAAAAAAAATTTCGAAATAAGCATGATCATTTCTATATACAGTCAATATAGTTCAGTTTACTCAACACAGGATTAAGGACCAAGAATAAATATGGCCATAATGTACAGAACCATGTGGAATTAGACATTTGAATAGCCCACTACTTTGTGGGAGGACATTTTGAAGAATCAAAATATAATAATAATTATATTATTTTAAACATTAAGGTTTATTTTCTCACTCTAAGTGAAGATACCATATTAAAATTGTCTTTTAATTTTCAGATGCTCCTATTGGTGTGTTAAAACTTAGGTTTACTTCTAGTGCGATTTCTGTTGTGCTCCTAAAATATATGGAAGGTTGTTTTCCTGATCTTTTTCATGAACTCATTTCTTCCCAGAGTCTTTATTACTTACAACATATTTAAATATGTGTGTCTATTCTGGTATGTTTTATGTCAATTTTTTGTTGTGATTCCTTAAGAAGCAGGTCAAAATCTTCCCAGTCACTCAGTTTACATATTATAAATACTTTCATACTGCAGAGGATATGTAGATACACAAAGTCCATAGGACTTCCTTAAATTAACTCTGATTTGAATGAAAATATATCTTTCGAACTAGTATAACATTTTTTTTACAGATCCACAAATTCTTTATCACTCTTGCAACAGCATTGCATAGTAACACCCAGACTCTGATTTCATATTGTGATCTCTTCCTCTCCTTACAGTCTTTCTCAGAGAAACAGCATCCTATGACAGAGTTCACTATCATGGAAATATTGGCCGTTTGCTTTGTTCTTAGATATGTGGTGTTACATCTAATTGCTCTTACATGCTGATGTTATCCTGAAGCCAAATACAATGCTATGTCAAGAGTGTTCTTGACTCTTCATTTCTTCGCAGCCATTTGGCAACCTAACAGTTCCAGTAGTAAAAAGTTTATATTTGTTTCCACATCATAAATAAAAATGTTAAGTACATCAGGGGCAAGGAATGGTTCTCATGAAACTTGCCAAACATTGATTGAATTTTGAGATGGCATTTTCAAATATATGGCAACAAATCAAAGAGAGTCAAATATATTACACTTACATCTCTCATATTCACAGATTATTATCCTAGACTAGACCTGATTTCTCTTAATATCTCTCAACACAGACTTTTTCTGTTAGAATAATACTGCCTGCACTGCAGATCAACAAAGAATGTCAAGATTGGTGGCCTTTGCAAATGTTTTCTAAGAGTAGTGATGACACTCTGCAGAGTGGTGATGAAACAATTTAGGACATATCTCCAAAGGTATGTGTAGCAACCAGAATAGTTCTGCACAAGCCAACTCTGCCTGGATGGGTACTGTTGCTATACCCAGTTGCACCAGTTGCATAGTGCCATATCCTGGGTTATCTGATATGTTTCTCAGCTGGTGCAGCTATATGACTTCTGTGCTTGAATTGACTTGTCCAATGAGCTTCAAAAAAGACTAACAGGACTGCCCTTTCCTGCAGTTATCACCAAGCCCTAAGAGAGAAATCAGACAAACTGTGACACACTTTACAAAAAAGTAAACTATGAAGCCTATACTGGTGATCTTCATGGATTTAAAGCCAACTGAAATAGAAGAGAGGTATAAATGTTGAAGCTTTACCAAAGGGAATAGTGGCTCCTCTTGGGCTGTTGGTATGCAGTAGTAGTACCAGAGGTGTTGAGATTAAAATGCTAAGCACTGTGCTCTCTCATTTAAGGCTGAAATGATGTCAGAGAGCTCTGAAAAACAGGAAGTCTAATTAGTGTGTTAGACCTGAAAAAGTTCTTGAGAAGGTGACTGATACAGGTCTGGACAATAAAAACTCCACAAAATGCTACCCAAGGAAATATAAAAGATTTAAATCAGACATGACTGTTACTGTATGCTAGAGATGCATACCTTGAAAATTCAAAATAGAGTGCCTGGTATAGACATCCATGGCAGATAATCTTTTGCTTTTTTTTAAGGGTATGGGCAAACTGATTGCTCAATTAAAAATAAACAACAGGCACATAACCTAGAAGACAATAACTTATAAGATAGCGTGTGACATAATGTACAAGGCACTGTCCAAATATATATTAAGGGGAGATACAAAGCTAGGAGCTTTGCATCCTCAGAGCAGCCTTTGGAGCTAGGCTGTTGAATAAATGGATGCCAGCATAGGCTGTTATGCAGTCAGTATATTATATCATATTTTCTATCTGGCATGCTGACCAAATAAATTAATCTGTTTGATGAATCTGGTCTAAATTGATTCCGTGATTAAAAGAAACAGAGTCAGATAGGGATCCTGGGGGTAGTTGGCAGGATAGACTTCAGACCAATTCACATATATGTCCAGGTAAATACCTGAAGATGGATTAATGCAATACTGGCAGTGGTCAGTTGGATAGACAGCGCCCAGAAGAAAGAAACAAACAACATCAGGAAAAAAAAAATCTGGTTTTTTTCATTCACCTTCCTGAGCCTCCTTTTCAACCAGCTGCACAATAGAGTCATCAGACTCCATGTATGATCAAAGGGCAGGTTTTAAGCCTATGATTGCTTGACAAACTTTGTTCACAATCCGTAGCTTCTGTAAAGATATCAGCTCCTTGCCCTCCAAATGTCTTGAATGACAGTCCTGGGAGATGTTATGTAAATTCCATTGAACTGAAGCACAGCAGAGGTCATGCGAAGCCCCTCCAAACTCGGACCACATCTTCTACAGTGCAGGAATGTGCTATATCCATATAATTTTAAAGCTGTTTAAACATAATTAATCCTAAAAGGGGAAGGGCATTTTGCAAAGGAGAAGATGGCTCAACACCTGAAGCTTCATCAAAAAACACCTGAAGCTTTATCAAAACTTGGGGAAAAAATTTAATTCTATATCCATCTCTATGCAGAACTCAGTATTCAAATAAAATAATATTTCTGAGTAAATAACCCAGGCCTCTTATGCTAAGAGGTTCAAAGGAAAGACAAGGCACAGTACCATTCCAGTTACTATGAAATTGCTAGCAATAGCTACTAGTTCATAGCTATTCCCACTGTCATAGAATTTAATATAAGCAGTGGAAAGTAAGTCAATTTGCAGAAAGCCTTATGCATTATTTTGCTGAGTAAAAGAAACACGAGATCTGTTTCTTGTTTAGGAAAGTCAACTATACTACACGAGCAGACACTGCTCTGTCACCAGCCTTATGGGTCACGGTTCCAATAGGACTAAGCTACAGACCTCAAAATAGAGTGTAAACAACTTCTTTCAGTACCATCTAAATCTTATGTTGAGATCAAGTAGCCAGATTAAGTATTCAGTAAGGTCTTACAGTCAAAACATTAATTGAAATTTCAAGGATATTGTTTTTTAAAAAAAGAAGAGAATTAAACTGAGGACTAGATACTTATACAGCAACATCCAAAAGCATATCAATGTAAAGAAACATTAAAGAAGAATTTTTAATTGATAGGCACATAATCGCCGTTCTCTGAAAGAAATCAGTGCACCCAGCATGAAACATATGAGTTTTACAAACATAATTTCAATTTTTTTTATTACCTACGAGCATTAGGATATACTTCCTTGACTCTACAATAATTGCTTGCAGTTAATTACAAATGAAACAGAAGTGCTGGTAATATTAGACTTGCACCCTGCATAAAGCTAGAAATTACTGCTATTACTCTTATTTGCTGAGAATATTGGGTCATAGATGCTAATTAGCAGTTCACAGCCCCCTACAGGAAAAAACTCATTATTATGAAAATCTGTCTTGGTAGCCAAAGCTACCGCTCATGTCACTGTGAACGCTTTTGTCAGAGCAATTATAAGGTATGACAAAACTTAAGATTTACTTTTGTGTGAAGAAAATTCTGAAAGTTAAAAATACAACATGCTAATCTAAAAATTAATTGCCATATCAAGAAAGAGATCCCGACCTATTTTGTCTTAGTAACATCTGACCGTATATTGGGTAGAATGACAGCAAATTTTATTTAGTGTGCACAAAACTACCATTTTTTTCAAAAATATATACAGTGCAAGAAAAGCCTCTCCACAGCTAAGTGAAAAAAAAAACCACAAAAAACCCACAAAGTAAAATGAGGCATAAGCAACTAACAGAAATGAATGTTGCAAGGTCATACACCTAGACCAAGGAACATGATTTATTATTCATGAGTAGTTTTGGGGGAACATTTCATTTTCCTGTAAAGGAGGACCTGATTCGGGGGGGGGGGGGGGGGGGGAGTAAAGCCTTGTTTACCCAAGTTTTCTGCAGTTTATTTGAAAAATATGAAGCAGAAACCAGTGCTTTTGCCTGATTTATTAAACCTCTCTCTCCATAGCACATGCAACCAACTTTGCATGCTTGAGGGAAAGGAGAGAGTGAATAAAAGAGCAGCTGATTGTAATGCCAGGCTGAATTCTGTTTGTTTACTGAGAAAGAAAAATGTAAATGTCATGTCGGGATGAAGCAGTGGTTTAGGAGTGGTTCTAAGTCACGTAAGGGTGCGGGGGCAGTCATCGTTCCTAATTTCAGCCACGTGAAACAAGGCAGTTAGCCTAAAATGCTTGCCCGATGCCCCACGTTAGCTGAAATGGGGGAGATACACCAGCCCAGAGTGACTCCTTACCAGCCTGTCTCGAATGGCTGCAGAGTGACCCTAAAACACGAGTACAGGCCACAAGTCGAGCTTTCCACATCTTCAGGTGGGAGAAAAAGGATCTCGACTGTAAACAGCCTAAAGGTACAAATCCATCCAAAGACAGATATATGCAGCTGCCAGTTGTTAACACTGATTTCAGCAAAATGATGAAGGAAAAGCAGGAATTTGAATGACACATAAACACTGTTCTAAGATGGGGAGGAGGCCCATATGAATTGAGCTGTGTTTTAAGAAAAAATAATTTCTCAAAATCATACTCTACTTTCTCTACATTAGCCTGAACTTTGCTTTCAGCAGAGCTACCTAGATTTCCATCAGTGTAAAGGAGAATGGGACTTGACTACTAATGCAACCACACTGCTCACCTACTGATGAAAATGAGTTTTTCTTTCATCAGAGGGGTTTACATTAGTTAAAATTAAACAGAACAAAGCATTATTTGAAGACCTCTAATAGCACCCAGAAAAAGAAGAAGAAAAAATTCTCTGTCTTAAAACTGGGAAATGAAACCAGTCATGCAATATGTTGTTAGAGAATTTGTTATCCATATGCTGGCACCTTGCTAATCCCCTGAAACTCTGGTATGAAACCTGGAACTCTGAATAAAAACAACCCAATTCCAGCTTACCCATACATTGCAGGCCTTGTTTCAAAAATGAGAGATCTGTATGAGCAAACAGAGAAGAGGCTTGGCACATTTAGGAATGTATAAAACAGTATACAAAGACTGCATTATAAAGAGGTATATATGTTTTTGCAAAGATTTAAGAAAATATAACTACCCTATGGTAGGTCTCTTGCCCTGGCCACACAGAGCTGCTCTGCTCCACAGGATACCCTGTTTTACCAGTGTACTTTAGCTACCACCTTCTGGACACGCACTTGACGCTATTGCTTAGATAACGCAGCATGGCAATGAATTAACAAGATGAATTGCAAGGTCTAGTTTAGCAGGCCTCTGGGAAATAATTAAACTCTGGAGACAAGTGGATTTTTTACATTGCTGTATCATAGAGGACGAATGCTGTAAATCTTTACTCATACAATTAGCCTTCATTCAGTTGAGTGGGAATTTTGCAAAATTAGGTCCTAAATTATTACTAGCAGTGGTTTTTTCTGGCAGTTAAGGTCGAATGTCACCCTAACCCAGGCAATGCAAAACCAAGGTAGAGTTATAACCAGCAGTCACAACACTGAGTGCATGATGGTGTGTTGATCATGGCACCCCAAAATGAGAATGTAAAGGTAGAAATGGGTACATCTGGACTAACACTGAAGTGTTGACCTGGAGGTCACCACAACTGACCCTACCATTTCTGCATCTTTGTCATATCCTGTGTATTTTAAGCTACTTTATGCAAAGCCAGGCTTTTTCAGGAATCATTTGGACAGGCTCAAGGTTGGGGCTGGGCCATTGCTAACAGTGGAAATTTTGGTGGGGATCATCAGTGGCCCACTCCAGCTGTCATGTAAACATAGACTGTGGGCTCTGAAGCACAGCTCCATACTTGCCCTCTTCTTGCACCAGGGGAGGAGTATGAGTGTAACTCCTGACTGTTTACAGCACACCATTCTTTAGTCTTTTCATCCAGATAATGTCTTTAGCTGTTCAGCTAAAGTGTGTGATGTTAAGAAAGTGTCTGTTTTCTCCTGCAAGCTACCAGTGTCACAGCTTGATTCCAGAAACATGAACATTTATGTTTCTACATTAAAATAGGAAAAATAATAATACTTAATGTTTTATCATAACAAAATATAATCTAACAATGCATGATGTGATACTGTAATGTAGATAGAAACCAAGTATTGCTCCTTTATAAATATATCTCTGAAATTCTATAATAAAATCAATACTGATATATATTGTTATTACTACAATAACAATCAAATAAGAATTGCTTTCAGATCTCTGGGCTAGGTCTCCTGTATATTATCCAAAGTATATCTCTGCTGAATCCTCAAAGACATTCAGCTAAGAATCAGTTCTACTCATTGTAAAGTAGAGCTATTAACACACTTCTTGCTTTCACCTGTAAATCTCTTTATAAAGCTATGTACATGTCGTTATCACCATTTTATACATCCCATAGCTAAAATCAAATTACATTAGTATGCATGAGAACATTTCTCTCCTAGTGCATGCAATATGGTTCTAATACATTGTAGACTTGAGCTCTGCTGATTTACCTCCCCCAAATTTCTTACAGATTCGTCAATATTACAGTTCTTAACACAAGTTAACTGATTGTCATGTAACTCAGCCAACAAATCTGTGAAGGTTAGTGTAGGCACTTCATGAATGCTTGTCGCTCCATGAATTCATGTCCTATTTCTGTGTAATTGTCTCAGAGCTTCCCCTTTGTTCTTGGATACACAGTATGGGTCACAGTCAAGGCTATATGGATTTTTGGAGCTAAGGAACTTTAAAAGTCACCTGGAGAGAAGAAAATCAGGGGTTTGTTTTTATTGTTTCTGTGTATTTGTGTGCATGATTACAACGGATACATATGAAAACCCTGAAAATCTTCCTAAGCCAAAACCCATCCTTAACAATCCAAGTGGGTTGGGGGGGCATTGCCTGTTTTAAAGGGCTTTAATGTTAAGAATCCAGGTCTTGTCTACCCTGGAGGACAGCATGTCAGCTGCAGAACTAGTCAGATAGTTACATCCCAAGAGAATGAAGAAATCTGAGCAACTCTGAAAACAGATGTTTTTAGCTATATTCTCTAGATTCTTTACTTTTCTTAACACCCATTTAACTCCAGTAACAAATGAACACTGATGAGAAATGATGTCTTTGTTAAAGATTCAATACCTCTTGAAAGCTCCAAATAAGCATCTGAAATTCCCCAAGAAAGTTCTTCCACAAACAAAAGGTTAATTACATTTTACTGGGTATCTCTGGGTGAAGGCTATTTTTCCACCATGCAATTACAATAAGAGAAAATTGAAGGTTTTCAGGATTTCAGGGGTTTGATTGATGCGTTCCTTAATTCACCTTTTCAAACTGAGGAAGAATCAAGTTTTAAATATTTTATTAATCATTTGCATTTTTCTTGAGGTCATTTTTCTATTGTTACTTTGTCTGATTGACTGGTACTTGATGGCTGGATCGAGATACTAAAGTAATTTTTTGGCCTGTTTAGAAAAACAAAAGAAGTTTGTATGTTCACACAGTTGGAATTAATTTCTTCTTCCTTATAACTATTGAACTATTTGGCCATTTTCAACCAAATTGGACAGTGTCATGTGTATTTCAAACAAGTTCTCTTCCAACAGGTTCCATGAAATTAGGTGGCCAGGTAGAAAAAGAGACTTTATATCCCACTACACGAGAGGCTGCAGGAAAAACTTTCTTTTTCACATGGAGAATTCACATTGAGTCACACAGAAAACACGGACAAGGCATTGCCAAAAGTGGCTCCAGATTACACACCAGAGACTGCACTGAGGGATGCACACCTGTAGGAAGCCAAGCTCTGCTAGCTCTGATGCATATCAACCTATTTGTTCTGGGAAAACCCCCACAAATTACATGGGTAATGACATTGCAGTTCATATGCTCATCAGCTGGCAGTGTTTAGACTTATTTAAAACTTACATCCCCTCAGATAACAACAGCCATGCAACACCTGCCTTAGACTTCCCACCTAGCAACTCTGGCCTGGATAAAAGAATATCAGCTGGTGCTTGTACAGTATGTGAAGTTCCCACATGCAGATGCATGCATATGGGTGAAGTTCTAACTTAGACCAGGAATAATGCCAACCTCTGTCACGTCTGCCACAGATAGGGAGTTAGTCTGAGGTCAGGGTCTCACGTGGGCACTCACTGTAGCCTGACGGCAGCTTTCAAGTTAACATAGCATTATGGTGATCTCACAGTTCCCTCTCCAATCTCAACTGCAGACTACTCTGACAACAGTTACAAAGCCAAAAAAAAGAATTCATTTACTCTCCAGGCAAGGTCCAGCTTTGATTTTTCATGCAAGAATTTGCTGCTGATGTCTGTGTCTACGGAGAGGAACATGTCCGCCTCATTCAACCACTGAAAAGTCAGTCGAACCACAGGTCCTCACTTTCCAAACATTTCCTCTTTACTAGAAATTGCCTATATGTCTAGAGGATGAAGGATGCTTGTGTGTGGGTTACTGACGAAGAGCTGCCTACAAGGAGAGGTGAATGCCCAGTAATAGTGCAGATGATCAGTCTGGGCAAAGGAACAGAAATAAGAGGTGATGGTATTCAGGAATATTACAGCAGCATCAGTGTCTTCAGGAATTAGAGCCCTGGTATTCTGGGAATAGTACAAACTTAGAGGAAGAATAATCTCCACCCTCCTTCGTGTTCATTTAAATGCAAAAGACAGTATTTAGGTAACAGACATGACACCCTCCTGTTCTGTATTAGTTTATTGACTCCCTTAGTTGGGTGGCTCAGGAATGACTGGCATTTGTCTGGAGCATCTTCAAGGCTAGACCTGGTAGCCCTAATCTGAGAAGATGCTGGAGGGAACTCTTCTTGGATTATTCAGGATATATTTTGTCCCATTTTCTAGGCAAGTGGCCTGGAGGAGCTCCCATGCTCATGCCAATCCCTGAAAACCTTATTAAGTCTTAGGAGAAGGAGATGTTGGTAAAAATCATACGTGTATTCCAGACCATAGGCTGTGATTGAGGGCGATGCTTAAATGTGTGCTTTCGGTAATAAAGAGAAAACTAACATACAGTGACATCCTGTCCTGCGTGGCAGGAAGATAGCCCAGCTGTGGTGGGTCTCTGTGAGGGAAGAGATGTGTTTCCTAAAAACACCTTATTTTTGTTGTCTAAAAGCTGAGAACTGAGGGGAAGAAGTGAGGGAAAAGTGGAGCTACTGGCTCTCCCTTTGAAGATGTTAATAAGATCATCTTTTGATGTTGCGTTTTGAAATGAGAGGATTCCCGTTTTCATTTTAGACATGTGCCATAAAAATGACACCGCTATTTACTGCAAAGCATTAACAAAGACTTTATGTCTATTATTTCACAAGTGAAAATATTAGCTATCTACCACTTTCTCAGTGGTGTTATGCTGAAATTGAAATCTATGACTCTCTTCTACCAGCTTAAGCCCACATGCTTCACTTTCCTAAGGATCATGGAAAAGAAGAAAGGCACCAGTGTAAAACACTTTATCAGATGCTGACCTTCTGGAGGGAAGTCAGAACCATCTTGTGGGAAAATGAATAACTCCTAGCTCTCAGTCTCATTTTTCCTGATGCTGTACATAGCCTTGTCCTACCTCCATGCTCTTGCTAAGCTTTTATTTCATGCAGGACTTGCAGAGGATATCAGGCGTCCATTACATTTATTCCCCTATGTTTTTACAGATACATATATAAATATACATACATAAACCCCCAAATCTAAAAATTAGTTCTCCTTATGGCAGCATGAGCACTTGTTCCAACTCGGTCTGCTGAAATCATTAAAAAAGTCTCTCTGCCAAGTGAAGCCATGTTTAGTCAAAAACTTTTCCTAATATATCTCTAACAAAACATACACAAAAAGTACTTAAGCCTGAACAAAGTCTCCAACCACTAAAAGACAAGAACTATCCAGAAGAAAATGAGTCTTGGATTCTACTTTATCATGATGTATCATTTCTCTCTTTGGTGTATGAAAGTCTCATCAGAGACTCGAATCAGATTTATAGGTTTCCCACAACTGTATAAGCAAGTAAGTAGCACTAAAGCAGACTCTGTCTAGCTCAGGACAGCAATTACATTGCAACTGTAGAGGAACAGGAGCTTAGTACAAAGTCATTATCAGATACATATTACAAATTCAATATGTGTTGCACATAAAATATGTATGATTTCTCCTTACTGTATATCATGTACCAAAATATAACGTGTGTCTGAGGCAAGAATTAATTTAAAATGAAACATTTTCTTGAAAAAACACACAGTTTTCCTGACATAGGTAAGTGGAATTTAAAACTGAAAATGTTTCACAACCATCCATTAAAGCATACTTTGAAATATTCTTAGAATCCAGATTTCCTGCCAGGAAAATGAAGTAGAAATAAATACCTTAAGCAGGAATCTTGCCTGATAGACACTATTTACCACTATAAATTTTTATTACTTGAAAAGATGATACTTTGCAAGGCAAACGCTCACAACCTTAAGTCTGGAAGAGTTTAGACAGCATGCAAAAATCTGCCAGTATACTATTTTTTTGGCATGGAAGAACATATCTCTCAGAGAGAGTGTGATGGGAAGTAAAAAGTGACAGTCTTGGAAAAGGTCAATTATCTTTCTAATCAAAATTTTGTGATTGTGAAAGGGTTTTTGGTTTTGCTAAAATGAAATTTTTTTGGAGGGCTGACCTGGTTTTGTTCTGCTTCTATTCTGGCAGGAAACACAAGGGTATGGGAGGATGGAGAGCAGCTATTCCAGCTGTGTGTAGGTTTAGTGCATGCCCACCTCATGCTACGCCTTTGGGAAGCACCAGGGCAGAAATCACGCTGGAAGCTGGGCTGGTCCATGGGCTGCAGGGAGCTGACAGAGTTGTGAGCAAGCACAGGGTAATGCCTCAGCTGCTGTATTTTATCCTGAGGGCTACACCGGCACTCAATATAAACAGTTTCCAGTGCTGCAAAGGGAGGTCTGTGCCTCTCATAAGGTTGGAACACAAAATCTAAGCCAGTCCCTCTTACAGAGAAGACGCCATAGGAAAAAAACCTTACCCCAAAGGTTAGCACAAATACTGTCTGAAAGATACTTCCTATGAGAGGGTTCTACAATGCTTCACTGTAGTGCAAGAAAAGTGTACAGAAAAAAAGAACCAGAAACTAGTCAAGGCAGAAATACGAATAATTGAAGTGGCCACAGATGAACTGCAGAAACTAGGAATGCAAAAGTACATTTTCTCTTATTTGCCCCTTCCAGTCCTACAGCTGTGCTCTCTCGCCCCGCAGTGCAGGTGCATTCCTGGGGTTACCTGTGAGCCTGGGTCTCCCCGGAGCTCTTTTAGGCGCGTGAGCACACAGCCACATGCCTGCCCCTTCATGGAGTGAACTCCTCACTGATGGAGCCAGAACTCCAGAGCACATTTGCCTCTGTGGGTTTGGGAAAGCCTTTGAGTATCATATTTTGTGAAATGTATCACTCTGCTTATCAAGACTTGTGTCTGCCTACATAGGGAAGAATGCTGCCTAAGCGCAGGGGAAGTTAATTATGCACAGAATAATTAATAGCAATTTACTTAGTGCATCTATATGCTTACTCACAGAAATAGGAAGTGCACTTGAAGTGCTCCTGTTGGTTTGAGAGAGAGCCTGCTGTAACCAGTGTCCTTCCCTTCCCAGGCTGTCAAATCCAGGGAAGCTTTGATCAGGGGAATTTTGTCAAATTGAAAAAACATGGTCAATGGGCAGTATTTGCCTTCATTGATTTGTAGGTGAAGATTTACAAGTCAATTGTGTTTTAATAATAAACACATGGGTTTACATTACTTGACAGAAGTCAGGCAGACTGTGTTGCAGAGAGCCCAGCAGCATTCCTTTGGCTGCATGCTGAGAAAAAGTCTTCCCAGGTAGAAGGAGGAAAACCTACAGTCGTTTCTCTTACCACCTCCAGTTTAGAAGTTAACAGTTCATGTCTCAACACTGGTTAACCCACTCTTCAAAACATATTCAGGAAACCTTGACAGATTGTCACTGTTCAGGGCCTTTGCAAGAATTATCAAAACCGTCAGTATGGCTGTTATTAACATAACAATATCAGAAAGAATCTGAGTTATAGCACTGATGTGAGGCATGGCAAGAGCGTGCTCTCACTTGTATAGCTCTCACAAAGAGCAGCAATCCTATCATGTTGTCATGAAGATCGGGGCATGTAGATGAAAAAAGCCGAGATATAAATTGAAGCATACATTTTCCATAAGAATAGATTCCCCCCACTCCCTTTTTTGGAAATATATATAAGGGGAGAAGTGAATGTACTCCTACTTACAGTGTTGGCTGAGTGATTTTCCCTGCAGATCCACCTTAAATCCTTTCCTTTTTTTTATTCCCTTAAAGCTGCACATCCCAGCTGGCATGTCCCAATCCTATAAATGTCTCAATATAATACACCATCATTGTCTGATGTATGGGCTTCCATTTGGTGCACCATGTCCAAAGAATATTTCTTCATGCTCGAATGACTCATCTATGAGGAGATTAATCTCTCTGGGGGAGAAATCGGTGTCTCTCCTATGGAAGCAAGTTGCTATGCACACATTAGCTGCCGATTTCACTTGTGTTCTTAATATTCAGGGTACAGCTTCTATCTGTCATAAAAATCCTTTTGTCCTTCCACAACTTGGTGTCATTCTCCAGCCCCGCTTGTGAGGCAAAAGGGAAAATTTAAAATTAATCTGTAAAATAGTACAGTGAAGTAACACACTCAATGATACTACTAATTTTTAACTTGTAAGCCTGCTTGCCGTTCTTTCTAGGTGCCAGGTAGTCTTACTCACCCTTTTCTTTAGCCTGTAGCTCTTAGCAAGAGGATACAAACAGCTGGCTTTGCTAAGTGAGGAGGGCATCTGTTTTGATTTAGACCGCCTCCCTGGATTCTCAAAGAGAAGAGGGCTAAGCCTATACCATTTTGATTGCTGGCAAGGCAATATTTAACAGGCAGCTTCTGTCTTCGAGAGAAATGAAAGCACAACATGCACGTATCACTCGATGTACATTATCACTTTCTTGTTGGCTAGGAAGTAAAACTTATGTTCCAAAAGTTTTCATCAATATGAAAACTTCTTGTGAGCTTCCTTATTCCCCATCTTTGTTTCAAATCCCAGTTTCACATCCAGTGACCAATGGTAGAAACAAATAAGGACAGTGGCATTATAAGTATATTTGCAGATACATTAACTCACACTGTAAACTGCAATTTAAAAGATCAGGAAGAGCGTTTCCCTAAAAAGGAGACCTTATCTAAGCAATTATGTTTAAAGTCACAGATTTAGTTTTATGTAGCTTTGTCTTTTATTGAAACCTATCAAAAACCTGAGGCTGTTGCAGCCAGTGCCAGTAAGCAATCTAGAGCTATTAATTAGTACACCCATGTTTTTGCCACAACAAACATTTTAATTTGTCCTCTGAACAGTGTTCATAATATTAGCCCTGTGCTCCTGTTTTATTTTTGTCTGTGTGATATACATTACACATGAGAGAGTCCTACGTCCATATGTCCACAAACTGCAGTGGGCATATGGCAGCATACAGAAAAGCGGTCTTTTACATTTTGCATACAGAAGTCTTTGCAACTATTATCATGGAGGCATTACAGCATCCCTTTATGTCATGTTGCTATTTAGTCAAGTTTGTGTCACGTATTTGAACCTTCTCAGCTGGCTTGATTTATTTTAATTGTAGGCATCGGGTTAGTCTATTTGTAACAAGCACAGTGTGGAAATTGCCCTAGTAATAATTCCTGCAACAAACGTCATTTATTTAGTTGACTATGAAGAAACATTGGTTATACTTGCAGAAGAGAACAATAAAATGTTTTATTTTTAGACAAGTATCAGATGCTATTCGTCATTAGTTCTCTATCTAATGCAAGGGTACATGGGCAAAGAACTGACAAAAGCAATGGAAAAAACAGCCCACAGGAAGGATTTATGTTTCATTTTGAATTCCGGAAAGTGGTGTCATCTCATGAAAAATCTAAAAAAAAATTATATCAGTTAAAAAAGCAGGTTGGTTTGAAATGGTCAGACTTTTCAATACAAACCGCTGGCTTTTCATGTAAATAAGGCTTATTTTAAGAGGGGATACATGAAGATGCTCACTTTCAGACATTCGGATAAAAATATCTCACAGAGAATGAGTGAACTGTTCCTTCCCAGCCAGCTCAAAGCAGCCAGCCCTGTTTTGAATATCACTAACAGATGCTGATGGGCCAAGCTCAAAAGTGATACTTGGATGGGTGTGGGAGTTACTGGATGTATATCCACATAGGCAGTGCTGCTAGGGAACTTCCTACCCAACCCCTATTGTCTCTTTCTCAACATTTTCCATGCTTTTTTTATAAGCAATTTTGTTCTTAAAATATTCTGAGGAAAAGCCAGTGATAAAGAAGAAATCCAGGAGAAGAGATTATAACAGCATTGGACACATTTTGTACTGACATCTGCTCTAAGAGCAGGATTCTGCTCAACTCACTCCAGCTGTCTAAAGGTACGGACCATCCACTCCAGTCCACTGACCTTCAGAGGTCTCATCCATTTTACAGAATGAATTACTGCTGGAGTAGTCTGTGTATTTCTAATGCCTATGGAAAGAGTGTAAACAGGAGCCAGATTATGCACCTACATGGTAAACACTGTCATTTTAATTGGCTGATATTAGGCAAGAGGAACTGCACTCTTAGCTTAAAGTTTCCCCCCAGAAAACAAACATACTGCAGAAGACAATGAAGCCTCTCATTTGCAGTAAAGCTTTACATGAGCCCTTTTAGGTGATGTTTAAAGGACCATGAGCCATACTGCCTTTTCCATCCCGTTCAAATAGGTGCTCATCTGTGGGACATGCCGCAGGCACAGCTGGGAACAGGCTCTGTGCTGCTCCACCACATACCGGCTGCCAGCATTTCCCAGAGCCAGCACCAGCTGAGAGTGCTCGGGGTTCATTGTACCCCACACTGGCTATCCCACTCTCTGCTTGACATAATTTATGAGGTACTAAATTGATCCTGGAGAGGGAAAGGGGACAGATCCATTGGGCACAAAATAAGCAAAGTCAGGCAGGAAATCTGCTGCTGTCAGTCTAATCTGTCGTCTTCTGACATCATGGCAGAGCTCTTACAGATGTTGGCAAGAGTGGACCCTTCTCTTGTTATGGCAATACTACTGTCAGGTGCAAAAAGACATCTGCAGTCTTACAAATAATAGTAAAGCAGTATCTGGGCTCAATCAGCACCAGTCATTTCTCTGTAAAGACTTATTTGGACATAACCAGTTGGGGGAGAAAACGGCAAAGGGCACACACTGCTAGTTCAGTTGTCCTGAGCAAAGCTCAGTCGTTCTGCTGCTTCTGCTGGAGGGCGAAAGAGGAGCAACGTCACCACGCACCTCTCATTACTCTTGCGCCAAGCTGGCGTGGGGGGATCTGAGAGCCGTAATAGTGCTAGAGCCCTGTGCAGACAGACAGACGGACGACAGCTGTGTGCCTCCCACATTGTGGCTACCTACTTGTAGAAGGTATAACCAATCTAGTTTCCTAACGCTAAGCAATAAAGATTCTGAATACCAAGGTTAAGTAATAAACACAAAGCAAAGGGAAAGTATTCCCTTAATTCTTGAATAAAACATTCCAAGAAAGTGCAGTGCTAATGGATCTGAAAAAATAAGCACAACGTAGCAATGTAGCACAATGTCTCCTCAAGTGCAAGGAACATCGTGCACACTGGTTTAAATTTTATGCAGTTTCACCCCACACATATCAGATGAGAGCAGTAACATACCCTTTGGTTCTCTGTTTCCTTGCATGCAGCAGGTACAGGGGCTGCTCTTTTCCCTGTATTCGTTAAGCACCTTTCAAGCAGATGACAAGGACAGTTGCCAGCTAAACTAAGCGTGGATTGAAACTACTTTTCATGTGCCTGGTTATGATAGTTACCTGGCAACAAGTATTCCTTTTCTTTCCCTCCCCAAACCAGCAGTGTAGGCAAAAATGTGAGTACTAAATTAATTTCCAAATTAAGTGTAAAACTCCTGCCAGGATTAATTTCTTGGTGGGGATGGAGAGTCTGGCTCCCCTGATTTCAGCCAGTTCCACAGGGACCATACTGTCCCCAAAGGTGGTTCATTGCTTCTCCCAAGCTATAGGTCTATGGTATGGGAGTAAAAGGCATGACAGCCAGAAGGCAGAGAGATAAGTGATCAGGAACAAACCTGAGATCCTGTTAGCTTAGAGAACCAGTTCAATACTGGTAGTCCTCATCAGACTGATCTCAGCATGTAACCGCCTGTTCTCTCTCTTCTTCCTAATAGATTAAACTTTATCTTTGTGTAATGTGAACTTACAGGCCCATTATATTAGAAAAGAACACAGCTCCACTTGTGCTATCCAAATGATGGGCAGGATCCCAGTGAGGCCATAGCTCCATTGACAACACACCTAGCTGAGGATCTGTCCCAGAGCATGTCCTTGGTTTCACTGGTCAATCCTCATACTTTAATTGAGAGAAATTTTAGGTTTGTTTATTTTTTAAAACCTGGTATGGTTTTAGCTGCCTGCGTCTAAAATCTGAGAAATACTGCAGTGCAAAACAACCACTGCCTCCATATGCTTGCTTACAACAGCAAAAAGGACTCTAAGGCTGAGGTCTGCCTAAGTCTGATGTACCTAATTCTAAAAAAAATAACTAAAAATGAGAAAATCACAGAATCACAGAATGGTAGGGGTCGGAAGGGACCTCTGGAGATCATCTTGTCCAACCCCCCTGCTTGAAAAGCTACACCTAGAGCAAGGGGCACAGGAATGGGTCCAGGCATATCCTTCCTGTAGCATCCTTCCTGTAGCAGACTGAGTGCAGCATATATGCCAAAAGGATCCTTAATGCTTTGGGAGTAAGGGACAAAACAGGCTGGCTGGTCTGCTGTCACATCATAAAAGTGAATTGGTGCACAGTTGTAGGTAGAAACATACAAATATGAACAGCAACATGCATCACACTCTTAGGTCCAAACTTATTCCTCTTTTCCCACAAGCCCACAGTTCCCATTTCAAGTCCCAAATGCCTCGGGTCAGGAGCCTGATTTTGTTGCAGTTTCACCTGTACAGATGAGGAGGGAAGTGCCCAAGGGAGACTTAGGAGGAAGGACCTTTAAGGGCTTGCCCAACACAGGTTGAGTTCTGGGCAGAGAAGACAAATCCCCATTCCCCACTGGCAGGTGTTTAGAAGATTCTTCATGAACTCCATCTTGGTCCAGAGAATGCTTTCCTTACCTAGGTCTGTACCTGTACCCCACCCTTTTTTTAACCAATTCATTATTAAAATTACCAAAGTTTCCAGTTTTCATTCCCTTTTCTCCCCACCATTCACCAGGAGAACACTCCTCATCTTGGTCTCCTATGGGAATTCCAGTTTCTATAGAGTTTTGTATGTCATCTTCTCACCTTCTGCTGCCCCCTCTTGCTTTTTGAGCCACTCCCCTCAGCAAGCTTCCCTCCCTTGCTGCTAGCCCCAGCTCATGGGCAGACACTGATGGGATGCATGGAAGATCCCACTGCCCACAGCAAGCAAGAGCAGGCTGGCAATAGGCCTCTGCAACCCAGTTCTCACCCCCACCCCAACCCCCAGACACTGCTCAACACCCTGAAGCCCAAACGCCTCCAGCACATCAGGCAGGGCAATGCTTTCCCCTGCTCCACAGAGAGTGCACGAGGGAAAGGCGTCCTGCTTCACTGCTGCAGTATAATCAGAGGGCAGCGACCTCACAGCTGCAAACTATAACCTTTTAGAAAGTGTTTAATGCAGTCTTTATGGCAGCCATTATTTTTACAGTGTTTTCACTTTGAGAAAGAAAACAGAGCAAATGTTTACAACAGCTTAACTAAATAAGCTCAACAGGTGAGGTGCGGCACTCACCTGGGCCAGCCCACCTGTTGGCCCACAACCCTCAATGGCTGAAAATCAAAGCAGGGGGGGAGGAGTGGAAACGGACCTTCACTCAGAAAGGAAAAAGTTTCTTCCCCTGTTTCAGTTTTTGTTTGTTTCTTTAAGTAACAGACTGTTTCAGAAAAATAAACACACAGAAGGGCTCAGGGCAAAGATACATTTTGTATACAGCTTTAATGAAAACATGTTTTTCTTGTTAACACCTTGTTATATCCTAAAATCACAATACAGAAAAAACTGTGAATAAGGCTGCGTGCATAGAGATCTCAGATTTTTAATGAAATTCACAAACCAACATAGCTTCCCCCACATGCTCGCCGCTACTACAGCATCAGCAGCTCTCGGTGTGCGGGAACCTGGCTGAGCACTACCTGCATGCTCTCCCTGCATGCAGTGTGCTGCAAGGACTGCTCGAGTATAGGTCTGTAGCACTAAACTCTTCTCACTGGGCTGAAAAGCGCACAGAAATGAGATATAACTGTCAAAGCCACAGGCTGAGTATTATTTTTCATTAGAGATCACTTTTGCAGTCTAACAGACAGTCTGC
Organism: Phalacrocorax aristotelis; assembly: GCF_949628215.1. Lineage (NCBI taxonomy): Eukaryota > Metazoa > Chordata > Aves > Suliformes > Phalacrocoracidae > Phalacrocorax > Phalacrocorax aristotelis. Next base: position 141,202,178 of record NC_134277.1, read on the forward strand.
TTTCATACCAGCCAAAAGCATAAGTCCATAGACTAGCTAAAATATTAGAGGAAGTACTCTACACAGCCTCTCAGAGTTTGGGGTAGATTTTTGCTTTACCGCATTATGATTAATACATTGGCAAACAAATGCTATATCAGAAGCTTTTATCTGATCAGCTTCATAAGGCCCTTCAGGACCTGACATAGCATGTTCCATCCAGGAGATAATATTTCCGTTTCAAAAGACTTCAGCAGCTTCTTTCCAACAAAATTTTGTAATTGAATTCCCTGCTGAACCACATCAGCTGAAGCTGCTAGGCTGCATAAGTTAGACAGGATTCAGAAGACAACCACCACCACACAGAGCTGGAGAGGAAATGCCGTTTCTTGAAGAAAAAAGAGTGACACTTTTCTCTGGTAATGACCCCAAAGTGACTCTATTCCCTGGTAATGATCCAGAGCCCCACGTTTCTACGATCTGCTGGGCTGCCATGAAAGAGCGGTATGTTGCTGTAATGAGTGACAGCAGTAGGAGAAAGGATCCTGGGACAATGCTGATGCTGGAAAGCAGGCACTGGTTGTTCGGTGGGTAATGAAACCCTACTTGTAACGACGAGACAAGAAAAAGATGGTACTGGAAATTGGCAGCGTTTGAACTCTGAAACTCAGTGGGAGGGAAAAGAGAAGCAGTTTTTGTGAAATACCTTGTTCTCAGGAGTTTCAGGGAAAAATCTGTGCTTTGGGGCACCTGAATGCTCACTCAGATCAACTCCTAAAGAAGAACCTTGAATCCCCTCACACATTTGGTGGCAAGAGGGGGCCTTAAAGCAGGATTTAGACCCATTTTATACCACATTATTAATATAAAGAAGCTATAAAAGACCTTTAGTGTTATTGCAAATCAGACTTTGAATCCCAACAGAGTACAAAAAACTGAAGCTGAACTAGAATATAAAACCCAGACTTTGGCAAAGTTCAGAAGTGAATCTCCCTTTAAAACTGTTACTCAGTTTAGAAAATAGATCAGTCATCTGATATGTGAGCTGCAATTCCCATTAGCTTTGGGGAAATTCTCCTATTGATCTGGACTCCTAGCACAACTTAACTTCTGCATAATAATTACTGCCCTTGGAACATCGCTACTTTACCATTTGTAAGGACAAAAGAAAACTACTGCAGATTTTATAGGAATAAAGTGTTTTGTTTCTCAAAAGGATACAGGTCTACCAAACCTGAAAGAGAGTAGCCTCTGATGCAGATGGATAGGTACACTATACCCACTCACTCCCGCTACTTCTTCTGTGTGGATAGACTAGCATTATTTTTAGCACAGCAGGTGTAGAAAAGGGTGGTTTTGAAAGAAAGAAAACAAGAAAACAAAAATAATGAATTATTTATGCAAGTTAAATCAAAATACACTCCATATAAATGTTTAATCAGGTTTTCTCCAACTTCTCTCCATATGGTCTGCCTTGCTCAACAACAGATTTCTAATGGAATCGCTAGATATATTTTAATAGCTCTGTACATAGTATTATGCAATTCAACTTCTGCCCATAGAGTTTTTTCATTCAAAGCAGCTACAGTAAGATAAACAATAAAATTACTCACAGTTGATATTAAAAGAAAAAAAACAATTGAGGGATTTTCTTTCTACAAGTCTATTTGTCATAGGCAAGCGTTACAGGGGGTGACAGTCATGCAATATATACAGATACCACCATTGTGCCACGTACATTAAGGCAAATGAAGGTCCTTGTCACATCTGAGAAATACTAGTCACATTTCTCTGACAACTTGCTGGGAAAGCCAAAAGAGAGGTCACTCTGGCTCTTTCATTAGGACTCCAGAAGGCACCAAAAGCCTCCACTGCTCTTTTCCATCTTTCAAAAGTATTCAAATGAAATAAAGGCCAGTTTGTGGCTTATTACACCTGGTTTGCTCAGTTACCAGCTTATACCCCACAGGACCATCTTTTTAGGAGTGCTTGAGAAGTAAAAGCTAGTATTCTGGGTGGGCTGTCAATCACCACCAGCAATAGCAGCTCCCCAACCAAAGCAAAATACCTACAGAGCTCTTCTTCCTTTTCCAACACACCAAAAGACTGACATGCAAGACCTCACTCCCCCTTTCCAGAGCATAAGCAATTCAATACCCTCAGCTTTCCCTCAGCACTAGCCACTCTGTTTCTTGTCTTCCTTTTTATAAAAAGCAGCTGGTCCCTGCAGATTAACAGAGCCCAGCTGCATCTGGTCTCCAGCCACTTAACCCCTTCTGATCTGGTTCCTCATCCCACAAAAGAAAACAGGATTGTCAGTTTTCCAGGAGCCTCCTGGGGCTTGCAATAGGAGCATCCCGACCAGCAAAGACAGTATAGGTTTTAAACTGGGGAGGAAATCTTGCCATGGTCTGAAAAGATTTTTATTTCATGTAGTAAGCCTAACTCTTTATAAAGCTTAGAGACAAAGATGAGAGAAAATTAAGTGGACTTGGAAACAACAATGTCATACACAAATGTATTAAGGATTTGTGGACATTATTTTATAACTTGTTGAGTCTGATGTGGAATTATCCCTGCTCTGTAAATACCTTAATTATTTTGTAAAATACTCTACTGTTCTGCTGACTCTCTTTAAGCATGCTGTGTAGTGGTTAAAAAGCATTTAGACAGACTGTGCACCTGTATGAAATTCTTCCAGGCTTTCCAGAGGGAACCAGAGTCTATATTCACAAGGGTTTATTCTTAGGGCTTGTGAAATCCTCAGAAACTTGAGGTCAATATTATATAGGTATTTGTGACGGCTGCAGGATTTAGTACCTGCTGGAGAAAATCACAAAAATTAAACATTAATAGTTTTGTCAAAAATGTCTACGTATGAATTTATCCATGCTTGCAGTAAGAATATATTTAAAAATTTTTCATTGGCTATTTTTTCACCAGTATAAATTTCTGAATAATCATTTGAAATTAGGAGTAAAGGTGTTTGAATAAAATGTATTTGCAGAGAGGTCTTCCCTCTTTAGAAATAAAGGGTTTTTTTTGGTATCTTTAAGAACAAACATCTATAGCTTAGGAAGATGAAAAAGGGGTAATGGAGTTGAAAGAATAAAGGCCCATGAGCTTATGAATTTACTGGGATTATAGATCCAGTAACCTGTTGTCTCCCAGTCCTTCAGGTTGGTTTCAGTTAATGGAGTTATTTCTCCATCACTGGAGCTTTCAGCTCCTGCTCCCACCAAAGAATTTCCTCTCTGGAGAGCTGTTGTACCCTTTTCTGTCAGTTCTGGTGTGAGACAGCAATCTGCTTACTATCAGTTATATTGTCTTCCAAGTGAGCCATCTAAAGGACACTCAGGACTCACGTAACTGCAACTAGAGCTGTTCTCCAGCTCCCTGAATAGGCACCCAGACAAGCCTGGACGCCACCGCTCATCTTTCCAGACATTATGTAGTACAGCTTTTGCTGGGATGGAAACACTTCTTGCTGCATCTGTGTCTCTTCCCTTCAGCCCTGGGAGGAACTGAGGCTGTCCAAAAGAAAGAAGTGACCGCTCACAGCTTAGCCCAGCCATTAAGACTTTCTGAAAACTAAAAAGGTGTAGAGCAATAACCCACCACTCTACCCCACCTCAAGGACATCCAGTGGGCTTTCCTGCCTTTGGCCACATTTCAGCAGCTCCTTTTATGGGACCCCAGCGGGTTGGCTTGTATCCTCTGGACAAGAAATTTTCTTCTAACCTCATCTGAGCCAATATTTTTTCCACATGAGAGCCATGAAATTCATTGCTTCATGATGTGCTTCTGACCCCAGAAAGCCCCAGAGCTACAAGAGACGGAGACAGCTGTTAGTCTAGCAGAAACTGCCAGGTTTGTGAAGACCTTGTGATGGACCCAGATCATCAGTAGAAGTAAAGGGCCCTTGGGAAGAGCAGACCTTACCTCAAGTCAGACCAAAAGGAGAGCAAAGGGGGGAGCAGGGAGGGAGAATAGAACAGCTAGAAACTCTAACTCTGAGCCAAGGAGATCAGCTGGAGAGCTGCTTGTTTGTGCAGGGTGATAGTTGAGCTGGATTAGGGCTGGACTGAAGCAAATGTGAAACAGGAGAGTATGGAAGGATCTGGTCAGGTTGGGAGGGAAAGGGGTTGAATAGAGAGTTGTATAAAGTGAGAAGGCAGTACAGAACATAAACTTTAGAAACTAAGATAAAAATTCTTAAAAATGGAGTATTAATTGTCATTTTGAGTTGTCTCCTTCCTGTGGTGCTTATAACTACACTAACAGTTTAATACACAATGTTGCCCTGAGTCTGGAGTCTGTATGCTTTGCATAAAACAGGCCAGGATTTTTTGTGGGAGGGGAGCAGAACTGAGGATGAAATACCTCAGAAATTCCAGTCTGAACAATCTACTTTTACTTCTGAGCAGAAAAAAATATATAATCCGGAGTCACTGCAGTCACCATCCACAGATTCCCTACAAAATGATGGATGCAAACAAGGACCTAGTTAAAACCAGGGTGCTTTTAGTGGCTGAGAGACCCCGTCAGTCACCGCAAAATCTAAAATGAAACTGCCCACCACTTCCTACACCCGCTAATCAATACCCTCCTGGTCTCCCTTCATTTTTCATCCTGTAATATTCAGATCAAAGCATTCTTGCCATACCGTCCCTTTTCAGAGTCTAATGCAAAAAGGTTAATAGTTGAAGGTCACCAGCCTCCGTCTCTCACAACTTTGTCTGCTGCCATGCCTGGTAAGAGCACACGTTGCAGCTGGCGTGGGGGCCGGGACGCAGCCTCCCGCTCGCCTGGCGAGCAGATGCGCCGGGTTCGGTGCCACCATCGGGGTGCACCTGTTGGCTTGCCACCATCTGCTAGCCAAAATGGTAAAAAGCCACACCCAGCTCCGGCCGGCTGGGGAGAGCTTAATCTCTTCCCTACAGGCTTCAAAACGGCGGCCACGGCACAGGCCGCACAAAGGGGCGCCCCTCACAAAGGCGCAAACCGCCCTGGCTCGGCCTCGGGGGGCACCTAATCTCCCGTCATCGCGGGGGGCTGCGGCTTGTGCTGACAAGAAAAGGCTTTTTAAATAAATCTAGAGAGCTATTACCTGACAAGAAAGCGTCGTATAAACTGCCCATTTTTTTTAAGAAAGAAAGGTATTAGGTTAACACGGATACTAATATTAAGTAAATTAAGCTGCGGTGGTATTTTTGAAGACTATTTAGCAATGTGAAAGCGTTGTAAAGACGCTGGTGCTGGTCCTTGCTAATGGGGATGACTTGTAAGCTGCATAGCTTGAACGCTTGCTTTGGAAACTAGATCCTCAGTTCAGCACATGTCACAGCCGTTTCCCATAAAGAATTACCTAACCTGCTGGTGTGAGCCCCAGCAGCCAGTGTCAGCACTCTCCAGAAAACGCACACTATGTGAAGCCTGTCACCAAAGCACCAAAAAATGCCTTTATTATCAAATTTATAAGAAGGCAAGAAATACATGAAACACAGAGTTTATGCATGAAATAAAGGTTATTTCAGAAACTTCCCATTCCAATCTCTAAGTTAACCACAATGAAATACTGCAGAAACTGACACATATAATTACATGACCTATTCAGGCTCTGTTTTAGTGTTCATTTTCAACATATTTTCCAGCATTCAGTTTTACAGTGACTTAATAAGGTGGATACAAAGACAACCTGCTAACACTAAACCTTTTCTTGAGCCCTTCTTGTGAAGCACCCTCAATTTCTTCAGGCTGCAGTAGCAGCAGCCTCGACACCTCAACTCTGGGCTCCTTTATCAGGCATGCCTGAGCTTTTTCCTAGTATTTCTCCCCATTAAATGTAGAATGTTGTCACCTTACTCTCCCTTAGGCTACCCCTCCAGTTTCACAGTAATCTCGGGCTTAACGTGCTGATCTTCCCTGCCACTTACACATGGCCTCACGCTGCGCTGGACAGGACCACAGGCCCAAATCTGCACAAGTGATGTTGGAAACTGGGGGCAAGGCTAATTTTCACCCAATCTCTGTGCTTACAGGCAGTGTGAAAGCAAGATCCCTGTCTCTGAGACCCTGAGCGCAGCTACTTTATTACATCAGTACCCTGTACTCTTTCTTTGCTTTTTTTGTCCAGCTGTGCATTTATGCCCGAGGGTTACATGGGGAGCTTTCTGAGACAGAGACTTATCTTTGTTATGGGGCACTGTGCTACACTAGGACTCCTTTTTTTTTTTTTTTTTTCCCTGTCAGGTACATTAATAGAAATATAGCAAATACCATAACGACAATATTGTGAGAGCTGCTCATCACCCTTAAGCTCTGAAGCTGGGGAGAATTATTTTGCTATCGAATATTTTTTCAAAGAATTTACTGGAAATTCCACCATTTGAAATATTTTAATTTAGAATCGATAAAGCAGTGGAGAATGGGGTAATGATCTGACATCTGGAGGGATTAGGACTTTTCTATCTCTAAATTTGCGGAAGCTATCTGAAAGCAAACATTGAACAGAAATATATTAAATTACTGTGAGCAATCAAAATTTTTAAAGAAAGTTAAACAGTAAAATATATAAATACATTACAAGTTTTCCCTTTTAAAATATGCATGAGGTAATTCAGAGCAAATGTTAGAACGAGTCTGTCTGCTAAATTAGTTGCAAGGTACTAGTGGCTACGTTTCCATTTGCACTAATCATGAGAAATGTAAAAGGCCAGCTTCATAATTCAGACTGTTCATTTCAAGAGGTTCCAAGAACACTTATGCTAGATGTGTCTGTCTAGCTAATCAGCCAGTTTCTTCTTCCTTTTAAGACCGAAACACAATTACAGAACCTGTAGTTCCAATCTTGTCATTTCCCCCACCCCGCACTAAAATATATTTCAATGTAAGGAATGCTGAGGGATGATAGAGTTGAATTAACACCCTTAAACTAAGCATATTGCATTCTCTTAAATCAATGGTTTCACTTCTGCCCTCAAGCAATATGTGATTTGTAAATTTGAGACATGTTACCTTTAGGCAGTAGGCAATCTCTTTAAAAACACTAAAGTAGGCAACATATGGTGGCACTGTGCAATATGAAATTGTTCTAAAGATACAAGTTTCCAGCCTCAGTGGTACAAGCCCAATTTTAAATAAAACATAGTATCATATGGTTCCTGCTTAAACACTGCAGTAAAAAAAAACCTGGCTATATGGTCATCCTCTAAACAACAGAGGGAACAGTTTACACACGTATACTTGGAAATCCACAGTCTATAAACACAGAGTCACCCACTACCTTTCATTACATATAAATACTGAAATAAGACAGCTTGCATATTTGCAGACCCTTGTAAGCTCATGGATTTCTCTATTTTTATTTTTATTTTTGGTTTAATCTCACAAACCCAACCATGGGTATTTTTTTGTTGTCAACTCATACGGGTATCTCATAAACCACACATTCTATGTTCACATTTTTGTACTGCTGAGACCAGCTGGGCCACATTAGTCATGTCAAAGCATGTCAAGGACTATAACATGTAATTCAGTCCAATGTTACGGTGAAGGTGAATCTGTTCCATTACCCACGCAGAGAAGGGATAGTGGTATTTTAGCTCGGGGACATGATGTTTTACTTAAGTCTGCTCATATTGTTGAATGTGCATATAAATTTCCAAAGCATAACATAACTTTTTATCTATTTGGTCACAAGGATAGGAAAGAAATTGGGGGGGGAAATATGTTTTAGTATTATTCATCAATGATCTGATCTGGTAGCTTAACTATTAATTTGAGAAAGCATAGGACTGGACTTGGAAAAGAGAAATTATTATTGTGGGGTATGTACACAGCAAAAGCTCAACTTCTATTCCTATTTTTGGTGTTACAAAAACTGTACAATTAATTTGGTCTGTAATTTAACCTTGCATATGTTGTACTTCACTGTTTCTGTCTGGAAAACAGAACTCTTCCTCATGAATAATTTTCTTTTAAAATAGGGATAAAGAAGGTTATATGAAGGCTTTGTACACTTCTGTCTTTGCTCTGCAGCCATTGTATATTCTCCTTCCCACAGCTGGACTTCAGTAAGAGGAGTCTGAATGTTCTGCCCACTGACAGCTCTAGTCAGTCACTAATTATAAAGGCCTCTTGCCTTGATCAGGTTGTCTCTTAGGCTCAGACTCCTTCGGTGGTTTTATATAGTGGTCTATGGTAACAGAGGTAGCTGGGCTGCATGTTAGTAAGAAAGGAATGAAAGAGTCTTTGAGAGTCTGGAACTCTTCTCTGTAGGATTTTTACAAGTTGTATGATGCACTATTGCTGGTGCCAAATTCATCAGTTGTCCTCAGCCATAGACACTGGTAAGGACAGTAGTGCTACACTCCTTTGGGAAGCATGGAATTGAACTAATCAAGACCGCTTAGTGGATGCATCAGCTTATTCCTGTGGCAAGCATATTCTTTACAGACAGATGACCTCTTGCTAGACCTTTGAAACTGGATATTTAAAGGTGTTTAGACATCTAATACTCATTGACTTCAATGAATTTAGACACATCCATTTAAAATTCTGACTTTTATCCATGTGACTATAAATGGGTTAGGGCATGGCTTGTTCCGTCCCCATCCCCACTTGATCATTTTCCTCAGGGACTCAGCAATGAAAAATCATAGATAAGAGCAATGAAAAATCATAGATAAGAACAATGAAAAGTCACAGATGAGTTAGAAATGTTTCATTAATTCAGGCAGGTTTTCTTTTTTCCCCAGTGAAAATCTTCTGACTTCTGCCCCCTTGGGTATCTTTCAGTGACCCCAAGACATCAGGACATCACTGCTGCAGCGAGGACCTCCTGGGACAGACCAGTGACATGGTGCCCTCATCTTGTCTAGATCATGGTGCTGCTTAGGATAATTAGCTAGTGCAATTACACCAATTTGTGGTTGGCATGTGACCTGGCAGTAAAACAAATATATTATTTAAACTTCTTAGGCATCATCTATATTCATATCACCTTCAGACATACCTCGATGAATATCACAACCCCTTTCTTTAGAGATCTTAACTCAAGTGCAAAAAGAAAAACAATCTTTTCTGTGTCAGGCTTACACATTGGTCTCTCCACTGTGCATCTTCCCCATTTTGAAAATTTCCACAGGATTTATTTGAGTTAGTGTGCTCTATAATGACTAATTGTATTACAAGCATTCCTAACCAGGATTTTTCATCTGCTGCTTCTAGCTACTTTTACATTTCACTGGTTGTGTATGTATATTGTGTAATTATTGTATCTGTGACTTCTTACTGGATTTTTGGGAAGACAGATGGACTCCTCCTTTTGCACAACTAGGTATAGCTGTGCTGAAGTGTAATGAGCTGGGACCTTTTACAAGAGATATTGATCTTACTCCAGCTTTTATTTTACCTGTTATGGCACTAATTGTCTCAGAGTTGTTTGTATGTGAAACAGAAGAATGAGATTATACATGTGGACTACAGTCAAAGTAATGATGCCAGCTAAATATTTTGTCACTACTATTAATAATGGCAATTATGGAGCCCTCTTCACTTCAGCAGAAATAAACACACGTAAGTCCTTACAAAAGATAAATTGCAACTTGAAAAATTCAAGACCAAGAGCAAGCTAGACCTCATATTGTAGACAAGTCAGGAAGCAACAACATGATATGCCTTTTCTCCATGGTTTTGTATCAACATTAAAATGCTTCTCTTCATGGGATGTATTAAAAAGTTGTATAGTTTGACAAACAGACAAATATAAGGTAATTATAGGAGCAGCTCTATGATCCTTACTAAAATTGGATAGTTTCTTACTCTACTTTGACGTCTGATTTTTCTTTCCAAATAATGTCTTTTTACAGCCCCTGGTAACATAACAATGCTCAGTGATAAAAGACAGTCAAGTTTCAATTTTACCTTACAGGGTCCTTTTTGCAAGAGTCAAAATCCAAAAGGAGATTTTGCTACAAAGGTTGGACTGTAACTAGGTTCAATTTCAATTAATTGGTCATTCACCCCCATTGACAATCTAGTATTTAGGTACACGTCTTTGGAAAAGTCCCCAAAAGCAGCACACAGTTACCATAGTTATACTCACAAGTGTATCAAGTCTACCTGGAAATGACCAACCACATATTTAGCTGGTCACCTGCACATACAAATGCTGTGACCTATGAATACAATGCATTATAATGATGTACAAAACCTATATTTACTGTGACTAAAATTAGGTGGAAGAATGCTTGGAGAGTTGCAAAAATCCTGGTAATATTGTCAGACAGAGGACACTGTGACAGTCCTCCTCCTGCTCCTGCCCTCTCACCTCTCACCCATAGAAACAAGGAAGAACTAGTTAGCTATTGGATTGTTCTACCAAGTTAAGTGAGATGTTTGATTAGATTCTCTAAACTTCAGAGCAGGTTCTCCTGTACTTATATTTTCACAACAGGATCAGGTAATATTTGTTGCATTTCTTGTCAGCAGTTAAGAATCAGGTGAAATGTGACAATTTTCATTAAATTTTATCAGAGCTCTGGGACTGTTCAAATGGGAAAATCAAACAAAAGTGAAATCTATTTAATATTGCAATAGGTACATATAAAATTTATATGTACTCTTATGCAGAAGTGGCTTTGACAGAAACACTTTTCAGTACAGAAAATGTTCCTATTCCTGTAGAAAACTGCCCCAAACCTCTGAGGTAAGCATGTCTCTTGGTGAAGAATACACTGCAAAGAATAGGTGGTAGATTTGGCAAGTCTGTCTTTTTTGTTTCTGCCTGACACAAACAGGATCCCACATGTGAGCTGTATTTCAGACCTCTCATAAATACAGAGCAGAGGAAATGTTCTCATGAACCCCTGCAAAGAGAAGCCATCAAACTTCACCTCCAAGTTGTAAAACAGTATCATATGCTTCAGGTACTATGATGTATTCCTATTTGCAAATGTCCTTGTGCTGTCTGGATTTCATAAATCAAATCTCAGAACAATAGAAAATTGACATAGAAGGAGCCTGATAAACTGTCGGTTCACCTCATTTCCACCGCCGCATGTTTTCAGCTGTTTTGTCAGCCCTTGTTTCAAATAGGCCAAATGGTGAGGCTTCCATAATATCCCTTGCAATTTTATTCCATTGTTTGATACATCTCATTGTCTGGGAATTTCCTTTTCTTGTACAGCTTGAAGTTCCTCTGCTTTAATTTCATCCAGTCGTTTCTTGCAATATCCCCTCTGTACAGGCATAAATATTTAATCATTCACTTGAGGTTTGAATCATTTCAACAACAGTCAAAAGGAATTGAGCATTTGCATGGATAACAGAAATCTCTAGAATCATTATAGCTAACGACAATGTGAATTTTGGAAAGGAGATAAAACCCCTTGTTTGAGAATTGTTTGACCACCCTTTCACTACCAGAAATTATAAAGGGACTTTCCTGAGTGCAGACTGGGTCTTGTCTGACTGCTCTGGTGTTCTTCAGCTTCAACCTGTTCCCAGCACCTGCTATGGGCCAACCCATGAGATGGAATACATGGAATATTCTGTGATATTGGGGTCCACAAGGACTTCAAAGTCTGCTCCTGTCTGATCATTCCCACATTCTTATGACAGAGAAATGGGAATTTCACAGCAATGGGAAACATAAATCCTATAAGCTTTTCAATGATCACCAGTAACCCTTAATTATTGTGGCTGGATTCACAGGGAAGAAGGAGGGAAAAGATTTAAAAGCCATTTTATCTTTCTTTAATCATTAACCCCACTTAGACACATGAACATTTACTACTATTCATGTCTGTTCTTAAAGGTCTGCACTAACCTCATACCTTCAATCTAGTGTCAGCTGAAGCCAGAAACTTCACATGTGCTTGCTCACTACCCTGAGCGCTGGAAACTTGTGGTGTCTTACCACACTTGAAATTCTTCCCCACTCTCCACGGTCCCTAATAATATCCTGGACATGTACCTTCATCTATATTCATGAGAGTGCAGATGCAGCCAAATTAGTGGCAGCAAAGCACATTTTACACTGTAGAAAATACAATCTGTCTTCTTTTTGATTTTTTATAAAAAAAAGTTTTATTTAAAAAAATCAGACAGTAAGATTTAAATTCAGCACCACCCGTTGCAAGAGTCTGTTTAAAAATGCACAGCTGGCTTGATGATGAGTGACAAATCAAAAGTCAGACTGAAACTTCCCAATCATCTGAGCCCTTGCCACCCGATTAGCAGAAGAAAAACAGGGCAGATGGAGGGAGACGCAGCAGTTCGGAGGGAACAGATGGCCACTACGAACTTGATATATGAAATTAATAACACTTTCTCAAATACAATTAGTAGCAGGAATACATTACCTGAATTTTCATAACTGTGAGCAAGCTGACATTAAATGAGGTTTTTCAGATTAACAGTCAATATAGCATTGATATTTGGAGAGAAATAAAAAATTATATGGAAAGTAATAAGGACCTTTCTGCTTTTTGTGCTATAACTGATTATGGATGCCCAGCTGTACAAAGCCTGCATGAGTCTATAGTTTGAAACTCCCCAGATATGTGCTTTTATGATTAACTCATTTATTTCTTAAACCAAAGACAGGCGCCATGAGGTTTCACACAGATTCTGACTGCGTCGTGAGAATCTGTGTTATGGTGAAGGCTTCTTCTGTCCTTATGGCCAAAGGCTTATATAAGTCTGGAATATAATTTTCAGAAATGAAGACTGGTTTTGGAAATCTAAACCAAGATGTCTTAATATGTCGGTGTTGCAACACCTTCTGAAAATCAGGACCATTTAATTTGTCTTTGATTAGGCATCCAAAATAATTAGCCTGCTTTGAGAATGCTGATTCCTGGTTTTACAGATATTCTGTACAGAGGGGACAGGATTCAGAAGAAGAACAAGGAAAAATATGTAATACATTTCAAAGCCCAGCTCATGGCTTGGAAAGAAACAACATTATAACACTGCACATAAGCCAGCTCGGTGGATTGCACTGACATACTCTGCCTGGGTGGGTGGATGGCAAGGATCTTGCTTGGTTCCCTACAAGCCCTGGCATACCTAGAAGGATGTTTTAGTAGGTGTTTCTTTAATCACCTCCACTGCCACTTTTTCATAAACCAGTGGTGGCAGAATCAGCTGAGAGGTCATTTTCTGAGCTAAGAAGAAAATGTTACAAAGAGAATTAATAAAAACAAATACTGACTCTGTCCAAAGGCAACAGAAGTAAAAATTATTGTCATCAGCCTAAAAGTGGTGTTTCCAGAGTGTGTGCATACACACACCAAAGAAAGCATTTTCCTTTCCTTCATGAGTTATTTTTTACTGCAATGCAACAATTGTCATCAGAGATCCTTAAATTTGGGTTTGGATCCTGCTGTCATTCATATTGGTTTATCAAGCTGAAGTTCAGAAGTATAAAAAGGACATTCTGGAAAAGCCAAGAAGAGCTTCTAAGTGCAAGAGTTGTTGTGGAAACATTTTCCTGAGGTGGTCTGAAATAAACAACGTCATTTTGAGTCTACAGCAATTAAATATTTTGTTCAGCATAGAAGCCTCTTGAAAGGCTTTGGGGAACTTTTTAATCCTTTGCTACCTGATACCTGGGATGATAAAAAAATGTAGTTGAGTTTCTTCCTTTCAGTGTCACACAATAGTCCCTTTTTTCTCCCTTTCCTCTCTGTTTTGTTATTCTTTTTATTGTCGTTTCCCTAGCCATAGCCGACAGATGCAAATGTAATTTGTTTATGAATCACAGCACATATTTATGTGAATATACCATATGAATATGCTTGCAGTATGATTTCAGCTGGGTGAATACTGCAAAAGATGATTTGCAAACACTGCTGTGAATAAAGGGCATGATACATAGCTCGTTGTGATCCATAGGATGATTCCCATTGGCTTCCAGAAGTCTGGCTCAAGCTCCTAGCCAAGATTTTCCATGCAAAGGAATTCTTGCTCTCCGGTTGTCTGTTGTTCATGAGTGTTTATCCAGGCAGAACTTGGTTCGTGCAAATACTGGGGAGAAGCTTCTACTTGGGGTAAAGCACATTCCTGCAGAAATACATGATTTTTTTCTATGACTACGTATGGTCATATGGAACTGTTATCAACACAAGAATCTATGAGTAGTTGTTATTAATGATGGATACAGCAATGAAATATGGAGTCATAGACACATGCATTTTATTCAGTTCTTCAAACAAAGGTTTTTCTTTCCTAACAGAGCTGTCAGCCCAAGATTAGGAGGCAGCAGAGTTGCATCTATAGCAAACAGGTAGAGTCTGGCCTTGTGCTCCCTGAAGTCAGCAGCACATTTCCCACTGCCTTCAACAAAGGCAGGATCAATACTGTTCTCAGCACCGTAACTTATAAAAATATGTTTTAAATAGAAATGAACTTGGGCTTTAGGTTTCAGAGTGTTTAAGTATTTCCTGATTCCTTTAAATTTCAGTTCTGCAAGGTGTCATTTCAATGGATGCCGAACTCATGGGACCTTACAGAATTGGGCCACTGCCAAAGGGCATAGCTGTTAATCAGTCTTGTATTCATGGACAATGTCTATTGTCTTTACTCAGATAAGCACAATTTGGCCAGAAGTAACATTTCTCACACCAGACACACAACAATATGATTAGCATCAAACTCTAATGAACAGTAATGAGAAAAAGTGTTCCAACAACAGAATGAAAATGCTTTTTAGTGCAAATGTTAAAGCATCCCTTTTCAGATTCTCACTGCCAACGTTTAAGTTGCAGAATTTGGTAATGCTTATTCTCAAACTCTAGAAGCTCCTTACAACTGCCTTCAGTCTTGTCTTTTTCACTTCCTTGCATGGCAGAAAATATCTGCAGATGACGATACAAACTGGCACCAAACAAAATCTTTCTATGTATTTAAACTTTTGCTGTTCGCTTGACTCAGTGACCCAGCAGTATTGTCCAGAATTGCATTAACCAGTTCCAGGCAGTGGAGACAAAAATTCCTTTCATTCATCAACAGATAAGGAGTTTTGACAACTCTCCCTTGAGAGCAAGAGGGGGAAAAAAAGCAAGAAGAGATTACAATGTAATAATGCAAAAAGCACCGTCAAGGAGTCAAAGAAAGACCGAAGGAAGCCGTAGGGCTGCCTGGGCAGACAGGGAGACTGCTATCAGAATTGAACAAGAGAAAATCCAGATCCCTCTTCCACTCCTCTACCTGTTTCTTCTCAATGTCACTATCAGTGCACATAGTGATATAAAACAGGTCCAACAAGTATTCCAGTAACTCCTCAGGACCACCAGGGCAAAAACAAAAACATTCAGGGCTTGACACTTAACCAAGGCAACATGCCAAGCTTATCACATGTGAAAAAGCCTTGTAGAGGAAAATAATAATCTTCATGTTCACAGGGCCTGGGTGTTAACTCTCCAAAGTGTCTCCTGTATTTTCCACTCTTTTGACTATTGCAGCTGAGGGGGTTATTTGCAAGGAAATTCAAACATCTGAACAGATTTTTATTAACTACAGAGCATGGGAAGGAGCCAGAGATTTCTCTTTTGCATCACAGCACTGATTAGAGACAGGGCACTTTCTTGTAACTGCAGAGGCTTGTGTGGTGAGATGGCCTGAAGCATGGCTGACTTTCTATGTGATCCAGAAATCACTCAAGGAGCTGAGCAGAGGACTGCAATTCCACTTTCTCACAGCTTTCAAAGTTTTAAAAAAATAATTTTTTTTTTTGCAGTGGAACATGGTGAGGAAAAATAAACTTTTCAAAAATGTTATAAAAACAGCTTATGTCAACAAGTCGTAGTGACCCCAGACCAGAAATGGGACCCCCTGCCCAGCTGATTGCCAGTATTTGCTTCATGTCTTTCTCCACCTCTTATGCCTGGAGCCTCCAGGTCCAATGCCAACGCATTTGGTAACAACACCTCACTCAAAATGTTCTTTTTGGCTCCTACCCGGGCTTTCCGGGAGGAGGTAGAGGGCTGGTTTTCCACTAGCCATAAACAAGGAAGACCCAAATTCAAGATCCTATTCTGCCAGATTGAGGGTATGAAAGGTGAGACCCTACTCTTGCATGTAGGACTTTCCCTCTCCCCAAATCACCCAGCGCAGTGGCACACACAGAGAGCTCAGCTGTAGCTCAGTGCCGCTCCGCTCTGTTTACTACTAATCATGAAGGAACAAAACTTGTTGCTTAGCCTCTTGTAGGAGTAAATCAGGGCAAACATTAAGTTTAGCATCTGATGTTATTTGAAGGTAGCATGCAGCTCATTTTCACCTGAAGATGCATGTTCCTATGTGATGCTGAAGGCCTTGCATTCTTAGCCCTTAATCACAAGTAGATGGTAGGCATTAATCAATGTTAATTACAAATATCATACACACACATATGCAGCCATTCACGAAAATATCACTAATTTTATTGGATGCTTCCAAACATATTCAAATTGTAGCTTCTTTTCTTCTATTGAACACTACTTTATTTCTCCTCATTAGTTTCCTACCACCTATATCTTAAGTTCCCCTCCAATATAATTCAAAATTCCTCTTGCATTTACTTTCTTTTGAGTGAGGACTTGATTCTCTGAAATACTGCATATGCGCTGAGTTCTTGCTGAGTACTCAGCTCTTCACAACCTAGTGATGTTCAGCTCCACGGTGTATCAGAACTTCTGATATTTGGGAAATCATGATAATTAGGAAGAAAACTTCACAAATACTGTTCAAAGACACAAGTTTTTTGCACCCCTATCTGCGTTTTTGCTGGGCAAGTGAAAGAGGTGAAGGCAAAGATGAGCACAGCGTTTGCATATTCTCAGAGAAAAACTTCATGAGACTTCTTTCTGAGGGGATAGGGGAGTTGCATACATTACTTCTACCTGGTGCTGGAGGGACATTGAAATATTCATTTAATCAGCATCTACACATCAGCATATTTCAGAGCATAAACTTTAATTTCTCACTGGAATCAAATGGAATGACATTGACAACTACAAATAAAAGGGTTACAGATTTACAAGCTGCCCCTGCTAAAAACATCAATTGCTTCAAAGTTGTTCTTGATACTGTCAGTTGAAAATAAATAAATGAAAAAAGAAAGCCTACACGCTTTTTAAAGAGGATGTTTATGAGCAACGGGAATGTCAACAAGCATCTGAGGATGAGGATCCGGTAAGATTACTGCTGAAGAAACATAACTTGGTTACTATACATAGGATCTCCTTTACATTAGTAACATGCATTTATGAAATGTTATTGATCTTTTTCTGCAGGGAAAGACAGCATTAGTTAGGAAACACTTACTTACTTTGACTCCATTATTTTCCTTACCAATCTATAGAGACTCCAAATGCTGATGACATTGATGGCTTTGTAGAGATCACCTTGGTCTCTGCCTCACTTCATGTAGCCTCTCAGATAAAGAGCAACAGCTGGAGACTGGAAGAGGTACAGAGAAATAGCTGTATTTTTTACATATGTTTTATGCTATGGGTTTGCAAAGATGTATTATGTAGGCAAATAAATACCCTAGTCCTTACAGGTAAGTCAACAAACTGAATGAAACTGATGGTTCTGCAGGTGAGAAGCAAAAGGCACTAATTCCTTGCAGATTGTTTTGTATAAAATCATGGCTTAGTAAAACAAAGCCTTTTCTTTGTCTTTCAGGAAGAATAAATAATCAGACTGACAGCTTCAAACAGAACTTCCTAACTATTTCCAGCCAGTAGAAATGTTGCCTTCTGAGTGTTGTTCTTTTTGCCTAATTGCTTTCTGGGGTTTCCGTGGATGGTGAGTTACCCACTCATGGAGCCTGCCTTTGCCTGGAGCTAGTCTGAAGATCCATCTTCTGACCTTACGCTTTCCTTCCCTTTCTGAAGAACTTGCTTTCCCGTGTTCCAGTTTCCTGGCCCATCTGCTGCCCTCCCACACGTGGCAGAGGGCAACAGATGGGTGATAATCATGCGGAAAAAGGCAAATGGAGGCCATGTGGAGGGGAAATGCAGCTCTGTGGCATCGTGCCCTGGCAACACAAAGCCACCACTAGTCATCCACCGCACACATACCGCGAATCCGTCAGTGACAAGTAAGGCTTGTAGCTGGTTGGAGGAGGAACAGTTTGGGAAATTGCCAGTGCTGGGTGGCTGGTTTCCACTGGTAAACATTGTCATTTATGATACAACACTCCTCAGGAGTAACCGATGCACACCTTGTTCACCTTTTCAAGAAAGGCTTGTCCTCCATTTTCATATGAGGGCAGAGATGATATTTCACAGTGTCTTATTTAGTGCTCCTTTAGGACACAGACACAGAACTAAATGGTGGGATAAGGTCCGTGAGCTCTGATGCTGGGTGGAAGACGGTATGCACATAGCAACAACTGACATGTTTGCACGGGTTTGAATCCTATGGGTTTGACATGGAGTACAGCAGCTCATCTGCTTCTGACAACAGCTTGCTAGGACATGTAAAGTCATCGGCAGGAGGTAACAGAAGAGATGGGCTTGGTGGTGGCAGTCAGTCGCAGGATGACTAAGAGCTAAGAAGATGATACCAAAGAAAAACAACAACAAAAAAAGAGGCAAATATGATATAAGGACATTATCATGTTTTCAGCAGCGGAAGTGTAAATGCATTTATACTGGAAAGATCTCTCTGGTAAGTTTGTGCATAGCTACCACAAGAGGGTAAATAAGAGTACAGAGAAGACTTGCTCATATCATCCATTGGTGGCTTGCAACACAAAGGCCTTAGAATTTATAACCTTAAGGTTTCTTTCTAGTGGAACATAACTCACATCTCTAGAAAATACATGTAAAATCAACTGCTTTTGTTAGTGAAAAGTAACATTCCCAAATAAATGAAGGCCGGCTACGTAACAGCTCCGTAAATCAAACAAACAGTATTAAACTTTTAAAAATGTTTGAGTTGCTTATATAGCTGTACAACCTTACACTAGGTCCAGAAATACTAACAGGAGACTCTTAATATTGTGCACAAATTTCTTTAAAAAGTGTAATTTTCCTATTATTTTTTAACTTTGAAATGGTATGTAGTAAAACCCATTTGTTAGCCAGTAAGTTTGAATACAATATACAGATGGGGTAAATATGTTGTGCAGTTGTACATGCTGTATTACCATATGTTTGAAAAACCAACTGAACAGAGAAGTTTAGACCTGCTCCCTTCCAGCCCTGAAACATTCAGGAGATAATGTAAATACTGCTAGATCAGATAGGCAGTATCACCTGGAAAACTGCAAATAAAAACTCTTGACTCTTAGGACAGTGCATACAACCTCCAAAACTTTTCTTGTTCTTAAACAGTATTTTTACTATCCTTTTTTACTATCCTATGGACCAGAACTTGCTCGTATTTCTACCTTATACATACGTATGCACTGTCTTCAAAGGGTTCATTTTTCCATTCCTTCCTCCCTCATGTTTTCTCACACTTACCGTTCACTTACCAATCTTCTAATACCAAGATTTGAGCAATAAAGGAGACATTTCAAGAGGATCTCAGGAATAAAGCTTAAAAATGATGCTCTCCAAGGTCTTGGATCTACAGGACATAAGTAATACTATGGTGTCCCAGCCAAATTTTGCTTGGAATAAGATGCTCTGAAGTGAAGTTAATGAAATAGAAATTATATAAAATCAGCTAATGGAAGGAAAATACACAGACACCAATAGCAATTAATTGCATGATTTGTTATGACATAATTATCAGCTAGTCTGAAAGATCTGCTTGTTCTATAAGGCCGTTTTATAATAGCCAATACCATTAGGATCTTACCACCGCCATATGCAGAATCAAAACAAGGATGAGCAGCACCAACCTAGAATGCTTTTGGTGGTTTGACAAGGCAAAACCAATTTTATTTTTGCTATCCAGTTTCCTTGCTAGTCATTTCTTGTCCAAAAAGTAAACCCTTTGCATTCAAGATTATTTTCCAAGAATAACAGCTTCAGATGTTTAGTTTGGCTGGAACTAAATTGGAAATATTGGCCACCTGTACAAAGAAAATAAGACATCCTTGCAGATGGAAGTTCTGAGCTACAACATGGTGTTCTAAAAAAAAGTTTTTTTGGGTGCAGAGAATTAAGTAGGTAAAATATATACAAAAAAGAAATTATTAGTGGACATTTTTTAGTGCAGGGTAGATGAAATGGAATAAAAATCTATAAATGTTCTCATCTCCAGTTTCAAAATAAATAGTGAAAAAGTCGTATCTTGAATACTGTAGAAATGTACAGGACACTATTGATTACCCTAAAAGGAACAGTCTTGTGTTAACAGAGAGATGGATGAGATACTTTATATGCTCTTGAAGATGAGTGTTCTATAAAACTGGAAATTTGCAAGTGTCCTCATATACAAAATGGTCTTTCAGCAAATGAATTATGATGTGTCAAAATGACTCATAGGGACTTTCCCACAGAGCAAGAGAATTTGAGAAAATTGCTGCCACGGAGTAAATATTTGTGTTTTGTTGATTAAGAGTAACACGACTTTGCAAATCTAATGGCAATCTCAGGGTTAGTGAATGAAATCAATCCCCCCTTTCTCTTTCCTTGCCTTGCTCTCTCATACGCGTACAAATGCACACCAAGTGTGTGCAAAAGACCCCCCTTATGGTGATGCTTTGAGAAACAGCCAGGCAGATCTACATACCAGCAGTACCCAGCGACCAAAGAAACACACAGAGGGTTTAGGAGACTCACTCCCCCAGAAAAAGCGTAGCTTAACGAGGCACAGTAAGGAACACCTTGAGAGCTGCACTGCCTTATCGCAATTAAAAGTTGTATATGGTAATAAAAAAAATGCAAATGAGTAGAAGAGATGCTGGGGGAAAAACTTATTCCAAAGAGAAAAGGAATCAAGAAATCAGAAATGTTTTCAAGCTCTGTAACCCATACGTGAGACGAGAGCAAGGACCTTGGTTTGGTGTGTGACCTTATCATCTCTGCTCACAGAAATCTTGCATGGTCAAGCTTCTCTGGGAGGTGTCTGGGTCCCCTTTTTCTCAGCCAGGCTGGAAATGTTATACTTTATGTGATGATTTTGCTTGTTTACCTTCTCCTAATGGGTCACACCACAGAGACCAGCCATGGCAGAAGGAAGGGAAGGGTGAAGGAGCAATGGGAAAATCCCCCAGGCTTACCCACACTCATCCAACAGAACTGGAGTAATCCTCCAAAGTGCATCTACAAGGGGATCTACAATAGCTGCCAGACCCCACAGGGCAAGGGCATCCTAGGCACATCTCTGCCCTTGCACTTATGCTCCTGTGCAAACAGCCAAGTTGGGCAGGGCAACAGCCCTTTCCCACTGTTCTAGCTGCCAGATTTATCATCATGGGGTGTCCATATTTTGCCGCAAAGGGGACTCAATCCCACAGAGTATCATTCCCAGGTCCTTCAACACTTTAATTGTAAATAGTGTGGGAAACTGAGGATGCCTTTCGTGGCTCCGCAGTTTTGGGTAGGAATATCATCCTGCTTGGCAAGGAATCCCCTAGGGAAGGGGTGTCATTTCGACCCCTGATTTCTCTGATCCCTTAATGCTGTCCAAGTTCATTAAAACACCTGAAGAAAATTATATACTTCCAGAGGAAATATAAAAAGAAGTCTGCCTCCTGAAGTCAGTGAGAAAATAGAGCAGGTTTATGCTTAGAAAACCAAAAAGAAATCTTACAAAAGGCAAAACAAATTACAAATAAATACATGCTTAGAGGAAGAAACAGCACACGTTTTTTCTGAGACACCAGGCTAGAGCAAAACCCTTGCAGTATGATCCACCCTGATGGGCATTAATCAAGATGCTTCCTATTCTGGTTTCTTCTCTTTTCTTCCTGCTCCACTTTCCCATACTTTCTTTTTTCCTCAGAGCAATTCTGTAACAACCATTTACTTTAACTTCCAGAAAAAGTTTATACAGTTCAGGGAAAATTGATTTGCAAATTCAATCAGTTCTATATCCAGGAAAAATAGATAATAATGTTTGTACAGCCAACAGATACCATTGAATTACTGCAGTTATTCCATTCTAACAATGCTGATCTCTTCCCAGATAAAAGGAAAGGTTGGATAATTGTATTTTTTCCATTCATACAATTACTTTTCTTTTTTTGCAAGTTTCTAAAGTTCCAGTTTGCATAGGCTTTAGAGTGAGCTCCCTGTGCCTTACTTGCTCACTGTTTGTGAGATGACATTAGGCAAACTGTCCCACGTGATGAGATTATGTTGGCTTTTATATAATTTTCATGCAGGAGTTTCAGGAACACTCTGTGCATTTGATATGCCTAAACTCTAAAATTTCATCTTTGATGGCAGAACACACTCAAGGTCTTTCAACGTTGGCATGGCACAAACCTGAGAAGGGCCAGGGCATTCCTGTCACAGGAAGAATGGTTCAAAGGAGTGGAACTGGGATGGAGACCAGCATCAGAAGTTGGGCTGCCTGGTCGTTTGTGCTGCCGAGATCCCAGCAGGGGCAGCTGACGACTCCACGAGGAGCCAGATCGGGATGAACCCCAACTCTTCCTTCCCTTGCAGCAGCAGGAAACGCAACTGTGAACTTGGCTATGGGACAGTTAAAGATAGATTGCTCTCCTGAACAGGAATGTCCTGGGCATTCTCCTGAATCCATAGACTCATGAAAGCCCACTAGCAGAGACCTAATCTGGAGGTCTAAGTTTTGAATGATGAATGAAAAGTTTTATATGAAAGCACATATAAAACAAAATTAAAAAAACCAAACAAACAGTAACACTGTCCTGTAAATAGTGTTTAGCAAACAGAATGTACATCTTTATTATGTTGTAGTGATCTCCGTTTGTCTGGATATATCACTTCTACTCCTACTAATGATGGTTTATGTGTCCTTAGGAACATCTCTCTATATAGTTCTATCTTAGAAAAGAAATTACACTTAAAATAAAGGAAGTGGAAATGCTTAAATAGCCTAACTGGATTTATCGGAGTGGGATATTACTTTAGTAGGACCACTACAGAGCAAAGCCTTGCCTTTCGTACAAAGTGTAACCTCAAGCTCTTTGAACGTAACTTCACAACCCAGGCTCTGAACTTGTTTCAGTGGTTTTGCTTCTGTGTCAAACCTATAAAGATTTTCCAGATTCATTTCATATGTGAATGAAATCTCCTAGAAACAAGGTTAAGAAAACCGGATGGAACCTTTATGATTCCATTAACTCTTGAGAAAAGCCTTATTTCTGTTGAGTCTCAGCCTTTACTCAACCTTGAACCCAAAACTAAATTCTAGGCAAGTCAAACTCAGCATTTTCCTGCTTTGGTTATTGTTTTGGTTATTTGGTTATTGCACAAAAGAGGCAGCAAACTGTCCAGGAAATCCTACTGTTAAACAGGGAGGAAGAATATGAAAAATCATAAATGCCTCTCAAACCCCGTGTCATTAGCAGATTTAACTCTTGTAGAAATGTTTCTAAGGGTGTTGGTTTAGTCCATGAGAGGCACTCACGTACATCCTCACCACAGTGTGGATGATTTGTACACAAAACTCGCACTTCTACTAGAAGAAGTCCACATCACCTCCTTCAGACATACACAGATCAAAGCAGTATATTTGACAGCTTCCCTCCCAAGAGCAGAAGACAACATTCATCTGTGTGCACAGGGAAATTTTTGTAGTCGTTTATTTATGTGCTTCTCTGCCTTTCAGCATACAAAACTGGAGCTGGTCGAGTACAGTGTACTTCAACATTTTTTTTTTTTTGCCTTTTTCTTTTGGTCCATTCCTTTTCTAAACTTACAAAATAAAAAATAATTATCTCAGGAGAATGTTATGTCTGAGTAATTTTTTCCACTGTATCGATAATTGCTGTATTTCACATGCCCCTTTTAATTACATAATACCTGAGATTGAAATTCAACAGCCTCTCTCAAAGAGAAAGTGCTTTAATATCTGGAGTGCTGCTCCTGTAAATTGGCATCTGAAAGATAGGCTAAAAAGGGGCCATAAATACTAACATTCCTATCCTTCCTAACTGACTGCAATGCCAATGAGCTGCACCGACTCTTTACACAGACCTCCCACATTCTTGATAGGATGTTTTCTAGCAGAGTGATCCACAAATATTATCATTCAATGACAATACAGTTTCATCAAGGTACGTCTCAATCCACAGGATACAAGCCCCACACAACAGACGGAAAATTTGGCGCAGCGATGCGCACACTGCGTGTGTTACTTACTGGTTATTGCAGTGGTCATACCGAGTCCCGTATGGCGTTATATTAACGAATGGCATGCAAGCACCTTCTGTTGAAACATCTGCGACAGGGAAATTTCAGGCATTTTTCCAGATATTTTTTGTGCTCTGGACCAAATTTTCATTAGAGCTATAAAACCTGGCAGGCAGCATTGTTGTGTATGATTTTTTAATAAACTGGGACATGCCTTTGTTAGAGGAGTGAAGAAAAGGGCTCTGTAGAGACTCCTTCCTATTAAAAAAAGTTCAGAAAACATATGACAGCTCACCAAACAGTGTCTTCTAACTTTTTTTTCCGTCTCCTCCAAGTGTAAGGTTTCCCGCTTCTTTAGATGTGTACAGAAATTTACAGGTTTTGAAATGAAACCAAAAATGTAGATTTTTTTTGTTTTCATCTCTCAGATTAAATGATTCCAACAGTGGCATTACTTGAGAACGTGTTCAAAGAGAGAGCATGCAGCTAACAGAGACTTTTAGCATCTTTTTGATGCCTGCTGCCAGGAATCTCACAAAGGATTTTCACTTACTTAACAGACAAGGTCCCTCGGAAAAAAGAAGGGAAAGCAAACGGGCATGTGCAGATCTGATCTCGTACACAATGCAAGCCTAGCACATAACGTTGCTCCTTTTTGTTTCAGAAACACCCCATCGCCTGATCTCCCTTCTTTGCTCCCCTGCAAGACAACAGCCACCAGGCACAAGTCGAAGCTCCATTTTGCAATTCTCCCTGCCACACTACAAACACTAATGCAGAGCAAACACGCTTGGCAGTAAATATGTACATTATCATTATGTAAATAGGTACGTTATCATTATAGCAAAATGATGATGTTCTTTGCTAAGTCTATATTTCCTTTCCAAGAATATTATGCAGTTCGAAGTATAATTTCCATTATGCCACTGGGGCTAGAAAAACACTTCAGTTCAACAATAATTAGTATACTGTATATAACAAAATGTTTACCATGGATAAAGATGATGTGCAATCCTAAATCTTTTTAGACAAACAAACAAATGTATTTTCACATGGTAGGGTTCAGCCTGAGCAACCAACAGAAACAGTTTCAGATTAATATCCATTCCCACATCCAAGGTGAGCATCATATTATGACATTTTATACCAACAACAGCACAAGCTGTAATAATAACATTTTAAATTGTATGAGGTGAACTAAAATGACTGCATGTCACAGACTGTTTGGCAACATTACAGTGTTTACATAAAGTCCATTGCTGACGTGTAGGTAAGTACATCCGCACTGCAAAAGTGAAATCCTTAGGTTTTAATGATTCAAAATGCTCTTGCGGTCAAAGAGCAAGGCAAGGCCAACTCCTAAGTCAAGCAGCTGCAAGTACACTAAGTAAATACCTACATACCTCATGCAATTACCTGCAAATTCTAGATATGTATGTCCTATAAGACAGCGGTAAAAGAAGTGCTGACTTCTTACAGCAAAAAAAGAGAAATGTTGGCATAAGTAAAACTTAAAGAAAGTGTTAATTTTTTCACAGCTTTTTTTGAGGTAAGTAAATGTAAATACTTGTCTCTCATTTTCTCTGAAAAAGTGGATTAATTCTTTAGAAGTATGTAAATGGGTTCAAAATGTCTTCAGTTTCTTCTTTCGTTTTCCTTTAATGCTGCTTTGAACTGAAAAATCAATTTCCAGAAAAGAAGGTATGCCAATTAGAATGAAAAAGAAGAAAAAAAAAAAAGCCAAAATGGATTTATAAACTATAAAATGCACAATGGCCACATTCTCACTGTTCTACTGCCCATTTCTATCACAGGTTCATGTACCACATTGGAACTGTGAAAATATTATATGAAAATATGCATATGAACCTCAGCATTCATCATTATGCACCAGCTCCCTTCAGATAGCCTTTTCTGGGAAGGTCTCATTGAAAGAATCAAAACAAAGGAGTGGGATAGCCTTTGATTACTCTCCCAGAGATTGTGCATGGCGATTCCTCCCTTCCCACACCAATAATTCGGTATTTATTTTGCATCTTCCGGCAAACATTGTGCAAACATAGCAAATGACATGCTACTTCTGTCCGGCATTTCTGTTCCTTTGCTACTTCAAAACTTGCGATGCTCTTGTGCTCACCATACACATGTAAAGCATTTCTGCACAGCATGTAACCACACATGTGTCACCGAGTCACTGGTTTTCCTCTCTGTCATCTGAAAAGCAGACTGCTGATGTTGGGCTGCCCAGGCAGGACCAGCACATGTCCTGCCCAGACAGCTGGACCAACAGCCTGCAGCCAGATCCTGTCCATGAAGCCAAACCTGTTGGGGGGGAAGCAGCAGCGGGGGAGAGCTGCCCATCTCCCTTTGACATTTGTTTCAATTTTGTTTCAAACTGATCAGACCGCAGGAAATTTTAATTTTGTACTGATCCTCTTCAAACTTTGGCCTCCGCAGCATAATGTGTTACAAAATGAGACTGTCCAGTGTAGAAGAAATATTTCCTTTTCTTTTAAATCTGTTGCTTAATAGCACCACTGGATTCCCCTCATTCTTCTCTTGTGAGAAATGGTGAATTCTCTATTTACATTCCCTGAAGGATCCATGATTCCATGTGCCTCTCTCATATCCTCAAAACGTTTTTTTCTTTTAAGCTAACAAGTCAGGCTGTTCAGTGTCTTTGCATATGAACACCATACCATACCTATGAATATCTGCTACCCTTGTCTAGGTTACCTTTCCTAGTTCTACCACACCTTCTGCACACAGTACAAGACATAATGTAATACTGATTTGTAAGACAATGCAATGATGTTTTCAGTCATTTTCCACTACCATGTAAGAGCAGTGTAACAGAAAATTCTGATAGCTCCACATAGGCAGTCACTGATTGAAATATGCAAATAATTGACTGGGAGAATTGCTGGTCAAATGGAAACACATAATCCAAAAGAAAGATTTCATGTCAAGTCAACTAGAAGGAAACAAAACCCAAAATAGCTTATTTCCACAAACAAATAAGCTAGTTCTGAAAAAAGAAACATAATTTCTGGGACAGGGCTCTTTCCAGTGGTGCCCAATGACAGGACAAGGGGCAATGGGCACAAGGTGGAACACAGGAAGTTCCACTTAAACATGACAAAAAACTTCTTTCCTGTGACAGAGCAGAGGAAATGCTGCCCAGGGAGGCTGTGGAGTCTCCTTCCCTGGAGACATTCAAAACCCACCTGGATGCGTTCCTGTGCCCCCTGCTCTGGGTGCCCCTGCTCAAGCAGGGGTGTTGGATGAGATGATCTTCAGAGGTCCCTTCCAACCCCTACCATTCTGTGATTCTGTGATTTATTTCCAGATGAGATGAAAAACTTCCTTTTATTCTAAGAACTTCAGCAATTTTTAAAGGAAACTTATGGAAAGGTTACCCTGAAGAGCTTACTTTTTTGAAATTTGTGGCAAAAAATGGTGGCTTAAGTGAATCATGAAAGGAAAGAGTAATATGAGCAAATGGATATAAGCAGGAGTCAAGGCAGACCAGCACTCTCTAGGCTTTCCTCTCTAATCTATGCACCACTATCAATATATTTGCTGTTCTTATTGCTTTGATATAGCCAGCTGGACATGTACCTGGCAGATTTCCACCGACATTTAGCATTAAGAGTCTGGGTCAATAAAGCCAGTATTGTGACACTTAAACAATGTTGTGCTGTTTGACCTCAGTCCATCTCCTGTGCACGTAAAATTTAAAGGTAATATTTGGGCACCAGCGAAATTATCAAACACAACTTTGTCCACAAACACAATGGTATCTGTTGGCCAAGTCTTTCCAAGACAAAGAATGAACTGAGAAGGCACCATGGTGGACCCTAAGGAAACTAAATGGAGTGCAAGGAAGGGATCAATTACAGACTGTCACTGTAAGATGGACAGTATCTGCCTTAGGTTTGTACCTTCTCATCTCTCCCATGTGAAAAATGCAACTGCCATAAGAGCTTGCCGCAGAAGGTTCATGTAGGTAAATGCATCCTATAGCTGTCTACTGGAACACTGGCATAATGTAGCCTGAGCCAAAGCTGAACCAGGTATAGAACAAAGCTTTTAATGGTGGGAATGATTAATTCTTGAAAAATATGTCCATGAAACAAGAGGGCACTGCCATATTTTCAAAGCCTCAAATGTTATGGAGTTGGTACTATCGTTTCTCCACCTGGTGACATTTTCTCAAGCATATGCCTGGCAAAGGTCTCTCTTTTCTGTTCAGTTCTCAGGTATGTCCAGAAGTCTCTTGAAGAAAAGATTTTAGGGACTGTGAAGACTTTGCAGCTGAAGAACACATTCCTGTAGCAGGGAAGAACACGACGGATTTCTTTCTGCTCTTTGTGGACCTTACATCAGCCTTGGCTACCTGCCCTGGAGCTGGCAGGAGCTGCTGTAAAACCAACTTTCCAAAAGCTGGTGAGGCATCAAAGAGGAGGAGTGTCATGGTGGGACTGTGCTTCATTGAAGGTCAGATGTCTGGCTTACAATACATCATTAACTGTTTAAAAGAACAGCACAGAAAACATTGGAGTGTGAGGAGCGGATCTCTTGATATCTGTATTTTGCATGCCACTTTCTGAAAAGAAGAAAATATGCATTCCGCTCCCACAGAACACAGGCAGCCCTACAGATTGATTTTGGTCCATGCCATGAGGTTAATGCTCAGCTTGATCTGCACTGACATGAAAATACCATCTGTGTAACCCCAGCTTGCCTTGCTGGGAGAAGAGAAGATACAGGACGCAGCAGCTGGTCTCAGCTACTCTGGGAAAAGTGTTCGTCTCCAGACCAAGTTTGGATCCAGCCATATCTGGCAAAAGTATCATAAGTATATCACATGCATACTCCAGAGAAATCTTAGGAAGCTTAATGGAAGTTCAGTTCATATGTTGAGGCTGTTACATGAAAAGCATCAGGAAAAGCATAAACTGTTCCTACTTCAAAACTGTACAAGGAAATAAGTATATGGTATAATAACTTCAGAGGACTGTCATGAGTTGCTCCAATATTCCTAAATTAACATAAATAATGCAAATTACGAACTTTGCCTTCTCTTTGGTTAA
Organism: Phalacrocorax aristotelis; assembly: GCF_949628215.1. Lineage (NCBI taxonomy): Eukaryota > Metazoa > Chordata > Aves > Suliformes > Phalacrocoracidae > Phalacrocorax > Phalacrocorax aristotelis. Next base: position 141,231,492 of record NC_134277.1, read on the forward strand.
TATCTAAGTAATAGTTTTCACCCATAGGATGTGTAACAGAAAGCTGACTTCTTTTTTATTAAGCAGGACATAATACTGAATCTTGCTATAAGCATGCAAGCACAATAATCTGTTTTGTGCATTACACAAAGAAAGGACTAGGCTGAATCTCCCTAACTTTCTGACAGCAAGAAAGCAATTTCCAAACAATGCTTTCCCCAACAGGAACAAAATTCCTGTATCAGGTACTTTCCTGATATGCCAAAGAAAAAAGCTTTTTTTTTTCCTTAAAGATGAACATATACTCTGTTTATTTTAAAATAAATTGAGCTCAGTAAATTGATGCAATCTCCTATAAGGTAAAAGATTAAAAAAAAAGAAGATTTATAATCAGCGTGGTGGATTGCTCTACCAAGACAACATTCACTGGAGGGGAATAAAGGTACTAATGAAGCCACAAGGCCACATTCACCCCAGCTAAAATCAACGTGTGACTGCTCTTACATGCTCCAGTGAGATCCACATCCCTAAATTGCACGGCAACTCTTGAAGTTTAAGAGCAGGAGCAGAACAATTAGAGAGGATTTGCACAATAGCATCCCTTCAGCTTCCCGGAGTGCCCACTCCCTGTTGCACAGCCCAGCAGCCCATGCTGGCTCTGCAGGCTCGTGTTGAGGTGCTCTGGTCAGCAGGGACTGGCTGTGCCTCCCTCTGCCTGTGCACACGCGGCTGCTGGGAGATTGTGAGGTGACATGGTCAGCCTGATGAAGTATACAAAAGCTTTTGGCACTGCATATCTGCAATATCATGGACAGTCAAGGAGGCGCCTGTTATAAAAATACACAGTGAAACACAACTGGAGGACTGCTCTTTCTCAAAGGCTAACGTAATGCATTCCTTCTGTTTAGGCTCATTTTCCAGCCTTTCACATTCTTTGTGAACAAGAGTTATAAAACAAGCCTGATGCAGGCCAATTATTTTTACTTTGAAGGCCATTAATCAAGATTGACTAAGAAAATGAAGACAGCTAAGCAAAATTTCATATGTGACTAGAGTGAGATTAAAATAAAACCAGATGGGGATGGACAGAGACGTTAAGCTGCTTTCTCTCCCCCTTCCCTCCCCTTTTTTTCTTTTTTGACTCATGTAATAAATGTCTTTTACAAATTACAGCACTCTTATTTTCTTACAGTAAATCAAATTGGGTCATAATGTACAAGTGGTCTCATTGCTGAAATGTCAAAAATAGAACCCGCCTTGTTCTTCCAAAGTAATTCCTCAAATCTAAACCAGCAGTGTGGCCTGACAGTCTATAAACCATCTACCTGGATGCAGATCTCTTTTAAGGTAACTGTCTGTTGCTGATAGATGTATTTCTTGAGCTCCCAACATGAGCCGTATGTTGAGTTCTATAGTATGCAGTCATTTGCAGGAGTCTGAATTTGCAGGTTTTACATACACTGCATTTCTACAAATTTCAGGGAATTTATGGAACCAGGACTTTTTTCTAAAGATCAAATAACTTTGAGTCAATGCCAACAAGTAGAGCTATAAAAATTCTGAAAAAGCTTGCATAATATTCACAAAAAAACATTTTCATTGGTTCGAGGAAAACCACCGTACACACTGTGGAGCTTATTTAGAGCTTTCAGGACATACCAAGGAAAACAAGAATCAGGACAGGTAAAGATACGGAATGATGGCTACATATCAGGAGGATTTACTGAAAAGTGACTACTGCAAATTATCTTAGTTGAGAAGATGACACAGTCATGTATTATTGCCCTTTTACAAAATAAACTATTTGATAAAATTAAAGGACAAGTGTTCCAAATGTGTTTAAACTCATAATTTAAAACAAGTCCTGCTTTGGAATCAGATTTTGAAGAGTTATATACTGGTAAGTAACCTCACTCATATCAGTCTGGACCTTTCCAGAAGCATATTGATTAAACACAACTATCTCACTGCCAAGGAAAAAATAAAATAATAATAAAAAAAGAGTAGTTAAACCAGTATCCCATTTGGAGGACCTGAGACTTCCTAACTTTGCAGAGAAATTAGCTGGTACAGTCCAACACAAGGGCTACATCCCCAGATTCTACTGTGACTGAAATGTTAATTGGGTCTGAGATCTGCCCCTACCCCTATGAGAACATATCATTTTAAGGAAGGCAAGGTCATACACATGTAGCTTGAAATTTTGTAAACTCTGTGAATGAATGTTTCTGTTCCCAGATCCTTTTCTGTATCACCTGCACTAATTAATTTAAACCCATAGCTTTCTTCTACCCATTGATTATAACATTGTAGGAATAAGCCTGGAAGGGATCTCAGGGGATCATTTAGGCCATCCCCTTCACCAAGCCAGGATCAGCTGTTCCTAAATTATTCCTGACAGATGTTTGTCCAACCTGTTTATCAATCCTTGTACGATAGCGTTTGTATAGACTTCCTAGCTAATCAATTCCATTACTATCACAGAAAACATTTCCTAGTGTCTACCCTTAATCTCTTTTCCTGAAAGTTAAGTCCACTACTTCTTTTGGACATTTACAACAGTTTATTACTTTCCTCTTTGCAGCTACCTTTTAAACTTCTGAAGACTTATCATACATCCCTTCAGTTTGCCTCTCCCTAGACTAAACAACCTCACTGCCTTCAGTCTTTCCGCACACGTCATGTTTTCCAGACCCTCGATCGCTCTTGCTCCTCTCCTTGGACTCTTTCCAACTGATTTGCATCTTTCTTGAAATGAAGTGCCCCGAACTGGACTCAGTCCTCCAGCTATGGTGAAAAAGCAGGAGGACTATTTCATGTTTCTTACATATGCCAACATTGTTTATACAACCCAGTACGATGTTTGCTTTTTCGGCAACAGCCTGACCTTCCTAAACACATGTTCATTTGGTGTTCGCTCTGGCCCCCAGCTCCTTTGCTGAAGAATGGCTGCTTTGCCATCTACCCCACTGCCTTGCAGCCAACATGACAGCCCCGAGCACGCCACCTTGCACTCTGCGCTGAGCTGAACCCTCTTCGCTTTAGGCCGTTTCCCCAGTTTGTCAAGATCATTCTGAATTCTCGTCCTCCAAAGTCTTTGCAGTGCCTTCTGGCTTGGTATCATCTGCAGGTTTAATATTATACCATCTAGGATTGTAATTAAACTAATTATTATCACTGGCCCCAAGAAAAATCTTGAAGAATTCATTCTTCTGGTCAGAGAGTGAACCTGTGATAACTGCTGTTTCTGTACAGCTTCCCAAGCAGTTACATTCAGGCAATGTATCCTTCACTTATTTTTGTTGAATATCATGTCAGACAATGTCAAAAACCTCACTAAATTCAAGATATATGACACCTACTTCTTTGCTTTATCCAGAAGGCCTATTAACCTTAATTTACTTCTGTAGTGGGTTATCTGGCATGGATTTTTTTGGTTTCCACTCAGTTATCTATTGCTTTACTATCTTGTAGATGCTCACAGAAGTCTGTTGGATGTTTGCGTTTTTTTCTGAATAGGAAGTGAATCTCACTGGCTTTTAATTCCATGAAAACAAACCTTTGTTTGTTTTTAAAAGTGACAATGATTTATCATACAGTGTGGTTTTTTTCTTTTTACCTTTTTTTTTTTTAAAGATAACGCTGAAATTTATGCTTTTAGGAGTAGCAGAATATTTTGAAGTAACAGCTATCCTGCTCCATATAGTCTTGAAGACCGTATTCCCCTTGTGTTATTTCTTTCTATATTAGGATCCAGTTCTTTCCTCCTCGGGTGTCTTGTCACAGTATATTTGTTTATCACTTTCTTCGTGGTACTTGTTACACCCCAGTTTATTTCCTCCTTCTGTTCTCTCTTGCTGTCCCTTTTCTGACTCTGATAAGTGGAAGAGTAGTTCAGCAACATTCAAGTGCAATTTAAGCTTTTGAACCCAAGGTATCTGAGGTGCTTTAGTATAAAGGTTAATTCACCCAATTCCTGCTTTTCACATTCAAATATCTTTATAAACAGTAGATCACACAGTTACCTCTGAGGGCAAAACTGCTTAGGAGCATAAAGAAGCTGTTTGCTCTACCTTGTCTTTTTTCACATCAAAGAGATTTGAGTGCTGCTGATAGTAGCTTTCAAGAGATGTTACCGGTGGGGAAATTCAGTAGCCGTCTTCTCGGATGCTTGTTTATCTCACTCACATTCCCTTTCCTTAATTTAGCTAAACATATACCTAGGTCAATCTTCCATTGTCTATTGCCCTTGGTAAAGCCTTTACTTGCCTCATTTCCCATGCCTCACTTGAAGAGGAATAAAAATGCAGATGTATCATTTTTAGAGTGTACAGAGATGAATGAAACAAAAAAACAGAGACCTGTTCTGACCTCCACAAAGCCACAGTGTTTTGGAAGGACAGCGGTTTTGTGGCATTGGATTTTAGATGGTCCCCACCCTGAAAAACTTCAAGTAAAATAAAATTTTAAAGTAAACTGTTCCATTTCCTTGAAGGTGCTTTGAATAACTATTGTTCTGCCAAGCCTGTGACTCTGGATCCTGATATATCCATTCCATACAGAGCTTTCTGAGAAGCTGAAACTTTCCTGAATGATAATGGTGCAAGACATCTGAACCCAGGTGCAAAGGAAGCATGCAGCCTGCCAGGGCTCTGCTTAGCTCACCTCTCAGCATGAGCAGAAGCTGTTATCTGGTTCTCCAGCTAAGCCAGTTGCCCACCGCCTTCTGAATCTCTGCTGTCCCATCTGTCCTTTCAGCTCTCTCTGATGCTGTCAGCCACAAACTCCTTTTCCTTATAAGGGACTTGATAAATAAGGCTGCAAATACAACCTTCCAATGAATGAAGGTGTTTATCTATTTTTGTAAATAACAGCCATGTGGAGTTGGTGAATGTTCATTTCCCAGCATTTCAACATATTCTTATGGAAAGCTGCAAGTGTTCTTTAAAAAAATACCCTTTTATTAATCTGGTCTGCTTGTTATTCTGGTCTGCTACAGACTATGTTTGAAGATGATGGAAATCCAGTAGATTATTTCTGTCCCCAGTTCTGTGGAACCAACAGAATAGAGCAAACATCACTTGAACACTGTTGTAGTACCTTACTGCTTTTGGGATATCAAAGCAGGACAAACTTAATTCTCCAGATAAGTATCTTCAGCTCCAGCCCAGATACTTCAGGATCTGACTGTCACATACCCTTTCAAAACCAGGGAAGGATTCATCCATTTGCTTGTATTCTTCATGAAATTTCAGCATCTCTCCCCCTTTGCTGCACCTGGAGCTTAGGTTATCAGCGCACGGCACAGAAGGTGCATAGCCAAGCCTTGTTAAAAACGTTGGTGGTCTGAGGTTTTCCAGGTGCCGTACAGAACTCAACCTGTTCCCTAGACAGCAACACCTGCCTGTGAACTCTGCACACCACTCTGCTCCCCTGCTCAGGTGTTTCCTTTGTCACATGTACCAGTAATGATCTGCAGATGGGCTGAGCTGCTGGCTAGTTTGTTGCTCCAAGGCGTGCCTCAGGGAGGAAAGACTTAATCCAGATGGGATTTAACCTGCAGTGTTGCGCAGGCTGTCCATTTGAAATCATCATCCACTGGCAGAGTGCAAAACCCTTTTCCACAGTGTGTGGTGAGAGACATTGCCACTTCAACATAGTGGTAACCAGCTAAAAAAGCAACAACAAAATCTCTGTTCATTAGTATTCACTGACAATTCACGTCAGAACAGCCAGAGCCTCCTGATCCTGCTCTTTTGCGTGGTTGTGGTTAAAGAGATTCTCCTGTCTACTCACCAGACACATTTTATAGCCCAAGCAGTGCAGCTCACTGAGGTGTTTTGGCCAATGTTAACGAAGTGGAATTTATGGCAAAGGTTGAAAGACAGAATAACAAAGCAGGTAATTTGCTCTAAGAAGTATGGGGTTTGTGGTCTGTTTCCATTCCCAGAGGTAAGGGGAGGGAGGAAACCTTAATGAGTAATACATAAAAGTCCAAAGACTTGAGTTTGGTTCAAAATGCCACTTTGAACTTCTTGTGCAACCTTGAGCAAGTCACTTATCTATGCCTCCATTTCTCAGTGAGCAGCTGTAGATTAAGATCAGGCATGGTGACAATGAGTAGTGTAGAAAATCCTGACATGAAAAAACACCTCAAGAGGAAGCAGTGAAGTTATTTCCTAGTAGTTTGGAAGTGGATAGAACATAAGTCTGTATTTCATTTGAAGTGCTTGCATCAGATTGTTGTGGGGGTTTTCTAAAGGCTTTCTGTTGAGTTTAGGGTACAACTTCTTCAGGACACTCAGGAAGCCAGGGGAGCTTTCAAACCCCAATGTGGGTTGCTGCTGGCTCTTATATAGAAGATAAAATGTTAAGACAGATTTTTAACAGCATGCAGGTAGATCTACTTGGATAGAAATCTGTCTCCAAACTTGTCCTGCTCTGCTTCTCACTCACCATCTACCAGCCTTCCAGCAGATCACCCTGCATACTCTCTGGGAAAGTCCTGGGCTTCCTCATGAAATGGGCTCTGCTACCTGTGGTCTCACCCATCCCAAAGGCCACAACATACCTATGCCTTAAGCCATGTTTCCATGGTTTCTTGCCAGCAGAGACAGTAAGCTGAATCGTTGTGGTTTCCTAGGGGGGCACATCTCGTAGCCAGGTATTCCTACCACCAGCTTCCAGTCAGGAATCCAGTCAGCAGTACTTTCAGCACATGTAATATGATTAGACCACAGTGTTCTGGTTACAATTTCTTCTTTTTTTTTTTTTTTTTTTTTTTAAAGTAGATGTAAATGACATTTTATCTGCTGCTGTTTAAGGTTACTTCAAATCTTCACCTACTCATCAAGCAATAACTGTGCTCCTGAGGCACATTTTGGTGGCCACCCACAGAGAGCAAACATCTCTATTTGCTCCAGAATAGTAAAACTAACTGAAGAATTGTTTCTAGTTCCTAAGTCTTGCCTTGACTCCTTGCTTTTTTTCAAACATGTATTCACTGACCTTAGCTCCTTATTTCTTCCTGAAGATATTCCACCAGCAGTTACTGACACCCTTGGTTATGATTATGGCTATTATATTTGCCAGATGTCAATGAAGAGATGCATTTGCCTCCTTAGTGTATAGATTTGTAGTGAAGAGCTTATTTCAAAGAAAAATGAAGTTTTTTTTTCTCCAGTCACTATCTATGTGGAGTAAACTCTGAAGGAATTAATTCTGTTCTCTCCTGGATGGGTGAATTCATACAAAGAAAGATAAAAAAGGAGGTTAATCTCTGGTGGGGAGGTAACAGTTCTTTTTAAGATGGGAGATAAAAAGGATTATGGAATTTTAAAAATAATTTCTTTCTTCCCTTTGGGCTGCCCTCGTTTTGCCCATGGCATCATTCCTAGAATATCTAGGCTGCATGCAGAGCTGAAGCGTAATTTTCTGTTGTCACAGTCACACCAAGTAATATATGCATGTGCAGTCCTAGTTAGGAAGGGTATGGTCAGATCCTTACCTGGCTACTTTAGTTGCCTTTGTCATATGACCTTTCACACCAAGGAAAATCAATTAGGAATCTCTTTCATGCTGTACCAGACAGTGATCCACACACCCACCTAAAGTCACTATTTCCATTAATTTGGCATAATGGTGAACACTCCAGAGCATGCAGCTCACTTCCAGACTCTTTGTGCACACACAGTTCAGTCGTCGTTCAAATATCTCTGACTGCTACCACAAACATGCAGCATAGAAAACACTCCGAAGACGTAGCTGCCTGCTAATCTTACTGTTGTACTGAACGCTGTCTCCCTGGCATGTCCAAGCTCCCCTTTCACATATATTTTGTGTTTTTTTCCTCACATGTAACTAAACTGTAAAATTTTTTTATTTGAAAACCAAATACCTGCAGAACAAAGTGACAATTTTCAAAGTTTGATAGAGTACGTGGCTGGTATGAGTGTAGTTTGTCCACCAGTGTAGTTCTCTAACCAAAAGCGTAGAAAAGAGTGACAGACAGGTGTTAATATCTGATGGCCTGTGGTTCCTCAGCCTGAACAATGCGGTCAAGTGTTACTTACAGTTCCATTGACTGGGAGCAACTCTCAGCACAGATCTGGAGTAAGGTGTGAACTCATGCCTCTGGTCTAGAGTACAGTATTTAAGGCATTTCACTAACACCCCATCCACACATCCAGAATATAAATTAATAAATCAGTCTGAGGAAACAACTCTTGAATTAAACCTACTTCATGATCGTCACCACCCTAAGAGAACTTTTGCTCTCTTGGACTATTTCTGAGAAGAAATTAACCTCTGAGATTGAAGTGGGAAGGTAAGCTGCATATGGATATATCAAAAGAACAGGGAAAAGAGCTGGACAAGCATCTGGAAAAAATCAAGTTCACCCCTGCTTAGATTCTTCCAAAACAAGATTCTTAAAAGTTTTATTGGGCACCTGAGAAATGTCTCACAGTCAGGTTTTTCACCTGGTGGAAAATGCTGGAGGTGCCAGTTGCAGAACGGCCATCAAATCTATAACACCTACTTATTTTCTTGTTCTGTAGGCAAGTGGTGGACCGATATTTCTAGACACCTCTCCTATTTGCTAGAAGATTCATCCTGTTCTCTGCTTTGTGGCCCCACATTTTCATCAGGACCTATTTCATCTCTGTAGCACCGACTGAAACTAAGTCCTCTATGTGAGGCCAGTTATGGACCATCTGCATACCTGAACGGAACAGGCATCTGTTTTCTAACCCACCACTCTGTGCTTCAGCAGGACTTCAGATACTGGGGAGCTCAGTAACATACACTGGCTGCCTGTGAATTTCTGTGTGGAGATGTAGTTGCCAGAGCTTAAAAATATTACGCCTGAGAAATTACTGTGGTGTTAGTTGAAGCCACTCTTTCACCGCCATCAGGACTGCAGAGCTTGAGTGTGCTGGCCTTAGCTTAGAAAGTTGCCCTCCCAAGCAATTTCCATCTTGGGTAGGAAAATCAGTGCAAAAATACCTTATCAGTTCACTATCAGCCTCAGTCCACTTCCCTTTAGCATATACTATCCTGATCAAAGATATCTTCACAAATACCAGATTCTGGCTCACAGTTAGTCTGCTCATTTTACGCTAGTTTCTGTTGGGCACTGAGGTGTTTTTATTTTATAATTCAACTGAGACACTTGAAGGCAGACATAAGGCACAGTTTTCAGACAATCATTCTGGCCTGGCAGCCTCTATTCCCACTGAAGCAAAAGTAAGTTCTACAAATTTCACTGAAGACACAGCTACACCAAGAACAAATACATCCAAGCACCTCAATTCAGCTGTCTTGTGTTGTAGGTGAATGTTCTTCCCTTTAAAGAATATGCTTAAGGGAACTAAACGTGTATGTAGAGAATTATCTCCTGTGACATCTAAGATGAATGAATAGTGGGTACTTAAATTGAAATTCAAGAAAGCATTGAATGAGTCAGAGCAATTAATTTGAGGTCTGCTGGACCAGTTAGCCTATGACCCCTTAAACTCTCAAAGAGGGGTAGACACAACATTTTAGTTAAATACTTGTAATGGCGGTCTTAATACTTCCATTGATTCTGGAGGGAAGCAGGATCTCTTAGTCTAGGAAAGAAATCTAAATCAATCATTGTCCTCTGGAAAAGAGACACTGATGTACCCAATCCCAAAAGATCATTTCATCAGTTTGAAAAGTATGTGGATCAAGTTCTCACCTCCTTTATACTCTTGGCAGATGCACTGGGTCCCATGAGACTTTACAGCTATAGTAGAAAAAAATTTAAAACATTGAGTCATAAAGATCACGTCTGCATCTCTTCCCTTCTGCCTTTTCCCTCCTCCACCTTATTTTTGCTTTCTGTTTTGAGTCACTTTAAAAGTATACACATGAAAATTGCATGGGGATTGTTCTGTTCATCTAATTAATTTTAGCATTGCAAATTAAAAAAGATACAAATTTGTATTGTACCAGGAAATCACTTTTCTTTTCCTATACATTTCCATAGAAGTTTTTTGTTTGTCTCTTAATTTTTTGTAGCTTGGACATCTTTTTTTTCTCCAGGAGAGCATGTCCTAAACAGAAATTAGTACAACAAACCAAACAGATCCACAGGCAGTTGTTTAAGGGAAAACGTTTGCCTTGTACATATTCAGTGACAAACCAAAGTGTTGCTGTATAGAAGCTACATAATATATATTTCAATAAATTTTTAAAGTGTGAATTTATGTAGAGGATCTGAACAGTACTAAGAGTACTTTTCTGATACATGGATGGATGTCCTAGCCTGGAGAAGAGAGCAATGCTGATTTTGCTAAGAAATATTCTAGTACACTGGGGCTGCAAACTTCATCACTCCAAGTCCTCTCCCAAAGATAGGTAGCTTCAAAGCTACTGAGGACTTGAGGATGCCCCGTGTGATGCCAGGACACTCCTGCCTGACCACAGTCTGTACTTTCACTTCCCTTTCTCTTTGTGCCGGAGTATCTGGCTGCATTGTCCTTGCCCAGTTACCTGCATTACTATGCCTTCTTACTGTGCTTGGTGGTTCACAAGCATCCCCTTCCACTTGTGTGCCCCCAGCTCTCCCCACTATTGTTACTGATTATTTTTCTAAGAATTAAGCCATTCTGGATGTCAACACATTCCATAGGTAGGATGGTACAGATACGATATAGATCACAGAAGAGTTATCCAACCTGAGTGCAGGATGTTGCAGCTGATAACATTTAAAAGATCATTAATAAGCCATGTCTCTTTCAACTACATCCTTTCCATGATCCATTCCACTCTCACGTTCCTCTGACATCAGATGAACAAGGCAGGTTTTATGATTTAATTTTGCTTTTTCAACTTTTTTTTAACATCCAAATCCGTGACATAGATTTCATTTCTTTCTGCCAGTCCCTTCTCCATTATTCAACATTAGTTAGAGATAAGACTTGTTAACTTAAATGGGTGTAGAGTAGAATATTTAGATTGATGTATAGAGATGTTGCTCATAAAAGCATGCACAAGGCCTTGACAAAATCATGCAACCTGTTTTCTCCAGGCAGTTTAAATATTTTCCAGTTTAGCCAATGACTAGACTTATCCACTATTTTATTCATGAAAACAGTGTCAAAATGAGAAATAAGGGCATTCTGCTTCCTCCCCTAATTTGAAATATCATCTTGAATTGGAAATGAAACGTTTTTTAAAAAAAAACTTACATGCCTCAAGAACATGATTTTTTTATGCCGAGACATTTAATTCCTTCCCCCCTTTCAAACTGTGATTTTTTAGACAAGTGAGGTTTTTTCCAAATGCCCTCAACTCCCATGAAATAGTTCCAAGGCATCCTCTCCAGTTATGTCAATCAGTTTCAGGCAGTCTGCAAAGAGACATGACATTTCATAACAATGACATACCAGCCTGGGAAATGATAGGTGGGAAATAAGCAGTTTTTCTCAAAATAGTCTCATTCATCTACACAAATTCGTATTATATATAAAATGTTACCTTTCTTCAACTTAACCTGGTTAAATGCAAAAAAATATTAAAAAGCGAATTAAAAACTGAAGGGCTTGCTACCTGGGAAAGGATTCAGGTTTCACAAGTAATGAGTGGGAAGAAAAAAATGTCTGATTTCTCTGCTGCTCATGGGTATTTTGATTGAATTTAACACATCTCAAGCTGCCAAAAGCCAATGCTACTCATATGAAGCAGCACTGCTTCTCCAATTAAAAAGTGGAAGCGCAGCTGCTTCCAGGCAAGTGGAAAGGAAAGTTGGCTTGAGTGGCAGCAAAAGAAGACCAAAAAAAAATAAATAGATGTGCTAATTTCTTGATACAAAGTTTTTTATTTGGTTGTTTTTTCAAGCAGTCAGCTGCTATGGTCATGAGAAGCTATCAGGACACAGGTGGAATGACTGTTATCATGTATTACCAAAGGAAACAGAAATGTGAACTCCTTCCCTGTCCCCCTCTGACTTTCTTTTTAACATTTTTACCAGTTTGTAGGCTCATTCTTGTTCCCTCTCTCTTCTCCTTTCCTGCTGGGGAAAATCATATATATTGGACCCTTGGAGTTCACTTCTCAGGAGTCAAAAGATTAACAGAAATTTCTTTTTGAGACACCTCAGGAATAAGGCATGTCTATGTGATGTGCATTCTTCTGTGGTGTTTGATCTATTATGAATATTTTAAAAGGGCAGAATCCAATCCAGCTGGAGTACTGGTGTTTGCTTTTCCTCACTATTGAACTGATGTGCAGCCTGGATCTACTACTAGCTGATCTGTCAATATTGTGCCGCAATTTGTACACAACAAGAGCTGTGAAAAGCAATAAAAATGTCTTCGTTGCATGATAGTACACAGACATGCCTAGCATCCAAAACCAACCACATGCAAATTTTATTGTTCTGACATTCATTATCATACCAATAAAAGAACATAGAAAGTAACAAGCTATCACAGCTCTTTTCCATTCTTCTTCAGACTGCTGGCTTTATGTAACATAAATAAATAAATAAACAAACAAACAAACAAATAAATAATACAGCTTAAAAAGGAAACCTGCAAACAAAGAGACAAGATTCAAACATTTTGGGGTTCTAGGATATATTAGAAGTTACAACTCACAGATTGCTCTGAATTTTCCCACATATCCATAAATCATTACTGGGTCAAATTCTAGATCAAAGCACACCTTTTGAAAGTATTTGGGATCCAGATATAAGTCTGACTGTGAGTTACCAAGTCACTACATATTAACTAAGCCAAGTTATATGTGTGCCTTCATTCTTCACCAAATGTGAAATAGTTTGAAGAGGTTTAAAATAATCCCTATAACTTTGCACTCCCTGTGGCCTATGTGCATGTACATAGAGAGTTTATCCATCTCTACTGACTTGTAGGTACTTGTGCTCTGATAACAGCTCTGTTTTCCAAGCCTGGTTTTTAAACTATGTATACAGATAAGAGAATAGAACAAAGATAAGGTCTATACCAGATAATTTCTGGTGGAGAAAGATGGACTGAGTATTGTCCTACCCTACATGGGTTCAAGGTCTAAGAAAGCAGGCAATATATGTCCTTCCTCTAAATGAGCTGCCAGACGGAATGAACTTTCAAAACTACTTAAATCACACAGGAACTTACACTGCATTTTAAAAATGTGATGTCCAAGAGGCAAGGTTTTCTAAGGCAAATCACATTGTAGGTAGATGCCAAGCGGGATTTTCAGAAATGCCCAAATCCCACTGACATCAGTGGGCCTGAAGCCAGTCCCACTGAAATCAGTCCCCAGTCAATATTCAAATGTTACTTTGCAGCGACAGGCAAACTTTCCAATGGCTAAATGCAATAGAGCAGAACCCTGCACCAAATCTCTTATGCCAATGATTGTTAAATAAAATAGTACAGACTGTTTTAAAAAGTTCACTGCTATCTACCTTTTAGATGAACTTGGAATATTCTGCTTGCATGAACTGGGAAGAAAGAAAGTATGACAGCTTAGTGCTAACGTGAATCATACTACTGCCATATCAAATAGTGAAATTAATTGTGATTAAAACTAATACTAATACCTAGACCAAGTAACAACACAATTCTCTTATCTGGAGGAGTAAAACAGCAACTCAAGCTTTGTGGCTGTTTTGTTGTAAGAAAAATCAGCAACAAAAGATTTCAGCGTGTGGCTTTACAAGGTCAAAACAATGAAAATGTCATTGCTTTTGTTCTCTTTAGTTAATTAGATACATATTAGTGTAAAAGATCTTCATTAAAAAAAAACATGACCAAAAACCAGCCAAAAAAACCTCTAGCAATATTTCTGTGTTTGTTACTTTAATTCTGTTTCTGTCTTGAAAACTGGATGAAAAAGCAAGAACAGGCTAACCTTACTAAACAAAGTTATTGATAAGTAATATATTCACCATAAAAAGAGGCTGGAATTATTTGTTAATTTAAATGTCATTCTGAAAAAGAATGATGAAAAAAATAAAATCAACTGAAACCTAAAAAACCCATCAATTTTGTGGGTTTGGCAAGTATTTTGAAATAACTACGTTTTTCAGTTCACCTCCCTTGATATATGGCAATGTTATTTTATTAGTAGTAGGTTTCACTGATATAATTATTTTTATTTGCTGAAATGCCTGAGGTTTTCTTTGACTTGATCTAAGCCAAAGTTCTATCCCTAAATTTTCAATTCTATTATGAAATTAAAAATAAAAACATAAACCCACTAAATGCTATTTGTTATTCCTAGCTAGTAATTTATGTAGATTGGACAGAGCCAATAAAATAATTTTTTTAAAAAGCATTTGGACACTATGAAAATCATTGCTCACAGATATGAAGGCTTCACTCTTAAGGCATCCTGTAGAAATGCTGCCTTGACAATATTTTATCAGAAGCAAGCACTTGCAAGTAAATTTTTCAAAAGTACCTTGGTGGAGTGATGGCCAAACTTCTGAACAGCAGGTCCCATGCCTTGATTTGGTTTATGGACAGTCATTTTCAGTAAAAGGACTTTTACTAACTAGAACGCTCACTTTTGTAGATATATAATCTATCTACTGGGCTGTCAACGGGGCTTGCTAGAATTGCTATCCTGACAGAGCCATCTAAATGCAAACCTGGCTTAAGACCCACTCTTAAGAAATAAAAAGATTTGCTGGTGAAGCTCTATGAGACATCCTTCCGGTGCAGATGCAATGCTTATTGACAAGTATGTCTCACCCATCCCTTGGATGAAACAAACTATGCTGGCAGAAGGATTTGATGTTTCAACTAAGAGTGTGTTAGGGAATTTGTCTGTGTAAAAGTGTCATAAAAAACGAATTACACTACCAGCTCACAGAACTGTATTAACAAAAGTCGTTAAGAGCAGATCTGGCCCATGTAGGCCAGAGGATCATTTGGGGAGGGGCAGGGGAAGTTAGTTGAGATAACTTCAGGTGAAACAAAGCAGACTTCAAGAGCTGTAAGCCAGTGCTAAGCAGAGCTGTGTGTTTTTCCCTCTCTCAAGCAAGAAGCACTAAGGCTTCATGCAACTTCATTAGTACTGGGATTACGATCTGGCCTTGCTCACCAACCTGAAAGCAGACTCAGACCCTCACTGTTCATCATTACAGGCAAGGTGTTACCAGATTTAAATAGGTTCCCTCAAAGGAAAAGAAGATCAGTACATCAAAGCATTATCTCTAGTTTATTTAATGTAGAATGACCAAATGGCAGGCCTTTTTCATGTTTGAGGCTAGAACTGTAAGCAATTATATCCGTACCATTGTAACTGATACAGCCAAGGCTGTAGACTTACCAGGATCTCTTTCATCCTGTTTAGTTTATATAGCATTATCACCCCCAGGAGTTCACATTGCTTTCACAGTTTTCTAATGTTTTATAGACATATTTGGTCTCTAGGGATGAAACGAAGTACAGGAAAATAATACTTGGTCCCATCTAGATATGGCTATCTGCCTTTATCTGCTGCTTTACCACTACCGTGAATTACAGGCTATTTTTACAGCTTGCGGAAATGTCTGTATCAAAGCAACACAAAAGTAAAGCGGCAAAAATACTGCATAATTCCAAAGCCCTGCTAAGCGAGATCTGAGAAGGATACGCTAAAACAGGGCTACAGAGAACACAACTGAAGATCATCTCTGTGGTGTCCAACTATGGATTTATTGTTGTCCATGATTCAGGGAGTATGCAGAAAGCTACTCTTATTCAACTTCCATTCAAGCTAGCTCTGCAACCAAACCTGAATGTTTCCCTTCATTTCACTGGCCTCTTGAAAAGTTACTGGCTTTACCTAAAAACCTCTTTAGGGGCAGCTGTGGAAATTATTCCTCTTTCCCCAGAGCTGAGTCCCACTTGCAGTGTGAAACACAGCCCCTCCCTCCAGCTGTCCCCATTTTCCCCCTGAGGGACCATCCTCATTGGGAGGAAGGCTAAATGACTTCTCTGCAGGAGTGCTTCAAGTGAGTTTAGCAAACCAGGCTGTGGTATTTAGCCCTGAGCTGCACACAGTCCCAGGGAAGGGCACTCAGAGGGGACAAGTAACTGATCCCAGTGAGGAACTCTGGTTTCCCATATTGCTTTTAACAGTGTTTCAGACATGACTGACTCTGCCTAGCACCCAAACCATACTTTCTGGAGTAACTTCTTCATGTCATGAAATTAAAAATGTTCAGGGAAGGAAAAATGGGAGAAGATAAAGTTTCTTCTGTGGCTAGTGATGTGTCACCACCAAGTGACAGCCCTGTTTCAGCTTTTATCCAGCATCCCAGAGCTTTTGCCTGAAGACTTTCAGTTGAGGACTTTGTTTAATGAGAGTGAAAGAATTCATAGGAGAAATGATAGCCAGCAGGCTGTGTTATTCAGTACTTTGAGAATGTGCCCCTAGCTGTCTCCACAACAGCCTGAATCTGTCCCCAACAACGCAACTTACAGAGACTTCATCTGCCAGAACAGGCATGGATTGTGGATGTGTTTGGTTTTTTATATAGATGAATATGTAAATATTTCTCCTACTTAGGTGCATATCATTTGTCTTTGCTAGGTTCTTCTGTGGGACAAAGCTGCCTATCGCCCTCTGTTCAAGTTAGCCTAAACTGAGTTTAGTGGGCCACTTGATGATCTTCTTTGTCCATTGCCTACAATCTCAGTAGGACCTGTGATTTCAAGATACGAATCCAGGAGGTTCAAGGTCTATCAGGAGAAGGCAGTGCAAACAGAAGCCGCCTTAAGGCTGCTCTAATTTGTGGTGTGGAGCACCTATGGCTGTGGGACCTCTCAGGAGCAAGAAGGTTGGTATCTTGCTTTCTGCTACACACTGTTTAGTCCCAGATGAAGAGCAGAACAGAGATTTGCACTTGTTCAAAACCAGAAAAGAAGTATTTTGCACCGTCATTTGACAGCTGATTTCCACACTCAAAAGTTGCAGAGTAAGCTGGAAGGAAAGGCAGTCTATCCATTGATTTGAATGTACAGACTTCTTCATATATGACAGTCCCATTCAGCAGTTCTCTAAGATGCAAATAAACAGTGGTATTTGCAGATCATCAGTTAAGATATTATTTGAGTTTGGCCCTTTTGGGAGCTGGATGGCTGCACACTATTCAGAATGAGAGGACCATACTATCACGGCCAATGCATTTCCAGCTATTCATCACTACTGTCTGTATGGTTTTAGGACTTAAAAATAATGATGCCTCCCATATTTTACCTTTTTTCTATTTCTTTTTTTTAAAAAATTTTATTTTTATTGTATGGCTATACAATGGAAATCCACTTTTAATTTTCTGATTAAGTTGAAGCCAGCTCAGTGGGGGTGGAGGGTAGCAGCAGTCCTCATTAGCTATGTTAAAAACTTCAGCTCAGAACGCAGTGCCCCTGTCTGCCACAGTATTGGCTCTCACGCCAACTGGCATCAGTGCTCAGCAAGTCTGTAGTAGGAAAAAAGGGGTCCGTCTGAACAATGTGAGAGCTGGAGGATCCAAACTTATATAAAATAGGACTTAGCAAAAGTAAAAACCTATGCTGATCAGCACAGAGATCTTTGGATGGCTTTGTAAGGGAATGTGTTGAGTTGCGCTTTTGAGTTAAGCAACTAGAAGAAAGAACCTTCTATGGTATGGCATGAAAAGCTTTTCATTCTTGAAAAGAACATTATTATTATTAAAAGCGTGGAAAAAAGGAGGTATATACTTTTTTAACTTTAAAGGTAACTAGTGTGCTGTGTAGAAATGGTGATGCACGATGTGTAACAATTAAAAAGTAGTCTGAGTAACATTTCTTATAAAAGATGTGTCTCACATGTAGCATATGTAGGATACTGATTGGCAGGGACCACTCTTTTTCCTCAGGAATTAATGACCATATCACTTGTAACACAAGCAGGCACCTCTGCAACACAACTTAGCCCTGATTTCTCTAGACAGGAGAAACTACTCTTGCTGCACACCTCTACAGGGGAAAATTAATCTCTCAGTCAAATAATTTTTAATATGATGGCACATGGGGTCACACCAACTTAGACTGCTCTGTAAGGCACTGTATAGGAGTTGGGAAACCAGAATTTTTTCAGTAATGAACAAAAGAATTAGGTTTTTACTACCCAAAAGCGTGTATTCTTATTTTTCTGTAATGGCTTAATACCATTAACTGGTAAGCACTGAAAGTTCAAAATTTCTTTCCTGTGGCCAAATCCTCAGGCATCTAAGGCAAAATAAGTGACAATATCGATACTCATATTGAATAGGATGGAGAAAAATGGATTTTTCAGGAGCCTAAGGAAGCCACAACACACAGGTGCCCACCTCAAAAACCAGTCTTTCAGAGAGCATGAGACTTTATGCAGAAAATATGTTCCTTTATTATGAAGACCAGGTTAGTGCATAGGCAACAAAATAACATGTCTTTTTTTCTTATGCTGGGATTTATATGAAATATTTTTTAATTTTACTCGTTAATGATGAATTTTAAGGTAAAGTTACACCTCGTCACCTAAAATAAGCTAATGGCAGAGCAGCACTGAATGGTAATTTCCTGCTTCCTCTCCTTTCCTCCTTCCTTCCCATCCTTTTCCTTGCACCACATCTGAAAAGTCAGCCCCGTGCTGGACCAGTTCAGTTCACTGGCCTGAAGACAGCTAAGGTGGCCAAAAAAAGCGACAAGCTTCGCAAACTGAGCCAGCTCAGCAAAAGGCCTGATGAGCACCAGCACTGGCCCAAAGAAAGAAGAGAGCTTGCCTGGCTGAGAAAGGAGCAGGCAAACAGGAGAAGGACTTCCTTTTTGGCCGCAGTGAGCTGTTAGACTACCCCAGCTTCACCCTCAGAGAAAGGTATTTTAATAAAGGGCATAGTAAAGAAACCAGCAGCAAGGTTTTAAAGGTGGTGGTGGGAGCATGCTGCCATGGGAAGACAGACCTGTCTGGGTTAAGATGGCCTGTTGTTATTCACGCCAACTCTTGTGCTTGGATGCAGAAAGAGCTGCTGAGCAACAGCAGCCTTAGAAGGAGCTGGGAGGAGGAGGGGAGGGAGAGAGGAGGAAGCAGGAGGGGCTGCTTTGGCAACACTGATTCTGGACAATTTCTCATATCCTTTGACAGGGGAAATCGCCTCTCTAGGGAAATACGGAGCTTTTGATATTTGATGAAGGTTCTTCTGAATATTTTGATATTTCACCCTACCAGTGACTTTATGGGCAAGAAATGTCTTATGGGAAGTATAATAAAGCAACTTTTAGAGTAACTGCCATCTTATTTCAAGCAGTACTCGCTAACAGGATTCTCAAGTTACTAAAACCCTTCCTCTGGCTAATACAGAGCCTATTAGTGAAGTACTATATTATTTGTAAAGAATGCTTTATAATACTGTTGATGCCTACCTACATGAACTAGAAAACTACGGTCAGCAATTTGCTATTAATATTTAAATGCTGCCCTGTTGCTCACAACCTGGGACAATAGATTAAATAAAGTCTTAAGAAGGAAGATACAAACAATCAGCCATCCATAAACTGATCATGGGTTGGATGAGGTAATGAGATGGTTCTGGTGACAGCACTATGTAGCTCTTGCAACAGTTACTTCTGGGGTGTCTTCATTCTCCATCTACTTTTCCTTCATCTTTCCATCTGTTGTTCTGCAACGTGGTGTGTGGAATAGTACCAGAACGGATGGCAAAGCCAATATCTGGAACATAAATATTTATTCTTCAATCCAACCATCTCCCACTCTAAGCTTGTATACTTTTATTAAACGGGTTCTTCCTCTCTCTGTACTGCTGTTTGAGACAATGTAACCACACATATACTCTTATGGTTTTGTTGTTGTTGTTCTGCATATTGCTTCTCAGCTTTTGCTTAGACTTAATAGGTAATGTGTAGCAATTCTTTCACAGTGGCTCATCTCCTGCCATTGCAACTGGAAAAACAAAATATACAACACAGGAGAAATACAAGTTTATAAACCCTTTCAGGTCTTCAGAATGTTCTTAAGATTTATAGCAAGAAATAAGCAAGACTGACCAAATTATTTGAGCACTGCCGCTCAGCATGATGGCACATGACTTGGTTGCCTTGTTAACTAGTAGAAAGGATTCAGTCTGGTCTGGAAAGAATAATCCATGGAAGAGAATGCAGGAAACACAAGTTCAGCCTATGCTCTCCTTAAAGGACTGTGCTCAGCCAAGAAAGGGTGTGCTACCCCAGGATCTTTTCAGGGGCAACTAGTTCAGAAAACACTTTTTCTGAAAAAGAAGAAGGAGAGAGAATAAAAACGACTCTTCATCACGCTGATTACAGCACTCAGCTGCAAGAGGGACAACTGCGATACAGTCCCTGCTCTAATTAGTGTTAAAAATATAATGGATCTTAAGTAATTATTAAGGTATTATCCTAAGGTGTATAATTAATACCTATTATTTGTAATAGATATTAAGTACATGGATGCATTTGGGAAGATAAAATCATCAATCAGGGATAAGATTTAGATTTTGTCCTCTAAGTATCCAAATTAATCATTAAACCCTTTCCAATTCAGGTGTCACACCTGACTTTAGTCTTACTCTGGGGTATGTTATGAATTTTGTTCTATATTCTGCTGGCATACAAAAGAGAAACTCCCCTGAACATCCTCAGCACTTCAACATGGCCTCGGCCTAACCATCTTGGGGCTGATGGAGGCACCCACCACGTGCCGCCCACCATGAGGCTGGTGGGAGCTGGCTGGAGCCCAGTGCCTCTTTTTGGCTGGAGCACAGAAGGCAATGCAGGACAAGCCTTGCAGAATATGGGATGGGGGCTTGCTGTTTACACGTGGGGAGATCCAATTTAGGCACAAATGAACAAAGCCCTTCACAGCCAAAAAGAACTAACACGAGCAAAATCACTCCTAGAGGTAGCTGAGCCAGTTTGTTCTCCAGCACTAACCCGATCTGTGGGGCACTCCAAGAAAAATTAAAATGTGTATTTTTTTGTTTAACATAAGACCTTTTTGGTAGCAAGTCACAATCAAAAGTCGCTGGTGATTTGATTTTGTCTAAACACTGCAACACCATGAAACATTGATGGAGCTCATAAGGCGTGACAGGGCAAATGTTTTCACCAATACCCAGCTCTTGATTGCAAGAGTCATATGAAAGGGTTACTGGAAATTCAACAGCTACACTGATGAGTGCTATTGAATCCTGTAATTATTTCTGCTTTTTAACCCTACTACAACCTGCTGTCCTGTCCAAAATTTCATTCCTGGCTCCCTTGCACAGGCCAAGTGCCAATTCAGGGGAGCACAAGGCACCTTCCCATGGACCATGTGTGTCCCAGGGGCCTCTGAGGAGCACCAAAGGGTGACCGCAACTCATTTTTCAGCTTGAAAAGAAAAATGCAGCTGTTTCACTTCTGCCCCTTTTTCTGATGAAGGTTTCTTTTTTTCTGTACGTCTGTCACACGGATCATGAGATAAACAGTTCGAAAAGCAGTAAAATCAGGGCTGCAACTTCTTAAAAAGCACCAATCACACCAGTATTGAGTTTTCAGTTGAAGTTTTGATAACACAACTGCATTGATATTGCAAATGGCCAACTTGTCCTTTTTTCACACAGTTGTGAATCATGCATATTCTTTTCAAGTAGCATGGAAAGAGTCATCAGCAGTAAATTAATCTGGACATATTAAATGATAGATTTTATTTATTCAAGTAGATTACCTCTTTTCCTAGGTCCAACTCTTGGCAGAACTGAAACATTCAAAAAATTCTGCAACATAAAAAAGCCAAATTGTTTTAAAGCTTGAGAATTATTATTTTTTCATGTCTCCCCAGGTGCCCGGTTTGAGCAGAGGTTTAGATTTTGCCTCAGAACTGTTGTAAAAAGTTAATTTAAGTGAACTGCTATATTCATGAACAAAGAGACTTCTTACACTCAGTGATGTGAGTCATTAATTGGACATCTCATTCATCACAGACCCTTACCAGAGAAAACAAAGAACAAGAACTAAAACAGGACTCTGGCTTTGTTAAAAAAAAAAAAAAAGTTTAAGGAATCTGCATTTAATCAAAACATGCAAAACAATCTCCAGATACTGTCTGGCAACAAATTTAGGATTTGCAGAGCTGAAGTGTTCATTTGCTTGGCTATAAATATTATGTTGATGAAAGACAGTCCTAACTCTGTCTTCCACCACTTCACTTCTGATAGGGAAGTTAAGATTTTATGTGTTTGCTTAGAAACCCATTAGATCTAACCTTTCCAGGAGAATTACAAAGGGGAATGATAAATGGCCATGTATCAGTTCAGGGGAGGGAGACGTTTCATCTGGGGTTCTGCAGGGGTAAGTACTCAGTCTAGGCATACTTAATGTTATCATTCATGATGTAGCATATAAATGAAAATCAAAGATTATACTAAGGTGGGAGGAACTGCTAATGCTAGTGAGGAAAAATACTTAAAATGACATCAAGCAGTCAGGAAGAGGAACAAGGAAATAAGATTAAAGCTGGAAAAATGCAAGTTGTTATACCTGTGAGAAAACACTCCAAAGAGATATTTAGTGGGAGGAAAAAAGCCCTAATGCAGGAGGGCTGAGGCTGAGCAGCATATTAGTTACACACTTACAATGCGAAAAGACAAAAGCAACAAAAAAGACAAAGTGGTACGCATTCACAGGCCCTATCTCACCAGCTGTGGAATCAGTAAACTTTTTCCATATGAAGTGGCAGCAAAAAGACCTTTACAGAAAGGAGATGATCTGTGAAGTGTGCACGTAGAGTTTTACATAAGTATAGTCAAGTTGCTGACTCTTGCTGACTAGTAGGTTCTGCATCATTTTGGCACAGAGATTTCTAGCTACCTATGCAAGCCTTGCCTCAGATCTGCCAGGAAGAACAAATGTAAAGGCTGTGCAGAAGAAACTGAATTTGGGGTTAAATTTTTGCACAATTCCTTCTCTTCTTCACTGCAGAGTTAAACCCTCAGCAAACGTGGGACAGAAAAAAACTGAAACGCCTACAAATAATGAAGTCACAAATACAGCCTCTTTGTTCTGTGAACGTAAGCACTGCATGGGCTGTTATACTATTAATTTTAATTTGAGCATCTCTATTGGGCTAAAACAATATCCTTAGAGGTGAACACCATCAAACTGAGGTATCTGATAGTGGAATTTTAATATTATTTTTAATGCCATTTCTTGGGAAAATATGGAGCAATAGAATACCACTTTATTTTATTCAGGAATTTATTATGTAAAACATAACACTTTCTGAAAGAAACATCACACAACAGAAGAAAGTAAACAATAAAAAGTTCCAGGAAAACAAGAAAAATAGTGCAAAACCCTCTTTTAATTGATGGCACCAAACCTATAATCATGATTATTGCAAATATTTTCATAAAACCAGAGCATTTAAAAAGCAGACTCTCTGGAATACACACAGGATTTTCTCCTCATTAACATTAGTGGGTCCTATTAAAAAAAACTACATGAAGGAAGAATAATTTTTCTCCACTCAAAGATAAACTTTCACACTTTGTCTAAAATTTTCCACACATAAACTCCTGATCATGTTTTACACCGTGTTACATATTTAATAACTACTCACAATCAACCTGGGAGAATAACACCAATTTATCAGGAACTGGACTCAGCTCTGAAAGATTATCAGAGAACACTATAAAAATACTGCTGTTTGTGAGAGACCACTAGGAACAGTACATTATGCCCTGTAATGCAGCCAGGGCAGTTTTATTAAGGTCAGATGGCATTTGAAGACAGAATCATGAAGAAACATATTGAAAAAGCTTTTGTAGAATGGTCCAGTTGTGGAAACACCTTAGGGACTTAAGCACATGCATACATATTTTTCTTGTTTTTATTTCCATGACTTCATGTACAGTCACCCAGTTTACCAGTCAAAAAGCTTTCTTTCCTGTCACTGCTGTTCTAAGTCTTTACTATACCTGGGTCTTCAAAGTCTATGTTCCTTACAGCATGAAAATGAATTAGGCTTTTGTCAGCCTCACTGAATATTAAAAAACAAACAAACAAACAAAATCTGATCAAAGAACAAAAACTTAAAATATAGATGTCTTTATTATTATATACAAAATACATTAATTATATAATTAATTATTTTCTAGGGCATTAAGACAGGGCTGTATTTGAGTTGCTGTACCTTTGAAGACAGACACCGAACCTGGCAATCCAGTGTAGTCTCCAAGGAGCTAAGAGAGCAAAACCAGGGAGCCAAGACTTAATGCAACAAGACCAGGGAGCTGGAAGAAGCTCAGAGCACTGCATCAGCACAGCCCTGCTCCTGAGCCGCTTGCCCAAGAAAACAGCTATTGATTCTGCAGGCAGAGGTAGCTTAGAAGGAGGTAAACAATCCTACTGGTGAAGTCTTGGGTCAGCCCTCACCCTTTTTCAGGTACATTGGTAAACACACTTTTTAAACCTGGTTTAAAAGCATGCATGTAAAAGAAAATGCAATGACAAACACCACCTTGAATTCTATAAGGTGTTTTCTTACCTAAAAGCTGTACTTGTGGCTTAGCCAGTGGCTAGCGAATTGCAATAATTGCGCCATTTTTTATATTCACTCATATTTCTCATTGTTATTTTGAGATATCAAGTAATTCCTTAAAATTGCCTTGGCTATGCTAAGAAGTTCTCGATTCCTAACAATCATTGCAGTACAGAACTCTTCCAGCTCCCAGGCTAACTTCATACAGATTCTCCAAATCTTTCAAATTTGCTAGTTTTCTTTTCGAAGCACAGTCAGCAATACTGGGATGTCACATGCAGCATTAATCACAGTACAGCCATCAATACAGTAACATCTTATTTGCAGTTCTCATACCCGAAAGCAGCCTTACATCATGCTGGTAGTTCATGCAGAGGTGGCTGGTTATACTAATATCCCCTCCATTTTTCCTAGTCCAAAGAGAGTCTCAGGTTTCCAGGAGGAAATCCTGTTTTAAGATGGGATTCTCTGTTCCTAGAAGCATGACCTGAAATTCAGCTGTATTACAAAGAGCTCATTTTCCCAAGCAAGTCAACCTGGCATATCTTATCAGTCCCTGCCATTATTTTCTATTTACCTTATACTTTTTAATCATTTGCTAATCTTACTGGCAATGACTTTATATCATTTTTCTACCACCACCAAGGACAGCATGTGCTGACAGAGAATAGATCCCAGAGGGACCAACTAGAAACCTCTTGTTGGACAATGATTTTGATTTACAATTGCATTTTACATTCTGCTGGTAGCTAGGCTTACCCTGTATAATACTTGCTGTATGTATTGCATATACTGTATTATGCCAAAATATTATGGGAGGTTAAGCCAGATTCTTTACAGGTATTTGTTATTTCAACACACTTTCCTTATCAATCCAATTTGTGAATTTGTCAAAATTTTTTGACCAATCTATTTTCATTGAAACCTGGCTGAATGACATTAATCATTCCACTAAGATTTCTTTCCCTCTTGTTTTGATTTTAAACTGGCTTGCCTAGATAAAAATTTCCCAGGTCAGGCTTTTTACCTTTTCGGCAGTTATCTGGAAATCCGAAGCAAATAAAAGAAACTAAATGCACCCGACAGGGAAAGATATTGGATTAAAATGAGATGAATTGATTTATATTTAGGAGATTTTAAAAATTATTGTTATGATAATATGTTCAATCTCATTAGCTGGTATAGACCTTACTATATTAATTTAATACTATAGCATTTCATATAGAAAAAACCCAAGATTTATATTTTCATTTAGGTTTTATGTTGTGCTGGGAAGAATTTAATATGTGTGTACATATATTATTTAAGTAGACTACATATATTATTTAAGTAGATTTAGTACATAGCATACATTTAACATCCATGTTCTTTAAATATATTTATTCTATTGGAAGATGGTGACTGACAGTATTTGCCAGTTGACAATCTTTACACATGATTTGTTCACGTTACTTTGGACAGGGCTTAGAATTCAACTACAGTACACAAAACAGCATTAAAAATGTCTTTATTTTTACTAAACAATACTATTTGTCTGTGCTGGGCACCATAAGAGAAGAAAGAAATTACTTGGAGCATTTTTTTCCTCATCTTTAAAAACATCTGATTTAGGAAGTGTTGTTTGTGATTAATAAGTCTACAGCATTGAGAAACTTTTTTATGCTTCATCACCTAAGCAGGACTGTCATCCTTGACTCCTTTTGGTTCTCCACAGTCTTGTGTGGCTGTAAATCTCTCAAGAGTGTCATAACCCTGAACTGTAAGTATTTGACGATTTTGTAGGAAACACTCGTCAGTACAGAGTGATTTATACCAGCACTGTTACGAGTGTCCAGCTGATTGAATGACAGTAAATATATTCTGTTGTGGAATGATTATAAAGAAAAGTTTATACACAGTGAATAGCACAGATGAACAGGATAACTTTTAAACAGAACTATTGAAAACAAAAAAGTTTTGTATTCAAAAGGAAATACATTAAATTATACCTATAAGTACTTGTAAAATGGAAATTAGCCTTTTTTCATTTCCTCCCAAGAAACTCTAAAAACAAAGCTTGTACAAATATAAATTTGGTTGTCAGTATTGACATTATACTACACACTATTATAATGCAAGAAAATCTATTATCACTTCTTTGAGTTAGTCACTGAGTTTTCTTACCGTTTTAAAATACAATCAAAAGAAAAAAGCTGAGAACCTTGGGAAAAAGCAGACTGGAGCAAATGGGAGCTTTTTCCATTGTCTTCAATACACTCCAGAAGCAAACTTACTTGGTTGGCCTTCATATTAAGATTTGCCTCCTTTTTACTCCATCATTTCCAGTCACATCTCAGATCTCCATAGATTTAGTCAAAGGATCCAGGTAGGAGTGTTCTCGCTGAAGTTACAAGACATAAATTTCACTTTGGTGCAGGCGCTAAGGGAGGCATTACCGCCTAGGATTTGGTTTGAGCACACAAATACTACTAAACTTGTGCACAGACTTTCTTTGGCAGTGGTTGCAGCGTGATGCAGAGAACCTTAAGTCAGTTTTCAGCCAGGGAGGGGCACCGTCGCTATGAGTCTTTCCCCAGCCCAGAACACTGAACACAAGCCACTTCGTCCTGCTTCTTTCCTGTGATGGCAATTTCACACAGCTCCTATTTGCACTTCTCTGAGCACAGGCAAACTGCTGAATTTAATGACAAAGCTACACGACTCCCACTGCAGGATCTTTGAGCAGGGGATAAAAATGAGATTTTACTAAGTAATGCATTAACATATAATAATAAAGTACCATTGAAACAATCTCTTACCTGGGTTCAACTGCTGCTATTGTTTATAATCTCTCTATACCTTTGCATTGCATATCTGCTTGGGTTTTTGATAATACTTGGCTTTTTTTAATAATACTTGGCATATCTATAGCGTTTTTCATGTTACAGTGTTAATTTATTCTTTTTTGAGGAATTAATGAAGCTATCTCTTTGGTAGACAGTTACAATTATCTTAAAGAGGAAGGCAGTTGTCCGAGTTCTCTCTGAAAGAGAAGTTGCCTTGAAGAGAAAGTTCCTGTCCTCTGGAACAAAACACTGGGAATAGCTGGGACTTGCTAGGGTTTTGGATGATTTGGGGGATAGGAGACTCTTGCCAAAAAAAAAAATATTATTAAATTTAATTAACAGGATGACACAATTTCCAACGTTCATTTACATTAAGCCACTGAGCCAAAAACAATTATTCCAAAATTCTAATTGGGACTCCTAATGTACTTCCTTTAGCAGTGTTTATATTTTGTGTAAAGTAAGAACTTGTGATTATGATCTTGATTTTGGTGCCTGATAAATGTATCCATTAGCAAATGAGGAGGCAGCTCACTTGATTAGGTGCTCTTCAAAAATTGTACCAATCACAATTTCTGCAAAACAAACCAAAACTCTACTGCACAGCAGCAGAACACTCGGCAAATGATGCTATGCTTCTGTATATAACTTTATAATGATTTTTTTTAATGCAATGCCTTTCCATCTTTAAACTGGCAGAGATTTTAATGTGTTGTCAGAACTCAGTTTTATGCCTGGTGATCGGTATGTGTCTTTTTGCCAGCCATGACTTTGGGACTGATCTTTGTTCTCCTGGGGGTACATGCAACTGAACCTAAAATTTCTTTAGAATGTGTCCTATTCTTTGCTCCTCTACTCCTGTTTTTCCTGTTCTTGTTTCATGTCACAGAGAATAAACTGTAGGTATAACGTGGAGCTCCTACGTGACAGAAAAAAAGAGCCTCTGGGTTGCAGTGTAAAACTATCCTGAGTAAAAAAAAATTCCATGTTTTGTTGCTGGAGAGGTGTTTTGGCAGAGGTTGCAGAGACAGGTAAATTTGGAGAGGTACTAATAACAAATAAAGAAATCATATCACCAAAAATATAAATTCTCACATTTTGTTAATTCATAAGCAAAAGTTCTCAGGGCTTTGAGACAGAAATGTCTCTCAAGGACTTCATGGGAGTCTTATCCAGGACCTGCTGGGGCTCAGCAGGAAACTCACCCATGCCTCTTTTGGCACTGCAACAGCACTCAAAAATTAAAGTTTAACATAAAATTTACATCAAGCTCCACAGAGGGTGGAAATACACTGATGGGTTTTGGGCTAAGGCAAGTTGCTGTACTGCTGTATTTAGCATCTCATAGGACAATGAAAGAAAACAATAACTTGAGTATTAAACTTGCTTGCACTTCCAGCATCATAAATGTCAGAATTCTTCCAAGGTTGTTTCAGGAATTTGCATTTTTTTGTTTCAGTCTATCACAATTCTGCCACAAGCCACAAGCCAGGATAGGATAACAAAAGTTTTTTAAGGTGAATCACTTTTAATGGGATTTGGGTGCCCAAACTGTTTGGAAATCTTAGGCAATATTATTTGCATTAGCAGCATATGGTCTTGGTATTTTGAAAAAATCACTACACTTACTCAAATGTTTATTCCCACTGTGAGCATTCAGACGACACACTGGATTTTGCAATATCATAAACAGCTGAAAAAAGACACCAGTCAATTCACCAAACCTTATGTCTTAGTGCCTTTTGAAAGGCTTTATAATATGGGAAGACTGAAATACAGAATGTCAAAGATATTAAATCCTAGAAAGTTTATTCCCAAGTAAGAAGTCAGATGTTTATAGTGCCAGTGGGCATTTCAAAATGTTGCATGCAATCAAAAGCTTCAGAGCTGTTTTCCTGTTATTATTTTTATTATTAATAACTAAAGCAAAAACTAAAGGAAAGTGTAAGCAGTAAAAAAAAAAAAAAAAGGATTTGCTGGCTGCCAGATCGTTTCCCAGTTTGGAAGCTGATCAGTCATTTACAGTTTTACTCTGTCCTTTTTCCCCCCCCTTTCCTCTCATCATAAAACATTGCAAAACATAGCAACTGTAAAGAACAGAAGTGAAGGAAACGTAACCCTAACCACCCAGAAACATGCCCTAGATCACATAGGAAGATCATGAAAGGAGGGAGGGAGAAGTACACCTCTGAGACATATAGCCTGTGTCATTAAAAGCAACACTAAACAGTAGAGGTCCTTCTAAAACTCACGAACACTGGAATGATGACAACCTGACTTGGTCTTTCTCTGTGCTTTCAGGTTCTACTTAGAGGCACACCAGCATCTTCTGCATCTGCCAGCTGAAGTGTATCATGTTACACAGCAGTTGCAGCTCAAAATATAAATTAATTTCAAGGCCTCATGATTTAGTTTACAGAGGGATATCTACCAGCAGCTCAGCAATATGGGGATGTCAAGACTTCATGTCATAATTATTACACTTCCAGTGCCCAAACAAGCCAGGTGCCTCCCTGGAAGAAATAAGAAGTGTACAACCTACCCCAAACAGGCGTGGGAGCTTTGGGAAGCAGATAAAACATACCAGCATTTCATCTTGTTTTCTGATGACTTTGTCAACAATAATGTTTATTTGTTTAGTGGGGACCTTATCCACATTAGAGCGGTCAGTAGCAGCTCTGTGTGTCCTCTCTGAGCAGCTGCCCATCAGCCTGATGGCTCGAGGCAGCACAGAAGTCTCAGGTTCATTTCCCTGCCCTTCCTGTGGCTGGTCCCAACACCCATCACCCATTGCAAGAGAAGGCCATCTGCCTTATACTGCAGCCATCCAAGGGCAAGATGCTTCACTCCCTGCTATGGACATGATTTCATTTCACATTACATTATTTTCTGTTTCACTGGGAAATAAAATATAGTCACTATAGCAAGCACCTTTTTCTGAGTGCAGCCATCTCACAGGGTCCCTGTCTCTCTCTATGTCCACATTATTGTTTGAAACTGTCTTCAGAGTGAGTCAGACAGGGGTGAGAAACCACCGCCACCTACAGAAGTATTTTTCCAGTTCTTCAGTTTAGCCACAAATCAACAAAGTGATAAGTTCATGTTCATACATGGCTTTGCTCGAAAAGGGCTGCATAGATCAGTCCTTCGGCAACCTGTAGAAGACTTCTGGAGGAAAACCACTTCATTCACAGCTTTTTGCAGAAATTAACCCATCAGCTGCTGAACCATCTCTAATTGGGTGCCAAGGGTCCCTCTAAAAGAGCTGTAAAGAGCAAACTTGCATAGGGCACTGCGCTAATGTGCAGGGGGCAGACCAGCTTTTGCTTTCCAACTCAGCTGATGCCTTCACAGCTGTGAGCAAATCATTCAATATCTGTGCTTTTGGTTTTATTTTGAGCAATTTTTCTTTTTCTGTTAAGACAGATTTTCAGGGAGACAGTGTGTCTCAGCAAGCATAGCATCTTCACTGATTACAAATATTGCAAAATTGGCATTGGCTAGAATTTCACCCCAAAATCTATACAGTACTTTAGGAATGGACCTGTTAGACATTTAAATTATGTTAATAAATACCAAAATAAGGGAACTTTTAAAAACAGATTGGATAAAATAAGAAGGAATAATCTATACTTGTTAAAATATGCACAATCTTTTTCTCTAACTTTTCTCTCTCTGTTAAGCACTTTGTGATGAAATGTATTGTAAACAGATCAACATTATTATTCCATTCACATATTTTAAGTGTTAATAACCCTTTTCCATTTTGCAAAACAACAAAATAAAAATGGCTTATAAAATCTTTCAGATTAAGGGATAAGGATGCTCAGCCTCACAAAAACATTTGGTGCGTTGATCTAGCATTAACAATTATGTTTAGGAAACAATTTAACAGCCACAAAACACAACCTTGCAAGCATTAAGCATAAGTGTTACATATTTCTACTATAATTAATTTCCAAATAAAATGTTGCTTTATTTGTACATAATAAAAATAAAAAATAAATTATATTCTTTAACAAACTAAGGTATCACAAACGCTAGGGGGAGAAGGAGGGTTCAGTTGTTAGCGCCACCACTAAGACTGGAAGCTTTCCGACATTAAAACTAGCTGCAGGGTTACTTACTTGGAACAGCAGTTTGAGAAGGGATGTCTTGTATCGGTAATTTTTGTATTAGAAAATACGTGTTTGACTATTACTGGAGAAGAGCAAATTTTAAACAATTACATTTGAGTTGGCGCCAAGGACTCCAAAAGTCTACATTAGGAACAGAAAGACAAATCAGCTATTCTCCTCAGTGTTTCTTCCTCCCCTCTGAGGAAAGTCTGAAAGAAAACACCGCACAAAAAAAAGCTAAAAAAAATTTAAAATCCAATATACTTCAAGAGAATTGATTCAAATAAAATGACTGCAGCCTTTAAAAACAAATAATGTAGCAAATAAGTACTTGCATTTTCTCCTGTGTAGGCTTAAGTACTTTTTCTAAGACATGAAGTTATGCTGATGGCTCTAATTTTTCAGGGTCAGCCCTGGCCCTATTCCGTCCCCTGGAAGTCATTCGTCCTCCACAGGTCCTCAGCCATGACCTCCAATGGCTCAGCCATTGCCTCAGCCAATGGTCTAAACTTTGCACACTGGTTTTCATCAAGCTCAAAATAGTGTAAAAAACATAGTTGCAGTCTACATTTTTTTAGAGAATGATAGAAGCTAAAAAAAAAAAAAAGTTGGACAAAATGGTTTATGAGGTAAACATTCCCAAGCATAGTATGGCTTGGCTAAAACAAAAAGCTGCACCCTAAAATGTACAGAAATACAGAAATAAAGGAGGAGTTCTCAGAACACATGGTTTAGGTCCTAAAATACATATGATAATTCATTTTTCGTCATAGCAAAGAATATAAAAAGAAAAACAGGAAAGTAAGTTACATCAAACTACAATGATGCAAAGGCAAATTGCTAAGTGTAGTAGGTTTTCCATGATTTAGCTTACAAGATTATAAAATTTCTATATGTTTGCAAGAAGGTGTGAAAATAACAGATGCAAATTTAGGAAGTCTCGTCTGTGAAAACTGTCATAGTTAGCAATTCTACTCCGAGAATGAGTAAAGTCCATACAGAAGATATATATTTTAACTTGGGTAAGTGTTGTTTTGGCTTCTCTAATTAACCAGAAATTCCTAGTGTCAATTTTAGCATGTCCAGTTTCACAGGATACCATGTTGAGCCTGACCTGCTCAACACCCCTGCCTTTACACAATGTAAGACTTATGTTTGAGGAACTTCGTGCCTTTATGAAATCCCATCTCAGCTACTGCATGTGGCAGAATCCCACCTTTAGACTGGGTTCGAATCCTCCCTTTTGTATATTTCTATGTGTATTACATTCTGTGTTAAGGAAATACCTGTGAAAAGCAAAAGAAGCGAAAGTGCCCGAACGTTCATTTTAATATTGACTTGTGAGTACATTTGCACCAGTATTCTCTCAGCAGTGTGGGAAAGCTGTCTTCAGTATTCATGCAGCACACCAAAAAAGCTATCATGGATGTTTAGTGGAAAAAAAAAAATCTCCTTTCCTCTTCTTCATAACTCTTAAATTGGATAGGCTGTGACAGTGGCAATAACATGCCAACTAGCACGTGAGCTGTGCATAGACTAAATGAGACATATGTTTCTTACCATTGCAAGGATTCCCTGTGTGTGCTGTGACCCTTTCTACAGGCTCTCTGGGATGTGTATATGATATGTGTTGGACCCCAATAGGACTATATGGGTTGTCTCCATATATCTGCCTCATCCACAAATCAGTTTCAGAGAGAGTAGCCTGTTTGTACCTCCCACAATTAAATTATTTGCTAAGTATTTACAAAACATGCAAATTCTGAGATAATCCAATACAGAAAACATACCTTTCAGACAATTCCCCAACTTTCTGCTCATTCATAAAGAAGTCTACGACAGCAGCTCCTACGCTGTAGTCCACAGCCAGAGTCACATCTCGTGATCTGGTCCACAGACTGATGCCACTTTTGTCATGTTTTTAAATAAGTAATGATGATGAAGGTACATGGTGGTTTGTGGAAAAGATGTGGTCTTGGCATGGGTCTGGGATCCCTCCATTCCTGCTCTGCCACAGAAAACAGACCCCCCGTCTGTGCTGATGAATGCATCTAAGGGACGCACACCAGAATGCAATGCTGGGCTTCATCCCAGGAAGATTTTTTGCAGAGACCTGAGGGATCCGCTTCCTCCAAATTTGGCTGGCAATTGCATGCCAGTACACCCTGGCTGAACTGCAAAAGGAAATGTCTTGATGGAACGCACTGACAGGGAAAGCCTGCAGCAGTGGTTTGACCTGGCTTGCTCAGAACATAAAAATTCATAATCATCCCTGTGCATGTGGAATCCAACAAATCATCTCCAGAGTTGAAATGTCTAAGAAGGCATTATAGACGTCACAAACAAATTAACAGTCATAATCAGCCAGATCATCAGCTGGTATAAGTTGGCAGAAATCCACTGTAGCAACATAAGTTTTTGTGAAGCTAACCTGAATTACACCAGCTGAAAGACTCAGTTTATTTTTTCTGCCATTGTGCACATGGAATAACCTGGGTATCTTAAGCTTTTCTTGGTTTTTTTTTTTTCACTCTTTATTTTTTTATGAATCTTGTCTTTATATACACAGACATGCAAATAAGTTAAAGGGTCAATTCTCCATTCCATCTGCTCTACAGCAAACCATTTGTTGCTCTTTAAATGACAGCTGCTTGGCCCAGGAACAAGTTAGACTGCCACTGTGCAACACACGTGTGTGTTGCTGGCACAGCGACAGAAATCCCCAGCTCCGTGCTGCCCTGCCTGCTCCCGGCCAGGCTGTGCCCTGCCCCGGCCCCTCGCTCGCGGGGAGCGGGGCTGCGGGACACTCAGGAGGTAACAGGGTCACACGCAGGAGGTAACAGGGTCAGGTGTCGCTGAAGAGTTCCCCTCAACCGGAAACATTTCCCTTTTATCAGGTTTTTCCCTGTTAGTAGCAAGGACGGGAGGTCTTGGTCTAAAAGCATGCTTCTGTTACAAAATAAGAATAGCATAAGAATCACCTTTACAACACCTAGAACTGGTTCATAATTTCAGGTTTAGGAAACTCTGAAAGCTCTGTGAAACTGTAGTGATGGTGCCCATACTACGGGGCTTATAAAATTTCTGCATTAGGAGTTTACTGCTAAGTTTTATTAGTTAAAATTATCTGCTCTCACCCTCTTGAATTAACAAAATGTGGCTGGCGTTCACTGCAATATTACAGGCCGTGGTTGTTATGAAAATATAGTTGCTAGGATACCTTCATTATTTCATCCTCACGTTATACTGGTCTATCAATTAATGAAGAAACACTCAAGCAACTTCTCAGCACATCTATGCACATTCTGAATGTATGACTTCTGTCACCTTGCGTGACACAACTCTGTGTGTTCACCTTTGAACCACGACACAGGAAACAACAGAGCGACCGCATCAATTTGCAAACTATTATAACGGTGCAGCTCTTCCACTTGGCTTTTTCTCATCTCTGTTAAAATGGGGACCGAAAACCAGACGTCTTTACATCCAATATTTCTCAACTGAATAGACCTGAAAAAAGAACACTTTTTCAGGAGCAATTTCACAAGTCTATGCTACCCATTATCCATTTAAAACTTTTTATCACACAACCTCAGCAGTGTAATGCCTATTCAAAAATGAGATCCTGCAAAATTAAATATTTCTCAAGGCAGTTATCTAATAAAGTACATGTGGTATTCTCATTAGATATGAGGAGGCAGCCAAAGCTCTGGAAATACTCAGTCCCAGAACTGAATTTCTTTGAAAGTCTGATGCAATCTGATAGACTACAATGGAAACTCACCTTGGATACACATGCTAAGCATTATTCTCTGCAGGAACACAGAGCCTGTGCAACACAAAACTCCTGACACTTACAGGCTAAATGGAAATTAAGTAGGAAGCAGGCATTATACAGACCTTCTGGTTACTGAATTTCACAAGCAAAGCAGAATGCGCACCCTTCATGTCATTCCCAGAGTAGGACTGGAAAGTTGGAAAATATTCTGGCCGACCAGCAGTTAGAGAACACTGAGAGATGGAGAATAAACAAAAACCATATCTGCATTTCAAGCTATTTTTTTTTAACAATTGGACCAAATATAATGTGATGATCAAGTGAACAAACAGAGCAGCTACTGACGTTTTCAGACAGATCACCACATCTAAACAGCTGATCTATAAATAGCCTGCTCACAGTTTTGCAGCACATGCTGACCACACAGATGTGATCTTACAAAGCAAGTACCAGAGACTATACACAGCTGTTTTCACTTGGTTGAAGCCTGTGTGGTCTTTCCTCTAGGACAAAGAAATGCGCTCAATTTTTTGAAAAAAATTACAACTCCTGCTGCATGGACTAATAGATTTTATATATTAAATAGGTTAATTTTGTCCTGAAAATGATCAGTGGTTGAATAAGCCAATAAAGGCTCTCAAAGAAACAAGCAAAGTAGTTTGCATAAAACATTAGGAAAATATTCCCAAAGCACTCCAGAAATTTCACGAGATATTAATAATTTGACATGATTATGTATGATTTGTTGAACACATAAGCATGCTTGAGCAGACAGAAGGAACACCTACTACTGCCCGAGAGGCACTTACTACATCCAGGAGCCTGACTTTTCAGGGTGCTTTTTGTTAAGGAGTACTGAGCACCCTTGGCTTTCACTGAAACCCTGGGGAGCTGAGGAGGCTCAGAGCTTGCAGAAGATGCGCAGAGCATTGCAGAAGATGGTCAGCATTTAACAGCTCTGGGAACTGTGGACCAAACTTTGGGTGATGCCAATCTCTTTCTGGGAACCTTAAGAAAAATGGTTTCACTTCTCCCATACTGTCCAGGAGCAGCTCTAATACCCTTCTGTGCCCATGCTGCTGCTTGGCTGCTTGCTGTGGAGGAAAAACAGAGCCTGGCGAGAAAAGCCCCATGAGCCCCTCTGTGCTCAGGACTCCCTCTGCGGTGCCATCAGGTCAGTGGTGTGCAGTGATCCGCTCCTTTCTGCCGATGAGCCCCAGCCCATCAGCTTGGTCTGTCACGAGCTACTTCTGAGGAGCCCCACAGCCTGTGTCAGCGTCTTGTGTATGAATATGAGTGCTACATACCAAGAACATGGACTGGTGATGGAGCATCCTGATGTAGGTGGCTTCCCTCCTAAGAAACAGCAGAAGAAAGCTGCTGACCACTGAGCTGTCCCAGCCTGGAGCTCTGTACCTCCATATGGCTGCACAGTCTTATATTTCACATGTATTGCCAGCTCATATACTCACTGTAAATGGACATGTAACAGTACCGGGGTGAAGGACAGTAATGCTGTGATGCACATGATAAAAATGTTATTGGCTAGCAATTAGCATGTCTGTTTATCTCCTAGATGATGAAGCTGTGAGCAAAATAAATATATGATCTCAAGGAAGTGTTGATTATAGTTCCTGCAATGTAAATGAGCTACACACATAGTTTGCTTTCTTTGTAATATTCCACCATTTCTACTGTTCTATATGTGCTCTTTATTCTGCATCCTCCTGTTTTAACCAACTCTTCTGCCCTTTGTTTATGTCATGCCTATTCTTCTTTCATTAGGCCTTAATTATAGCCTGTGTCTACAACTTTCTGCCTTTGGCTGTTTACAGAATGGGTTTCTGCCTCTCTCTCACTCATACACTTCACTCCTATTCTTCTTTAGATCTCAAGTTCTATACAGTCATCACCTTTTGAAAGTGCAAAGCAGGACAATTAGTCATTGTAACAAGTTTTCCAAGGCTGGAAGGTCACATTACAACTCTTAAACTTCAGTGGTTTAGATGTTTTGAGATGCAATGTGAAAAATGTCTTTGATCTTTTTATTGCCTTGGTAAACTTTTTATGGGGCAATCCATTTACCTAGTCCATTAGAGAGCTCAATAAAATATTCTGTGCACAAAACTACTGCACTTCAACAATTACATATATATCTTTGCTCTGTAAAATTTACACTTCTATGCAAAGGTCTAAAATATTTTATGAATACAAATTATTTTAACCTCAAAGCCCACCACTGCAGCCAACTAGTTGCTACCTTCTTAGTACTTCTAATCCATGGTATTAAGCATCCAATTTTGAAACTCTTGCCTCCCACTTATGAAAAATGAAGTCTTAGACCTGATAAGTGTGCAGTTGTTGGAACTGGAAATACAAGTTAGCTACTTGTGCATGAAGCCAAGCAGCTCCAATGTATCTCTGGTCAGCTGTTATCCTGTTTGTATGCCCAATTAGCCCTGCAAAGGCATCTGCAATTTGCAC
Source organism: Phalacrocorax aristotelis (assembly GCF_949628215.1). Classification (NCBI taxonomy): domain Eukaryota; kingdom Metazoa; phylum Chordata; class Aves; order Suliformes; family Phalacrocoracidae; genus Phalacrocorax; species Phalacrocorax aristotelis. Next base: position 141,269,195 of record NC_134277.1, read on the forward strand.
ATGCTCCATTCTAAAAGACCAGACTTCAGCGATCAATGCAAATCCACAACACGAGCCAAGGCTGGAGTTAGAGCCACCAGTTTAGACTCTTCATTACCAGATTCAATATATACATTGAAAGTGTAAATATATACATGATACTGGCAGTGTCATCTTCTCTCACATCCAAAATGATCTGCTTTTGAATTCTAGACAGCAGAAAGCAAATTGCTGGCAATTACAAAACTCCAATCCCTATTGATGATGGCCCCTTTGAACTAGCTCAGCTCCTTCTGTTTGTGCCATGTCAGTGACAAGAAATAACCACAAAGGTAGCTTTGCTGCTCAGGGAAGGTTTCTCTTCCAATCTGAGGAGCATGTTCTCACAGCCCCTGTAAGAAGCACAGAAATTGGCAGAAACTGGATTATGTCTTCTCAGAATGTAGGTGAAGCTGGGTTTTGCTACTCAGATGGTCCTTGGGGCTAACCAACGGTCCTAGGACTGGAAGCAGCAGAGTGGTGCCAATGTGGAAGAAAATTTGCTATTCCAGTTGCTACTATGAGCAAGGGGAAGGTAGGGGTAGGGACAGGTACTAGCAGGAGGATCCACTCTCTTTCAGCCCCTTCTGTAGTCACTATAGCCCAGAAATCCAGGCCCTTTCCTGGTGGAAGCACCCATGACCGATCTAGAAAAGGAGTAAAGGAGTCAGGAAAGTCACAGCTATTTTACTGCCTCAGCAATCACTTACTGTAAGAAGTTGCCTACTGTGTTCTTTGGCAAGTTTGATGTGACAGAAGGTTGAGGCAGCCTCAGACAAACATCTGCTGACCCCATCTTTAGAAGCTGGTTTGTATTTGAGTAACACACTGCCAGTTCAAGGATTGTTAAGGTGGCACAAAGCTTTGTCCCTGTTGTGCACCAAGGATCATTTGTCCCGGCCTAAGAATATAGCCCCATTTTCCTTTCCCTTTCTCAGCCACTGAGTCAACTGGGTAAGTTTATCCCATTCTTCTCTGCCTCTAGCTTTCTGCCTTTGCTTTACCGTCATGCCACCACTCCATCAGAAGTCCACTTCCCTCTCTTCTCCATCTCCACATATTTGCTCTCCAACTGGGCCTCCATGTCACCTCCCTGCCTCTGGCTGCTGTCCCCCAGTGCCCTGTGAGCCCACTTATCCACTCTCCATCCGCTTCATGGGAGTTCAGCCTCCCCAGGTGGTGAGCACCAAATGTCCTGCAGCCTTTGCTTGCTTAGTCTTTCTGCCTAGTTTCAGGCTTGTCCTTGTCTGTCTGACTTCTCTGTTGCTGCAATCTTTTCCCTCACCTGAGGTTCTCCCTTGTCCCTCCCTTCATCTTCTCCCTGAAAGTTCAGTGCCAAAGAGACCTTTTCCATAAGCCACCTCCATGCTAGAGGCAACTGTGTGCATCACTTCACTTAGTTCACATGATACATCCCCTGTCTCTTTCCTCCTTCTTCCCTTGCTATTGCAGCATTTGACCTGCATTATAAAGATGTGGTGGCTTCAAGAGGAAACATGGTGACACCAGCAGTCATTTAATTGGTAGGATGAGAGGGTGAACTGTAATTATCTCATATGCTCAACTAATTTTAAGAGGCAGGGAACCTATGGAAAGCATGATATCTCAGAGGGTTACAGCAATTCACAGTGTTTGTGACTTAGACACATGTGAGACTTCCACTCCTAATGCTGCCAGCATCATAAACTTTACAAACACAGATTTACTCAGCAAAAAAAAAAAATAACAGTAGCCTAAAAAAAACCTACATCCATTAAGCAACATAACTTAACAAGTATAGCAGTATCAGTGATCTAACTCTGCTGTTTAAACCATGAAGATGTTGTGGTCCTGGAGAAACTGAACAATTCCCCAGTAACAGTGAGCAGCAGCATGAGGTCATTAATAGAAAGCCTAGCTATGGTCCTGCAGTACACACTGTAATCCCACTGGGCATCTTGCAAAATTATTTTTATAAAGTCAGAAAAGGATTTGAAAAGCTTAGAACCACAGGATATAAATCTAAAATTACAGAGTGAAATTTTGCAATAATTCAGATGCTTCATAAATACAATTTTAAGACCTTCAAATGTACTCTCTGCATTACACTGACAATATAGGAATGGATGAACTCATTGATTTCAGCACTTAAATTCCAATTCTCTGAAAACAGAAAACAAAGCTCAGATTAAATCTAAGATCGTTCTCTGTTTCTGTGAGTACCACAGTTCAGAGTACGCAGACTAGTTTCATCTCCAGTTCTTTTCAGTGACGATATCCGTATAAGAGATACAGGAATTGCTTATACTCAGAGGTAACATCAGCATTCTGTTTAATACAGAATTATTCTGATCACTGTTAACCCCTGATGGGATCTAGTCAGGTGAAAGAACGTACCAGTTAAATCAGTTAAACTGATTTTTTTCTGTACCTTCCCCTCCAACTCTGCCCAATAGTACTGAAGTATTACTCATTAGATCTTTGGAGAAATTTTCAAGTACTGCAAGTGGTTTTACTAAAATGTGTAAATACAACTAAATAAGTCAGCAAGCCTTATACTTTGTCTGTATCTGATATAATAAGAGAAGCAGAGGGGTATATCTTGATCTCGTTCCCCTTAAATCAGGACCTAGAGAGGTCAGAGTTGAAAAAAAGTTCTGCTTCTCAGTGTGAAGTACCTGTGATACCACAGCATGAGGTGAGGGATAAGCACTGTTCTCAGGCATCACACTGCAAAAGCAATAGAAGGAGACTCATGATTTTATATGTATTATGTTCTAAACATATATTTTATTTCCCAACTTAAGTAATGTCAATGCAAATATTACTCATTCTGGAAGTCTGTTTAGATGTTCAGAAGTCATTGTGACTACGAATGCTACACACTAAAATTGATTTTGTTGAGGGCCTCAATATGCATTCTTTTGGTTTTATATGTCTGTACATATACCTAGAACACTGGAAAGATGCATAACGTGCCATCTCATGCAGTCAAGATCTAGGACATGAAAGGCTTGTTCAGTACAATGTTCCATGTGATACAGTCCAGCTGATCTGACCATGAGTTAACTCTGAAGCACAGACATATGCCAACGGTTGCATGAGTACAGAGCATTGTGGTGTGATCTAGCCCATTTTCTGGTCATGATCTCATCCCCCACCACAGCCTTGAACACAGCTTCCGCCCATTAAGCACGCTTTCCCTCAGAAATGAGTTTTGATTTTGGCCTTAGATATTTTCTAACCTGGATGAAGTAGAGGGATGATGACTCCCCTGTTAGCATCTTCCTGAAGACAAAGGACAAGTTCTTTAAATCCCAAAGAGATTGGCAACCATGGTTTTGTGGTAAGGACTTAGGAGTCTTACCCCAGTAGTATTGATACAGTGTGAGGAAATTGGCTTTCAAAAGCCAGCACAGATCATCTATCCAGCTCCACTTCCACTCAGTTTCTCCCTGCTGGGTTTTTCACATCAAGCCTATTCTCAGTTCTTGAGACACTTCTCAGTCCTAACCCTGATGGTGATTTCATTTTTATCACATCATCTTTCCAGTGCAGACTCCCAGTATGTAACATATTGAGGTACCAGGATTTAAAAAGAGAATATCTGTACAGGCTTATGCCACCATTTTCCCATTTATTTTGAGCCTCTTGCTGAACTGAAGGTACCCTTTATATCATCCAGGAGACATGTCATTGAGTCATCTATCCCATTGTATGACCCCCCAACACTCATTCACTTCATCTGAAGAGGAAGTCCATGCAGGGCGAAAATGAATCTCAGTCCCACCCTCATAAAGATCCAGCACATCCTGGGATGTGGTGTGCATGTATTTATTGATACAGTAATCACCGCGAGTCACATTCTCTTTCTGTGTATTTAATGGAGACATTATTATTCTGCCCCCTTTGCCTCATTATAATAAAACCCTACCTTGGATTTAATAACTAAAATAAATCTGCTTGAGTCAGGCCAAGAGCTAAGTTAGTATTCTTCCTAAGGACCATCTTAGCTATGCAATGGAGAGATGACACTCTACATCAGCCAACATATGATAACCTATCTTTAATTTCTCTCTGCTCTGGTGCTATTATCTCTCCTCTGCCACAGCTGCATACTGCTATTGTCAGTGGTAAAGACAAGACATCTCTAATTAGAGGGCAGGATAAATTGCTTTTATCTACTTTTAACATGCTTTTACATGGCACCTGGTACACAAGCCTTAGCTAGGCAATGATAATTTGAAAAGCAAATCACTGCTTGGAGAAATATGATACATTTTAAAAAGAAAATTAAATGTATAGAATAGCAGAATCAACATATTGGAGATTGCTGAGCTTTAAAGCTGTCAGAAGACTTGTATTCTTATGTTTTATATTGAGTTAAAATAAGCAATCACAGTCTATATACCCAGCAGTTTCTCTCCCTCTGTCTCTCTGGATGATCCAAAGAGCAAGCTGTGATTTTGGAACTATACATGCAACACAGCAAAGACACCCTTGCCATGCAGCAACTCTCTCTTCTCTGATGGTAAGTCCAACTGAACAGTTTTAAAACATGCTCTACAGGATCAGCATTGACTCATGCAGATTTATCCCTGGAATAAACCCATCGTGTACAGTGCAAGTCCACATTATTGCTTTATACCATGTTTAACAAAAACGAATTAAAAAAAACCCAAATATGCAATGACAAACATTTATCTCTAGAGAACAAAACTTAACAAATGATTCACTTGCTCTAATAGAAAAACAACAAATCAGCTACTAAAGTCCAACAATTACTGATCTTTGCCTAACAGCAACTATTAAACAGCAGTCAAAAATTCAGCTGTCCATTACCTCTCTGAGTTCAGTTCACATAGCTGGGAGTGCATGACTGCTGTACTAAAACCACACTGTTCAATCCCTTTGCTCATCATCAGAAAGTATCAAGTGCTCTTCCATGAAAGGCATCACTACAGAGACATATATTCTTTATAATGCACTGTCAGCTGGCTTCATCTTCGCTAGCAGAGTCAGGCAGAACTCATACTTCTAACACATCCTCCAGGCTTTTGATTACACTTTCTTAAAAATCTGTTGAGCTTGTCTGATTGTTAGGAGCTTTCTGAGATGTAAAACTTCATAGATCCAAACGGTGACTGGGCCAAATGATTTTATTTGCTATTTACTGCAACTTAGCAGTTTGGAAAGTCTATAGAAACATCCAAGAGTGACAGCTTGCAGAGAAAAGCTCCGTAGAGCTTCTGCTGTTAGTTTAATGAAAGGGAAATCTCTTTGCCTCCAGACTATGATTTCTGGCCCAGTTTTCTCCTGTGGTGGTGTGCACATTACTAAACGCGCTCACAGAGCTGTAGTCTGCAGTGTGCACCAGTTGCTGCCCGTCAGAATTCCAAGTACAGCACTTGTAAAACAGGGTCAGAAAAAACACTCCAGGCTGGAATAGAGCTTTAGTCACATTGGATGAGTTTCTACTTAATGATAAAGCCATAAAGGATCTTGTTTTCCTGAGCTCATTTGCATGAAATATCCTGCAAAGAGATACCACTTGTTCTCCGCCCTTTTTAATGCAAAGCTAGGTAACAGTTTATTCAGTCCTGGAGTGGGTCAGAAAGAAAATAAGCTAAGCAGTTTCACTAGGGCATACCATTTGTTTTTCAAAGCCACCATAAAATATAAGAGACCAGAGCAGCAGGTGTGCATCAAGTGATGAGTGATGGGAGACACAGTTCCATCGCGGTGGTGGTCTAAGGCAGCAGGGAAAGATTTGCATAGAGAGTGAGTCTCTATTAATACCCTTGCTGATACTTAGGAAAGACAGAAAAACTTTGGGAAAGAAACCTCTCTTCAGTCTTGAAAAAGAAGTAATAAACTTCAAAAACAGGTTGAGAAAAATTGCCCTAGCGATAGCCTATGTTAATATATGAGCCAACGACTGACTGACTGGGATACCTTAGCAAATATGATGTGCAGAGCTGGTGCTGAGCAAAACTATCAAGTGTCAGTGACAAGATACTTATAACAATGTTTAATGACTCACATACAAATCACAAAGCTGCAAAAGTGAAATTGCAATTTAATTGCCTGTCTCTAATACAAGCAAAATATTAAAAAAACCCCGTTGAGGACCATAATTTTGGTTAGAAAATCAAGCACTTAGAAATTTGAAAACACAATTTTCTGCAACTAAGTTTCATAATACAGTCTCTGATAACCTCCTCACAAGCCATTTTTGCATGGTATCTTGATTTCACTTAGGGCACCAAGTAGACCATGCTTACTCGGTTAACGAACAACTATCCATTCTTTTTTCTCCTGTCCCCTTTGCAGCCCCCTGATGCATACTTGTCAAACAACCTTCTCAAATCAGAATTATTAATGTTTCTCCAGTGCTCATCACAACATTACCCAAATCTTGTTTAATCACACTTATCTTCATAACAACCTTGTGAAACGGCAGAGCGGCCACTCTTTATGTTTCAGCTGGGGACATGAGGCAAAGACAGTAATCCTAAAAGTGTCTACTGATGCTGGGTACCAATCTGAGACCTGTGAGACTCCTGTTTTTGATTAGTTAGCATTATCTTGCTCTTTGTACATTCAAAACAAAGCTATCATTGGTGTCAGCTGGAGCAATGAGTTCTGAGCACGCATGAAAAATCTATCTTAGATCAAACGCCTTAAAAAGCAAAATAGTACAGAAGCTCTGCTTAGTTTGTCTTCTTCAGGATCACCTGGGGATGTGTTGTAGAGATGAGAATAGAATCTGTTCTTTTACATAGGTAAATAAATAATATATTAATATAATAGGTAATATATAATAACAATAATAACATTTCTATATAAAGAAGCATTGATATATACTTACCTATATACAACTATATGCATACACATTCATTTTATTTATCAATTGATTTTTACACTGTTATTAAAGATAATAATTACTAAACAACAGAAAATGAGGATGACAAGGATTTACCACCTAAACACCACATAATATTTGGCATAACTTACTCTTGCTTTGGGCTAATTCTAAAGTTTTTATCTGATTCTCAGGTGTTTTTTTTAACATACTAGTATTGCTTTCTTGGAACATATCCCTTACTTTTTTCAGCTGACTGTCCTCCTTGAGGCATTTATACCCCATGAATACATAAGTGAACAAAAGGATTAGATTAGATGGAGGAAGAAGCAGATTCAACAATAGATAGCAACAAGCACTTTGCAGTACTTATCATCAGTGAATAAGGTCTGCATCTTTCCCAGATAAATAAGCAAATAGAAAACCCATGTAAATTCATGGATAACCTCAGTGGATTCAGTGCTACAGACAGAAAATGTGCTATTTCAAGGGCTTCCAGGAGTAACCCTGACAGAATCTTCCTTGATGGAGGCAAAACATTTTTCTAATTAAAGAATTTTAAGTGCATCTTCCTCATCTGTTTGGACTAGTTTTTAAATATGTAAAACTGGCCAAGCCCTGTTTGAAAATCAGAAGCTGATATTTATGCTAATAAAATTTAATTTATAAATATAATGAAGGGGTTTAATTTTTTCTCCATATTTATCATGTCTTAGGATATTGTTTTCCTGCATTAGTACCAGATGCACAGTAAAGACATATTTGTATTTCCTCTGCTTCAAGATATCTAATACTTAATACAGTAACATACCCATGTAACTTGCCGATATCTACGTGCCAACCTAAAAAGGCTCATTGTCCTTATTAGATTTAATTAGATCTAGCCACAACTGCCAATTAAGCTGTCACTTTAATATAGAACCAAAGTGTATGGATCAAATACGCAACCTTAACTGAAATTAGACAGCCCTAGTTTAATTTTTTCCTAAAAAAAATGTCCTCCTCATTAAAGGAAGTATTTATTTTAGTTTTAACTTTTACCAATTCACTGTGAATGCTAAAAATAAAAATAGATAAAGGCAAGAAAGAGATACTGTTGGAAAAATCAGAATGTACTATCGTCTGTATTATTTATGAGTGACTAGGGAGACTAGGGAGAAGCAAAAGTTTGTACTAACAAAGCAAACCACATAGCTTATAAATATCTTGAGCTTTGAGATGCAGAGAGGATATTTGTTCAGTTGAAACATACATATAAAAGCAGGCAGAATTACATTTCTAGTCAATTCATCATATGAAAACTTGTGTAAAATCCTGCAATAGAGAAAGCATGATCCAACAGACTATGACTTTTTAATGTTGGAGTGATTCTCATGGAAAGTCCACACTTAGTGATTCTTTCTGGCATGACAATATATTCATAGAGTAAGAAAAACCAGCAGTTTTGAAAAATCAGAATTCCATCAATGTAAACATGGTTCAGATATGTCTGTTGACTTTCAATACCAGCGTCCAAACTGAAATTGACCTTCCATTAATTGATCTTCCATTAAAATGGAAGTTAACATGCACGATTGGCCAAAAAAACCCAGAATCCCTGACACATAAAAATATCCTTCTTTCTATACACTACACATTTTAGAAGGTACATACCCACATTAGCTATGCTCACACTAAAGAGAGTTGAAAAATAAAAACTGAAAAATAATAAATAATCAAAATCCAGCTGTTACTGAGATTAGTAAGAAGGCTCACAATTTTTTTCCTTCTGAGCAGAACTAGGCATTTGTTTATGAAGTGCCTCTTGACTTAAAATATACATCAAGCTGATGATACACATTCTCAAAGAGCACTTTCATAAAAAGGCAAAGATACAAACGTTAAGGTGTCTACTGCTACTTGCAGAGGTGGTGATGGTGGACTATTGATGCTACAGGTCACGCTGATTCAGCTCCTATGTTACTGGCATTACAAGCATGGTGTTCATTGCAGGTGGGACCATTAATCCAGAGATAACTACTTTGGAACTGATCCAGGCACAGCAAATTTTATACAAATTCCCCTACAATAGAGAAGGGTATGTTTAACCAGCTTCAACTTCTTACCAAAGAATAATAAAAATTCAGGTCAATCCCATTCCAGCAAGACAGGACAAGAGGGCCTTTCTAAGCAGAGGGAATTCTACAGATACAGGAAGTCTACCTTTTTTATTTTGTTCCCTCCCCCCTAGATGGCTTCCTAAAGTGAAGACACAGAGAAAAGACGACAAGAAGTGCATAGAAAAGATTTATATCTGGCTAAGCTCACATGTGCCTAATCTAGGCACTTACACAAGTGAGGGAGGAAAAGGAACAGTGCAAAGTGGACGAGGAAAGTAAACGGCGGGTTGCATTCTGTTTTCAGCAAAGGGCTGTTCATATACTGGGAAATAAAGATTCTCTCTGACAATCTTTTTCCCACATAGTCCAATATTTTAAATGACTGTAATTTACATGATGAAAGCTGTTTTTTAAGTACAGTAAAAATTCTAGCCATAGACCTCCATTTTTAGTCTAAAGTGTTACCTTTTCATATTTTACCCCCACTTCAGCAGATCTTCTGGACTCCAGGACTGTGATTCTAAACACCTTCATCTGGACCTGATTGCTTGGGGTCCTTCTTGTGCATAAGCTGAAGCCATCAAGCACTTACTGAGGGCCTCTGAATTGTCTTTTCCGCTGTGAAATACGTTTGTGGTTTTCCCCTCGTCAAGCTGTGTCACGGTGGATATCAACCATGGTTAGTGCTGGGCAGCAGAAGATTTACAGGAGAATGGACCCATGATGTTCCCTCTCTGCAGCAGGACACACCACCCCAGTCCCAGATGCAGAGTAAAAGCTGGTCCATGCTCCTAGGCAAGGGAATGTAATCCCTTAATAACTTTCCCAGGGCTAGACAGCAGTGTCAGTTTTCCCCGTTAGCTTTCCTTGAGAATAACAGAAACAGACAAAATTTCCTGTCAAAATATATGTAGATAGTAAAAAATTATGACAAAAAAAGGTCTTTCCAAGACGAACAACCTACAGCCCCATTACCTTTGAGAATTCAGGTATGTATTGTCATATATAGGTAAATCTGGCTTGCAGCTCTGAATGACTCACAAATTAATGACTTTAACAAAATTGCAAACTTCCATAGAAAGAATTCAACTGATTTCTTTCCTTCCCCTGCTTCTTCTAAATCACAGAAATCAAAAGCTCTGACATTGCTTCATCTGAGAATGTTTTCTTTCCTGAAATGAATATTTAGACAACACGTTTATTTTTTTAAAAGCCTTACTTTTTTGAGACTGAACTTGAACTCCACTTACTGGCAAGTCTGCATGTACAAGGCTGCCAGCTAAAAATAACGCATGAAGAAAGAAGTCATGTGGAACAAGTCAGGGCACGACACAAACATTAAGAAATAAAATTCCTTGCAATATTCTGCACTCACACAGAAAAAGTTAAAGTTCATGGTCACAGAGGAAAAAGCCCGTAAGCAGTCCAATGCAGTACACTGACTATTGCTGTAAATTGAAACACAGCCTACCCCAAAATGTTCTTTTCACAGTAGCATGCAAGTATGACAATGTAAGCAAACCCGAGCAGCTGATTAGGTGAGCTCCTTTTTTATATATCCTGCACGGTGCCTCTGGTCATGACAAAAGTGTCCTGGATTTATACCAGACCAGTGGCAGAATTTGAAGATACTTCTAAAGCTGTGGAAAACTGCTGCCATGAATAAAACCAGCCAAATTTGCTTAGAATGAGCCAAGGTTTATTAAATGTCAGAGTGAGATTGAAGTTTAGAAATCAGTTGATATGACCTGGGTTCCTCCAACTCTCCATAAAATTGATATGACAATAATTACCACTAGACTGTAGCATAATCTACTGCTTGCAAGGAGCTTTGAAGTTTTTGGATAAAACTTGATGTGTAAGGCATTAAAATATAAATAAGCCACAACACAAAGTTTGCATATTGAAAGCATTTCAAGATAGATATGTGTAAACCACTTTTTTACTGAACTTTTGATAGTGAGAGACAAAGACTCACAAACATTAGTTCTGTGGAATTTTCCACTTTGTGTCTCTTCCCTAAAGAGAAATAAGGCATCATCTTGACAAAAATATATATAGACTGTTTCCAGTTTTAGACATAAGTATGATGTAACTATTACAAAGTCCCCTTTAATCACTTTTAGGAAGATGATTCAATTTATGTTAGCTTTCTAATCAATTACATTTCAAAATAGAACACTTATTTTAGAATCATCTTTGCCATGTTGTTAAAAATTCTGCTTTTTACCCAGTTCTGTTTCAAGATAAGAAGGTTAAGACTTTCAGACTGCATGGTCAGAAAAAGCCACGTGCTGCATTGTGTAGCTGACTGGTGTATACATAAATAACAGCAGATTTGTGAATGGATGTAATCATGTGCACATGCAAACCAAGAACAGTGGCCTTTTATACTGCTGCTTGTGCAATACAAGTCACAGATATGCAAAGCATAAATGTGCTTCTGCCTTTGGGCTACTGAGTAGCTATCGCACACCAATTTGTCTCAAATTAAATGGCTTCAAAGATGTGAAATAAGCATGTCATTCACCTGCCATCTCTTTCTTTATTATGCCTGATGTTATCATATTGTATTCCTCCTAATCCTCCTCTGTGGATGGACTGTTTGCACCACTTCTGGTTTGTCTCTGACTGCAGCAGTACCACTGTGAGTCTTTCAGCAAAACCGTTTTTATTTGGCAAGATCGTCACGTCTATCACAAGAACCGAGAGCAAGTCCTTTTTGCTGGTCTGCCAAGATCTTGAAACTCACCTCCTTGTACTGTGAGTATTTTTGACCCAAGCTAATGCGATTCTTGACCTGTCTAAGAACGCTGAGAATCAAACCGACGTCTCTTGGGAGAGGCAGGTTTAGCAAAATAATCTCAAACTCATTGAATCACCATGGCAGCAGAAAGAGATACAGATTTCCGCTGAGTGAAAGGATCTACAGATTGGAGGCAAGGACACAGAGAAAAAAAAACCTCTTCCCTCCCCTCCTCCGTCAATACTTCAGAAAGCAGTCCTAGAAAATAACGGGGGACTGAAAACCGTATCATTGCAGTTGAGGTAAGTGAGAGCCATCAAACAAAGGCGTCGGGCTCAGAGGGAGCCCAGGGGAGGTTAATCGGTATCTGTGCGTGCACGCAGGACATGGCAGGGGATTACCCGCGTAGCTACTTACCGCCTGAGATCCCTATCGCCCTTCTTAGCTCAGGTACGTTGGAGAACAGCTAAAACATCTCTGCTGTTTTGGTCCACTAATCACTCAGGGCAAGGTTTGGGCACCCTCATTAACACATTTAAATCAAGCTGGCTACTGAGGAAATAAGCTGCACAGCAAAGTAAACAGTGAAAGAGTTTGGGCTGTTATCAGCTGTCCTCATACACAATGAAGTATTAATTGATAGACAAGCTACACTCTGGTAAAGTTTAAATGCAGACCTGCTGATCTCTTCACGTACAATTAAAGAAAATTATAAATTTTCAGAAGTCATGCAAGAAAAGAGGTAAGGCATTGTTGTGGTGTTCTTTCCCTAGGAGGCCGCTGCTCATCTGCATGAGATCTGGGATGGAGGGCTGACGCCCCATTGCCTGACCCCGCGTGTCAGGTCTGCATAGGAACCACTACACAGCCTATGTCTCATTTGTCCGGCTGCACAACCTACTTCTTGCCAAACACCCAGCATCAGTACTAATGTGTTCCTTCAAAATCCACATGGAATAAGATCATAACCTAAACACAGGACTGGGAGTTCCTGATGCTTGAACTGATGCATGAGAAAAGGGACAGAAAGCTCTCAGGGAACCCAGTTCACCTTCCTGCTTTGCAAAGAGCCATCAATGACACTTGCAATCCCCTAAATCCACCGGAACACCAGTGAGTGTTCGCTGGGACTGACGGTGGTGTCAGGGAGAAGCAGCACAGGCAGAAGGAGGGCACAACTCGCAAAGGAAGGAACACATTGCATTTTTGTGTGGCGAGCACGTTCATTTTAATTGCTGGGGAACAATGCTACTCCACACCACCCACGGCTTGGGCCTGTGACTTAGTGGCACAGTCTGTCCCTACACATGCAATATGGCTCGCTTGTTTTTTATTATTATTTTTTAACATGACTTTACAACGAGCAATTTAACGATTTCCTTTCCTCGTTCTGAGCGGCACTTGCACATTGTTTTCATGGTAACTTCTGGTAATTTGAGGCCCGCATTCCTCTGACCCATCACTCTTGCCAGTTTGGGAAGGAAACCGCAGATGATTTTTTTTTGCTGCCCTGAGCTATTACCTTGGGCAAGCAGCTGCCTCCTTTACCTGCCTCTACAGTCATGGTTAAAAAGCATTCTTTATGCATAGGGAACATATTTATGGTAAATCCATGCTATTTTTAAACAATCACAATGAAAACCACTGTCACTTTTTCCTTGGTGCTGGCATGCAGCTGAATGTTACATAGGGTTCCCCCCTTGGAACAAATTTTACTGATCTTGCTTTGTTTAAACTGCTTTGGTGCATGATTTGATGGAATGCGTGGAGCAGAAGGAAACTTTGGATTGAATGCCAGATGCCTGCTTCATTCCTCTAACCTACAGTGTTATTAAAATATTACCAACTGGTTCTCAAGATCTTTCCACTGCAACAACTTAAAAATAATTTGGATATCAGTTTTTTTGCTTACTGTTGTGTTGTGATTGTTGTCTCTGTTGTCACAAGTATGAATATCAGGTAATGGGTACCATTCATTTTTGTAGTTAGTAGTTTTCCTGGGGTGCTAGTGACAGGAGAAATGTATGCATTAAAACAAGCGTGATGGAAAGCAGCTCTCTTTATAATTTCAGCCCAGCTGCTGTATTGATGGATACAATCTTTACCACATGCTCCAGGTGGCTTCTAATGCCTGACTCCCTGCAGAAACCTCTATTTGCACATCTTAAACCACTTATTGGATTTGAACAGGATTTTTCAGCCTGAGTGCAGTAACAGTGTTCACTTATGTAATATTTGTAAATCCTGGCTTTACATTTCACTCACCAGACTATCTTCAGAGGTATTCAACAGGGCCTTTATGTGGTCTGATTCTTGCTTTTTAGTGAGATCCCGTCAAGTTGTATGGCTACAAAGCGCATTGCTAAATTTATTTTCCATCATTGTCAGGGGTTTACAATGAAGTGTAACTCAATTAATCAGCCCTTGCTGAATAGTGCTTTTCTTTGTCACCAGATTTCATATAAAATTAATCTGAAAGCTTTGTATTCAAAGTTCACAAAGGTTAACCTTTATTCAGGGCATGCATCTCCAAAGGCTCTAATCAACTTGTCTACTGTTGTTTAAAACTTCACTTACTACTGTACCAGTTGCTTTGAATTATTGTGCTTGAGACCTTTCTTTGGTGCCTGAGTGGCTGAACTGGCACACTGAAGGCTGCAGAATAAAGGGCTTTCATAATTATGGATGGGTAGTGCAGTTACTAAAGGATATATATTCCATCTTGTCTTATGCATTACAACTGTCCACCACCCAGATGTTTACTGTACACTTTGTAGCTGTGCAATAAAACTTCAAGTGTTCTCATTCCCCCCAGTAATTCCGTGCACAGCCCAGATCTCGTATAATGTTTAAGGGACTTAATAATAAGTTAGTGTACTAATTAGTGGAGACAACAGCAGACACCCATGATTTATAGCAAATGCCCAACAGATGATTACACTGCTGAACCACAAGTAAATCTTTTCAGCAGTGAGCCTTTACAATTAATTGCACATCAGTATACTTATTTTGCTCCTTTATATTAAAGAAAAAGGGAAAAGATGAAAATGTTCCCTTTGAAAGGTGGACCTTATGTTGGCTGCAGGTGTTTCTGCTGATAGAAGGCATTGGTATGCAGAAACAGAACCATTTTCAGATAGGATAAACTTCTGTTCCCGTCCTCCTTTGTTTAGTATGAAATATTATTCTCCACTTGAGTGATGTTTGCATTCCTTTCCAACACAGTTGGTTTGATTTGTGACCTGAATACAATGACATACATACCAATGATCCATTACATGAACTAACATATTTGGGATTCTTGAAGGTGGGAGTGCAAGGGGACAACATTCAGACTACATTATTTCTTTGAATTTCAGCATAAATTGCACATCCATTTTTTTTCTTTTTTGTACTAAAATCTCATAAAATTATTAAGCACATAAATTTAATATGAATGCAAGGCAGCTGGACTGACATAATAGATCTAAGGAAACATTAGTGCTCAGATTATTGACCCAAAAGGCTGTAAGAAGGATTAGCAGGACAGACTGTAACAGTTCCTCCTGAGCCTTCACAGTCTGCTGGGTCCAAAGTCCACTTTGCACAATCTCCCAAGCAGAGAATGTTCTCCAAAATAGCATGTTTTCTAAAAGTCCTGCTAAGCTACAAACCATACTCCAACAGAGCTGTTGGGGTCCATCCAGTGAGTATTAGGCAAACCAGAATATAGAAAAGACATAGAATAGAAGCCAGAAAATAACAGGGTTTAAAATGCATCATCAGGACACTAAATACAGTGGTATGCAAATGTAAGAAAAGTATTTCCTTGACATATTGGCCAAATCTGAGGTAAATGACACATGGAATACAGATTATAATTCACACTGAAAAATTATTTTGGGCTAATGTCTATTAGATTTAATGTAGATTATTTGTCTTAATTATTAAAATATAAAGCAAGAATAAGTTTGATCTCTACATGCTATACAATAACTAGCAAGAGAAGGATTCAAATTAGTCATCTGGCCTCTCATGACATTGTTGACTTTTTCTTCAGTCTCACTGATGTAAAAATGTCCATGCGTTCATCTGAAATAAGGCAAACTTGGCGTTCTGAAGCAGCTTTAAATTTTCCATCTGGAACTTCTTCCAAAGCAAAGATGGCCATTGCACTTCCAAAAGATAAAAGAAAATGAAAAGTGCTCTTAACCTTTCTTCTGTTTTTTCTCATTTTAGTTGTAGTATTCCAATTATAATTTGAAGCAAACTGAAAGTTAAGGAAATCCAAGGGAGTGGAGGAGACATGGAATCTCAAAAGCTAAAAATAATGGAAAATCCCCAAGAGCTTTCTTTTTGCAAAAAATACATTTCTCCTTCAGAGACTTAGGTTTCTCCATTGATATATTGGAAAATTGAAGACTATCCACGAAAACCGTTTTTCAACCAGCACTACTGTAATCACAAGGCTGCTAATGACATGCTGCATAGCTTCAGGGCAAATCAATTAATCTGAACATCAATATCTCCATCTGTGATACGAATGTAATAATTCTTTCATGTTTCTTAATTAATTTGTAATATTCTCTCTCCTTACTTGCCAAGTGCCCATAGCATTCGTCGCTGAGGACTATTTCCAGGGACCCAGAGGGGCTGACCAGCAGGGTGGCCATGAACCCATGACAGAAGTCTAGTCTAAAGTGCTCACAGTCAGTGGGGAACTCCCCAATAGGGAGGTCTCTGTCCTGCTTACCATAGGATAATGCCATCCCAGGGAGTCCTGGGGGTGAGACCCCTCAGCACAGCATCCAGGGAGCCCAGTCCAACCCCATGTTTTGGCCACCCACCCTTGTTGCCGTCCTTTGGCATGGGGAGCATTTGCTCATGAGGCTACGCCTAGTGTCAGCTCCCTTACCATGGCATGACTCTGATTGCGTATCGAAATATTTTATCCAGGATGGCCTTAACAGCAGCCAGATGCACAGCAATAAGCTGGATTGGCCTCTCATGAGGTACCGAGTAAAAGCCCGCCAAAGTTGATGGGCAGTGCTGTCACTGTAAATAGGCTCCACAGCACTTCAAAACTATTAGAGCCAATTTTACTTGGGAGTCATCTCTTCTAGTAGTTACTTATCAGTCACTCTGCTGGCATGTTGCAGTCACATTGCTATTACAGCCTAGTCACAGCCCCCATTACATGACAGTTGCTTTAGACTACAGAGCAATCCCATCGCACTTACATTATATTGACAGTTGTATGATGCCACTGTCATATCACAGATATTTCCTTGTCATAACTTAGCGACATTGTAGTCACACGACAGATACTTTTTTAGAGCACACTGAATCTTTTGCATGGAAAACTGATAACAGCAGTCACTGCTTGGTTATCTCTTACCTGTAGCTATGACAAAAATATTTTGTGGTGGACACTTCCACTAGGTACTTTGACTGTCACATAAAAAAGCATAGAAAGGTCACAGTTTCTCACTACAGATCAAGTCCTTAGTCGTTAAAATCACTTTAATGTCAAATTAAAGTAGGATCTAGTTATATTTGTAGCCAATTCCATATTTTATAGATGCTTCTTAATCTTACTCTTCAAATACTGTAGGCATTTCCTCTGGATTTTGAATTGTTATGAATATTAAAGCTATGTGAATAATTAAGCATATCATTCCATTTGCATGTTTTCACAATCATTTTTTTCAAAAGCATTTGTCATATCATTTCTCATTATAATTTGTAACTCTTTGTAGTCATTGTGTTGCATATTTTTAATAAGAAACATTTAAGTTGTGTATCAGTATAGTTCAAATGGCATATTTCTGCTCACTCATTGACTGATGAGTCAAAGGAGAAGCCAACGCTGCTGTTAAAGTTCCTTTAGGTTTTCTGACCAAAATGTTACACTGGAAACTAAAACTGGCTTTAAGAGGCATTTCTCCACATATCCTTTAAAAATAATTCTTTCCAACTATTATATCACAAGAATATTTAGAGAAGGAAAGAAGCTATATATGGTCTAAGTGAGAGAGTGTAGACATGTGTATCAATGGAGATTTTGCAGTAGTGCCATTACTGTATATTTATCTGAATATTACAAAAGCTACTTTTCCCTAAATCTCTGTAACAATAAACCAGCAATGAAATTCTGTCCCAATTCAAATCTGCATCAAAACTCATCACCTGGAAGTCATTTCAGCCCAGGACCAGGTAATCAATACAAGTCCCTTCTCTAGTTATATAACATTTCCCAGCACAGAAGAAATAATAATAAAAAAATCACCCACCCCCAAATGATTTTCTTTGTCTGTCTTTGATACTGTAATGAACTATTGATTCTATGAGTAAGTGTTCCATATTCCTGTCCAAATAGTCTTGGGACTCATTATATGAAGACTGGCCTTTGTCCCAGGTTCCCAGCTCTACAGTTGGACTTCATTACTGATCCTACACATCGTAGGGGCTGGTACTTCCCTTCGAATACTGACCTGGATGTAGCAGAATAATTTATTCTTAGCTGTAGGCAATCTTTGCTGAAGACAATGTTATGGTTTTTTTCTGAACTGTAAGGCATGCGAGGAAAAAAATCTGTTTTTACATCTTTCTTTTAGCAACTTTCTTACGAAACATAACTATAGCTAGCCCTATATTTAAATTTTGTTAATGTCAGCATTTTTCCTATCTTGATTTCCCAAACACCTATTTGTTTTCTTTAAATTATCTCAAAGACAAGTGCTGTTCCCCCTCAGGGGATGTTTCTGTATACTCAAAGCAGAGGCTTACCTCAGTGGATGTCATACCATAGTATGACTGTCCTGGGAGGGAGACTGGTTTTTAACACAGGCTGCTACACGTTGTATTGCACATTGCATTGTGGCATTATCTTCTAGTTATTCACCTGGCGTATTTAAGATGCAGCTCTTTAAGTTCTTTCCCCATACATCTTTCCCACTGAAATGTTCTTGTTCTCAAAATGAAGAGTGTGCTGCATATTGCATTAAAGCTCTATAAAAAGCAAAGACAAAGGATACCCTCAGAAACACCACCGCTGATATCAGTGGAGATAATATTGACCTCGCTGTACTTGACCTTGAAGCCTAAATTTTAAAATTATGATCCCTCACATTTTGACTGGGATCAGACTTGAGTATGACAGTGTCTGTTGTATGAAAATTAGGGTATTTTTACAGGCAAAATCCCATTTTTACATGCAAATCCAGCAGAAACCGAACAGGTTTTGTATCTGGATACTTTTTAGACCATCTACTTGTGCCAGTGCTTAAAAATGACATATGTACATGATGTGCCAGTGCAAAACCACATTAAACAAGAAGCCTGATGTTCTGCTGATAATCTAACATTTACTCTACTTGATACCCTTAACACTTATACTCATTTTCAGCACTGCATAACTAAAGTCTCTTGAAATAAAACTGAAAATGAAATAAAGTTGAAAATGAAATAATCTCAGTGCAAAGTCGAATTAGGAAAGAATCAATAAGTATTAACATTTTAAGAAATAACCAGGAGAAAACCAGCAAATTATCCCACAGAAAAGAGATGATATTAATACAAATGGATAAGAAGCTAATCAAGAAGAGGAATCTGAACACCCACAGAGGAGTTTGCAAGCTGTCCTAGGTTTATTTCATTATTATGAATATAGAGAAAATATCTGATGAAATACGAATGCAAAAATCTAAAATCCACTTCTACTGCTATATGACTAAAATCATAAGCAGCCAGATTATGCAGACCTGCCAAGTGAAGGCTTCCAGTTATTTCCTTCTTCACAGCACATTGCATTCTTATACCACAGAAGTACTCAGCATGGAGCAGATCTGCAGCCGTTCAGTGGCCTCCAGCTTCAAGATTTCTCCCAGAAAGCAAGACGCAACAGATGTACCTACAGCCTTGCTTTGAGGCTTTACATTGCGGGGCAGATTTTGCACCAGACAAAACCTATGTTTTCTCAGGCATCAAACGCTCATCTCCAAAATTCAGACCTGGGCCTGTGAACTGCAGGTGGTCTATGCCAACTCCAAAGAAATTGTTTAGGAAGTAGAGAATCTTTTCAGAATGATCCATCCGCATATACGATTTTCCTAGCACCTCAGAACAAACATATTTTTTCTCACTTTGGAGGAAAATGGGTTGAAAGCATCTGTTTTTCATGCCATCACACTTTTTTAATTTAAAGAGCAAAACCAGAAATATATAGCGGAACTAATATGGGCCACAGTCTTTTTACACTTACATGTACTATCTGTAACTGGAGCAATAAAACTTTCGAAAACAAACGACCTTTTTTATGTCTACTTTTATTTGTCTACCGTTCAAATAGTAAAGAAAGTCTATAAAATAGTTCTACTCTGTAACTTGTGAAGTTAAATCCAACTCACCAAAATAATGAAGGAACAACGTTCTTTTAAAAATAGATCCGGTTGTAGCTTAATTAAAGAAGTTAAATACATTCCATTGCTATGAGGCACTTCAGAGCAACACACAATTTATTATCCGGAATTAGTCAGTGGGTGAAAAAAAAAATTTAAGTTTAATGCTTACTGCTATGGATTAAGGTAGTAGAAGTGTAGGATGCTACCAATGTATTTTGTTATTTTTAAGCCATGCTAGTGATTAGTTTAGAGCAATTATATGCAAAGACAAGGAGTTGCTTGCTTGGGCTTTTTTTGTTAATGCAGATAATTTCATTGTATTTCATCTATGTATTTCAAAATATAAAAATATGGTAAAATATTTCAAGTCAGTATGCTTTAACTGTTAAAATATTATTTCTGAATAGTTTCCTTTATGCATTGAAAATACTTTGTATTGGGGTTGTTATGAGCAGTATTTTACTTATCATCTGGCATTATATGATTCGTGTATGCAGTACTTATTGTATATTACTCAGACGAAATATCTATGTAGAGGGCCAGTATAACTGTAATATGGTCTACAGCAAGGCAATACCAGGCAAGAGACCTGCAATCTCTCACTAGGTGCACAAACACTAACTGGCCAGCACACCAGAGGTATGTATGTACCAACGAGGCACCAGTCCTGGCCATGGCTGAGGGTCACTGATCAGCCAACCTCTGCCCATGCCAGAGTACAGACGCTATGTATGTGGGACTAGCCGGCCAAAAAAGATTACTTCACAGGTCATGTGCTATGCAGACCTGGTTTAAGTAGTTTAATAAATAAAATTATCTATCTTTGAGTGGATACACAGACTGTTGATGGTTTCCCGACTAAAAAAACTGCTGACTAAATCTGACCACAATTCCTGCAACATAAAACAACACTCCATTTACCCAAAAGCAAGATTAGGGAGTTTGTCCAAAACTTTAACTTACAAATTGGAGTTTGTCTTCCCTTTTCATTACTATGATACCAGGACTATTCACTGTGGAAGGTTTCTAATTATGTGCACAAATACACCCAAAGCAGCCCAAAGTTTGAACAAGACAATGCAGTGGTTTACTGTTGGTTTTCTCACTCACTAGAGAAGAAGTGTGGGTGGATCAGAGAACTCCACTGTGACTTTTTTTAAAATTATTTGTATCATTTTAGGTGAATTGTGTAATAGTAAGACATCTGGGGATGAGAGGGACAAGTGTAAGAGGGAACATACCCAAAGGTATGAGTAGGAGTTACAATGCAGATTTTAAACTCATGGTGGTACTGTATGCAGAAAAAACTAACAATTGTGAGTCCAAGAGGAAATATAATGTTACTGAGGCAAACATGCCAAGATGGAAATAATCAAAACAGAAGCTGTTAAGCACTAACTCAATGCAGAAATTATTCACTGCCTGAAAAAGGGCACTTCCATGAACTATCACAGAATCACAGAACCACAGAATAGCTGAGGTTGGAAGGGATCTCTGGAGGCCATCTAGTCCAGCCCTCCTGCTCAAGTAGAATGATAAGTTGCAGAAAGTGTGCAATAAAAACCCAGAAAAGTACAGAACCCTAGTTACAGAGGAAATAATTGAATGGAAATCTCAAGGAATAGCACAAACATGAAAAATTACATGGCAAAAATTCAAGACCAGTAATGGCTGATGCATACAGATGATGTGTCATAATGGTTTTTGCCTAGAGAGAAGGGCTTGGCTTTGCCAAAATCTACCTTCCAACTTTACAAAAAAATTCATTGCATTCCAGCAATACGTGATTGGATTGCATAAAGGTCACGATTATCTGCTGAGCCAAATGGGAAATGCAGATGAGACACCAGTTTCCTTTGATGAGCCATCCAATAACGTCATTGAAGAAATAGGCACAAAATCCGTCATCATCAAAACTTTGGGGAATGAAAAAATGTGCATTACTGTAATGCTGGCAGTGTTAGCAGATGGTATAAAATTGCCACCGTATGTGATCTTGAAGCGGAAAACAATGCTGAAGGACCAGCTGCCTACTGGAATAATTGTTAGGTGTCAAAATCAAGGATGGATGTCTACAGACTTAATGAAGGATTGGCTGAACATCGTTTGGAACAGGAGACCAGGTGTGCTGGTATGCAAAAGGAGAATGCTTGTCCTAGGTATATTCAAAGGGTATCCAGCACCAGCAATGAAGACCATCATCAGAGAAATGAATGTCGCTCTTGCAGTTGTACCAGGAGGAATGTCACAACTGCAGGTGCCTGATGTAGTAGAGAACAAGCCCTTTAAAGAGTGTTTGTAGTCCTTATGGCTCTTGGCAGGGGATCCTGCTGTAACTCCTACAGGGAAGATGAAGTCCTAGTGCAGCACTGCTTTGTCATTGGATTAAGACAGCATGGGGTCAGATAAATCCAGAAGTTGTCACTGAATGGTTTAGGAAATACTGTATTTCAAATTCTGTGAGAGGAACCAATGATGATTTGATTTCAAAGAAGAAGCTGAAAGTGGTGAAGATACTGAAAGTGGGGAAGAAGTTGAAGATGAAAAGAGTGACAGAGATGGAAATGATGGTGCCAGATAAAAGAATCTAAACTGCAGTAGTAATATACCACAGGAGAAGAAAACAGACTAAATTCAGGCAAAGGAGTAAAAAGTTTCTATCCTTATTGTATGCTGGTTACAGATATGTAATAAACTTCTCTGTTTATGACCTTTTTCTTTAGGGATGTTATTTTAAATTCAGCACCATTCTCCATGTGTAATATGAGATATTGTCTGTAACTTGAAAATGCTAGGGAATAATTTTAATAGGCAGTACTCTGAGAAAGCAGTGTTAGATGAGGAAATCTGAGAAGCTAGCAAAAGCAATTTACCAATCTGTTATGTAAATAGAGCATTTGTCAAATTATTTAAAAAAAAAAAAAAGCCAACAACAAACAAAATTTTCAATTGTACTGCTATTGGACTGAATGAAAAATTCCCCAAGCTCAGAGGAGGCAAGGAGGAGGATCTGTTGTGAATAAGGGTTCAAAGTCTGGCTCATTGTTTTAATGTAAGTGTTGACATTCAGCAAAACCCAAGAAAATAACCCAAATATTGCTTTGGCAACACTAAAATGAGAGACAAAATAGCAAGCTAGCCTGGCTCTCCCCACTCAACACCAAAAACAATAGACTTGCTCTTGTACACCTCCATTTCTGAAAATGTGAAGATCTGAAGAATCACAGAGAAGTTCACAGATCAGGCTGCTTCAGAGGCAGCTGGAGAAGGAAGTTACCTCCAAGGCTTTGATCCTCATTGGTACCTTGCCAGAAGAGTTCCAGCTCTTGTGTCTTCACTTACTGCAGTGAGGCTGTTGTCTATAAGCAGCAAATAGAGCTGAAAGCTGTGAACGTCTGCCCCTGGAAATCCATAGCCAAGGCACATCCCAAAGCTGTGCTGTAGGAAAGTTTAAAAAGCCAGTGGCCAACTTGAAACCGAATGCCTATCTGTGCTGGCAATGGACTTGTGAGGCAGCCCTCTGCAGCGGGGAGCACTGTGCAGTTGTCTGCACTGGAGAAAGCAAGAGGCAAAGATACCAGCAACAAGGTCAAGAAAAGACAAGCATGAGCCAACAAAGTCTTTCCACTGACTTCAGTGGGTTTTGGATCAGGTCCCTTGCAAATACTTTCTATCTCAGCAGTGGAAAATTTGGATGTTTAATATTATTTTCTCTTTTTCTTTTTTAAAATATTCTCAGACTAAAGATTTCCAGGCATACAGTGCTTTTCTCATTGCTGTGTGGAGACCAATGGCCTTTTGCTGTGAAATGTGCTTGTGTTATAACTGGTTCCCCAGTACATTTATCTCTTCAGCTATATATTGCCTTATTTATCCATTCCTATCAGCTTTTCATTTGTTTTTCTAAACATTGGTGCTGACTATAGAGAAGCCAAGAAAATTCAAGGCAGTTTCCAAAGCTGATCATTTTTTCTTTCTTTTTGTAATGAAGACTCCAAACCAGCACTGACGATTTAAAAATGTATGTCTACGGTTTATAAGCAAATCGACTTCCCTGCCATTCTGTGATGGAGCCTTACAAATCACACAATACCTGTCACTATTTTTCGGATATTTAATAAATCTGGTTCAATGATTTTCTGACAATTCTCCACCAAAATTATTCAGGCAGCCTGAGTCCCTCATTTAAAAAAAAAAAAAAAGAAAAAAAAAGTTAAAAACAATGCTGTATGGATTCAATTTTGAGTCAATAAATTGTTGATTAATCTGGCTCATGGTGTGTATAAACTCAGGCTTAGCTCTAATGGTAATCATCTCCAGAGTGGCATACAGCTGCATGCTTTCATTTCACACCAAGGGAGCAAGGATTAAATCCCTAATGGAGAAGACATATAAACAGTTTTAGTCTCTGCAACAAGTACAGTCCCCATGGCAGCATATTTGTGAACGTGTGGAGAGGAAGGAGGAACTGGTTTAAAAAAATAATAATAAAAATCTTCACAAGGTGAATGAGGACAACAGAAATAAGTGAGGAAGAAACCTAAGTGGAGCAGGGCAATAAGTTTAGCAGGGTGCATTGCATCGTTAGGCACCTACAGCAGCCACACTCAGGTGGCGTAGCGTGAAGTATCTCCTGCTCTGAGTGACAACATATGTACGGTGACAGTCTGAGACAGTGAGCCGTCATGTGCACGCTGCTGATAGCCGTAAACTTCTAACAGCTATGCGTGTTCATTAGTATGCCGCCCTGACCATTAAGTGGTTCTGTAAAATGTGGTTTTACCCAGACCCTTATTTTCCACCATATAATCTTCCCAAAGCAGTCCCAAAATCTCTTATATAGCAGTGTTAAACACAATGTATGTGTAAAGCTTTCTTTTTTCTTAGAGAATTTTAATCCCATTTATTGGTAACTATCTTTTAAAATGACATTTTTCCTTACTGCATTTAGCTTAGTCCAAGGGGAAAAAAAAAAAAAAAAGATGCCAGATGTCACGGGGCCAATAAGCAGGTGGGCCGAAGCTTCTGTACCAATTCAAACTGGCACTGCATCAAACCTGGTGGGTATAACCTTTAATTCAGTGCTTCCCTGGCACCAGATCTAGTGCCATCTGCTTAGCTTTGCTAAGCTGTGCTTGTTTCTGTGCAGGGACGATGCCAACAATGCAAACTGTCTCCTACATGTGCAGGGAATCATCGGTGCAACTAGTTTTTCAAGACCCATATGGTGGCATCTGCAAATGTACACTGTCAGCATTGCTACTTGTACCACCCTTAGTGTTTAAGAATGGAAGGAGAGAGCCCTGCTTTGCAATTCACATCAAGCTGAAGGGATATTCTCTTCCTCTGCATTCCTGTTCTTAAGGGCAGCTCCAGGAGGAAGGGACCATGTATCTTTTAAAGAGGAAGCAGTTTAGAAATCAGCATGGGAACTGGGGGAAATCAAGTAACAACTGGGGGAAAAAAATGATGATTTTGCTGAAACCCTCTTAACTCATTGCCTGAAAGCTTCCCTGGTGTAGTTAGAGCCAAAAAAAATTCACTGTATCTTGCCTCTTGCGGCTATGAAATGTGTTCATTTCCCAGCTGTCACCCCAAGACATGGACACTTCCACATGGCAGGAATGGGTGCCGTTCTGTTGCCTCTTCTCCATGAGGTGGTACCCTTAAGGAGAGTACAGGTCAGGGGGACAGGGTGGGTAGAAGCTGGCTCCAGCACAGCTATTTTGGTGCTTATTCCAAGCATTAAGGATAATGGCTACTGGCAGGGAGTAGGGGATGAAACCCATGTGCAATGATGAGCAAACCCAGATCTAGCAAAACTCCCTCAAGCTCTCCAATTTAAGTTTCTCTTTGTTAGAGAGTAGCAATACCTCCTTCCAAATGCAAGGACAGTGGAGTGCATGGAGTCACGGCCAGCCAATGCCTCCTCCTTCATCTCCCCTGCCTGCTGACATGTGCTATCCTTGAGAGCGGAGGCTTTGCAAGTGCTTTGCGGAGCCGGCAGGTGGGCATGGCAGTTTGGAGGGGAAGGGCAGAGCAGCACCATCCTTGCTCGCACCTCTGAGCATTGGCATGGCTTTTTTCACTCCTTCATAGTTTGGTCACTCAGACATCCCTGCTGGCTCTGATATGTTACCACCTATCCCCAATGTCAGTAAGCAAGATCCTGACACACTGCTCTGCCAGCCATCATCAAAACACCTCTGTGCGGTCAGGAAAAGTACATGTTGACCATAAAGAGCAGCTCTCGTTACTGCAAAATGATTAATCGCTCTCACAGAAGGCCAGAAAAATTTGCACTGAAGAATTTGAACAAAGCCGCTTTCTTTGGATTGCAGACGTTGCGGTGGAATGGTTAAATACAAACAAAAGGGTTTTTTTCAGTAGAATAATTTTCCACATTTGACTTCACGGAAATTTTCTATTGATCTAGCAGTCTTCAAAAAATCACATTTATATAGAGCATAACTCTACCTGACAATGGAGCCTTAAAGCAAATCCTTCTTCCCTTGCTCCATGTTCCTCTGATCCCCACATAGTTCTGTAACATTTTTAAATAAGGAAAAGGTTAACCCAGCAGTTTGGGAATTATGAAGCCTGTTGCCATTTTCCTTTGAAACCTCAAGCAATTCTCTATTTCTACAATAACAGTGGCTCCCCCCTCCTTCCCCCTCAGTGTCATCACCCTCCCACGGCATGAGCATTATAGCCCTCTCTGGGTCAAATTCTGCTTATAGGGCAAAAAGGGGGTGAAATTTATTATTTATTTGCACAGAAGTTATGAACCTTCACTCATTCATGGCTTAGTTTCAAGATGTTTGGGTAGAATATGTAACAAACTATGCCAATATTGCTTTGTTTAATTTTAATTCTACCAGCCGGGTTGTCTTCCCTTTATTTAGTGTAAGATAACTTCTCAGCACCAAACACAGCTGCAGGTCATGTCACTGGTAATGAATGAGGACTTTTTAGTTGCTGTTATGAACTTGTAGATAGCTTTTAACTGTGACCTTTAAATTACACTAGTCCAGAACCACCTTTTTTTATTTTTACACTCCACATGTTCCTTTCCTTGACATTCTATCTTCCAAAAAATTCTAATTAAAGATTATAAGTAATAGAAATTAAAATTTCCTTTGTGGAAGGGCCAGTCTCTTTTGGGCAGAAAGATCAAGTAGAAGAAAGATTTATTGATTCCTTTGATACATTAACAAGGAATTTATGCCACAGTAATCTGGCTCTGAGTGTTAGATTACTATTTCTTCCTCTAAAACAGCTCACCACGATTGGTATACAATCTACATGAAATTTCTGAAGGTCTCCTCATCCCATGCACTTCCACAAGCAGACAAACAAGAAAAAATTTGCACTTCTTGTAAGTTTGATATGGATGCTGCTGGTGCACCGCAGAAAACAGTTGATTGCCCAAATCCACTGCTTGCACTGTTAAGCGGCATTTTTGTTTTTACAAGGAAAGATTACTTGCAAATACTCCCTCTTGTGATCAAAGCTAGAAAACCAATGGAATCATTTCCCACTGGTTCAAATCTTTCTGACTGACATTGTTCAGGTGTTACAAATAGCCTGCATACAGGATTTTTAAGCCCTTCCATTATTTGGTCTTGTAAAAGCGATGGTTGCCTTTCAGAGACATTAAAAAGATGCTCATTCATCTCCTGATGAAGCATTGCATATGCTGAACTTCATATTTCATTTCATTACTCATGTGAAGAGGACATATTTAAAAGGACATATTCTTTTCTCCTTTCCCAGTTGATAAGACCATATTTTAAAATCGCATAAGTTGGTGAGTCTTCAAGGAAATAAAGGAGCCTTTAAAACAACAACAACAAAGTTCCTTTTTTTTCATCTTAGTGTCTTCACTGAGGATTTTATTTTTATATATTGTAAATCCCTTCAACCTTGAATTTCACCCATTGACCAAGAATACCTGCTGGACATTATGAGGTTAACCATACAGCACCTGCCTTAGACTTTCCAGAAGACTGATTAAAATGCATACAAATATCTAAAAAATCAAAATGAAGTATGTAATCCATGTTTTAAAGGGCTGTTAAGCTGCCTTTTTCTGCTTAGCCCAAAAGAAATGCTTGCCTTAGAAAATCCATTTTAACCCTAATAAATGCCACCTGAGTCCTCATTCAGAAAATCCAAGTTTGCAAAAATCCAGCCGTATCTCTTAGCTGGTATTTATTTTTTAAAAAAAATGTTAATTAATCTCCTAGCTGTGCCTTGTGCAGGTTTAGGACTTAAATTTAATGTCCTGATGTTTCATTGACAGTTTACCATCACTGTGTTACCCATTGTTTACCTCACTGTCCACTAGATATGCTCCATCATTTATTCTGTTTTCAGTCACTGAGAAGAGGAATAACATTTCACAAATCAAATATTAGGAATGGTGGAACACACAGTTTTGATGAAGAGATAATGTGGGTTAGAGATAAAAAAATAGTTAAGGAATTTAGAAATGAAATACCTAAACTTTGACTCATTTATGGAATTTTGCAGAGCTCTGGTTGCCCTCTCCAGCTACCCGAGGCAAATTAAAAAGAACCATGATTGCTTATGCGTTTCGATGTGGAGACCAAAAATATGAATGCACCTGATTCGCTTCTGTTTCTAATAATTACTACATGAAATGTATGTGCACTATTGCGCAGTCAGTAGGGAGCCTCTACCCTGAGCTACAACAGACCATGTCTCTGGAGGATCCCAGCCCTACATGTCACTCCAAGACCGAGATCCTGCAAAAGTTTCTGTTCCTGCTTCAAGAAGCTCCAACACAAACTGCTGCCAACTCTTCATATTGATCGCTCATTGCTATTTAATGGATATCTCCTCAAATGCTTGTTTTTTTCCCCTGAAGACATTTTTATTTATTGTTTTGGTTTAAGTATGTCTTTCACACTCCTCTCCTTGCACTCCAGTTTATTTTACTTTGGGCACCAACAAACAGTTGTTCTTTTCTAGAGAGGTTTCTCTGGTTTTTTTCCTGCATAGGTTGCTCCTGAACTTTCTTCTGGATGATCTTACACATACTGCTAAAGTGCTTGAATCAATAAAAAGTTTTTGTACATTATTTTATTACACATAGCTACATCATCCAAATACCAATGTATAACTAAACCTGTAAAGTAACACTCATGGCTTGGCCAGTTTACTTCCAGGGTCCTCAAGGCTCAGTGACAAAGCACCGCACACTCTGGAGTAAGAAATGATCAATAGAACGTGCCTCCAGTATTTTTGTTCATCTCACTTGATTATGTCAAAACATTCATATCAAATTATTTATTTCTTTCCTGTCAACAACAGCTTAACCTCGGTTTGTCTTTGCTTATAAAGGAAAAAAACCCACAGAATCCAAGTAGAAAAGAGCAGACAAGGAAAGGCCCCTTGGCCCAAGCTGTGCTAGAGCACCAGACTGGCATTTTGCCGTAAACAACGGCCAGGGTAAAACCCTTTAACGTTTTTCCACATTCTGCTGAATGCTGTTCTAGCACATTTTCTTCAGGGGCGTTATAAAGCACATGCAAGAAATGGTTTCTGGGTTTTGTGAGTTCAGGGGACGGTAAGGCTGGCTTCCTGTGAGCAGGGATGACCTTTCTAACACACTTATTCTGGCGTACCAGGGGCTGAATAATCTGAGAGACAGACATAGAGCACATATAAATAAAAGAATCACACAGAGGAATATGAAAATTCCCATGCAAGATATGCCTTTTACAACATGTTAACCCTTTCTGCAGAGAATTTATGGACAAAGAAGTTGTGTTGAGAGCTCCAGTCATCTGTGCTAACCCTGCCATAACTTCATCCATGTGGAGTGAACTATGTCTTCAGCAATGTCTGGAATGTTCCCACATCTGCTTAATTTATTTCAGAAATGCCAGCAGTGTCACAAAAATGTTCATCTACACAGGCTTGTACAGGGTCTCAAGCTCTAATAAATATTACTACTTATTAATCAGTGACATTCATTTTTGTATGTTTAAACCGATTAAACAAAATGAACAACAGAGACAAGAAAAGTATAATCCCCACTGCCATTACGTTCCCATTTAAACAGATGTTTCCTTTCCTTGTTTTATAGACTGGAAGAAGTAAATTAGTTGCAGAGTTTGACAACACATTTTTTACAGCAGCTTACAAACTATTTAAAATCACTAAGCAGGAGTATTAACATTACATTTGCTCCAGGGCTACCATAGTGGTGAAAAGGCTTACAGGCACTTCCCTAAAGCCTATGAATGATTCAAACCCACTTTATATGCAAAATCAAAATACATGCCCTCTCTCAGATATTACATGCTATGCCTATCTGTGAGAAGGAATACCCACCAGCATGTAAAGTATAGTCTTTATTTTTATTGAGTAGAATTCCAGCTCTGAATGGGATCAGTTACCAACCACTATGGAAGCATATAATCTCTATTCTCAAAGAATTTATACTAGGACTGTAAATCAAAAGGCCAAAGGAAGAGAGAGCCCATAAACAAGAGTACCAGAAAACCAGGAGAGGCTGTAGTGTCCTAGCACATGTTTAACCACTGTCAATTTTTAGACAGCTAGGTAGGTACTGATCTTATCAGGGTGTGTGATTCCACCGTGATAACATTCCCAATTGGCAAAACCAGTCCCTGCTTACTCAGTTCATAACCATGCCTCACACTGGCAAGATTTCTGTCCCCACCCCAAAAGAATAATGGCATCATACCACCCTGGGAACCAAAATATTAGCAAAAAAATATTTATTTGGTGTGAGGAATGCCTCTCACAAAGGAAGTGGCGTTTTTGAAGTGCAGTTGCACTGCCAAACTATTACAGAAGATCATTGAAAAGCACAGACTGAACATATTTATATACAAGGTAGATTCCCATTCTCCCAAATGCACATCTTTCAAAGAATACGCAAAAATCTTGCATTTAATTCCTAGCCTCACATGCAGCAGACGTTGGGCTAGGTTGTGTACCAAACTTGATAATGGAGGCACATGAGTAAATATGCAAAGGTCAGGCTGATCAGTAAGAGTTTGCACAGAGGCGAATGACTCATTTCTAGTATGCATGAACAGGGAAAGATTTGGGCTGAGGAAACAGTGAGATAGAGTTCTTTTGCAGATGACTGAAGTATTGTGACAAATTAACACTCTCCCTCTTTTCCTGCAAGCTACGTCCTCATGACCTTTGGTGAAGCAAGTGAAAGGAAACTCTATCCTGCTGCAACTTCAAAACCCCTGCTGCATGGTAGTAGCACATAGTGGCAAGGACTACCTGATCTATCGCCCTACACACCCCTAGGATGCAAATATGCTCTTAGCTCAAAAGATGGAATCAAAGATCAATAACATCC
The DNA here is from genome assembly GCF_949628215.1 of Phalacrocorax aristotelis. NCBI lineage: Eukaryota > Metazoa > Chordata > Aves > Suliformes > Phalacrocoracidae > Phalacrocorax > Phalacrocorax aristotelis. The sequence continues at coordinate 141,300,660 of NC_134277.1, forward strand.
AGTCTGCATGCATCCTGAAGCACATGAGATAAACCACAGCAGTGGAGACAGACCAGACCAGAGACATCCGCATTATGCAAGTGGAATAAATAGCTATTTTTTTCCTCAGATCAGAAGTTTGCTACACTGAACAATGAATGCCCTTTTTACTGCTTTTATCTTTCCCAACTTTGGAACTCCAGGATAGTCTCAAAGAACCAGACAAGAAGTCTCTGCATTGCATGTAAAATCTTGTTCAATGCAAGGAGGAGAGACACTGTGGAAGAATAATAGGACAATTATGTCTCAGAGAGATCTCCAGACAATGAGGAAACGCAAACAGGCTAAACCTGTTGGCAAACACTTTCTTTTGTGCCCCTCCACAATTGTGCTGCTTGGCCCATTAGGGGACTGGCATCAAAATTCAGCCTTCTGCCCTACCTACCCACCTGGAGGTCTGCATTAACCCTCTCACAATATGCTTCTGAGGAAGATGCAGGAGATAAAATATCTGTTCCTCACGGAAGAAGATTCATATCAGTGAGAATACAACCACATGACCGAGCAGATGAAAAGACTGGGACACAAGATTCATGAACAGAGTCAACACCATTTAGGACAAGCTGAAATCTGTGGAACATAAATTCACGAGAGCCATGCAGGAGAAGAATACCATCTTAAGAGAGAGAACAGATGAAAAGCACGGTTGAAGTTATAGCAGGAACACAAAAGCAGGAAAGTACTGGCCCAGCTAGCACAGACCAATACATTTGTAAATCTGCCTTGATATATTCCAGCTCTGGATTTGAACTTGATATTACATCTAAAAGAAAGGCAAAGAATAAATAGCATTTCATTGGTTTGAATGAAAATATAATACTCAGGAAATGAAAATTGAAATCTGACTTAAAAAACTGACTGTCCCACAGACAAATAAATACAGATCACATACCTGCAATTTAAGTTTCAAATCCCAAAGTGACTCTAGCATTGCCAGCACAGGGCCTGAGAAACCTGCAGTGCAGCTAAGTGCTCTACATGAACCTCTCCCACAGCTCTGTAGGTTTTTATCCAAAGAGAAGCAGCAGTGAGAGGAAAAGAAAGTTGAAGTACATTGTGGGTGTTGTTCCAACACAGGGCCAAACAATCACCTGTAAATGATTAAAAAAAAAAAAAATCCAACAATGATAATGACAAACAGGAAAAGAAATTGAAAAGCAGTTAAGTGGTGCACTCTGAAGTGTCTCCGCTGAATTATGATAAGTATGTATTAGCTGCAGTGTGTTTATCTATGTCCACAAGAGAGGATTAGCTGCAAACATTCTTCTGAGATAAACCAGAACTATTTGGTGCTGGCACTGTTAAATTTTTGTGATATGCAGGTGTTTGGAGTGTGTGTGCAGCTTCCTCATTGGTTTTGATCCAGGTATTTCCACTGAGAGTATTTTTACGCGCTAAATGTGATGAGGTACGTAGAATAATGGCAAACACTCCATGCATCTAGCAAAAATAGCTTTATTCACATTGAAGCTTAAAATAGTTTTGTGTGTTAAGGGCAATGAATGTAAACACCCACTTTGTCAGAAAAATTTGGGGTCAGTGAATTTCACTCGCTTCTAGCTGGCAGGCATCCCCACAGGCTGAGTAGTGCAACGCTTCTTGCAGATGGACGAGAGCATAGCTACCCCGTTTCTAACGGCAGAGAGGGCACGGTTTGAGCAGGGATTTAGGGTAGGTGGGAGATGCAGTCCTGGGTAGAAAGGTGGGTGGAAACAGTCCTCTGCAGAGTCTGGTATCTTTGCAACGTACCGGTGCTGCAGCAGAGCTCTTCACCCCAGCCCACTGCCATTTCTGTCCTGCTCCATATGGCCTCATGCCAGGTCGGGATCTGCTGTTTGTCACCTCCCACCTCTTCTTGTTCCCAAAGCTCTTCAGCTCAGCTATCCTCCAAGGGCCCAACTTTCCTAACCCTCTTGATGAGACAGGCCAGTAAGATTTCTCTAGTGACTTTGAAAGGCACCTACTTCTTTCTGTTCGGAGTCTTTTCTGAAGTCCACTGCATCTTTACTGCCCTAAATGTAGTAGTTGTAATTTAGCAGTAATTTAGCTGTTTATTTCAGAAGCAGTACTCTATGTGACATTCAAAATCTGGGCACAATTTTGATAACTAAATTTAGTAGACTAGATGCCAACTTAGACATCTGAAAAGGAGATTAAGTTACACAAAACCCCTGAAATTTTCAACTGCACGTTCTTAACTTCTCCAGTTTTTGCTGAAAAGCAACATTTTCCTGTTAAAGGATCTTTCCAAATAACTCATTTCCTCCATCAACAAACCTAATTCCTCCTATCACTCACCAGCATTCCATTCTGCAAATGACTTACTATTGTAAATTGTGGCTCTCCTGTAGCTCCTGCTGTCCTGTAACCTCTTGGTCTATGCTACACTTACCTAAGACCCAGGGGTAGCTCTTCACCTTCAGACTGATCCACATGGAAGGCTACTATATTTACGTAGGGATCACAGAATGGTTTTAATCTTGTTGCTCTTGTCTGCTGAAAGCCACTTTCTCAGCCCCTATGCAATGTGATCTATTGTTTACACGTAAATTCCAGTGTTTCAAAGGTTGGGTTTTTTTTAAATCTTCATATGTCAGTGTTCCAATTTCTTAAACTTATCACTGTGTTCTATGGTATAATGAGACACCCTGAAGTCTCCTACTATTTAACTATATGCACGTTCTTCCACTGCAACTGCCTTTCAGCACAGGTTACTCCCACTGAAATCTTGTATTATCCGTGAGATCTCACCAGTATTTCATGGCTAGGAACCATGAAAACGCATTTCATTTTTGTTTTCTTCAAATCTGAGATTTAACTCCTCATTGTAGTTGTGCAACTTTCAGCTGAAATCATCAAAGATTTTTTGGCACTAACCTTGAGATGAAAGGAATGAAGTGTATTTCCAAACATTAAAGATTACAAGTTATCGCAGGTTCCAGTGGATTGTGGATCTACTCCTGTATTACTTGAGCTAAGAGGATTTTTACTTCTGGTTACAGTTGGAAGTCCATATGGCCTTCATTCGCTGTAAGGCTAGAAGCATTACAATTTCAGTATAATAATTTCCATTGAGTAATACACCTAAAGTGTACAAAGATTTACCTACACTAATTACACAGCAAGAACATCTATATATTATTACCTGAAGATAGAGGTCCGACACACTTAATCTGCTCATAATTAAAGGAGCAGATTTGCCAGCACTGCCAGAAACTGAAAAGAGCTATGGTCACACCACATACAGGACTTATATCTTCTTGAGTTTTATGCTGAATTCTGTCAACAATGACAATAAAAAGAATTCAAATGCACCAGATAAAAAATACAGCATTAAAATATTCTGCCATGCATCTTAAAATGACAGGGCAGAACAAAATTACTGCAAAAATTAGATAAGCAAAACTAAAATAGCAGCCCAGACTTCTCTGTGGTCTTAATTCTGGACACTATTTCAGCATGTCCACGTCCTTTAGCCCTTCCACACTAAGCACAGCACTTTAGTACACAGTTAACTATAGGCCGTTGCCAAGTATTTCAGTGAACAGGAATGGATATCAGGGTTGAGATCCAACATAACAGAACAACAAAAAGAAACCAGCAGATACTCTGCACAAGACCTTGGGACTATCAAGCCAAACCATTCTCTCCTCTTTGTTTAGGCAGTGCTAAAAAGCCCTCTGTAAGGCATCTCACCAACTCATCAGGTCTTACCAACCACTATGACTGAGAACCACATCATATAAAGTGATTTTTAAACCTCCAAAACATCTTAAAAATCTTTAAATTTTTAAAAAATAAAGCTTTTTTTTTTTCACACTCATGTTTCCATGAGGACTCTCAAGTTCCAGAAAATTTCAAGACTTTTTCTGTAATTATCTCACAAATTTTCATTCCCAGTTCTACCTTCAGGTATGGCCTGGTCTACTCATAACTATTAGCCTTTAACCAGTTTTGTCGTATTCCTAAAAAGACCTTTCACTTGTTGTTTTTTCATTCCCCTGCTGGACAGTAACACGTTCCCTCCCGGTCCTTTTTCCCCGTGAGGTAAACACACCAAGGTCTTCTAATCTCCTCATAAAAACCATCCATATTTTCCCCCAAAAAACATTACTTCAGTTTGAATTCACCTTTCTTAATATAGGTGATCAGAACAGCAAAAACCCCTCTGTATGCTCATACCCAATCTTTAAGCCGAGACATGAGGCTCAGCTGATATATCTGAGGACTGGGCTTGCCACCTTCTCGGAAGCATCCCTCGGATGGCTCAGATGTATCCTGAAACTGATGAGGGAATCTTGGTTCCTCTCCTCCTCTGCTATATCCTGCCATTGAGCTTATCAGAGAAGTTCTTTCTAGTTGCCCCTCTGAGCGACTAACCTTGCACATTTTGCTATTGAATTACAGCTCTTTTCTACTATTTCAGTCCTCTAGGTAACACAGATCTTCCTGCATTATACTTCGATCCTCTCCATATTGACAAAACCTCCAATTTTGTCTCATTACCACACTGCCACTTTTTATGCCTTTGTCATTACTAAAGCTATTAAGGAAAGGTATGGGCAGAGGAACTGGTTACCAGAGGAAAAGCCAGAACACATCATTTACTCTTCAGCAACTGCCCACATGCACCCTCCTACCTTTAATGAAAGAGAGGAGCTGTCTCCTATTTATCATGGGGTACCGAGGGGCAAGTGTGTTCAGAGAAATAGCTATTGCACTTAAGCTGTAAACTCATACTCTAGCCCATGACAGTCATGACAATTGATTAGGTCTCCTTAATCTGTCCCTAATGATCCCTCAAGGCTTCAGGGTACCTCCTTCCAGCCCGACGATCCCCTTTAAGCACAAGCCATCACATTATTATCTTGCCCTCAGTCAGCTCTTTACCTATTTTATAATCCTCATCCCCTCTAGTGCAATTAGTAAATTCCAGTGGAGCGCTATGCTAGATGCCTTACTGAAGTCCAAGCAGATTTGACCTACCTTACTTCCTATCTAAGTCAGTCAGTTATTTTACTGAATAATGATATAATTAGATCTGGTAAATAAAAGCTGCATTTTAGCTCACTTAGCTTCATATCTTTTTTTAGACACTTTCCTTCTGAATTTATTCCAAACTACATAGTTGGGGTAAAACTCATGAAGCTGTAATTGTCCAAAACATTTTTTCTCTCCTTTCTTAAAATAGGTTTACACTTATTATTCTCCAGTCATATACTTGACCTTTTAAAATAATAGATAAAAATAATAGCTAACAAACTCTGATTATTTCATGCTACACGGATGATATTGTGCATGTTTTGTCCCTATGCATGATGATATTATACTTTTTGGATTTTGATTCTACCTCAAATGTGGATATTTCAGGTTCTTTTCTTTTCCCTTCGATATCTTAATCTGTTTAGTAAGATTAATTATTGTTCAAATTTTCACCCTGGGCAAAAACTGAAAAAATAAAAAAATCATTTTGCTTTTCAGCCATAGCTAAATCTTAACCCAATCTCTCTGCATAGAAGTACGGCTTCCTTCATTGTTCTTTTGTTAGCTTTTCTACCAATCGGCCTTATGCTATTTGTTTATTTGTTTTCATTTTCTGTGCAATGCCTAATTCAGTCTGACTTAAGGTAGTTCTCTCTCTTTCCCCACAGTTTTTCACCTTTCAAGTAGCTTGCTTTCCTGATCAATACCTTTCTCCATTCCCTGTGGATTCGCTGTTCGTTCCTTACGTCCTTTTTGATTCTTTTTTGCTTTATATATATGTGGACCTGGTATCCTTTCTAAACTTCTCTACTTCATACTTTAAGTGAGATTTTTCAGTTTTGACTTTAAAATATTCCCGAGCTCATCCATATTAAGTACGCTGAACTTTTCAGTCCAGCTGACTCCCCTAATTGGGTTCCTTAATGTCTTAAACAGTAAAAAACCTTACTTAAGCACCTGTTTTTATTTAGCTTCCATTTAACTTAAAAAGAATTCACTGCTGATCAGGATAGAATATTATTCTCCAAGACCATTGTTTTTGTAATGTTCTCACTACTCACACCAATTCATAATTTCTTGTTGGCCCATTGGTCACGTGGCAATCAGGCAGCTACCACACCCAGAAAAGAGCTGCACAGGCTAACCACTCATGTTAGGCTGGCTCCTTCAGCAGTGGCTGAAGTCTCCTTTAATAGCACAGTGCTACAGTTCCAGGCAACACTTGGTCTATTCAATAGGCTGTTTGTCCATTCTGAATCTAAGTGTGCTGATTACCACCTTTACTATTGCCGCCATGTGGAAAATAAGGTGTTTATTAGGTTTCTCAAAAATATATTTATTCCAAATGTGTTATTTTGTGCACCCTATTCTTTCCTAACAGTTTAACACAATGTTAGTATTTAAAGCCTTGCAATACCTTTATTTTAATTTTATTTTTTAATTTTCCTTGAGCAATTTTCTATCCGCTCCCATGGATTATGACATTCCAAGCCCAGGTTCTCTTTGGCCAGGTTTCCTTTATCTCTGTGTTGTCTGCTTTCACAGTTTGTGCCATGAAAATGTATTTTTTCGAGGTTCCTGCCCAGGTACCTGCTTTTATGGTCAAATACTCATATGGTCAAATATTATGGTCATAATACTTGACCATATTGACAACATTTGACCATAATACTGTTATTTTCAAATTCTCGTAAAAGGCACAGGTTTTCCGAGCCAAATAGACAATACTGTATTGACCCCCAGCTATTTCACCTGCATAAATGCTCCTTTTCTTCATAATGTCCATTTTTCTAAAGCCTGGCATTTCTTTATCTATACATTCAAGAGAACTATATGCCCATGAGAAGGGTTTCTATTTTTGAGTTTGTAGAAATCGCAGAAGGCTATTGGGATTATTTTTTCCTAGTTGGGGTTGATCCATCAGCAAAATAGTTTGTTCATGTACCTATTCATCAAAGTATTTGCTGAATGACCTTTGGTTTTGAATAAATGACTGCCACGCTATTTATTGTAAAACATCTCCACATTTGATACTCAGTTCCACAGTCTGAAAAACAAATTCCTGTGATCAGAAGCTCGTGCTCCAAAGCCAGAATTGTTTTCCTCAGATGAATTGGTTAGCTGTCATTAGTATTGCCAGCAAACTAAATACACTAGAACAACAGCTGCACATAAACAAGAAACAAAGTTTTAGTTAAGAAATTAAAAATATTGAAAATATTTTCAGAAGCATTTTATCAGATCTGGTTTTTTTATATCTATCTCTTTTGATCCAGCCTACATCCAGAATGCACTGACAATCAGAAACAGTAATGAGAGAAAAAAAATTCAGTAGCTAAAACACCCCAACATCTAATCCGTTCAGGAGGAATGGTGTTTTGAAGAAAGAGCCTAGAGTTAGAAACTATATTCTGTTTATTTTCTTTAAACGATTTGGACACATTTATAATAAAAGAATGCATTTTTTCTCTATTAAATTAATTTAGGTAAATTAATTATAAACCAATTATCTGAGTTTTTATGTCATGCAGGAAGTGTCATTTATATGCCAGTTGTATGCAAAGAGAGAAAAGGTTGCCCTCTTAATTTATTGTAATGCATGCAACAATGAAACATGATTTAATTGAAACAAAAGACAAGAGGATAAAAAGAAACTTTTTTTTTTCCTGAAAAATCCAAAGCATTTGCATGTAAGGCCTTGAAGCATTTCCATATTATAAATTATATATTTATATGTAAATTGACTTCTGGCTTCTGTCCAGAATATTTGCCAAATTGAATTCTAGATTCTGCTGTCTTTACCTTCACTGAGTTGTGATCTATGCCCTGACTATTCCTATAGATTTCTGCAGCTTCGCATAACTTAAGCTACCATATGTAAGCTACATGTGAAGGTAAAGGGTTTTATAAAAAAATGGGTGCATCCAGGAGCTGCCTACTCCCCATCGGAAAAATGAAGTGCCCCACACCTGAAAAGCTGATGCGGATGGTCGAACCTTGGGATAAAAACAAAAGGTTTGGACCGTTTTTCCAATCTCAGAAAGATTTTCTCTGTTAAAAAAGACCCCTTTCACACTGACGTGAATCCATGATGGCTCTCAATTAGTGTGGCTTTGAGGAAGAAATGGTACAGGGGAAGAAAATAAAAAATCCTGGTGTACTTAAAATATCGCAGGGATTGATAAGGAATACTGTAACGACTGAGCAAAATAGTGATCCCTCATACAAAATGGACACAACTGCAGGAGGGAAGGAGATCACTCAAAAGTAGCCAAAAATGTATTTCTTTAGCACAGGAATCCCAGACTGAACCAAAGGAATATTTTCTGAATAAACCAGTTCATATCTTCTTAACTTCAAGGTCAATTAATTGTTTTCTGGCAAATTTATTTCATCAGGAAATTCCTGACCAGCCTCTACATATGAGCCTTAGTTCATAACCATCAGTAATAATCATACTTCTGGAAGGACAAGTGGTTTAAATGGCTCAATTCTGATTCCACAAGATGACTCATCAAGTTAAAGGTGACTTGCTAATAAGGGCTATAAACTTCAATATCAAGGAACTGTAGGAAGACATATAGCAGAATACGCTTTACCATTCCACTTAAAAAAGGCAAAGACATGTATTACTTAATGCTTTATCGTCAGTGGAAAAGAAGTCTTTGGGGAGATGACAAAAATGTGGAAACGTGAACAATAATGCACTTGGTCACAATTTTGCAGTACTTACCTTTCCCAACTATTTCCTATAACGAGTAATTTCTAAAATATTTATTTTGTTGATTATTGATGTATATTTTGCTTGCATTACTTCTCATAAAATAACTCCTTTAGGCTGTTCTCTTTTGGGGTTCTTGTTTGCAAAAACAAGAGAGAAAGAAGGATTTTCCTTTGCTTAGAAAACCCTAGAACTCCACCTAAAGATCTCAAGTTTCAAAGGAAAAGATTTCCAGGTGAACACAAACCCTCTACCCTGAGGCTTTAAAAAAAAAAAAAAAAGCCTCAACCAGTGGTTTTCTCTTTGGAAATGCCACCGCAGCACATTATAAGACCTGTAGTCAGGCACCTCATGCTGCCACTCTTCTGTTTGGGTTGGAATCCCTATCACTATGTTTGCCTCCACCATGCTACAGATAAGAAAGCAGTCACATATTGCAGGACAGCACAGAAATACCTGAGCAAGGCTAATGTATGAGTAAATGAAGCTTTGCAGCATATTATCCAGAGGGAGTCCCACACTTTTTCTGGAGCCTGGGCCACCTCAGATAGCTCATGCTACCTCTACAGTGCATCATGAAAGCCCATGGGATCACCAAGTCCATAGAGCAAGAACAGAGATGGAGGTACCAAAGCAGCATTTCCAACTAAACAATTTCTTATATATGCCAAAAGTTGAAATTTTCCCCTAGAAAGAAAATGAATCTCCAGCCAAATTCTTGTTTCACAATTTGGAGGTATAGATACAAAAATCTGACACTGATTGATAGAGTTGATACTGCAGCAGTGATGCAGGAAACAGGAAAAATGTTAGTTTGGTGTCACATAAAACTATTAACAACAATATTTTGCACATACCAAGTCTGATACAAAGTCTGTTCGTTTCCTTATGTAGATTTCAGAGCATAACTTTATAAAAAGCTTTGTTCCAAAAGGCTACAATACAAGCAGTCCTGGTTGGACCAGTATCACAGAGTCCCATAATACGATTTTACAGCAGAAGTTAAGGCAGCTGTAGTTCTACTTTTCAAATATTCCAAGGGAAAGATAGAAGCTCTTGATAATGACTTAAGATAACACATAAATTCTGATTTTAAACTATCACTTTCTATTTTGGAATATGTATTTGCTTCAAAAATGGGCTTTGGCTCATTTGAACAAAAAGCCTTCAGCTTGTTATACAGAACAGGGAGTGGGCTGTATCATGAAGTTCATACACAGTAAATCTGGACTCATGTTTTAGTGCTGGGCTACCTATGAGCTCAGAGACACAGCTGATCTCCTTCAGTCTGGAGTCCCTCTTGGACTGTTAGTAAATAACTAACTGTTCCACTTAGGCAGGTGCTTTTACAAGGCAGATTATAATTACATCTACGCTGTGGTTGCAACAAGAAAAACACAGTGCCTCAAAACCTTAAAATTAGGAACGACTTCAGGTTCAACCAATTTGTTTTAAAATGTGGACTACAGCAAAACTAGAATTCCCAATAAAATAAAATATCACAGCCACCTAGTATAATTAAAGCGGCTGAGCCAAATGATTTACTGGTTAACTATATAATTCCCTCTGGATGGGAATACATCTGATCTGTAGCCAGCAATGCTTCATACACCGTTCCTCTCTCTGGAGTTGAAAATAAATATCTCTGTTGCTTTTTTGGGAGGTTACAATCTCTTGCAAGCCAGTAGGTTGCTGCCACTAAACAGAAAAGGGGAAACCCTGTCAATGAGAGTTTTGCTATTGCTTTCAGCTAAGCCAGGACTTCATTCCATGTGTTTCACCCATTCTTAAATTTTAGTAACTCTTATCTATCTTTAGAAATTTCAATGGCAAAAAAACCACATGTGTCAGGCATGTAAATCTAGAAGCTCGGAATCTGGGGTGAAGGGAGATGAGGTCTGGAAAATTGGTTCCACATTCACCAATATATTCTCAGCCCTGCTATGGAAATCTCCAACATGTTAGTGCTTGATTCTACCTCTCCCCAATGTCAAGTGCAACATCTCTTCAGATTTCAGCAGGAGAATGCAGTAACAGGCACGCAAAAATGAGTGAACTCTGCCTTTTTATGCTATCCCTCATAAATCACCTTTGTCTGCATAAGGCCCGAGGCTAAGTCCATTGAAACCAGTGTAAGCCTTTTTACTTTGGATCGAGTCCATTATCTCTGCTTCTCCCGCTCCTTTTTCTTTTGGCTGAAATGTCACGTCTCACTTAAGCACTACGAGGGTGGCCAACTGAAGAGATGGAGCCAGCAACAGGAGTGTCATGAGAATACATGAATGAGATATGTATATTCATAGAAAGATTAATTTTCAAGCAGAATAGCAGAGTGAAGACACACCAGTTGCTCTTACACACTGATAATTTACACATTTTACACATTATTACTTTGCTGTTCTACAGCAAAAATGTAGTTACTATAGCAACTGGTTTGTCATATGATCAGAATGCTATTTTTAATATCACTCAAAGATACATATTAACATGCATAATATACGGACGGCTTATGAGGGCTGAAAATATATACACTAACATTTTTAAGATTATAAGGGATAATTCTCGCTAATTTCTTTTACTGTTGGCATTTTTTATCAGGCTATGTAATTAAAGACTGTCAAAGAGTGATGGAGTAAAACTGTCCTTACAGCTCCTGGTGAACTCATCCAGTTTTTTCTTTGTGGTACAGGAGATTAGAGGTGCCTATCAGGTTCAAGGCTCCTGCGAGAGTCCCAGGGCACTGCCAAGGTTTGGCTGGATGTTACCAAGGGGTTTGGCTCTGGAGTATCTTTATCATCACCTATCACCTTCTTCTCTTCCCTTTTTGTACCATGCTCCTGAGTCAGCTTATTTTTTTTGGATGACCTATGTCAAATGAATCAAGAAGACATCTTAAAGCATCAGTTTGTTTTCTCAGTCTAACATATTAAATGTTTCTGGGAAGACATAGTCCAGCTGCAACAGACACACATAAGACATTTCCCAGTATCATAGCACCCCCAAAGTCCCAGGCACCAGGGACCCGATATGACACCTTTCTCTTTGCTGCTAACCTGAATTTAGCACATACTGGATTTTCAGTCCAGTGGTCAAAGTGAGTGTATGAAAAGGGGATGTTCAGGCAAAAGATAATTTTAGAATGGTGGTTGGAGGGGGTTTTACACTTCTGCTCCTTGTCTCATTGACTATATTAATCACAAATTTTTGGCGGTGTGGGGGTGGGGAGAACTTTAACTGGATTTGAAACTCCTATTCTGGGAGCAGAATACCCATGCACTCATTTGCTGCAACCCAGGGAATATACTCACAGCAGAGCTTCTCAGGTTGCACCAGCTTGCAGTTTGTTTTGGAGGCCAATGCAAAGCATTCCTGTTGCTCTATTGAGCCTTAAACTATTTAAGATTGTAACTGGTTAGGGAGGGGGAGGTCTCCCAATTCAAATTATTTCAACCTTTTCACTCCCTGTGGAGACTTAACATGTTGTCAAGCCCCTCTGAATTGAGTTGATGCAGGCTTAGATGGTTTCTGCTCCAATATGTAGGTTTAACCTTACAGCTCCCTTAACACAGAGCTCCATCTATACCATGCCCTATAGCCTTCAGCAAAGTTGCCCATATTGCAATTCTGAACTCTCAAAGGTAACCTTGAAGTATAACTGAGGTTCTTTCTTGCCATAGGAAGCTTATAAGAATCAGTCTGCATGTCACTGACTTATGGATAGCAGAGAGAGGTGACAGATTCAGAGCTGCCAGAAGTCAGGAAGGAGGACTTGTGGTGTTGCTTTTGCATGTCTGAGCCCAGACGATCAAGTCAGTTCTCAACATCATGCAGAAGAAAAGTGCATCTGTCTCTCAGCACATTCATGTCATCCATGGAGCCTGTGGTACGTTGTTGATGCTGCAGCCAGAGCTCTTGCTGACTGGGTGACTGCATTGCTGGTTGGCTGGTGTGGGCTGAAATTATTCTCAAATTGACCCAAACTTGAGTCCCAAAGGAAAGTATCTCTCTCCTGGTGTCATACTGTTGCAGCAAGTCCACCACAAAGTATACAGTTTCTAGGATGCCCACCAGTAGTTTTCACATGAAAAAGTGCTTGTGACGCAAAGAGCCTGAATGAAATTATCCCCTTACCTGACTGAAGAAGGGTCCAAAAGCCAGCATCCCAAAAGATTTGGGATCATAAGGAGGTTTGCAGTTAAAAAAGCTTTACCTTATCCAGTAGCTAAATGGGTTGGACAAGTGAAAAAGATCTTGCTGTAGATAGTGGCCCTGATATCTTGCCATGAGGAATTTATACATAATTATTTGTGCAGGAGGACAGAATCACAATGAATGCCTTACATAAATCCCAGTAATGATATAAATCAAAACTGCTATCATATAAAGATCTGTTTCTGTTCCTATGCTATTATCATGGTATACAATAGAAAGCTTCATTATCTATTTACATCAACGCTTTCACAGGCCAGAATGCTTTTTTGCTTTTTGTTGCCATTATGTTGTATTATGTGTGGCAATGTCATAGCAACCCAAGATAATACTGTAGGGCAACAATGTAATATTTTCTGGGTTTTGTTTTTGAGTGAGACAGAATACAGCTACCCGCTCTATGCAAGCAATCCACGTATACCAAAGATTTAACGCAATGAGTAGCAATAGACAAGCCAACATTACTTATTGCAAGCAAACATTTTTCTCCATTACATTCCAAAAGTTTAAAATAACTAAAGGTTACAATTACAGCATTGCAAAGGTATGAGCAGTGTACAGAGCAGTGTAGTTCACAGGTTTGGTGTATGTCACCACGCACTTATTCACATTTGATCTAATTGAACATACGTCTGAGATGACTGGGCAACAATGATGTATCTACAGCATCTGAACTGGGTCAGGTCTTGGATTAATAGGCTAAAGGCTGAGAATAACCTTAGGATATGTTTATCTGGCATCCACCACAGCAGTACTATTTGTAATTGGAGTTGGCAAGAATAACTAATCAATATGTGCAAGCAGAGTAAAGTGACATTTTAGTCACCTGAGACAATGAGTTCAGAGTGACTTCTCTGAGATATGCACTGATTACCGTGCCATGACCTTGGTGGAATAATGTATTTAGGCAATCAGGCACAGAAACAAAAGAAGAGTTATCATCAACCGAAGTACCAAACTTTCCTCCTGCTGGACTTAGCTTGCGCCTCGAAATCTCTCTGTACTCTGGGGTTGATGGAACTTACCGGAGTTCAGCTTGTCAATATATTGGGATGCTCACCACAGAGTGCACATCACTAGTGGTTTGTTTTTGTTCTTTGTATCTAAAAATGATATACAACAAGACAGTTCACATTAGCAGAATACACTCTGTGGTAGGACACTTTGCATTAACTTGACTACTTTCTTTTTTTCTTCTTTATAAAAGATATTTTCCCATGCTGCACTAACTTAGTTGCATTGGAGGGGATGAGATGACAACCATTTTGCAAACTCTGACATCTAGTTGCTATGCACAAAAACTAGACATATAAAAAGATTTAAATATGGTTTTATAAGCAGTAATAGAAGTGGTCTGTCAATGAACAGAGAAAAAATATATATATACCATTGGTGTTTGGATTAAGCATTGTTAAGACCGACATATGTAACTACTGACCTGATGTTCAGATGTCTGGGAGGAGGCAAGAAGCATACCTGGGCAAACAGGTAATGACTGAAGGAGCTTCCTAACCCAAAATAGAGAAATATGCAAATCCCCGCAAGAATCTAACTTACCTGGATGCCAAAGCTTTGCTGACCCCTGTGTGTGTGTAGGAGTGGATAAGGATCAGAGAGAGAAAAAGAATGTGCTTGGAGGCAGAGGAAGCAGCTTTGGTTATAGCCAGAATTAGGATTACAGTAAGGTTCTGCGGAAAAACCCATCTAGATCACAGGGTGCTGTCTGAGACAGGCTTAAAAGTACAAGTAAGAGAAGACAAACTGAACCCCCCAAATAATCTGGAGTCATTTCATCCTCTCGTGCTTGTGGCATGGGATATAGACATTTTCTTGTAAAGAGAACTACAAGTAACTTACCTGACTAATATGACTTTTTTTTTTCTTAACTGCCATGGTCTGCAAGATGTCCAAAGTGCTGGAGAGTTTCTTGGATTAAAAATGGAAATACATTTTATAAATATAGTTGAGCCACGAGATTATTTCACAACCATTTAAAAAGTGCTCATTTTTGTAGTGCAGATGAAGCCAGAGTTAATTAACACTAGTCACTGGAGACAGCAGTAACTCACATTTTTTTTTTGTTTGTGCTAAGTGGATTGCAATTACTCCCCCAGTAATACTGTGATAACAAAGTTTAATACACAGAAAAAGTATTAACAGCATCAACAATGCATCATGGGAGAGCAGAAACTTGACGAAAAAGAAAGTAATGCTTTTTCATTCAGATCTGGGAAGAAAAAATTTTTCCTAATAAAGAAATGTATTTTCAACATTGTTTTCTAAACTCAGAAAGATTGTAAAGATTCAAAACCAGAAATCGTAAATAAGCCTTAAATACTTTTATAATTACATACATCTGCCTTATTTTATACAGATGTTTATGATTAGGAATGCATTATTAGAACAAGCAAAGGTCTTTTCTATCTATAAGCAAGCAGGGCCACAGTTTCAGGAAAATGAATAAAACCAATTTATTGTCCCTGTAGGTTTGTTGAAGGGGTTTTGAGGGTTTTTTTGGGGTGTTTGTTTTTTTTTTTTTTATTTCTGGTACTTCATCTCAACACAGTTTGCTAGCAGAGCTTAAAAATAGCCTAGTTCCATCCCATCAAGTCTTAATAATACTGTTAAAGAACAAGATATAAAGCATTGCTGAGAATACTCATGGGAATGGCTAAACTATTCCACAACAGCACAGTATGGACACTGTAAGTGCAAGGCTATACAAAACCCAGGGTTTTCATTATTGTCTCTATGAAGTTGTGAGTAATGCTACCACTGTCCTCCAGATCAAGTTGGAAAATGAAACTAGACTTTCAGTTCACTCATCTTGGTAAATTAAATTCAATATATCACAAAAAGATAACAGTAGGTTGCTCTATTTAGTTCAACATGCAGTACAAGTCTCTTAAAAATACCACTGTAGGTAAAATCTGAAGTCTACAGGATACAAAATGCTTTAGATTTGTAACTATTTTGCAATAATGTGGCATTTTGTTTTCCAAAGGACTGTTAGAGAGGCATGCTGTAAAAATCCAGAGATGCTGCCAGTAATTAGGCAGCTGGGTGGCCTAGAAATCTTCTCCATTACACTTTTGTTTCCTTGCCAGTTCTTCATGTTCTTTCCTGAAAGAATGTTTTGTTTTTGTTTACATAGCTCTTGTAGGCAGAATGAATAAACCTTTTTTCCCCGTGCTTGCCAGCCTTCACTGATACAATATCGGCTTCTCCATTTATGGGCTTTGGACAGGCATTTCAGAGTATTTGGTTTGACCAGAAATCAATTTTTATGTCACTAAAAGAAAACATTTTCATAGCAGTCAAAGATTTTGAACTCTCGGTCAGGTAAAACTGAAGATGTAGTTTACATGCATTTTAGAAAAAGAGATCTAGATGGAAACCTTAGTTAAACAGAGTCAGGACCAGTTGGGTGCCTTCTAAAAGGAAACTCCCTATGGAAAAAACACCTTTCCCTGCAAAAATCCCCAATTTCCCATCTCCCTCCTTCCTTCTACACCATCTTTTCACTGTAAGTATTATGTCTGTTCTGCTGAGATATTTATAATCTCCCCGTTCAAACCACCCCTTTGGGGCTCTCAGGCTAAGCAGGGCAACCAGGCAATGGGAACTCTCGAAAGAGAAGCAATTTCATTTGCTGCCTGAAATATTTTGGCAGAGACTCATTGAGCATGCAGGGAAGAGATTAGTCAACTGCCTAAGATGTTTGTGATGTTAACTTCTGCTTAACTATCCAAGTATGTGGTCCTCAGTGAAGGCAATAGCTTCAACAATTCAAAATTCAACAATTTATCTTGTTTCTTTGAATAGCAGAGATTAAAATTTTTAACATATGGGACACTTTTTTCTTCCCATTGTCTGACATGAAAAAAAAAAAAACACAAAAAGAAATGGAGAATGGGATTTATGTCTAATTTTCAGAATAATTATTCTCCTTTGGGCGGAATCTAATTGCAGTGCCTTTCAAAGCAAGGGGAGGAAGTTTCAGAAACTTACAAATTTTAAATAGAAATACTTTTTAAATATAGTTGTCTCTCAATCAATAGATACTAAAATAAACTGTACAAAGAAATAGTTATTAAAAATAGATATTAACATAATAGAGAAAATATAAATATAAACAATTATAAAAAGCAAGAATCGTGTAGCCAATTTCATTGCAAGATCCCCCGAATATGTTAAAGATTAAAAAGGTCACTGAATGTTGTTACACTCAGAACTTTAAGTTTTTACTGTATAGAATAATATATACAATATAAGAGTATAGCAATGCCGCTATAGAAACCTTAACTCTCTCATTACCATATGCTTGTAATGTAACGTATTCTGCTAAATAATATGGTTTTATATTCACCTGGAACAACTACTAGAAAAATCAATACAGTTTTTGACATTAGATTTTGCATTTCATATCACTTCTCATAGATACAGTCCACTATTTAACATTTTTAGACATTTTCAGCTCCTCTTCTGAAATGCTCTGAGCTTCTTTCTCTGACGTATTTCTGGAAGTTTGAGAGCAAATAAAAATAAAATTTTCCACATTTTTAAGTGGAATCAATGTTATTTCATAGCAGATGAAAATTAAATTTTCTAAAGAGATTCCTTCCTTTGCCACAAACATCCTACATTACTATATTCAAGTCACTGAGTCTATTTTTCTGTGTTCCTATAGATAGCAAAAGATACTTCTATACTTGCCAACTGCAATGTTTTGTTCTTCTGAAATCTATGAAAACCTGGAAAGAGAGTGAACACAAAAATATTAACTATCCATTTTCTTTTGCACCCATTTTCATAATGCCCACAACCCATATCCAGAAAACTTTGGGTTTGAAATAGGAGATACTCTGGGCATTAGTTTTAGAGGAACTTGTAAGTGGACCATAAACTTTATGGTGTATAATAAGCAGAAGTCTGGAGATACCTGCACTTGCTTAGTATAAGGCCAAAATTATTTTTTAATTCCCACATGTAAATCCTTCACACTGCTGTGTTGACCTCCAAGAGACACAAGTGCAACTCCTGTACCCAGCAGAGCTGAGGCTTCCCTTGCACAGTGGCCATCCATCCCTACTGGCAAGGCTCAACCTGAGCCAGCTGCCACCTTGCACACAAGGGATGTGCTCTCCTTCAAGGCAGTTCACCGCCTGGATAAACAATGCTGCTGTTTGTTTCGACAGCTTAAAAAAATGCCACTGTATCACTGATATGCCACTGAACATGTCAGGAGCTAGGCCATTTCACTGTGCTGAAGTGCTTTTCCTTTTATTGCCAGGCCTATAACAAGATTATTGAAATGATTCAACAATAGTCAAGCTGCAGCTATAGATACTTGTTGAAAGTAAATAATAAAAGCATTTTATCAGAATTGCTGTCATTTTCCTGTTGAGGGATACATCTGTTTCATAAGTACATTTTTATGTGTGCCTGCCTTATGTGAACCTGCTCTAATTTAGTTACACTGATAGGTACAGTTGTAGCTTTCTTTCTAACAATATTAACAGATGAATAGGGCAGTCATTTTCAGGCAGCAATTTGCCACGGCTACAGTCAAAGTGGATTGGTTTGAGATTGCAACCTAGTAAGAACAGGGGTTTTTATTATTATTGTTGCAGTTTGGGTTTTTGTTGTTGTTGTTGATGTTTTGTTTGTTGTTTTTTTTTAAAAGCAGAAACTGTTAGCCATGCAGTAATTTGAGATAAAAATTCATTGCAAGGAAAACTAAATGGGGGTCAAAAACATTCTTATGAGAAAACCAGTGGTAAAGTACAGCCTACAGATACAGAAATGTACAGAGGACATCACCTCTCTGTGTCCTGAGTACTGTCTAGAAATGGAAACCCTGATCAAGCAACGCAGCTGTCTGACATACATACAAACAGGAAGGGCCTTTTTTAGAAGATGACAGTTAAGGAGAACTATAAAGCAAGTGGATGCATCACTGCATTTCTGTGTGAGGAGAGGAATCTGTGCCTGTGCATGGAGATGCAGGGAAAATACGTAGTATTTTGAAAACAAAGTGTTTCTGTATTCAGACTCAAACCTAGCTAGATAAGTCTAGATGCTGTTGTTCAAAATAGCTATCCCACAAACCCTATCCAAGCACTATCAGCACCTAAAGGTAACTAACCTCCACCCCAGAAATGTCTGTCCAGCTTTGCTGTCAGGTAGGTTTCAACCTGACCAATTTCAACCAGCTTTAACTGACAAACAACGGTCTCAAATACATGGAGTTCCACCTAGAATTTGGTGACTTGACAGAGGCAAGAGACCTGAACGAACATCCCCACCTAAAGGAAAGTTAGGGTTCAGGCTCATAGGTTCCCCTCTCTGCTTGACCTCCTGGCTAGCTAGCCAAAACTCTGCCAGTTTGGTTTGGGACAGGCTTTCCTGCCCCTGCCTGGCCCCCAAGATCCCTACACCCTACCCTTAGCCCAGGACCCTATTTCAGTCCCCCAGGACCATCAGTCTCTGCCCCAGAGACACTGCAGCAGGGCTGGTCTTCAGCTCCACACAGTCTTGCCCTGCCCAGCCCTGATCCAGGCCCATCTCACACATCTCCCACACGCCCATCTCCTGGCCCAGCCTCGGCATGTCCCTGTCCCCACGGTGGTGCCCGATTACTGGGGCTGGGACTGCCAAGATCCCCTATCTCCACCTTCCAGATCCTTTAGGCACTGAACTTGCAATCCTGCAAACACATAAAGATATCTTTATATCTAATCCCATGTGCATGTACTAGAAGTTCTCAGACCTCTCCCTTCCAGGGGTATAAGTAGGGAAATGCCTTATTGCTTGAACGCCCACAAGGAAAGCCTCACAGAGCTTTTCACCTAGTGCTTTCCTCATGGTAATCTTGCAAGGGAAGGAACACATTTCATGTAAGTCTTCACCAACACACTTTATTCCATCATCCTACGTTGCATTAGGCACCAGCATCCACCACCCTGCATCTGTGTTCAGTGGCTAGTAAGTCAAGGCAAAGAGGAATTATGAATAGCTCCAGATGATCATCTGTGTTTCCTTCTCAGTGAAGCAATGGTTCTAGTGATACCCCTGCCCCAACACCTCACCCCTTTTGCGTGATAAGAGGCACAAGGAGAAAGATGGCCATAAACAAAATAATTTTCTTGATAAATAAATAATGACTTGTTCCTGGGTCAAGAGGCTCAAAAGGTTAAATATATTGAAAACGAAAATGAAAATAAACTGATAAACATTAAGATAAGACAAACACTGAATAAACAGCTTTTCAGCATGCAAATTTCCACTGTAACCACTCTATAGGTGTCAGAGTGTTTAACCCAAGTTAATTCTCCCTAATTTTCTACGTGCCTGTTCTCGGCTTGCAAAATCCAGGTAATGGGAGACCACTGCAGCCCTCTTTCTTTCAATTTGTGAGTAACCAGGAAAAAGAGCCTGGTCATCCTCCAGAGAGGTTGGGTTCTGAACAATATTGCAACCTGGCAATAATGAAATACCTTCATCCTCTTTAGTGTTTGCACTTGACAGTGAAATTCAAAAACTCTCCATTGCTGGAACCTGGAAATCTCAGTGTGCTTCAATATCAATCACCACTGCTGTCCCAAGAACAGCTTTTGGAGGAAACACAGGCAAAGTCTGCCTGTCCCCTCTCCTGTGCCTGAGCAATATGGGGCAGTGAAATCTTACAGGGTAAGGGAAAGAGCAGGACTGCAAAGACAGCTTGGACTCTGTCAGAAATTCTCTTTTACCAACATTTTTTTCAGTTCCCTTGGTTCTGCTTAGAAAAATACTACTTTCCCTCATATTTATCTCCATCTTCCTCTCCTTTTAAATAATTGCAGGAAGGAGGTTAAGCAATCTACCCTGAGGGAACCCCTAAATCAAAGGTTACCTTCAGGGCTATTTCTTTAGATTTATTTCCATAAAAATATACAATGGAAACAAGATATCTATTCTGCAACATAGAGGAAGGGAGAGCTGCAGCCGTATGAGCTCAGAGACCTGGCATGATGCAGGCTTCAGAGGGAAACCGCCCCCCCCAACCCTCACTCCAGAGCACTGAGGAAGAAATGAGCCCCTCCCTGCTCCCCCCAAGTCCTGCCTGTGTTCAGCTTTGCGGGAGCTGGCAGGAGCATCGCTGTGGGCTTCTGCAGAGCCAGAACTTCTGCCCAGGATATGAGATTCAGCACAGCGCTGTTAAACACATCCTGAAAATCTGCCACTTCTGATGAAAAAAATGTTGGAGGTGGTTTCTCCCTTCTCCTCCGCAGTGGAGGGAAGCTCTTTGCACCATTTGTAATCCAAATATCTTCTTCAAACAAAATATTTCCCTCATGAAGCATCTCAGCCAAAAATCTGGAGGAAGCCTTGGTACAACTTTCCCTCTGAGATGACAGTCCTTACTGGAAAAATAAGAGAGTGTAATTCTGTGACTGGGGAAGACCTTGACATCAGCAATGTGGGATGCTAGAGTGGGGAAGGGAAAATATTAGTTGAAATGCTATTGTTTCTAAAATAAAGACTGGTCTCTGTACTTATTAGCCTTTTTTAAAGAACTGAAGAAGCACTCAGATTTTTTTTTACGTATACATATGTGTAGCTAGATAGATAGATAACTTACACAAATATATTATGTATGTTAGGTATTAAAAGCCTAAACAGAATCATAGAATCATTAAGGTTGGAAAAGACCTCTAGAATCATCAAGTCCAACTGTCAACCCAATGCTACCATGCTTCCTAAATCATGCCCTGAAGTGCCACACCTACACATCTTTTAAATACCTCCAGGGATGGCGACTCTACCACCTCTCTGGGCAGCCTGTGCCAATGCCTGACCACCCTTTCAGTGAAGAAGTTTTTCCTAATATCCAATCTAAACCTCCCCCGACGCAACTTGAAACATTTTCCTCTCGTTCTATTGCTAATAACTTGGCACAAGATGCTGTAGAAGTTTGTTGATTTTACCCAGAAACAGTAGGCTAAGATCCTTGAGGGCATGGACTTTTCTTCTCAGTCATACAAAGTTTAGCACAAGGAGTCCTGGATAATACCAGATATTCCTGGGCAGCACAGTGGTATAAAAGGTAGCAGCTTACCCTTCTTGTCCCAGTCCACTTCTTCTTATCACTTGGGCTGGTAAAGGCATTCCCATCTTTTCTTTCTAGTTACTTCTCAAAGCTTTTCTGCTCTTGCATTCAGATAAACATGTCATCAAACTAATGAAGAGAATTTGCAGTGCTTTGGAAACCCAACTCCATTGGGCTCTCCGCTTATGGTTGTCATACAGACAGCTGCTTGTCCTTTTCTAACTGAGGTGGTCACACTCAAGAGACAACAAATACAAATGTTGAAGCTTTCCACCTCTTCTGAAGTAAGAATTTCTCTAAGTCTGCTGGCCTGTGAGCAGCAGAACTAGCAGAGCCTTTTGTCCTAAACACATATGCCCAACAACCCACACTTACTCTCATAATGACCACAGACCTTCCCACAATACCCCCAGTTCCTCGTTCAAATCCTCCCAGTTATTACCAGGTCCCATACCCATCAGCTGGATGAATCAGTAGTAGCTTATGTGGTGGCTTTTTGTGAAATAGGCATGCAGGAATTTGTTGAGGAATACAGCTCTGTTATTTTGCTGGTCAGCTACAGAGCACATGGCTGCTGGGCTTACGCTCCAGACACGCTCTGGAGGTATTAATTTTGGCTGTCCTCTTCTACCTGCTTGGTGATTTTCATAGATTTGGTGCATTCCTATCTTTGAATTCAATTTTGGTAGAAATTGGTAAATGGGTTCGAAAAGTCAGGGGAGAGGAGAGGACTAAGATTTCACGAATGCTTAGGTCCTTTCACATAAAGCTAAAACTGCCTACTCTTAAAAAACATATTTTAAAAGACATTTTATCCACCAAATTTTCCATGCAAGTGGTTAATGTGCCACAAGGAGCAGAAAATCTGGAAAAAGATGTTTTCAGACTACTTTTCTTGGGCCCAGCGTCTGTTTTTTCATTTCCACATTAAACAAAAGAGCCAGTCATATGTAGGTTAATAAAGTGAACACAAGGGAGATGTACCTCCAAATTGGAGCCAGACGATGAATAACATAGCAGGAATGTACTTAAACCTCGGTACCAGCTCGTGACAAGGTCTGCTCTCTGTCTTAGCCCTTGGATTTTGGAAAAAAGCTTCAGGAGCTAAGAGAAAAACTTTCAACCTGACAAATACTCCTTGGATGGAAAAAGGCTCCTGTTTTAATTCAGCACAGATGTGACTTTTAATTAAAGCATTATGACTTTCCAGCTGCATGGATGATACAAACCTTTTTAAAGGAATAGATGACTCAAAATGCTTTATTTTCACTGCACCATTATGCTTGACCTTTGCTGGGGTACAATCCTAAAACCAGCTACAATGCTGTTTATGGTTACCTGTCTCTTATCCAGTCTAATCTTGGGAGAAACAGGGCAGACTGACTCCTGATATATGAGAAAATAGAATAGCTCATACCTCCTGGCTGGGACCCAGCACTTTGCAGGATTAGGTGCTGGGTGAGTATAGATGCCAATGGTAAACAAGGAGGAGAAAAACTAAATGGACTAGGCAGCTAACACCAAAGAAATACTGGGTCACATTAGCACAGAGTCACTAGATAAGGCTGAAAACTAGGTCAATGTGAGGAACGCTGGGAGCTTTTTCTACAGCAGTCATTCTCCAGAAATTAAGCTGGATCTAAGGGCTGGCTGTTTGGCTCACATTCAGACACCTGCTTCATGCAGGCACAGGGGTAAATTGTAAACTTAATTTCTTCCCTTTATTTCATGTCTTAAGTCTACTGGGCAAGAGACAAGACAGATACTTGTGTAACAAGCTTTTTTTATATTTAGTCAGGTAGCATCATCTTCATCTCACCTAACTTCTGTCTGATCAGAAGAGAGTCTGCCTCCACAGAGCAGCATCTCTGCGGGTAATTCACCACACATACCCTAGGATGGGATAAATCAGCTCCTAGAGAGAGCCTGTCTCTTTCCACATAAAGAAGCCCAGACTAGACAGTTTTCAGATAGCCATTAAGGTGCAGCAAATCCCACCCTTATTATATATGACCCCAGTGAGTAATTTAAAAAAAAAAAAAAGCCAGAAAAATAATGAAGATCAAGCAAATCTTTTCCATCTCATGGAACAAGCACTATTGTTCTAAACACACAACTTAAAGTTACTGTTAATTAAGCCTGTTTGGTCCATCTTCTTTCTCGCTATTGCTTCTGTATGCGCATAATTCTCCTGATTTATTTCAGATTTGTTCCCCTATATGGAAGAAGAAATCAAACCCCTGTGGTCAACATTTTCTTTCAACCAACATGCCCTGGACAGACACTGCACTCGTCTGGCCCTGATTCAGCCGAGCACTTATCCATTTATTTAAGGACAGCTGAATCAAGGCCAGAGGTACCATCCTGTGCTCAGCAGTGAACTAATAAGCCAAATCCTGTGGAGTCAAGTTCGACATGCTGACAAATCCATATTTGTCAACTTGGATTCCTGGAAGCCTCCACGTTACTGTAAAAATTTGAACTTCCACTGATTATACCCTTTGTACTGGAAGTGTAATATGTTACATCTTCTTATTGGCTCAGTGAAGTTTTAAAAAATATTTACCAATATTCATATACAACACCAGTACAACCAGTAATTGACCCATAAAATGTATATAATATGCAGAGCGCATGGAAATAAAAGAAATATTGTAAGAGAAACGTTCATTTCCAAGGGTAACAAGAAAAGGAAATAGGAGGACCCTGGACAACTGATGAGAAAGCCCTAATCAATTTTATTTAAAGGGAGAAAGTTTAAAATTATTATTCTTTAGCAAATCATCCTGAATGAAATTCACCATTCTTGATTCAGATGTGTTTTTTTGACACTTTAATTATGAAGAAATTGTTCCTGAACCATACAATATGAACAGAGATGCCATAAGTTTAAGTAAAATGCTATTACCTCCTCATTTTGCAAAATTCACAGGCTCATTCAAATTAAACAGCATTTCTCTGCAATAGATGAAATGAATATTGCAAAAATGAAATTGTATGCATGTGTTGAGGAACATTTTAATCATTTTATGTTTTATATACATATACATGTGTATGCGTGCACGCATGTGCGTATATATATCAAGAATGGCATGCTGGCAACTTTGCAGTTTAATGAGTATGACTTTTTTCCATAGTAACATACCCTGTTATCTTCTTGGAAATGAGAAACATTCACTACAGCAGTATAATGAAGCAACGTTCATTAAAACAGGGTATGTAGGTAACGGATTTCTATTACTGTATCACACCACCCACTTAACTAAAATACAGAGCATGCTATGCATTCACCTAATTTTATTGCTTGTACCCTCCTGCTCCCCATTTATTATTGAGCTACCACATATATAACTCATTTGGACAAATTTGCTCCAGAATAAAGCACAGCCAATCTGCTCAATACAATGTTTACCTCTTACCCCTTCTCTTTTTTTTCTTCTACCCTCCTTTCCCATTTATAGTCACAAATCATTCTTACAAGCTATGGCTGATTAGCTGTCAGTTTGCTCCCCTTTTTAAATTTCACACAAAAAAAACTTGATCTCAATTTGTATATGCTTCTGAATAATGCAGGGTGAGCAGTTACTTCAGGTATTACATAATACTCTAGCTCAATTGATAACATTTTAAGCCTGTAAATCAGGTTTTAAATTCGCATGACAAGTACAGCACATATGACATTTAAGCTAATGACTTGCTTTACAAATTTATGGACCCTTCTCATTCCTATAATGCTAGAAAAACAGGAAGCTTTTGTGCTAAAGTATTTTGATTCCAAAATGTTGCAAACTCTGTGTTTCACATTTACGGGATCTGTGTTCCTCTGCCATGCAGTAAATTTTCAGGCAGTAAAAGGGCACTGCAGAGGGTGCAAAACTTAAAAAGAGACAGACCGTAACAAGCCCTTTTCAACACTAGCCAGAAGTAAACCGGATCATTTTGCTCTACTACGTATAAAGAAAAACACCTTAAAAGAATCTTTCCTTAGGGGACAGGGCAGTCATTTGTAGAACTTGTTTTCTTGTAAGGTGTCCTTAGCTCTCTTGGCTGAGGGAGAGGAGCAAGATGACAGTTGCTGAACAGAAGTGAAAGCACAGCAACAAACCAAATGTCCCGCATTACCTCCGTTCTCTATTTTCACAATCAGGGTAGATGAACATGAAAAAAAAAAAAAGGGAAAAAGAAAAAAGAAAAAAGCAATCTGGCTACACTGTAGGTAAATATGCAGATATTTTTGTCCCACTGGCATTAGGGCAGTTAGGTTTTCACTGAGTTACTTAGTTCGTTACTGTACATCCTTTGTCCAGCTCTATTAAAACACAGAACATGCATAAGTATATTATTTCAGATTACATAGTTGTGTATACACATACTGACCTGATTTATAAGAACAGTCTTCAGTAAGTACTTAACACCTTGGATCTCCAGCTCAGCTGCACTCAAATGACTTGAATTGGACTCAATTCTCACCTCAGCTTGCTCAAATACAAAATTCCCTGTTGTTCAGGAGGCTGGTGGCTAATCAAATGCCAACCAATTAATGAAAAATAAGAGGTAAGATACCAGATACATTGAAAACCACCAGCCAGCACAACAGGAAACAAAGCTGAGTGAAATTATAATTTCAGAATGCTATTATTAATTTGCAGTTGAAGAAGGAAGACTAGTCTTGTGTTTAAGGACCTGTAATAGGACTTGGGATCAGATATGTAATTTGCTTCTTGGCTATGTTGAAGTCTCCCTAAATAAGTTTTTACTGGGTCAATTTCTCTTCCATGACATTTTCCCATATATGACATGATGATACTCAGACCTGTTTCTCTTCCTGTCTCCCTGTCACCTCCTCACCTTCATCCACGGAAGCACTGGAACAGGAGTTGTTCTGTCCTAAATGTCTGTTAGATACAGTTTCTATCCTACTAGGGATTTTCTGTCTCTATCATTATTAAAATGGAGTTTTGATTCTTTTTCATAAAAAAATCCCCACAAGGTATAGGTTAAAGAAATCTGAAATACAAAATTTTACAATACTACTGTTTCAAAGAAATTCTATTAGCATTGCTAAAGAAAAACACTATCTGAGGATTCAGTAAAACTGTATCTATCTGCTAATCATAAAACACAAATGGTATGCGCATTAAGTTATTACCTATATAGTTCAGCACTATCTAAACTTACCATATCACAAGCTCGAAGCTTGACTCTGTAGCAATACTTTGTTCAGTAATATTGAACTGTACAAAGTCTTCTGCAGAATAAATAGAAACAGATATGAATTAAACATGATTCAATTTTAAAGAAGTTTGCATATATAATTTTACTATAAAATCAATAATATTTTCTCTTTTCCTATTAAACAATATAGTCAGCATTTTTCTCTAAGCAGGGCTGTCTTTTGGTGATATTCTAGGGCTTATATTATGCAAAACATCAAACTACATGGCCCACTTCACGAATATATGTACCTTTTCTTCCAGCGTCTTCAGCAATTACAAAACTTTTTACATTTTGTTTTTACTCTACACAGAAATGCATTAATTAAATGGACAATATCCATGAGTGTTAAACCAAAAGGGGCTGAGTGACCAGACAAAAGCCTTTTCTACCTGTATCAGTTGGCCTACTGAAAGACTTACTTCTCTTCACATAAATATAAACAATAAAGGCTAAATTGAATATTATTATTTATGACAAAAATGCAGAAATGCTTGCGTACACCTATAAGAAAATGTAAATTCAAAATGTTTTAAAAATAGCTTTCCTTTACTTTAGCAGTATGTACAGCATGGCATATCTCAACACATTAAATACATTAATATATGTGTGCATTAATAGATCAATATCCAGAACACACTTGTTCATAATGCGTTACAGATGGCTTTCCTCTAATTATTTACATATTGCTATATGGAGGCTATGATGCTTACTGCTCTGATGGTACTTTGAGTTACTGTTTTGATGACTGTATAACTTTGAAACACTTCAAGGTGATGCTGCGTTCCACTTACAAGTCCTCTCTCGTTCTTATATATGTGCTTAGCATACAAATTGGAAGATTTCTATTTACAGGTCAGACACTAAGTGAACAACAATCTGTACTGGATAATCTAAAGAATATACTAACCTATATTTCATGTTCATTCTTTATATAGCTGACCAGCCAGCTTAATGGTTCAAAATTTAAGAATTATTTCTCTGCTTGCAATGTTTGTGGTGCTTTCTTAAGTCTTTGTGAATAATTATGCTCAACAACTTTTCAAAGTGTTTCAGGAATAAATCTCACACCAACCCTCTGATCTACCGTGTTCAACATTAGTGGAAGCATCATTCTTTGTAGATTAGTTCTTTCCATCCAAAATCTTATTTTTTGAAACAATAGATACTTCAGAAGAGAAAATTATATTATTTAATGCAATGGAAAAGAAAGAGCCATGCTATATTAATCTATAGTAATATAAATAACTGATTTCAACATTCAGAATAATCTTCCAAGCTTATACATTTTTAAATATACCATTTCCATTGTTTATATATAAGTATGAAGTCAATTTAGATTTACATACATTTTTCTGATTTCCTGAACAAAGAATGATACAAATCAGAAGAGTGAAGCACTTTGGAAATGGTCTTGCAGGAGTGGAAGAAGAGACTTTTTTGTAGTTTAAAGGTGGAAGAAGGCTTCTGCAAAAACTTTTCCAAATTACTTTGTTCCTCTGAGTCAGTTTAATCCCTTGGAGAGAATATCTTCTGGAGTGACCTTCTTGAACTTTTGTGACCAATGCAATAAAACACTGAAAGACCTAGAGATTAGAAAAGAGAGCCTTGAAACTAAAAAGAGTGTTCCTCAGGGCTATAAGTTACACCAGCAGAGTGAGAATGAATCCCAGTGGGAAGGGAAGATCCTGTATCCCTACCATTAATTATCTGCTTCGTAATCTACTCCCATTATAATTGTAATACTTTCCAAATGCAGCTCTCCTTTCTCATGCCTGCAGCAATGCACATTGTTCCCTGTCTGACAAAAACCCCCTTTGTTTGGGAATCGCGAGCTATGTAAACTGCATAATAGTCTTTAAGAAAAGAATCGGATCTTTGTTGTGTTTATGCTATACATTTCTCTTCTGTGTTTTGTACAAATGTTTTGCCCATAGAAACTGCGTGGATGTTCCAATAGCATAACTTAAGGAACACTGATCTACATGTCTAAATGCTGCTTTATTCTGTGCACAGCTTTACCCACTGCATGTGTCTTCCTTAATTATGTTTGTTCTTCCCTGTTATTTAAAAATAAAGAAAAACAATTTTATTCTTGGGTACAACTGAGGACACCAAAGTCTTGCTCAGAATTATCCACAAGAATCATTTTGACCATAAGCAAATACAATGCATATTTTTATACATATACAGTGCATACATTTATTCCCAATTTGCCTCCACCTCATATGAAGAGCATTGTCCATTGGTACAACAGGAACTGCAAACTACACTCCCACACAAGTCAGTCAGAGCCACCAGAGTCGTATCCTCTGCTTTGCCACCTGACTATCCCATGCCACACACTGTCTAAAGCCAGAAGACAGGCTCCTGGGGGAGGGACTAAATGTTGTGGTCTCTAGTTGCAGAAGACCTCCCTGCCTTGCCAGGGTTGCTCTGGCTCTGTTACTGCACACACACTGATAATGGAGTATTTCTCACAGCTTCTTGATCCCAGGCTTGAAAAATATAGGACAAAGAAGTGTTCAGAGAAGGTAATAAGACATGAGGTGCACACCTGCAATTTCACAACAAAGTCAAATTGTATTTTATGCCTATATTTTACATGGCCATATATAGTGCACACCAGTTCTAGAAGGTTTCATCATTTGTCATTCATGTTTTTTCCTTTTCCCAAGGGTGCAAAATTACTAGAGCACTAAGACTCCCTCAGTCAGCATTGCTGAGTACAGTCTTTGCTAAGGCTTAACTCCTGAGTATATCAAGTATAATTCAGCAACGGCTCAGTTGTTAATGAAATGCAAGAAAGATCCCTAAAAAAAGAATGAGGCCTATGGTTTATGAAAGGATTTGTGGGAATTGGGGAACAATTACCATTCACTAACATACTTGCTTTGCCAGCTGCATACATATATTCTATCCCCATGAAGACCCTAATCCACAAAGCTGAAAAAATCTTTCAGGGAAGGCCAATATTTTGAGGGGTTCATCGTTACAAAGGCAAGCAAGATAATCAAGAACTAGTCATTTATAATCAGAGCTTTTAGTAATAGACACACTGTTTTGAATCAGGAATTACTTCATAGTTATTCATTATCCTTCCTCTTCTTTGCTTTGAAATGAATTTTTTTTAAAATATTTGGGTCAGATTTTATCTTTAAGTTCTGCTGTTTAATTTTTTAATACTTTTAAAGCACAGAAGAAAAGTGGTAATAGAGTAATTATTTTACATTAAGAAACAGCAGAAGAGTAATGAAGTGGAATCACAGTGTTCAAGTCCTTCATTTACAAAACACTCTTTCATCCCAAACACCTGCATCTTTCCCCAGGCTGAGGGAGCATTTTGACTTAAAACAGAATGTTAGTAGCTCTAGTGCATTATCGCTTCGAATCACCTACAGCCAACTGTTTCTGGGTGTCAATTAATGTTATTACCACCTAATCAAATGCTACTTAATGCAAACTGTGTGCTATACCCTTGGCTTTGTATACAGCCTGGGATTCATAGTTGAAGAAAAGAAGCTGTTTGCAAAGGTAGTTCACAGAAACCGCAAATATTACACTAGTTTCTAAGCCAGACAGAGAATAAAAAAGAATCATGTGCATTTCAAGGGGGAAGTTTTAGTGTACTTACTTTCAACATATTACATGCAAAGGCCATGCTGTCTAGAGTTTAGAGGTTTCAAAAGCATAAAGCCTTTATATTAGGTGGCACGTCCCCCCTGCTCTATAGAAAAAATTCCCAAAACTGGAGTTGAGGGCAGGGTGGACTAGATGATCTCCAGAGGCACCTCCCAACCATAGCTGTTCTGTGATTCTCTAATAAGTAGGGTTAGCCTTCCAGAAGTGGGCATCGAATTATGATATAGAACTAGCTATGGTGCACAACCTTGTACCTTCTCACAGTCATGTGAGTGGTATCTCACATACTAAATCCAGGGTATCTTCCGTTTAACCTTCATCTTCCTGAGAACACACCTAAATCAACAGATTGTAATCTAAGGTGACATCTTCTGAATTCCTCCTATCTTGTTTGTAATCATTAGTGCAATATCCACAGTAAGAGACCAGACATACAGAGTGTGGGCCTCCTGTGCTCAGTAGAAAGCCCAGACACAGAAACATTAGCTTTTGCTACAATTATGATATCATATGAAATTCCAAAATATGCACTTCAACATGTTTTGGAAGTTGGGGAATTTAGTATTTCTTCCCTGGATGATGCCAGGACCACTGAGCCTCCTTGTTCTTTCATCCCGGTAACTGCCAACCTCTCACTTCCAGATCCTATAAAGGCTGGCACTTACAGCTGTCTCTTGGGAGCCTGCTGATAGAGCATGACATCCCTGCAAATGAACAAGGAGGAAGCTAAACCCTTTTCCCTTAGGGTTGGACTCCAGTTGCTGACACCCTGAGTAAAGAAAACAGAGCACCAGCTCTCCCCACAGGCATGAGCATTGGTGACAGCATGAATTAGACCACCACGTCAGAGCTCACTAAAGAGAACATGGGCAAACCTGACCCTGTAAATCCTGGTGGGGCAAAATCTGTGGTAGCCATATGAC
Organism: Phalacrocorax aristotelis; assembly: GCF_949628215.1. Classification (NCBI taxonomy): domain Eukaryota; kingdom Metazoa; phylum Chordata; class Aves; order Suliformes; family Phalacrocoracidae; genus Phalacrocorax; species Phalacrocorax aristotelis. The sequence goes on from NC_134277.1 coordinate 141,332,482, forward strand.
ACAATGAGCTAATCCAGCTGTTTACTTCCTTTTCCCAGTCCAAATTCATTCAAAAGTTCTGACAAAAATTTCTCACAACCTTACTGCCATATTCTTTGTTCTGCCAGAGGAACAGTAAAGCCAGCATAAAAATATCAAGTCTAAACTCTGGATTGAATGCTTTGGTTAATTCAACAGAAATGTTCACATATGTTTGATCTGGATCATATTCTGTACCATGCACCCACAACCTTCTTGCAAAGGGGAGTAAATGCTTCTCACGTTCCCTGTGGACACCATCCTATCAACCTGCTTTGGTCAGGATTTTTTGGTTCAGTGTAACAGTATGCTTCTCCACCTCTGATGCAATATCATAACATCTTGCACACAAAAGTACCGGAATACAGACTGAACTCTTCCAAAACCTCCTCAGCAAACCATTAAATTTGGATGGGAGCTGGGCCTGTATAATGTGTTGGGTTAGTTTTAATCCTGTCACACAATATGTGATAGCTATCTGATACATTATTTGAGACCATGCCAAAACACACTTGAGAAATAAGTTATCTTACAAATGATTTCTGAAGAATTTCTTTTCTACTGTAATTAAAAGCCCACTTTATATACACTAGGCATCTTATTTCCTTAATTATTTTCAAACAGTTCCTGAATGGTTTATGCATTCATCCCCAAACACACCAGTCTGTATTTCCCACTGTAATATAACATATGCTGAAAATTAATTATTTGAGTATCCAAATGACAAATATTCTTTTCCAATATCTATTTGCTGACCAAACTTTCCATTATGAATTAAGCATGGCTAGGGAAGTTACCTATTATAAGAAAAGAGCAATGATGTAACACAGGCAAAGACTAATTTATGGTATGAAATGGTCATACAGCCAGATCTGTGCTACAAGTTGCATGCTATGTATGGCTTGAGTACAGAACCCTTCAGGCCATACATCTGCAACATTTCCACTTGACATCGCTGCCTAGGGTTCTCCAGCGGGAAGGGCAATGTCCACCACTAGACCTCACTGGAGCTCCAAGTCTTGCAGAATCTTATCTCCAGGCTGTGTTTGATACAGTCTGTCATGCCCATACCCTGACTGTTGCCATCCTCTAGGTCTCTGTGGTCGTCTTTGCTTACCTTTGCAAGCCACCTTGAGCAATTTCTCTCAGCTGGTCACAGCTACGCCCTAAGTTTTAATGTCTACTGCTTCAATTCTTCTCTTTGGTATTAGTTTCCAGTGAAATATAGACACAACCATCTACACTTAAACAAAGCCATCGTTACTCTCTTCTGAACAAATGCCAAAAGCTTTAAAATTAATAGCGTTCAATCCTTGAGTAACACCTTTCTTCAAACTTGAACATGGCAAAGAAACACTTTCAGCTTTCAGTTTTAATAATTTGGATTTTATTTCTGTATTGTGCATGGCAACAATCTCAATGAAGCAGGAAAAATATTTTATTACATAATTTCTTGGATTTGTAACAAATCAAATCCTGTTTGGTAAATCTTCATGTATCTCTCAGGAATCCTAAAATAAACTTTGAATTGCACAGAAATAAATTAATTTTAGTTTTAACCAAGAGAAAGACAATATAAATCTGGGGTTTTTGTGTGCTCCAAACTCATATCTAATTCCCAGTCTAACTGCATGAGGTCAGTGCCTTGACTCTAACCTTCAAAGAAGATAACAGATAAGGTCATTGCCATGTTAATAACTGCTTTCAACTCCGAAACCACCGAGGTAGCTGCTCTTCTATGTGCTAAAGCTCACTGTAAATGGTTGTGACCATAATGAAGGCTTTTGAAATTTGGAGGTAATATATCTGAAGTGAAGGAAGCTGTGAAAACAACTCCTAGAAACAGGTCAGAAAAATGCAAAGTGCAACTATTTTGGAATATAACTCCGTATTCAAGGCCTTCTTGACTTGAACGTGTTTTTGCTGTAACTTTTCCCAATGATTTAAGAGGTACAAGTGTAAAAAAACTTTGTCCCAGAAAAACACAACCAGACAGTCAGACTGGGAAAAAAGGGAAAGAGTAAGAGAGGTGTTTTAAATGGCCAGTGTTTTGAATGACCAATAAGTTAGTAATGCAAACTGCAGAGCAAAGTTTCAAAAAGTTTCAAGCCTTCTGAAGTTTTGGGTTTTGGTTGTGGTTTGATGTGTGGGGTGTTTTTTGTTTGGTTGGTTGGTTTGGTTTGGTTTTTTTTTAAGGTTCTAGTTGCAACCTATGGAGGAATTATGGGCTTGCTGTAACTAAAAATAAATTCTAAATGTCACTTCTAAAAAAGAACACACCTAGCTACTTTTAAAGTGATATAAAAGACAAGTCCATGAAAAAAAAAGTTATATCTTGATGTAATAAAATGTTGGCTGCAGAGTTTCTTAAGAGAATGCTCAAACGCAAACAAAAGTTGCTCAGGAGATGGATTTGTTTTAATGAGCTTCCAGGAACGTTTATGACATATCTACCCCAGTGACCACAGGTGGATGTCCCTGCTGGTAACACTCGGCTGCTCCTGAATAAAACAAGAGAGAGCAAACAAACAGAAGAGACAAAAGAAAAAAAGAAGATATTTATGTCAGGATACACTTAATGGACACCTGCACTTCACAGGCCTGGATGCCTATTTACCACCTTCTTCCCTCCAGATAAATATCTACTAAGAAATTACTCCTCTTTCTGTATCACTGACAAATTAAAAAGAAACTCTTGAACAGTGCTTGGAGGCAAACTACGCACAGGTTAATTTTCCTTTTTTTGTATGCTAGGAAAATAATCATCACGGGAGCACCTAATTAAAAAGAACTCAACCCTTTGTCTGCAGTCATGCTTGTTGCTTCATAACAGAATGACTATCTGGACATGGAGAGTGCAGTTAAACAGAGCTTCCAACTTCAGTGGTCCAGCTGGTTGGGATAAGAGAACCCTAACAGTTATCCATCAGAAAATCACCAGTGTAAACTTCAAACTGGCCACAGTGAGAGAAATCACAAGGTATTATTACATATGGGAGAAAAGTCTCAACATCCTTTGCTTTACTCCCAGTTTAGGAACTTGGCCCTTCTGTCCAGATCTGCCTTCCTTCCTCTTTTCATTTGCAATGAGGATTTATGCATGGGCATGCTGGGCCTGTGCAAGGCATTTATAAGCCCAAAACAAGCTACCCAAAGAGGCTAGTAGCCTATGATCAATCCTTGGCACTTTGCAGCCTGGATGCAAGCTATATTTTCAATCCACATGCCACAGATAATGGGGGCTGTCACGTACAAACTCCCCATCCCAAGAGTGCTCAAGAGCTAATTCCACAGAGAGTGTAGAAGAGCAGCCAAATAAGCAATGCATTCTAGATACTGTTCAAAAAAAGTTCCTTTCAGAGCATGGAAAACAATCACTCTCCATTGCACACTGAAAACCTAACTGGTAGCAGTTCAGCAAGGTGAGGCTGTAAGTTCCTTCAGAGCTGCCCAGACCAGAAGCTGAAATTCTGTCATGTCCAGCACACTGTTGTTCACAGGCTGAAATCTGTCCCTAGGACAGTGTGCCATGCTGTCCATCAAATGCTTGTGTAAGCCACCAGTGCCCTTCTGGTATGAAAAATATGGATGCCAACAGAGGACAACCTGGTTTTTCAAAGATGCTCACCCAAGGACTGACAGGAATCTGGAATAGCTGAAAAATGAAGTTTAAAGGCTAGAGGTAGCAGTCACCTTATTCAAATTTACTTAGGTGTTTAATCTAAATTAGCCACCTTAGCATATCCAGGAGGTTCATCCCACTGAGCTTGCAGTCCTGACCATAGGCTGGGATGGCAGTTCCTCAGGAGATGACTGTTCCTGTTCAATGAACGTAAATGGAAATTAGACACCAGTTTGGAATAGCCATGGAGTGTCAGACTGTTTAGACTTGTTTTAGATTAAGAGAGTTGCATTTAGGCACTCAAATGTGCATGTCCTAAACTGAATCCTGCCCTGAATTCTAGCCAGCCCAGGAAAATATTTTCTTCATGGGTTGAGGAGAAGCTACACCTGGACTAATCTTCTCTGAGTTCTGCAATCAAGCAGAACTCTGTGCAGTCATTTTTTAGCTCCTGAATAATCCAAATTGGTCATTTTCAGATTTTCAACTTTTACAAGCAAAGGGCAACTCACAGCACAATCATAGAGCAGATCTTCCTCAGTTGTTAAACTCTTATTGCTTTTTATTTTTCCTTTAAAATATCCCAGAGGAAATAATTTCTTTCTAGAAATATTAGTGCTCTTTCCTTCATTCTTTCTGTTCATTTCAGTGCCTTCTTTACTTTCTGCTACACCATAAATGATAGTGGTTTTGATTTGTCTTCTCTCTCTCCTTGTTTCATAGCCTCAGATGGCTCCTTTTATAAGTCGTTACACAATCTTCTGCTGCGTTGCCCTGGATCTGAAGAAAACAGACCTTGTATTCTTTATTTTAAATGCTATACAAGGAGCAAAGGGATGAACATTCTATGTGCAAAAGATTCTTCACTCAGATTTCTATATTCTAACTAGTGAACATGCATTTTCTGCATTGTCAAACTTTGGCTACATAGTCAGAACACAATATTTAGGGAAAACAGCAGTACTGGTATTATTGCATTAACGTCAAAACAAATGTTGCATGCTCTGATGGCAAGAAAGTCAGTCCATCACCAAGGGTCAACTGCTTTTGCTAAACATGGCTTAGTTGTCATTAAAACAAATACACTGTTGTGACAAAAGCATCATAGGAATTATGCTCTGTGCCCCTTACAAAAGGAGCCTTGACATGCTACAACAAAACTAGACCTTCAGTACAAAAGGCCAAAAGCTTCAAATACTCTGTGTATGACAGAAGAGAACAGGAGAGGTCAAAGTGCACCTCCTGGTGTCTTATGTCCTCATAATAGCAGCTAGTGAAAAAATGGATTATCCTAGGAAATGGACCATATACTATAAAGGCAGAAAAGCGGCTCTCAATGTTCTTTGCCAGCCTGACCAGGGGAAATCCTGACCCCACGTCCCCGGTGTGTGAGTGGAAGGGTACCCAAGATGCTTCACAGTCAACTTGGGACGCCCACTGTGCCCTCCCCAGCATCCCAGCTCTGACAGGGCCTAAACTCCAGCACTATTGGGAGGCATATTCAAGAATGTGGGATTCTGTCTCATTTGGAAAGCATGAATTTGCAGATTCTTTCAAACATATTGCAAGATGTTTATCTCACAATGTGTTGATACCAGAAAGATACCCACTACACTGTAGTCTTCATAAACAAAACAATCTATTGCCTCAAACTGAAAGTAAGACAGTAATTCGATAGAGAAATTTATAGACAACATGCAACACTTGAATCCATTTGAAAGACTGCACTTATAGTCCCCCTTGGGTTAAAACGTTTCTAACACATCGGGGAGAATCAAGCAAACAAAGTCTATATTTTTGCATAGAGTGTTTTATGTTCAATACTTCAATATTTATGTGTGGCGTTATTTACCCTACACAAAAATATAAGCTTTGTGTCTTTCATTTGTTCAACACTTCAGAATTACTAATACCCACGGGTTTATTACACCCACAGGTTTATTTCCCTGACAATCCTTACCTCAGAAAAATGAAATTTTTACATTTTAAATTAAAGCTAACTCTAATTTGCAATTGTAATGTACTGTAAGCGATTATTATACAGTATGCGTGCCAAAGGAGCTGCCTTATGCTGGTAAGGTACACTATAGTAAGGGCTGCTGTGAATGAATGTGACACATGAGAACAGGGGGAAGAATAAATCAAGTAACTCAGGTTAGTAACTATAACAACTCCACGCTGCTAAAGTAATTTCAGACATGGCTGATAATCTCTGGAACCCCCTAGTCTCTCCAACCTGGCAACAAAACATCACTCTCACACTCTCACCTGCAAAACAAACAATGTCTTTGTAACTATGCAGAAAAAGTTATGTCCCCAGGGTATCTGCCTTTTTTGATTGCTTTGGTATTAGCTCTTCTGTTTTAGAACATTTTTTCAAGGAATCTTTATGGATATATTGCATAAACAGAAAATCCACAGTGCATCAGTTACAAATGTGCACCTTCCTATTCAGCCTAGATCTATTCCAGGTGTCGATGTCAATGCTCCCTATTCCAAGAAGACACTCTGAAATGAAGATGTTAATGCTCTTCCCAGATCTCTCCGAATTGCTAGCCTGCTAAGCTACCTTTGTTTAGTTCCACTCCCTTGCAAGGAAGCCCCTGCTCCATCACCATCTTCCTCTTCCTTCAGAGGTAGAAGCAGGATACAAACTGTAGCTTGGCTATACCATCTCCAGGACTCAATTCTATATTGTGATTAGTGAAACAAGGAAAGATTCACTCAGGATGATGCTGTACTACCTTATAAAGAGCTGCCTGATACATTTCAAGCCTAAACTACTTGTTCCCCACATCCCAGAGATCACTTCCACAGCCCAGCTACAGGACACAGAAGGTGATAAATCTTCAGAGTCCTACCATTTCTCAAGGTGTAGCTTGTTGTCAGTGCAGCAGGAACAACAGAGCTCATGCTGTTTGACAACAGTTTTGGTGTCCTGTAGAAAGGGACTGCACATCCCTCATGAACAACCATGTTCATGAACAACTAGGTTCATAGGATTTGTGGTCTGAAATGGGCCAGATGTTCCCACAGAACACTTTCAGAGGTCAGAGGTCAGAGGCACTGGTTATGTGCACTGTCTGGCCCTTTATTAGAACTCACACCTACAAATGTGATACTCTTCTACATGAAGGTCCAGAAGGAGGATCTGGGGAACTATAGGCCTGTCAGTCTGACATCGGTGCCAGGGAAGGTCATGGAGCAGATCATCTTGAGGGCCATCACACTCATATACAGGACAGCCACCTGATCAGCCCAGTCAGCATGGGTTTCTGAAAGACAGGTCCTGCTTGACTAATCTGATCTCCTTCTGTGACAAGGTGACCCACCTAGTGGATGAGGGAAAGCCTGTGGATATTGTCTACGTAGACTTTAGTAAAGCCTTTGACACCATTTCCCACAGCATTCTCCTGGAGAAGCTGGCTGCTCATGGCTTGGATAGGTGTACTCTTCACTGGGTAAAAAACTGGCTGGATGGCCAAGACCCAGAGTTGTGGTGAACAGAGTTAAATCCAGTTGGTGACTGGTCAAAAGTGGTGTTCCCCAGGGCTCGGTACTGGGGCCAGTTCCATTTAATATCTTCATCAATGATCTGGATGAGGGGATCAAGTGCACCCTCAGTAAGTTTGCAGATGACACCAAGTTGGGTGGGAGTGCTGATCTGCCTGAGGGTAGGAAGGCTCTGCAGAGGGACCTGAACAGGCTGGATCGATGGGCTGAGGCCAACTGTACAAGGTTCAACGAGATTCAGTGCTCGTCCTGCACTTGGGTCACAACAACCCCATGCAACGCTACAGCCTTGGGGAAGAGGAAGGCAGCTTTCGCCTGGTAGAAAAGGACCTGGGGGTGTTGGTCAACAGTTGGCTGAATATGAGCCAGCAGCGTGCCCAGGTGGCCAAGGAGGCCAACAGCATCCTGGCTTGTATCAGGAATAGCGTGGCCAGCAGGACTAGGGCAGTGGTCGTGCCCCTGTACTCAGCACTGGTGAGGCCGCACCTCGAGTACTGTGTTCAGTTTTGGGCCCCTCAGTACGACAAAGACATTGAGTTGCTGTAGTGTGTCAAAAGAAGGGCAATGAAGCTGATGAAGGGTCTGGAGAACAAGTTTGGTGAGGAACAGCTGAGGGAACTGGGGCTGTTTAGCCTGGAGAAAAGGAGGCTGAGGGGAGACCTTATCACTCTCTACAACTACCTGAAAGGAGGCTGTAGTGAGGTGGGTGTTGGCCTCTTTCACCAATTGACAAGCAATGGGACAAGAAGAAGCAGCCTCAGGCTGTGTCAGGGGAGGTTTAGGTTGGATATTAGGAAAAATTTCTTCACTGAAAGGGTTGTGAAGCATTGGCACAGGCTACCCAGAGAGGTGTTGGAGTCACCAACCCTGGAGGTATTTAAAAGATGTGCAGATGTGGTGCTCAGGGACATGGTTTAGTGGTGGACATAGCAATGTCAGATTAACAGTTGGACTCAATGACCTTAAAGGTCTTTTCCAACCTAAAGTATTCTATGATTCTAAGAGTGTCTTAAAAAGGCATGTATGAAAACAGATCCCTTTGCCATCCTGTCTCAGCCTGTTTGACAGCCAGTGACTGTGGCATGCGAATTACTCTCCCTGATGTGGTCTATCAAGTGTTTCCTGCTTAAAACCAATAAGCTGTGAGAGTGTTACTTGTTCTCCCACCTCTCACTTTTTTAATTTTCATTGCAAACACAGCTTATTTACACTCTGTCTCTTTTAAAAATCAAGTGTCAACCGAGTGCTAAACTGCTGCTATTTGCCAATGTTTCATTAACACCTTATTAGCTTCCAACAGCTGAAGGTGACTGGACCCTCACCTCTGTTTATTTCCTCAAAGTAACAGTTAACTGAAGCATCAGGATAGAGGCACCCCTGTAAATATGCCTGAAAACAAATATGCATGCAGAATATAATCATGCACAACTTCAGCCAGCTCTGCTAACAGACACATCTTGTTAATTTTATGCACAGTCACATACTATCAGGTTTGGAGCTCAGATTCTTATTAGAGATGATAATAAAGATCTCTATGTGCTTTTTTCCTCTTGTCTATATCAGAAACTGGCTAAAACAGAAATACAAACCCTGTACAAATTATGCCACTAGTAGTTTGTCATTTCAGTTTAAATACCAGGTAGGAAGGTGTGATCCTCTTGTCATGTAAATCAGCACAGCTCCACTGACTCCCATAAAGCTAAACCTCCAGCATGTATGTACACATTCTTCTGTACTGAATCCCAGTCCATATATGTATAACTGTAAAAGGAGGGGGGGGGGGGGGGGGGAAGAAAAACCTTAGAAATGACTCCCAGGAGCAGGAAGACCAGAAACATCCTCCTTCAGAGGGATCTCTGAGGGATTAAAACCTTTCTTTAGCTTTCCCCTATTCCCCTGCCCTAGTGTCCTTATTTTTTTTTCCCTTTCCCTATTCTCATCTACTTTGAAAGAAATGGGACAGGACAGCTTAGATATATGTTTGGTATCTCCCTCTCTTCCTGTTTTTCATTTTATAAAAAATCTTTCCTGATGTTTTTTTCTCTCACACTTTCAGACCAGCATTCTGCACACCTGGAAAAAGGAGACAGCTTGGTGGAAGGCAATTAATAGAGGTTTCTACTACCCTGTCCCATCAGGAGGGCCTTTTGAACTACAGGTTTTGCTAACGCTAGAGGAGCTGGAGCTCTTCTGGTTGTTCTCCAGTTCATACTTCTATTTTTGATGGACCATTGGTTTCTACAAACACATTGCACTTGTATTAATACTGGGAGCTTGGTTATCAGAGGGCTAGTTACCACTCTTCAACATCCAAACGGGAAAAATTCAGATGTTTCCAGTGACCTAAAAAGGCGAATATCTCTTCCATCATAATAGGCATTCAAGAAGAACTTGAACTAATCTTTTCTGATTTTGGTAATAATTCTCATATCAACAATAAAATTTTTATAGTGTTCTTCATGCATATAATGAAAAAATTGTTTTCTGAAATATTATCTGAAAATCTGACAAATCACAGTGAAGCTAAGGTGGAAAGAATAAAAAGAAAGGAATTGGCAGGTATTTGGGAATAGAAGTACAAAGAATCATATGGGTGATTAAAAAAAATGAATAAAGTAAATAGGATGTTGGTACCGCTAATAAAAGTACTGTACCCAGGTCTTTGCAAGGCTGGAACCTTGAATTATTCTTCTCATCTCAAAATACTGTGTTGAACTAGAACGCTTTAAAAATAATTGCTAACTCATAACTTGAGCATTCTTGTAGATTATCTGATATGATCAATATCGTTTTGCATCTACCCAGGAACACTCCCAGGTTTTACTAGTTTTGGTATAGGTTAGTGGATAAATTTTAATCTGTTATTCTTTTAGTGTTCACTCTGTTTATTCTTATTGTTATACACAGAGTTCTGTTCAAAGATTTTAAAAGGTCTGCAGGGCAGTATATTTTACTTGAGGAATGGAATCAATGCTTTGCTCTCAATTCTGTCTCTGCAAGTACATTGGACCAGATTTTGGTCTCATTAGCACCAATATAAATCTGGAATAGTTCCACTAGTCTCTGTAATGTTACTCCCAATACATGCTGATTTAACTGAGATCACAGGCTGGTCCATTGACCTAAGTGGTGTCAGTGGGGATGTATTGAGAAGAAAATTTGATCTACTAAATTCAAATCCTTGAGGTGTTGTTCTAGCAGCCAAGTTATTTAGAAAGAAAATACTGAACTTGAATGTTGACCCTCCATCCCAGCTGGATCTCCATGTAAACTGTGCTCCTGCTGTAGCCTTTTAAATAGATCAGCAATTTACATTTTAAACAGATCAGCAATTCAAGTTAGTGAGATGCCAGAATGTAGGTAGCATGGAGGGGGCAGAACTTACTGCTACCTGAAATTTCATCAGCGTTCAACGGTGTAACTCTCCATACCCTTTCTGAGAGCAGGGACTGGATGGGGTGTAAGGATTCAACTACTGCACATCTCTTCCCAGAGACAGCGGAAGTGGCTGTTATGTAAAGAATGGGCAGACACAGACATGACATCCCAGATCTTGACCAGACCTTGACTGGCCATAGCAGGTGGGCTCATGCCCGAATCTTACTGGGGAGAAACTGCCAAGGAAACAGTCTAGACAACTATGGGAGACAGAGCCATGTTCTCGTCTGGTGTGATTTGCTAGTACAGCTGTGGCCCAAACGTCTAATCCAGAAAGTGGGATAACCTGAGGTGAGCAAAGCGTACAGAGCAGGGACGCAATGACCCTGCTGCTGATGCTGGGCCCCAAGCCGACACAGGCTCATGGGACAGAGACCCCAATCATGATCTGGTTGCCTCTTGGCTGCCATGCACAAGCACAAGATGATGGCTTTGTGCTCCATTTCTTGCTCCTTTAAATGCCCAAATATTTCTGAGAACAGGAGGTGTTTGTTCCCAGGAGCTCTGGGGTCTAAAATGGATATAGGTGCCTCTAGGGTTAAGCTGCAATGGCCTGTAGGTTTTTAAATCATATGCTTGGATTTTAGCACCAAAGTAGATGGTCTGAATCTCACCAAAGATAAATTATTGGCAGTGAGAGTAATGCGTAAACATAGGAAAATGTAAATGGAATGGCCAATGTAAATCTGTATGACTATGTGGCGTTTTCCTCTGAAGGCCCTGGCTAAAGCCAGTCTATGTTATACAACAGCTCATCATGCCCTGCCAGACAGAGATCTGTCCTTATGTCTTCCTGTGGAGCCACACAAAAACAACAGAGTCAGTTGTCAATGAGGGCCCAACCTGTGCTCCTTACAACAGGCTTGTGGGATTATTTGATGGTTGGCTTGATGATCCTAGAGGTCTTTTCCAACTTTAGTAACTGTATGATTCTATGATTTTATTTGGGAGTTAGAAGCAGCCAGTTCTTCTGAACCAGTTGTGGGAAAACGTAAGACTGACACAGAGTGAGACTTTAATGAGATATTTGTTTGTTTGTGGCTTTTTTCTTTGCTTCCTTGTTTATTTGTCTCTCCCTTCAGGTATTTAACCATTGCTTCTGGGCACTGAAAGGACGTTGAGCTACATTATCCCCACCTTTGACCTTCAGTGCTGATCTTTCTCAGAACACAATGGATGATTTTTGGGTGATAAAATGATGCTGCAGTTCTCAAGGCTGGGATCATTTCCCTCTCAAGAAACGGTGAACCCTCAGTCCTAAGTTCATCTTCATCTCTTGCTTCACATGCACAAACAGCCTTTCATTGCTGTCTCCAATTAAAGGCATATAAAACAGGCATACAAACCCTGTCCCTGTGGTACTGGGTCTCACTGTCCTTTGCTGAAGGAATACCATTGCATTTTATCTGCCTGCCTCACGCCCTGACACACAGCACACAGCAGTGTCACGTACTTCAGAGTCTGCCTTAAAAAGCATCTGCGCCGATCACAACACAATTATTCTTAATCCCTCCAGCTCTGATATTTGTTCACCTCACGCCAAGAGGAAGAATAAGGGGCAGTTGCTTGGGATAAACACGAATGACTGTGGGAGATCCCCTCAGGAGCAGCTCTGTCACCGAGGACGTTTGCCTCATTGACAGCCCCGCTCAGCCTGTCGGCTTGGCTGCTGCTCTCCGCAAGAGAAATGGCAGCATTTCAGGCTGTTAAAGGTGTGATTGATGGGTGCTGTCGGTCCTTACCTGTCAGCCCATCACACTGACAGGAGTGAGATCCCCCCAAGGGAGACAATACAGCCCACCCATCCTGTTCAGTGAGACCCGAATGTCCTGCTGCAGCACTCCTGGCAGGTGGTAATCTCAGCAGGGTTGTGGAAGGGCAAGCGAAGCTGGAAGCTCTGTTTTTGCTGGCAAGGGCAGTGACATCTCTCTCAGAAATACCTGGAGACACCAGAGCAGGGCTGCAAGTGCAGCCGAGGCTGGCTGGCTGCTGCAGAGGGCTGGTTCAGCCCGGGGTTAGGACGGATCCTGCTGCCGTAGCTGCAGCTGTGTGGACGTCAGTGGGAGAAACTTGTGGGATGCTGGCACGACTCCACAGCTTTGCATGTGCAACATTAAACACGTGCAGAGGGTTTGCAGTATCTGCTCCTGAGCCCAAGGGATGACAGAGGTGATACAACCATTTAGCCCTGCTTGGAGGAATCCCCCACGGATGCACACGGCAGTGCTGCCACAGGTAGGTGTGAATTCCTCACCCTGCAGGAGCGAGGCTCAACTTCATCTGACTGTTCGTCTGGTTTTGCATCAACCTAAATAAAAGTATCCAGTCAGAATAACAAATCACCCTAGGAACCAGGGATTTTTTTTCTGTTTTGTGTTTGCCAGCAGGAGATTTAAGGCTGTTTTTCAATTTTGCATTTTAAAGATGATCTTTTCATCCACAAGAGCACGTAAATCAAACCACAGACCATTCAGCCAGTGTCAACACAAGAAAGCAACAGCAAGAAAATCCAGTTACGTTTCAGCAGTCCCTTTCCTGTCTTGCTGTCCCCTTCTCCTCCCCACCCTCTGCCCTTCCAGGCTGGTAGTGGTTAACCTTTGTGCATCTTGACCTTGACGTGCCTCTCCCTACATCTGGCTTACAGCAGCACCAGGGCTCTTGGGCTAGGAAACCCCAGTGGGGCTGTCCAAAGCCCACTGACATCAGTGGAAAGGCTCCCACTGACTTCAGGGGAGGCTGCATCAGGCCCAGGTTGAAGGAGAGCCGTCTTTACTTCAAAACTTTTACTTGACAGTTCATGACAGTACTTGACTGGCCACGCATTAAGACTTTTGGGGACTTGCTGCAGCGCCTGCAAGACAAGCGCTGACGCCACTGCTGGATCACTCCTTTCATCTGTGCGTCTCACAGCTTCCCTTTCCCCTCCAAATCAAAGGCAGCGACTGCAGCTGCACAGACCAGCGAGTCTGTTTAGTTTCTGTGGGCCAACAGCCACCAGCTGTAGAGGCTGCTCTGCTTTTTGCTGGATGGGAGCTTTTAATTCCAATAGACAATGTGTACAAATATTTCCCATATCAAAATTGTTCCATATCTTCCTAAGTTAATTAAATGCTAATTTTCTAATGAGGTGACAACAATGGCAACAACCTGTTATCAGCATGCTAGCTAGTGCCCGTAACCACTGGGTGAACACAGAACCCTTGTGCTGTTATTAAACTGCATTCCTATATTAATTAATTAATTTTGCAGCTGTATTATTCTGAAGCTGGACACAAATGTGGATATTAATTAAATGAAAAGAACATTTACATTATTAGGAGATTGCAGAGGTGCTTTGTGGTATTTATTATTTCACAGTGTTGTTATAGAAACCTCTCATGCGTTTTCATGCCCACTGCATGCTAGTTTAGCGAGAAATGGTGGAAGAAAAACTCAGGATAAAAAGAGCTGTTCAATATATGTTGAGCATAAATTAAGGTATAAAAATTTCCTGAGTTGTGCAATAAGAGTGAAAAAGCCACTCAGAGTTCAGATTGAAGGGTGGCCATATATCTGTCACATCTTTGTACTCAGAAAAGGACTTAGGTGCTTAAAACCAGCAGAGGTGGAATTTATGTGCTTACATCCAAAACAGATATTCTGCTGTCTACGCCAGAAGGTTTCCAAACCCTCCCTGACCCCAGCTGCCAGAACAAAAGCTCCCCAGACATCTTGAATTCTGGTGATACCCAAGAGCTCTTCAGTTTTAAAAAGCTCAAGTTTCCCAACATGCAGTTCAAGCACCAGCTTAGTTGGGATCCAAAATATATGTTCCTCTGTTTATCTTCCCTGAGGGCTGGTTTGAGCACTCTGAAAATTCCTACCAAACAGCTCTGAAATTGGATTTACATAAAACACAATGGCAGCTATCAATTTCTTTTGAAATAAGGCTGCTGGAGTCCTCCTCTTTTCTAAGCTACTGCAGTATTTGAACAGGATGTGAGAGATACAGTTCAATGCCTCACTCTGCCTGGTCAGAGCTCATTCCTCCTGGAGTGATACACTCTGGCAGGATCTTCGTCTCCTTGGAAGTCAGTGTGAGATTTTCTCATCCCTTCTCACAGAAAAGGAGTAATTTCCATCAGGACTGTGATTTAGAGATGTGACAGCTGCCCCACCTTTGACAGAGATGGTTTAGGAACCTACCATCAAAAGAGCATTCAGATGGCGGGGAAAGGGACGAGTCTTCATGATGGCACAGAAATTCAAAAGCTTATTAAAGAGCCATTCAAAAATGGGAAGGGCATGGGATTTCAGATGGGCTCCTGGCATCCACATCTCTGTGTTCTCTGATCAGTTAAGGCAGTGTGCTCCACCCTTGTGCACCTGCATGTGCTGTTCACGAACCCTGGATACCCAGCCATGGATCAGGGAGTCAGAAATTGCACACTGCAATGCTAGAGTGTTGCAGTGGGTAAAGCCTTCGTTGATCTTGAATCCTCTTAAACCGTGAGGTTTGTATTTGGGAACTTCCAAATATTTTTCTCCCATCACCCAGCATGTTCCAGAGGCACAAAGGACAGACTTTTTTCCCCTGCTGTTGGAGAACACGCTATGTTAACAATGACCGATACAGATTTTATTAGGAATTAATTGTATGCACCATGTTTAGATAATCAGGTAGCAGATTTCCATGTAGAGCATTTTACAGCCATTCTTCAAATGGTATGAATCTTGTCACAATGAGCAACAGGTGAGATGCACCTGTAAACCATTTCTCTGAGTCCTTCACACAATCAGTGTAATGATGTCCTACAACTGAATAATAAAGTCAGGAAAATGAATCTACAATGTGAAATTCATGTTCAAAACTGTTTAAAACAATTTGTTTACTGAATTCAGACAAAAACCCCCAAACTGTTTTCATTACATTTAGTGCTGGCTGAGCCAAGGCAAAAAATACAACACTGATAATCAACTAATGATAAAAAGACAAATACCGTTGCTGTATTCGTGTTCTTCTTTCTACTCCAAATGTGGATTAAATAAATTCTTATTATTTACTTCTAGCAGTTGACCATGATCATGATAATAATAATAATTACAATAATAAAATAGTTTACATTTAAATAGGATGCTTCTTTCCAAATCATTCTACAAACTTTGCAAAATGATGTGGTGGGACAATTTTATCCAGTTATTGAAATGCAGCCACCTCTGGGGTGAATCACGACACCTGCTTAAGCAAGGATAATATCATTCTGTGTGACAGATCAGAATCAGGAGAAGGGAGAGGTACTATAACTAAGTCATAATGAAAGGGAAATAATTTCAGCTGAGGTTTGCATGAAAACCAAAGCTAAAAGCCCTTAGCTTTTGAGAAGAGTTCTACAGTGTTTAGTTATTATTAGGTTCTTGAGATTTGCCTCATCCTAATGGCAAAATCTTAAACTGTACAGCTACCCCAACACCATGCTGCAGGAAAGGAGAACCTGCCAGTGATGGGACAGCACTGCAGCTTCCTAATGGCTCTGAAATGTGTTCTGAGCAAGTCTTGGGATGAAGCCTGCCGGCACCAGGCAGTGAGTGAAGTGAACCGCTTTTTAAGATGCCTATATTTATCCCAACCTGTCACTTTTATCATAATGAATTTAGTATTATTCAGTGAGGTGGATTTAATTAAAATATTTTAAAGTATTTAAATTATTAATGATTTAATAATTAGAAAGAAGTATTTTAATGCAGGACTGAATAATGTATACAACTATTCAATTTATTTTTTGGAAATGAGGGTCTAGGCTTATTCTTTTCCCTATATTTTCAATTCAGAACTATTCAGAAGTTGCAGTTCTGCCATTCTGGCTTCCTGCAAAATATAGTGAGTACAAAAAAATCTTGTTTAATGCAGTCCAAGAAAGCACATGTGTGTGGGAGACAGAAAGTGATACAGTCTCCTAAAGTTCTGCTAAAATCTCAGTGGTGGTTAGAGATACAGCTGTGTGAAAAACATCAGGAAAAAACAAGTCACAAGTCATAAACAAAAAGGAATAATTACGCCAGAGCAAATTTAGAACCTTTACACCAAAACTTGAATTACTTTGAACATGCCCACAGAGTCTTTCTCAGTGCAATATTTGTGCATATTCACATTTCATACAGCAACAAACACGGGCTATCCTGGGAGCAGCTGGGGATAGCCCTTCAGAGATCACGGGGCCACAAACTCGAGCACATGCAGAAGTTTATATTGCCACGGCGTGAAGTGGGTCAGTGTGTTACCCGACAGGTTATTGTAAAAGTCGCCTGTGGTCCCACTGTGGGCAGGGAGCAGACGGCCTGGAGGGCAGCAGCCCTTCGGAGGCACATGCACACTTCTGCAACTCCAGACTGCCTTCTGCCCTCCAGAGACTGCTGATGTGGGCAGTTTTTCCCTGTACATTCAGGATCAGCCAAGAATCAACCCTAAACCAGACCGATTCCTAAATTTCCGTCATTTCTGACTGGAGTTGGATTTAGACACTGTCCCTGGAGGGCTGATGCAGTAGCAGGGAGCACCACCAGCCACCCTGCCCTGCAGGGACTCAGGACTCCCAGAGCAGGCAATACCACTGGGAGAAGGGTGTCACGAGGGCATAACCATGAACAGACTTCTGCCTTCAACACAAGCTGCCCTGCCGGAGGCGTTGCACCCACCTCTATGAGTAAGAGCGATCTGTGCCAGCTGCAGTGAATCAAGGCACTATCTGCGTGGGCTTTTTTTTATTTTAATGCAGCTGCCATATATCCAAAAAACAAGTCATTAAGAACATTACAGTATTAGTCAAATCAACTTTGTTTTTCAGAGGGATGAAAGCCAGTGACATAATTCACAAACAGTGGGTGTTGGTGGGTGGTAGTATTACGCAGAGGTTTTCAAGCTCTTTTCTCCTGTGTGAGCAAATTTTCATTCTTGGAGAGACATCCTGTGTAACTGCAGTTGAAGAGTCACACAAGGTTTGTTTTTCCCAAGCTCCCAGGCAGAGTGAGCTGGCTGAAGGCTTGGGCTTAGGATGGAGAGGCACTGCCGCTCCTTTGGGCCACAGCACTGCTGTGGATTTGAGGCTCTGGAAGAAGAGGCTGCTCCGCTTGCTGGTTGCTGTCCTCACTTCAGGACCTTCACAGCCTTCCACATCACTGGCTATCCATCTACTGGGACACAGGCAGCCCAAAGCATTTTCCACTGTGCTTTCCAAAGAGGAACAACAGTGTTTTTCCTGGACTACTTTATTCCAGTTCTACCTCCAAGGATGGCTGTGATGTCTGCCTCTAAATGATTAAGACTAGCATATAGTAGAGATTTTACAGAATCTCCTGTTTTTCATGCTCATTAGCCTGCCAACTTCAGCTCTCAGCCTATGCTAAGGTCAAGGAACACTTTGTGAGAGGAGCAACATAAGACAAAATCTCTCACACATGTGACAGTCTCTGTATTCCTCAAGACTTCTGAGACACAGGAGAACTTGACAGGGCAAGAATATGTTGCTGGTGCATCTGGTTTTGATATTTGGCTGTGAGGCACGTAATAGTGAGGTATCCATATAAGCTATAATTGAATTAACTGAGAGCTTTATTTCTGCAGCTCTCTAAACTGGGGTAGTTAGGTAGCCTGGTGTTCTGCAATCCTGTTTTACTTAATTAAAGTATTCCTGTTGGCTGGGTGGAAGGATGTGCTACCCTGTTACTAGCACATGATGAAAGGAGACACACATCATTAGTGTACATGACTGCTTCCTCAGACCCCATCAGAGCTAGGGCCACTGTAGTTTCTCTGGAACAGAATTAACATATTTCTCATTGACATTTGTTGTGGTTTTTTTTTTTTCTCTCATATTCAGCTGCATAGATTTCCCCATTACAAGTATTAAACTGTTTGGTTATCCGTAATGTGCCTAGATTTTTGTGAATGTCCATTTACAAATGAGCCCCTGCTGCTAGGTTAACGTTTTAGCACTTGCAGTTCCTATAATCTTGAGTTGTTAATGAATTCACCAACTTTTCATCATCCGTAGCATGAGAGATACTTCTCATGATCTCAACTCTTACTCCTGAAGAGCAAGATTGCACTGGGGTCCTCTCATAAGTTTTCTTGGGTTTGTGCCACTGGAGGAGGGAGCGCATAAGAAGAAGCATCTGGCAGTACATCTGCATCCAGTCCCTGCTGACATCCTGAGATCCGTCTGTCTGGGCTCACTCCTCCCTTTGTACAGAGCTTGACATATCTGGTACCTGACTGCCAGACAACCTCAGCAAATACTTCTCTCTCAAAGGGAGGCTCAGTCACTTTTTCAGTGTCTTCATCTTGCGTTATCTCATTGCTAACCTGATGGAAGAGTGTGCAGTCTCCTTTCAAACTGCTCCTGGCTCTCCGGAAGGAGTCTGCTGAAAAGCCTTGATCTGAGCAAACTGGAAGGCCTGATCTAGGTGCAAAGATCGAAATCAGCGTTCTCCAGACCAGTGACCCTGAAGTTCTAATTCTTTACAAAGGACATGAAAACTAAGATGGTAACTGAGATAAATGTTGGTGAATGGGTGTGACAGATCTGTTCCTCAAGGCTTTGCAATGAAGCAGCAAGGAAGTGTTGCAGGCCCCCAGGCCAGCTCCATAGTTAGCTGATCAGCTGAAAGTCAATTACATTTTTTTTCTGTTGTTCTACATCACTTTGCATTATACATACATACCCTCTGGTAGACCCTTTCAAAGCACCTGAATAACTCAATACTTAACAAGGATACTTTAATTTTCTTGTTTATGTTCTGGGAAATACAAGATGATTTTTCATTCTGAGTTGGCAACGGCGATCCCCAAACTAGTGAGTTGTGGAATAGGGGAAATGATAGCTTTGTGGAAACTACTCTAGAGATCTGTACTGTAAGGAATGATGAATATATGACAGAGGAGTGAGGCCTACTTTTACCTTTCATAAATGTGCAATGTAATGAAAACTTCCTTTCTGTATTTGTATTATCTTTTAAATTTAACATGTTTTATGTCTATGCACAGTTCCTGTGCTGCAGGAATGATTCTTGTTTCCAAATGCCCCTGCTCACAGGCAGCATTTTTTCTTTATTCTATCTGTATATTTTACATAAGGATGTGTAAAACAGAAGTTATCTTCTTCTGTACATAGGAATTCATTTAGTAAGAGACACCTTTTCTGTGTGTAAGAGCATAACATAGCAGAAACACTTGCCCCCATGAGTTTGAGGGTGCAACAATCACAAGCAAAGTAGATTGTCTCAAATGCGTTGCTTCTCCATCACCCCGTAACACTGACATAGTCCAGTAACAGCAGTGTGTATAGGACAGGTTGAATAATGCATGTGAAGAGTCTCTTAAGCATTTATTTTGTTCTTTTCAGTTGTCCTTCATCCATTACCCGCTCCATCATGATACTGAAATTTCCTAATACAGAAGGTAAAATTCTTTGGCAAGGAAAAATTTCAAAACCATTGCTCTTGTTAGAGCGACAGATTTGATATTTCTGTGGAGAATTTACCAAATTTCAGCATCACAGTTTTTGGAAAAAGTTATACAAGTAATTCCTATTTTGCGGCAACCCTTAACCAGAGGGAGGTAATTATCATTCCGTAACATTTCAGATGAGAAGCCACATTTGTCCAAAGTGTATCACCCACAAACAAAGCCACTTTTCTATTAATTAGAAACAGCTGATGACTGGTTTATGAGAAAAAAAAGTCTGATGCATTCTCATGATTAACACAATCATGTTTATAACTTGTCTTATTTTAAGGTGAACTCACAAGCCTTCATGTATAAGGGCAAGGACTGTCAAATGGCATTCGCAAGAAGACAGCAATTTTTAAAAGGCTGCTTTTCAAAATAAAAATCTATATAGTGCACTGGGAAAATTTCCCCCACATATATTGCCTAACCTTTTATCAATTTGTGGCTTTGGTAATGATCTGAAGAAGCCGCTCTACTCTATTCTCTGTTCAGCACATCCCGTTATTACTGGAGCAGCAGAGACACAGTGGCACAAAGGTAAAGTACTGCCTGTGAAGGGCAGCTCCAGAACGGCTACGATTAATGAACAGATAAACACAAACATGATTGTCTGCCATTTAAGAAGGAACAGTCACGAGCTCATTAGGGTAGTGAGAACCCATGATACCACTGTTAAAACAGCCCTGCTTTAAGTATACAACCCCAGCACCTCAGCTCATCTTTTAAATGAGAAGCCGAAGGAGGTAATCAAAAAGGAAGCATGCAAAAACCTGACTTTCAATGTGCAGGCTGCTCTGAAGCTTCCTCTGGCAGGAAAGGCTAAATAAAGCTACCCTCAATTCAGGATTTGCTGTCCTTCCCAAAGAGCCAGGCGAGAGCAGGGGAGATGGCAGGTCACTCCCCAGACCCTCCTTGCGAAAGGATAACGTCTACAGCTTTCCTACCAAAAGCAGTAGGCATGAATGAGCATAGCATTCTTTGACTGGAAAGCAGTGCCATACACACTAAGGGAAACAACTCTGCAGAAACAAGTTTCAAAAGGACAACGAAAGACAATTTTTCTGGCACCTCCCTGAGAACCTAGTAAACAAAAGTAAAATGACTGAACATCTCAGCTTCTATTTATTTGTGGTAACAAATCAGGCACCAGTGATGGTAGGAGACTCACCCTGTAGGTTAAGCTCTGCTCTGTACTTTTTTGTAGCCTGTCCAAAGCAATCCAGGTCTGCAGTCCCACTCTAAACACCAGCAGCTCCCCACCTAGCAGGGGTGATACTTTCGGAGTGCAGAACCAGCAAAGGGGCTCCCCTGCCATTTCCCTCCCAGTCCCTCCCCTCTGCTGATGGTATCACAGAGGAAGAAGGTGTCCCTAAGAAAAGGGGACATTGCTAGCACCAATACATTTACATTTAACACAATAACAGACGCACAAAGCTACACTAGCTTGGCATAATTTGACTTTTTTTATACATGAAGACAACAGCAATTATCCTGATTTATGCTTTGTGTAGATCCCCCAAACCCTGTTTATTCCTTACTTAAATAAATGAACCATTGAGCCAATGAGAAGCTGCTTCGTTTCAAACATCTTTACCTCCTCCTGGCCCTTTTTTTGCCCTATGAAAAATAAATTGAGGTAGCTGTGATTTGATATCAGATTTAGCTTTTCTTCCACCCTCTTCTTGAGCAAGATGGTGAGCTGTGAAGTGGTGTTCTCCTGGAAGAACTGGCCTTTTTACTTCTGTTTTCTTCCACTCCTGTTCCCGGAGGAACTCCGATAGGAGAATGACATCAGTTTGTCACCAAACTCTGTACTCACCTCCTGTGGCTTCGCTCTTTGAAATTCCTACAATTTCTTTGTGAAATGGCAAACTCCCAAAGATCTATATGCTGCTCAGTCTTTCCAACGTTCAGCAAAATGAAGGTCTTTGGAGCTCACATTTATAACTGACTTGAACAAACACCTTTTAGGAAGAATTTGGGCAAGGCATGATCTGTGCTGCAGGGCTGTCAGCTTATTTCTGCTTTTTTAGTGATTCAGAATAAGACAACAGAATCAAGCCTATTGTTTGACTAGTCATGTATTTATTTATGGCTTTAACATGCAAAACCAGTATAACAATTATAGAAGTTAGAAAAAATATAGCACTGAAAAAAGTATTCATGCAGAATGAGGCTTCTACTTGAACTATCCTCCACAATCACCAGTTAGTTGATTTGTCCCAATATTTATAGTTCATCATTACAACTGCCAAAACTGGCAACCACCAGGGTTGTTGTCTCAATTAAGGACAGTAAACAGATTGTCCCATTTTTTAAATGAAAAAAATCTAAAATGTAATACTTCACAGTTTAACATGTTTATTCATTTAAACGAGCTAAAAAATAGTGGTGTGACATCTGCTTGAGAGACACTGGTACCTAACATTTTGGCTGTCTCCCCACCAATTTGGTTGTAATTAAGGGGGGATAAAAGGAAGAGCAGAGGATTCTGTCAATTAAATGCACTGATGAACTACAAAAAGTATTTTTCCACTCTTGGAAAAGTGTAGAAATACATCTACAAAAGAATGTATTACAGCAAACCAAGAGGATGATGGGGAAAAGTGTTGCAAAATATCTCCATCGGCTCTTTAAGGGAAAAATACTGTAAGCATAAGATCACAGACAATCTTTGCCAGTTTATTCATCTCATGGACTCATTTCCCAAAGTGCAGGCATAATCCACTACAAAATCTTTTAAGAAGCGGTTCCAACACCACATTTCTGCTGTCTTATTGATGTGCCATATTGTTATTTTCTTAGTCATAAGCACCACTAATTATTATGCTACTGTAAGTAAAACTTGAAATGTGATCAAGATCTGTAGTATCTTCTTTGTTGGCACTCTAACTTGCCTAGTCTGCACTTCAAGTACAGTCCTTTGCTGAGAATTGTCCTGAATGCTTTTGACCTTCACCAACTGGCTCAGTTGTGCTTATAGGCACAATCCCATATCAAAGCAAAATGAATCAACGCTCTAGTGGGAGCTGCTAGCAGCATTTTCTTCCCTGAAAGGGCAGCATTCAAAACTTGGCCCTAAGTTAGCAGATAAGCCTCTTCCATGGTAGCAATTTTCATGGAAGTGGGATGAGAGGTTTTGCAGGGCTTTCACTGTGCCTTCATTTAGTAGGGTTGTTTAAAAAACGTTTGTTTTCAAACATAACTTGTCAGGTCAACTACTCTAGATGACACCTAAACAGATGAGTTTGCTCATGTTGCGTATGTTCACAGTTATGTGTTGTGGCACAACCTCACAGTCTACACGTCATCCCTGCTACAGCTGGTCTGATGCATGGAAGGAGCTATGACAGATCCTGAATCACATGATGTCTGTATGATATGCAACAGTGAACCTTAAATAAAGCGTTCTTCAAGAAAAGTTTAAATATATCTCTAGGGTCCATTAGGGAAATGCTTAACATGCCTCCTAAGTTTCCAGTAAAATATATTTATGGACTCTAGGAAGTAGAGTTAAAGCCTTTCCTTGGCAATGTTCACCAGCAGCCCTAGTAAAACTACTATATTGAGGCTTCTGTCCTGAGATGGTCTACATGCTGGTTCTGCTTTTGCAAGATCAAAGGGAAAAGGAAAACTGCTGAGGGAAGATTTAGTGAGCAAATTGACTGCTGGAAGGCTGTCACACCTTCCTAGCCAGACTCTTCCAGATGGGACATTCGCTCCCACCCACGGTGCAAGGACTTGGTGCAGGCATCTCCTCCACAACCTCTGCTGGAAAGAAATTCAGTTTACTCCACAAGCAGAGGGCAGCAACAATACTGATATCTACCCTTTCCCTACAGGTGACTATACTTGGAAAAACCTGCCCCCTTAAGCCAGGGCTGCTGTGTAAACAGTTTGATCAGCAATCTTTCTTTGAAACAAGCATATAGAAGTATTACTTTTATAATAAAGTCAATCTGTCTGAAGTTGACTGGAGCTACAAGGAACACCTTTGTCTGCAGAAAGAGATCTGCTCTATTGGTATTGGGTAGGATGCCAAGGGAAGTTCTCTTTATTGTCTTTTAAGTATTCATAGGCTATGCTCAGTTTTAATATGAGTTTAGGGGCTAGAACTGCCTAGAATAATCCAGATAATCTAAAACTGGTATCACTGCTCACATTTTAATATTGTGCTGTGTAGATTGCTTTAATGTCCTTTCAAATGTATACATAATTCAGTGTGACACATCCAACATTAATAAGAGCACAAAAATAGTAAAAATACATTTATTATTGAAATAGACACTGAGCAACTTATACAAAGATAAGTGGTCCAAAAACCAAGAGGCATTCAATCTCAGATATAATTAAGGGCAAAATAAGCCACGTTTGCAAGATTAAAATCAGTCTCTACTTTAAAATATCAGGCATGGACAATGTAGCACGCCAGAAAGCAGAAATAACTTCAGGTCAGATTCTGCTTTTCCCTTGGAGTAAATCAGCTGTAATTTCAGTGAACTCAGGGGAATCATAAATTAGTAAGCTCAGAATCAGACCTCATTGTGAATAATGTTGTGCTTGTGCCTTTTAGAAAACCAAGGATGAATAATTTTATGAAAAGTGGGAGCTTTTAGCTTTAAAAACCTATTGACATAGTCCCGTTAGAAATTATTGTACTGATAAGAGAAAAAAGTGTATTTGCTGCAACATTTGCAATGTATTTCTGTGCACACTGAACAAAAGTCTATCCAGCATATCTAAGCGAAAGGAAATTTTCTTGTTACATGAGAATATCTCTCATGTAAATGAAAACGCCTAATCTAAATGAACCCAACAGACAAACTATGGCACTTGTGGGCAATATGGACTGATAAGCCACAGATCAGGGAAGCTGCTTCAATCAAACATATACGTGCTTCAGATTTTGTGTATGAGTCATAATTATGGGAAATGCAATCTTCCTTTTCTCGGAACTTCATAAATCTGACAGCAAGAATAGCTTGCTTTTTCATGTAACTCATTCAGAAAGCAAGTTACAAGACAACCTGCATGAAGAGGATAACTACACATCATTCCCAGGCCACACATCACCCAGAAGAGCTACGTGCAGACATTAAAAAAACAATCCTTCCAGCACTTTATGGAACAAGAAAATTGCTCATGCAGAGTAACAGAAGAGGTCTGCAGCTTCTGTGACATGTGGTGTGGCACTGGTGAAGCGAAAGGCATGTCACATCCAAGGAGACAGCTTGTGATATGCTTTTTTCTCCACTGAAAGTCGGGCCATGTGTCAGACAATGCTTCACCATAAATGCAACATGTTGCTAAGCATTTGGTCATGTGTGTGAGCCTTAGTGGACTATAAGCCATTGGAATGCATAAATGTTAGGATTTTGTGTTGGTAACAGTCATAATTAGAAAATGAGAAATATTTGCACATACATGTTTGTGCTTCTCTCATATTTTTCTTGGAAGACTGCTCTACTCTGAATTTCTAGCGGAGTTCTTTTGCATTGTACAAAGTGAATGAGGAGTATGACAGGTAAGAAGTAGATCCTTAGAGACTCGTAATGTATATGGTCATAGTTACTATATGGTTTAAAAATTAACTGCATTGATCCAAGTTCCTTAAGTGGTGATAATGGGGCTGGGTCAATGTAAAATGAATATATTTTCCATTATAATATTTGCTATGATTTGTATCCCTTTGTCTTCAAAATCACTATAAGAAATCTTAGCCAGGCATTTCTGGACCAAGTCCGTAAATATCTCAGTTGCAACTAAACCTAATGTTCAGCCCTGAAACTGGTATCAAAGATAAAGCCAAGCTAGTTTGCTACAGAATTTCAGAATTATGACAACTTTTCTGGAAGCCAGTCTGCCTAACTCCCTTGCCACATTCAGCACCAAGAGCTCTATATTTTTTTGGGTGTCAAAGTGAATCTGAACTAGAGAAAGACTGACCATATTTTTAAAAGGAACAAAACTGAACCTTTACAACCACAAGCTCAGTTACATGCCAAACCCAAAGCAGAACAGGATAAAGCCAGAATTTTACAGCTCCCTGCAGCTGCTTTGACATACCAACTTCTTCAAGTGGCTTCTGGTTAACAAAGGGATGAGAACTGTTATCTACAGTGCATATTCTGAAAGGTACTTTGCAAGAACTGAAGGATGTCATGAGGCCAAGATTTTTCCAATTATTAGTACACACGAAAAAAAGGTTTCTTAATACTTACAACTTCTGACATTAGTCTGATGATTAAAATGACTGTATAACTGGAAAGCAATTTTTTACAACATCCCCATAATAAGTAGAGCAAGTTGATACCACAACCAGCAGGAACAGTATAATTAAAATACAATTTTGACTTTATATTAACAATAGAGCAATACACTAATTAAAACCAACATCGACTGAACTTTCTATTTACACTAGTTCAGACAGCACAGGAGGCAAAGAACTGTGTTTCAGAGGCATATGCGAATGTTAGAGCTTCTGTCATCCAGGTGCCATTTCTGACAGAACACATGTGTGCTGAACAGTTGGCAAAAGAATGAAAAAGATTACTGCAGATATATGGGCACACAGAATCTGGGATGACATAAAATTAAGTCCATATAGAAGGTGACAGACTGCTTCTAAAAAGATATTTTCTCCTACAGTTTCTTCCATCTTTGTGCGTGCGCGTGTGCACACATGCACAAGAAAGATTAAAAGGGAGAGAAAAGATGAGGGTTTTTTGATATATTTTAAATACAAACCAAGAAAAGACTTTTTATTTGGTATTTCTGCTTTCTTTTGGGAAAGGAAAAGGAAACTAATTTGTCTATTAGGAAGCTTTGATTCCTAAATTTAGTCAAGGCAGACTCTCCTCCTGTGAAGTCAGCATCAATACCCATGATAATAATAGCACCTGTCTTTTAACATCAAAGTTCTCTGCCTGAGAAAAAAATAATGTAAACAATAAACTTCATGTATTGTACTGCTGCTCCCGGCTTTGGCGTTAACCAAAAACACCTGCCAGGCATGAGTTTCCTCTTATTTTGGAGATCTGGAATGTAAAAGTGACTGACGTATTGCAAAACTTTCTTATGAATTTGGACTGCACGAAATGGCATCATTTACTGTCTCACAGTGAAGGGACTGTGTGTTCCTACGTAGTCTTGTTAAGCTGAAGAAATGTTGATGATAGACTCATTGCATCTGCTAGTTTTCATCTGGATCCAGATCAAGGTCAACTTCGTTGGAAATGTTAAGATAAAAGAAAGCATAGAAAGCCAACAAAAACACCAGTATAGCTGCAAGGACAAGGGCAACTTCCTGTAGAAATAAGAGAAAACAAAACAAAACAAAACAAAACACCTGTTAGAAATAGTATAATATTTTCAGATAAATCAGGAATAAATATTATTTCCATTCCATAATGTTCATCAGTATAACATCAGACATATATAATTGCATAAGGTATTGACGCTTTGATGATTTCTTCTTTGTGATTACCATTTCAGAATGTTATAAAATCCATTCACTTAATAAAGATTTTAGCAAGTCTGATACACTGCCAGAAATAGGATATTTGGCTTAAAGATCTTTGGTCTGACCTAGAAATAGGAGCTTTACATCCTTTTATTATGCTATTCCTTCTTTTTTAAAAGAAAAGACAGAATTCACAAACCACAGTTTTGAACACAAATTTAAGTTATGAATTTACACTGTGAATTTTGATGTTTTCTAGCAATATGTTACTGCTTTTTGCCAACAAATTTGTAATTTTTTAATGAAGCAAACACAGTATGGTGGAAGTCAATGAAAATTGCTACCTCTACCTCCCAACCTCCTGGCATGCATTACAATATGGAGCTACAAAATCCGTCAGAATTGGACGAAACTTTTCTTCCTTCCTCTCTGCAATAAGGCAAAAAAAAGCACAACAATTTGCACTTGCACTTGCCTCTTTTCCCATAAAATATTGCAACTTGCTGCATCTTCCTTAATTAACATAAAAGAGTCTTCCAAAGTATACATGATTTATAGCAGCTTTCAGAAGCAGAAAAATGTTTTTGTACTACACGTCATACTCATTATGTGGCTGCCTATCATCATATTCTATCTTAAGGCTGGACCCTGTTAAGCTCCAATTTTAGATCTCAGATACAATGAATCATAGTATGATTATCCTCTTTATAACACTACCTCTTTCAAAGTCCAAGTATTTCACATTTTTAAGTTTTTATTTTCCTGAAAAGCACAGAACACTTCCTGTAGTGTTGACTCTCATTTTGCTAGACAATGAAGGAAGAAACACACATTGGAGAAAAATCCTTATGGTCCTTCAGCTCACAGAAAGTGCCACTTCCACAGCTAATAACATGCACGGCTCCCTTCCATATCATCATGATGTATTTTTAAACTCATGCACTGAGGTGCTCAAAAGGAACAGGTTAGTTTGTACTCCCCAAAACTGTTTTCCCTCTAAAAAAAAAAGAAGCAACAACCACCCCTCCAAATCTCAGCTTCATGTTGATCCACAAACCATCTGCATCAGAACGATCCAGCTGTATACTTAAAAGGAGGGAAGAAAAACAGTTCAATGACTTTATAACAAGATATAACTTTATATCTGAATTGGTACCGAAGATACCACATCAAATCTACTCCGCTGGTGGGACAGAAAGGAGGTGCCCACAGCACAACCAGACAGTCAGCCACCTTTTACTGTCCAAGGAGAGCATCTGACCCTCTTTGGTGTAAGACACATTGTGTCCTCTAAATGAGGTCAGGTGCATTCTTCCTTAAAAATGCCTATTTCTCCCCTTAGACTAGAAGGGGAATGGAGATGAAACCTCTGATGTGGAGACCTGCACTGTAGGATGAATTCCATCCAGTATCTCTAGATTGGTGGTGGCTTTGTGACCAACTTTGTGTCCACTGCCATGAAGGAGTTAAATCTTTGCTAGCTTCATTTTTTGAAGTCTAGCCTATAATCTGGCATTCTTCTATAGAACAGCATTTCATTTGCATTTACATGAATGCATTATATAGTTTATCAGAATGTTGGATCAATAATTCAACATATGCCATCTAATAAACTTTGAAATACTACTGCCTAGTTGGCGTATGCTCTATAGCAGTCTTTGTTCTATAGAAACCTTTGCTTTACATTTTATATGGATGATTAATTGAGATGTACTTTATATTTATTTTACCACATTAAAATTGCTCCTGTAAATTTGCTGAGGCTGTTTGCTGCGGATTTCAACTACATTTTCTTCTTAGAATTATAGCATCCTCTGAACCTCATCCTCCTGATTTCATATGATTTGATTAAAAAAAAGAAAGTACATCTAATTCGCTAATATATTAAAGGAAAGTGATTTTTGCTTTGTTGCAGTTGCAACATGTCAGCATCTCACAAAAGGGCATGGCAGCATCAGACAGGTTTCATTTATTTCCTTGTATCCACAGCTGTGCTCCCAGACCCATCTGGCCACACAGCTACTAATCTTAAGAGGATGTAATAAACAAGTGACATACAACTGCAAGCTCCATCTGCTCAGGAGAGTGGACAACAAAACCGTACAATGCAGGCACCATTCACACTTGACACAGAGAGCAAATTCATTCCAGTATTAAAAAGTTTTTTCCCTTGTTTGGATGCCACGCTTGCCATGCTTTCTGCTTCACAATGGGTTCACCTTTCCTCTCCCTTCTTCCCAGGCTCCCTTATGAAACGCTGTGGTAGCAGCAGCAAAATTCTGGGGAGTGCTTGCATTAAAGATTTTTTTGCTAGGAAGTGGGACTGGGAAAATCTTGATTTTTGTTCTCAGGCTGCCCAGTATCTGCATTGATGGGAGTAGTTCTTTAATTCCTCTGCCTAACTTTTACAGTGAATAACACTGAGATGACAATACTACCCTCCTTACACAGGCATTAGGAACTGGGTGGCTGGATGAGTATTTATTAACCCTGGGAATGAAAAGCCTTATTGAAATTCCAGGTTTGTGAATTATGCAAGAACCTTAATTTTGAGTTACTGAAGAAGGCAGAGTAACAAAAATCTAAAATAAACGGCCTAACAAAGGACACCTGGCTCTCAGCTAGGGATATGCAGTCTCTTAAGAATTGCATCCAGTTTATGAACTTTTATAAACATAAATTTTGCAATGTAAATAGCAAATGAGATGCTACAACACTATACTGTCTTTGCAACAACAGTATATATTGTCATTATAATTTGTTTTATACTTATCAGGCTTTGCTATTTGTATTTTAAGCCATGCATAGAAATGAAATGTTAGAATACTCCTCGCTTGGCATATATAGTTTCCTTTCTTTTGCACTTTATGGATCATCCCCATCATCCCTCTGCCAAATCCATTTACTCAGAGGATTTCACCATGAATAATTAACCAATATAGAAAAAGTCCTATAGAAATAAACTTGAAATGATCACAGGGCTTTTTCTCCTTTTTTTCTTTTATAACACAGTACAGAATGCTAGGAAATAACACCCCTGCTCTCAAATCCCAAAGAACAGTCAAAGAAGCCTTTAAAAAGGAAGAGAATTTTCTATTATATTCTCTTATATTTAGAATAATGTCTGTAGAACCCTACTGATTTCAGCTTGGTGAAGTTTTCAAGAAACTTTTTGATAAACACATGCCATTACAGCATAACATAGATTTAATTCTCCCATCATTTCTTGTCAATTTTATGTCTCTCATGCCAAAATACTTAGATAATGTCCTCAGATTCACCCTGATGGAGCAAAGTTGCAGAGTTGGGACCTAAATAAGATTAATCAGGAGATGAAAAAATAGGGGTAAGGAAAAAATGTCGGCTATAGTAACACAAATCTGGACACTGTGTATGGCAGCATCATATCCTACACATACAGAGAAATCTCATACTTTCAAGAAATTTTGGATTTTTAACATATTTTTTATTGTCTTCCAAAGAGAATCGTACCTATTTTAAGCTGAAACAAGCTTAAAACTAGGTGAAAGAGTACCACAAATTGTTGTCTTTGACATGCTAAACTATCCCTGGCTATTTCTGAAAAGAGATGACAAGAAAATCATGCTGACCAAGGACACCTGTAAAAATAAAACAAACATATATGGACTTGACAATCAGCCCTTTTATTCCACATAATTTCCAACTGGAAGACTTTATAAGGACATTCACTGTGACCATTTTTTAGGGCTTCAACAAAATCATATTTAAAAATGGATGTTTACTTCCTTAATGCAGCACATTCTACATTTAATACAAGGTAACAAAAGTAATTTATGAACTTTTATAAATGATTTTTATGTTATAAATTTTTAATTGTAAAAATTTTAGATGGAACAAAGATCGTTATTGTCTCAAATAATGAGAACAAGGTACTATTACAGAGTCACCTAAAGGGCCTGGCTATATGATCACAAAGCAACAGGTTTCATTTTAATATAGCTAAATGCAAGATAATGTATACAGGTATCAAAGATGTGGATAGTACTTACAAAGTGGAGGACTCTGCCTTGAAAAACTGTGGCTCTAAAAAGCCTTTGGATTTAAGGGGTAACCGCTCCCTCAGTGTGATCTCTAGAAGTGCAAAGGTGGAGGGACTTCCAGTAGGGAGATGACTGGTATTTATTTTATCATAGAGAAGAATGAGAGGTAGTTTGGTTAAAGCATATAACTATATATGCCATACACCTGTATTTAAGTAAGGCACTTCGCAGTGTGAGGCCTTTCTATCTTGTTTACAAGAACCTCTCAAGGTCCAGCGACAGTTAGATAAGCTCAGTTTTGAAATAAGATGCCATTTCCTAGGAGCAAGAATGACTGAACATTCCAGTTACCCCTTGGGAAAAATATGGACTTCCATGGCTGTGCCTCTTTTGTGGTCAGATCTCTCAAGAAAAAGTACATTTTTATTTAGCTATTAGGAAGAATACTTCAACCTGGGCTTGTGTGAAACAGAGATCCCGGCTGCCAGCCTTGGAGTTGGCAAACTCAGCCCTCCAGACGGCTCCCCGCCTGCAGGGCCCTGGGAAGACTGGGCTTACTTACATGGTCAGTGTTATGTTCTGAACCCCTAAAGTACCAGATTGCTAAAAGTAATGGCACCTCATGCTTCAGTGCTTCAGGCTTTTCTATGTAACATCAAAAGAAATTTTCTTCTTTTTTAGGAAATTTTCCTCCAACTGTATTGATTTAATTTCTGGGATTTGAGGTCTTGTTGTTGTCAACAGTCCTTTGAAGTGTTAGGGATTGGTAGTAAGGAGAGATCAAAGAGATGGACCACTGCTCCAAGATGGTACAGAAAATGCTCCTAACCTCCTGCTTGGTACATCTTATTCACCTGGCCAAACCACCATGATTACACGGTACTTACGTGTACAGGTCAGGCCAGGGTCAGATGGGAGCCATCCGATTTTGTTTTTCTCTTTGTACTGTTTTTTTCCCCTCCCTTCTGTTTCAAGGTCAGGGATCAAAGTCTGACTACTGGGATCACTGGGAATATCACACTTTGTTCACTGGTGGCACATTAAGATGCCCTGCTCTTTATGTGAGGCATTTAAGTTGGTTTGAAGACCCAGTATTTTGGCCATTATAAAGTGCTTGGACTTCCTAGAAAGTATTTGGACGAAATTTTATGATCTGTAGCATATAGAGGGCCAGATCAAATGATCTAATAGTCCCTTGTGGCCTTAATTTCTGCAGAGCTACGAAACAATATTCCCAACTTATCTTGGCAAATGTGGTTCACTAACTTAGCAGATTATGAACAGCATGAAACCAGAGAATACCCTTTGCCAAAATACACTAGGAATGTCTTGTTATCTATTCATACATAACTTGTTCCAGATGAGATAAACTCTCGCTAGTGAGCTAGCTAGCTACACAATAGATTAAGTAGATATGCAAAAGAATGACAGACAGTAAGCTCTCACTTTTTTAGGAAACAATTTTTCCTTAGCTCAATCCATGTAGTATGCTGCTAATAATTCTCTATGGAGTGGTATTCTGCAGTCGATTATGTCTTTGCAAGTGGGTGTAAAATACTACTGTTCAGATTTGCGCCTACCTTTCAACAAGAGAGAAAACTTCATCATCTATCCCATGGATTAATTCTCGCAGCCTGTGAAAACAATCTCTCCCCAAAAGCTCCCATTACTTTTGGCCTCTGCATACCAAACCCCAGCTATCTGGGGCTGAGCTTCACATTCCTCAATGCATTTTTTGCCTGCCGCCCTCCCGCTGGCACCTCTTCCTCACCCACTGAGAGCAGAGTTAGCACCGATGGTGCAGACCCCTTGCTGCTCCACCTGGTAAGGACGAGCAGGTGGGCTTGCACCAGCATGAGCCCCCCACAGGGGGCAACAAAGCAACCACACGGAGAAGGTTCAGAGGCTCCCTTTTTGGTACCGCTACAAAGAATTTTGTCTTATCCAAACACCAGGAGACATACAGCACACTGCTTTCTCTCCGAGTTGTTTCTCGAGACAGGGGTCCTGCTTTTCCAAGAGACACCATATATTTTTGCACTGTCTGCATTCGTGTCACATATACAAACAGAGCCAGCACAATAGCTCTGCTACAATATTTAACTTTTAAACATGTTTAAAGAGCAAATATTACACACCAAATACTGTCATGGTCACCCTGCTTGAACTAACTTTTGATAGTTATTAGTGCTTAGCTGCTTCTCTGACATTATCAACACAGATAAAATCTCTCTTTGGGGAAATTAAAAAGTACTAAATGCCAGTGACTGAAAGAAACTTTGTTACTTTAAACCCTGCATTAAAATGACAAGGCAATCAAAGTTTGACAAGACAAGCTAATTAGTATGCCAGCGATGAAATGTGAAGGATCTCCAGGGGATTGGTTCTGAAAAGTTTTATGTCATTTATAGGGCCTTTTTTTTTTAAGCGAATGTTGTCAGCTCTCATGGTGAAATACGCAACAGTTGAATTTCATTGTCTTCATAGAAATTAAGGACTAAAATTCCTTCACTGTTTTCCAGTCTTCTTGTTTTTTTCCCCTAAATACTACATCAAGCCTTAGTTTACAGCCAGGAATATAAGCTCTTCAGGATACTAGTGCAAAACAACTCTAGAGGTAACAATGAGCACTAAAAACCCTGTTCTAAGTGGCAGTACGGTACTTATTCTGTTAGTTATTCCACAGAATTATAAAAATATTCCTTTCCCAGAGAGCTTGTACTTTTACATATATGATAAGGATATCCTTCCTCTACAATATTTTTATTAACTGTAACGTAGCTTTTTATAAGAAAATGTTAATATAATTTGAAATGCTGCATACTGCATCATGTAATGAAACCTGGAAAAAAAAATAAAATATATGGTAAATACACATATGTCTGTGTTTTCTCAAAGACTTACAAAAACTTTGGACATTTCTATTTAATGCTTACTTATTACATCGCACTGTAGTGACACCACTATACCAGCTACAGTGAAGAAAATTAACTCTATCCCAGCCAAAACCATGACATTCCTCAACACAAACTGAAGTTGATCAACTGTCACAGCACAGAATCAGGGCCTACATCATATAGAAAGGTTAAAATCCCAGCCTTTGGAAGGTGAATCATGTTGCCTATCACCATCAGAAAACTTTGTTAGTATGAAGTGACAACTGTGATGATACCTTCCTGAAGGAAAATCTGAGGCACACTCAAAAGCTCTGAATATTAGGAAACAATTAAAGGAATGCACACTCAAGCCTCAAAACAGTTTCATGAATGTACATCACCTGATGGGGCCTCAACCCTGCTGACTCTTCTGACAGCCACAGACACGAGGAGCAGTTTAACACCTTGCTGTCCCACTAAGCAGGAGACTTCAAGAAATTCTTATTTCAAAATTTATCCAGAAGACAGCAGAGGAGTATCTGGGATAGGTGTGGAGGATGAAGGTAAGAAGATTGCTCTTGGACAGCTGGAGGAGCTTAACAATGGACTGAGAAAAACAAGCCCTGCCTGAGGGGAGAGGTTAGGGCTTCACAACTAAGCAGCCTCTCCTGGGGTAGGGAGGGCCATTTCCCTGCAGACACTCCAGGCGTAGCCACTGCCCATGGTGAAGCTCTGCTGAACTGGAGGGATAGAGCAGGGTGAAGAGTTGTCACTGGGAGACGCAAGAGGTGCAAGTTTACCCTGAGACATTAAATATGCCTTGTTTCCGTGCTGAGCACTGCAGGGTCTGACAGTAGAAGTGAAGAGTTTTATTCTACAGGGATTGCCCATATCCTGGTAGAAGTATTGTAACATTTAGTAAGCCTGAGGTTGTTGGCATTAAGCAGGCTCAGTGAGAAAGGTGCATACGAAGGCCCTGCTTTCCTTTCCTCGCAAGCATATCCCTGGAGGGAAAGGTGCCCAACTTGCCTTCCCTTTTACTTCAGCTCTGTCAGCTTTTCTCAGCAATTAGGAAGCAAAGCAAATGACTGTGATCTTTTGGGGGATGATCTACAGTCATATTTTAAGGTACAGGCATGCAAAAAATATTACAGCCAGAAGACATTTTAAAGAATTTCTTTCTTTTTTTTTAAGGCAGAGGCAGAATTGCAAACCTGAGACATTGCACACTGCAACTAGCAGAATCCAAAATCACAACATCCCACGACCTGGAGAGGACGTGTGTGCCTTGATGGCAAAACTCGTTCTTATCTAGAAGTCAGCTGGTTTGCTGTAACATGCAGGAACACATTTGTACAGAATAAACTGTTCTTGATTTCTTTACTCACTAATACTTGATTCTTCATTATACGCGTGATTACACATGTTTTTCTATCCTCCCACATTTTTATGTAAGAATTACTTAAGAAAATAAAGAAAGAGAACAGGTTTTGAAGGACCAAGGTTCATATTTTTCTCACTTGTGAAAGACATGCAAAAAACTTGCACATTTTAAAAGAACTAGGCTGTACACTACAAGTCTCAAAGTAGAACATCACTTTTAAAAGGTCACGTCATTGAGAGTAAAATGAAAAGAAAAAGTAAAATTTAATAAGAAAGGAGGAAAAAACATTGAACTCAAAAGGTTAATAATCTATCCTTTAAACAAAAAAGGCAATCTACTTTTTCTCATTAAAACCTGACACACAGCACTAACTGAGGAGATTATGTTGTGAAAACATACTGCATCGCACGGTAATGCTTGATCGAGATCAGCAATCAGGAGCAAAAAGAAAGCACTGTTTCGTGATTATAATAGCAAATTCTGGAAGACAACCAAATACATCATCTGGCAGCTCAACAGCTGTTACAGCTTGGTAGTAATACCTTGGCATTTGCTATAAGCTATAACTTGAAAAAATTGATTTCTCATCTGCCAGAAACAAGAAAATGTTCTCCTTTTAACATTTCTGAAGTTTCTTTCACTAGAACACCCAGGTATTTGATCCACTTTTTTATTTTGCTCAGGTTTTACCCTTGCTGCTAAGCTAACTGTATACCAATTTGATTCAAAAATATGTTTGAGGGAAAAATACCAGATGCAACTTAAATAAACAACGTACATTCAGATAAATCCCATTTTGATGGCACACTGGGTAGTAGAGAGCACAAAATATTCCTAATTGTCCTCCTTGCTCCTATTCACAGCCGTGATCAAACAGTCAGTATTATACTTCATACCTGCCTGAAAAAGGGACATTTCAGAAAAAAAGTTCACTACCTTTCCATGTGTTTTGCTGTTAGTTAAGCCTTCTTTTTCCGAGTCAGA
The DNA here is from genome assembly GCF_949628215.1 of Phalacrocorax aristotelis. Lineage (NCBI taxonomy): Eukaryota > Metazoa > Chordata > Aves > Suliformes > Phalacrocoracidae > Phalacrocorax > Phalacrocorax aristotelis. The sequence continues at coordinate 141,369,285 of NC_134277.1, forward strand.
GGCAGTACACAAGGATGTTGAGAGAAGATAATAATGCTCAGAATTTACAATACTTAACAAACCCAGTCTTTAAATTACTCCTGGGTATAAGATAGGAAGAGGAAGAAGGAAGATGTTTATTGTAATTTTTATATCTACATGAAATCATTAAAGCATTTGTTCTGTGTGTAGAGAGGCTCCCTGAAAAGATCAATTTTCTAACCATACAGTACTTTATTGACCTTAAAGTAAGTATGCATCATAACAAGGACATGGACTACTTAAAATCTTTTAGCATTTCAACTATTCTAGTTATTTTAGGGTTAAGTAAAAGCAATCCCTCATAAATATTTTAGATTCTGGCATTCCATTTAGATTTTGAAGTGTCATAATATCTCTCAGAAATCAATATTCACACAGTACATCTATGGGGAAAAGAAACAACATATACACAAAGGTGGTATAAGCTATCAAAAAGATCTCTACCTTTACGCCTAGTGCAGTTTTCTTGGCCTCTGCTTTTAATCTTGTAGCTCTTAACATAGGCCTGGTTTTCTTATAATCTTGTTTTCCTAAAGTAGAAAAGTACATTTAATGAAAATTATGCAAAAAGAAGATAAAGAATGTTTGCAGTTACGTCAGTTGAAAAGTCAGATCTAACATTGTGAAAACATCCCACAGTCCAGCACTTTAAGCAGGAGGTACTCTATAACACAGGAGCCTGACGCAGGGAACAACTGTCCTTAACACAGACAATGACAGCAACAAGCAAGAGGTGACAAATCAGCGCAGACGTATTACTCCAGAGAGACATCAAAATACACGTACGGACAGCCATCCACTAGTACAATGATTATTAAATTGTTCAGTAAGCATCAGACAGCAAATAAGTAGATTAAAGGTGGATGACGTTTTTGCCTCACATTTCAATCAAACCAAAATTTTCGTTACAATTTTTGTTGATTAGTCATCTCTAATGCATATATAAATGTGTAATACAAGACATTGTGGTGAGTGTAAATGTTTCATCATTCTGCACCGGAACACTATTTGCAAGTAGCAGAACTGAGAGACATGAAAGTCAGTCCAAGTAAGCGCTAATAAAACCATTGCTTCACACCATCTGCTTGTAGAAACATGTTACACAAAATCTCCTATAAGTGTCTTATATGGACTTTTTAAAAGTTACAGGGACTATCCCTTACAGTCACAGAGTGCTGCCAAGTGCTTGGTTACTTTGAGTCCATATGAACTGAGTTCAGAGGAGGGCATGCAAGTATTTAGAAATTGCATAAATCATTTATCTCAACTTGATAATAAAGCATAAAACACTTATCTCAGGGATATTTTTGCTATCTGAAGGGCCCGTTACTGCTGTATTATGTACTATTGACCACAGCTTCTTTAAGTCAACAGAAGTAAGGTACAAATACAGCCACAAAAGGAGAAGAAGGAAAAGAGGAATCTGTGAAGAAACTGCTCAGAGGGGTAGAGTCTCAGGACAGCTGCTTTGGCTTCTCAGAAAAGTCCTTTCCGTTTTTCCCCTAACGTGTACACGCCTTTTTGTCTTTTTTTGCCTTTTTCCAAAGCTGAGCTACAATGCTTAAAGCTGAAATCGTTGGCCATTTTTTACCACTATTTTTACCTAGTTTTACATTTAGCTGTCATCACTGTTACATTAAAATAATGTAACCTTTTCTCTAAAACTGTGTCCAGTAGTTTTCTGCATGCAACACTCCCATTTGCTCAACCAGATGTGGTCTTACATTCATAACCAATAGTGCAAGCTTCTCATTTTATGGTCACCTTCAAAACTGGGATATTATAGTGCAGTGGTGAAATTCTGAAACGTGAACTGGAAGTGAAAGGTCTTCTCCAGTGATACACTGGATTCATGGAAACACACCTCTACCTTTGTCCACTCTTTCTATCACTCTGCTCATATGCAATACAGACCTCCTCTCTGTAGCATATTGTGGTTGCTGAACTCGCATTTCAGATGTGCTTTCATTGTATAATCTCTCCTCAACCCTAGGGATTATGCATTGTGAAGGTCTCCGTATTATCCTTTGGTCAGATATTATTCATAAAAGACCTGAAATAACTTAGAAAATACTAAGAGAAAAAAGGAAAAACCAACTGAAACCATGTCTATTGGAAAATAAACCAAAAATCCCACATACATCCATGGAACCTTCTTAGAGGAGAGAGTGAAGAAAAGATGACTATTTATGTCTGATGCTCCACTATCTTAATCCAGCTGATGCATCTCATTTGCAGGACAGGACCACTGCACCATTATTTTTCAGAAGTCAATGATATCCAATAATAGGATGCATCAGGAGTACAGTAATTTTTTTGAACAGTTAGGGAAAGAATTCTGTGAACCACCAAAATGGCTAAGTCATGAGATGAAGCCAGCCAGAAAGAAAATGTGTTTCTTCTCCCTAAAGTACTGTAGTCTACTTCTGCTATGAAATAGTTAAAGGGCTGTCAGAATTTCCATTAAAAATTGCAGGAGTTTGTAACTCATAAAAATTCACTCCAGGCCAAAATTTGGCAGACATGTACCCCAGCCTTGAATTTTTTTGTTTGTTTGTGGGGAGCCAACTTTCAATAAAGTGATGCAGCTGTTCTTACTTGTGAACAAACTATAGAAATTTATCCATCTGAGATGTTTTAAGCATGACAGATACCTTTGTTTAGAAGTATATGACTGACAAGGACTAAGTTCAATTTCAGTTCTCATAATTCAGGTTTGCTGCTCTCCTGTCTGTGGTAAATAAAGCAGGATAGTCAGAGGTTTCCCTTCCGGTGATGCAATGGCATTAGATAATGAAAACTAGAAAGCTTTGTAAGGCCAGTAAGACACAGGAAACAGTCAGCAACTGAAACCCGCCTCCCTTTCCTCCCATTTCCCCGTCTCCCTCTTGCTCTCCAGGGCTCAACTGTGAAGGTGACACGAACAGGGGTAAACATTTCACAGGAGACCCAGCCTATGAACTAGATCTATCGGTAGGACCCAGTCTATTCCTAGAAAAGGAAAAGCTTATTGGTGTTCTTTCCCTCAGTTTCAAGCACTCTGGTACTATTTATTCCAGTATTGTGGCTATGGCTAAGACTGGATTCTACTTATCTAGAGAATACTTCCAGATTTATATTAAATCTGATATGAACAACTAACCCCCCATATATAACAAATAGGCTATTTTAATAATGACTCCAGAGCTGGTAGTTCTCCAAATCTATGCACCTGCCATTAATTTACCACTCTCCTTGCTAAATGCGATAGCCAAAAGGAAAAAAAGAAAAAAATATATGGTAGGGAAACAGTCTGAGTCCGCCAAGTGCAAAAGTTTAGAAAGGGCATCTGTGGAGTCTTTTGTAATGAAAACCAGATTCAGCAATTGTACTAAAAGACTCTCAAAGCATCTGAACTTTCTGAGGCCTTGGGAAAGACATCTGCACTACAGGACTATAAAGAACTATGAAACGCAAAGCCCCTACCATGTGAACACTGATCACTACCACCTGGAAAACAAGCAGAAATAAATAATACAGGCTCCCTATGTCCTTTTGGGTCTGCAAATTCAACCAGTTGGAATATGTACATTCACACTCCCAATGTCTTCTAGTTTTATCTCACTTTTCCTGCAAGCTTTCTTGTATATTTGTCTGTCAGAGTCATCAGCTTAAGCTGTTTCTTCTTCCCAGGAACAGACCGTCAAAGCCAGTTAAGACGGACTCATCAGACAAAGCCCCATTTGTCTGCTTTACCCAATGTCTATTCAAGACGGACACTGAGTTTTCCTGAGGGAATTTAGGAAGGCAAGAAGAACAAGCCAAAAAGAACTGGAAAACTTCCAGCTCAAATTTTGTATTACTTAAGCAAAATCCTTTCCTCTTCTACTTCTCATTATAGTTATAAAATCTTCATCTCATCTCTTCTTTCAAACTCCACTGTCAGCTTTCCTTAACATTTTTTAATAACTATCCCAATTTTCCTTTATTTTTTTACAAATTTGCCACTTCTTTCTTTACAGCTTTTCCCAAGTCCATCACTTTCTTTCCATTTTTAAGGCCCAAGATCTACACCACGATAAGGCAACTTTTCTTACTGACTACAGCCATCATCTCCCTGCTTGCCTTGCCTCCTGCCAGTCCCTCCCAAGACCAGGTGCAAAGACCATCCACCTTTCCACTTTAGTGCCTGAAGTTGCCTTTGACCTTTGGAAGCTCTCCAGACCTCACCTTTCACCCTGCCCCTTCCTTCGATCCTTCTTGCACAATTTTTGCTGCTCCTTTGGTGGCAGAGTGACCTCAGCAGCAGCTGAACTGAGTCGTGCCCTGTTTACAGACCCTGTTCTGAAAACTTTCCACAGGTAGAAATGAAGACAATTTCACTAGCCCTAGAATTAGCAAAGGGTGATGGTAAAGGTGAAATATAGGTACTTTTTGAGCTACTAAACACAGCTGTATTGTGAAAAATGCCAAAGTGCCTCCCTTGGAGTGAGTATTAGGGATTCATACAATATGCAACATGAGTTTGTTTCTCCTCGTGTAACTAGGATTAAAAATCTACAGGGTTCACAAGAATTTTTGTGACTTATCTCTACTCACTAGGGAAATTGAGATCCCATATATCTTCTATTCAATAATTTTAATAACAGACTAGAGACAACCTGATCTGGTATATTCAGTGTTCTTTTTAACTGAACCTCCAGCGACACCAGGATTACTGAATAACTTTAAATAATACATATGAACTAGACAAGTTCATTAAGTTCTGGGTGACCATTTTTTTTTTTCCATCTAAAGAAATACTGTGCCATTACCAGGTAGCATGCATTACATTGTACTTTTGCATACATACCAAGCTCTGTTATACACGTAACTGAGACATGCTGAACCCTATATTTAAGAAAACTGACTACATTTAAGATTGTTTTTAAAGGTGCTGTAGTTTAAGATACAACCTGAACAAATCTATAGAATAACTTCATGAGAAAAAAAAATTGATTCCCAACACTTCTAGATATTTACGCTTTCATTCTAACAATAGCTCATTACTGGAATTGAATAACAGACTGAAGACTGACTCTCTGCTTTTCAATTCATCAGGCTTTACCAGAAACAGGACTGCATCTTTGGTCTTTGTTGATGCTGCTGTCCAATCTTATTATCATATGAATATCTAGTTATTGTTTTATAAATGTTCACATTTCAGGAGCTCCCGGATTTCTTTTCTCTCAATAGACTTTACAATATCCACCTTCATTATCATCATGTGGCAGCATTGCTCTTTGCCTGCATTTGCTACTTTAAAAATTAATGCACTGCTATTTTCTGAATACTGTACTGCATAAGCTGCTTATGAGTACATTATGCTATCAAGCAAGCACATGCAGAAAAGCTTCCTAAACTGTTATTCTTTCAATGAAAATACAGCTGGTTCTGCTTCAAAGGCACTTCTTTTCACCTGCAAATGGACTTGCTCCTACACTTATTCCTTAATTCATTGTCTTTTATTTGTGTCTGCAAATCTTTAATTGCCTTTAATTAGAAAAAAGTAAATTCAGTGCTTTAATCTTGCAAATACATTCAATCATAATTCTGTCTGGGATGAATACCAAGTTCTATTCACTGACTGATCTTTATAACAAAGGTATATAAATTTATTGTCCGTTTATATAGACCACACCAATTAAGCCACAATGGAAAAGCAAATAGATAAGAGTCAAAATATTTGAAATGAGAAATGTACAATCTAAATTTAATTACTCAGACAAATTATTTGAGGATGAGTTATTTACAGCATGCCAAAAAACCTGACAGATAGTAAAATTCGCTAATCAACACTACAGATTTAAAATTCCTTTCAGCACTCTCACTATAATTCATAACAACCAACAAACTGCTGTCCCAAATCTTTCTGTGCTGGTGTTATAGTCATAATCAAAACATCGGTAAGACATTTTCCATACAGTAATAATCCATTTCATACACTGAAGTATTGTTTAAGTTGTAATAAAACTACAACTACTGGGTAAATTTTAGTTACCATTAGTAGTTTAACTAAAGTGAATTAACGTAACTGATGCTGAAACCTAAAATAAAATGTATACATAGCTAGTTAGAAGCTAGAGACAGGCTGTGGCAAGCTTTACTGTCAAACTGGAAGTCTGAAATCACACACCTAGTTAAGCTGAAATCAATGTTCTTATTATGATTATTGATCTGAATTAGCAAAGGTTCCAGGAACCTTCCCACAAAATCCTACAGAACAAACACAGAACAAGAAAATGGTCCTCTGGTCTTTTTAGGGTTTCCACAGTCTGACTTCGAGCATCCCCTCCTTTTCCCATCTGTAACAGGGGGAAGGGAAAAGTTAGATCTCACTGGCAGGGGCAAAGTTCCAAGATAGAGGAAGGCTCAGTCACACTATCCTCCACAACCTCTTTCTGTGCGAGACATCGAAGGCCGCAGCCATTGCACCTAACCTCGGTGTGAGGTGACTGTTTGTTTACGTCTCTCTTTACTTCCCATAGAGAGACTTCTCCAAAGAGTGACAGCAGTCTAGGATATCCTAAAGTGCTCTCTGGCAGCGCCTACTTTACTGTTATCAACAACAGAGAGAGCCTAGGGTTGTTCAGCACCCAAGTCAGATGAGTTGGTTTCACCTCTAAGGTTAAGCAGAATGAATCTGAACCGAGGAAACTAGATCTAAAGAACAAGTGGAGAAGGAGAATCGGTTTCCTACATGATTTTATCTGGACTCTCGGATATTTGTGGACATGGGCAAATTACCTTTGAAGTAATTATCTTTAAGTATTACTAGCACTATAGGGAGAGCATCACAGAGCCATGAAGGGACTGTAAAATGCATCTAAATATCACACCCTAGCTGGTGGTTCCCAGCAAATTCCACCCTTGCTCAGCTATGCCGTGGCAGTTCCCAAGCCAGTTAGCTATGTCTGTACTACAGAGCCACTAGTGTGAATACATACCATAATTATCACACTGCTTCTTCAGAACCGTTCTTGTGTGCCAGCTATGGTCCCTGGCACTTTAAGCTACAGACTCATAGGACAGTTTAAGTTAGAACAGGTTTCTGGAGGACGTCTGGTCCAACCCTCCACTCACGACAGAGCCAACTTCTAAACTGGATCCAACCTGAAAGTTAGCTTCAGTTGCTCATGGAGCTAGTCTAGCTGAGCTTGTCTAGCTGAGTTCTGAGTATTTCCAAAGGTGGAGATTCCACAACCTCTCTGAGCAAACTTTTCCAACATTTGACCATCCTTCTGGTAAAAACATTTTTGTCCTACCTAATTGGAACTTCCATGTTCTAACTTGCCTCTTGTCCTACCATTGTCTACCTTTGAGAAAAGTTAGGCTTTGCCCTGTCTGTAGTCTCCTCTTAAATATTTATAGACAGCAACAACATCTCAGCTGAGCCCTCTCTTCTTAAAGCTGAACAAACCAGTTCTCTCAGCTTCTCCTTGTACATCCTCTGTTCTAGACAGTCATCTTGGCCCTTCACTAGACTCACTCTGGTATGTCCATGTCCTTCTAGTTTTCTTGGAGATGGGCATGGCATTTGCCTTTTTCCAGTCATCAGGGAACAATTCCTCGGGACCAGCTAAATGGCTGACGGCACAGGGAGAATTTGGCCATGGAATCATGTTGTCTGAAATACCTTAATGTAAATGTAGTAATGTAAAGTGCACCAAAGGAATTCAGTAGGGTCCATAAACATCAAGCCAATGGACTAAAAAGTTCAAATCAGTTTGTACTTTCAACAATTCCATAACTTTGCAGTAGTTTGTTTTTTAATAGGAGGGAATATATATTTTTTTCCTACATGCCCTGGGACTCCTCAAAACTGGGCTCTATCATCTTATGCACAGTGGAAGAATTTTTTCTTCAAGTGCCTGTGTTAATGCCAGGAAGTTACATGTCTGGCATGGGGAAAGCAGTGTTTTCTCAAGTGCTTTGTAACATCACGCAGAGCCATAAAGGTACATAGGCACCTAGCTTCTAAGTTGCGTGTACAGAAGTATATGATTACATATCTTTGAGAGATTTTAAACCAGTCACTGTATATTCACTGAGAAACAGAATTTCAGACCAGTGAAACTCAACTTACACATGTCTTAAACATGCATGCCTCAGCTATAACAGTATAACTCTAAAACTAGAAGTAACTATTTAATTAGGATGTTAGAGGAACCTCAGAGAAACAAAATTCCAAAGGAATTCTAGGCCTAACCTCAGTTAAAATCAGACAGCAAATCACACACCAGTAACAGTGTTATAATCTACTTTTGAGAATTGGCACCAGAAATCTAGCTCAAGTATACAGAAACAAGACCAAGTTCTCAAGCAGTTATTACTAGGTTTTGTGCTCTTAGTGTCACACAGATGCAGTCAATGACCATTCTTTTCCTGAGAAGCAGAGGTAAGATTTTCTTATTTTAATTGCTGTGATTCCAAATGGAGTTTTTGGAGTCCTAGGTTAACAGAAACATTTTGATATGTCTTATACGTACTCAAGAGTATGTCTGTACTCAGAAAAGGCATGAAAACCCCCCACAGCCTCTCTCTTTTTTATTCAGGTTTAATGGCAGCTCAAATCACTGACCATTTTTCAATCTTGAGAGACGGAACAGCTTGACACTAATAATACATTTGCAAAGGACACATCATCATTTAACACAACATTAAGTGCTCAGGGACAACTTTTTACTGTAGACACAATGTGCTCTGAGCACAGGGTTGACATTTAATGCTACAAAGATAATCCAACCAGTCATTCATGAGGGGTAAATTAATTTTCAAGCAACTATATTTCAGCTTTAAGCCAACAAGAAGGATGCATTAAAATGAATAAGTTCCTTTTATGCTGCATGTAAGATTAAAAACAACCCTAAATATAAAGCATCCTTAAGTGTACCAAAATTTACCCATTTAGTTATTGCTATCTTTCTGTGATTCCAAAACAGAAGTATAGTAATATGTTAAATATAATATTCTGACTGGAAACAGATTCCCTTAGAAAATCCCTCAGAATTTGCTGTGAGTTGCCATGAAAAGCAGCATTTCATTAAAGAAATGCTTTACATCTAAAATTTGTATTAGGCATACGTTGATTATAATGAGTAACTAGGAAAGTATTTAAATTAGCACCTTTTTTGATACTTTTAAGGAGTATTTAAAAAAATCTATATAAGCAATTAAGAAACGAAATTCAGAAAACTGATTATCAATAATGTACAAAACAAAAAATAACATCAACACTTCAAATCAGCTAATTATTCAGGTAATTTCATTGTTTTCAATACCTGTAGAATATACTCAAGTAACTGCAAGACCATAAGAAAAGATCTGAAGAATAGCACTAAAAATTTTGATGCTTACTAGATACTATTTGATGGGCAGTCCTTTTTCATGCCTTTCAATGCTAAATCATCTTTTACAATCTTTTGCTCAGGCCCAATAGGTGCACGCTTATGGCCATTAAAAAGTAATAGCTCCACGTAAAAGGAATAACTTCAACACTCATAATGGCAGTTCTTCAATTAACATTTCCAACAATCTCTTTAACGTTTCCTACTCAAATCGACAACTATGAAAACATTAAATACCTTTCTTGAAAAAAATTAACACAATTAATTTGAAACAGATCACTGGGTGGGTGTTTCGCTTCTTTTCTTCTCCACGTACATAATATATACATGCATTAATGTGCATATGCAGCACATTTTTGAGCACATTTTTAGACATTTTTATTATTTTGCTATGAAACAACTACTAGCAGTTGCACTTTCATATAAACAACCATGTTTTAGTATAAATTCCGAAAATGAGAAAAGCAAAACAAAAATACTACTGCTTAGGAGTGAAGTACACACCATTAATGCAATTAAAAGCCATATTTTTATGAAACATTTGATTAGATTATTTTTGGACAATGGAGACTATCGTACTATTTCTTTGATGATGAGAAGTGTGAAAAAGGCAGCGTAACGTGTGGTAAGATGGACACACAGCACACAAGGAGTCTTTATGCCTTCCTGAGACAGACGGCACCCAGCTCCAATTTGGCTTACACTGATTTTATTAACTTTGTTGGCTGCAAATAGAGGAAAATGTGATATACTCCAAAATAAGTGGAAACAGACTTATGGTCAGAGCTTTCTAGGAAGATGGAGGTAGCGTGCAGTGCCATTGTCCCAGAGCTCCGCAAGCCCTAAGCATGCTCTTCTGGTCTTTGCCATTTCCAGCCCTAGAGGCCTCAGACTTTTTTCAATATATCCTGTTTGAAGGTGTACTCATAGCTCACTTCATAGGGGAGAAAGCTGGCCAGGAGTGGATCCACCAGACAGAAGTTAAGTAGCAAAGACAAGAGAAGGAGAGGTGATTACATTGTTGTCACAGATCCCAACCTGGAGGACACATCCAGGAACCATGTTCCACACAGGGACTACAGAGTCAGAGAAGAACAGGTCCTTAAAAATGGAGATGGCACAGCCTCACTACCCTTCTCCCAGCACTTCACTAGGTTTGGCATGAAGTTTCCTCATGTCCAATATCTAACTCAAATCTCCCTTATCGACATCTTAGCACATTACTTTTTGTCATATCCACCACTGACTTGGAGGACAGTTGATTTATTCCTTTCTTCTTTGCAAGGCTTTTATATATTCAATGACTGCCATTACATGTCTCAAGCCTTTTGCTCTCCAGACGGAACCAGTCCTTCAGTCTTTGCTTTCTGGGCTCCTCTTGCTCTCCTCTGGAGTTTTTTTCTGACCTTAGTACAAAATTGAATACAGTACTTCATCTGAGGCCTTATTGGTATCTTTTATGCTTACACTCCTTACACATTCAATCACAGTCTGCCTGTGACTTTGCTCACTGTTACAAACCCTTTCCCCAAAATTATTGCCTAAGCATTTCCTACCCATATTCAGTCTTCAGTTCATTTTTATACCAAAGTTAAGAGTCTTGTCGTTTTCCTTGTTGGATTATATTCTATGTTTCCAATATATTTCATTGATTTCTCAAATTTAGTTTGAATTTTAATCTTAAACTCTTATGTCTCTACTGCCTCCCATACTGGTATGATTTGCAAACTGAATTCTTTATCCCACTTGCAATTAAAATATTGGGTCCAAGACAGACCACTATGGATCCCTCGTTACACCTTTACAAACAGACAATAAACCATTAATAACTACCGAGAACAGCTTTCATACCAATTTGGTACCCATCTTGCAGTAGCTTCATATTCATGCCTCTCTAGTTTGTTTACCAGAATACATTGTCAAAAAGCCTTGACAAGGTCAAGGCATATGGCACCTCTTCCTCATCCCCATTGATAAGGTTTGCTACTCTGTCAGAGAAGAAAACTGAATTGATTTGATAAATCATGCTGGCTGTTGCTTACCTTATTGGTGCACTGTAGGTGCGTACAAGATGATACCTGTCCCTGTCCTGAAGAGCTTATTGTGAAGGATGAGGAAGCTGCATTCAATAAGTTATGAATATTATATGTCCCATCTGTTTGCTTGTTATTGTGATGTTGGCTTTATAATTACTAGAGGTTAGCTCCAATAAAAGCTAGCCTGTGCTTAGGCAGGAAGGTAGAAAAGTACTACCAATAGTTCTCCACTGAGAGCACTTAAAGACAATAAAGGAAAATATAGAGACTGATGACCAGGTCATCCAATTCAGTTGCCCACAATAAGGCATATCCATGTAACAGATGTTCCACAAAACATCTTCTCTGTTCTTAACCTCATAACTGCATAGACAGAAATTTCTCCCATTGTCTTACACAAATTACTTTCTTTTGACCTTAAACAGAACACGAAAAGCGAGGTCACAGAAGAAGTGGGACTGTGGCACCACATGGACCTGGTGTCATCCCTTCTCCCTCCTGTGCCCCTGCTCCTCCACAGGCACCCTCCCAGGAGACACAGACCTCCCTAACCAAACCTGACCAGCTGTTCTGCTGTGGGACTTTGCTTAGAGGAGGGATGGGGACAGCTAGGCCAGGAAGGGAAGGACACAACCTGTCATCCACAGCTTCCTCTTGTCTAGCTGGAACAGCAAGGTCTTGGGGGTGGCACAGAAAACCAGAGCAACTCAGGAGATGGACAAGGCCATATGAAACACAGTACAGGACTTCTACTGCAGATACTACATTGTATCTAACAGTTTCTGAGTTTTCTGTTCTCACACACAATAGGAAGGCAGTATTTGAATGGTATCAGTACATCACCCAGCATTAAATCATATATCTGATTTTATGAAAAACAAAAAAAGCCTTGTGGCAAACAAAGAACAATGACAAAGTTGCGTGATGAGCCAGGGACAGAGCTTCAGAGACAGCGCAGCTCAGGAGAAGCTAGGGTCACTTCTCGCTAATGCCTGCCTTGTTGAGCTGAAAGCCCTTTTAACATTAGCCTGTGCCCTTGCTGCCAAGTTTAAAAACATTCTTTGCTTCAGATTGACTCACTGTTAATTCACCACTGGTCACAACTTGCTAAAGAAAAGCTTCCCAAGTCTGAATCAAAGGCTGGACTGGAGCTAGAACTTGTGGGTGACAGGCTAAATTTAAGGATTTAGTCCAAGTATGGGATTCATGGTGTTCACCTAGGAGCAGAGAAGCTGCAACAGCTGAGGGGGACACCATATATACAATCGCAGCCACATCACACCCCAAGGACAGCAGCACAGCCTGGAAAGGGAAAGAGTGGCAGAAGGAACAAAAGACATCTGAGTGAAGAGACTTGCATGAGGTCAGGCACCAGTAGAAAGGCACAGCCGTGACCCTGAATGCCTTAACTCCTGATCCAGTGTCTTATCCAGTGGATAATGCTTTTCTCAGAATTGAAAATAAATTGGATGCTGTCTGCCAAGATGCAGTAATTCTGTACTAGTAAGTCATATCATTCTGGACCAGCTGTATATTACAAGACCATCCCAAAATACAAGTTGTAATTTATTAATTCTGCCTAAGTAAAAGGTTTCCAGTAATATTGTCAGCATTTGCAGTTCTCACTTCAATGAAGCATATTGCAAAGGATGCTTTGTCAGACCTATATATCACTGTCACTCCAGGAGTCAATGCACTGACAGTCTTAGCAGAGGTGGATATCACAGGATACTGTGAAAGTGATTATGTAAGATGGAAAAGCAGGTTTTTGGAGTCTCACTCCAGCAATACAGAAATCAGAGGCTTTTAATGGAATTAGTGGAGAAGGGAACATCTCTCGTACACATCACCGTTATCCCTTGGGATCCTAACATTACTAGTGAGGAATAATCTCTCCAACTCACTCATAATTTTAGCACTCCTAAGAACTACATATCTTCAGTTCGCCCATAATTTAAACTTCTTTCCTTCAACAGAAATACCACCTGACAGGTCTTAACTAAAAGTGAATGACAGCAATAGCAGCTTACTTAAAAGTGTAAAGGAAATGCATATTTATGAGCACCCAGAGTAATGGTTTATGGACCTCAGAACTAAAGGTGTAATCATGTCTTGAAGGCATTTTAGAAGACACAATTTTACCTTCAAAAGACAAACTGGGCTACAGCCAGTGATGAGACCCGTGTTTCTGTTAAGATAATAGGATAGAGGAGCTAACTTTAATATTTATCTTTATTTTTCCAGACAAACTACATCTTTTTCTTTTCCCTTTCTGAAGGCTCATAGAAAAGGGACGTGTGTATGCACGTAGTGTATTAAAACATGTAAAATAATGGCATCTTACTCCTGACTTCAGGCATAGACTTGCTGCCTTACAGGTGAATGTCTGGTATCATTCACAAATACTGCAATCTTCACTACATAACAAAGACTAGCTAGGCTTTACTTCACACCTTCTCTTTAGGCATATAAATTTGTCAGGTAACTCAAATGCTGTATTTTTCCAATCACTTTGCCATCAGAGTGATGGTAATGAGTTTCTGAGACCTTTTGATTTTATTTCAGTGCTCTGTTGATGTTTCAATGAATAAAGTCAGTCGGTTTCAGTAACAGTCTTATTTTGAACAATAAGTTACAGATTTTGAACAATAAATTATAAGCAATTTAAATAGCGAAAGACATGTATTAGGGCAATTTATTCAAAGAAACAAGGATTGCTCCCAGCATAATTCTTTTCCAAAACTTTATTCCATAGGATAGTCTTTTAAGTACGCTACCTCTTGTAGGAAACATATGAAAGCTGGAGAGACTGCTGAGGAAAATAGTCTACCATCTGGAAAACTATTCAATTAGAGCAGATAAAGCATGGAACTGTTTTCTATTTCTGAATCTTCCATAAAATTATTCTATGACCTTCCTTGGGAAATCTTTTTTCCTTGCAAGACTTTGGTATTCATCAAAACCTCTGAGATCCTTGTCTAATGGTGCAAAAGAAGTGAAAAACACTCATAAGTGTTATCTACTAGAGATGATTCTCTGATGGCCTATATTAATTTCTTTTTAAAGATTTTAAAATTAAATTTACAAATATAATGAGAAACAATTTTAAAAAGTACCTGAAAAGTAACTGAATCTACTACTGAACCTTAAAGTCAATTTCTTATTCATTAAAAATGCATGTTAAGTATTTATAACCCATGCACAAAGTAATTTCAGTTTCTGGAATTCAAAGCATACAAAATTAAACAGAATTAAACAGAAAACTAACTTTTAGCTATGCCTGTTTCCTCACAAACTGTTTATATGAGCACTGCTCTGATCACAAAGGTCCTATGTAACCCGACACCCATTCTGTCTTCCCTTGCTGAAGTAATGTCTCTGTGCGGGTCACCTAGTGTGGTGATACAGTGTGCATGCGATACAGGACACGGAACTTCAGCCATGCACCATTAGGCGACCAGTGACTCAGTCCTAGTTCAAGTGCATCTCCAGAGGGAAAGTCCTGATCTGCAGCATCAGCAAAGAAAATCCCCCGCCTCCCGTGGCGGTGGGATCCCAACAGACAGGGCAGGCATTGCTCGGGACAGATGAGGGAGGGTATTTGTAAACTACCTGAATAGTTCTCTATTAACATTTCTCGCTCCGATTGATTCCATTCTCTAACATACCAGAAAGGACACATTTATTATACATAGCATGCAGAGTGAAAAACAGTCAATGCA
This sequence comes from Phalacrocorax aristotelis, assembly GCF_949628215.1. Classification (NCBI taxonomy): domain Eukaryota; kingdom Metazoa; phylum Chordata; class Aves; order Suliformes; family Phalacrocoracidae; genus Phalacrocorax; species Phalacrocorax aristotelis. The sequence continues at coordinate 141,384,429 of NC_134277.1, forward strand.
TTTCTTTTTCAGAGTCATTTTTCAGTTCCTCACAACCTAGAGGTTTGTCTCACATTTGGAGTGCATTGTTCTTCTGAATGTCTCATTTTGTAGATAGATAGATAGAGAAACAAAGAACAAAATAAAAAGCGACACGCCCTCCCTATGGCTTGTTTTTCCATAGTTCATTTCCTCAAAAGAGACACAACTTCACTTTCAGTAGCAATGCAGTCCTTATGACAGACATACTTTTCCTAGATCCAAGAAAAAGATCTGATTATGTCAAGTTCTAAGAATTCAGCAAAGGGATTTTGCATACGCAGAATAGAGGACACTAAATTATTGAAACAAAATTACTGCAACTAACATTTGAGTGAAACATGCATGAAATGAAGATATACATTAAGTTAGTTCTTTTGGTGCAAAATCCAAAGGTGTGGCGGAAACACAATGCTAATTTAATGCTCATTTTCTAATCGTAATTTTTTTTCCTTACAATAAAAGGGGTACAGAGTGTGGCAGATGGACTCACTGACAGCTCACTCCATGGTGTGCTAGTGCTTTATTTTTTATTGTTTTTCTCCAGAGAAATATCATAGGAAAAAATTTTAGGTACCCACCTGTATTTTTGATACAGCTACAGATACTAGCAAGTTCAAAGACAGGCCTTGAAAAGTCAAGGAATAAATATAAAGTTGTCTGCTCCTAGCATATATACCAGAATACAGAACTTTATGATTTTTTATCATTTTATGATAATGTATGCTGCTCAGAAGCCCCTTACTCTTTCAGTAGTTAAGTAAATATGGATGATAAGACTCATTGATCAAGCTGTATGAAGTGTAGTAAATGAGGCAAGGGACCAATGGAAGATGACAAATGCATTTACGGTTAGGGTAATAGACGAGGACCAGATACCTTTTCCTCAGCCACGTTTTGGATATAACCTTGGACAAGACATTCATATTTTGATGCATCAAATGCGCAAGCAGTCCTAGACAAGTCTTCCTTCTTTTGGGTTAGGAAAAGTGCAGAGATTTAATGAGGTGAAACATGGAAAAGAATGAGGTAAGGCTACTGCCGAGGCCAGCATCCCACACTACGATCAAATGGCAGCCTTAGTTGATATGTTCCTGTGATATGTTAGTGACCAATAATCCATACAAATACATGTGCCCTGATCACTTTCCACTCCAGGTGTTTACCCAACTATAACCCACTCTAGCCAATATATCGACCTATTCCAAGATTTACTGGGAACGAAGCTCTTTCAGTGTCCCCCATACTGGTGTGCACTTCCAAGATCCAAGTAATTTTATGCCGAAGGTTTCAGTAGTACTTTGTGCTGCACACCCATGTGAATTGCTCTCAAAATGCGCTAAGCTAGGTTAAAATAACTCTTGGGAAATGATTGATTTTACATATGCTGTTCAATAAATAAATACATAGGTGGAGAAGGGAAACTCCACCTAAATAAATCACTTCAGTCAGTGATGTATGCGGTGGAGACAGCCCGTATTACCATGCCCTTATTCCACAACCTTTGACACCTGCTGTAATCTGTTTCCAAACTCTTCCTATTTACTTACTGAAGAAAATGTTCACGGGTTCCTTGACAACCTACAAATACTATACGTTTCTCTTTTCTGCCCCCCTGGAGATGAGCTAATTGCTAGAAGTATTTGGTACTGTAGAAGTATTTTATTTTTCTATTGATGTTTTTGATGACAGGAATGCTTGAGTCACATCCTGTCCCTACCAGTGGGACATGATGCAACAGCTAGGGCCAGGGGGTGACATCGAAAAGTCCTGTCAAAGATGTGCAAGTGGGGATCCTCTGAGAAACTGCACACTTACTTACTCCTAGACTGTTAAATACTGCACTTCTACAATATACAGAACAAAAAGAGCAGCAACCCCAAAAAACAAACAAGAAAATATGATGCTGTGGAAATGTTTTGATAATTTCACCGCATTGTGTTGAGAGCACAGGCACTGAAAAACAAAGGTTAATGTTATATTTGAAATGTGCCCCTTTTCCTTCATCTCTCTCCTTTCAGTCTGGACCTTCAGCATGAATTTCATATTCTCTTCAACAAAAAGGAAAAAGCCTGTGAAATTCAGGATTATGTTTTTGGTTCTCCTGAAATCCTGATTTTGGTGAAAATACTCAGTATTAATTTTTCTACAAGTAAAATTATAGTCAGAAAGTTATGGTAATCCTTGCGAATGCATTTCCTAGCTATAAATATCTCAGAAAGCTGCTCCACTTCACAGTGAAACTTTGTCCATATGGAACATATGACTAGGAAGGACTTGGTGAACTACTGAAATCCAGTACTCTGTTAGTGAAGGCACCCACAGCATTCAGTTTTGTTCAAAAATGATCATAGAAAATGATCAGTTGGAAAACAAGTTAGAGCTTTGGGTGGTTTTTTTTTTTCTTTAGCGCTACAAGTAGGACAAGTAGGTAAGAAAGTGCCTTCTAATTTACAGCTATATTTCTTTATGGACAATTTATACAGAGTTCCAGATTGGATATATATGGACTGTTGTCTTTCCCAAGTGTTTACTCCCAAAACATTCACTGGGAGGAACCATAACTGTCTTAGATTGTGTTCAGCTGTGCTAAACAAGGTTTTTCTTGGTCATCCTAGTAGCTCTTTCAGCACCTCTTTCGATTAATATTTCTTAAACATGGATGAGCAAAGCAGTACTCGGTACTTCAAACGCACTGTCTCCGGTGCTCTATTTAATAGCTTTAATATTTCTTATCTCTACTTTAAATAAATACAAGGATAAACCACACTTTTTCATGACCATACTTTGGGTGATCATCAGAAACATGGGGACCTTTCCTCTAAGATTTCTGGCTGATGAATTGACAGCATTGGTATTGAGCTAGCTGGTCATCAAAGTAAAGATACAATCCATGTTTTAAGATGCTGATGCAACCCACCCTGACATTCCCACATAGTGATGTATGAAAAGTACCATATAATTAGTTTTCTATTTCTTCATCTGCCCATGCAAAGGAGCATACTGAGCAGCACTGATAACACTGACAACCTTTTCTGTGGTAGGACTCTATGCAAATATTCCCAGGATTTCAGAAAAAAATTAGAATAATGGCAGAGAATGTCAGAATAATTCAGGACAGAAGGGACCTCTGGAGGTTACCTGCTCTAACCAGAAGCTGGACCAGGCTAACTTTGAAGTTAGATCACATGGCTCAGGTCTTCGTACAATTCAGTTTCAAAAAATTTCCAGAGATGGAAATGCCACAACTTCTCTAGGCAACCTGTAGTGGTGTTTAGCCTCCTTTATCATGAAACTTTTCCAAAATTATTGCTAAGTTAGCAACATGCACAGTTCTTTGACAGTATTCTGACAACAGACAAAAAAATCATGAAGAAACATAATAAGCCTTTGCAGTATCTAAATGTTATTCATTTTATCTTCACATTTACTGATTGGATTTTGCTCCCAGTTACAAGGATGAGCATCCAAAATAACTTTGCTAAATTCAGTAGTGTGATACCTGTCCCAAATGTCCACCACAGTAAAATCCAACCTTCCTACTCACGGCCTCTTGGCTGTAGGAAGTGTTTCTCTCCAAACTAAAAATTACCTGAAACATAGCTGGATAAACCAAAAAAGTTAACACTACTATGCTTTTTAATTTCTCTTTTTGCATCAGTGATAGAAATGAAATGGGGAAGACAATCCTCTGTGGACTACATTTTTTCTGCTTTTGCCACAGCCAAAATATTTTATACTCCTTCTCTAAAGAGTACGTGAAAGCACTTCCCTCTTTGTCCTTTTCATGATGATTACTTATTAGAATTTGATAGCTTTCTCTACACAAACACAACAGGTCATATTTGCTTTTTCCATTAAGCCATTTGGACAGAAACTCTTCCATGGAATATATGCTATGGGGTCTGTGGTTTTCCAAGCTGCCTATCAAGATACACTGAGCCTCCTGTGTTACAGACATGAGTCTCATTTTCTTGTAACTCTACCAATCGTTTCCATCTGGTATTGTACTTAACAGGTTGATTTTCTGAGACACTTCACACTATGAAGTATGTTACGGATTGTACCTTCAGTTCTATTTGATTTGCAATTTATTCAATGTTTCTCCCTGTGCAGTTCATTCCAGTTTGCACAGTCCCCACCCATTCCAGAAAAGACACAGTGGACTGCAGCCCATCTTTTCTAGAAAAGTATTTCTTCAGAGATAATCCCACTAGTCATTTCATTTCTAATGTTTGGTAGGCAAAATACACTCTACTATACCTGAATGTTATGGAAAAGACTATGCCAAAAAACCCCCCTGCATTCAGGTTTTGTTGTGCCTTCCACACGTATGGAAGACAACATCATTGTTCACTGCACTCGGTATAAAATATCTGTAAAAGTACATGGATTTAAACTATCGTAGCTATTATTTTTAAAGTAATTTGGCCAGTAGGAAATCAAAAGTGATTCTAAGAAGTCAGGGGAAGCCTACACAGGAACTGAATCCTTTTTACACTTGCTAATCTGTTCAATCTGCATGTTATACAGAATAAAGACTACTTTCTAGACTCACTCGAGGTGTGGCTTAGCCTTGCAATATGTTCAACAACAATACTGGCTTATGGCACTTGTTGGCCTGAGTTTTGCCACCTGCAAGTTGACCTGCAGTGTGCCATCCTGCTTTTTGATACATATGAGCTCAGTTTGTGCATGCGGCCAGATGATGAAGCAGATCAGGGAATTGATTCAACTGAAAAACTGCCCAGCACATCTTCTTCTTCAGGCTGGATCAAAATGGCACGCACACAGCTGTGCCAGTCCAGAGGATGGTATAGTATCCACTGTGACATGGGGACAGGAACAAGTAGAGAGAGGTAGGTGTTGCTGAAGGTCACTTTGTAATGTCAGACTGTATCCTCTGGCTATTTGGTTGCAGGTGTACCGATATATCATACAATATATTATTCAATAGTCTTCACCCTCCAATTGTTACAACAATCCCTGGCACAGTTCGTGCTCAGAGTAACCCTGTCCCAAGCAATTCCTACACTTGGCTCAAGAGTTAACATGGGCCTGGGACAATTTTCAATATGCAGTTTGCAAGCAGCCACTCTGTTTTAGGGAAAAAAGAGATCGACAGTAAGGTCAGGGTCATTCAATGCCAGTTGGCCTCTGTGCCAGAAAGCAGTACCAGGCTTGTTTAACCTACAAGTGCAGACATGAATCACCAGCCCAAACTTGGACTTTTCACCCATTAGAAGAGAAGCCTACAGAGGCGATCCTTAAACATCCCCACTCAATGCCAGCAAACCTCCTAGGAGGCCCCACCTGCATTCTACTTTAACTTAAGTCTTCTTCCAGCTCTTCAGTGTCAGTGACTGAAGGTCCCTCAGGCCTGTGATGTTGAACCCTTTAGGTGCAAGCCAACTTCAAACCCAGGAGATGCACTACCATAATACACAGCACCGTGCCCAAGTTCATTAGCAATGCAAAGAGGCAGGTCAACATGAGCACTACGCTCAAGAGGTTCACAGCTGAGGGATTTAACACACTAAGTTCAGACTTACAACAGCTTCAGTGAATCTGGGCCACACTCTCATCAGTATGCTGTAACCTTGAGCTGAAGGGACCATGTCTAATGCTGAGATACTGTTTCACTCCATATGCTAGTTCATTATCCAGCTCCTCTCTGTTTTGACTGCCAACAAATAATGATGTTTTTCAACACTTCTCCACTAGGAACTGAATGCACAAACATCGCATCATAAATGCCACCCAACATCTGCCAGGCAGTTACCATCTTCCCATGACTATCACCTAGGCTGAACCTGAGCAAGTGATTTAATGACAAGCTGTGTCAAACCCTCTTACCTATCACACCTTAGATCACCCAAACCCCAATTCTTATGAACAAGAATGCCCACACGTGTTTGGTTAAAATACCATAGGAAAATTAATTCTAACAAAACCCTCATGCATACTAAAATTACTGTTACTTTGTTAATGAAGAATCAATATCAGAATCGAGGACATCATTACTAATCTTTCCTAGAGCACCAATGCAGATATGGTGATAATGATTAGATATTCACAGAAAACAAACTAAGGAAAAGGCAGGCTTTTCCCACCTTTCCTGTTTAACAGGCAGTCACAACTCTTGAAAATATTATGATTTAATACATGAGTTATTTTAGCAAAACTCACTCGTTGGTCCCATGGTAAATAGGGTATCTCTGTAGCTGGGATGATGACGAGGACCAGATTTCAAGCAAAGTATTTCAAAGATTAAACAACATATTAGTGCTTTGCCTTATATTATCTGTAAATTTATTGACTGCAACCAGAGCATTCAATCAGGGCAGAGTATTTTATTTCCCACATTCCACTTCTTGTAGAGATCTGCTCACTTCATGATGCTTTGCTGTACTGATCCAACTGCTTTACAAATGAAACATCTCAAAATAACTTTGAATGTGTGAATACTTTCAATAATGCTAATTTTTAATTAGCCTTTACCATGGAGTAAAAGCAAAAGCCAGTCACATGATGTTTGTGATTTCTGTAACTAATTCAAATTGAGCAACTGCCTTTTCATATTTTCATTCTAGCAGTTCAAGCTTTCTAAGATCATTCTCCCCCTGCTCTGTTACTTCATTTCCCATCCAACACTTAAAGCCTGCAAGTAATATCTAGGGCCTAGCACACAATCCCATAAATAGTTCAAGACCTCAAAAACCGCAGTGTACCCAGTTCCTAACTTTCTTCCAAAATAAGGCATAATAGACGCAAAAGCTTCCACTGAAAAAATAATTTTAATACAAACCAGTTACAGAAATCCCTGACAACGTGCAATTAATGGGCCGTGTGATAGCAATCACCAATGTGAACAAATCCATTACAAAAGCCAGATGACTGTTCTATGGTCATGCTTACCCTGAACACAGACATCTAACCTTTTTTTTAATACCACAACTAGGTGCAATACCTGCTGAACTACATAACGTACATGGTCACGTCCTGAAGCACAAAATACAAAAGTTCCTCCAGTTAAACCTCTTGAATTGAGCCAAGGGGACTCTATGTCTTTTCTCTTAGACCAGTGCCCCCTGCAATGCTCGACAGACTTCTTGCTGCCTTCATTTCTGCTAGTCCAGACAGCGGAGGAGCAGCGGAGGATTAACAGACTGCCACCCTCCATTGCGGGACAACGGCTGGACAAAACTTAACTGCACCAGAAAACCAGCACTACATCTCATGGCATTTTAAATGAAGAAGTGCGGTTACTACTATGCGTTATGTCCACTTTAAACACCAGTCAAGCACATCTTGATAGGTGCATGTGCACTGGGCATTTCATTCTTATGCCTTCTGTACTGCTGCCTTATAACGAAATAATAGGAAATGAGATCTGTAGTTCACTGGCCAACTCTCTTCGCATTTATATTGACATAGTATTACTTACAAATATAAGCACATGCACAACAGCAGAGAATGCACATATATGAACACTGTATACATAGAAAAATTATGTCTGAGAATTTTTAGAAATGGGTGTCTAAAGTTAGATTTACAGGTTCACATTGAGATATGAGCACTTTGAAGTCCACCCTTCACACATACGAGCTAAGATTTTCAAAGCCTAGTGAAAGAATTTCTAAAAACGTTAAACTGCTCTGCCTCTGAATGTAATATATACATGCTTATGTGTCTATAGTGAAATTTTTATGTATTTTGGAGAGGATGCAAAGAGGATGTTTTAGGTTGATTTTTTTTGACTGTAGAAATTAATCCACTGAAGAACGGATCAGAAGCTGAGCGTAACTACAAGCACAAATACGTACCATTGCAAGAGCCCTGTAGACACCAGATAACTTAGAGGAATTGCAAGTGCTTGAAATAACACCATGCTGAAATGCAGTTCAGCAATTGGAAACAGTGTGTCAAATTTCACTCTCATTTACACCCATAAAAAAATTTGTAGCGACTCCACTGAGTGAAATGGTGATATTGTTGATGAGATTAAAATAAGAGCAGACTATGAGCCTCCATCTGTATAGAAGTACTACACAAGTGTAGTATACGTATAGTAAAAGTAGTATAATCAAACAAGTTCAGAGAAACTCCAGGCCTTTGCCATGAAGAGGGGATGGGAGCCAAGGGTTAGATACACCACCTTCCTCCTTAGTGTCTCTGCACAGTGTGTGTACACGCTCCTGCAGCCCCCTGGCTCTGCAGCTGCCCCTCCCGTCCCTCCTCAGGCTGGGACCACATCTGCCCAGCAAATGAAAACTAAATAATATCTGTACAAACACAAGTACATATCCAGATCTACCATCACCTTTTATGCTCTAAGCCAAGGCAATAAAATATAGCTTTACTGCTTTGGACTTTAAAATATAAGTGATCACATACTGTATGTGCTTAAAATCCATCATCAGCCTTCACTGAACATATTTAAAAACATCCCAGTCGTCACAGAATGTGGATTAAATTAGTACAGCCAGACTAGGCTTCACTTCACAGCAGTGTTTTACTCAGCTGCTCCTGCTTTAGTTTCCAAGAAGTGATGCCACTGGCACAAAACTGAAATCAAAACAGAAATCACTGACCAAAAGACCTAGTTTAATTTTTGTGACAAAGAAATTAATTCTTTGTTAAAACTCCTCCCAAACAAAAGAAAACGGACTACATGTGGTATCTGTGACTTATCACTGTCAAGTACAAAAGTCCACATAGAAAAAGGTTCCAAAACTTGCCAGCAGTCACACATAATAGCAAAAGGCGGGGGTTTTCCCTACTTCTCTTTATTACGTATTTAATAGTACATTTTTATTAGAAAAATTCAAGACAGTGAATGTAATGGTCCATACACACACACAAAAAAAAGGGCATGCCATGCACTGGAACTGCCTATTCCTTGGGCTGTTTTTGCACTCTAAACAGTAGGTGAGGTCTCTTCCCTTTTGTCTCAACTTAGAATAGCAAGTATTTGTTTCGGTCCTTTTCCCCTCCCTACCTTTCCCCAGTAAATGGGTAACTGACATCAAATATGGGGGGGGGGAAAAAAGATGACTAATTAAAAAAATAGGTTGGAGAATTTTCATTTCGTTGACATCAGTCCTGCTACATCTTTTCTTGTCACAACGGAGAGCAATCTTCATGATGCAAATGCTGCCTTCTGGTCCCATGCCTTTTCTTAACAGACAAAAGATACAGGAACTCCTGTTTTGTGACAAATGGTGCGATTTTGAAATTTTCAGCACAAATTCAGTCCAAACATTTTTTGCTGTTGCTGCTGTTGCTGTTGTTTCAGAAATGAAATCTAAAATTTTGATGCTGATAACAAACATTTCCTGGTCCAAAACAAAACAAAACAATCACATTTCACTTCAAAGTATGTAATAAATTTCAGTTATTTCAGGCAAAGTAACACTTTTGCTTTTCTTGAGCTGAAAAGGGAGACTGTTAGTGGCCAGTTTGATTTGAGGACGTAATGGCAGTACTCAGGATAAGGAAGGCAGAGGGACATTAACTCTGTAAAAAAATAGAGGTAAACAATAATGGAAAACAGAGAAAAAGCAGAGGTGGTAGAGAGTAAAGACACTACTTCTAGCGACAGGGCAAGTGGAGATAGCAATCTGCCACAAGAAAGGCTTCCCTCTGGACACAGGGAGGCAACAGGTCCAAGCTCACAACTGAGCTGGTAGCTGGAGGTGGGAACCCCAGCGACATTCTTGCTGCTGCTAGTCCCCACCCATCTATCAATCCATCCATCGATCTATCGATCCATCCATCCATCCATCCATCCATCCATCCATCGATCCTTCCATCCATCGATCCATCCGTCCATCCATCCCACCAAAGTATATTCCTTCACATTGTCAGTGCAACCATACTTGCACAAATGACTCCTGGTTTTGGAGACTGGGGCTGCCTTCCTTCACAGTCACCCAGCTGACAGCTGAGCTACTTTGTGCAGGAGGCTGGGAGGCAACAGAGCCCTGCTCTGCCCACCACGCTCATGCTGAGAGACAAGCCCTTCTCCATCTCACTGGGGCTACAGTGGGACTGTAACCCTTGGCACTAGGATCAGGTGCCTTTCTTCTGGGTGAACCTCCAGTTCCCCACACCGAGGAGTTTTAAAAAAAGGGGTGACTTTACCCACAGGGTTTTTTCTGTTAGTTTAGGTGGGCACTTCTCCCTCTCCTCCTCCGCTGCTACAGCAGGGGTCTCAGGACTTCCACCCAGTCCCCTTCACCACCCCATCATTCTGCATGTGCTATGCTGATGAGCACCACCTCCATCACCGAGCCATCGTGCTCAGCCTAGAACCCTGTGCTTTCCAAAACAAAAAGAGAATCTATTTTCATTCATAACTTTTACTCCTTCCCGGGGGATGTGAGGAGCTTTGTTTACTCCAGAGATTCCCTGGGCTATGCCTATATAAGCTCCAGCCCCTAAAGGATCAAGCCGCCAAGTCAGAAGATACAGAGCAGACAATAAGCAGACCTTTGAGTCTACAAATTGGAGGTTGAATGATTGGCAAACAACCTCTCCTCATGAAAAATTATGCTACAGCAACACAATAGTAATGGGAGCCAAAAGTATGTCTATTCCTGATTTGTAGACCAGGTTTTAGTTATGCTATAATCCTCTCAGTATGCCTGCTTAGGATCCCGCAATCACACGAGTCATGAACACTACCCACAAATCCTTCGGCTTCCATACCGAGCAAGCAACACACCAGATGAAGAAGGATGGAAAATATACATGTGGAATTGTTCCGGGAACTTAAAGCACACATAACAGTAAACAAAGCAAATATGGTGCAAAACCTGTTGCTATTTTCACAGCATTTGCAGAGCAAAGCTGCATAAATGCAGAAAGATGCATACTGCCTCACACCTTTCTTCTGATCCCAGCAAATTAAGCACAGCAGCACAAACAGCAGCAGTGAGAAGGAAACGCTATGCAGAAGAGCTGCCCCATTTGCTCTTGCACTGCAGGTACATGTTTGGGTATGTGAGAGAGCTGAGTGTTAAAATTACTTTTCCTCATGCCTCCTCCAGATCCTTGGCTGCTCACAGGGAAATGAAAGGGGAGAGATTCCCTTGGCGCCATCCTCCCTCCTCCAGCCACAGTCTAAGCCAGCTTGAAAAGGTTGCCGCTGTTGTTCCCTGTCCCACTTGGGGACAGTCTTCATGAAGCCCTTGCCAGTTTGGTCTGATAACTAAAAGGCTGCCTCTGCTCCCCACAGAAAATACAGTGCTGTTGTTGGACATCAATGCACTTGCTGAACGACAGGCACTACAGATAAATTTTGGCTGATGGCAGGAGAGATGGCTGAAAGCCAGCTGACAGAGAAGAGCAGTATCAATCTCTATGCCGGGGGAATCCTCTGAAAATGCTACTGAAGCAAACAGCAACCATTAACAGCATAGTGGCAAACAAGACACGAGCAACCCTGATCTCACGGAGGAGAGAAAAAGGCAAATGATTGAACTAAAGTGATCAACATGAACTCGAACCATGGCACAGGGCAAACATGTGGTGTGCCGTATGGAAACTCAGAACAAACCAGAAAGCTTAGAACAAAATGAAATTAAAAATCTGCTTTTATTTCAAATTACTCCACTAAACATCTAACTGAAAACTGAGCTGAAGTTGAATGACTCTGTGACATGTTGCTCCTTGAATACTGACATTTTCTATCAAAAAAAAAAAGGTATTAAGAACACTTCAGTCTGGCTACCTTCTATCCAGTGAGGCTAGAAAACATTAAATTGTGAGATAAAAAATAATGCCACACCATTAGTCAGCAAGAGATAACTGTTCAGCCAGCATCCATGATAATATTTTCAAGAATACAAAGATGCTGAATGCCTGGGAAGGAAGGATGGCACTCACTCCAAGCATGGATTTAGAACTTTTAACGGGTTTGATTAATTTTTTAAAGACAGGCCCCATGCAGCCTCCCTTTGCCCACTGTTTCTAGATATAACCTACCTGGGGAAGGGTGATCAAACATCCATCTCCAAAACAGATGAGGCTTCCGCCTCTGTTCTACAAACAAGAATGACCCTCCCATAAGCTACACAGTCCTGGAGCATGACAGTGTTCCGTATTCTGGGAGGCCTTCTACTGAACAGCCTCGCACTAAAGCACCCCTGCAAAAGCACCTACCTAAGCTGCCAAATCTAGGGCTTATTTGATGAATGGATTTTAAGAAAAAAAAATATTTGAATTCTTCCTGTATAATTTCTAATAACTATCTGAATTAAATCAGATCATGAAGAGTTAGATCAAGAGGCGTTAAAATTCACGATCTGGAGCATCACTCCTATGAGGAAAGGTTGAGAGACCTGGGACTGTTTACCCAGGAGGAGGCTCAGGGGAGACCTCAGCAATGTAAATAAATACTTGAAGGGAGGGTGCAAAGAGGACAGAGCCAGGCTTTTCTCAATGGAGCCCAGTGACAGGACCAGAGGCAATGGGCACACGCTGAAACATGTAAGGAAAACATTTTTTACTCTGATGGTGGTCAAACACAGCACAGATTGTCCAGAGGGGTTGTGGAGTTCCCCTCTTGGAGATATTCAAAAGCCATCTGGACACTGTCCTGGGCAATTGGCTGTAGGTGGCCCTGCCTGAGCTAGGGGGTTGGACCAGATGACCTCCAGAGGTCCCTGCCAACCTCAACCATCCTGTGATTCTGTGATAAACACTTGAATTATCATCACTTACGCAAAACTATATAAAAAGAAAAAAAACCCAAGAAGCAGTGGCAAAAAAATGAAATATTTCCGTATTTATTATGGCAAGAAAAGTTCTTTATTGGACAATATTTGTCAATAATACACCTATTTGTCCTATAATACACCTAAAGGCATAATGAGACTGGAGAGATAGCTCCACCAAAGCTCAGCTACCAGGCCTAAAGCTAGCCCAAAATGCTTATACATAAAACTCAAACATGCCCACAACATTACAGAATAAAACCATACCCATAAATTTTCAACTCCCCCCTCTCATGTTCATTAAGTTCACTGGTGAGATCAGAGAACTTATTTTCATTGGCTATATCAGTGAATGACCAGAGTGGGAGCTGAAACAACCATCATCAGAGCAAAAGGCAGGCTGTGGACAGTCTATTTTAGTTCTTGCTCTCTGTCCCCTAAGGAATACTACAATCACAGAAACACCTCCTAGGTTATATAGTTTATTTGCCTGCTGGTGTGAGATTCTTCCCTATGATAATTTTTAACACTTACTTTTGCCAAGGTAAAAGCAATGTGTCGCATCTAAGGAAAATGAGCTTATTATAAGCCCCCTCAGACACTGTATTTTGTGGTACCTAATGGATCACAGTGCTCCATCATATACAGCGAAGGTGCCAAAGTCTTCAGACAACTTGCTAGCCCGAAACTGGAGAGTCAATTGCATAACAGAACCCCTCTGACTGCTGGGCCCCAATACAAATACTCTCACCCCCTTGCTACAGCACAGTGTCCTCTCCACTGCTTAAGGCACAGCTGATCAGTCCTGGCATCTCATGGGTGCAAGATGTGCAACTGCAGTGCCACGCAGTAATAACGTGCAAGAAACAGCCCAACCTGTGAAAAAGCAGGAGGTAATTTTGTGAGTCTGATACTTAGATGCAACTTTTCGGTCCCTTGGTGCTCCCGCAGCCCAGCCTGCTCTCCAGGGATCCCGCTGGACCTCACCAGTCTCTCTCACCCTGCAGACGACTTCCAAAACCAACTCCAAATGTGAACACCTGAAGGTGTTCACAAAAGGAATACAAGCAACCCTACAGGAGGTGTCTGAAAAAGAAGTGACTGCGATGAAAAACATGCAGACAAAATGCTGATGCAATCGTCTTCTCTCCGAACACCCAGTTACACGGGATGAGTTGTCCCGAAGATGAGCTGCAGGGCTTTCACTTCTCACCAAACCCATTTGGGTGAAATATTTGTGGTGTCATCGTCTGCCGGGTAATAGTTTCCTTGCAAAGTTTTATACATGAAACCTAAATCACACTAAAGTGAAGAGCCCATCTATTTAAACATTCTTCCAGCATATCTGCTTCCCATCTGTAAAGGTACTTGGAATTTTTCAGCCATGTTTCTAACTGTCTCAGAGAATGAACCAAGTCAGCCACACAAACTGCCCAAGACTAGGAAATATAGAGCATTCCACAGCTATCTAAAACAAATAAAATATGAAATAGTCCCTTACTTTCAACTTTAAATGCAGAAAAAAACATTAAAATTTATATTAAAATAATAAGGCAGCACTAAAAAAATCAAGACATGATAAAAATAAGATTGTTCACATACACCTAGCTCTTTCACCATGAGAATGTACATTATACACAGCCTTTTTTTCCCAGACACTTGCTGTTCTTCTGCATATTTAAACACAGATGTGGGTGCTTAGCAACTGTAAAACAAAGTCATTTACTTAAATAACTCAGTACAGATTAAGGTACTTCATTTTACATATTTACTTTTAAAATATTGTGTCTGGTTTATAATATTATTTAACACCTATAGAGGCAGAATCCTCATATATGGATTCCAAAAATAAGTCATTTACCTTTACGTTTAAGCGAAGAAATAGGGATTTGAGTCTGCTACGTAGGTATCTGTGTGGGCATACTTGTGGGCATTCGTATGTGTGCATGTATGTACTTCATATACAAGCTACCTACATATAGAATGGGTAAGACCAGAAAAAGACCTAGGAAAATAAAAGATTTACATGTTAAAAGTATTCCATTAGTGTAAGAATAAATGCAGCTATACAATGTTACGGTCTGCACCATTCCGTGTATCGGAAGTTGTTATGAAGCAGGAAGAGTATTTTGTTTAAAATGCCCATATTTTAAACTGGAGACAAACAGGAAAATTAGGAAAGTTCCAACAGTTCAGAAACTTTGTGGAGTCACTGCACTGCAGTATTTCACTAGTATTTCCAAATACAGAACATGGACTTTTTCAAGTTACCTGAAACACTGTTTTGCTAAATGAATAAGTCAACAGCATATAAAAAATGCTTCCCTGGAATGTGCATTATTTTGCAGCAGTCACAAGAAAAACAAAGTTTTTGAAGAGGAATAATACATTTTCTTCATTTTGTTACACTAACTGGTCTGGCCAAAAATAACAGAGATTTTTAATTTTTTTTTTTAAGCACACAAACTTTTGGTCAGATCTCTTACCTATTTGTTTCCTGTACTGGTCGACAGGAGTCCTTGCTGTAGAAGCATCTTTTCTACCCATCGTTTTCAATCCAAAAATCACTGTCAGTATCAGAAAAAAAAAAAAAAAAAGCATTATTCCTAAATAGGTTACTAAGGAATTCAATGACTTGCAACATCAGAAAAAAAACGTAACAAGCAACATTTACATGATTATACACAAAGACATGAGCCTTCCCAGAGTACAATGAGATACTGGAGTTAATCATCACTATTCTGAAGACTATTAGATAAATTCTAAACATACCTATTTTCCCATTGCATGGGTTATTAACATTACATAATGCCTGTTAGTTTGAATAAAAAAAAAAGAAAAAAAAAGATTTAAACTGATTGCACTGTAATTCAGCATTTGGTACCATTGAATTACATTCCTATATAATTTTTTTCTTTAGTAAACCAGGGAGTGAATGCAGTATTGTGAGCTGCTTCTGTTGATGGCAGACACATTTACACCATGCCTGGGACTCTGAGGCAGGAGTAGGCATGTGTGCATCCACGGGTGTAACTGCTCGGGAAACCCACCTGCAGACGCAGCCCTCCAGCCACCCTGAGCAAAAGAGAGGAAGAGATACCTGAAACACAGCAACCTCACACTCTCCTACCTTCCCATCATGGGCTCTAGAGATCTGCGAATGAACAGAAAGTGAAGAATAAAGGTGAGAGCTGGGGCTGTGCCCTTTTAACACCTCTCAGCCAAAGTACTGAACGTTTAAATCACCTTCAATGCATTTAGGTAACAACCACCCTGACTCTTGAACGGGCTTCTCACATTGCACAGCACAAGCAGGTGACACTAGGACTGCACGGGGAACTGCACTATCATTCATCCAGTGATACTCCTTTTGGTACTTTGGTGCTCCCACACCATCCCTGTAACTGAATAGCGTCACCTGAGTAGTGTTCTAGCAAACCCCTGATATACCCATTCAACGTGCAAAACCTTACGGTCTCTTATTCATTCCCTCACAGGGCTGCCACTCAAAAGATACAGTAAGATTCAACAAACATGCTCATTTCACCTCTTTTTCCATAGTCAAAAAATACCTGGCTTTTATGGTCACGTTTGTGCTCAAAACACTAGTTTTCAACTATTTTGGCTGGGCTGAAGACATCACCCATCACAGCAACGATAAGCCCCACTGTTTGACCATCTTTATGACACAAGCGGCCCAACAGCAACCCCTGTGCTCACAAGAGGACTGACATTTTCCAGAAGCGTCAGATTTACTGTTCGAGCGCAGAAGACAGACAACAGCCAACACTTGCCTTTTCCCTACCGGCCTCAGCGAGCACAGTGCCAAGGGCAAACTTTGGCTGAACTGCCCTGGGTAGCCACAAACCGTCTGCAGATTGAGCACATATGGCCTTGTGAGTATCTGCAAGTTTTATTTTTCTGTTAGGCATAACCAGCTGCGCTACAGCAAGACGAGCTTCCCTGGGCTCTGCCAAGGCATGCTGTCTGGGAAACGCAGCCCTCAAAGGCACTGCAATGCCAAACCATGGGCCAAACAGCATGCCAAGGCACTGCTGAATGGAGTACCGCCAGCATCACAACCTTAAATGTCCACCATTATTTCCTTTATAGCTTCAAACAAGGTCTAAAGTATAGCTGCAGGAATGATTCCGCCAGTTATTTGTGCATTTTAAAACCACAGTTTCTTCTTTTGCATTTAGCTGTTCTATAAGAGTTATTGGCATTTAATGTCAAATGACAAATCCGGAACAAGAGACAACCAGGCTCCTTAATCTAAAGTGTGGAACACAGAGTATAAAATGAACTTTGGTGCTCAAAAATCAGCAACGTTTTTTAAAGGAATTCAGGAATAATAACGAAGTATAAAAGACTGCCATTATTTTTTAATCCGAACTGAAAACTCAATTATAGTGTTCTAATGTTTCCATACATTACTTTGGTTTAATTCAGAGAATACTCCCATTTCATGTAAAACACATAAGCAGTGAACTGTAATCCACTGGGGTTTTTTTTCCCCTCTATTATGTTTCCCAGCTATTCTCTCAACCGAGTTGTATTTCTCACATAATGTTCACATCAGAATAATGAGAGTGGAAAATAAAAGTACCATTTGAACTTTCAGCTAGTTGAGGAGATGATAACAAATACATTTTACACTGCAAAACTAGTTCTTGGCTTTTTTATGCCATTGTTAGAGACTATTTTGACTCGCCTTTTGTAATTTCAATAGCCTACTAGTGTTTTGTAACAAAACATCAGCTGTGAAAAATGTTTGCAGTTTTAGCAGTGCCAATAAAACAAACGAAGAAAATGCAGGCAAAAATTATTTCCCGACCTAATACGAGGCACAGAGATGCTCACGTTTGCCCATGTGGCTCAGTGTCACCAACTCCTGCATCTAGAACCTTGACTCCTCTTTGTTCTTCAAAGGGATGCAGTAATCATCATTCATTTCCACTGCTTTGATGGTTAGATAGCAAACGCCTGAGAAACCCATGGAGACATTAGCACATACAGCCGCAACGTCTAATAAGGCAGCTATTTGCATAAAAGATCAGCCACAATTTAGAATGTGTTGTGATAGATGTGGAAAGGGAATAACAGATCTATATTAGCATGTACAAAACCAAGATTGTTTTCACAATTTAATTCCTTGGGGACTGTGGCTCATCACCTTCTTTTGTAAAGAATCCTGCATTCCCTGAGGAAGCAACTTGCCACGAGCCAGAGTTAAACTAAAATATGGATTAATAACAGATAATATTTATTATTTATGAACCTTGCTGTAGGAGTGGTTTCCAACGTAACTTTCTGATCAGATTTCCATAAAGGAAAAGCCTGGAACATTTATGAGTCACAAAACAATTTGAAAAGTGTTTTCTCCCCACTTAAAATAGCAGTGGTCATCCTACAATACTTGGTTGTCTTAACTTAACTGTAAATGGAATTTGCACAGAGCTGTCTCTGGCCGTGCCTCTGCCTCCGACGTCAGCAAGCGGAGGATCTGGCCTTTCCTCTGTTTCTTTGCCAAAGGGAAGGGATAGGCAGCGCGCGGCGCTGCGTGCACCCCAAGCAGCCTTCAGGTCCCTGGAATTTTAATAAGTACATAACCATTTGAAAAACACATAATGAATTTTGTCACTACTCTTTTTACAGGCTACTAAAAATAGGTCAAGAGTAATTCCAGATCATTTGAAGGCAACATGAACCCTCCTCAACTTTCAAGCTTTTACAAAAGATGGTTTTAAGAAAATGAAGCGAGGCCCAATGGAATGATTTTTTGTGTATTGCTATTTCAGAGATACTACAAGGTCAAAAGACATCTTTGTTTTTGTGGTTCCCTTCACTGGTTTTCACCCTCTTTCTCTTCCCCTCTAGTAATTCCCCTTTGAAGGCTTACACCCTCAGAAAAACACGACTTTTCTTTTCCTCCTCTTTTATTCATAAGCAGTGACTGATAATAATTAATGCACACAATAAATTGCTTATTATCACCTCCAACTGTCAATAGCATATTGTGAGATAAAACCCAGTTCTGAAGGTCCATTCAGGGTCTGACCACAGAAGCGTTTACATCCCAATTCTCTATTCTTGATGCATACGCAGCCTCTATCAACCAGAAAAAAAAATTTAAAGCAATTACTTTAATGAAACAGAAACATACCGTGAATGACTTTAGAAATACTAATAAAAAAGTAAGTACAGGGACTATATAGCACAGAGGTTGCACTTTGTGCATTTATGGCGCAATACAAATGATTAATAACAGTGATAAGGCCTAAAATGTGAACGAGTGAACACTCAAAAATCTATGTATGTGCATGGGTACAAACCTTCTTAGCGGTGATGTTTGATAGTATGTTTGTATTCTTCAGTCATAAGGTGCCGAAATATTAATAGAGGGCACATTAAAGAAATAAAAATATTCAATTAAATGACCAGTTTTGTAGCTGAAATATAGCTAGTCAGGTGAGAGTAAAGCAAGTAAAACTTCAGGATAGAAAAGAAACACTACAGAATGTAGAAGTACCAGGCCAAGTCTTCAGCTGTTAATTGAAAATGCCGGTGAATGCACAGTGAATATCTGCGTACATGCACAAGTACCTTATCTTTAATTGCACATGGACACCTAACTTAAATCCTTCTTTTTTGTTGTTGCTGGATGCAATGCAGGTTGATAATTTGAACTCATAACCCAAATCATATGATTCAAAGTGAAAGAATTGGTCTTTTACCAGTCAATTCCATAGCTCATAGTTCAATAAATAATGGATATCAAAACCCTTACAAGTTACAGGACAGCAAAAATAGCCTTTTATCTTCCTCAGGTAAAATCCAAGGAGCACATCAGATCCTCTGTGAACATCAAGTTATTCCAAAGAACTGGTATCACTGAATTTGAAGTGGGAAGGTGTCTGCATGCAGCTTGGTTATTTTAATTGGCTTTTTTTGGTGTAACGCTGAAGTACAGTAACTAAGATCTGTCTGTACAGCAGTGGAGGAAATGCAGTGAAACACAATTACCAAAATTGTAAGAATAATGCAGCTGAGTATTTTAACCATACTTTAACCAAGAGAAATAATTAAAAAACCTTTACTACTGCTACTACTTTAAAAAAGTTACAAACAAACCAAAAAATTTGAAAAAAAAAAAGGTTTATGTTCTACTCATAAGTCTTACAGTAGTCTTCACCATTTCTCTGGAAAGTCTCTCTCAATGGATGTGACTATTATTTCAAAGGAAAGAGTACGTGCCCATGGTGCTTCTTGCAGAACCTAGCTCTACTTTCTTTGGTGATTTATTTAATTTTCCTTTAATAGAAGGTATTTAACATTTCTTCACTTAAGTTAACCTTGAAAGCAGCAGAGGTGATTTAAATTCAGTTAAATTTGGGAAAACTAATCAAAACAACAGGATCCATAACTCCAGTTGAAACAAATATTACTAAAATAATCTTAACTTTCTACACAAGGACAACAAGCACTGTAACATATCGAAGGACAATAAACACTGTAACATATCACACAGTTAAAACCATCCAGGAATTGTACCTTTTAATCTGATATATGTATCAGGCTGTGTCATAGTTCACAAAACGCACATTGTTACTTCCAGCAAGTGCCCTTTGCACTCTAAGGAAAGGAGCTGCTCTGTTGTTTATTAGTTATACGGTGCCTACAAACACCATGAAATTAGCTCTAAATTTATTTAACAAAAGTAGTACACAGGTAATAGTCCATATGAATTCTCAGCACGTTCTCCTTGATGTTTCAAAATCCTGAGGCAATATACTACAAAAAATGAATTTCATCAACAATCCGGATTAGTTCCACCTGATTTCAGGAAGGTGAGACACCCAAGTTACGCAGGAGGCCACCTCCGCGCCCTTTACAGTGAATGAAGAAAGAGGTGCAACGGTAAGGAATCCAAATCGCCTCTGGTAATCTTGCTTTCTTGCCATGCTCCTAAATCTCCCCTAAGTACCTAAAATTTGGTGGGACTATTTAGGACCAAATATTTGCGGTTGCTCCTCTAACAAAACGTCTACTTACTTTTCCTAGATGCAAAATGCTTTTAAATATCTGAAGAGTTGAAAAGATTATTATTAAATGTATTCATGACAGCCAGGAAAAAAGTGAAAATTTCAAGGATTGCAAAACCTGACTAAGAGTTTTTTAAAAAACTTCATACTTACGTAAATTTAGTTTTTTAAACAAAAAAAGGCTATTAAGAGTGTCAAAGGTTCCTTCCATACCCAGTAGAGTAGTTTGTCACAGCTTCTATGGGAAAAAGAATCAAAATATACTAGGCCAAAACTCACTTATAAAAACATTACTTACACAGAAGATATCTGTTTAGCAATTGGTGTTATACTTGTTATACAAATAGTATGACATCTTGCTGCAGAATATTCCTATTTGTAGCGATTCTGTGCACCTTACGTTTACTTTTCATCATTAGGATTTGTTATTTGTCTTCAGAACCAAATTCCCTACTCACTTCAGAGCCGAGTAGAGCTACACCATCTGTGAAACATATATTCACTTTAATATGAAGACAGATCTTCATCTGAACAAATTTAAAATTCCAAATGTTCAAAGATGAACTTTTTTTCATTTTTATGAATATGACGGCATTGGTGTGTCAAGAAAATATCCTTAAAGAAGTTCATGAAGGGAAAAAGCATACATGTGGTTCGCTTCTGCCTTGCCAGACAATTCAAAACGTAGTATTTCCCAGAGGAAAGAGTAATCTCTGCTAAAGGGAAAATTACACAATAAATGACACCATATGTAGTATTTAAGAATAACATTCTTCAAAACAACAGAATCTGTTTAAACTTTTTTTTTAGGGGGGTAAGGGAGGGACTATGGTAAAATCAGAGGTAGAAAGGGTGGGAAAAGAACAGGCATCTAGACCACCATAACGCCCAGAGGCACATCCACCAAAAGTGGGTACAGCCTCCATGGGAACAACCACAGACGCTGTACAAACACCTCCGTGATCTGAGAGTAAGCAGGGAGGGCACCGCCGCCACCGCCGCCGCCACCACCACCACCACGCCTGCACAAGATGGAAACGAAGCACGCATTCTCTGCCTCGTGTTCATCGAGTCAAGAGCAACGACAAGGAACAATTATTTGCTCTGTCTCAGTAATTGAAGCGGCAGCAGCGAACATTTTGCGGTTCAGTTAAATCCAGGCAGTTTTATTCCCTCTTTGATCCCCACCACACACCCCTTCAGCACTCATTTCCTTTGATGAAGTAGGGAATAATTTCAATAACAGGTATAAAGCTAGAGGTCATAGACCTTAAATTTCAAAATCAGCTAAGTCTGCCTAAGCACTTCACTTCTAATACGGTATGAAGTTACAATTCTTGAATTTAATAGAGCGCCACGTGGTTTCACTGAAATCTTAGTCCAAAACCTCAGAAGCTTTGTTTTGCCCTGCTAGGTGTTATAGCAGGGGAAGAGTGACTTCTTTCCCTTCCTTAAATCAGAAAATAACCCCTCTATTCTCCCCTCTCTTTAGCTTTTGAAAGTGACAAAAATTCCATTTTTCCCAGATGTTACTCCTTTTCTGGGACTGCCAGAAGTCACAGCTTGCTATAAGCCTGGGTGCTTTAATTATATACATTTGTTAATTCCTCATTTGTAGACTTTAAGCTTAGGCTCATTTTTGACAGAAATTAAATTCTTATTTCTTCCTCAAGTGAGAAGAAATATTTAGGCAGTAATTATACACCCCTTTAGCATATCCATCTAAAGCTCCAGTTCACAACCATCCAGAGGACAGAAAGTCTATTTCATGATGTTTTCAATATTGCAAAATGGGATAACAACCTTCAGTGAGCATAAATCTTGTAACTCTTAAAGTTATGCACACACAAAAAATCTTGGGACAGTAAGCAATTCCATATTAATTTTTTTTTGTTTCTAATGTGCCTTTTTCCCCACTTGCATTATCTTGGGCCATTAAAAGTAAAAAATATCCGAGTTAATTATTTAAAAATTGAAATACTTTCCTTGAAATAATATATCAAAACAAGACAATTTGAAACTGCTGGAACGTTTCCTTTCCTCTCACCCTGTTTTTTTAAAAAATGCTTTTTAAAGTATGTTAGGCTAAGTTTCAGCTTAATTTTTTCCCCATTAATTCTAATACTAATATCCCATCTATTTTGATTCCATTTTCATTAAAATTTGTCTATCATTCGAGAAGAAAACCATCTCTCGGCAACTAGTCCGTTCCTGTTTATCAGTCAACCTAACTGAAAACCAGAAGAAGATAAAAGAGCCACAAATAAGCCACACGGGCACAAAGCCGGGAGGCAGACAAATGCGCCCTTCTGTTATATGTTTCACTGTAGGATAAAACGATGTCCCATCACACATGACCTCAAGTCATAGTAATTGCTAAAACTGGTCACCACATTTATAGCCTAATGATCGCCTCCCTTCTTACCTTGAGCAAGCATGCAAAAGTTGAAAGCAGGCTACAAATGACAGCAGCAAATAACACTTCAGTACACGTAGACCTAATCGTAACACTTCAGCAAAACTGAATTATTAGTTCCATTACTAAACCTTGTGTTTGAAAGAACTTAAAAGGTAATCTTTCCATCCTGCGTTCAGAATTAATGTCGGTTTTCTCCTTTCTCTGAAACTACCGCAGCTCGATGAGTATTAAATAGACTGATCTATGAATGAAGAAAAATAGTTTTATGCTACTTTTGTCATCTCACATGCTATATTATGCATTCAGGAAAGCAACTCAGCTTAAAAAAAAAATCTATTTTAGTCAGCAGGCAAAAGAAACATGAAGTGTTTTAATTTGGTGGTTTTGGCATTTGTGTTTTCCCCTGTTTTTCAATAACTGATTAAAGACAGAATAACCTGTTAATCTTCCCCATAAAGATCAGAAGATAAAGCTGACACAAATTTCCTTAGCCTTAACACAATATATAATTTTTTGTACTTTTTTCTTTAAAATTGTCTGAGGCAAAAACCAGTGGAAAATACAGTAGATCTTAATGTTAACATATCAAATGTAAAGTTCAGCCCTACAACACTTAATAACAAGCCTAATAGTCAGGCTTAGCAAAGAGACCCATAGATGTTAGCAGCAGCATTTTCAAAACCAAGTCCTACTCTATTGGTTTTGAAGGATTAGGCCATAATTAGGTGAAGAGTTTAACACGGCTTAAATAACATCAGCTCAGTAGTTTCCAAAGTAGTTCAAAACAATAGGACAAGCACGCTCTCTGCAGATTATACCTAAACTGCTCAAGTCTTGGCTCTCCTGAAGCCTACCCAGAGATCCCATCAAAGGCAATGATTTTTAAGACAAAGTAATAGTGTATATATCATCTCTTGAGGAGCTTTATGTTCTATCTGGGCAAAAAGGGAATATAAGATCATTGACATCTATCAAAAAACTGAATCTTGAACAAAAATGGAATTAAAAGAATGGATCAAAATGAGGCTAAAACCTTTATATGTGCCAAATGAAGAAATAAGCTTTGATAGCCATCAGAAGACATGGTACACAGTTTACTTGCCTCATTTTAAGGCAGAGCAGACAAGTGCGGAGTGCAGCTGGGAAGGCAGCAAAAAGAAAAAGAGTCAACCAGTAGAGAAGTATCGGCTGAAATAGCAGAAAGTCATGTGAATGTCTCAAGGTCCTGAGGCAACCATTTGCGCAAATGTCTGCTTGGGCTTTTTTCACAGCTTTCCCCATAAGCCACAGGATGGGAGAAGACTGTGTCCCCATCTACTCCCACTGCGCCTGAACAGCGTCTGTGCGTCGCAAGGAAGAAATTTTGCTGCAGGGTTCATTGTCCAGGAGAACGACAAAGGAAAGGATGACACCAAGACTAATACATTGGAAAAAACCACTCCTTTGCATGTTTCAAGTCACACAGTACACACGAAGTTATATTTACTGTAAAAATATTAGTGAAGTACAAAATTGAACACTTTTTCATGGGTTGATGCTTTTGGAGACAGCACATTTTTAAGAACCTGTGTTCTGACATGTGAAATGTTGGCCTTCTCTGGCCTAAAAGATATCTCTTACGAGAGATTTCTATACCTCAAGCTAGTTAGGAAGGGAATGAAATAGTTACGAGACTCCTAAAAGAGATCATTTAATGCATAGCTATCAGCTTGCAAGCATTTCTTCAGAAACCCTAGCCTGAGATAAAACTGCAGACAACAACCCACTCCATTCGCTCTAATTTCCTGAGTGCGTCTCTCTAAGCACTAGGGGTTTGCACATGCCCTTGGCTAGAGTCAAAGGAGAACATATGCTTCAGCACTGCCATAAAGTTTTATTAGGAGGAGGGGGATATACCGCCTGAAATCCAGCCTTGTAGAGTGCATACAACAAAAAAACCCTACTAGAACATACAACAAATTGAGTTCACCTAAGCTAGGTTGCTAAATTTGGCTAATTTAGCTAAGTTGCTTCTGCGTTTAACTTCCGAAATACTGTCCCATGTGCTCAGCTTTACAGCCATCCCAGTTGTTGCCATACTGATTCTTTTGATAAGGTAAGTTAATGAAAATGTATACCAATATAGTACAGGGCAAACATCTTTCCAGCTCTTCACTATTTCCAGCACTGACAGTGCTTAAGTCTGAAGGCTCAAAACCAGACAAGAGGTAAGTTTCGTCAGAGAGACATTGCCCTGAGCTTTTTCCTACAAACAGCATTCCTGCCCCTTGAAGGTCTCCTCAAGGTACAAGACACATTCTATAGAGTCCTTCTATGGTCACGATACAGAATTGAACCGAGCCTATACAATATACATTACTTGTGTGCAGTAAATGACAGAATGCAAGTGCTTTGAGTTCTTTACTCTGCATATATGGTGATGTTTTAGTATGGTACCCGCATTTAGATCATAATTTCCATGGGTCTATATAAACACGCATAAAGATAAACAGCCTCTCTTCCCATGTAGAACTGGAAGAATTCATCCAGAAGCTTTGCTTTGTAAATCATTTCAGACGTATTTCACTGAAGCCATAAAGGATATTAGCAAGTGCGCTGGGACCTTTTGTTTTAAATTATTATGATCTGTTACTCTAACAGAAGTTACTAATACTATTTAACCCCACTGGTGTACTTAAAATGAAAATACTTTGAAGCTTTTAAAATAGGTTTTGTCTCTATAATAATCATTTTTCCAGAATACCTTCTTCTTATTTAGCCTGTTGGTCTGCTGCTTCGTATATCCAGAAAGATACCAAAATAATCCAGGCTTTCAAATTATCCTATCTTTCAGAATAAAAAAGTAAACAACAATCTAAGTATGCTTTGCTAACCTTTTCACTCCAAATTAAAAAAGGTTCATTCATAAATTAAATAGCATATGTAAAAAAATTCCACAGAAAGCAACATCCATCCTTGTTCTGACCATTTTATGATTGCAGAATCAAAAAAACGGCAAATTATTAGCTGCTGCAATTCTTTGTGGTTCCATTAAAACCATACTTAAGTTTAATCACACCAAAGTCTAAAGTTAAAAAAACATATTATAGGAAGCTTTCCAAGATGCATATATACAACAAAAATGAAACAATGCTTTCCAGAACTTCTGTAATGGTAATGGGAAGAAATGACAAATTCACACAGATGCAGCACAGCCTTGCCAAGGACACCCAACACTCTGTACGCAGGAGGGCCCCTGCAGCAGCCAGGTGGGACAGCCAGCTAATAGAGCTTGCTGAGGTCCAACATGGATGAGGTGAGGTAGACGTGTGGTCAGAAACATCACGGCAAGCTTGAACCCACTCTCAAGCCCACCTGCCAAAAGCAATACCATCAACAGAACTAATTCTGTGTCTTCCAGGACCTTCATGATGCTTTCAAATTTTTCAGGACATGTTTTTCATAGAAATTAGATCTAGGTGTAACTTTCTAGCACTGATATTATTCAAGGGATTCAAACAGCCCTCCTACCTCTCCCCCTACCTCTACTAGACAGCACCAGCCCTTCTTGCCCCTGCCCTGCACTTGAATCCCCTTTGGCTACAGGTGCTTCCTCACAACCCGAAGTCTTCGCACAGTCACAGCTTTACAAGATAAAATCTTCCATGCTGCACACACACCCAGCATTCCTTCTTCATCGACACGTTTGCAGACAAATTGCATTTTAACAGACTCATGTCCCCATGATCTCAGCTACACTTTAAACTTCATCCCGTCTTCATCAATCCAGCAATCACTGAACCATTCATAGTTTCTCACTATTGCTTTTATGGTTACAAAGAGAGAATTGACTAAAACAGCAAAAAGCATCACACCCAACACGAGCACTGGGGAAAGTCCTGACAAGCTCTCATCTGTTGACAGTGGCCTCCAGCCATTACTTCTGAGTGCTGGCAGCTCACCAGCTCTTTATCCATTTTATTGTTACTGTACAGTCCTAATTTTTAAATTAATTTTAGTTGAGTAACAGTAAATCAAGGACCTAATCAAATTTAAATGCTAGCTATACAAATAGTGTACTTTCAGTTTGACAGCCAAGACACAAAAACAAAACAAGTAATACACTGCTTCAGGTTAACTGTTTCCTTTTGGCAAGAATGCAAGTAATAACAAAACTGGTTTAGCAGTGAAGTGAGTGATGTAATCTTAATTGGAAGCACTGCAATCAGTTCCACGCACAATGGGTGCAACACTAAAACCGCCTGCTGCACAATTTCTATGGCATACATACCACATGAAAGAAAGATCTATGTGTTTTAATATGAACTTTTAAGCATGATCACTTTTATGAGTAGACAAAAGCGTGAGGTGGGAGTTTAAGTAGAGACGGTGACATGGTAAAGCCAAGTGCTGAAATATCCTCACACCAACTTGGTACAGCAACAAGTGGAAAACATATGTAATTTAAAATATGAAGTTTAAAACACGTTCAGGGGAATCTACAGGGGAATCCCAGAAACAAGCTTTGGGTATCTGAGAGGGTTTAAGATGTTACTGACCCAGGGTGTTTAATCACCTCTCTCTTACAGGCTTCTCATCCCTGGCAAAGGGCAACAAGAGGAGGTACGTTCTGCCCCCGGGGCCCAGGAGCCCATTCCCACCCTATGCATCAGTTCAAGCCATCCAAAAAGAAAGGTGAGGGTGAGGGAAGCAAACTCCAGTGACTGAGGTGGAGGTATTGCTGGCTCTTCTGTACAGACTGCAATCTGAGGGGTGGGGAGAAGGCGACCAGCTGGCAGCATCTTAAACCACAGCATCTAGGGCTTCCAGAGCACATCTGTCAGAGCCATTCCTGAATAAATTTGAGCATAAGAGTTTGTAGAACTGAGAACTTCATATGCAATGATAACAATGAAAACACAATAGATAAAAGCACAAAAAGCTACAAAGGCTGATTGATAATGTAAATGTGAGAGGGAATTATCATGGGTAAACTTAACCTTTTCTTCATTTACACCACACAGCACAGCCAGGGAGAAAACAACTGAAATTTTGAAACCTGCTACATTTCCAACCCAATCTGTTTCCCCACTATAAAAAACAGTTCATAACATAAAAGGTTATTTTGTTCCATTATTTATTTTATTTCAATGGAAATACACGAGGACAAATTTGGCTTTCTGGCTAGAGGCAACCAGCTACAGGTGATGTAACCCCATCTTTTGTTTTGTTGTCTTAAGAACAGAAACAGCAGCATTAGTAGCTGACAACAAACATGTACAAAATGGTGTGCTTCAGTTTGCCCACCAGATTTTAACTTCCCTATACCATTCTCAATATTAACATAGTGCTAACCTTTGCTCTTTCCCTCTCTCATACTTGCCCTTTCTGGTACAAGTGACTTCTCCACTGTAAACTTCTGCTGTCAGAACAGTCTTTCCCCATTTACTCACTTCACCAGCTCAACATCTATTCCTGGATTCCTATTTCACCCTTCCTCTCCTGAATACCTCCCATCCTTCTTTACACCTGCTGTTGGGTTTACATCGACTAATTCATCACACCGTGTCTTTCCAATTCTGTCTTCGTTTTGATGGAAAAACACACTGGATGAAGGACGATGCCAAGAACAATCATAACACATGAATAAGCAGTATTTTGTTGATTTATGAATTACCAACTTAACATTGCACAGCATCCTGGGACACAATGACCTGTATTGTGTAAAGCTTCGTTGTATCATTGCAACATGTGGTTAGAGAGGCAAAATCAAACTTAAAATTGCTAACACTGATTTTTAGTCTCGCTGCTAAAAAATGCAGAAAAAAATGGAAAACAAAGGGATTAGCACTGTCCATTTCAAGAATGCCTGGAGTAAGTGTTTACTCAGCCCACTGAAGTACAGGGGTATCTACGTGCACGTAGTGAATCAAAAGCACCTGGGGTGCCTTGACATTTTCCCATGACCTTCAAAGATAATTCTAATGAATAAAAATGTATCAGAAATCATAGGCTGTTGCAGATAATTCTGGGATATTAAAGCTGCATTAATGCAAGTGCGTTTTCTTCTGCAGCAGTACCAGTGACCACCTATGTTTGCCGTTACATAAAACAGAGCTCCTTCTTAAATGGCAACCACCACAGTTTTTCGGGAACTATCTTTCCGTCTTTTCTTCTTTCCAAAGGGGGGGGAGGGGAGAAACTTATCTGCTTATTCTGTGTGTCAAAAAATACTTCAAGACTAAAACTGATTGTTAAAGAGCCATAACATAAATTGTGTCTCATCATCTCCTCTACCAGCGACACCATGATGTTTATGTTGTACATAATACTGCAATGATATATGAGATCATCAGCTTGGTAACTAAAAACAGTTTCACTGTGTCTGTGATTGATAAACTATGGAAGTGTTAAAACATTAAAAATGTTAATCTTTGTAATAATCTCCTGAAAAGTTTTTACATTAATTTAAACCATCGATCATTTTAATATTTAATCATTGCAGACTTCATTTGAAATGATAGCCATTCACTGAAAAGCAATTCATTTTTTATTTTAAAAAATCATCAGTTTGTATGTATTTTGTAAATCTCTTCATATTTTTTTCCTCAAAAAAAAGCAAACCTGCAAGCAAATGAAAAAAATTCCACAAGAACAGAAAAATTTAAAACAGAGTTTGTGCCAGCAAACATATACTTTTGCAGTCCTGCTTCTCAGGAGTAACTGTATTACAACAGTAGTGTTGTAAGAGGGTTGCAGGATTAGGGGGACTTCTACTGTAAATGAAAATCATTAGCTTCTCTGTCTACACCTTACAACCATCTGTCCTTTGTTCTCTTTATGTATCTCATAACATGTAAACATAACAATTTACTTATGAAGAGTAAGTACTTAATAGAGAGACCCAGCTCTCCAAGATGATACTAAACTGAGGTAGGTTTTTTTTAACATGTAACCCCATTTTGTAACACTAGCCTGCTTTAGCAACACATAAAGCCTTTCCACAGTATCCCATCCTCTTCTGTAATTCACAGCTTGTCTTGCCTAATGAAAAATATAGATTAATACAGAAATATCCCAAAGGAAAACAAACCCAAGAACTTCCTAGTTATGAGAAAAATCTCATGGAAATTCTAAAATTCCAACAGCAATGAATTATTTGTAATCTTGACAGTATGGGTCTGGTTTCTTTTGAAAGAATTTTAAAACTATCAAGAAATAAATTTCACAGAAAAATCCAAGGGAAATGTCCTCACTGCACTGCAAAAGAAACCCTCATCTTGTTGACTATGTAGAGTCTACTAAAATTGGATGCTTCCTGGAGGTACTGCCATAAAGTGCATGGAGTTTAAGTTGTCCTTTAAGATTGGGCTGCAGGATTTGGCTGAAATATTTGAACCAAGTAAATCCTAGATACACACTGGGAAGTTTCACTGGTTAATATATTAGCTTACATTACTAGTCTTCGTTCTGTGTTTGTGACCAAGAGTGAGTTAAAGGATTTTCCCATAACTGCTATAAAACTCCCACACAAATTGGCTTCCTCTCCTGAAGAGGCTGCAGAGTGTAAGGACAAGAGCTATGAAGAAGTCAGGGAACTGGCAGAAGTGCATGTGGAATCTTCCAACGCATATAAGCTTGCTCTGCACATTTCAAGCTTATGAAAATAAAATAAAAAACAGTAATAAAAGCACTGCCTTTATTCTTGATTTTATGAAGAAAAGTATATATCTTGTTGCATACTACCTTTTGCTAAAGTCTCTTTTTAAGGAAAGATGTATGGAAAAATCCTATTCATTCAGTGTGATGCAGTAATTGAATTCAGGAACGCAGCTGCCTGCATCTGAAAAGGAAGGATAGTCCTGTTTTTATGGAAGTTAATAGAAACACATACATGTGTTTGTATAAATATCGATAAAAGATTTAAAGATAATGAAAAGAGGAGCTTTACCAATGCTAACGTGAATTTCTGTTTTAGTAATTTGATTTGAAATAATATTTTAAAACCTATATATTTGAAGAGCTCCCACATCTGTGCTGAAACAACTGAGTATTTTCTATATCGCTTTTGCAGATACAAAGTACTATTTTAACAGACTAAGAACTCAACTGTAGAATATTGTTGTAATCTCTATTTGGTTAAATTAATAAACCAAATTCACAGAATTAGATGATCATCGATGTTGGAAGGGACCTTACGGTCATTTACTTGGGTTCATCTACCCCTGCTCAAACAGGTTCAGCTGGAAGACTACACATAAACTATAAAATAAAATACAAAAAGGATTTACATATTGAAGCAAGAGTAACAGAAAAAAGTGAGTAACTGCCCTTTCCTAAAAAGTGTCAACGGTTTGCATTGGTGTGATTATTTCAAAGCCAACACTTTTTTGTTTTCTCTACGCTCACAAGTAATGGCCTGAAGTAGACTAACATCTTCACAGCTTCCATGAAGACAGAAAATAAGTCCTAGAAGGGTAAATTGTACTAATTCATAATGAGAGACAATCACATCAACAAAAGCATCTGCCAAATTTTCCTTAGTGGGCAAACAAGCTATTTTCTGAACAACCAAATTTGTCCCTAGCCCGTTTTGTACCAAGAGATGAAGTGATTCAGGCAAGGAAGATGTGCCAAATGAACCTACTTTAAAAATGGTTGGTCTCCCCATACTTGTAGATTTTCTGTGCATCCCTGAAACATCACTTTCTACAATTTTCCACTACTTAAGTCATACGTCAGTAGCAAAGGCTGGAAGAAAGTCAACACATCTTTATTAACAGGTACCCTTCCATTCTGATTAGCTCTTCAAGAAATGAGCCGCGTCCCCAACAGCAAAGAACTTGAGCCCTATGTAACATGTAATTGAATTACTGAGTATGAATGCGTGTGCTGTACATACAGCCCTGTTACACCATAAGCTCTTTTAGAGGAACTTTCTAATACCATGCTCTGTCCTCATAACTATGTAGGCCGACGTAAGGCAGAGCAGTTTGAGAGCCACACAAGTAGTAGGCTGACAGAAATCCCTGCCAACACTTCACATTTAGAAATGTTGTAGCTCCCATTTTCTGTCCAGGATTTTCTGAGCGTAAGCATGATCAGCGCACTCTGCAGAAAACACAAAGGAGTCCAATGTACCCGGAACACATCACACCTGCAAGGTAAACACAGCCAGCTCAACAAGCCCGAGTTGTATCAGATTTACTGCACGTGCGAAGCCACGCACAGCCCTGTTACACACCACACACGCAGCAGCTCCAACACGTCCTGGCCTCGCTGCGCGCAGGGGGCCAGCCTAGTCACACACACACAGCAGCTGCTTGTCCAGCTCCCAGACACTGGGAAACCCCATACAGATGGGGTTTCGCTCGCACGCACGCACCCAGCCACACTGCTCTACTGGGCAGCGTACAAGGAGTTGAGTTCATGAGGGAAAGCTGTGGCGCATCCTCGCATGGAGACATCGCAGGCTCCTGTCAGCTCCCGACAGCCCGCGGGCCAAGCCTCGAACCCAGCCTTCGCCGAGGAGACCCTTTGATTGGGGGATTATTTCCCTCCACATCGGTCAGTACAGTCTGGGGACGGACCCAGCCCGGCAACGTCTGCCTGCGGGCACGGTGGAATTAGGCCAGGCAGCCGAGGAGCGCTCGGGGCTATGTGAGGTGGCACGGCCAACCCCTGCGCTGCGGGGAGCTGCCCGCTCTCGCCTCCCGGGCGCAGTACGGGCCGTATAGGAAGGGAGAGACGGGGCTTTTCCCGCCCACACCCAAAATGGCGGCGGCCGCCCCTAACCCCTCCCGGCCCCTCAGCCCACCTTCCGAGGGCGGCACCCGGGCGCCCGCGGCGCCCCCCCCGATTGGCAGCGCGCTCCGGCCAATCGCGGAGGCGAGCGCTTTCTCCCGGCCAATGGCAGCGGAGGCCCGCGGCGGACAGCGGGCCGGCCGAGCGCGCCGCCGGCGCGGACGCTCCGTGCCCGCAGGCCAATGGCGGCGCGGAAGGGGCGGTGGGCAGTGCGCCCCCGCCGCCCCGGGGCGGTTGCCGCGACAACCGCAGTCCCGGCGGTGCCGGCCGTCCCCGGCGCCCGCGGCCCCTCGCCCACCCCGGGAAGCGGCGCGGTACCTCGGGCCGAGCGGCAGAGCTCCGCCTCCTGCCTCCTTCGTCGGCGGGGCGACTTCCTGTGCTGGCGGGGCCGCCGCCGCCGCCGCCTCCTGCCCGAGCGCCCCCGCCGCCCCGCCTCCCGCTCCTGCCCGCCCCGCCGGGCAGCGGCCTGCGGCGGGCCGGGGCGTCGAGCCCGACGGCGTCGGGCTAACCCGGCCCGGCGGCACCTGCGGCGGTGTGTAGGGGAAGGGCCTGTGCCCCGGCCCGGCGGAGGGGCGGCGGCGGCCGAGGCCCTCACCTCCCGCCGAGGCCCCGCAGTGCCGCCCGCCTGCGCCTCTCGGGGGCTCCCTGGATTTGCCAGGGGAGATGCTTTGCAGGAGGCTGAAAGTTCAGTCATGGAGTAGTATTTCGGCATCCTCCCTCACTCCCTCTGCGCAGTTTTTGCTGCTCTTCTGCCTACCCGTATCAGCAATGTTGCTCCAAACATGTAGCATGAAAAGCAGTTAGCTGCCTTCACATCATCATCACAGGCCCGCTTCAGTGGGAACCGGCTTCTAAGATCCTAAAACCAACACATGGGAAGTTAATAACCCTGGCAGGTAATTTTTCACCTTGAGATGATACTAGGTCCCTTGCAACAGATAGCTCATTCACTTCCGTGCTAGAAGTAGGCCACTGACTTTTGGAACAGCTTACTGATCAGTATTTCAAGCGCACACTTTGCTTCCTGCAAAATGGCAGCCAATAACCAAGTGTAACGCTGCCCTGTAAGGAAAGAGACACAAATAAGTATTTGCTTTAGTTTACTTCTGCAGCTTAGAAAGTGAAAGCCATACCCAGCTGAACTTCCCCATCTTTCTTGATGACACGCATACAGAGTGGAGAAAGCCTACAGAAAAGTTGATTAAGCAGAGTTTCTGTCTGACATACATACCAAACCAGAGGGTTTTTCTCCAGTCATTTCTGTAGCAAGCTTAATGGATGGCTGAAATGAAACAGCTTTCTTAGAAATACAGCCTGTCCTGACTTCAAGCGATGAAACACAAAGCTTTCTGTGTACCTTTTCTGCCAAGAAATTTCACACTAATGGTATCTAGCTGCTTTGAATGTGGCAGTTCACTGGACACAACGTTATGTTTTCTTCCCAGGGTATCTTGTCCCCCATAGGTCAGGGGGTGTCATAGCCACTGCGGGCACAATCTCTGATTTTTCTAGCTACTGTGTGTTCAGAATTTTCAACAATATTTTATTTCATTCATACTCTTAATGGTAAGCCAGGAACCATATACATGTAAAATATTTTAATACTTTATTTTGTTTCCTTAATTGTTTTAATACAATTCAGTTAAACCCAATTCATTATTAGGCTCATGGACACTTGAATATATTATATGCAAAGCAGCAATCATGTTCAAATCACCATTACATGTGATTTTTGACTGCATAATCATAACCAAAATAAATAAACATTAAGGAATATTGGAATCAGTGTATCCAGCTACATGGTTCTGCATTATCTGAACCACTGCTGAGGAGATTTTCCTTGTTAGTCCTTGTAGCAAAATAGATTTAGTCCTAGTTCAGTTTTATGTAATTTCACCTAATCACAATATTTACTTCACCACCAAGTTATTCTTCTAAGAAACCTCTGTATGTCCAGCAGCCTTGATACTGAATCCATACACAAGTCATAAGGAATTATGACTTGATGAAAAGGAGCTCTACAACCGCTGAGAAATTGTCCCATTTGTAGTTTCACTGTCTTTAATTTCTTCATTCTTAATCCTCATTTTATAGGAAAAATGTTTGTTTCCCATTGCGAGGTTTCTTCTGCAGAAAAGGCATGTGTATTGGTGGAATGGTCAGAAAACCAGTTGACATTTGGGTGATAGAAAGTACTACTGACAGGCTTGCTGTGTTTTGTAGGCTAAGAAGCAGCCTGAGTGGAGTGTATGTGTCATAGGATATTTATAATCTGTCTCTTACAGGTATAAATACACAAGATATACAATTAATAAATATATAACTATAACTGAAATGTATATCAATCAGAGAAAATTATTTTATTGATCTTGCCACACCCATCAGTTTGGTGCCATATCCCTTGAGCAGATGAATTTAAAAAGCCAAAAGTGGTGGTAAACTTACATGGTTTTATTTCACAGAATTTTGAGGGAAATGTGTTGGCTATTGTTTTCAGTGACTGTCTTTTCCTGGTTTTCCCCCCACTTTTTGTTTCTTGACAAGATCTTCAGCTGACTCTGACAATTTGACAAGAGTCTGTTCCTATTCTCCTTCTATGCAGTGGTTTTCAACTTTATGATTTGTGAAAAATTTTTGAATAGAAGTTAAGCCTACTGAAAATAGGCTTCCTTTTCTTATTTATCTTTTGCAGAGCTCCTAGAAGCAGTCCCTGAGCTTTTAGAGTTCAGTAGATAAAAGGTTGGAAAATGATGCTCAACATCTTTGTTCCAAGATGACAACACAGATTAAATTAACATACAGAAGACTAATTCCCCAAAACACAACAACTTGTTTACTGTCTAACCTGATGTCTCCTCGTGTATGTCTAACCACCAGTTTAAGGTCAAAGATGTGAAAGAATGTTCTTAATTATTTTTGTTTTGTTCATTTTTGCCATCATTATGAGTATGCCTTATCTCTCATCCAGGGCTGTAGCCTGAATGTTGCTAATAAAGCAGTTATTAAATTGGTGCTACTATTCAGGCTATCATTAAATCTTTCAGGTAACACCTTTCTCCAGAACTTCTATAAGGTGCAGTATTCCCCATCCAACCACAAAGCTAAAACCCTCTTTATGCTCCTGTCACTTCCTAACAATGTCATTTCTGGTGGCTTTGACAGCTACAGTCTTGCTCTGCTCATATCGAACCAGAACTGCTGCTGAAAGAAATAATCCCCTTAGCTCATCCCTTTGCCCATGTCACTCCCCACTTTGCATCTCTCCAGTGTATCCCATCTCTATGCCGGCTCTGTATGCACTTTGCCTTCATGCTGAAATCCTTTATTCCTATCCTGTCTTGGTTTCACTTAGCTTTCTTATGTTGCTTCTTGCCTCTGACTAACCTGGGATACTGGCTGCCACTGTGCTTTTATTCATGTTTTTTTTAATGAACCCTGTTGTGCTTTCCCCCATGTAACACTGTTACTCTCAAATCCATCCAAAAACACAAGTAAGGCAGGATAGCTACTGTAACTTGAGGCCACTGGTGTGCTCAGCCTACTGTAATCATGCTTCTCCCATATTTACCATTTCTGTCCGTTAGTTCATGTCATGTCTTACATGTCAGTTCCAATCTCTTCAGTGCAGGTACCTTCCTCTTGCTCTTCACTTGGTTAGTGTTTAGCACATTCCAAAAACCTCTGCAGCATAGCCCGTAGCAGAGCAACCCCGGACAACTGTCCTTACTCCTCCTCCCTGCGGGGGTAGAAGGGACGTGGAGCCCATACTCTCTCCTTCCAGCCTTCCAGCCGAAAATCTCAACGCAGTGTCAGTCATGATAGATGGTGCATTTTGTGACACAGACAGCCTGCCATTAGGACAAACTCATTTCAGTGAAGAGCCATCTGATGGTAATGACTTGCAGTCACAGGCTGACCTAGGCTGGCTTGAGTCAGTGTGCTGGAGGTGAAAGGTTCCATATTCCATTACCAGTACTCTGAGCCATCAAGTCTGCTCCATCCCACCCCTACTTAATCTGTATTGATAGACTTGTAGCATTTTCCTAACTGCTATCATCCATACAGATGTCTGCCGTCATTTTGTTGATATGGTCGATCAATACTACATTAAATGTTACCTTCAGTTTACCCTTAATTGTCTAAAGTAGATGTGGTATTTTCATTATTTATACAACTATGCCATTAAATTATGCATTCCAGATTAAAAGAATAAAAGACTTGTTTACATTATTATTATTGCTCTGGCATCAACTTTTGGATTTCTGTGTAAAGAAATTAATCTTCTATCAGAGGAGGAAATGGGGACTGACAAGCACTAGCTCCTGTTGCCTCTGGGACATAATTATGCTTGCAAATACAAAACTAGAAAAATCATAAGCTTAACACAGTAGACACTCTTGAAAGTTTCATCTCAGCATGAAGCTATGTTTTAATTATTATTTTTGTCTGCATTGTTCAGAACGACAGTGCACCAACTAGAATAAGTGCTTATCCTAGTTAATTCTTCATGAGGCTTATGTCACTGGAAGATGTATTTAATTTATTTCCTTTTTCTTTTCTTAAGCCAGAACTGACTAAGTGGTTATCTATACACATTCAACCAAGGTTTTACTACTTTAGGGCCGGATCCAAAGCCTGTTGAGTCAATTGGAAACTTCAGAGGTCTTTGGAACAGGCCCTATTACAAGACAGAGGTAAGCTGTGATTTGTTTGGGGACCTTGCAGAATAAAAAAAACCCCTCATTTATATTCTACAATATTAACAGATTTCTTATATGGTAAAGATTGTCTGTTCTTATGAACTGAATTTGGACACTCTAATATCCCCACGCACCTTAATAATAAATTTATATATATGTATATGTGCATGTCCCAATTCCAACTTAAGATTAATAACATTAAAATATATTATTTTTTTCCTCATACAGTCCTTGGAAATATGATTCTATGTAATACAGTTCTTACACCTGAACAACTGTCATCTGTGTTGTAGGAGAAGATTTTCATGTTTACTGATTTAATTAGATAACTATAATGATGCATTTCACATTGGGAAAAATCACATACTTTGACACAATTTTGGTTTATTTTTTTAAAAAAGCTAACCTGTTAAGTATCAACATAACAGCTATCTATTGTAGCATCAAAGAAAAAGCTCAGCTTCCAAGAATGAACGTGGGTTTTGCCATGCCAACAATAACCAAAGAAATGCTCTGCCTCCAATTATTAGTGTGGTCACCCGGGAGATGAAAACCAATTTACAAATTTATAAACTATTTGTAATATAGTTTGGGAACCAGCTTCTCCATGTTGCAGGATAGTGCCCCAAATTGCTAGGTTGATACAGTTCTCCTCAGTTTCCCTCAGAAATCTCCATTTTGTACAAATAAAAAAAGTATTCCATTAAATCTGGACTTGAATGTACTTCTCTCCCATCGCAGTTGTGTGCCTTAACTGAATTATGCACTGTCCCCCTTTCTACACTACTATTCCATTAGCTAATACAGAGTTGAACACATCAGTAGGAGAAGCAAAGAGCTTTTCCTCATACGCCCAGTTACCCGACCGCAGAATCCGTAGCGCCCTCCCCTAGCAAGTGAAATCTAGTCTTTGTTTCGAGTCAGGTAGAAAGAGGAGTTGAAAACAGTTACCACTAGGTGAATACCCTTTCCCCTGGACTGCAAGGTAAAACAGGAATTTCTTCTCCATGACAAGTCCTGTCCTTGGAAAACTTTGTGAAAGATGTGATCTGAGAAGTGCCACCAGACCAAAGGCTATCATGCCAGTGAAACTGGCGTGATGATGCAGCAACTCTCTGAGAGTCTAGTGTCTAAGAGACAACTAAATGTTGGACTTTATTTTTATGTGAATGCCACTTAATACAGCAGTTAGAGGCTTAAGTCCCTTCGCATATTCAGCCAATGGGGCTCTGTAAGACCCCAACTTCATGAATCTCGATCTGTTTAATGCAACAATGGAAATTTACTGGATGCTCTGATCACTGTCTATGAAAAGCTAGCTGAGTGATCAAAATCTGGTAAAAAAGAATTCCTTAACCTTTATATGCTGTTAGAAAGAATATATACATAAAGACCTAATAGCTGGGAGTTCAAGCTTGACAAAGTGAGAATAGAAATAAGGCATACACTTTTTCTAAACATCATACTGGATTCTCCATTGAACACCTAATGAATAGGTGGGTTTTTTTCTCCCAGAAGAGGAGACCTTTTTCAGTGAAGATGTCTTATGGCTTTCAAGAAGCTGTAAAACAAACTAGGGGGTGGTAATCATCCTTATCAGCTTTACACTCTATGCTTCTACTCAGCACACTACAAATAATAATTAGTTCAGTATTTTACTTCTTATTGCTGTTTGTTATGTGGTCTCCCTTTTTTATTTCCTACTTCATAGACTTCTCTCAACAGTTTAAATGCCTTATAGTCATTCATATCACCCATATTTGAGTGATTCAGAACCATTAATTAATCTTCATTGCAGGCCTATAAGATAAGGGGGTAGCAGCGTCACAGTTTTACAGATGGGAAGTGAGGCACAAAGAGCAGCTGGGAGGACCAGCACATCTGATTTCCATACCCAGGAAAATGGTTGAAACTACAATAGCAAATAGAACTGGATGAATGTCACGTACAGAGTAAGATACCCCATGATTTTTGTAGATGAGAGTCATACCTCCTGCATGTGTTAGAGTTCTTTGAAAGAGTCACCTAAAAATGTAGATAATGGTGACTGGTCAAAATATTATAACTGGAAAGCCAAGACAGCTAAGTTTCTACAGGATAAAAGGGTAGTTACTTCTCTTGTTAAAAACCTAGAAGAATAGGTAGAAATAACCGCTCTGTTTTCATACCAATGGAATAGTGGCATATTCACAATGATCTGTCCGTGATTCCTGCTGATCAATATAGTCCTAAATGAATCAGTATTAGTGCAACAAAATGTTCTGATTATACAAAATAATTAAAAGCAATCAAAAGTAAAAATTCAAATATTAGCAGAAACATTCCCTGATATTCAGGGATTGCTTTTTAAAACGGCTGATGAAATCCAGCACATACACATACACCATGGGAAAAATAACTATCCATACAAATGACGGACAATAACACTGTCATCAGTAGACTTGCTGAGGGTACACTGTGCCCCATCATCCAGATCATTAATGAAGGTGTTAAGCAGGACTGGACCCAGTATTGACCCTTGGGGTACCCTGCTAGTTACTGTTCTCCAACTAGACTTTGTGCCACTGATCACCACCCTCTGGGTCCCACCATTCAGCCAGTTTTCAAAACACCTCACTGCTCATCCTCTTCAACCAAAGGTGTATCTTGTTCATGTGGGGGACTTCAATTTACCATATGTCTGCTGGAAATACAATACATCAGGGAGAAAACAGTCCAGGACATTCCTGGAGTGTCTGGAAGATACCTTCCTGACACAGCTGGTGAGTGAGCCAACTAGGGAAGGTGCTGTGCTGAACCTGTTGTTTGTGAACAGAGAAGGTTTTGTGGGTGTGTGACAGTTGGAGACCATTTTAGACATAGCAATCATGAAATTATAGTTTTCAATTACTGGAGAAATAAGGAGTGGGGTCAGCAGAACTGCCACCTTGGGCTTCAGGAGGGCAGACTTTGACCTATTTAGGAGACTGGTTGACAGAGTCCCTTGAGAGGCAGTCCTGAAGGGCAGCGGAGTCCAGGAAGGCTGGACATTGTTCTAGAAGGAAATATTAAAGGTGCAGAGGCAGGATGTCCCTATGTGCCGTAAGATGAGTCAGTGGGGAAGAAGACCAGCCTGGATGAACAGAGACATTTGGCTGGAACTCAGGAAAAATAAAGGAGAATTTATGACCTTTGGAAGAAGTGGCAGGCAACTCAGGAGGACTACAAGGATGTCATGATGTTATGCAAGGAAAAAATTACAAGGACCAAAGCCCAACTAGAACTTAATCTGGCTACTGCTATAAAAGACAATAAAAAACATTTCTATAAATGCATTAGCAACAAAAAGAGGGCTGAGAATCGACATCCTTGGATGCGGGGGGAAACCTAGTGACAAAGGATAAGGGAAAAGCTGAGGTACTTAATGTCTTCTTTGCCTCAGTCTTGAATAGTAAGGCCAGTTGTTCTCTGGGTACCCAGCCCCTGAGCTGGAAGACAGGGAAGGGGAGCAGAATGAAGCCCCCATAATCCAAGGGGAGATGGTTAGTGACATGCTACACCACCTAGACGCACACAAGTCTATGGGGCCAGATGGGATCCACCCACGTGTACTGACGGAGCTGGTGGAAGTGCTCACCAAGCCACTTTCAATCATTTATCAGCAGTCCTAGCTAACCAGGGAGCTCCTACTTGACTGGAGGTTAGCAAATGTGACAGCCATATACAAGAAGGGCCAGAAGGAGGATCTGGGGAACTACAGGCCTGTCAGTCTGACATCAGTGCCAGGGAAGGTTATGGAGCAGATCATCTTGAAGGCCATCACACGCACATACAGGACAGCCACCTGATCAGGCCCAGTCAGCATGGGTTTCTGAAAGACAGGTCCTGCTTGACTAATCTGATCTCCTTCTGTGACAAGGTGACCCACCTAGTGGATGAGGGAAAGCCTGTGGATATTGTCTACGTAGACTTTAGTAAAGCCTTTGACACCATTTCCCACAGCATTCTCCTGGAGAAGCTGGCTGCTCATGGCTTGGATGGGTGTACTCTTCACTGGGTAAAAAACTGGCTGGATGGCCAAGCCCAGAGAGTTGTGGTGAACAGAGCTAAATCCAGTTGGTGACTGGTCAAAAGTGGTGTTCCCCAGGGCTCGGTACTGGGGCCAGTTCCATTTAATATCTTCATCAATGATCTGGATGAGGGGATCAAGTGCACCCTCAGTAAGTTTGCAGATGACACCAAGTTGGGTGGGAGTGTTGATCTGCTTGAGGGTAGGAAGGCTCTGCAGAGGGATCTGGACAGGCTGGATCAATGGGCTGAGGCCAACTGTATGAGGTTTAACAAGGCCAAGTGCTGGGTCCTGCACTTCAGTCACAACAACCCCATGCAACGCTACAGCCTTGGGGAAAAGAGGCTGGAAAGCTGCCTGGTAGAAAAGGACCTGGGGGTGTTGGTCAACAGTTGGCTGAATATGAGCCAGCAGCGTGCCCAGGTGGCCAAGGAGGCCAACAGCATCCTGGCTTGTATCAGGAATAGTGTGGCCAGCTGGACTAGGGCAGTGGTCGTGCCCCTGTACTCAGCACTGGTGAGGCCGCACCTCGAGTACTGTGTTCAGTTTTGGGCCCCTCAGTACGACAAAGACATTGAGTTGCTGTAGTGTGTCAAAAGAAGGGCAATGAAGCTGATGAAGGGTCTGGAGAACAAGTTTGGTGAGGAACAGCTGAGGGAACTGGGGCTGTTTAGCCTGGAGAAAAGGAGGCTGAGGGGAGACCTTATCACTCTCTACAACTACCTGAAAGGAGGTTATAGGTGGGTGGGTGTTGGTCTCTTCTCCCAAGTAACAAGCAACAGGACAAGAGAAAGTGGCCTCAGGCTGTGTCAGGGGAGGTTTAGGTTGGATATTAGGAAAAATCTCTTCACTGAAAGGGTTGTCAAGCATTGGAAGAGGATGCCCAGGGAAGTGGTTGAGTCACCATCCCTGGAGGTATTTAAAAGAAGTGCAGATGTGGTGCTCAGGGACTTGTTTAATGGTGGACTTGGTAGTGCTAGGTTAACAGTTGGACTTGATCTTAAAGGTCTTTTCCAACCTAAATCATTCTATATTTCTATTCTATTCTATCTTCCTTGCTCCAGCCTTTTCCGTAGACCTTTTGGACCTTGCTAGTAAAAACTGAGGCAAAGAAGGCCTTCAGTACCTCAGCCTTCACCAAGTCCTGCGTAACCAGAGCCGCTGTCTCATTGAGCAATGGGCCCACATTTTCCCTAGTCTTCCATTTGTCCCCTAAACATACTTATATATTAGGTTTACCCAGAACTGTACTTTGATGCCAAGGTCATGGCAAGTGCCCATAATACTATATCATATACCCTCTAACCTTATAGAACAGTGTGGGTACAAGCAGGCTACCTGTTAGTAACCATTCCTGGTGGATGATGGCTCATGCTTCAGGAAGGTTGAACCATGCTGGGGAATAGTTTGGGAGGGAGCTAGGCAGCATAGGCCAATACTGTGTTGGGGGCTGTTGTAGCTATTCAGTAGCACAGGTGATCAAATGCAAGCGCCCAGTATCAGGGTTCTGCTAACGACACAAACTTAGTGAGCTCTTACTGTTCAAGAAAGAAATCCTAGGGTCGCTGTAGATCTCTGAAAATATCAACTCAGTGTTTAGCAGAGATCCAGAAATCAGAGTAGGATAATCAGTGTTGTTTAGAACGGAACCAAGAACAAAAGAGAAGTCATCATTATACCATAGTGTGCAACAATGTGTTTGCATCTTGAATACTGCACCTTGTCACCCTGTCTCAGGAAAGGCACATAAAACCAGAAAACATTACAGGATGATCAGATTTGGCTGTTTTATAAGAAAAGATTAAACTGATTAAAGCTTTTCATCCTGGAAAAGAGATAACATGAGAAAGGGATACAAAGTCATTACTTGCAGAGAGAGTGTAAATAGAAGAGAGCACCAAATTAAAAAATCAGGTGGGAAGTTTAATACAGAGGTGCTTGCTGGACTGTGGACATGCTTCTTTGCTTTGCCTTATCTGGGATGATCAGTGGAACCAGTTATCTCCTCTGCTTTGCCCATTACATACAGATGCGGTGGGTTTGGGTCCTGCTGGTGAGGGTAATGCCTGCTCTGCGGCTGCTGGCAGCTCCTGGCCAACCTGCCTTTTAGAGGAGCTCTGCTTTTGCTCCTTCCTCGCAGTAAATTTTTAATTTAGCCAGAAGTTCCATACCTTACTGGATGGTAAAATTCTGTATATGTATAGATTTGTATTTCAAGGGGATAAGTATGACACTCGTCTCTTTTTAAAAAAAGATTTTGTGTTATTTTAATGTTACTACCATCAGAAGAGGATTTATATTGGTGGTTAAGGCTGCTTAGAAATATTTCTTCCTAGTTAATGTTTGTTTTATGTGAGAAGTGTAAGGTTTTTATATATTTCTTATATTTTATGAATGGGTAACAAGATTATTCAATTAAATGAATACGTGATGCAGGCCAAAGTGAGCATGGCTCCCGCAGAGCTTTTTCTTGCTCATCGTGGTAGGTTGCATGTATTTTACAGAAAGTATAGTTTGTCGTGGACACATATACAACATGAACCCAGATTCATAGTTTACAGTCAGAAGAGAAGGTTAGATCATCTGCTCTCACAGTCTGTATATCCTGTGGTATTAAAACTATGCCACTTACTGTTGTGCTGAGGTTAGCTGAGCACAGGGACATGACTATGAATGTGTTGTACATGCTGCAAAGGAGTTGTGGAAATCCAGAGATGGAGAATCAGTCATTTTTCTGCTGCAGTTTGTTCCCACAATTAATCACCTTCATAGTTAAGATCAAAAAACAACAAATAACAGTCATAGAAAGTTGTTCCTAATTTCTCATTTGAATCTGTTTGATTCCCTCTTTTAGCCACTGGCTCTTGTTCTGTCTTTACTGTCAGAGAAGTCTTCAGTATCTTTTCACTGTTAAGGTGCTTATACACTGTAATTAGACCAAAGTCTAACCTTCCTTTTAATAAACTGTACTTAATGAGATTTGGGAAGTTTTACTGAGATTTCTTACTGTTAGGAATTTCCTTCAGCTCACACATAATCTGTATAGCTGTCTACTGCAATCTAATTTTTCAAAATGCTTTTACAAATACAGATGATAGAAGTACATGAGTTATTCCAAAAACGATCCCATCAGTGACAAATTCAGAAGTAAAGCATGTCACTAACCCTGACCATTATT
The DNA here is from genome assembly GCF_949628215.1 of Phalacrocorax aristotelis. Classification (NCBI taxonomy): domain Eukaryota; kingdom Metazoa; phylum Chordata; class Aves; order Suliformes; family Phalacrocoracidae; genus Phalacrocorax; species Phalacrocorax aristotelis. Next base: position 141,429,342 of record NC_134277.1, read on the forward strand.
TTATTACATAGTTTTATATCCAACAACTGAATATGGGCTTTGTCAAAGCTGTGTTTTGGCAAACTGCATTGAGTTATTTGGAATGAGTGACCATAATAGTTTCAAATCATTTTTCTTTAGGATAAAGCCTCCCACTTTTATAGAAGTGAAATCAGTTTAAATTCTTTGTTTGGCTTAATTAGAAAATGGTTTAATGGCTCTAGATTAGCAGCAGATTCTTAGGACTGTATACTAATTTGATCTTCAATATTATTTACTACCTGCCAACCTTTCTGATCTCATTTTTTATCAAAATGAATTTATATTTCTAGCTGGAGCTTTGGCAAAAATCTTAACGCATGTGTGGCTTGCTGTCATTCCCTGCAAAACCTCAGTAGAAGTGTATCTTCAATAATAGCTACTTTTTTGGTTCACCATCTATTTCATAATCTCTGTAATGCATGCTCTGATGTTTTGTTATTAGGAAAGTCATGCTTTACCATTTCTTCCCACAAACACAAGTGGACTGCCAAAATTTCCTAATTAGCTTAATAACAAATTCACAATTAGAAAGCAGGTCTTTTAGTTTGACAGCCTTTGCCTAACTGACGGGGTGCATCGTGGCTACAGGCCACTGAAGTGTGGGAGTGACCTCAAGGCTGTCCTCTGGACCACATTTTCTGCTGGTCCTTTTATGCTCTCAGGAGGGAAGACGGCGGCAGGTCCCTTGCCATGCAGCTGGCATGCTGTCCTTGGCAGGGCTGCCCCCCCAAACACCTTTTCCCTTCGGTAATGCTTGACAGAAGGTAGAAGGATCCTTCCTAGAAAGATCCTGGCATCACCTGCTAGGAAAAGCAGATGGGATTTTTACACAGCCTGAATTCAGGGATAATGTGGATGCTTTCTCTGTCAGCACTTCACTTAAGTACAGACATAACCTGTATTTCCTGGCTGGCCATGAGTCTAAAGACGTAAGGTAATTAGTTCCTTAATTCCCCTTGACTGCAGTACAGCTTTGTGAGTTTCATTCTCCCCTATGAAAGCTCTGTTTAAATGTTATCAGACCCAGAGTCTGGATGCTTAATCTTAAGCTCATAATGGTGGACAGCATTCATAGAGAACATCCCTATTCTCCTCCTTGTTTTGCAGGGGTGGAATAAGAGTAGAGCAGTAACAAGCTGGAACTCCTCAAATCTTACAAATAATTGCTGGGCGCTGCTCCAGTTAACTGAAAAAATACTGAACCGAAATGATGCAGCTTTGCACTGTAACGTTTTATCCTAGCTGCCTCATATCGTGGCTCTTCCCAATGCTGCCCTGCTTTAATGGCTGCGTGGATTCTGTTTTTATTTTTTAAAAAATGAGGTTTAGATCAGAATGATCTAAATATAAGCTAAAATTACCTAAAAAGGACATTTTCAGTGGTAGTGTAGCCAAAGTGAGCCATCTTTTCCTTTTCATCTGCTCAGAGCATCCACTGACTCAATGTCTTTATTCCAACAAAGCATTTACCCATATGAAGGGCAGCCAGATCTGACTGGAATTGCTTCGACACATTTTGTAAATATATTATTACTAATATTGGTAATACTAATGATACGTTGAACTGTGCACCATATAAATATACAACAAAAATATATTCTTTGCCTGACAATTTATGAAAATGAGCTTTGTGTAACTCTAATGAGCTACCCTGCAACAACAAAATAGTGGACACAGTTAGAAAGGGGGTCATTAGCTTCCAAGGAGCTGTTAAAAAATGCCAGTATCAGTTTAGGAAAAGGTATAGCAAAATAACCAATGACATAATAAGGAGCTATTTCTTCAACATAATGCGTGAAACAAGACTTAGGCAGCTGGAAATAGCTGGAATGTTCTTGGTTCAAGCCCAGCCTGTATTTGTAACTAAAAAGCTGGTTTCTCAAAAGATCGGGAATTAGAATTAACTTTCTACCAGGAAATTAGTTCCAGGATAATTGAATTCTGTAGTGATAAAGAGAGAGTACATGCAAATAATTAATTAGCAATAATTCAGCATGGAGAATAAATACTTACCCTACAAAACAAGGCAAGAGGTAGCATAGATGAAAAACAGTATTATTTTTAGTTATGAATATTTTTTACATGTTTCTCTTTCATCCAGTATCTAATCTCTTCATTCTTACTGAAAATATTGCTCATTCCAGAGTTATTTGCAAAAATCCTCATTCTGCAAACATTTATGTATATGCTTTATATTATACAATCCAGTGCTAAGTTAAGAAAAGTTCTATCTTCTAGGGAATTCAGTTCTCAAACACTTCATTTAAAAATCAGCTTAAAATAAAAACATTTTTTGCTCCTTAACAGACTGTACATTTTGATGTTAGCAGAATAAATAATAAATTAATGTGACAGGAGGTAAGATAAGTATGAAGACTGAAATGCTACATGCACAACTCTAACACATTTTGAAAAAGGTCTGATCAAAGGCATTTTATGAACAGAAATTTTCTGTTTCCCTTTTGGGGTAAATTGTCTTTACTGTGCGAAGAGGAGTACTACTGGGAGCAGAGAATCTTGTTTTGAAATCTGTTTTCCTAGAATGAGTGCTTTACTTCTGCAGTTTCATAGCCGTTAGCCTTTTTCCAGCACTAATCATGCAAGTGATGTCATAAAAAGTAACTTTTATAAGTTTTAATCACATATATTTCAAATCTCAAATAGGCTGTTCAGACAATACACTGTTTAGAAGACCCTATTATACCATGCAGTAGTGTGTGATGAGGAGATGCTACATTTATTTTAGGAGAGAAAGAAATCTGTATTTCATTTGTTACACTGCTAACTTCACTTTAGGTAATTGCATTCAGCTTTATTATTGCCCAGAGCAATAACTGATTGTTAGTTATTGAAGTCTGAAATGATTTTCTCATTTCCCAGGGGAATCTGGAGATTTACATGGTGCACAGCAGTAACTAATAGATATAATCTGGTCATAATGTAGCCCTATAATGTGTTATTTACTTGTTGAGAACACGGATGTTGAACATTTTAACATTTCCTCAAGAAGTGTGGCAGATTTTACTCATGATATGTGAGCTTTAAGTGTCTACTACTCTTAGTTTCACAATGGTTGAAATGCCAGCAACCGTTAAAAGGTATATAAAACACTGGAGATCACAGACCTGTACTTACTCAGCTGCACTGGAACTTGGACAGATTTTATCCTTGATTTCTAAAATGTATGCACATGAATTAAAAATAACCTACGATAAGTAAAATTTCATCATCAATAGACACTCATGAGTTTGATTTGGAATATTCTTATTGTATGAACGTAATTACACCAGGACAGAGAAAGGCTTTTGTGGAGCAGAGCTTGCTTCTCTTGCTGTCCTCTGAGTTGTTTGTATCTATTTTGGTACAAGTGTAGATGCAACCCTGAGTATTTTGGGTAGCTCTGTGCCTTGTTTTATGAACAACCCATGCCATTCTGCAGTCAAAGGACATTAAGGGTGTGTAGTCACAAGCAAAATGTCCCTGACTATACAGTGGAAGCAGCAGACGTTTTAAAGATGGGATGAAGTTGCCTGAGCATAGGCATCTAATGCCATTTTGCATGCTGTGTTGTATTAAGGGCCTCCCCATAGAACTGCCAGATAAGGCATAGAGCCTGCAGGACATTTTGGCCTTCTGAAGCAGCTGAGTGAACTACCTTAGGGTATATCAAGTGTCTTGTGACACCCCTTTTTAGTCAACAAACTACCCCCCTGAAAGTCTGATGCATTAATTCAGTGCCCAGCACAAGGGACCCCAGCCTAACTGTAACCTTCTTTAAGGCAGTAAAATAAACCTTAAATAACAATCACTTCAAACTCTGCAGTTTTGTCATACAGATGTCTGTCTTTGAAGCCACATTCAGAATAGGGTCTTAGAGAAAGAAAAAAGAGACTGTTCTGTAAACTTGGGTTCATTCCGGCTTAGTTAAGATACTCCATTTTGAGGTTACAGTAAATTGAACTGTTAATGTTAGATAAACAAACCAATAATATGAAGTAAAGTGATCTTAGCCTTATAATATATACTGGCAATGCAAGTATGTTATACATGATACTCAAGTAGACAAAATACCAACTGCTGATTGTATAATAGTGATAAACATGTTTTATTAAAGTAGGTTTTCCTTTCCATCAAATATGAATGTTTTATGAAGGTTTCAAAGTATTCCTCATGGAAACATTAAAGAATCTGTTCTTCTCTCAGTCCCCAGGGGATTTGTGACTGTTATTCACATTAAACCTAATGAGAATTACTGACATAAATACCTGGTGCATCAAGAGGCAACCAGGCTCTTAATCCTTAGCATCTTCATCATCTTTTCTGCACAGGCTCCACCTCTTTCCAAGCTGCTGCTTCTTGCATTCCTAGTGCTCATTTCCTCATACAAAAAATATTCCTGCTAATGTGGGAGCACCTTCTTTAGTGTGGAAGGTTGCTCAAGGAAAATCCTCCTCCTTGACTAATCATGCTGTGTTGCTTTCTTCTTCACTAGAGACAGACCCTATACCACACAGCTAAGATCTGGATGCCATTTTAAAGTTTTATTGAGATCCTTATTGGGTGGGGAGGGAATCAGAGCCGTTTCTGCTCTCTGGATTCAGCTCCAGACTGTTTATTGTCAGGGTGGAAGATGAAAGGAAAGAGAGAAGGAAGAAAGCAGTAAAGTGAGGACTGCAGGAGAAAGAGGGGGAGAGTGAGAAAGGACAGGACGGGTCTGTGCTCTGATAAAAACAAAATACACAATTAAGAGTTCAAAGCCATTCCTTCCCAAATGGCAATCAGAAAGAGCAAAATAAATGAAATCCAAACAACACCATCCTCCCTTGAAACACCTCCCTTGAAATTCTCCCTCCCTCCCAAAACCCAGAGCAAACATCCAGACATGTGTCCTGGAGTTAAGAGTCCCTTTAAAGCCTGTGATCGCTTTTCAATGTGAGATGCTTGACGGACAGTTCCCCCTCTGTCTCAAAGCATGGTCCAGAAGGAAGGTGCTTCATTTGTCCGACTCTTCATATGCTATCCTAGCTTCACTGCCTCATCTGCACCTGCACAAGCTATAAATAAAATCACCTGAAGCAAAAAGACTGGGTTCCAGAGGGTAATCTTACATATTACACTGTGATGGATCACTGCCGATAACACATACTAAAAATGTCACATTTCACACTAAAGCCATACATCAGGTAACTCCTGCACTGGACTGTCAGCCAAGGCCACATATATAATCACTAACAGATTATGGCTTGAAATTTTTTTTAAGGATTTTAGTCAAAATTAAAATTAGTAGGTCTCTCCAAGTCTTGTAATGCCGTTAATTTTCATGTATCTTCGTTCCGATCTTCTGTGCCTCCAGTTGTGCTACATTCTCTGCTAGTTCTTTTTTCCCATGTCAGTCACCTCCGTGAAGCTGTTTCCCTCCCTTTTGTTCTTGCACTTCCATATTATAAAGAGGTCCTGTATTACAGAACCTTTCAAGCTTTTTAGTTAGCTTCTAATGATAGCTGTCACCACAGTACTTCTGCCCTTCTGCTAATCCTGACTCCCTCACATTAGCCCTTTTAAATTATATCAGGGTATTTTTATAGGATTTTTTTGTGATAAGTTAAAAATCTATACAGAACTAGAAGATAAGCTTTTGAGAACTTGTCATACAATAGCTTACCTTGTGAGTTTACTTTCTCTAATTGCCATCCTACTATTTCTGCTATAGCCACACATATGTACATCTAGTTAGTTCAGAACAGCCGCTCTCAGTCTTTTAATATCAGAATCCTCTTTTCTATACTAATTATGGTGGTTGTCCACCACTCCATTATGTGTTTGTCATAGGTCTCTGTACCTGAAATTTAGGTTCTCTTCTGATGAGACCACTTCTGCAAGACTCATCAGCCATATTCCACAAGACTTAGATGAATCTGGAACAGACAATGAAAAGCTTTAGATGCTCAGGTAAACAAGAAATATTTTGTATGGCAGTGAATTAGAAGACTTGGCGTTTGGTGGGATATATGCCAAGGGAATGGGAATGCCAGGGAGGAAAATATTTAAGCTAGATGACAATGTTTGTCAGATAACAGAAAGAATATGGTAATACTTTTATAAAAGAGTAATACAATGACAAAATTCACCGTGGATTATTTTTATTTGATTATTAAGAAGATTTCTAACCATTTGAGAGCAGAAGGACTAGAGTAGCTTTCAATGGAAGTATTTGCAGCAAGAAATACAACCCTTTGTGAGACAGACATTAAGGAGACTGCCTGATGTGGTGCCAGGATGAAGATCTTAGTGATCTAGGGGTCTTTACTGACCTTGGTTTTTAGACCTTGAAAACTTATCTGGGAATGCTACATCCCTTTCTCAGGTACCATATAAGCAATCACCTCTGCTGTATGCCTTTAGGTTTGTGCCTTCCAGTCTACCCAAAATGCTGCTAACATTTCCTCCTCTGAATATTTCTATCTGATAAGATCAAAATCATCTTTTTGTATTTTAAATATATTAGAAAAACAGACTTAATTTAGTGATCTTTGTTATCTTAATTATTAAACAAAGTAGGAATCAAAATGCATGATCCTTGCTAATGTCTTAAAGAACTGCCTCTCTGACTTGGTAAACCTAATTTTATTGAAGCCCCAACAACCTATTGGATAAATACACCAGTACCGTACATATTCTCTTTGGCTTGCTACCCTTTTCCTGTTTCGGACAGATTAACTCAGCAAATAAACTAAGTACACATTAACCGTATTGACTGTTAGGTGAATAACTTATCAATTATATATACCTAAGTTAGACTGCATTATCAATAAAGAAACCAAGACCTATTAAAATCAACTTTTAAAATTAACTGTTTCAGTGCTTACTGCTGTTTGGCATTCTTGGACTGTGTGTTAGAGCTATGAGCAATTTTTGGCTCCTTCATTTCCAGAAGATACACTATGAGCAAAAGAGCTTTCTTTTGGAGGCAATGGAAGTTTCCACCATTCTGCTGTCCATTGTAGGCTGACAAGCAGGTCTTCAGCTGCTGAACCAACTTATGCAACTAGGAGGGAAAAACTCCTCTTTCTACTGAATTCAGTTCACAGCTTCATATGATAATAGTAATTTTTGCTGCTGTTTGAATTTCTCAGAAATTGTTTTAATGTGTCCTCACATCCTGTGCCCACACCTTTCTTCTTACTAACTTTCTGAATGAAAGAAGAAAAATATTCAAGTGGTTGGCTCTTTATCTGTTCATGCAAAGGACTCAACTTTACTTCAGACCATGCCGAGACTGCTTCAAGGTTTGCACTGAAATATGACTGTGTGTTTCCTAACATGTTTCATAAGGACACCTAAGGTCAAAGCCTTTATAAGGACACATATAATTTTCCCTAAACCTTGAGACAAAAATTCTAACACCCTATCTGCTACAAAGCCTTTGGTTTTATTCATATGGTCTTCCATTAAAATCCTCAGGACAAGATGTTTTGATGATGATGGCAGGGAAGCCACTGCAATATTCTTGTAATGCCTTACAGATTGGTAAGCTTTATTAGTAATTAGTGGTGTATTCAGCAAGGTGAGAGCCATCACTGTGGAATATGAGTGCATTCAGAGAGGAAACATCGCTGTCCCTGGGTACATGGGGTAGATATTCTGAACAAAAACACCCAGTCGTACAAAGGCTATTACCTAGTTTTCCTCCCACATTTTACATCTCAGACTGCCACTTTGTTTACAGCAGAAGATTTCAGTTCTTCTGACTGTATCATTTTTAATTGACCAATTTATGAATAAAACTGAACTACACAAAAATGTTGTTTTTCCAAGCTTTCAGGGATTATTAAGTGACCTTGTCAACTCCTGGAGGATAACAAAAACCAATGTTTTGCAGTTAAAGTGAGATTTTTTCCCTGTTGAAAATTGCTTGTTGTTTTTATTATTGTAAGAACTGGTCCACTGAACTTAGCACAGCCTCTGAGGTCTCAGTGAGAATCCTATGATTAATGAGGTAGCCATTAATGTCAGTAGATTGAACAACTGAAATCTGATTATATTAAAGTGCTTCCCAAACATTAGGGTCACATTAACAGTTTATTGAAACAAGCTGATAAAATTTAAAATGGTCATCTAATTCCCTAGGGTTCCTAATTGTTGCATGATAAATCACTCTGTAGAGAAATCTATTACAATGTTCCAAATGAGAAAATGTAATTTACTGTACCATTAGTGGGGTGTTTGAAGCACATCAGTTCTTTCGTGGGGGAGTTTTGCCAGAATAAGACAAAACTCTGTATATGGAGGTTTTTTTTTTATTTTAGGTCAAGATAATGCTTATGCCTTGAGCTGCCTAAATTATGTAAGAAAAATGACGCATCTTATGGAAACAAATCATCTGACAGTGACTTGTAAGTCTATTACCAAAGGGCCAGCATGAATGAGCGTTCATCTGTGTTTATGGTATTACTCTAGTTACAAGCACATTTCTGCAGAGATTAAAAAGTTTTCATGACTCAATTATGGTGTCTTCTTAAAGGGAAAGAATCAGTTAAAAATTCACCTGTTTCTGGTTTCAGAACCTCAGATGCTGAAACAAGTCTTAGCACAGAGGACCTAAGTTATTCATATCAATGTCTGCAGGATCAGGGTCATTCTTCATCGTTTTTCTCCTTTTGGTGTCAAAACCCCCCCCCCCACTGACCTGGATTTACCTCTTTCTTTTCCCAGATTTATTCATGGTATAATTTTATTACTTTCATTCTGTGCTTAGGTAGAATTTGCCTTCAGAGATTCATATATGTGTTTCATTTTGTGTGAGCAAATAACATGGCTCTAATGCTTAAGAGTTAATAAAATTTATTCCTATGTTTGGGGGCAAAGCTGATCATTGTTGTTGTGCTTGGAGCTTTCCCAAATTTAAAGAAAACTAAAAAAGGTGTTACAAGTAGAAGGGCCTTTCACAATCACAACTGTCAAGGGCAGGTAAGCAGTTATCCCTTTGTCTCAAAACTAGGCATCAGACAAAAAAGTGAATCCAGACATTCTAGATACTAAGATATTTGCCGAAGAGTTGCTGAAGGACCAAAGACCCACTGTTAGCTTAAGTACCCTTATTTTTATTCAGTCACACTGGAGTAGAAATAGCACATGGTAAGGGACAACATTTCTGTGATGGAGGGGTAACAGGTACCCCTCAGTTGACAACAGCTAAATGATGAGCATCTCATCATGCACTAATTCAGTCTCTTGTTTGGTGGTAACCCCAGCCAGGCAGTCACAATTACCGTGCCATTAACTTGCAGCAAGAATTAAAAGTAGATTTAGTTCTCACTAAACTTACTATTAGAGGGAGAAAACCCCTCAGCTTCTCTCTTCCTCCTTTTCATGAACAGAGTGCCAAAATACTGTAAAAATGCGTGATTGAGTGGCATAAAATGCTGACGCTTAAACCTGGCATCCTACCTATAGATACCTGAGGTTTTTTGAGATGTGTCTTTCTATCTGTGACAAAATTTTATTCACATTGCATAGGAAAAGAAAATTTGTACGTTTCATATTCAAAAAACCCAGTGCAGGTTGTGGAGTTATTAGTACTGCTTGCAGCTTGGTAGCATCTGGGAATCTCAGCTGCATAGCAGAGTTCTGTGTGTGCAAGGAGATGCACAAGCACAGGACAAAAAAAGACATGTTTCAGTAAGTTTCAGAGGATAAAAGAAGATACGGCAGATGGATGTAAGGAAGTTAAAGGGAACATTAAAACAGCAGCAGTCTCAGCATTGTTTGCTGTAGGTTTCACAGAAAAGGAGAATTCTAGGCTGGCTGTGCAGAGAATAATAAGGCACAGCTTTGTGAAAATTTGCTGTCCCAGAGAAAGCACATCTGGAAGAGGAATTGCTGCCACTGCTTCTGTTTTATACAGTGCCTCAGTGGCCAGAATAGCCTCGTGGGAGGCTCAAGTGCAATTTGCCAGCCTTAGTGGTACGGAAGTCAGGTTGAAGAGGATTCTGAATCATTTTGAACAGAAAAAACTCGAGATTTTCTTAATGGAAGAGACAAGAAAAGAGATAGGGTGGCAGTTGAAGGGCAGGCTTTTTTAAGATGGGAGAATAATTATTTTTATAGTGAAAGGAAGGACCAAGATGAGATTAAACAAAAGCAGAAAGTAAGTGGGGGCTCAGAGGAGATCAGGCAGCAGACTTAAAATACATATTTAAACAGTGGAACTCATTGCTACAAGATACTGTGGAGATAAAAAGGGATGTTTTTTCAAAAAGAGATTAAACTTCTATGTAAGATAGGTTCATTATTACCTATTAGAAATGACTGACCCGGAGGAACCATCAGTTTTAGAAGTCACTAAACAATGGTGGATTTTATTTTCTTTTGCTTACCACCTGCTTATTACTTTGCTTTCAGATGTAAGGCACTAAGTCCTGAACAAAGTGAGTCACTGAAGATGGTGAACATATGAGTCTTTATATGATGCTGATGAAAATATTAGACTTTCATGGGCCCTTTTGAAACCACTGGGATGGATCTGTCTGGTCTTTCTGAGAGACTGAAGCCTGTCAGGACTTTGAGTTGGGTCTGACAGTACAAAGCACAGTTTCTTTTTAACCTCTCATATCTTCCCATGGCCTCATGGGCAGCTCTTCATTGTAACCTCCATTAATTTCTGGCCCTCCTGTTAACTTTTTCTTTTCAGTTGATCTCTGGCCACACTGCAAAATGGGGAAGGGGAAGGGGAAGGGGAAGAAAGAAGAGTCCCAGGGACCAGTAAATTTTGCTGTGGAATACTTGTTAGAGTAATGCACTTCTTTGTTTTTGGTTTTTTTTTCTTCCTGAGATGAAGAGATAGGATGGAAAGGTGAAAGAAAATGTGTAGCGATCAGATGAAGAACTTCATCTGAAGAAGGAGAAAGCAAAGGCAAGCCAAGGAAAGGAGACAAATCAAGGAATATGAATCAGCATGTTTCTGGTTCAGGTTCAGCTGTGACTGAAGCCATACCAGTGTAGATCTGATTCAGCTCAACAAAACTTTATTATTCAGTTTGGGAAGCCCAGCATAGTTTGTATGAGTTTGGAAAATTAATGACGGAAAAATGTAGAGAGGTATGTGACAGGGACTGGGCTACATGGCAGAGCTCCTGTCAGGGAGAAGCTTGTACTTCTTTCTTCTCACCCATGTGCATTCTCTCCTCAAGTCTGACATATGGGATGGAGCATTTGGAAAGAAGTAGAGCAGCACAACATATGAAGATCATCTGGTGCCATCACCATAACACTGGAAGTGAGGAAGAGAGAAGGTAGAAGGTTTAAGTCTCCATTGAGTGTGTCAACTTAGTAAACAGGAGGGCATTTCTGGGATGCAAATTTGTCTTATGCCTTTACATGGAGTAATGCAGCGTACAATCAGACACACCATTGCACTTGAAGAAGTTCCCCTCTTAGTGGAAAGAAAGTTGAAGGCACACACTCAGGCACCATCTGGGTGGTCCACCTACCGTGTGGCTGCAGGATCCTCCACCAGTTTCTCCTTTGTGCACAGATAGTGTGTGCCTGGGCCTGGTACCTCATCCAAACCTCCCTGTCATTAAAGTCACAAAGTGGACTTACAGTACTGGAGCCATACAAGGCTCCAGCAAATCAAGCCTCTGTCCTTTCTTCTTTGTGCCATACCAGTTGGTAGTTTAGGCATGCCCTTTGTGTCCTCTCTTTCCTTCTCTTTGTAAATCCACATTGGTCAAAACACAGTGTAGAGGGGACAGAAAAAACATACCAGTGAAATACACTGGTAGAAGTGCTGAGCCCAAGCACTCACTGATGTAAGTAACGGCACACAACTCGCTGCCTGGAGGACAGGTTTGGAGATCCAGCCACCACGCCCATTAACTCTGACCAATTTTCTCTCACTTGCTCCAAATGAGAAGTGGGAAGAGGGGACAGAAGAGCTGTGGAGCTGCCCCATGTAGCAGAAACATAGGGTTCCATTACACTAGGTTGTCATGCTGGTTACCTGAAAAGGCCTGCCTCTCAACCCAAAGGACACCTCTGGGATTTGCATTATACTCACTGCATTACTGGGCATTCTGAAGAATCAGTAAGAAATAAATAAATAAGAAAATAGAGTAATAACAAACCAATAAATTAGCAGACTGTTTCTCTGACAGTGACTGATTTCCTGGAGTATCTGACATTAATTCACTGCACAGCTATTGGTTTAGGAGGCACAAAACTGTACATCACTCGCACGCTTTCTCTCCCTTTTTTTATTCTTTAGGAGTTGGCTGACTTTGAATTGAAGACCGCAGAGACACAGTGGCTGTGGATGTGCCCCCACAGAGTTTTTTTAATACACTATTTTACTGGGGAAAGGTTCTTCAGATGTAACTTGTCTGTCAATTTTTCTCTAATTATTATTATTACTGCAATCTATGAATGATATCTATGAATTTGTGTGGATCTATGATAACTATGGATTTCTAGGTTTTGGCATTAGAAACATGAATACTGCCTAATGTGCAATTCAGCTCCTCTGAAGCTGCTGAAGGGTACCATGCTGGTTTGCAGGGACTGCTTGCACACAACATGTTGCAAATTGGCCCTTTGTATGGTTGGCAGTAGAGTTTTTTGTGATACCTTTTGTGTGAAATTGCCTTCCTGGTTTTGGTAAAACCCGACTGAAGTCAATAGAACTACTGCAGTGACGAATTTGGACCTTTGCATTTTGTTTATTCTAAAAAAGAAAAAAGAAAATAAAATGCCTTTATGGAATAAGTAAATATACATAGTATTTACCGGAAAGCTCTCAAAAGCTTTTTCATAAATACGTGTCGTATTTCTGTTCATGTAAATGTGTATTTGTACTTTTACAAAAAACCTACTTATTAGTAGCACAGTTAAATAAGTGTTTTGGATGTGTAGTAGGAGTTTCTTAGCTCAGGCATGATTTACCTTATCGGCTATAATGACTACCAGGATAAACGCATATTTTGCTGTAACTAAAAATGCATATTATTAATATTTTTATAATAGTTTACATTTATATAGCGCCTTTCATCCCAAATACCATAGGGTATTAGTATGTGAATAATCCTATTGAACTGATGTGAATAGTCCATTGAAACCGATGGGACTATTCACACAAGCAAGACTATTCACATGAATTAGAGCTATAGAGTCTGGCCCTCACTCTGTAATGTATTTTTTCTCCACAAAATTGACACTCACCATACATGTTAGTTTTAAATAAATTAATTGGAGAGGAGATGAAATTGCAAATGCTGCTCCTTTCAATATATTTTCAGAAATTCACATTTATGAATAAGGGTAGGAGGCCAAATAATTTAATCTCTCTGTCTGTCTCTCAAGAGAATGTTAATATGATAGTTTAGTGCAGATTTAAAATCAAGATTTCTCTTGTTAATGGCTCATCCCAAAACAACTTACTACAAATAAGGGGCTCAACCCTAGAATTTTTTACTTAAGGAAGCAGGTTTTAATCATGTTAAGAATCTTATTTCATTCAGTGGGATTACTCACATGAGTTGTGATTCCAGGACCAAGATTAAGGCTAGATAAACCAGTGGCTAATATAATTGATTGCTTTTTGGTCTATATTAAATTAATGATTTACACTGAAACAGCCACTTGAGGTATCAGATTTGGGTGACAAACACTTTTCAATGTTACTTTTCATTTCCATGTGCTACAGATGCTCAGGAGACAAACTTTTTGCAAGATTCAGGATATGTTATTTTTTACTTTACCAGCTCTAATTCAACAATGTACCAGCAGTAAAATTCCATGAGAGAATAATTTAATTTGGCACTATTCCTTGTACAAGGATTCTTGCTCTGCTATGCTCCACGTTGCTTGTTCCTGCCTTCTCAGCCCAACCTGGGCTATGTCTACTCAAGCATTTGTGGAGCCATGCATTTATCAGGTCAAGAACTGGTCTGGCTGAAAACTAACCAAATATTATTTTGGCCAGTTTAGCTTTAATTCCTACTGTTTGCCCAGCTGAAGTCCATGACTGCACAAATGGCTGTGCCAGCACCAGGGAGAGGGTGATGCTCCTCTTAAACTCTAAAATGGTGGAACAGCTTCCTTCAAAATTTCTCAGGTTGGTTTTCTTTTAGGCAGAATCTGAGTTAGGTGCCTTTGGAAGGTACCCCAGCACACAGAGGTAAGAGTGGTGGTATTCAGGAGAAAACAACAATGTAAGGGTTGTGTGGGCTCTTGAGAAGCTCTTAGCCACCCCTCTGTATGAGTGGCAGTCAGGGTTAAAAGGGAATTTTGGAGTCTGCCTGGTAAAGTGGGAAGTTCAGGAAGGAGATGCAGCATGGTCGTTGATAGCACAGTGGCTGAAGGAGTCACTGGGGATGCAAGAAACCTCCCTTCAGATCCCCATAGTGCCTGATTTGAAGCATTGACCCCCTTTTTTGTGAAACTTAGATGAGGTCCCTGCACATCAGCTGAGGGAGCGAGCCTCTTGCTTTTCTAGTTTGCCTTTACAGTGCAATGCAAAGCAAAAGACCTCCCACAGGAGACACTAGAGGTGACCTACCTGGAGCAGAGCACACCCTGGAAGATGGGGGACTCTCCTGTGAATGTATGAGACCAGGGCTTATGTTCACGCTCTAAAGCAGGCAGAGTGATGATGAGAAAAAAGAGGAGAGCCCCATTCACCTACCGATTTAGTAAAACTAAGCATATCACTCAGCTAGACCCTAACACCTTGAGTCATGTCCAGTGAGGAGGCAGGTCTGGGAATAAGCCCTCGATGAGGGTTTGCAAGAATGATCAGTGTGGGCTTGCTGATCTCCAGATTACGCAGGGTTAGGCATACAACAGGTGAGTAAGGTTAGTTTGGACTGTCACATTGGCAGACATATTGGCATTCCTTGGTGTCTAAGGAAATGTAGGCATATCGGGATTTAGCTGCTTTTGGGAACCTCAGTTTTTCCCACAACTGAAGCTAAGTATTCCAAGTGGCTGAGCACTGCCCTAGTCCCTTTGCAGATTAGTCCTAAAATGTTAAAAAAAGTGTAATTTATTCAATATGTATGTATTATATTCCATATAAAGCTTTCTATGCCCTGGCCTAGAGGTTGTATCATCCCATCTTTAGAAAAGGTGACAGCCGTAGGAGGAATATGAGGACAAAAATTCACTTTTCAGTTTTGTATCCATTATATGGTGCTGTTCATTAGTTCTGAATATCACATGGCCAAAAAGGGCCTTATTCTCTCTCAAAAAGCAAACATCCCCTCAAGGGCATTTACGAATCTCTGTTTGAAGGTCTAATATGAAAATGCGGCAAAGGATTTTTCAGCAAAATTTTTAAGAAAGAATATTTAATACTTTGTATTCTTAAGTATTTATTTGAAATACTTCAGATTCACTATGCTTTTAATACTAATGTCATACTTAAAATAAATCACAATGTGTACTTCCTGTGATCTTTTCAGAACGCAATAAAACAGATTGTTTTTAATGGCTGTTCCAGCAATGAAAAATATCTGTGTTAGGTGGAAACAACAAATTGATGCTTTTTCAATTCCTTTTAATGGCATGAGGATCTTTGCAACATGCTGTGAAAAATATTCTCTTAATGATAGGCCTGTGGCACAACTTAAGGAGTCATCAAGAAATAAATGCTCTGCTGTCTGGCTGGCAGCTTGGTGTCCCTTAATTGAAGTATTATAAGATTCTGTGCAGAGTAAAGCCTCCAGGGTTTTGTAGCTAAATGGCACGGACACCTCTGATGAGACATGCAGATGAAGATGTGTCAATACAATCTTCACCAATTTGCTGTAATAGCAGAGACTGATTAATTTTATAACCACGGGTGCTTCTATTAGCTAACCTAAGGAATGATTTAGACTTTATTAAGTGACTTATTTCTATCTTTTTCGAGAGACTTCTACAACATAGTTTATCTCCAAGTGCTGGACAGCAACATGTTTTCTAATAAGGATTCTAAATTTATTTTTTAGGGAGGGATCATGAGCGTGACTCAGTTACGTGCATCTTAGTGGGGGCAAATCTTTGTGAATTGGCAAATCAGCTGTACTTAGGTTAGTGTTTCTCCAAAAATAAGGTGGCTTGATATCCTGTGCAACTGAGATGGCAGCTCCTATATACATTTTTAATGTATAAAAAGGGAAATTGAAGCAACTAAATCAAAAGTATGCGGCTCTATATTTTTATCTTTTTTTGCTAGGCTATAAAAGTTTTTAAATATTTTATTATAATTTCTTATGGACATCTAACATGATTTGGTTACCCATAATCAGCCAACACTTTATATTTCAAGGCTTTCTTCAATAAAATATGAATTACGACACGGACGATGCATTTCACGATTACTCTGCGCAGTGCTGGCTGTGCAGTCACGCTGCGCTTTCTCCCAGGAATAAGGAACCCAAAATGACTCTTGTACACTCTGGATGCAGCAGACAGTTAGGAAAATGGTCTTTCTTGTCTGGATGGAAAAAACATGAATTGATTGCTGTCATCAGTTTCCTTACCCATTCAGCAGGAAGACTGATGGCCATGTTTTTATCATCTCAGATGCCAGCATGCCTCCCACCGCAGAAACTTTACATTCTGCATCGTACCCTACTACTGCCTCCTGACATGGGTCTGCGTCCTTATTGCCGAAGGAGAATGTTCTGGCATTCCTCCCCGTGAATGTGAAAGTCTTACTTACCAAGAATACTGAAGACAGATTGACCTTGACTTTTTATTTTTCTGCAGTTTTTTTTGTTTTGGTTTGTTTTGATCTTTTTCCAACTAGCCAGTTCTCATACAAACTAATAAAGGATATGCTGTTCACAAAAGCCAAGTCTACACATCACAGATTATAGCGATTAGCATGGGTACAGAGTAAACCACTTCCAGATCATGGGTCAAAGTTTCACTCATACACAAAGCCAGAGAAAGAAGTTACTCTTCACTCATCATAATCACAGGATCTGGACACAATATAATCCAATCTTTTGATTCTTTACTTGCAGTCTGGTTCTGGGATGGACACTTATGCGTGAAATCATCTGTTACAAGGTAGGAGAGCTGTACATACAATCTGAGGTTCATATTTTTCCCCCAACAGCAGATGTGTGAATCAGAGAGGGATTTTCTTCGCATAAGAGCTCTCTCTTAAGATATCCTCTCTGCTCCTGCTGTTGTGTTTTGATTTTTGAGTGTGTGTGATTCGCAATTTTTAGATATTCACTTCTCAGTTGTGGCTGAATTCATCAATGTATTTCAACATTTGTTTGTTTGAAAATTGTTCTCATTACTTGTTTCATACAGTTTCTTCTCCTTGACCAACTTGTGAAATTATGAAATGGTAATAAATAATTTATCAGTAGCGAACAACAAGTTTCACTAGTTCTTCTGCATATGTGCAGTTCACTTTAATAGGAAGATTCTCTAGAATCAGAGTACATTAATGCTTCATTCTTGCAGTTACGTGAAAGTTCAGCCTACAAAATTTATGGGAATCCCTACTTTTTGGCTTGCCTGAGATCTTCTGAAGGTCAAATTATTTCTAACTTTGCCTCCTGTAGGCTCCATATACATTTTTCACATGTATTTGGTGCTAGCCACATGCCAGCAGGTGTCTGATCTGGCATGGCAGATCCAGATGCTTGTCACTGCAGAAATGTTCAAAGAAGTCATTCTCTAAAGGTTTGTGAGAGCCAAAGGCAACTTGCTTGTGAAGAACAGAAGCAGCATCCCTTTGGAATTCAAGCAAACATTGGTGATCACTTTTTATCATACTTGCTGTGCTTTTTTCTCTCTCCTACACCTGTAGGCTTCATTTTTTTCCCCATCTTCTAACTGGGCTCACTATCATCCCCACACTTTCAGATTTGGAGGTCAGTACTGGAGCAGCATGCGAAATCTGTCTGCTTTATGTCAAGCAAGTACATGCCAGCTATATCTAGACTGCTTCTCTCAGTATTTCAGGCTTGTTCCTTCTGCAAAGGTGAAGAACAGTGCTGCTGATTCAGGTTGCATTCTTGTTAAAGTGAGTAAGAACCTGCTCTGATGCTTACATTTCTCACTGAATGTTGCTGTGGCAGTCTGTGATATCCTACCTACCAATTAATTTTGCTTTCGAAGTGAGGTTGAGGCTGATGAGAAAAGGTACTGTGGCATCTACTGAATATCCATTCCCTTGTGCTTGAACTGAGACCCTGGGCAGGGGAGACTTAGCTTAAAAATGTCTTTAAAATGTGTATTTATATATGTGTGTCTGTGTGTGTTTGCATTTATACATTAATCACCAGAAATAATTCTTAAAAAAGAATTATGTATGGCTGGATCGCTTTCCAAATTAAAACACAGGCTATCACTTCAGCTTATACTTGTAATTCAAGCAGTGCCCCTAACACCCTGCCCTCTGCATCCTCATGGAGAGGCAGGAAGGAGAGCTAAGCTCAGATAGGCTCCTTGGCACCATATTATCCTGTCCAACAAGGCTCCCTAACCCTTGAAATGGTGCTGCACCTAACACTGATTGAATCACTAAGCACTATTGATTTCAGCTTTCTAGAGAAGCCATTCATACAGCCTACAGTGTATAAAAGAGCTTCTATTCTCCTTGAAAATTATTTAATATAAATAACTAAAATAAATGTCAGTGGGAGATCTGTGAACTTATTAGGAAGAGGTAGACCTCTTGATGTGTTCCACATAGACTGAATGTGTATGCGTGTAGATTTAAATAATGATACATGTATTTTCAGTCCAAGTCTGGCACAGCAGCGGAATGGACCTCAGAGTGAGTGCAAATACATCGGACAAATTACATAATGTGCATCTGCATACGGAAACCCAGAGCCAGGCACACCCTGTCGATTAATCCTACCCCAGAGGCTCCTAAAGGTTGGAGAATGTGTGTTCATAAATGTGGACTGCATCCCCTCGTCACACAGGCAGCCCCCGGAGACCTGTTTGCACCCACCTTGGCGAGGTGTTTTTGTGTCTTCAAGCGTGACCAGAGTGGGGGAAGAAATTCTGCCTTACAGCCAGAAAGCACTGACTTGGGTCTGTCCTGCCTGTCAACTGCATGGACGTGCTGCTTTCTTTGGCCATTTAATTTGGTCACAGATTACTAATGATCCGAGCAGGTTTCCAGCGCACCCAGGAGACTTTTTACCCCTCTGTTCCCTTCTCCCTGAAGCATAAGACTAAGCATGTTGGCGGGTGCCCAGAGGGAGGGACCCTGCACCGTCCCCAGCTTCCATCTCTGCCCACCGTGGGAGGAGGATGGCGGTGGCCATGCAGCCCCTGCTTTGCATCCACGTGGGCCCTGCATCTCTGGATTGTGAGGAAACAAAGAGCTCCTGCTTTGCAAAGTAGTAGTGCGCTGCCCCAGATTTTTTCCAGTATCTCCCAGTCTATAAATAGTCTTGTTTGTTTATACTTTCTGGAGGTAAAGCGTGGAAAATACAATACCACACTAGACCCAGGCATTTCAAGTTGACTCCAATTCATAGTCTGCTGCAGGCACTAAAAATCTCTCGATCACCTCTGACAGGCTCAGGATTGGGCAGATACTGAGGCAATAACAAAATCTAAAGCTCTACATATGTGCACACACACACATAGCATTCATACAGTATATACATCTATGCAGTGCTTTAAATTTTCATGCTAATATAGCATAATGCTAAATTCTAAAGTGAACCCATTAGCTTTTGCAAAATAAAAATAAAAAATATGTTCCCTGAAAATGGACAAGATTTTTTGTATTACATGTTCTTAAGGCATGACAACCATCGAACGAGCTATTTAGTGTGTTACATGGTTTAATAAAAATAGCTTGTCTGGCAATGTCTGAAAGCTTTTGCAGCTGCGGGGGTACTTCTTGGAAATAAATTTGTGTTTACACAGGTGCAGCCATATTTAACAAAATTTTTATATGCAATGCAAACAGCTGCCTGTCTGTTTTCTTTGGCAGAGCTCTTTCCAACTGAAACAATTTGTATCAAACATATCTCTCTGTGATACCTATATAAACAATAGACAAAATTCCTGTGAATGGAAAAGGTTTTCAATAATGTGTCTTTTAGATAAACTGGGAAGCAGAAGCAGCCTGATTAGAAAAGCCTGGCCCTTCATGAAATATTTTACATTTGAGGAGACCTCGGGAATCCACTGGGGAAGTATTAAGCACTCTGTAGGATAACTCAGAGAGTTTTATCAAGTTACAGTCAAGCTGAAGGATTCTCTGATCAGTAAAAGATGCTTGGCAAATTGGATATTTTCCTGAACAGCAGCACTGTAGGTACTGAGGTACACTATATTATTCAACTTTTGCCATATTTTTATATAGAATGAAGTCTTTGCCAAAATATTTAGCTCTAAGTCAATTATAATTTTTTGACTATGCTATAAATATTTTGTTATGTATTTTCCATAGTATGAAATTCTTTTTCATTCAGAAAACTATAATTTACAAGAACCTTAGTAACCCTGCACTTTTCCAATTCTTTGCAAATACCCATGCATTTGAAAGGCTGTCCTATCGCCAGCTTGCTTTCTTTCAGTCAAAATTCAGTAGATGAAAAGTCTGTGAATTTTAAATTGCGGCCTGGAGTTTGGGTTTCATAGACACCTTCCTCAGCCTTCCCTGTTCCCATCCAAAACAGCAAATAGGAAAGAAAGCTTTCTCCACTCAATTCATCCTGATGTTCAAAAGTCCTTCTGCTATTTGTTCATGTACAAAGGTTTTCTGCTTCATTTGCAGCTAAAAATGTTAGCATTAATATTTGCTGCTATTGATTCAAATTGTGTTCAAAGATTATTGTACACATACAGAAAATACAGCTCTAATGTTAAATATCAGTTTAACTATTTTAGCGTTGATGAGGAATAATTTTCTGTCCACAGAGGAACAGAAAACTCTCCAACAACATTATCTTCTCATTAATATTTTTTTCTTTCTTTTGTAACTGTGCAGTGTAGCATGTGAACCCATGCATGTGATATACTTGATCAGTCCTTTTACTTCATCAGAGAGCGAACTGGAGAAGGTAACAATACTTCTGACATCCTCACTACAACAGAAACCGTATGTCTGGATAAAGATTTTAATAAATTATATATTTGTATAACTCCACTGACTTCAACAGGGGATCCAGTGGGCCTTGTGCTGCGCTTGCATTCGTGTGGAGCTGACACAGCTCCTGAATGCTCAGAATGACAAATCTGTGCTCCATTTGTTAGCATTGCCGCAACTCTGCAGAAAGCCCTTCCACAAAATGCAGTTTTGTGTACCAGCATCGTGGGGGCTTGTCATACTCTGTCCTAGGCAGCGTGCTGGAAGCATATTTTCAGTGAGGTGGATTGTTTGTCTTCTCCCTGTGGACTTGCTCCTCGGTATAACTACTGTCCAATAAATGACCTTTTCTTAAGCATATCCTGCACATTATATATTCACATATCTCCACAAGATGTATTTGCATGTACATATTATACTGCTATATAGAATGAGGCCATACATTACCGCTGGTTGAAATTATGGCCACAGAAGAAAATTCTGTGATTGTACATTTTCTGCACTTTCTGAATCGTTCTGGCCTTCTGTTTGAACTTCGATCTATGAGCGGAGAGCCTAAAAGACATGTTAAAGGAAGTTGTGTTCCATGTGTAAAGGCTGCTTTATGTTTACATGACTGCATTAGCTGCAAGAAGCAGTCAGAAAATGAAAAATCTTTGTGGGTATTTAGCTTCTCTTTCCCATCTAAACAGCATTTAAAGCATTAACTATGGTGTGATTATTTGTTTCTAATTTTAAGAGACACGCTTCTATCACCAGGCATGCCTGCACATTTGGTAATTGTGTAAGCTTTGTGGTTTTGATAGGAATAGATTTACTAAGTGAATGAGGACTCCACATACCCCTTAAGCTCTTAAATTTTCAGACTGAAAGATTTCACTCCAGTGCTTTTAGTTGAACTGGACCTTAGGCTAAATTAGCAACACTACTCACTGACAGCCAAGGAGTAGGAAAATCCAGTATGTAAGTCTGCGATAGCGATCTTTTTCCTAATAAATGAACAATTAGATAAAAGCGGATATTACGTTCAAGTGAAATTAAAACCATTAATAAAAAAGAGATGGAGAAAATTTCACCTTGATGGAGAAAATTTATTTACACAATAACTTGGGACTGTGTGCTCAAGAGCGATGATCTCACCACACATTACAACAGAAACAGACCTGAGCCTGGGGCAGCTAACCAAAAGTGTTGAAAATGGCACTCCTTTATTTCAGTAAGTACTAACCAGTGGTTCTTAACGCTGCTGGAGACCCTTTTAAGCAAGTTGCCTAACTGACTTCTGGACCATGGCACCTTTACAAACAACCCATTCTGGTATCTCCATCAGATCCTAGCTTGCTTTCCACCAAAATTCCCTGTTAAAATGCACAACCACCACCTGTCCATTCAACCTCAGAGTAAAAAATATTTATAGGAATGTGTAATGTCTTAAAGTCTATGGAGACTTTAAGAACCTTCTAGACAAAAAGATGCTTTCCAGAAGCAATTATTACTTAGGTAAGTAATCTCTTCATTTAAGTTACTTTAAATATACTTTAAACCACTCTCGCAAGACTTTTGTTCTTTCCTGTTTGAGCTGTTATTTTAATATACTGCCTTTATGTGATATAGCCCAGGTTTGTGTAGGGACCCTAAAGGGTGAACTGAAGTGCTACAGAAGCTGAATCCTTAGTCTTGGATCTGACCATGAGGAAGTACAAAGAAGCTGAAGATAGCCAAGTTCTTGTTTAAGGCATGCAAAGTCTCTGAGAAAATCATGTCTTTGACATAGGTATGTGTGATGAAGACTTACTACTGGGATCCTCCCCTTGAAAGGAATTCTAGGGCAACCACCATGAAAATAAAGAATCAGACTTGCAGTCAGTAATACTGAGTAGAAGTTTAACAAAGCTGAGATAATGTGCAGATATACTAAATCAGGCACTAGTATTTAAAAGATGATACTAAAAGCTATCTCAAACCCATCAGATAACTATGTTAAAGATGAATATGAACACAGCTATGAAGCTTAACTGCATTCTTTGGTATAAACTGTATCTTGAGTTATGTCTCCAGAACAAAGGCCTGTACTGCCCTATAGTGGGCGATGGATGAGGGGGCCTTATTCATTCCTTTATCATTAGCTCATAAATCACCCTTCTTCCCTTTCATGCTTTCCTCTTACTTCCTCTCCTTGAAGGTCCAACATTAATTTAGGTTGTGCTGCTGTGTGACTGCCCTGAGAAATTTCATGTATGTCTATGCATTAGCACCTAGACCGGACATTCCTGGTGGAGCAGCCTGGATGGTACTCCTGGGACACACACTTCCTTTACAGGTAGATGGTTCATCCTGCTCCAGTCTGCTGCAGTCAGTAATAGTGTCATTCATTTACAAACACAAGCAAGCATTGTTACCCTGGGTGCAGAAACATGAAGTTAAGTCACTGGGAATTAATCCTCCCAAGATAATGTGGTGAAGGAGTGGTGCAAATATATTATTGCATCATTCAGATTATTCAAGCACATAGTAAAATTTTGTTGCTTGTGATAATGCTAGCTGAAATAAATTATCATACAGATACTAGGAAATAAAATGGGCCAAAGACTTTTTTCTAGTTTTCAAAGCAAGTGGCACATCTCATATCCATACCATTACATTTAATTCATACCTCCTTCTATTCCCAAAAATAAAACAAATGTGGTTTTGTCCTGCATAATCCCTGCTGGGAGCAATCCTAGTCCTGTTCAGGCTGCCTCAGCACACCTGCATATTAGCTGCTGACTGGCATGTGCCAAAACTGGATTGGAAAGTGTGCTAATAAATAGTATGGACAGCTCTGGCCATAATTATGCCATAGCCATATTTTTGCCATGGTCACCTTGCTTAGCTTCCTGGAACTGTGCTTCATCAGCTCAAAGGCATTTTGAAGGCAGTGGAATATTTTAATTTTGCTTGAGCTGAGGACTTAAATAAATCCCAGAATTCTCCCTGCTTTATAGCAAAAGTGCTTAGGTCCCAACAGACTCCAAAGGAGTTTGTTGATATTCAGAAGAATGTCATATCACATTACAAAGTCAATTTAGAAGTTATAATAATTTATATATTTTTATTAAAATGTTTTTTATAAGTACTGACCAGGAAGATACTGGGTTTTTATTTTCATTCTTGGCTGACTCTCAAAAAAGTAAGAGGCAAAAAAATCTACCACCTTTTTATTAATCATGCCTGGATTTTTCTTAGGGTGAGAATAAAGATTTCTATTCAGTACATGGCAATATCTCAAGTTCACACTGATGATTAAAAAGCGATCTAATCCTAGGACTTGAACTGTAAAATCATAGACTAGTTTGGGTTGGAAGGCGCCTTAAAGACCATCTAGTTCCAACCCCCCTGCCATGGGCAGGGACACCTTCCACTAGACCAGGTTGCTCAAAACCCTATCTAACCTGGTCTTGAACAATTCCAGGGATGGGGCATCCACAGCTTCTCTGGGCAACCTGTTCCGGTGCCTCACCACCCTCAGAATGAAGAATTTTTTCCTTATATCTAACCGAAATCTACCATCTTTCAGTTTAAAGCCATTACCCCTTGTCCTACTGCTACAGGCCCTTGTAAAAAGACACCCCTTGTCCTACTGCTACAGGCCCTTGTAAAAAGACCCTCTCCAGCTTTCTTATAGTCCATCTTCAGGTATGGGAAGGCTGCTGTAAGGTCTCCCCCTCTCTTCCTCAGGCTGAACAACCCCAACTCTCTCAGCCTGTCTTCATAGGAGAGGTGCTCCAGCCCTTTGATCATCTTCACGGCCCTCCTCTGGACCTGCTCCAACAGGTCCATGTCCTTCTTATGTTGGGGACCCCAGAGCTCAATGCAGTACTCCACATGGGGTCTCACAAGAGTGGAGCAGAGGGGGAGAACCACCTCTTCAACCTGCTGATCATGTTTCTTTTGATGCAGCCCAGGATATGGTTGGCCTTCTGGGCTGCAAGCACACATTGCCCGGTCATGTTGAGTTTCTCATCAACCAACACCCCAAGTCCTTCTCCTCAGGGCTGCTTTCAATCCATTCTCTGCCCAGCCTGTATTTGTGACTGGCCTGTAGTTTCCCGGGTCTTCCTTTTCTCCCTTTTTGAAAATGGGGGTTATGTTACCACTTTTCCAGTCAGTGGGAACTTCACTGTCTGCTACTACTTGTCAAATACGATGGCCAGTGGCTTAGCAACTTCATCTACCAGTTC
Source organism: Phalacrocorax aristotelis (assembly GCF_949628215.1). NCBI lineage: Eukaryota > Metazoa > Chordata > Aves > Suliformes > Phalacrocoracidae > Phalacrocorax > Phalacrocorax aristotelis. The sequence continues at coordinate 141,454,650 of NC_134277.1, forward strand.
CTTCAGGACACGCGGGTGCATCTCATCAAGTCCCATGACTTGTGCACCTTCAATTCCTTAGATGGTCTTGAACCTGATCTGATTCAGTGGTCTCAAATCCGAAGTCCTGCAAAGCAAAAAACTTTTGATAGGAAGGATAAACTCTGTTAACTAAACAATACAGTTTCATTGGTCAAGTGCTTCTTGGTTGCACAAAACTCTTCAGAAATCTGCCACCTTTCATCCCTGGAGTTGTTCAAAGCTGTTCCGCAGATGACACAATTTATTTGGCTTTGTAATCAGCAGGTGCTGCAGTAAAAGCAAACTTTCTAAGGGCATCTGACCGTATTTTGTCCTTACTCTGCATAGAGCCACATAGCTAGATGGCAGACACAACCCCCTCAGCACTCCAGTCTGTTGACTTCAGACCACAAGCCAGTAACTGCAGTTATAAACCACTGTTGCCGTTGTCTTTTATTATGTAACCCAAGTTATAATGTTATTGCGTCCCCAGTCTGCCTGTGATCACCATGCCACTTCATTGTTCTGGCCTTTTCTGTTTGAAACAGATGTTTAAAAACATTTGAATAAGATATTTTAGTTTGTAGACTTCTTGTCATCATCCTGCAAATTTACAACAGTCAGCAATGTAAACATGTACTTGACAAACTCCAGCAGCTTGTAGACTTCAGAGTTCATCCACTCATTTCAGTGAGGCAGATGTTTCATTTTAATACTCTTCATACTATAGATTAGGATTATGGTTTTTTCTTTCTTTTTTCTTTTTTTTTTTTTTTTTTTTTGAAAAGGGAATAAACCTGACATGCTACTAATGTCATTTCACACTGCAGGCCAGATGGCGAAAAATGCAAAGGCTGCAACTCTGTTTATGTATGGGGAAAAAAGGAATTTTGTTCCTGAAAGACTTTCAGCTCAATCATTTGTTACTTTAAACTAAACACTAGATGATGAATAAAGTAGGACTATCTGAACTTCAAAAAGGTCCTTGAGATTAAGTGCTTAACAATGTAATGCATCTGGAGGAAGAGTATTACATTATTCCTGCAAGCTGCATTGGAAAGATGTTGGGAACATTTTCACTATAGTGGCTGCCTAAGAGCAGAGTGCTTCAAGACAACATTTGGCAGTCCCTTGGAAATTTCTAGAGATATAAATCATAGTTCCATCACTTTTTTATTATTATTACTGAAAGGCAGTACTTGAGCAGAGGATTGGCAGGCTGTGCTAAAATAGCTTGTTTTATCTGTCATTTCAATGTGACAAAATGGCATATTTACCAAGAATTGTGTAAAATATTTGCAAAGAAATTCAGCATTATTCCAGGTAACTTCAATTTAGACTCTGAAACTCAAAAAGGGGAATATTTGCACTTCTCCACGGTAGGTTTGTGCTGATTTGCAGATTATCACAGAATTTATCCAGAATTTGTGATTGTGATTCTGCATGATTTTTAGAGAATGGCTGAGAAAACTCGAACTGTGCTTTGATTTGTTTATTCGTAAAGCACATGTTCCAGAAGATATTTCAATTTGGGGATCAAACTGGCTTGCTTTGTTTTTTCCCCCAGTTCTGTAGTACAACTGTAGTACGTTTCGGATGTTGTGGTCCAGTTGCCTCATTCTGGTTAGTGGGTGGACAGGGTGGTATTTTCCATGAAATACCATTGCTCTTCAAGAATAGAAGTGGTTCTCATCCATCACTGGAGACTCTAGTCAACCCTTAGACAACGGTGGGAACAGAAGGGAAGCAAATCCCAGGAAGCAGTGCAGCATCTTAGTCAACCCTAAATCTTTGCATTTAGGACAAAGTATTTAAGTTCTTGAGTTTTTCCTTATTTTTTTTTTGTTAAAATAATGGTGTATGTTTGCTGGTTTGGGTTTTGGTTTGTTTTGGTTTTTTAATGGGAATTTTACTTCCCCAGCTAGCTCCAGTAATTTCCAAACAAATGTGAAAGTGAAGGTTTGACTAAGTAAGAGAAAATATCTTGTTCCTCTGTTCCATGAGGTTTTTTCCATGAGTTTCATCATAGACTCTGCATGACACCAGACTATGCCTGGAAGAAGAAACTCCTATGTAGCTTTCCTCAAATGAGTTATGTCAGATTTGTAAAGGAAGGAATTAACTATGTAAAGAAGGGGAACAACCTTTTGCAATGAAAATTGTCTGGATGAACCCAAGAAAAACTCAAATGGAAGAGCATTGACCATCCTGCGACCTCACAAAATTGCTTCCTTCACTCTTGGCTGAACACAGTGATGATATATCACAGTATGCATGAGAATCTGCCCGGATTTGTTAACATAGTAGGCCCTAGTTAAGACTGAAAAGCAAAGATAGGATATGCACAGGCTGCATCTTTCCCTGAAACATTTGCTGGTGCTGTAAGTGCTACCCACGTGAGCATTCTCCAGGATCAAAGTGATCAGAAATAAAAAGAAAATACAGAAGAACTCAGCAGTATTTTTGACAGTTCAACTGAGTACAAAGGTAGCATCAGAGGAAATTAGTATAAACGTTTGGTTAAGTCAGGTAAAAATGAAACAACATCAGGTGCATGTCGACAGGATGAGATTTCAATTTAGGATATTATTAAATAATACAAACTGTGCCTATTGTGGATGCAGTCCTAAAGGCCATGGTCGTCATAACAAAACACTCCTATTACTTAAGAAAACTCTTCTGCACAGATATCAATATCTAAGAGATCCAAAGTGAAACCTAATTTTAATGCAGCTTATATTTTTGTCATTCAAAACAGAGCTTAAAATTTTTAATTATAATGCATTCCAGGAGTAGACAAGGACTGAAATCTCTGACTGAACCTTTTCAAATGCCTGAACTGTTTGAATGTGTCTGAATCTAACCCATCCTGATGCATTTTTGATTCTTGGCCAAATCCAAACTAATAAAGGGACTTACTTATCATTTTAGATACAACTGAACTTTTCATATGAGTGACTAACCTCACAAATTTTCCAGCATTCACCCTGCTAGAAAGTTCTGAAGAATAAATTATCACAAAAGTTTTCTCTTGTTGCAAACTACCAAATCCTAATAAAGACTCTAACATTGTTATAGCCTCCAGCCTACACCCAAACAAGATTCAAGTATGTGCTGAACTAAGTGTGGCTAAAATTTTTGAAATGTCTGAAATACATTTTTGGATAAATCTACTGTCAATCTTCTTTTGGTCTTTTACATTATGTCTATCAAAAGTGAAATGGAGGTATTTTGATACATAGAGACTCCCTTACAGAAACAATACTCTGCAGTGTGACTAGGAAAGTCTTATAAAATCTCTCTGTGTTACTTAATTAAAAGATGATGGGCAGAAGGGGTAATAGGTTGTTTCTCAAATTTTAATGAATTTTATCATCATAATGATGATTACCAAATGTCTATATTTGCAAAAGAACAGCAGTTCATAAATATCAAATTTGTGCTATTATTAACATGCAGAATATGCCAGTTTTTATCAGTATAAGAATCTGGTAATTATCACTAAAGCTATTCATTAAAATTAAGAAGTAACTAAATAAGGAATAGGAATGCCACTTATTTCTTAACATCCAAACAGCAGAAATATCTACCTATTATCCTTTTCAGGCATCTGACACTGTGACAATGGAATAGAAGGTTGTCACAGTATAATAGTCCCCAGCTGCTGGGTGAATGTGAGCCGAAACTGAGGCATTTATCAAAACTAAGCACAGGGGGAAGCTGGGAAACATCGATCCTGGGACAACACTCTGTTAAATCAGTGGTATTTCTGTTCCAGCGAGTGACTGATGGGTATGCAACTGCTCAGTCTGATGGGTGTTGGTATGACACAACAGTCCCTCTCGCCACACCACGGGGAGCTGTGTGGTGATTGGCCAGCGGGAGAAGATACCTGCAGGGGGTGCCCAGTCAGAGGGGAGCTCTGTGGGGCAGATTTCTGAGGTGTCACACAGTGTCACCCCTCCATCAGCCTCCACCTCACTCCCTGCCTCCAGGTGGTGGTCTCCAGCCCCATTGCTCATCTGACTGCTGGAGCTGGTGGGCAGGACCAAGTACAGATTACCCAGTGGTGGAAGGGTTAGGGGGGCTGCACACCTGCACCCACCCATGCCTGGGACACCCATGGCCAAAGCTCAGCACAGGCTCCCAAGAGATGGTGCTGGATAGGGAGGCCAGTGCTTCACCTCTAGTGTGGGCCCATGCTGGACTCAAGCCTCACGGGCCCCTTGGAAGATTGCGCATTGGAAGATTGGCCAACACCCATAAGCGTGAGATGCCTGAGGGGTGAGTCTGACTTATTTTCTCCATGATTGCTTTGGCAAAAATGGATGGAAAGCTGCAAAATGACCAGGAGGAGGTCTGGCTCTGGAGGTCACAAGGGTAGGAGGCAATCAGGGAGCAGTGGAGGCTTGCAGAAGAAAAAGGGGACATGCTTTCAGTTGCCACAGTGACATTCTGGTGGAGCTGGAGCAGGGCAGGAGAAGAAAGAGCCTGAGGCTCTGCGAGAAGGCACACCCGCACAGCACAGCCATACAGCCAGGCAGTGGTTAGTGCACTCATCCACAAAAGCAGCCTTCAAAGCCTCACTGCGAGCCAAATGAGGGCTGAGGCGTGGGAAGGGGTGTCCCTGAAAGGGACTATCCTCATGCTTATCAAGACATTAGTAGTAGCTAGTAGCCAGCAAGCCTCATCTGCACTGGACAGTAAAGATTTTGAAGGAGATCCATTCTTTCAAGGCAGTGAAGGAGGAAGTGGAAAGGGGACATTTTTTAGAGGCAAATACCAGTTACCTCTGTTTCATAAAGAGCTTTCTGCTCTCCTGGCATTGTGTTATACATCTTCAGCCTCACTCGCTGCCCCCTCCTGTGTAAAATTTACACAAGCATTGAAAGATTGTGGAATACCCAAGGAAATCATTTTTCAGTCGATTGAGTTCTTAATGGAAAAACCTCCCTGAATGCTATCTTACAAATTAGAAGATCCCCTGCTTTCTAAATAGTTCAATTGAAATCAGCTTTTGTATTTATCCTTCAGGTCATTCAGGCTCAAATGTTGTTAGCTCTGAGTCAAAAAGTCAGATTTTTAAAGGGAAAATGTCAAGTCCTTTTAGGCTTCAGCTGACCTTTTAAACCAGATTAGGGATTTGAAGCATTACACATGGATTTCTACATTATATATCACAGTATTTAACAAATGATCAAATACAACTCCCAAGAATACTATTTTTACAAGCTTGACATTTCAGGCCTTAAAGGATGTTGCTGGTCTTTCTTTTACATAAAATTACCCTGGAGAAATTCAGCCTGTTTTCTGCTCTTCCATTTCTCTTTCATAAGAGGGGAAGTTCTGTGCATTTTATTTCATGCTGATGTTCTCTCTCTGGCATTGCAAGCAGCAAAATATCATGATGAAATCCTTGAGATACGCTCAAAGTGTTTGCTATGATAAATTCACTCAGTGGGTGTCACATACAGTTAGAGTACAACTGAGGCAATTATAGATGCCAACAGGGCCCTAGGAATAGATCTGACCTTACTTTTGTGTATGGACTGTCAGATAATGCCACTAAAAACACACTAAATCTTCCTAAGAGGAGATAATAGAAACCCTCATTTGGTTCCAAATGATTCCCTCACACACGTAGGACAAAGAAAGTGGATGGCAAAGTGGGGTTGTGAATGTGAGAGGACACTCATGAGCTGAAGGAACAAGCTCGGCCTTCCTACCTACAGGTTCCCAGAGCCTGTAGACACAGTGGGAACAAGAGGAGTCCCATTCTCAGCCACTGTGGTCTGTAATAGGTCTGTGACAGAGAGTCTTAAGTCCCATGACCTGGACAGTCGTGGTCATTTGGTACTGCTAGATGATGATACTTACATAAAAGATAGAGACAAGGTAAATTTCCTTCCTGTGGGGTGTCAAGGGAGGGAGCTGCTAATTCAGAAGTATCACATCAGAGGGCTCAGCTCTGCACTGCTGGCTGTTCAGCCCTTCTCCTGTCTTCTGAGGCCCATTACTGCTAATCATTATGCTGGAGTTTGTAGATGGACCATTTCTCTGATCATACCTGGAGGGAGACCAGCAAATTATTTCACATGAACCAAATAGGCATCAAGATAGCAATGGGGTTCAGGTTTAAAAGGCTCTGCATTAAACCACCAGACAGAACCACCAGCTCCTTCTAATTCTGTAGTGGGTACATGGTTTATCGTTTGGGCACGTGGTTTGTTTTTTTTTCATACCAGACTAAGACCTGCAGGTTCCCTGAAAAATTTTCCTGGTAATTTCAAGATCATGTATGAACTTAGTCTTATTATGGAGGTAGAGGCCATCTCAAGGATTTACACGTAGTCCCGTTTTTATTCAAGGTCTTTCCCCAGTGACTTGACTCCAACATAGGCAAACACAATGCAAGATTCTGCTACACACTGCAGTTCAAAGGGGTGGAAGCACAAGAGTTTGTTATCAGTCAAGCATTCTCCATCCTTTGATAAGCAAAAGGAGTTAAAAGGTAAGGTATTAGAAAAAGAGCAGAGACTACATTTAAGTTGCAGCCCTATGTTGGTAGCATTTAACACAGGTGTTTCTGTATTTTATTTACCTAATAGGCAGTTACTGTGCACAGTACAGTAATAGAGGCTTGCAACATCTACACATTTTAAGTAAGCACAGAGCTTACCTTCTGAAACAGAATTTTAAAGTTTCAGTTGCACAAGTTTTTGTTGTTTTGGAAAAGACTGAAGTGGTAAGTCTTGTTATACCCAGAAATCATGCTGACTTTGAGTCATTTCTGGTAATTGCTAACAATAAAGTAAACACCATTCTCTGCATAGAACAAGTGTATACCTCTGCATACTTTGATGCTTTCTGCATCGTGACACTAGTACCATCATTACAGGATCAGAATAATTCTCTTTTCCCAAGTCCTACATCTGAGGAGAAAAATATAAAAGAAGCCATCAGCAGCTCTATGCCGGGGATACAAAATCATTGTAGTCTGAAGCTAACATGTCAGAATTGGTTAGAGCAATTATTTACAGTCCTTAATGTTAGCTTTGCTGGTGATTTCACTATTTTCAGCTCTTCTTACTGATTGGTTCAGAAGTTCTATGTTATTCAGAATAATATTTATAAGACAGAAAAAGCCATGTGTTTCTTATAGCCAGATGTAGAAAATCATGGCAACACCTAATGATAATATTACCAAAGACAACTGACAGATGCCATCTTTGTGATGCTATTGTTTTTTGTGAAATAAAATAAGCAGCTATGCAGCTGTTTTAAAATCTTTGTCAGACTTTATCAAAATCATTTACCTATCACCATATATTTGTTTCTTGTAATGGAAAATACCTGTAGTATGACAAGAAGATGAGGTTAATCTGAAGCAAATCAACATGACAGTTTTCCATTATTGGAACTCAAACAGGCTTGTCAACAAGGGATGACACAGAATAACAATGCTGCTGCTGTTACACAAACAGGCATTCACAGAACAAAGTGGATTTTGAGGTATGTTTTTCTTCTTATTTGGCAACATTATATCACGAAAATTAGGCTATTCTGTTAAAGCTCAGGAAGGCAAGCTGTTTTGAAATGACATGCTCTTCTTGAAGCTTCTGCTTTGCTCAAGTTTATCTCCTTTCCTGCCACACAAAGGAGTCTTTCACTGCTGTAGTCATTATTAGAAAGACAGAATTAAGGAGAGCTTGCCAAAAATATTTGGATTTATCATGCACTCCAGTGTTAGTGGGGAGTACTTTGTTTCTGATACAAAAGTTATATCCACTTAATTTGTAAATTTTATACGACAGATCTGGTCATCTGTTATTTCTTTGGAAGCAATTATATATGGAGCCTTGTTGGACCTTCCATCTGACTATAGGCACTTTTGTTTATGCCAGCCAGCTCTGTGCATTTACAATTAGAGGTTCGTTTGAGTTGTGCTGAAGTATTTGCAAGATAAAGCTCTGACCAAAAAAAACCAAACAAAGGATATTGCCCCCTATTGCCCCCATAGCTCCCATTCAGAATGTCCTGAACTTTCTTTCTCCATTAACCAGATGTGGCAAGGAAACAACACCACAAAACTGAAATGGCTAGTTACTAATGATAACTTAATGGGTATAGTGTTACACTTTATCTCTGATTTGGAAGACATCCTGTCACAACAGAGTTCTATACTAGGTGACAAGAGTCTGTGAATTTTGCAAAGCCCAAGGGGCATCGTGTTTTTAGGGTTACCAAGCAGGAACACAGTCAGTTGGAAACACTAAGTCTGGGATGGAGAAGAAAGTTTGATAATGTTAAAACCCCCACAGTATTGGAAAATGTTGTTTGCTCCCTTTTAAAAAATGCAAAAACCTCAGCTTTTGTTTCAGAGAATCTGTCTTTTCTCTTAAGTATGCTTCAGGAATAGTTTTCAGCAAGTGAGTCCAGGAACAGCCTGAGTAGTGAGGAACTCAGCTGGGTTTCTAAAGCAACTGAATCCCTGAATGTACTGGTAGAGCTACTGGTAACCAGGGGCCAGTCTTCACCACGCAACAGGGTGTAATGCAGAGGTTCCTGAACTAGTGCCAGATGCAATGGTGGGCCTGGCACCATGTCAGTGTGCACAAGCCAACCGTGGGATGGCACTTCTGATTTGCTATCTCAGCTGACATCTGTGCAGACTGTTCAGTAGCAGCATGGACCAGGCTGCTTGGATGTCTCTAACACAGTGCCCCTTGCACTCTGTGACATACTTGTACCTGACAGTATTGTTCAGCAGTTCACACTTGATGTTACTTCCCCTTATTCTTCTGCTTTTTTTTCTGATTTCCTCAGTCTGAGAAGAAGCTAGTCCTCCCCTACCTGCCCCTGCTCCAAGAGCATCAGCAGAAGCAGCCCAAGTGCTGTGTTTTTCATTCTTCCTGCCCTCTGCCTGGGAACAGTCCGTTGGAATAATGACTGGGGCTTGGCTCAGGGTTTTGAGACAGCTGAGAGAGGGTGAGATAAGGTACATACATACAAAGATAGAATGTTTACCGTTTCTAACCGAGAGGATGTTCCATGGCCTTACATCAGCATAAAGGCAGATGTCATATTTTTCAGAAGCACATGGTTGCCTTGCTCCCATTTATCATCTGCCTTTACCAGACTAAATTGTCTAGGACAGGAAGATCTGGCAACCATTCTCTGGGATTCACACTGGTTTGCCACCACACCAGCTCAGTTTTTTGACCGCTCCAATGTGCCCTCTCTCTTCTAATTCACTGCTTTTTTCTGGTCATCTATTTTTCCTCTCCCTCGTTTCCTTCACCTAAACTGCTGCTCACACCACACACTCCAGCTAGCAGCTCAATGTTTCTGTGTCTGAGGTCTGTGCAGAGCTTCCCCCACCATCCATGGTTTTGGGCATAAAATCTTTTGTTTGCCTGAGAATGCTTTCCCTTGGCCTTCACTTCCAGTCAAAAAGGCTTTTCTTTGCTAACTATTACTTTACATTTATATTGGGTCTATCTTCTCAGGGCACCCCAAAGCGCTTTACATACTCTATGCAGGAACCAGTGGAGGGTGACTGCACTGGGGCTCACTTGTTATTTCTGTATTCTTAGTTATAGCGCTCTGTGTCATGGAAGCTGACTTGGTGACTGACAAGGTTAATTCTGCTTTGCCTAATTCATCCCAGTAGAAAAGCCATGAAAAAGTACAGTTTAAGTGCATAGCATTTTAGAAGGAATATCAAGCACACTTCCTACACTGTTTTAATCTTGCTCTAAGGGAATATATGAGAAGCATAGTTGATAAGAAGGAGTATTTACATAATTTAGATTACTTCAGAGCACTTCATTATAATACCTAGAAAGAGTGGAAAGGACAAGCCTTTTGGAACTGGATGCCTGGGCATCAGAACCATCCTTAGTCAATGATGCAAATCAACCCTTTCAGCAGTCAAGGAGGCTAGGGTTTGGGTGGTGTTCATCAGAAAAGTGTAAAATATGTGAGAAAGGAAATACTATTTTACATTTCGAAGGACACGGCTCTATTATATTTTAGACATTCAGTAAAAAAGGCACCAACAAGGTATGCAAAATGAGATGCTGCTACCATTGCTAAATCAAAAAAACACATGTTGGTATGACTGCCATCTTACAAAGACAAAATGTAGTCACATGTTTGAAGGCTTTACAGTCTTGCAACAAGAGTGGTTTCCATGCTTATGTCAGAATAGAGGATCATGTTTAAGCTTAAGAGATCAATATTTCACAGCAACAAAGGAATAGAGAAATACAGCATTCCATATATCAAGCCAATTCCTTAATGCAATATGGCATAATAGCTCTTGTTTTGAAGGTAGCTTTTGGAGGGATAGAACATAACTGATAGTTGTGAGATTCCATGTGGGAAGCGATGACAGAGCTATCAGAGGCTATGAACAGTGAATGTTTGCACTGTACATTCGCTATGTGCTTCCAGCAGAACAACCCACTGACTTCGAATGACTTTATAACAAAGGACTTGGGTTTTGACCAAGCCACTACATTTTCCTTATCAGTCCCTACAATACAGTGCATCCATCCATCCTACCTTGGGGACTTACAAATGTACAGCAGACACTAATGGGTATCTTTCTAGCACAGTCTGTGCCATTGTCTTCAGGCTCCCCTCTTCCTGGTTAGTGTGAGACATCTCCTTCTAGTACCTACTTCCACTTCTTTACTGCCACATAGGTGATCACAGACCAGCTCCAGATTGAAATTGCCTGCCACAGCACTGACAGCAGAAGGGATACTGCTTACAACATGGGGACTAACTCTATTTTTCTTTCATCTGTCCAAAATGCAGTGAATAAACACCTGACACATACCCCAGAGTGAGAGGCTTCAGGAAAGTCACACTCCCAGCATAAGCATTTAATTCAAAGGTCCTCTTCTTCCAAAATGCCGTTCACTGGTGCCATGCTGAATCGATGAACACCTCCAAATTCCTCTTGGCTGGAGCTGCTGTAAAATATGGTGTACATTTACACTGAATGTCATGGGCTTATGGACTGCAGAGGTCTCAGCAATTCAGAAGATACTCAGTTTGACCAAGCTTGTGTCCAGCAGGCCCCTGAACTTGTGGAAACTGGCATTTCTTGATACCTGGTTTTATCACCCATAAAGTAGAGCAACAACATGACAGAGATCAAGATTGGCAAGAAATGTTGCAGTTCAATGCATCATATTTTATTATTATAAAAGACCATTCCATGAGGTATATTGCCCCTGATATTTTGTGGAAGGTCACTGATTCTGGCATAAGAGTTTCTGCCTGCAGTTACGCTTGGTTGAACCTGTTGCTGCTGCTGCTGATTGCAAGTTCACTGAGCCCTACACCTCTGATGCCCAAGAATATCAAGAGCTAATCAGTGACTTCAACAGGAAAAGCAATGACATATTTTTCCCTGTTGGCTAAAAATCTCTTCACCAACATGCACCTGAAATCCCTTTTATAAAGCCTTATTCCCTGTACAAACCAGGAATGATGGCTGTCGTTGGAATACCTGGAAGAGACCTCTGCCCATCTGTTATGGTCTCCTGATGATGTCCCAGTTGTGCTTGTCTAGAAGAAAAACTAATTCTTACTCTTCATACATGGTTGCTGTGTCCCAAAACAGATCACCATAAAAAAAAAAAGGTATTGTTATTTCCAGCTAGTAAGTCACTAGAAAGGAAATTAAGAGAAGGATGTTTACGTAATCTCAGGATTTGGTCTGTACTTGTAAGGGGATCAGTAGAAAACTGTTCAACACTTGATACGGATTAGACTAGAGTTATTTCTTTCCAATTTATCCAATGTTCCTGCATGCTCCAGCATTTCATCAATAACACTGTCAGGGATAGATAAGGTCATGGTCATTAATTTTGATAACTTTATTTTTCTTGATCTGAACTCCTTTCTCACTAACATATCCCTATGTCACTAAAACATTTCAGCAAAAAAAACCCAAAATGTTTGATAAAAATAGTGAAGAGCTCCTTTTCTATGTCATCCTCTTCAATGATTGCAGTATGGAGACAAAAAAAATACGTGCTGTCATGGCATGGGCAGCTCTTTTAAGTATTCAGAAGTACATTGATTTTGATTTCACTTAGGTTCCTCAAGGCAATTCAGCAAAGATTTTTCAAAGGCAGTGCTCCACTATTCTTCAAAAAAACAACAAAATTGAGTGGATAAATGAATCCATGTCTGCCTTTAACCAGTTTAAAGAGCTTTCATTATCTTCCTGTGTCCAGATTGAATAAAACACTCCTTTGTAAAGATAAATACATAGAATTATAGAACTGGACCTGACCTTCTGCAACACAGGAATCCCAAAATGAGCACTGTTTGTTGACATTCAATTCCCACAGCGAAAAGTGAAGTATGAAAATAGCAAGGAACTTCAGGCATCAAGGAGGCCTTCAGGCAATGGCATTGTCATTTGGAAGGTGAACAATGTCTGATTCAGGTTTTCATAAGGCTCAAGACCTCAAAAACCTCCAAAAAGCCTTGATTTAATACCAAATTCAAGGATCCTTTTTCTTCTCTATGTTCAGTTTCACACAGTTAAGTGTTACCCTGGTCCAAAAACAGTAGACCCAGTGCACTATTCTATGAGTATGAATATCTTCACCCAGAAAGAACCTTTCAACAGCTTCTAGTTATCTTATGATCCTTCCATTTTGTCAGTGTTTCCATGATCTGTAATGTACTATCCAATATTAAGGCCAGATCATGCCAAAATCCATTTTCCATTGAAACAAATTGTGTCAAGAAGTCGTCTAGCCTTTTCTCAACATTTCAGACCAAGAATGGACTTCCATTCTTCAAAAACTAATTTTACACTAGGAACAACTAACACCACTGAGCTACTAAGACCACTCCACAATCCTCCGAGAAGGAATCACCTTGGACATTTTGAACATATGAGCACCTATCTCTGCAGGTCATATTTTAAAACTTCACAGAGTATGGGCCAGTGGCATTGGTGATTAATCTCACATAGCATCTCATTTCTGGCAGGCAGAGATGGAGGAGTCAGCCCACAGCTCCAGCCCTGCCTGGGACTTTGTTTCTTGTTAGGTGGAAAGTGTACATTCTGTTGAACTATCATGGGAGAGGCTGAGGGACCTTGTGGGACACAGAGCGATGAGGAATGGGTTGCAACTGCTGGAGTAATTCCTCCAGTCAGCAATCTACCCTCTGTCCTCTGCTGAGGCCTCCCTGGGAAAGTAAAAAATAAAAGCAAAAGGTCATTTGTGCTCTGCATGTGTAGAACATCTGGTGCTTCCCAAGGGATGCACCACCATGTACCACTCTTCAGCAGCGACTGGAGGGAACTGTGTGACCCACCCAGCAGGGAGGGTTGGGCACCCCTGGTCAGGAGCAGTCGTTTTAAATAGCAATTAGGGAAACATTTGGCTTTCAAGTGCTCAGATCACTTGCCCTTGCAACACAGCTTCAGGCCCTTTCCCCTTACCTTCAATTAATTTCACGTAGCTTTCTCCCGTTGTGTCTGTGCCCCGCAGAGCTGATCCTCTGCCTTTACCTTATACCCAGGGGGGAGGGGGGCTGCCACTTGGAGCCTCAGCCCCACCCCAGCTTGGACCTGTTTCCTGAAGGCAAAGGGCCACCAGCTCTGCATCGGTGGGGGAAGCTTTGTTGTACTGCTGTCTCCGGCTAATTGGCTCTCTGAGACCTGATATTCTCCAGAACTCTTTGCACAAACAGCTGAGGAAACTTAGGGGGGCAGAAAGGGCCTCGGGGTGAAAGGCTTACTCTATTGAAGTAAGATGCAAAACTCTCTTTGACTTCAATGGGGTCAGATCTTTACCCTGTAGCTTTAATTAGCTTGCATTGTTGTAATTGTCCTGTGTCGATACATGTGGAATGTAAAGTACGGTATGTTCAATAGTGATGTATACATAAATAATTTAAGAGGATATTAAAGTGGAGGAGTGCATTTAAATGGCATGAAGTTACAGGAGCAGGCTTGTTTAAACACTACCTACTCCATGCTTCATAATGAAACTGAAACCTATGTGAAGCCCCTGTAATTTAACAAAACAAATTGGCTCCCCAAAAAAAGAGTATCTGTGAACCACTGGGAAAAATGTCACAGGAAAATGATCTGACAAAAACCACCTGTAAGTGAGCCCACTTTCAAATTATTCGGAGTGTCTTTTCTTATAAAGGCCTGAAGTTCTCATACAGATTTATGGGTATTAAGCAGGATGAGATGGCTGCTTGGCCAGGGAGAGAAATGAAGAAAAATCTTAACCATCCTGCAAAGGGGAAGGGGATGCATGGTATACGATGTTTAGCATGCTGGAGTGTAGTGGATGTAGGAAATGCATGTCAAGGTGTCACAAGTGGTGCACAGTGGCCAGAGAGCTGATGTTGCAGAGTGACGGATATTTTGACAGGAGCAACTGTGTGAAGAGTGTTCTATGCAAATGCTGTGTCTGGGATAATGAATAGTATAATTTTTTCCTCTTCTGAGAGTTTCAATGGAAAGGACACCTGGATTTCTCAGAAAAGCCCCCAGAGAGGAATTAAAAAAATGTTTTATTCATTTATGATACAGACTCTGTCTTGTGGAGATTTCATCATTTCATTGTCTCTGGTATCTCAAAGAAGAACAAACAGCTGGGTCCTCACTAGATGCTTCCATGGAGGATTTATTTCTTTTTTTTTTGTTTTTCCCCAGGAAAATACCAGTCTATTTGTACAATACTTTTTCCCATCACTTTCTTCCAGTACTTACCTATGCTGAGTGAAGAGGGTCAGTCCATCTGGGGAAAGTAGAACAGGAAAAGCCACATCATTTTCTGGCATATTTGAGTCCTCCCTCATCCACAGGCCTTCTAAGCACTAGAGCAAGGAGCAGTGAGTCCAGGCACTACCACTGCCCTCAAAAGGCTGCCTGTGGTGTGCACAGGGCTTCAGTTTAATAGAAAGTCCACAGTCCAGGATTCAACTTGCGTCATTACTATGTGTTCACCCATGGCTTCTGCATCACAACTACATGCAAGATAACTAAAGTGAAGCATCTGATATGCTTTTCTTTAGCCTTCCCCAAATTTTCAGTCTTTGGAAGTTTGACTTTTGATAGACTTTTAAGGTAGAATCATAGCATCATAGAATCATTTAGGTTGGAAAAGACCTTTAAGATCATCAAGTCCAACCATTAACCTAGCACTGCCAAGTCCACCATTAAACCATGTCCCTAAGCACCACATGTACACATCTTTTAAATACCTCCAGGGATGGTGACTCAAACACTTCCCTGGGAAGCCTGTTCCAATGCTTGACAACCCTTTCAGTGAAGACATTTTTCCTAATATCCCATCTAAACTTCACCTGGCGCAACTTGAGGCCATTTGCTCTTGTCCCATCACTTGCATCTTGGGTAGGTAGGATGCTATCAGGTGTTTGCTTCTGAGGTAGAGAGTTTGATGGTCATTCTGCTCTGTGCTTCAGTTGCACAAGTTTGCTCCAGTTCTTATTTACACTAACAGATTTCAAGGTCCTAATGTGCTGTGTATCGTAAATTTAATACTAGCAATTCTGTCTGCTTTGCATTGTATTTCAAATTGCTTACATGATAGCTGTGAGAACACAAAATATAACTCAGTGTGCCCTGAATTCTCTTAAGGGAATAAAAAGTTTCTTTCCATCTCCTTTGTTATTGCTATAACAATATTCTTTTCTAATGCTATTTACAACTGAAATGTAATGTTTTATTCCATAATTTTCTCTAGATTCTCTATTGCAACTCTTCTTCCTTTTAGGAAACTCTGGGGAGACAGAATGTCTCTATCAAGAGAATCCCCTGCATAAGGGAATTTAAAAAACAACTTGTAATGAAATGTGCTAGCAATTGTATAAAAATACATTGTGTGGGACTTTTGCCTGTGGCAGTATGTATGCACATGAATGACAGTATTGTGTGAGACAGAGCATTGTGTTGTTCGGTGCCAGTGTATAAAGCTACACTCATTTTGTATAAATATTTGACTGTTTCTGGGATGTCTGGGATTTTTTTTTTTAAAGTAATGTTCCATTTCTCTTTCTCTGGAACAACTCCTTGGATTTGCATGTTTCAACCATGGCTGTCACAATGGGGAAATGTTCCTGTGTCACTTCAGTAAATATGATCAAATCAGGGTGGGGGAGAAGTGGAAAGAAAATGTATACCTGAAAATCAACAAAATCTTATCTATTTTTCATGCATAAACTATGCAACAGATACAAAAGAGGTTGTTCTTTTAGGCAGAGAGTCCTTTAAATTTCTAATTATTCAGGCTTTGCAATGTTCCTCATACTTATGGACCACCTCCACACCTCCATGGAAATCCAGCGATAAAATGCCAGCTGAGGATGTGGTCCCTGTACAAATATCTGTAAATATTTGTGTTTCAGTGTTCCGATCACGTGTGGACTTGTGCAGTGAAGATTTTTTCTTCTCTGATGCTCCAAAATAGGCATTTCTTACATAGTTCATTTGATGATGAGAATAAGTCACTCAAATTGCTCTGGACTGCTTACTTATTTGGATCTACTGTTTTACAGCCTCTTTAAATTTAAGAAGCAGGAAGGATACATCTGCAGGATGAGAGATGACACCTTGGAAACCAGGGTCTCAGAAGAGGATTAAAGGGTAGGAAAGGACAAGAAATTCAACAAAAGCTTCCAATGCAATGCCATGAGGAAGCTAGTTTCAGTTATGTAACTAGATGGGCCAAAGAGGTGATATCTCTCAGCACACTGAAAAGATTAATGATGGGACAATGTGTTCAGGTCCTGTGCGCACAGTTTTAAATTGGAAATTTAGAGTATGAAAGAGGTCTTAAACATTATGTGAAGGCTACAGAAGATGTGTTACAAAGAAATGTGACTCATTCAGACTCTGTAATAAGATGTAGACTGAGAAATTGATGGTTGGACTACGCAATGATCTTATAGGTCTTTTCCAACCTTTATGATTCTATGATTTTATGAAATGGCATGGAGATAGAGAGATGATTGGCTAGTGAATTCCAAAGAACCTAAAAGTCCCCATTTAATCTAACAGAAAATAATGGCTGAAGTCATGCATATTGGTAATATCTATTAACTAACATTTAACACTGTGAATGATCAAACTACCAGGGTAGAGCCTCTGTCCTTTGGAAGCTTAGTCAACACTGGACACCTGGAAGGTGCCTGATTAGCCATGCTTTCACACGTTAGTTGACCCTCAGTATAAGGGTAACAGGGTAAGTATTAATAGACCATGTTATATGGGAGGTCCAGTGAGATACTCTAATGCCCCTTCAGACTGTACACTTGAGCCTAAAGAAAGCTCTTAGAAGGCTGGTTCAGGACCAAGAGTCCTCCCATTGCTCCCATTTTGCTGCTGTTTTGGCCCAGCTTGTTCATTCAGCACTTCCAAATGTCAGTTGCGACACTTCCCATAGATGTCAGAGTAGCCAAAACTGAAGGGAAGGCAAGAATCAAGAGCAGCTTGAAGCTTTGCCCAGTAACAAGTTGGCAAACTGAGTTATCATGTATATCCTGCTATCACTCCAGGGCAGCTGCACAAGCACAAATGGCTTTTCAGCCCTGGGTATCTCATGGACAGCATTCCCAAGAGGTACACTGACTCAGTAAACATCCAGTAAGTCTTGCTCTAACCCATCTCATTTGGCCCAGCTAATTTTTATACGTGCTAGCAGGCACATGGAAACACTGCAGAGGACTTGCCTCACTGTCCAGCTGACCAGTAAATTTTCTGTCACCTTGTGCCTGTGGCCTGGGTTACAGGCCTGAAAGAATGATACCCAAGGTCTCTGGCTGCACATTTGTGTTGCAGGTGAACTCAGGGTATTTACACTGCATTGAAATGATTCCTCTTTTGATAAGCAAACACAAATCTACTTCACAGTATGTCCAATTTTAAAAAAAAATTACAAAACCCCCCATTTCATTATAATGTAATGTGCTATTGAAAGGGATTCAAGGAATCTGACTCAGATGGGAGAAAGGATGGGATCATGAGCAAGCCACACAGCATGGAGGTAGTTTATTCTGTGTGCTGTGTCAGGAAGCAGGATTGACAGATGCTCAAGCAGTCAGTCTTTATTTTGAGTGTGTGAGCATAAGACTTGCAAAACTTGAGCCCTGCTCTGCAAGTCTAGGGCCAACAGCAGGAACAGTTCATGCCCTCTGCATATGCTGCACTCAGTTCTCCAGTCTGCAAAAGTTTGACACGTGGCAAATTTTCAGGTGTGGATCAGTCTCACCAGAGCAGGAACCACTCAAAATGACAACCCCTCAACTAAGTCCAGGGTCTCCGTGTGTGGACAGTCCTGTTATGCTCTGTTGGTCTCCTCTGAGAGGCATCCTGCTCTAGATGTGACCAGGCCTCCACCAAAATTGCTGCTATTGGTCAAACAGTTTATCTTCAATGGAGAATGACTCACACAAGTAAGATGTAGTAAAGGTGAGAGGCAGAGATTGCCTCTTTATTCAGGCAGAGTTGGACAAGATGAGCTCCTCTGACATTGCTCCATTCTTCCGGGACACTAAAGTAACCTTTTTGAGAGCAGATACAGATGGAGTGGAAGAAATGCCCTCCACAGCCAGTGCCATTCTCAACTGGGAGGTGGCAATGAACAGCCCCGTATCCCACTGAAGACTGAAGCGTACTGCCTGTGTGCTCTGCCTTGCTTTGACTCCTGAGAGGTGGGAGGCATGCATTCCTCTTTCCTAGGCTGCTCTTTAGGAACAGGCAGAAGTAGCCAGCAGGGCATTGCGATAAACCTCATAAACATCCACTCAGCTATGACTTAATATCCCATACAAATGAATCAGAGCACAGTGGTGTCCTCAGACTCTCCTTCCACAAAATGCTGCACACTTTGAACTTCAGGGTGCGCAGCCTGGCCTTAGCAGATTCATTATGTGCATGGTAGTTGAATTAGGAGGCAAAGTGTCCTGGTTTCAGCTGGGCTAAAGTTAATTTTCATCCTAGTAGCTGGTATAGTGCTGTGTTTTGGATTTAGTGTGAGAATAAAGCTGGTAACACATTGATGGTTTAGTTGTTGCTAAGCAGTGTTTATACTAGGCAAAGCCTTTTCACCTTCCCGTGCTCTGCCAGGTGCCCAACAAGCTGGGAGGGGGCACAGCCAGGACAGCTGAATCAAACTGGCCAAAGGGCTATTCCATACCGTATGATGTCATGCTCAGTATGTAAACTGGGGGGAGTTAGCTGGGGGGCAGCATTTGCTGCTCAGGGACTGGCTGGGCATCGTTTGGCAGGTGGCGAGCCGTTGTGTCGTGCATCTCTTGCTTTGTATATTATTATTATTACTACTGCTACTACTACTACTACCACCACTACCACTAGCACCACTATTTTACTTTTTAAATGCCAATTATTAAACTGTTCTTATCTCAACCCACAGGTTTTCTCACTTTTACTCTTCCGATTCTCTCCCCCATCCCACAAGGATGTTAGTGAGCGAGCCACTGCGTGGCCCTTAATTGCTGGCTAGAGTTAACCACAAAGATAGACTCAAACTGGGGCAAAAGTCTTATGAGGAGAGGCTGAGGGAGCTGGGGTTGTTTAGCCTGGAGAAAAGGAAGCTCAGAGGAGACCTCATTGCTCTCTACAACTACCTGAAAAGAGTTTATAGTGAGGTGGGTGTTGGTCTCTCCTCCCAAGTGAGGAGTGATGGCACAAAAGGAAGTGGCCTCAAGTTGCACCAGGGGAGGTTTAGATGGGATATTAGGAAAAATGTCTTCACTGAAAGGGTTGTCAGCAATTGGCACAGGCTTCCCAGGGAAGTGTTTGAGTCACCATCCCTGGAGGTATTTAAAAGATGTGTACATGTGGTGTTTAGGGACATGGTTTAGTGGTGGACTTAGCAGTGTTAGGTTAATGGTTGGACTTGATGATCTTAAAGGTCTTTTCCAACCTAAACAATTCTATGTTATCCATAGCACAGACCATACCAACAAGCTGTAATGTCCGTAACCTTCAGAGCAGTTCTCACAGGGTTGTTTCTCCTCTGCATGATTTCCCACCCAAAAGGAAGATTAACATTTTAATAATGGCAATTGCACAGACCGCATCTCTTAAGGGGAGGAACTGCATTTTTGGCATCTTTGTGGAACAACTCATTAAGTATAGATTGGTTTCACCAGGTAGCTCTGACCATAGGCAGAACTTAGCTGTGTAAAAGACGCTATAAAACATTAAGACAAAATGTGAATAATGTTAACAAGCCAGACAGACAAAGATTGGCAGGGGAAACAAAGGTGGAGAGGCGACAAGGCATCGGGTTCAAGGTTGTTCATCAGATCAGTGGTAAGGTCAGGGCAGACAGCTGACTTACATAGTCTTTCCAAACAGATATAGTAGTACTGTGAAGGTGTCCATATTTGTTAACATCAGATATTTTCATTATATTTCCACTGCATTTTCCTTGGCAGGAGTTCTTCATATTACTAAATTCTGGCCACATTCTTTGAAAGAGTGATTTAGTTGCTGTAGGTTAATAGATGTGGTTTTTACTGTCACAGGGAAAACCCACTATTTTCAATCCTTTAAAAAACTTGTGTTCTGGTGAAGGAGGTGAAACAGCTGAAAAAACTTACTGCTTATGTCCAATGGAAAAATCAACAGATGACAAAAGTTAAAACATGTTGCAATAAAGTGAAATCAACTACACTTTATCCTAGGGATTCATTCATACACTGTTAACCCTATGTGAAGGGAAACCTGATATGTTTTCCTATTGCAAAATACTCAACAACAGAATTTGTCAGCTATGCCCTCGTAATTTCTCATTCCCACATTACCACACTGAACAATGCTGAACATTTTTTTTACAATTAGTGATCTCACAGATTGTTTGCTTTTTAAAAGCAACTTTCATATTTAAAGTTGAAAAAAAAAATTTTCTGTGAAAAAAATATAGAGGATTAGATTCTTTTCGAAATTCATATGCAAAGAAATAAATGCCCGTGAAAGTGAATTGTTCTATTCTTGAAAAGGAATCAAAAGTTCTGTGTCCATTCGTATAAAATACTTAAACAGACGCATATTTTCTTCCTCACTTTCATGTGAGCACCCAGAGCACTTCAAGAGTTTTTTCAATAAAATGTTTTGTGACAGAAAAGCAATTTCTGCAAAATCAAAATTTCCACAGGGAAAATTATTGTGTTTCTTTTCTTTTTCTCTAGGGAAAGGAGAATTTAAATATTTAGTTGTGAAACATGCTTTGAAGTGTATGAATTACCTCCAAGCTGAAAATTCTGCTTTCTTGCATCTATAAATAACCCATGTGTCTCTCAATCATGCATATTGATAAAGTTAGCAACTGGTCTGAGACCCAAGCACTTTCTCCTGAAGGGCACAGAAGGGCATCCATCCTCACTTAACCTGTGTTTCAAACTTTACCAAATACAATTATCAGTCTTATGAGAGACTGTGCAGAGCAGAAAGCATTGTATATGCTCTATTTTCAGATGGAAATGGTAACAGCAGGGAGAGCGAAACAGTTTGGTAGCATTTGATCCAACGGCATTCCCCTCTCGATGAGTTTTCTTGTTACATCACTCCACTACTTTGTCCCAGAAAGTGACAACCAGTACAATACCACACAAGACTGTCTGCAATTCATAGCACAGGCACAACCAAGTAGCAGCCCAGTACAATTCCTGACTTTTAATTATGGTCACTGGCACATAAAGTTGCTGAACTATCAAAGAGAAAAGAAAAGCTTTTGGACCTGAAATGTGAGTTTGCTTTACACAAACCCTGAGCTAATAATTTATTATATTGTTATTTTTATTAGTTGTTATCAGCTGTTATTTATTTACTGCATGCAATGATTATATGTTATATTCCCTATTTTGTTAGCTATTGATGGCTGTTTTGTAACTGAATAGTCTGAATCATGGCAAGGAAGATGACAAAAACATATGCAATAATAGAAACAAAAAGGTTTCTATTAGGTTTAAATGATTAATTATTGTAAGTAAATAATTTGAACGTTCTTAAATTAATACCAAGCTGGATAGTAGTTAAGTAGAAGTGACACTACTAGTACAGGCTTGCAAATCAAAGGTTAAGGTAGTATTCCTTGTGGTCACCTGGTATGCTCGCTGTTTATTTCTCCTGTCCTGAAAAGCCATCTACTCCTGTTAATAAAGACTGCAAAAAAAATCAGTACACATATATTTCTGGAAATTAGATTTCAGTGAGTGTCAAGGGAAACAGAGTCAAGCGTACAATTGCGTTGTTCAGTATCCAACATGTGGCGATGCAAGTGAAGCAACCTCTGCAAAAGGTGAATGCAAACCTCTGTTCTGCAGAACTCTTTACCCAACACCCTAAAATGAGAGACTGGCTTCAAACCAGCCTGAGATTTTATATTGTTTCAGAAGTACAGTGTAACAGAACAACACAAAAGGTGTTAACACCGGAGACTGAACTAGCTGTGATATCTGTATTGTCTGTGTTTTCTATATCCATGCTATGCTTGTTGCACCCCATATAAGAAGAGAAAATTCATATATGGAAGAAGCATACTGAATGAAATATTGATTTGTCCTACAGTATATTATCCATATAATTCCCCATCCTGTTTAGAACATCCTAGTAACTGCACATGAAATTGAAGTCTTCATTGTGTTTTACCTGATTTTACCTACTGCAAAGTACAATTGTTATACAAATCTTGTAACCAGAAGTAGTAGTATAAAACCAAGTATATAGTAGCATGATATTTTTTGTTTCTAGAAGAAAACTGGAAATAGTTATGGATAATGAGAACATTCAGCATTGTATCAGCAAGGTTAAAACTGAATTGATTTCCAAGGGGTATCTTACAAAAATCAGCTGTAAGGCAGAACAAAAGGAGGCAGGGTTGGGCAGGGCACAGCTACAGCACAGCAGCCAGCAGGGGCTGGCAGCCCCGGGCTGCGCTGAAATGGGGTCCTGTGCCATGGTCAGGGGTGGGGGAAGACCCCAGGGGAGGCTGGGGAGGGCCAGGAAGGGCTGCTGGTGCAGCCAGGGCCCAGATACTTAGACTACCATAGTCACCCTTATCATTCCCTTGAAAGTCTATGAATGATACTGGTAATGAAGAAAAAGCTCACAGAGCGTGAGGGAACAGCAAGGCTTTCAAAAAACTTGGAATCCTCAGTTAGATGCAATTTTTGGAAAAGAGACTGTCTTTTCATAGGGTTCTTCATACTTGTAAAACCCACCTCCTGCCAAAGGTAGCAGGAACTTTAATGATAGTCCCTGTGTAAAGGAATATTTTAAAATAAGTAAATAAATTGCCCTGCTGAAATTAAAAAAAAAAAAAAAGACAGCTCCAGAGGTGTTAGTTTTACAGGAAATCCTGTCTTACTTGGATGGATATAAAGAGCCTGAAAAACAGCAGAACCATTAGGTAGCAGAGGTGAGAGAAAGAGAGTTACAGAAATACTTTACAAAGGGACACTATTCACCATGTATATATATGGACTGCATGTACAGAAGGTTACACTCTTTAACAGAGATGTATAAAATCTCCGTACAAAGT
Source organism: Phalacrocorax aristotelis (assembly GCF_949628215.1). Taxonomy (NCBI): domain Eukaryota; kingdom Metazoa; phylum Chordata; class Aves; order Suliformes; family Phalacrocoracidae; genus Phalacrocorax; species Phalacrocorax aristotelis. The sequence continues at coordinate 141,478,241 of NC_134277.1, forward strand.
AGTCTTTCTACAGCTGTCCTTGAGACATGACACAGTGCATCCCTGTTGCTAGACAGATGCTAATCCTGTGTTAGCCACTGTAGCCAAACCTCCTTCATCAATTCAAGAAAGCCTTTGTCCATCACAAGAAACTCCACTGAAAAAAAAAGGAAAAATAACACCTGAGGGAAAGAAAATTAGTTTTAAAACTGGTCTTGAAAAACAACAGTGCTGGGGGCTGTTAAGCAGAGGGTGAGAAACTAGTTCTAGATAATGAAACTATTTTTCTTGAAGTTGTCCTGTACTGAGACACAGGTGCGAATTTCCAGAGGACCCAGCAAGGAGGGTGCACTTTGACATCACCCTCACTTACAGATCATACCAGATGGTTAGCTGGCAGTTGCACAGTTGCAAGCCCATCCCATGTGCATTCACCCCCAGCCAGATGTACAGATCAAGTCTTGTCTCTTTAGATTCTGTATCTGCCAAGTTGAAATGCAATGAGCTTATTAATATCTACAGGATTCAAAGCAGGGTGGGCCTTATAGGTCAAAATTAACCCAGAATTAATTATGTGCCAAAGAGCAAAACTTTGCAGAAGTATGCATTATGCCCTGTGCTAGAAGCTCTGTAGACTCTGGTTCATACCAAGCAAGTGCCAGGGTTAAGGACAAAGAACTTCACCTTTTTAACTTCAATTCGACTGTTAAACAAATCCTGGGCCTGAACAGAGCTCGGTCAAGGTTAGACAGCAAATCTGACACTGGGTTTTGCTCTGTGTGGGTCACCTGTGATTTAAATGCAGGAAGGTAAAGACAGAGTAGCAATGACCCAGAGCTGTTCTTTGCTTGCTGTTTAGGATTAAAACCTGTGTGATGCAAGGCAGGACTTTATTATGAAATGTTCACTGCCTTTTTTGTGGGCAGCCAGATGAGTTTTGGGGGCCAGCTTTTATCTGTCATCAATCAGTATGCAACACTTAGTGGTGGAGTGTAATAAAGCAGTCCATCAGAGTATGACTTGCAATAGGATGAAAGTATCTAGATTCAGATCTCTCTGTTTAAGCATGTGTGATATTTCTGCCTACTGTCCATAATGAAACAAAAATGTGATAGCAAAGTATCCATTTCTGCCCTAAATATTCAAGGCAGTAGAGCTATGTCCTCTTTTATCCTCAACAATTACTGCATGTATCCTTCTAATAACTGCTTTGTACTATTTTACACTAAACTATTTTTTTTCTTTTTGGTTTTGTAATCAAAACCCTAAAAGAATTTTCCACAGCTAAAAGAATATGTGTGCCTGGCTTTCTGCTGCATGGATGAGCTTTGTCTCTTGAATGGCAATAAGTTATTCTTACTGCAGAGATTGTCATTATTCTAGAAAAGCAAGGCACTGGACCATACCCAAGCACTCAGAAACCTCAGTGATAACAAAGAATGTGTACATAGGGAAGGAGAAGTACAGTTCTGTGCCATCTGTGTATCACCGGCTTTTAAATCCAGTTCACTTAGTAGCTGGATGCATGTAGATGTTGAAAGAGACTAGAGGAAGAATGGGTCTTTGTCTGGTTGAAGACTTACTTTGGATTCATGCTACCTGTCAGACTTGACATAAGGTCAACAGTGCCAAGTATTGCAAAGATATTGAGGAGAATGAGAATGGATTTCTCCCTTGTATCTGTTGACAGCAACAGACCTTCTGTGCCAGTCATCCATCAGTGCCAGTGAGACAGATTCAAGTCCCTGCCCTGGCCTGTGTCTCTACTGCCTGTGACCCTAGATTAACATGAATAAACTTGTAAGGGGGTTCTCTATGAGCTTGATTAGAATACCAGGTTTGATGGTAGGTGGCAGATAAAATGAAATTATATATTCAGGACAGATTACCGAGGAGAAATACTGCTAGAAATACTGAGATTCCCTCTCTGAATTAAGCATTAGCTATTTCTGCCTAGAAGATAAAGCAGAGCTATAATGATAACATGAGTCCCCAGGTCCTTGACTCCTTGTCCTGTGGGTGTAATGTTAGTATAAATTAGCAAGCTGTCTAATTTGCTAGAGCCTGGGAATCCCTGCAGTTGTACTGGGACCACCAAGCCAGGGATAGCCAGGGAAATCTCCACAGAGGGCTACTGCACAGGCATATGAGCACAGGAAACCTCTGTAGCAGGTGTTAGTAAAATTCAAAATAAATCAATGGAAACTAGTTATGTGTTGTAATTCAGACTGAGCCCCAAAAGAGGCATCTGGAAGAGAGTTACAAGGTCGCTTGCAGGTTACCACTTGTAATGGTTATGACTGTTGTTCTTTTGCACCATAGTGTTCTCTCAAACCTCAGTTGCGTTTTGTCACCGTTAACACAGAGAGCAAAGAAACATTCTACCAAAGTCTGTAAAGCTCTGGTGGGGATGGAGCCCACTATTCCCAAGGTAAGATCTTTCCCTGAACAAAAATATCTCACCTTCATGTTAAGGGGTTGGATAACGTATGTAGAAGGAAGAGACCTATAAGACCACCTTGTCCTGCTGACAGACAATATAAATACTGATAAAGCCTGATTTGTGTTTTGATGTTAGGTTATTGTAGATGGCCCCTTCTTCAGGCAAACTGTTAAGAATTGTCCAGCAAAACTGTCTTATCATCCATGATTCAATGAGTGGCCAACAAAACTAAACCAGAGGAGCGTCAGTGAAACTGTGGAGAGGTGCAAGATGTCAAACCTTTCCTTTTCCCCTTGTTGAGGCCTTTAGTTATGATTGATATGAGAACCTTAAATTCAACGTAGGGGACCTTATATAGAGTAGGTTTCTCATCATTTCAAGTGCAATTTTTCTTGTGCTCCGTTTGACATGTTGCAGGATCAAACAATATTAATTTCAAGTAATCTAGCAAAGTGTCTACATCTCTTGCAATTACAGTGAGAGTTATGGAAATAGGAATACATTTAAATGGCCAGATTTTAATATATGGTTTTGGAGTCCGAGTGGTCTTAGAACATACATGCATGCCAGCTTTTTCTCTGAATTTGGCTTAACCGAAAGAACCATCCCTATCCTTAAATTAAATATTCACATCCATTATTATTCTCAGACTAGGGACAATAATTTAAATTAATATCAAGATGCATTTTTAAAAATCATCAATCTGCCATCTTAACTACATTATTTTCTACCTTCAGGCACTTGTTGTAGTTTTTATGAACATGATTCAAATAAATTGGCTCTTTTTCCTCAGTGGCTTCTTTAATTACTTTGTTATTATCCAAGGAACTGGTTTAATTTAAATGAACACAGTGTTCCTGCTACTACTACCCAGAGAAAACACAGACTCAGAACATGCTGTTTTGTATTTACAGTGTATGCCCCTGCATGTGGATGCCAAAACTGGTCTGGTCTTACCCATTTACCTTCACGTGATCAAAAGACTCCTACCAGCCCAGTGTAATCACTTGTCCTGAACACCTTTCTGTGTGTCTTTCCAGATAAAGACCAAAGGTAAATAGGCAATTAGATCAAATGACTCTTTTACAGAATATTTATTACATAGCTAGACTACACAGTTACTTCATCTTACCCAGGGCAATGTTCCCTTACCAAATATCTGTGTACACTTAATCAAAGAAATGTGTGTAACAAATAAACGCAAGAAATTAACAGTATTTGCCCTGTAATGTCTTTATATTCCTGTTATAGTAATACAGGTTGGTATCCCAGTTCTGTACCTAGGTGTAAGATTCCTCCTCCCCCTCCTTTTGGTGTCTTTCCAACTAAAGTACATAATAAAATACATAAGAGGGTGGGTTTTTTTAAAAAAAATACAAGCAAACATTGGTACTTCATAAAATATTTAAAGACCTTACAAAAACGCAAAACTGTATTTCATTTCCTGAAATAGTTATAGTTTCAAACTCCATCTATTTCTTTTAAACCAAACCCATATGTGTTTGAGGCAGTTTTAATCTGTGGAAATACTTTATTTTTGGCTGGCCTGTATGGGCGAACATTAAGTATGAAGCAACAAGTATGGCAAGTCAGGATATTGAGAAGAAATTGTTGTATCTCAAAGAGTGAATTGTTAAAATCTGAGCAATTTCAGTTGTTTGTCTTTTTCTGTGATTAAATATGAGCTACATTACTGTATTTTACAGTGATGGTCTAGGTAGCTAGGATGTTTTTATTTTTCTGTGTCTTTTAATGGTAGGATGTCTTCCCACCACTACAAAGCTGCCATTTTGTGTCCCTTCCCTCTACAGAGGACACGTGTACTGTCATTTTTTAGAGCAGCATTCGCATACATGATCACGTGGGGGCCAAATCATCACACAGTAAGGAAGCAGCTCCCAGTCGCCAGTCTCACAGCATGGACACCTTGGGAAGTCATTTGCAGAACACGTGAAATGCAGCCTCTTGTTTTAATGGCATTTCACACCATTCCTGTACAGACAGAAACAACTGCTCAAAATACAAGTCAGAGGAGAGCTGGGCCAGGCGGCTCGCTGTAATTGATCTGAGCTTGCTGTAGACAACCACCCTGGTTGGCCCTGATGTATCTCCAACATTTGATCTAATTTCTGTTGCCATTAGTTGATTAATATTGTCATCATGAAATCAGAGGGAAAGGCAAGTACAAGAAAGAGTCTGTGATTATTTTCTTTTTTAATGTGATCTCTGCTGAGCATAAGGTTTATATTTGCTTAATTAGGACTTCACTATAAACATTAATGACCCTAAGGCCAACCTGATTTGTTTGAGAAAGGTAATAAATTATCTGCCAGAACAGTTTGATCTCTGTATAGAAGTCTTACTCCAGCTGGAGCCTGACTACATCCCCAAGCTTCCCATCAGTTCATCTCACACGTCTTTTACTGCACCACAATTCCTCTTGCAGCAGCCTCAGACATGCCAGTAAGAAAAAAAATATAAAAAGCCTCATCTTTCCCTTTCAGACGGATGCTCTGCTGCCCACCGCAGCGCTGCGTCCTGAACAATCATTGCTTCTTGCAACTACCAGGAACGTGTCAGGATCTTGAAAGAAATAATTAGATGCCAACTTCGGATAATAGAGTATTTAAAAATCAATTAGCCTTAATGGGAATACTTCGCAAGTTTTCTCATGATTCTGCTGTTTGACACAATGTGTTGAAGTGTGTCTCACAGACAAGTAATAGCCCAGTATCTCACGGGAAAGTGAAGCCTCTGCTGTGATGTCCTAAGAGTGCATTTTACTGCTTCTGGAGTCCATTCATTTCTTGCCATACCAGCGTCAATGAACTTCCTAGCTGCTGTCAGTGTGTTTAGTGCACATGTCAAGCCAGCACTGTGCTGGCCCTGACATCAAACAAACTGGCGGCAATCAAGATATTACCTCGAGCTGGCAAGAAAGAAAACTTACAGGAGCCTATAAGGACCAATAACTGAAACACTTTCTTTAGCGACCACCCTGTTTCCTGTAATCTTGTGGCAATAGAATAATTGATCTGATACAGATGATGGCATGAAGAGTGTTGAGAAGGAACAAATTATATCTTTGGCTTCACACTCCATGGAAGTGTCATTTTAAAGCTGAGGTTTTTGGGGGTGTGCTCTGCTTTCTCATTTCCTGGGGTCTGCCTGGGAGCCAGTCTGGTCTAAATTTGTCCCCTTGCTCTAAGTACATCCTTGAATCCCTGTTACCCCAGATACCCTGGCAGATTCCTGACAGAGCACTGATGGTCTGCTTGGTAATTTGAACACTTTTTGCGTTGGGTTTTTTTTAACCCTCACTGCTTTCTCTCTGGTATCCTGATATTATATGATGGGGCGGGTACTTGACTGATCAGTCAGTTCAGATGTCCTTCTGAATACAGATATCACCAAATCACTTCAGAGTGAATTGAGTGTAAGATTTGCTTCTTTTCTAGTCCTCCCTAAGTCTGTAAAAATCCACATTTTATTCTGCCACCCCCAAGGAACGGAAAGAAATCAAGGAAGCACAGAAATGCTGTTTCTCCACCTTTTTCCCTTTGGTCCATCCCTGAGTTCCGAGTATGTGAAAGTTGGCTGACTCAGGATCAGGCCCTCCTTTCCTGGGAGTTACCTGAGCCCATTTTTCCAGGGAGCCACCAGCATCAACAGGCTACTGAATTGTCCTAAGCAGAATTTTGTTTAAGCCTTTCTGTTGATGCTGTTCCAGCTGCTATAGATACCAAATCCACACCGCACCCCGCAAAAGAGAAGGATGTTCAAGCCTGGTGTTTGAGAAACACTAGAGAGATGAGATACATGGGTTTCGGAGCCTGGTCTAGTGAATATTTTGTTCCTTATCCCCAGTAGCACAGGGCCAGCAGGGCAGATCAAGAAGTCCCCACACCTTGCAGCAACCCTTTGCCTGGTCTTCCTGAGAGAGGGAAGTCCAAAGTCCGGTGCTTCATACAGCAATTGCTCTCCAATGTCTCAGGTATGTGCTGTAAGTGCTGGGTCATGGATAGAAAGGCATAAAGAAGTGACCCAGCCCTGCCTTCTCCCCACTATTTTGTGACTGAAACACCTCTTCCTACTTCCACACACAAAAAAAGCAAAGCCAAAGCAAACAAATAGCTATTATTGTATTCCTGGCCAAACAAACTTGATGTTTTGTTGATGTTGTTTCTTAAAATGCTTTTTGAGTTGAACCACTTCAATGTATTTTAAACATTTCAGAAACTAAACAGAATGGCTGTTCATATAGTAGACAAATATTTGTCTGTTATACATATTAACAGCACAAAGATACTGAATGGGTAAGAGAACTGTAAAGATTTTAAAAAAAATGCTTCATAAGCTAAGTAAACAAAAACACATATATAAATCAAAAGTAACATAAATCAGATTTTGTCTGTGGGGTGCCCTTTCATGCATCAGAGCGTGGGAAGGGACTGCTGTGAAACATTAACAAAAATAGCTCTATTTGCATCATTTCAGTGGCTCCAAACAAAACAGGCATCATTGCATGAGATGAATAAGGGATGCACTTTCCCCTGTCATTTTGCCTGGCACTTTCTGACATCAGCTCAAACTTTAAGCAGCACTCAGCCAATCCTGCAACATTATCATATCACTTTGACCATTAAATAAATAAATAAGCAAACCCACCCAAGTGCAGCAGCGTATCTGCTTAAATGGCTTGTTCAGAGATCTCTCCTTGAAGTTAGTATCTCAGGCTTTTTAAATGGGAAGCCCTGAGCTCATATATCTCTTTAAGTACTAACACTATGAATCACCTTGAAGAACTTAAAAAAAAAAAAAAAGAAAAAAGAAAAAAAACTCTTTACTGTTGTACTAAAAATGAAAAATGGAGCTCCTTCTGGCTTCCACTGCCTGAGAGCTGTGTCATCTGGGTTTTTTCCTTCTTCTTCTAGTTTATAGACTTAAGGAATAAGTATTTCCCAGGGTTTGGCTGACAAATATTTGTATATGAAAACACCTGCACAATTAAACAGAACAACATGCTTATAACTTGTCCTTTATTCTGCTCAGCAATCAATCCTTTTGCAGATTTGCATAGTCATGATGACACAGTAGCAAGGAACTCTAAAAGCTTGTTTCATCTGCCTCTTTTTTCAAGTGCTTATCATTCGAGTATATAAAAAAATTATTGCTTTGAGCTGCTAGCTGGGACCCTGAGAAAAGATACAGGGGCCATTGCTTCACACTCCTCCTGGAATCAGATGGGAATGTGGGTTATGGCAGTACTGTGTCCTTTTTACCCCAAGCAACAGGTAGAAGCAGATAACTCAGTTGGAGTAGATGGACAAGATTCCTTCCTAGCTGCCCCCATCATGTTGTGGGCTGTTTGCATGGTTTATACAGTCCTGCTGTTGCCAATAAAGGCAGCCTGCAGCAGAAAGGGGGCCCCTGCACCCAAGTCCCACTCCCTTGAACATGGAGCCAACCCTTGTTTTCTTGTCTTTCCATCTCTTTTTTACTACAGATATAGTAATGGCAAAGGTTTCATTCGGAGTCATTACCATCTATTATATTAAAAAAAACTATGTTTGGAATCGGGAGTTGCTTAATTTTCTGAAGTGACTATCTTTAAACAAGGATTTAAACAAATGAGCCAGCCTGATTTTTAGAATTCTTTGCAAGAATTCATTGCAAGGAAAAAAAAATAAAAATAAAAAAAAAAACAACCAAGAGGGAGCACAAATAAAAGCTGCCAGGGCTATATTTAGCATCAGAACATGTTCCGGTATGGAGGTATTTTCTGTTCTTTAGTTAACAAGGAGTTAATTTTGGGATTTTATTTCCTCCTTTCCCTTGCAAACACAGTAAGACTATAGGAACTGCTGAGGAGACAAAGGATGGGAATACAGGGAAGGAAGGCATCCCGCCAGTGGTTTTGTTTGTTACTGACTGTCTTCCTGTTCTAATTTGTTTTCATAGAGGTTTTCCCTTCATCGGCCCATTGCCTGCTTTGCTTCTGCTTTCGAACCCTTCCAGGTCTGAAAGCAGCTGTGCTAGCCTTGAACATCACTACATCACCAGGCAGAGCCAGGGATGACCCTGTGGGATACTGAGAGACTGCAATATCTCCTGGGGTGCTTTGATCAACATTAGGCTCTGGAGGTACTGAAGAAGACTGCCTTTTCCCCTCTGATCTTGCCATGCAGAATCTCAGAGGAGGAGGGGGACCATTTCACCTTCAGTGTGGGATCTGGCATTGAATCAGCTCATGGGGATGGGATGCAGAATGGGAACAGAATAAATACATCTGAAAGGAGCACTTGTGCCCAGACAACAGTCCTATAAGCAGGCGAGTGAAGCTGTGCATTTATATGCAGTGTGGAGGGTTGGCGAGGCTGCTCTCCAGGCTCCAAGCGCTCTTTTGGTTAAACTTCAACATGACAGACAGCCATCAGGTGCAGACACAGATGGGAGATGTAGGAATTCTTCCTAGAGAGGACTGAAATAGCTCCTGACATTCAGAGAGCTGCACTGGAGATGGACACTTCACAGGGATGGGGGTAAAAACCACAGTGGCTCAACCTGAAGGGCTGGGAATGTGGAAGAAACCCTGTTCCCTTGAGAAAAGATCATAGCATCTCCTGAAAAATGGGGGCCCCCAAAGCCGCTTAGCCAAACTAATTCGCTGCCATAGAGTAGCTGAGGCAGTTGGAAATCTGGTACCTTTTTTCCACATCCAGATTTGGGTCGTCCTTGTTGCTGCTGTCAGGGTGCCTCAGGTACCACTGCCTAGCAGACATGGAGGAGACACTTCACTACTCCTTGGAATGCAGGAGCACATCACACATCTCCTAAATTATGCCCAAAACAGTTATCGAAGTAGATGTTCAGGGTTGACTGCATTACAGTATTGCAAGCTTGAGTACCAGCATGGTGCTCTGTACAAGTGGATTAGGAATTTTCTTCCTGTTAGAACATCCCAATCTATTTGCAGTGTGGGTTTTTCTTTTCCTGAATACAAAGCTTTGCAGCTCCATGTGTTAGGCTGTCACTGCTTTTGTTCTCCTAGTTTTTTTTGAGCACCCATGGGAGCAAAGAGGAAGCAAAGACCAATCTTCGGTGGAGTAGAGATGCTTCAGATAGGAGCTTGTTAAAAATAATCCCTACTGCATGCAGGCTGGTGAGAAAAATGGCACCCAGTGGTGTACTTTAAAAAAAAATAAAATAAAAAGAAGAACATGGAAAATTAGCAGTCAGGAATGAAAGACAGGTAAAATCCCCCATTGTCTTACTTGGACAAGTCTAGTATTGCTTAATCAGTGCTTAGGCAGCTACTCTGGGAAGGCACAACACACAATTCAAACCTGTGGTGACTCATGAGCAGCACAGCAGATACCAGCAGGAGCAGCCATGGGATCTCACGTGTAAGATGCTCTTTCATTCAGACAGGTTTCAACAAACCCTAACTCAGAGTTTCTCACAAACTCTCTATTAGAGAAATTGTACGGCTTCAGAGATATCCAGTCCTGGGCTGGAATGAAGAAAATGTTTAACAGTGTTCATTCAGAAGCACTATAAATAAGTACAGTGGGATTTACACATAGGGTAAAAAAACTTAGAATGAACAACATCAGACCAAGGTGCAAACTGGTAGCACCTGCATTTTTATTAAGCCCCCCCAAAATTGCCAGTTTTACACTTATCCTTGCTTGCATTTCTAAGGAAGATTATTGAAATGAACCTCGGATGTTACATTCTGAAATGGATATAACGCAATGCCTCAACCTGCAAGTTTTTTTTCCACCCCCAGCCCCAACCCCAATGGACTTGTCAGCAGTTTCTATCATTAGCAACATAATCCCTCCTCTCTCCCACTCTCTCTTTTTATGTTTTCCCAGGGCTGCACCAATGATGAATAATTTACCAGTGTGGAGAAAGAAAAGTGTCACTACTGAAGTCTCAAGGCTCATCACTCACAAACCTGTCACATGGTCAAGAGTCATCAGTGCCATTATTTGTGTGAAGAGAAATTAGCACTAATCTACTGCTGAGCTTCTTGCTCCAGCCACTGTAAATGGTGCCAGATTCTTAACGGAGCAGATTGTCTGTGCCACTGCAAATTGCTTATCTTAGTAAAGCTAAAAAAAAAAAGTTGCCTTCTCACTCCACAGAGGACATCCCACATGTGTTAAGAATTAGAGGAGAGGCACTGTAACGCAAAGGGCTGTTACCTTTCCCACACTGGAGAAGGGCTAAAGATTTGCCTCTGCTATTAATAAAGAGCCATTGAACCCGTAGAGGGGATTTCAAGCAGGACTTTCAAAGGCATACATTTTTTTGCAAAAAGGAAATATGGCTTTCCATGTCCAGAATAAGCATGTGAATGCTAAGATTTGAAGTTTAGGAAGGAAAGGAAATGCCCTGTACTGAACTGTGAAGCATAAACAAGGCACAAAATAGAACAAAATGGTGTCTTGAGTAAATAATCAGGGCAACAATAAGAACTATTGTACTATGAGGGGCTTCCTCCTATGAAAGAAAGGAAGAGATGGGTAATGAGCTCAGTTTGTTCCAGCAGTCATTTCCATCCATCGATCTGGGGATTTTAAAACTGCCACCATCAGCAGGTTTTTTGGAACACCCCCTACATGAAATCCACAGCAAAAGCAAAACTGCCATCAGCTCGGCTCGTCCTTGCAGCAGAAGAAGTGACAGCTGGGGCTCGGAGGCAGAAAATCCTGCAGTCCCTCCTCGAAGCCTCAGTGGATTCCATCAAAGGGCGAGGCTTGCTCTCCACTGGGGACCAGCCCCCACATCTGGTGGAGTCCAAGCAGAGCTCATGGAAGAAAAAAAAAAGTAGTTTCCATCTCTGAATATTAGAAATGGATCCATTTTCTCTCTCTCCTTCTCATTGTTCAAAATAATTTTCCAATTTTAATTGCTAGCAAAATAAGCCCGTCTGAATCTGGGATTCACAAGTGAAAAATATAATCCTTTGGATCATGAGAGATGCTGGCCTAAAATCAGAAACATGCCATTATAAAACAAAATTTGGAAGAAGGAACTTTTTTATTTTGATCAGGAAAGCACTTAATTTGTTAAAAAGTCTTGCCTTTTCTCACTCTGAGAGGGTCTACAGCGAGCCGGGTCTCCAGCCTGGCTCTGTGCCTGGCAGGCAGTCTTTAGGACTGCCCTCACACTTCTCCTTGGCAGCTCCACTTTGCCAAAACACACTCTGGGGGCACCCCCCAGCTACGGCAGCCAGTGTAATCCCAAAGTGGGAGGCTACATGAGAAACATAACAGAGCCTTGGGCTGTTATTATGGTTTGCACCTAAGATCCTCCAAGGACACTATGCATCCTTCCCACCACAGATTCACCTCCTCTCAGACTTTGAAGGCCACTCTCTGCCTCCACTGGAACCTGCAAGGAGGCTCTGTTTGCTCTTGAGGAAATCAAGAATAGATGGTGTGGCTTGGAGAAGATCCCCCCGTCACAGCAAGAGGAGGACTGGTGTGTGGAAGGGCTCCTTAGTGCCGGAATCAGGAGGGACCCCAGCAGTACCCAGCTCTTATGGAAATACCTGCATCCAAACACCCATTCAAAACATCAAAAAGCTTCTCAGACAACAAAATAAGCCTAGGTTTTACAATCCAAAGTTCTTCAGGCTTTTAAATTTTTTCAGGATTTTCCTTTTTTTAACTTTAAAAAAAGGCAGAATTTCACACTTCTGCAGACTAATGATGTTGTCCTAAAGCTGTATTCCTGAATCAATTTCCTGAGTCCTTTTCCAATACTTATCCTCTCCACTATCCCTCTTGTCTAGATTTTGATTGTATTTGCTACCCACGAGTGTGAGGTGGCCATTATTAAAAAAATCTTAGCGAGCAGCCTGAGACATCCATATTCTTCCTCCTTCTCAAGCTCTTTCAGCTACTCAAAGTCATCTATTCCACTACAGTTTCACTGTAGTTGTGTGTCCCAAATCAACACACACCACTGCCAAAGAATCTCCACCTCGTTGCACTCGCTGCATTCCCAGTGCCCACGGCTGACTCCCTTCCCCAAGGGCAAAGTTTCTATTACTCATCACATCCTTGCCAAGAGAAATGACCTACTTTCCAGAAAACTAAGGCACTGCAAATGCGTTCTGGGACTGCGGGACCAGGAATCAGGGGAGCGGACTGACCCCTGATGAAGTCCAGTAACAGAAGGCAAGGACGAGAGCTATGAAAGAGCAGCTTGACCAAAGAGGTGTCTCCCGGTGGTGCTGGGGGTCAGGTTGCCATATCCTGCCTCTGTTCCTCATCAGCTCTGCACAGCAAATCACTGTTGCTGTTCCAGCTCACTAGGGCAAAGAGGTAGAAGCCTCGATTAAAGTATTTGAAGGCACTCTTCAGAAAAAGGTGTCTGTGGCTAAGAGATAGACCATATTCAGACCTGGATTTTACTGTTACGTTGCTCAGGAACCCCTGATTCTTTCTAGCTCCCTGTTGCTGGAAATGTAAGAGTGTTTCCCTTTATAAAACCAACTTGTGTCACAAAGCAGCAAGGAGGAGCAGAGGGGCTGTGGAGGCTCCTGGGAGAGATTTCCACCATGTGCTGCTCCCAGCAGCTTGCAAGGTGAAGGAGGGGGCACCCTCGGCCTCATGCCTGGGCTTACTACAAAGGCAGTCTTGGCAAATCATGGCCTCTTGATTAACCACAAGAAGACTGGTCTCTACCTTCCTTGGGGAGGGCAAGAAACTAAGCTATGAAAGCACCTTACATCACTCCATTGGCAAACAAGGGCTTTCTTCATCTGGCAACACAGTGTGTTGAACCCATGAAACCTGCCAATCACAGGAGAACTGCTAGGCAGAGATCTTGGCTTTCTCTGTGATTTTCCAGTGTCTCCATCCCCATGATGGTATCATCTGGCTAGATGGTGGCACCCATGATGTTACCTGGCTAGATGAAAACCCCAAAGATGACAAAGTAACAGGCAGGTACCCACAAAAAGCACTTTGGTTTTCTGCAGCTGCATCTATTCTGCCCAGCATTTCAATCTTTTTAGTCACATTTGTTTTGCCTTCAAGAAAGAAGTTTATTATGAACTTTGCTCAGACCAACTGGAACCAGCCTGAAACATGAAAACTATAACATATCATATCTGATGATGTCAGCTCACACTTCTCTGCAAGCCTTGCCCAGACTGAGTCATAGCAGGAGGGTTCAAAGTGAATACTTAATAGCATTAGCTTAAAGATACACTGCCAGTGGGCTAATTAATCAGTAATCCAAAATTGAGTGAATTTTCCTGACTTGTTAGTGCTGCCTTGTCTATCTCCCAGCAAAAATGAAGCAGGATGCCCTTTCTATATCTTGGATCAGTAACAAGCTTGAGATAATTTTCATTTACAATCACAGCTGAGGTATTCGCTCTAGTCATTTCTTAGCACACACTTTACACCCTTGCTCAGTGTAAAGTATCAAACCTTTAGATTTAGAATTTAAAAATATATAGGAAGACTCTGGCCATGTTTAACGTGTTCATGGCAAGCTGCCCTCGGTCAGATGTACATGCCAGAGCCTTGTTCAGCAATGGGAGATGCTTCAAAGTATCCCCAAAACAAATCAGAATATTAATGTGCCTCAGAACGGTAAAACACAGGTCACTCACCATACATATGACCTCCTGAAAAAGCTCTTAGGCTGATAGAGTCCATCAGAACACCTCCTGAACAGATATCACGCACACATTGAAACAACTTCTTTGCATTGCTGTCTTGCACCAATACAAGTCATTAATGGCTGGATATCATTTATACTGATCTATCAGTGTTTCAGTACACAGTCCAGTTCTTAGACTGGCTGCTCTCACAAGCAGAAAGCACTTCCTAAGCAAGCGATGTTTCTGTCTCTGCAGCACTGTTGATTCAGAACACCTTGTGATAAATTTCCTGTGCTGCCTTGGCTCTGAACAGAGCAGTGTCAGTAGACATCTGCAAAAATAGCTCCTGCTGTAGGTCCACTGTGAAATTTGTTGCACCACTCACGAGCGGCCAGTATCTCTCAGTGACTTAATGAGCTTCTCTTAAAAAAAAAAATTGTGCTTCACCCTGAAGAACCCTTTGATTGATGCAGTCTGCAGCATTTGTCTTTTGTCAACTCATGCTTGCCTCATGATGCTGCGGTTAATCACAAATGCTATGATGCACTAGTTGATTTCTCTGCAGACTGAACGCATTGCAAATATAGATTTAAACATTTGCTTTGAAACGTAACGGGGTTTTTTCCAGCTTTCTTTACAGAGGCATGTTTTACAACAACCGTCGTCTGCTTTCTCTCACACTTCATTATTATCAATTAGCAGGGTCAAAGAGCTCCCCTTATGAAGGTTTAAAACAACACTTTTCCCCTTTGGTTTTAATGCCTTACACCAGTTTCTGTGCCATCTACTGTGTAGCAGTATACCTCCCACTTGCCTTTGTGATCCTAAATATCTATGCCCTGATTCATGGCTGGGGCATGCAGTGGCAGCCAGATCACAGCGCTTCCATGCAGACCTTTTTATAAGAGCACAACGGTATCCATTAAAAGAAATGAAATCTCTTGCTTGAGGAAAAACAAAAACACACACGCATGCACAAAAACCCCACAGCAACCTTATATTATAGTCTGCAGCTAAATCTGAAGCTGCATGGACCCCAAGCCAAAACATAACCACAGTTTAGGGAAAGTGGCATAATATGTATTGTAACTACAAGGTTCCACCACAATAACAGACCTACAGAGCCAGCCAAAAGGTGAGTTTATTTGTCTTCGTTGGCAGTGAGAATTTGTGTAGGTTTCTTTGGCTGAAATTTCTTATTTTCTTTAAAAAGGGGAAATGGAACGTGCCCCTTTCCCCATCACTCTCCACCAAAATGCCAGTGGCTGGATCCCTGCATGCTCCATCAGCTGAGGTTGGCTCTGGAACGCCGATCTCTTTTCTCTGAGTTATGTGAGTAGTTGTAATGTGTTATTATCGGTGTGGCACAACCTTTGGAGTGGCAGAACATACCCCTTCTTTCTCTGCTGACAGATCGAAGAGCTAAATTATAATTTAAGGAACCAGGTACCCAGATCTGTCAAAACATCTCATGCGATTGTTTCTTATTCAAGAGAAAGCTATACATAATTAAGTAAAAGTGTTTGAGGGTCCCAGGTCTAAAAAGAGATATCAGAGACAATGTTAAGTAAATGATGTTAATGCGAGGATGACCTTCTAGCTATTGTGAGCTTAGGGTTTAACAGCTTAAGAAAAGCTCAGTAAGGAAAACCGATCTTGCTAACTTTGCTAAAATCAAAATGTGAAAATAATTCCAAATCAAAGTGAAATTGGCTGTCTGAACTTCACAGAATAAATAAGAAAATACAAAAATTAATTCATTCCACAGGTGAGAGAAAATATCTGACAGTTTTAAATTCTTTCATTTTGAAGACTTTACGGTTTTAAAGCTTATGAACTAACACATGAGACAGTGTTATGCTAGAAATTTAGTGAGTGTTCTTCCACTTAAATGAACAGAAGATGAATTTAAAAACATTACATGGTATTTCTTGAAGAATTATATGTAACATTCACAGTGCAAGTTTGAACGAAAGTCAAGGTGCCCTGCTCTAGGCATCCATAGCCTTTGATTTGTGAAGCAGTTTTTAGATAATTTAGCAGCCAGAAATGGTTTAAAAGAAAGACAGGAAAACTGCTGGTACATATACCAGTTTGTATTCTCTGTCTCAGACCTCGTAACTTGTTCCTGTTCCTCTGTGACAAGCGTTGATGGGAATGCTTGTGACACAGTTTTACACTACACTGAAACAAAACCTTTGATGGTATTTTTCTCTGAACTGTAGAAGTTATTTATACAGCACCATTCACTTTATTAAATATATTTTTATATTCTAGGAAAAAAAATAACAGGAGACCCTTCCAGTGCTTTTAGGGACACAGCTACTTCTAACCCAAAAATTTTAATACTGAAAACACCCACTTAGGGTGAGTTGCTAACTTTACAGAATCCAACTCACAAAAGTTTTAATACAGCACTTCTGCTTCAGTTCAGGCAGAGGACACGTCTGGTCTCTCTCCTGAACTCTGCTTTGCAATGGTTTCAGAGACACACAGCGTGTAGGAGCACAACGTGAGCTTTACCCTTAAGATTTCTTTGACAGTCACAATCACACATCAAAAGAAGTGAGCCAAACTAATTTAAACATAAAATGAGGGAAAAGTGACACAGTGCTTTCTGAATGCTGGCTGTACTCCTCTTTGGATCCTGTGGTGCCCCCACCCCAACACATCTGCACAGGTCCTGTGGGAGCACATTACAGACCCTGCTCTGAACATAACTCATGTTCACCACCTGAAATTTTATTTTAGCACTAGTCCTTTATGAGTGTCCTCTTGCCTCCTCTTTGCCTATATGCAAGACTCCCTGACCCTAAAGGCAGCACTGTTTTCCACAGCCAGGATTTTCTGTTCGGATGTATCTCTCTTCTCACAACTGGGGAGCATCAAAGTAGAAAGTTGTTCCTTTTCCCCCACGTGTATGTAGGGGCTAAAGAACCATGCCTCCCCTTTTTAATCCAGCTGTTTCTGTATCAATGACAGGAGCACCCTCCTGTCTGCCTTTTTATGAACCCTTGTTCCTTTCTCAGATGGGCCAGATCTGGTGGCGCACAGATGGAGGCTCCACAGCCCCAACTGTAAGGCAAACTGCACACACTGCATGTATCTGTATTAATGGTGGTAACTGCCTGCCTGTTCCCTCTTTTTGTCCTTCCTCTGTAGGTCCACACTTTACCCCAAGGGAGGAAATAACCTCCGATGAACTCGTCTCATCTGCTACAGATTCTGATCAAAGCTGGACAGTCACCCTGGCTCACCTCCCTTTGCTTTCCCTGCCCCATGTCCAGTTACTCCTGCTCTGACTTTGATAATTTACCTGGGATTACAGCAGAGAATCACTTTGCTCAGATATTTTCCTGAACAGTGGTAATGATGGAAAATATGTCAAAAGATGGAAAATTCACAATTTTCAGTTTATTCCCGTGATAATTTTTACCTTACTCTCTTTCTTCTCGCTGCTTAGAGATCCCAGATTCCTTCCTGAAGGTCCATTAGCACCCAATAATTTCTCAGCCAGAAGGTGAATCTAGAGCACTCATGTAACCTTTCAGTCTCTTTCTCAACAGAAAAATTAGATCTCTTGAAGCTTGCAAATGCAAAGCATTTTATCTCTAGCTTGGCAAATATGTGTGTGTATATATATATCTATATACACACATACAAATGTATTTAATTCCCATTTGAATCTTTCAACATCTTTTCTGAAACATAGACACATGCCCATCACAAAGCCAGTGCTGTAGCTACTTCCTACTTTGTGATTCAGTGATTACATTAGCTATTTTGCAACAGCTTGGGATTTGGAGCTCATTTTGAACAGTTTATCCCTAAGACCATTACTACTTTTGGAGCCATCGCTTGCGAGAGCCGCTGCTGTGAAAGTCTGCCACCATTCTTATTCCCTCTTCATCTTCTGCATTCATCTGTATTGAAATGCAGTTTATTTGGCTTGACCAGTTTGCCAAGCTGCATGTATCACTCTGTCTGACTTTCTTGCCCTTGTTAGTGGTTATTGTTCTGTTTGCTTTTCCATTTTCTGGAAAGGTTGCCAGCAGTCACTTCAGGAGTATAAAATGAGCCCTGAACTTCAAACAAATACACCTACAGATTACCAGCAATTTTATATATATTTGCATTTATTTTGTGTTTACTCTGAGATTTTTTATGAGTGATCTGAACAGCACAGGATGACTCAGAATGATCCGTAACATGACAACTTCTCTGTATGTGACTTCTCAAGACCTCTGAGACCTTTGCACTTGCTCTCTCACAGGGGTCATCTTTCAGTTAAAACACTATTCAATATTAAGACAAAATCTCTGTAAAATTTCTCTGAATTGCCAATTAAACTCACAGCCTGAAAGAATGAGAGCTGCAGTGAGGAAGAGCAGTGGTTCTGAGCAGTGACCCGCTGGCCATAAAAACACATTGGTGGAGCCTGGTAATCGCTATCCTGTAACACTACTGATTTGAAGCTTCTATCAGTTTTTACATTCTGGTGCTCTGGGTTGTTGACAAAGATGCTAGAATGACACCAGCCGCTTAAAATTTATTCCTTAGTGTCCTTAGTCTTGCTAAACAGAAATCATCCCTGTCCTTGGCTCTCTTATTACATTTGTAGACTTCAGAATTTCTCATATATAGTATTTCCCCTATTTCTACTTCTTAAATATTGGTGGTTTTCTAAACTCTAAGTCTTGCTTTCCCTTCATCAGAGCCAGATGGACTTTATGCAAAGTTGACATCTTTCTTGACTAGAAAATGGCAAACTTTTGGGTCCTCTGACAAGCTCCGCTGAAAAAAACTCTCAGTTTTCACATCAATCTTTCTGCACAGTCAGTTTCAGACAATGTAATCTTTAGCTTTGGGAAATCAGCCTTTTTGAAGTGTCAGATATATTACTGGTTGAGGTTGTTGTCCATTTTACTGTATTAAACCTACCAAGGAGGTGAAATCTGGTACATCAATGGCCCCTGGCTGTAGTCCAGCAATTAATTTTATTCATACTGAAATACAAAATTGAGTGCTCCAATTGGCTAAAAAAAACCACAAACAAACGAAAAAAAAACCCAACAAAACCAATCTTTTTGTGCCAATCTATATTTTAGGAGAAATCCAGCATATAGATGCTAACTGAATGTCTCTTTCTGCAAGTTGAACACTAAGATATCAAGCGTCCTAGCTGTGAATGTGGGGTGTGTGACAGTTCCAAGAAAACACCTTCTCTGAACTTTGCTCATCAAAGCATTGCTCGATGCCTGCTCAGTTTCCCGTGGTTGCCAGCCAAGGCAGCTGGACAGCTAGAGCCAGGGGAAGGAGGAGAAGCCAAGCGTGCAGCATCCAACCTGAGCAGCTCAGGCAGGAGCCAGGAGCAAAGTTGACAAGGACCTCCCCAGAAGGCAGCCAGGGACTTCTGGCAACACTGACATTTTGAGTTTTGCAAAACAAATCCCTACAACGTTCTCCAGGTACCTGACTTTCCACTTCTTTGCCATTTATAATTTTAACATTGCTTCCAAGGCTCTCAGCCCAGACTCCAATAATGACAATTACGTGCAACTTTGTCTCAGTATTCGATTGTTTCCCTCCTCACCTGATTTCCTGCCATTGGCCTCTAAATAACTGAGAAATGTCTCTGTTCATGGTTTTTATCGCATTAGTTTAGTCTATTCACAATAGGTTCTGTTGCAGTTCACAGCACTGATCTCCCCTTGTGTTGCTGATTTAATTCACCATTGCGTGCCGCAGGCATTTCCATGCAGGAAGGGGGAGAGACCCCAAGTCCCACGGCGCAAGCCTCTACTAGCTGGGTCAAATTTTAAAGAGTGGCAGCCAGGTGATACTACAAAAAGCTGAGATCTCCAGCTGTGTGCTGCCTACACATTCACTAGCTCATCGCTGGTGTCTTCTGCGTTGCTGTCTCTCAGCCGAGCTCTCCTCCCGTGACCGGTGCCTTTCTGCGTGACCTCTGATCTTTCCACTGAGGACCACCGCCACCAGGACAGGCTTCCCAGACAACCGCACCTCAGCTGAGCAGCTGAACCAGAGCCAGAGCCTCCCAAGCTGCACAGAGGTTTGTGCTGGTGCTGGGCTTTGGCCATAGCAAGAAGTAACTCCCTTCCTTTAGGTCATGCAGGTGCCACAACTGCAGAGGATCTTTAGTGCACTTTTAGGAAAGTTTAAATGACCCCATTCAGGCCTTTTAGATACACAGATATTAACTAGACCCAGACTTCTAAACCATCTGAACAATAACAATTTCCCTTTTGGTGGAGTTTTATTTACATAGGTATTTCTAATATCTCCAACAACTTATTCTCTAACCGTACACAGACTTTTCCAGGGATAGCAGAGTAGCCTGAGACTGGATTTCTGATGTAATAAACAAAAAATGCAAACATTTCAGGCCTTTTTTAAAACATCATAAAAGAAGAAAGAAGGGCAACAAGCCCATTTCCTCACCTTTTGCAGATCTCCTTTAAGAAAACATGGCTTAGTCAGGCAACTGAACAAACACGCTATGAATATTATTTCTCTTAGACCAGAACCTCTAATGAAAGTGGGTGGGAGGACTTCAGCTCATCCTATGTAGCTGGCAAAAATGAAATAAAAACACACAGCAAAATGGTCCCTTGGTATTCTCCCACCTTCTGCCCTAAGTGCAAGGCAGCTTTGCTACCTTCGGTACGCATCCCTGGGGCTGCAACAGGCACCTATGCTGCTATTTATTGCTTACTGTCAGGCAATGAGGAGAGTGGGTGGCTTTACTTGAGAGAAGAATTTATTTAACTTACATATAGTAGAAATGCATTCAAATGGGATAGAAATAAAGTTGAACATATCCATAGCTTTCAGAAAGCTAAGGGTTTTTTTTTCACACACAAAAAAAGTGACATCTTCTTTGTGCCCTGATACTTATCAGAAAAGGACTTTTTAACCTATTTTATTTCTGGAATTAGGAATTAGGAGAACATTTCAAAGTGCTCCCATTTAATTAGCTCACCTGAAAGAATGCAGCAGTTACAAAAATGCCCCAATGATGCCCATGCTATTCCTCCCCTTCTTTGATGAATATTATTTAATTTCCCGCGTCTTAAATCTGATGTTCTCTGTTCCTCTGAAACACCTGTGCTTGTGGGCTAAGAATAGGATCCCTATTCAGCGCTGGCACAAAAGCAAAGAACATCTGGGCTTATACATCCATGCTACCTTCTGGCAATATTGTTCCACACATGCCCATTTCACACTTTTGTCTTCCC
Organism: Phalacrocorax aristotelis; assembly: GCF_949628215.1. NCBI lineage: Eukaryota > Metazoa > Chordata > Aves > Suliformes > Phalacrocoracidae > Phalacrocorax > Phalacrocorax aristotelis. The sequence goes on from NC_134277.1 coordinate 141,499,557, forward strand.
AGCCTGCTGGGGGGTTTCTGGGAGCTTTTCACTGTCTTGCTCAGGGAAAATAGGGACAGCGTGTTTGTCCGTAGGCACTGGAGGGGCAATTTTTAGTGGCTGATAACTAGACCGGCTTTCCTGAGAAGAGTGGTTCAGATTCGTCCCTGGTATAACTTTGCTGACTCTAATGGCTTTTTAACAGGGATGAATTTGGCCCAATGTTGTTAGATGTGTGCATATTAGAAACAGAGTCATTTGCTACAAGGGAAACAGTCAACATCTTATTTGCATCCGTGCATATCAACAATGCAATTAGGGCAAACTTCTTTGAGAATTGGATTCAGATGGTAATTAAAGAATTGTGTTATGAATTTTAATTTGGCATTAGTGAAGTAAATTATGCTGTATTGCTCTGTTCTCACAGTTTGGGCAGAATACATTATGCTTTGCTTACTGAGACCTTTGAATTAAAAAAAAAAAACCCTAGTCCCTGTGTCCTTAGAATCTAATTGTGTGGAAGAAAATGAGTTACATAAAACATTTGCCAGTGATTCAAAGTCAAACAGCAGAGAACATTATTCCTTTGATTCCCTCCCACAACTTGGGGACTAAGTTGCAAGGGTTGGGGAGGAAACTCTTCTAAGCAGCAATAATTTGTAAGATCTGATAAAATAAAAATAAAAATTAATAAACCACATAAAAATAGCTACTTTAAAAAGGCAGGTGAGACAGAGACATTTTAAAAAATAATCAATGTCAACATCTATATCACTGATAATGATTTATAGCCAGCAGATATGACCTTAGAAATTCTAGGTGAACTTACAGAATCATGTTGGACCCCTTACATACAAGTAAGAGTGCGTAAGTGTGTATATATATATATAAAAATACATATATGTTTGTGTGCATGCATTTGTGTCTGTCGTTCTGAAGGTCTGACCTCCGAAGCAACACAAACCCTAAGTTTTAGCTACTAACTTTTTGCATTGCTATTGTATTCAGTAACTAGGTGCTGTTCTTCATGTCCCAGACTCTGTGCTAGTTGTTGGCACAGGGTTTTAAAGGAGGACTAGTAAGGGCAAGGACAATGACAATTCTGGCATAACTATTTGTTGTTGAACAGAAGAAATCCAGGTATGTGCATGTGGAAGGAAAAGAAGCATTGTTGATAGTAGTTGTCAGAGTAGTATTTGATGGAGCCACTGAAAGTGAACCTCCTTGTGCAAGGTACTCTGCACGTTTGCAGTAAAAGTTGATCATTCCTCGCAGCACTTGCCCTCCAAGTAGACAAGGAATAGGGCAGAGCATGGGAGGGGTAGGATGTTATTCCCCCCATATTATGTGGTGCATGAATCTCCTTTCTTCAACAGCATTTCCCTTTGATCCAGGCTGCTGGGCTCCTGCATCAGCAGTGCCCAGGCACTATCTAGGATTAGCCCGGCTAAAAGGTCTAGAAAAGGCAAGAGGAATTATGTTGAACTATTATGTTCAACCCTTCCCTCCAGAAAACAAGTGAACTATCAAACTCCCTTTAGGAACTGGGAGACCTGGCTCTTGTTCCCAGCTGCGGTGCTGCTCCCCAGCAGGATGCCCTGAGAGGGTTTGCACCTTGGGATGGGTGAGGGGGTAGCCCCCCCTTCACTTCCCCACATTACCACCCCTCAGCACTATCTCTGTCCTTCCTGCCAAATGTTTGCCTAACTTCTTCTTGAGGACTTCTGGTGGTAAAGATGCCACACTGGGCAGCCTATCGCAGTATTTTACAATCTTACTGTTAAAGTTGTTCTTTCCTCATATTTACCTGGCAAGTTTCTTGCAGCAATTTAAATCGATCAGGCCTTGTTCTTTGACTAGTGAGAAGAATCTTCAGGACCATGTCAAGTCAGTGAAACCATGCTAGTTTCTACCAGCTAAAGGTACAAAGCTAGAGAGTTATTTTTTTGTTATACAGGAGAAGTGCAAATCTGTGGCTTGGGTTTCTTAAGAGGAAAAACTCGCAGCTAAAATTCCAGGGCATCAGACTTCCATGCAGAGGGCGATGCCTTCAGTATTTCTCATTTAGGAAGCTGAAGAACCAAACATTTCAGAAGGCCTAGGGGCTCTCATGAGAAGGACTTTCTCCATTATTTTAATCATAGATTAAAATGTTTAAGACTTGAATAATCTTTGGATGAGGTCCTGACCTCATGTTTGTATGAATATGGCCTTGTTCAGCTGAAGTCTATGGAGCTATATAAAAATAACACCATTGTAAGAGAGGATCTAGCCCAGAATATGTCAGCATATTCTCAGCCCCATGACATTGCCCAGCACCCGCACCATACTGGCTGGCCCCATGTGCTTCCAAGTATCCTGACAGAGGTATTTGCAACTGCTGTTGGAGCGCTCAGGTATGTGCTACAGTACAAAACAGATGGTAGCTCCATGTAAAATAATATATCCAAAGGTACCACTGTAATAACCCTCTCAGTATTTGTGTCTTTGAGGTAAGTTTACTACAGATGTTAGCCAGAGGACGTACTAAGCTTATTCAGCAGATGTCTTTAGGGAAGGTAGGTGCTTCGCTCCTTAGGAAATCAAAAATATATTACATTTTCTTTTTTTCGTCCTGAGATTAGCATTTTTCTTCAGATGTTATGTGTCAGTTCACCATGCTTGGTGGATGCTAGTGTGGGTGTTTCTTAGTTTACCAGCGAGGCGCGTCGAGGCACAGCGAGTTGCAGTGCTGGGAAGGCAGTGGGTGCGACACCCTGTCTGCTGCGGGTGCCGCGGCGGGAGGGCAAAGCCCGTAAGGGATAACATCTTTTGTCAGCAGCACGGTGCAATAAAAATGACAGCAGTGGCAGTCAGTATCCAGAATGCTCAGCTGCCCAGTCCTAAATGCTACATAACATTAAAAAGTAACAACAACAAGAACAACAACAACCCTATGTTGTCCCTTCTCATTAACTTTTTAAAGCTTCTGCTCACTTTGTGGAATCACCATTCTATCGTGTGGTCAATAATGTATGAAATGAAAACCTCCTGTCCACCCTGAGATGAAAAAAGCAGAGACAGATTTACAGTAACTGCTTAGTGCTATTTTCAGTAGTCCTGAGTTCAGATGCAATAAAAAAAAAAAGAAGAAAAAAGAAAAGAAAAATAAAAAGAGCAGAGGCAAGAAAATTAAATTAAAACAAAAAGTGACCAGACATTTTAAAGACAGTTACAGTGAGAGAGGTTATATTTTCTCTTTCTTAATTTCTTTTACTCTTTGTCACTGGCTCACAAGAGAACCACAGGCTAGAGAGAAAGCGATGCCCTTTTTTTCTTCAGTTCCTTTTTAAAATTAATTTCTTTCTCATGGAAGACACTTGGCTCTACCAGCCCCCAATACCCAGAATTAGGAGTGAATGCACATCTTCAATCCATCCTCCCATCACTAGCAATCACCTTGACCTATTAACCGTCTCACTTTTAAGCTCAGCTGAAGCATCTGTCCCGAGGTAGAACATGGCAGGATTTTTCTGACTGTGGTCAGCAATCAGAAATACTTTGCCCTGTGCAATTAACGCATTCATGTAGAGAATGGGGAATGATGAAGAAATATATTCCTAGCCCCTTTCTTTCAAGGATTAGAAGGTGCTTAGGGCTTGGCAGAAAGGGCTAGCTGAAAGAGGGCAAGTGGCATTTTCAGAAGTAGATTTACAAAAATAATGTGCTTAGCCATCATGGCATGCTGTCTGTCTCAAGCGTGACTCTTTCTGCTGCCACTGCTACCGAATTCTCTTGCAGAGGGAACAGCACTGATAAATCCACATACACAGCATCTGCAAGATCTAATTTGGATACGGCCATCCCAGGGAAGCTTCCCAAAGCAGTGCTGAACCCACCCCTATTCCTGCTAACGTGGCCTGATTCATTGCAAGGGCTGCTGCCCCAGCCAGCTCCAGCTTTAGCACGCAAGTCGGAAAAATTCAGTGTGGAATGACAGCAGCGAATGCTTTCTTCACCTTATAACAACTCACAGCAAATTGGTGTAATCTGCATTTCCAGCTATGGGAGTTTTTGAGCAGAATTAATTGTAAATGACTTCTAGCCTAGTTATAATCTAAAATACCGTTTCATTTTGGCAGTAGAAAGGAACTGCACTTTCTGCATAAAGCCAATGCCTATAAAACAGAAGAAAGCAAAGCATGATCAGTGTGGTGAGCAGGAGATAAAACAAGCTCCTTGGCACTGGGCAATGGCAGAGGAAGCCTGTTTCCTCCCTGATAGCTAGTCGAACATTGTTACCCTAAGCCGGGCTGGTTCTCCTCCCACCAGGCTGTTCATATACCATCTGTCCATGCTGAAAATTATCAGGAGCATTATGTTGCGTCTTCACTTATTAAAAGGCTGAATGCAAACTTTCCAGAGCATACAGAGTGTTACAGCTTACTGCACCGGAAACTTTATACCATTATGTCTAGCGAAGCCCCTGAGTCTCTGTCTTAATGCCTTGGAAATGCGACAAAGTAAAGCCAAGAAAGGGCAAAGTAAAACGCAAAACTTTGAAAACAGGATCCGTGATTTTTTCCTCGTCTCCCTCCTTCTTTCACATAAAGCTAGAAACAAAACAAATGTATACTTATATTGCATTTTTAAACCAAGGACAGAGTAAAATCTTTCCAACAAGCATTTTGCCTGTGCTGCCTTTGAGGGGCAGAAAAGCCTTCAGAAGAAAACCATAGTGCCAGCACTTTTTCTTTTCCCTCAGGTCCCCCATCAAATCTTGCTTTCCCTAAAATGTGAACAGAAAACCATCTTCAGGTACCGCCTAGATAAGAGGTGAAAAGCAATTCTGGCTATTAATATTTAAGAATCACACATATCTCCACGTGTTAAAACACTCTATTACCACCACCAGTGTCTGCAAGTTGGCATTTCCTGCATTAATAAGACAACGATATGCTGACTTGACCCATATCTTAGATATTTCTATGACAAAATCAGAAAATTGGCCATATTAGAATAATGCATATGTGAGTTTAGATTCAGATTTCCGTGTGCACCTCTGGCATGGACAGGGGAATATAGAAAGAGAACAGAAATTGCTTCACTTTTGCTCATGGAACAGATAGAGAGCAAATGCTGGGCATAGGGCTGAGACTCCTGGTGTTCAGATCACTGCTTCAGTCATTGACTCTTACTGGTATTTTGAGAAACATATTTTGTAATTCCAGAATTAAAATGTCTCACGGCTGACCAGTTTACTGTAATTGAAAATAGGATATAAATTCAGGAAAATGCCTTGAGCAACTTTAACAAGTGGGAATGGGTGAGTATCTGTTTATTGAAATCTATCACTGATCACTGTATTTTTAAATACTGTGGAAAATAAACAACAGATCTCCCTCCTGTTAGATAATCCTTTGAAATAGACTGCTCTATGTGAAGATGATATTTTATTTATTTTTACAGAAGATGAGGTCCTGTTCTTTATCCATTTCACACACAGCCCAAAAATAAGAAGAAGCAGACATATTTTTAAAGTTTTCTGTAGCACAGGAGAAATCTTGTTCTGTAAGTATTTTGTTATGGACTTCACAGAGGGCTGATTTTCTTTGGTAAACTTCCCGGTGGCTCCAATTAAGGGTAAGATTTTAGAAGCTGTCCAGGCAGTGTTAGGACAGTGCCTTTGAGGAACCTCACTTTATGCTGTACAGGCATTGCACATGCAATAGTACGGCCCACAAGAGGCTCATCTTCCCAGAAGTCTTCGTTGCTCAGATTACTTCCCTTCTCTGTTTATTCAATTTTTACTTCTCACCCAGATCTGCCACAAAGTACACAAGCATATGTCTTTCTAAGCCAGTCTCTATTATTTTATAAAACCCAGTGCAAAACATACAGGAATTGATTGTGGTAGCTGTCAGGCCTGCAAGTGATTCAAGTGTGTTTGCCCTTTCCTTCACTGCATTTTGGGGTGTTATATAAATAGAACAGGAAATGTAAAATGCAGGTTAAGTCATTCAACACTTCTGATTTTTTCTGATTTATGCCCTATTCTGGCAACTTTTTTGAAACCACTTTTTGTCCGTCAGCTAGTGTTGGAATATTTGCAGTTTTGAAAGCCAAAACAATAGGTTCTGCTGTGCGTGTTATCATCTTTGTCAAAATCAAGTATTGAATCAGAACCAGGATCCATCCAGGTTCTTCAAAAACCATACTAGACACATTCCTCATTAGGCATCTGTTTATTCCAAAACACAAACACACAGGGGATAGAATTAGATAACACTTTTCTGGCTTACTAAATGGGTTAGACTTAGTAAATATGGTACTCGATTTTCAACTGATTCTACCATCTGTCAGCAAACTTATTGCTTTTAGCAGGGGTTTTTCTTGTGGTAATTTCTGGGATTTTTTTCCCCTCTGTTCTTTTCATGAATATACATGCCTACGAAGTTTAAGGGAAAAGTAATACCGGAAAATGAATTAAACCACAAAATCTGTATAGTGCAGGTTAGGTTATAATCAGAAAGTACAAAAGGACTTGCAAATTGTTATTAACAAGCAGCACAGGAAAAAAAAATTCATGTGTGGAAGAAACCTCCTACTGTTTTCCAGGTGTGTCTGAATCCCACAGACAGCTACTGGGGTGAATGGTGTGTGTGCAATGCACAGTGCAGCAGCAACTATGTGCGTGGGAAGAGACTGGTGTAAGAAGAACAAATAGCTGGGATGAGGCAAACCACCCAGAAAATTGGCTAACTGGCCAATATCATGAAAGTCTAAGCATAATATTTCTGTTGTGTTTTCGTACTGAAAAAAAAGTTCTTATACCTCAGGCCCATTCTGATGCTAAGTAAGTTCAGAACTAAATCACGGCAGCAAATTTAGTAGCATGTAATTGTGCTCCTGACTTTGTTGTAGTCCATTGCCTCCCAGAAACCAGTATTAGAAAAAGTCAATCATCTGTAGAGAGGCTTCTGTCTGACCCACCAGGTCCAAATCAGTCCTCGGAGACGTGGACTTAAAGCTGTTATCCCAACCAGAAGCAGCCCAGTACACCTTGCTAGTTTGCACGCAGCACTGTATGGCAATGCTCATTCTCCTCGGAGGTAGGACGGGCTACACTCGTTTGAAGGTTCTACATCAAGCTCAGCTGCATGGTGTAGGTGTGTTGTTTCTATACTAGCGGCTGCCTTGCATCCCACAGGCAGTGCTGTGTTGCTGTTGAAGAGCTTGATGCATTTGGTTACTTGGAAAGAACTCTTGTCCTCTTTCAACAGAATGGAAGGGTTTTTTCATTATTTCCAGCAGATTTCTAGTCTCACTTCTTGAAATACACATTGTAAGTTTAGGGAAGGTATGAACGTTTGGGAGGAAGGGGTAAAGGAAAATGAAGACCTGAACAGAGGCTCTGATGGTGGGTTTAGCAGCGACTCTCTCCAAGGCATCCTTGGCACATGAGGACATTCCTCTCCTCCTCAGGAGTCTCCAGCACCAGAACTGCATTGCCACCACCCCCTCATTTGCAAGAAGCAGCTGGTCTTGAGAGGGAGAGGGGACAACAGGGAGATCTTGTGCTTCCCCTCCCAGTTTCAGCTGGTCCCAGTATACAGTTTGTCAGACACTGGTACTCTGCCATTTTTTCATTCACAGTTTCAAGCCAAGTTTGTCCCCCTGACCATAACAACTCTTTTACCCAGGAATACAACAAGAAAAGACAGCTTATGCAGAGGAGTCAGCTTGCTGAGATTTGAGAAATGATTAATGGCAGGGAAATGGATTTGGAGAGAAAAATGGCAGATTGTCAGAGATTCCTTATAGGCAGATGCATCAATATATCCACAGCATTAAACACCATTGGAGCAGGCAAGCCCAAGGCTTGTAACAATTCATACACTGTGCAATGAACAAAAGTACAAAAATCAGGAATGCAATAAAGGTTAGCACTGGGTATAAAACATCGATACAGGGGAGGAGTAGGAAGATTATAGAAACGATCATGAGACTAGAAAATTGATAAGAAAAGGCAAGGTGGAGAATGGAAAGAGGTGTGAATGAGATGTAAGACAAATGGGAAGATATGTTTCATATACATAAAGGAACAAGAGATGGCACAAGAGGTGCAATGGGAGACAGAAGGGGTAATATATTGTTGAAAGGGCTGACACTGGGAAATATTAAGATTATTTCTTTATTCCTATCTAAACAAAATGTGATGGAGAAATAATCAGATATTTATTTTCCATGAGAAGAAAATATACAATAATAAATCAAGGCTACATACAAGATGAAGTCAATGAAAGGACATCAGAAGGCTTAAACTAATTGCCAGCATCAAAGACCCATGACCTATTCAGAAGAAAAGGGAGAAAGATAAATGCAGATATATGTTAGCAAATGTACTGCAATAAAAAGCTCTTTAAAATATGAAGAAAAAAATGATATAGAAGGTATCAAATTTAATGCCTGTACTTTTAAGAAGTGATTTGATCTGACAGCAAGAAACCATTCCTTTTATTCAAAACAACACTGGGAAAAATAATCAGGTGAAGATAACATTGGATGAAAGTGCTGTCGGAGAAAATATTGGGGAAAACTTGCAAGATAAAGCTGTAGTGACAGTTCTTGTTTCAGTTACAGCAAGCATCATAGACTTAATAAAGGCAGTAGACTGCGAACCTCCCAGCAGGATGTCATGGCCAAAAGACCTAATGTGAACCATTCATGGGTGAACAGGGAAATAGAAAGTAGGGTTATGGATATTAATTTACCTTTGTAGTCAGTAGGGGCAAGAGCACTGCTGGGATACACTATTTCTGCTTACTCCACCTACACTTATAGGGGACAGCAGAAGATTGGAGGGGACTTAGATTGTAGGCATAAGGATGCTGTGAGAAGTGGAGGACATTCATGGGAGTGAGAGAGTGAGTGTACAGCCTATTTTAAAGCTGAAATGAATTTTCGATGCTCTCTCTGCAGGGAAAAATTTCTGAGGGCATTAAGTTGTTTAATCTTGCACATAGAAACATAACAGGATATAGTGGCTGGAGGCTGACAGCAGTCAAAATCAAACTGTATTCAAACAGCAAATTCAAAAGTGTGTATTTTTTGCAGCAATAGTAATTAACCACCAAAATGAAATAACCAATGGCTGTGCACAACTCTTTATCACTTGAATTCAAGACTGGAATTCTTCTGAAGAGACATGCCTCAGCACAGCAAGGGGTAGTCTACACTGACTTAAGAACTGCTGGAGAAAACTCTATGGTTCAGGTCATACTGAGCATCAAGCGAGATGTCCCTTCTGGTGTGAAAATGTATACATCTATGAAATACCAGTCAAAATTCTGAAAGAGTTAACAAGCTTACCACATGGCATCTGCTGACAGGAGACCATGGTGGAAAAGGAACAATGTTTGCAACATGGTTCCCTGAAAAAGTTCTTGATGTAATAGATTATTCTGACAGGGAATATAGAAAGAATATTGCACTTCAGAGCGAATTAATGGGAAAAGGGGATTATCAAAGAGTCAGAATCTTTATTATTAGGGCCAAGGTTTGTTTTGTTTCTTTATTAAAAGGTTGTTTAGTCAGACAGTGGTATTTGATGATGATACCAGGCTTGGAGAGAGGCAGTCAATAACAAGGCAGAGTGTATTACAGTCAAAGCTGGAGCTGATATACTACAGACAGCGAGTGAGATAGACAGATCAGTGTCTTGTAATTGATTGTAAAGAAATTTTAATATATGAAGTACTAAAAGGGAAGAAGCATCCTCAGCAGGAATAGAAGGGGGGGTGGAGGGAAGGCTAAAAGAGAGCTATAAGTTAAAAGCTAAGCCCTTCAAGAGTGTTTGTTGCAATTATTAGCAAAAAATGCAGAAAAGTATAAATAGCCTTGAGAGAGAGATCCTTGAGAGGCATTGCAACGAGATCATACTGCAAGTCCTCAACACAGGTACTAAACCTGTATCCTCATTAGCAACAAAAATGTTAGAGCATCACTTTATGTAAGCAGACGCTGAAAAAAATTAGTCCAGCCTGCTTCAATGAAGGGGAAAAAGAGTATATATGTACTTGTGAGAGCCACATTTTCTATCAGTCAAATGCTGATGTACAACAGACGAGGAGTGAATTCACAGACCTACAACAATTATAAAAAAGATTAACACAGAATGTTTTGTGATGGCTTCTCTCACTGAATATTTGGTGTTACATTCTCATGAACACTTGATTCTTTAAATGGCAGAGTCTGCCCTGAAGAATAACAACCAATTGAAAATACCCTAATATTTAGTATAGATTTTAATGCTAGAAGGGTCTGTGGAGATCATACTCTGACTGCTTGTCACAGATCTTCAGGCAGCATCACCTTTCATCTGGTGGTTTCTTCGCAGCAACATTCAGAGGTCAAAAGCTGTCTCGAAGCTGCGGTAGCCTGATGGTGGATCATAGCTATGATCCTTCCCGAGATCTATAATAGATGGTTCCGTATGCAGTGTTTCTAAAAATGAGTATATTGCAAAAGGTAAGGGATGAGCATGTCTGAGAAAATGTTTTCCTTCTCATAAAAAGCACACTCCAGAGGCTGGAGGTTAAATCAGAAAGTAATTTAGCTTCCTGCTATTTTGCCAACCTCCCTTCCATAAGCAAACCAGTGGCAAAACCAGCCTGACGTACTGTTTCCAAACAGAAAGGGCAAAGCTGGGGCCTGCACTGCAGGTGTGTCTGCAGGAGAGGAGTATCCCTTCTCCAGGCATTAGCATGGTCCCAAGGGAGCTGCAGACAAACACTACCTGTGCCCTGAGCTTCCCGACGGTGCAGGAGGAGCTCAGCCCTCACTGCCCTGCTGCTGTTCTCCATGCCTGGGGCTTTGCACGGAGTCACTTTAACCCTTTATCGTGCTCCATGTCCCTGCCTGTGTTTTTACTTCCTACCAAATGCAGGTTTTATTCTTGTTCAAATTATTTATCCCAATCCACCTAAACTTTTGCTCAGTCCCCTGCTGAGTTCCTGAAAGATAATGAACTGATTTCTGGGTAATTTATGCATAAATTTATATACTGAGCTGTAGTTTAATCAAACTCCTTTGCCTTGTGTAGCATAATAGCAATATCTAATGAAAACATCTGAAGTATGTGTTTCATAATTACCTCAGACAGCTCATTTCGGTTCGCTTCCTATTTAAATCCCCAAATTCCTATCTTCTTGCATTGTAAACACTTTCCTTCCTATCTCATCAATCTGAGTTATGTAAATGATGTGGGGGTGGGGGTACAATTAAATTTTTCCCTCAGTGTTATCAAAGGCCCTATTCTTCCAGAAACATCTGACTTGGGTGCACACAAAATACACGTTTTTATTTGACTGAAAAACAAAGTTAACAGGAAATCGCAAATAACGGTCAACACCAGTGGAGTGGTGTTACCTAAGCCAGGACATACAGGCTTCTAGATTAATTATTTAGAAGAGTCAGGCTTTGTGATACTATACCAGAGACATTTAATATGAAATACATGCAGCACTACGACTTCAGCTCTACTCTCACTGAAGGCCAGTAAATCAGAAGTATCCACTTTGAAGCCAGTGGAGCTATAGCAATGCAATTTGGTATTAGAGAATCCAGCACGGTTTTCTGAGGTCTGAGGCAGACAATTTTTCTTAGCAGAGAAGGAAAAGAAAATTAAAAGCTAAAGTAAAACTAAATTTAAAAAAAAAAATTAAAAACTAAAGTAAAAATCAACTATTTAGTAAAATTATTCTTCACCAGCCCAACCCGATGTTTCAACATCCACCTGCAGGGATGCAGATACATTTTTGCTACATCCAGCAATACTGAACTTGTAGTTATGTGTGGTGGCATTAATGCATCTAGGAAAAGGGCAAAGGAAAAGATATCAGTGCTGATGCCAGGTCAGTATAGAAAGAAATTGTGAGTAGCTGACAATCTGTCATCCACGTAGTGTTCCTGCTTTGAAAGAGTATTCTTTCCCAGAATTAATTCCAGGCATTTACAGCATAAGTGTCAGTTTGCTTCTTTATGATTTTTCCCAAAGACTACAAGTTGCACATACACCATCAATGAAATGTAGTTACCTCTCTGACAAAACTGCAAGAAAGTGGTACAAAGCAATATGATACAAAAGCAGAAGATGAAGAGAGCGTAACCAAGAGTGCTGCCATAAGCACTGAGCAGTTGACGTGTTTCAGCAGTTCTGTTTCATATACAGAGAACAAAGACTGTTGGAGCAGCTTCTGAGAGTATAAAGTAAGACCCATTTACACCAGCTGACATCTGCCCCCTGCTATCTAGTCTAAGACATATTATCTTATATTTGGAAAAAAACTGCTGAACCAAAGAGCAAAAACAACATTTCCATCTGAGAAAGAGAGAGGAAAAGAGAATAGAAATTTGAGGTGTATGAGGTTTCAATTCTCAGCTGCAGGATTTTAATATCCAGAGTTGCCTCCTCCTCATATCTCCCCTATTTCTTTAATTGTGCCTTTTGCCCCCTTGCTTTTTTTCTGAACAATGTGTTACCATCAGTTTATTTCCTTGTCTGGATCCACTCCTCTTCCATCTCCTGCGGTCAGTGTTTGTTCCTGCCAGGTCATGACATCCCCATCCTTCATGTCACAAAATTGATCAACAGCTGCACTGCTTCTACTTAAAAAAAAGAAGAAAAAAAAGCCTCTGTATTCCGTTCATAGCAGTAATATGTTTACAGTAAACCACAGAGTTTTGCAATGCTGGGAACAAGCAATTTGTGAAAGAAAAATTAACAACAGAGCATGGCAAAGTGCCTGTAAGGAGTTTTTTATCAACTAAGTATCATCTAATTCTAAATTGGATGATTTCCCCTAAAAACTGTGTTACGATGAAAAGCCTGGGTTTTTCCTCCTAGTAAATAGTTACTACAAAGTAAACAGTTCAATTAGTTCAATTTTCAAGCTCTTCTGGAAGAAGTGTGGGTGGCAGGAGGAGCATCCAGTCCTCCCAACGAAGCTCCAAGGGCAAGCCATGGCAGGACCTAAGAGTTAAAGGCATTAGTTTTGATACATCTACGCTAACAAATCATTCATCTCTTGAATCATGAGGTAAGCAGGGATAAATCAGACTGCAACTCAGCCAGTGAAATGTGTACAGCTACCCCTTATGTGCTTTGAAGGAAGACGAGATCTGAGAGGGAACTAGCAAACTGCAGACAGCAGACACCAAGGCACCAATCCTGACTCTACAGCAAACATGAGCCTCATCGGCTGGGGCAGACAAGTTATTATTAAGCTGGTGGGACACTCCCTCACAAATTATTTCTATCTTAAAATTTGGGTGCCTGTATGTTCAGCTTGCCCCTCTCACCCACCCCCAAACTGCTCTGCTACCACCTTGCAGAGGCAACATCCTCCTTCAAGATGACAATGATGTTGTCTTTGGAAAACAGCAAAAACAACAATGCCTGGAGACATCTTTCTGCTCAGGAACATGGAAATCATTTGAAACTCTTTGCTGGCTGGCCTAGGGAAGATAACCTAGCAAAAGCCTCTCTTTTCAACTAAATGTCCTCCCAGCAAAGCATTTAGGGCGAAAAAAATGTAAAGAACACTGAACAGTATGAAGCAGGTTATCACAAGTGGAAGAAGCCATACAGTAGTGTTTTCTGTTTTGTGTACTGCATGTGTTATCAAAACAGAGCTGCTGAGTGCTGCCTGCTGTTCCCAAGAGAGAAGTGATTGTACAGCAGGTGAGGGTACAACAGGGGACAGGTTCAGAGGAAGAGATACAAGCGGATCTGTAACCATTAGGCCATAATTCCTTATATCCTGGAAGCAAATCTAGTATTCCTGAGCATTCCTTGGTTGTTTAGGAGATGCATTTGAAACCTTCTGGCAGAGAAGGGCCCATCTGTTAGGGCTCGTCATGCCCAGCAGCCTGACACAGGGGAGGCTGCTGCAGCTCTGTATCCCCCAGACCAGCCGGTAGTGAGGCTGAGCGTGTATTCCCAATAGGCTCATGTATACACCATACATATATATGCATATTTACCTATGCCCAGCCACATGGATCAACACAGACAGAAAATATAAACAGCAACATGGCCTCATCCTGTTTCCCTCTCTAGGTGATTAGGACGACAACACATTAACGGAAAAAATACATACACCTATATACACACCATACGGATTCCCTCTACTAGCTGGCCCTTGACACTCTGTCTACCCCAAAACTGGCTCTAGATCCCAAACTCCCCAGCTGTTGGTACCCGGACATGTGGGTCCCCAAGGGCCTGCAGGCCCTTCTAGTTGCTGGTGCAGAGCTGGCAGACCCTCTGGTCTCTACTTGGCTTCCCAACCTCTTATCCAACCTCCTTGCAAATCCAGCTTGATGGTTGCAAGCGATCACACACTGGCATATGTACCCACACAGTATGCATGGGCTCTGGCCTCTCCACTTGCTGGCACTCCAAGCATCTGGGCCCCTGTGACCCATGGTACAACTCCAGATGCTGGCACCATGCACACTCAAGCATGCAAAATACCCCTCACTCAGGAAAACAGTTCAAAATAGAGTTTAATAAGAAGACGGGGCAGAGGCTTATGTCTCTGACTGGGGTATTGGGGTTCCCCCAGTCACCCTCATGGCTCTGGGATCCTTTGTGTCACAAGCCTTTTTCCCATAACCCAACACCATCCTCTTGCGAGAACAGATTGACAGAAAGGGTAACAACCTGTTCTCCCAACTGAAACCTGGCTCAAGCGTGAGAAGGTCTGTGACACTTATGTAATGATCTCAGTCTTACTGTCTCTCCATGCATTGGACCTGTAACGGCTATTTAACATAGGTGATATTTCAGTTCCCTTTCCAAAATAGGCTTGCATGTAAAACAGCTTATTAAAATGGTACGAAGCTTTAAGACACTAAGAAACACGAGAAACAGTTCAGCTGTCACCCTGAATACAAATGCTTATGTACCTGTGTACCACCACAAATTATTTTTAGCCTGTCTTCCCTTGACAGTGAGACTTTGGTGGCCATGATATTTAGAATGCACTGGCCAGTTTCAACCAAAATTGTCCAAAGATGATTGAGATTTCACAGTGTGTACTAGTGCTTTTTTTGTGAAACTGAGCAACTGGGTACCCTTTTACTGTCTCCTTTAGAAGAAAAACTTGATTGTGAACTCATTCACTACTACTTGTCAGAGAACTGAAATAGGGGAGAGTTAATAGTCTCAGTGTCTCATCTACAGAAAAAAAACTCCAGTGAGACTTCTCCCTGGCTTAAACACAGAGGAAACAAAGCTGCAGCAGACTTGGCTTCACTGGTTCTGATGCTGAGGCACACCACTGGTTTCACAGGGTGTGCAGACAGAAGCGTGCTCACCATATGCGGGATCACTTTGGTTTCCAGTCCTGCTATCTGACACGTGACCCCAGGCCCTTTCCAATACATCCCATGCAATCCTGGCACTGAATACAGAGCTGGTGTTTTACTTCAAGTCTTCTTCATAGCACTCGTCACTGTAGCGCCTACATGGTTCAAAATCTTTAATGACTTTACTTATATAAGAACCTGACGATGGAGAGAGGTATAATTATCTCATTTGACTAGTGAGGTACTAATGCTCAAAGAGATTAAGATGAAAA
Organism: Phalacrocorax aristotelis; assembly: GCF_949628215.1. Taxonomy (NCBI): domain Eukaryota; kingdom Metazoa; phylum Chordata; class Aves; order Suliformes; family Phalacrocoracidae; genus Phalacrocorax; species Phalacrocorax aristotelis. Next base: position 141,515,162 of record NC_134277.1, read on the forward strand.
TAGTAAAAAAAAATGATGCCCATTAATTTTAGGTGCCCACTTTAGGATGTCTAGGAATTAATTTTTTAGAGTACTTAGCATAATGTAGCTGTATACACTCAGGAACTTCACTGCAGTTATGAGTGCTTGGCACTTTTTATATAGAGACCCTAATCTAAGTTAAGCACTTTCAAATGGAGGAACATACAATTATTGGTCACTGTGAAAGAACCAATCTATGAACTGAATGAGCCAAGAGTCCTTTGGAAAGGAGTAGGTGATAGTGTGGGTACAGGCTATGCTGTTTCACAAAGGCTCTGGTTAAGATTTCACAGATGGCCACCCACTGTCCCAATCCCCCTCTCCTAATGCCCAATCTGCTAATCTCCTTTATCCTAATTTTTGAACACTGACTTTACAAGCAGAAAGTCCTCTAAACACAGTGTTTCCCCCTGATATAACACAACAGCATATGTAGCATCAAAACAAACACTAGGAGTCTGTTTTCATTTCAGAAAAATTTAAATTTAAATTTAATTTAGTGATTTATAAAGGACATATACTTTTGCAATAGCATTGATATATATCTTGAATTCTTAGTGAATTTTGTCCTTGATAAAAAACTTTGGTTTTCTGTGGACATTGACAGAACCGTAAAGCAGCTCATCTCATCAGGTTCTGGGTAGACATTCTGCTGCATCACAGATACTCAATGGTACATTAAAAAATTCATCTCATCAGTTAAAACTGTGGATGCAAATATTTGGAGTTTGGTTTCAAGGCATTCCATTTGGTCACAAACATCCCACCTTTTTCAAGGTTTTTGAAGATTTACATGCTTTCCAGATAGTAGAAATGGCAATATTCATACTTCTTTTTGGTTTTTTTTTTTAACCAGCTCATCCACATGCATCCTTGTCGAGGAGAACCAAGTACAGGTGACTAGTAAGAGTCTTACTGTCATGCAAGTCAGTTTCTAATTTCACTAGTAAAATAGATAAAGAAATCCAGTAATCTCACTTTTATACATAGAGTTTGGAACACGAGCAGCTCGTTGCCTCAGACAGTTGCCACCATTTTGCACTTTCTGTTCTCATTTCATGCATGTTTGCGTGTATCTTACTTCCACTGTGAAATACAGTGAAATATTGTTGTGATTATTCACACAATTAATAGAGTTGTGATAGCTAACATGCATGTTGTGAATAAATAAAGTCTTTAAGTCTGACGTTGACATGGAAAAATGAAGGTCACCTTGACTGTGGAACTGGAATTCCATCATTTTGACTTAAAAATAATGAAATAAATAAAGAGGGAGCAGGCGTATGGGAGTAAAAAAAAAATAAAGTTCTCTCAGATAGCACAAAAGCTCACCTAAAAATTTTAAGGAGGACTTGATATGGTGGACTGTTGCCTCTGTGATGGTCAGCAAAAAAAGACAGGGGGCACTCAGAAGATCCAGTGGTGTCATACAAAGCAAACAGCAATGGGAACCTTTGGTAAGACACTGCGTCACCCCCAGGACATCCTCAGCACAGAGATGTGTTCAGGTGGCATGAATTAGCTGTGAGTTAATATATCTTGGAGGGTTTTACTTGAGTGCAACATACATATAGGCCATTTCTGAAAAATGAATAATCTATAGTTAGCATCATTAAACACGGGATAACTGCCTCCCACAACAATAACACTGTCTACAGCATTTGTCATGTTTCCCAATATGGGAAATGCCACTGAAAAGATAAACATGACAGCTTGGTAAATAGCCAAAGCAACTCTTACAAGTTATGTCTATGTCAAGCAATATTTTTGACCTGATTTGCACAGTATAACTGAGAAAAATAAATATTTTATTTTGAAAGTTTGCTGGAATAATAATGAAGTGATCCAAAACAGATCTGCAAGTGACAGTCTGTTAATTTAAAAGTATACTATATGATAGGAAACATCTTTTCCAATTAGCCAGCCATGACTGCACCGTATTTTGAAAAGACTGAGAAAATGCACTTGCCTGACTTTGTCGATCTGATAATTCTCTGAAATGAATAGCCAGCAATTATCTCATACAGCTTTAGAGATGCACACTTTGGCCGTTGGTGAGGGCTTGACAGCCGGCTGTATGGCCCTGTGTTGTACCAGGGATGCAGCGTGGTACAGGCTGGGGCTTTCAGCTAACTTACAGAAGAGTCCAAGGCTTTCTCCCCTCCTGGAATGAACATCTCTGGAATGAAAATTTGTAGTCTAGTCTAAAATCAAAATGTTTCTAAGCATGTCTTATTAACTCCATGGAAGTGAAGGACTATGCACACTATTAGAGCAGAAAAAAATGTGTTTGAGGCCCAGAGTAATTTTTAGTTAATCTCTGTATGTGCGTGTGTTTGTGTATGTCTATGTACAGACACACATGATATTTCTCTTACAAACCTACATCTATAGAATGTGTATCGCTATATCCAGAAACCATTTTAGAAAGAACAAGAAAAAAACCCCTTTCTTTCACCAGAGATTTGATACTTCTTTAGAAAGCAAAAAGAACCCCAATGACAACACAGAATAAGAGTTAAAAAAGTAACTGAGGGACTAGTCAGAACAACAAAAAGGAATTACTTGTTTCAGGATGTCTGTATGTATCATGACAATAATATCTAATTAGGTTAAGTGTTCTATTTAATAATTCACTGTGTAATGAGGTAGAGTAACAGAGAGTAATGGGATTTGTCAAAGCCCAAGTCAGTGCAGTATAAAACATGTTAGATATTTAAAACACATTTAGAATAACAAGATCAATTGATTTAAAAGCCACTTATGATGTTGTGCTGTTGTGAACTGCCACATCCTATGGGTTATCTGAAGGAAAAGATGTTTACTTGACCTTTTAAAACTTTTTTTTGCCAGTGACTTTCAGGAGATTATCTCTGTGCACTAGGCAAAATGCATGAAAGAAGGAAACTATGAAAGTATGTATTCTTAAGCCTTTCCGAGACAGAAAAGAAAAAAGGAAAGAGAAAATATACCTCCTTCTAAAATAGCCAGTACATAATCTCAGAAGTTCATTATAGCCTTGAGCACACTGGTTTGCATCCCAGATTAAAGGATTTTCAAAAGGAACTCTGATTGTCTTGTCACGGTTGAGCTAGATATTAGTTGGCTGAGCTGAGTATCAAATATGGGAAATTAGTTGCCATTAAAAGCTAGCTTCAGGCAGTTCATTTCTCATCAGCCAAGCTGTGTGAGCCTCCTGCTGCGGACAGTGAACATTAGCTTACTAAATACTTTTGCTAATCAGACACCACATTACTAACAGAGGTGCCTGAATTTAGAGGGGAGGAGTTGGACGGCGGCTACTGAAAATCTGTCTGAGGTGAGATTAACATGCTTTTCTTTATCAGAAGGGTTAACTCGCCTTTTCTCCAGACCTCTATTAAAAAAGATAAGCCCAAATGCTTCCCTGGTTTTGTTTCTGCTTTTTGAACCATTCTTTTACTAATATTTTCAGTCCTGGAAAGCCATAGAGGAGAAAAATTGAGTCAAGGTAACTTTACAGTTAGATAGCAGGAATTTGCTGTGTTATGTGGCACTTGCAGGAACTTGCTGGCTATGAGGATAACAACTATTTGTGACATCCTGGCAAACACCATCATCTTTGAAATAAAATTTGTGTGTGACATGAAGTACAGAGAGCTCCGGCAGGACATGATGAGCCACATTTGCGCTTCTGCCACATTCCTTTTAAGGAACAAATTAACTGCTTTTGACAAAATCAGAACTGACCCCAGTGTCTGACCTATCCACCAAGTTTTTTATTTTGCTAGTGGTCTTGAAATGTTAATGGCATTCTTCTTCTCTTAGCGTGCTCCTTTGCATTTACTTCATTGCTATTGCTGCAGTCTAAAGTAGTAGTGTCTGTTTTCTCTAGATTTCCAGGATGATTTCTAGATCCCAAGAAGTTTCAGATAACCTGCAAGTAAATGTGTCTGACCTAAAATGAACATACAGATTTCCATGTCACCAGCAATATTATGTTGTTGTTATGTACACCTTCAAATATATTGCTAGAAATTAGTCCAATACATTAGATAGGGAGATAGGAAGACGGTGGGAGGATTAGGTCAGGAGGTGCAGCATTCAGGAGCAATGGGAATACCAGACTAAGGGTGGTAGTGACCAAAACTGATCCTGTCCCTTGTAAGGGAATCTCTTACACGAAGAAAAACTGCACTGCAGAGAAGATACCTGCCTCCTAGGAGAGGACACAGATGCCACAGCACCATGTCTCTCATGCTACCTCACCACCCTAGCTTTCAACCAACTCTCAAACCTTCCACTTTTGTTTTGTTAATGGTGAAGTAAAAGGAACTTTTAAATGTAAAGAGGAAGGGAATTTTGAGGAGCAGTTTTGGATTTCCATTGTCACCTCTGCCTGTCATCTGTAGAGTTTTCTGTGCAAACTTGATGGGTGTGGTTGTCTCCAGCCTGAAAAACCTGCAGTGAGAGCCATCTTTTGACCACATCCTCAGTAGCTTCTGATTTTAAGGCATTCATGCAGTTTGGCACCTACAGTAACCAAAACTGCTAGGCAGTTTTGAAATCTTAAGCTCTTAATCTTTACAGGAAAGATGGTTCATTGTAATTACACTGGCGGGATTTTTGTTACAACTCATTGAGTTGGTGATATCACAGGTTAGAAAATTGCATTCTGGCAGACAACACATATTTATACCAGCCACAATAAAATTAGACAGATTCCTATTTAGTACAAATGTCATAGAAATAAAAATAAGCAGGTATATTACGTGTATCCAAAGCATTTTTTTCAGAAGCACTCCTACCTTACCCGGTGGCTCCTGTGAAGTCACGGCAGAGCACTCACTGATATAGGTGGAAAAGAAGTTTGGCCACTCTCAAGATATTAATTTAAGGACATGGGTCTGAAATGCCTGACTTCCAAACAACCAGCCTCAGAGGCTTCTATGTCTATCTGTGGAGTGTTTGACACATGCAAGAACTGCATGCTCAGGATTTGCGCACCTATTTTCTTCTTTCTTTATCTTGAGGTGGCTTTCCTCTGTGGTGCAACATCCTACGCTGAAACAATACAAAAGAAAATGGTGAGGATGGCTAGGAGTGTGCCTTAGGTCTCTCTTCTAAGGTTTGGCCTCAATATTGTGACTGAAATGAAGGTGACTCCCATCTTCTCAAGCCTATCAACTCTTAACTTACCCTGTAGGTAAGCACCACTGCTCTCTCTTTTATGTCTGTCTTTCTTCAAGGCACAGACAAGTAAAGTAGCAAACCAAGCCCTAGAGATGAAACAGGCAGAAAAATACCTGCTTCCTGAGGGCTAAGGATGAAGGTGGTGCTGAGCTCTTCTTCACTTTCAAGATTTTTGTGCCTGTAGACAAGCCCAGAAGTGGATCTTTAAGCACTAGATGAACTTCAACATCAAAAACAGAGGCAGGTAAAGGCTTTACATGACAACTAAGTGAGATCCAGGATTAAAATTCTGCATATACAAATACCCATATTTATGGCCAGCATTGACAACACCCAGACTGAATTACCTCTAGAGTCTCATTAAGAATAGAAAATAAGAAATGCCCAGCGACCCCAAGCAATGGTCTCTTTGGCCAAGTATTCTGCCCCAACAGCAGCAGCAGCCCTGGCCTCTAATCCATTCTCTGCAGTCACTGGATTAGAGATGCCAGAAGGTATGTCCATTTATTCCCTTTATCATTACAGCCATTTGTCCACAAATATGTCAACTTTTTCTTTGAACCATCTGAAGCTATCTGTCTCCACAAGCTTGTCCTTCCTTCCTTCCTTTTTCAAACTGATATCCTACTAGTGTTACTGAGTGCCTGCACAACTGGTTAGTGAAGGAACTGCTCTAACCTCATCTCCCATCTTCATGATTTTATACTCCTGGAGCACTTTCCCTCCTCATCAGCCTTTTCCTCCACAGGAGTTTCAGCTCCAGTATTTCCTCATAAGGCCAGTGCTTCCTCCCCCAAGTGACTGCAGCTGTCTTCCCTGCACCTCCTTCTCTGTTTTATAAAGACTCGTAGAAATTATTAGAGCTCAGGTTTGGAAATTTGGGGATGTATAACAAATCTGTTGGCGTAATCACATTTTCATGTTCCTTCTTCTCCAGTTATCCATGCCTCGCAGCTGTCATTTGTCAACCAGGTACAAATACACACAGCACCCTCTAGAGTTATCCAGGTCCTCTCTGGCTCTCCAAAGGGTGTTAAACATATCACATTGATGGGTTTGGCCTCCTCAGAGGTGTTCCCTATTTAAAAACATCTAAAAGATAAACCTTTTCAGAGCATTTGCAAGGTACGAGTTTTTCTGACATGCAGTTTGATTCAGGCTGTTCCTCTCCTTGTTTTTGCTCAGGAGATGGTCCTCTCACCAGTGACATGGTAGGTTTAAAATGTGTCCCATTAGTCGGAGGCAAGAAAGGGATTCTTTCACCCTGTGCAGAACTGTGCTGTAGACATTCATTAAAAGTAACTGAATAAAACTTCAAGGATACTTGCAAAACTAAATACCTAATCAGCAACTGTACTTCCAGTATCTGAGCTGTTCTTTCATGGTTTGTCAGTACAAAACAAAATGTAGCTAAGTTACTCTGACTCACTACTTAACAGCTCTGCATACATTAATGATTGCACTTTCTAAAAGCTTTAAATTGGTACCAGTCTGATGGAAACTGTCAAGTGTATAGTCGTTGTTTCTGACAGTATTATGCATTTCAAGTTGTTGTACCACGTAGTGCCTTGTTTCCTCATGTAATAGTTTTATGTTGGAAAGGCTGTTTTGTTAAAGACATTTTTACTGTATGGGCTCAAAATCAGATTATAGTTTCTCTGGGTGAACTGATCACATGAGGGAGGGGAAGCAGGTCATTTCAGCTTCCCAATTCAAGGAAGGTGTTTTATCCTCTACATATGGTGAATGTAAATTTTATTGAAAGCTCTGAATTAACTGCAGGCTCCTGTTGAAGCTATACAAATAGTGTCATATGTGCCCTGGAAAGAGAGGCTTCATTGTTTGTCTTCTGGTAGCACTCTGTTTTCTGGAGCCTAGAAGACAATTACTTCCTTGCAAACACAAGCAGATTAAATAAGCCACATTTTGTCCTTTTTGCCATCTGCCCCTTGCTTACTTTATTTTAAGCTGCATGACTAAGCTTTACTATCTGACATGTGAAGGTGGGACATGCTGTTTTTCTGCTCAGCTCCTTGAGGCTTGTAATGAATCCGAAGAAGCAGAACTGATCTGCAAAGGGGTGAGTCAGAAAATCAGTAACTGTACAATAATTACTTGCTGTGCCAAATAGCAGGACTTGGATTGTAACATAACAAAATCTCCTCAAGGACGTTTCATGATGGAGGAGAAATATATATTTCTTCCTTCTAAAAAAAGCTGGTGGGGCTGATTCTGATCCTAATGCAGCTACATCAGTGAAAAGGAGACCAGACCTTTACCCGCTATCTACAGAAATCTGTTTTGCGGGTAACTCAGAGCAGAGAAGGAAGGCAGGGTGATAGGCGCGTTTACACTTCGATCCCAGAGGCCCTCTTAAAAAGCAATGTCCCTTTTCCCCAAAGCTTTCCTGCAGGACAGAGGCCCTCACAAGGAGCAACGGGGAAAGGCAAGTCTCAGGTACCAGTACTGTGCAGGGAGACAGCAGGGGCAAAGCAAGGTCTCCTGCGCTATGGGGGATGTGCTGCCTGCACCCCTAGCGCTGGGAGGCGTGGTGGAGGGCTGATGGGAGGTCAGTGGTGAGCCCCTCACCACAGCAAGAGGGGCTGCCACCTTGCCAGTGGAGCAGTGCATCAAAGCCTCTCTCCAGCCTTGGGCCAGCAGGAAGCTTTGTTATTCCCCTAAAAATGGGCAGACAATTTTGTACTGGATGGAGCAACTGGTGGCATTTCAGCAGACTGGGTTTCAGGTAACCAGGGAACTGAAACAAAGCCAAACTAAAATCACTTAGCAAAAGGCAAGGTGAGACAATCTTTTTTGTATGTAGGACTCTTCCATGTCCATGCCTATACGGGGATGTATGAGTTCACATATATGCCACATGTCGGGAAACCTATTGGTCATAAGGACTATTGCTTCCCTCTCCCAGGCACATAGTGCTCATTTTGTGGGTTTTCCTCCTTGTTCTAAACTGTTGGAGCAAGGATTATACCTTGGTGGGTTTTTTAATCTAAAACTATAGGCACCATATACTTCATTGGGATCCTGATGTCCCTCTGTAACAGTGCTACTAGAGCAATGGAGAGATCTCCCTGGTAACAGATCCCAGGAAGTCTGAGATCTCACTGATGGGTGTAATCAGGCAGCATCAGGGGATATTACCCCACTGCCCAGGCAGAGAGATGTCCGCTGGGGCAGCGAGTCAGGACCACTGGAGCCCAGAATACGGTCAGTCTGCAGCCTACTGGCTGGGGCGAATTACTGAACTGAATAGTTTGGAGCAACTCAGGACTAAAGCTTTGTCCTGTGGAGAACAGTAGCTTCTGTTAAAGGTCAGTGCAACATTTGTGTCTTCTCTTTAAAGAGCAAAACAGCCATGGGCAGTTCTGGTTTTGCGCCTTTCCATTCCGGTGGCCAGGACAGGAGGGCCAGGATAGCAAAGACAACTCATCTGTATGTGAGTGGGTATCACAGCATGACAGGGAGGATCCACCCTCTGTGGGGGACAGCATCCTGGATGCACGCCCTTTGTATCTTCTCAGCTCCATCGTGTACACAGCATTCTGCTTAGTGTGCACATATGCTTTCCTAGCATGATGTCCATGTGTTTTTTAACTGTACATCTCATGGGCTATGTATTGTGGCAATTGCACAAGAGGAAGGATGGAGGATAGAGAAGGCGGTTAAGAAAGCCTTGCATCTGGTGGAGGGGTAGTCCCTTGATGTGTAGGAGGAAAAACTGCACCCAGCCAAGAGGCTGGGTATATGTGTATAGTCTTTCTGTGTTTCTTCTCTCGTCTTAAGAGGGCCAGGCAGCTCATGAGGGTGATTCCATGCTTAAGTGGACTGAAATGACCTTGGAGCTGCTCCCTTTGACTACAGAGGGACTACAAAGAAGTAAACCTAAGTTTAGGTGCTTAATGACAGACTGAATCCAGGCCTTTACCTGAACAGCGATGACAGCTTACTAGGTGAGCAGGAAAATCATAGCAGAGGAGATAGGTCTTTACATGATTTGAGCCTTGAGCTCATTGTGTAACAGGGGCCCTGGGTGCTCAGTAAAGATAGAAAGGTACCAGCTCCATGGTACATTTTTTCCATTCATTCTAGCCACTGACTTAAATCCTTCGCTCTTTGTGTACCCATTGATGATGTAAAACAGTGCTGTGCTTAATGTATTGGGACACATTTCCAGGTATGTCTGTTTTAGTACACCAGAAAAATTGCTTTAGAAATTATATGCACTATTAAAATGAGATTATTAAAAACAAGTTTATGGATTGTCATATTATACTATTTTCTCAATCTTGTGTCTACCAGAGGAACACCATCTAGGACACTTCAGAGAGAAGCAATTCACTACAGAGCTATCAAAAGATCTTAAAGTTTTCTGTATTTTGTTACCTTTTGATACCGGAAGATTTGTTTATATCTTGGGAGGCCAACGTGTACTATGATAGTTGCTCTGATGGTGTGTGGGATCTTAAGGCTCTGAGGTTTAACATCTCTACAAGTGAACACAGATAAGAGCAATCTGAGAAGACTCTGCTGTCACACAAGGAACCTAGAATAACAAAACCCAGGCAGAGCAAATACAGAGTTTCTGCCTTTGTTTGAAGTGTTGAAGAAGTGCAGGTCAGAGCTATAAACAGGGAAGGGAGGAAGGAAAAAGACATCTCTTCCATTCCTTCAGGAGTTGTTGCTACTCAGATAAACTTCAGTAACTTGAAAGCTCTGTGCAATTTTCCTTTTGTCTAGGCACATTTGCTCTTACTATGTAGGTCAAAGACCTTTCATATCCAGCAGCAAAACAGAAATCTTGTGGGATTAGCAATTGTATTCAGATAATACTTTTACCTTTTCCCTCCCTTTTCTAATTCATGATAGTCTGCTTTACAGAGCACTATGACAAATGTACTGGACATGGCATAGAGTCTGACAGCCCCTGCTCATACAGAGCAAACCTTCTTAACCAGGTTTCCAGGTCTCAGATAAATCCTTCCTATTCTTCCCCATTGCCATGTTCCTCCACTCTCAAGCTCACAGAGTCCTCATGTGAAGGATGCTAAAGCCAATTGTAGTCCAACGTATATCCTTTTCTAATACTTACATATAAAGCATAGCTGTGCCTTTGTGTTACACTGCTCTTTCTTAAGAAACTTACATATGGAGAGAAACCACCCTGCCATCTTTTTGATGACTGGAAACTGCTTTGCCCTTTTATTTCATGCCACACCCAACCTGCGTCCGAAACCCTTTCCCTTGCTGTGACTGATGCACCAGATTACATCAACACCCAGCTTCAGAAGGAAGTGATCAGTGAGAATGACAGAAAATAATGCAAAATTTCCTGTCAGCAAGTCTAGATAATTTTTGTTTAAAACTCAAGAGTTACAGATTTCTAATTTATAACACTTATGAAATGGAAGAATTGATTTTTTTTAAGTGCCTGTTTTTAAGCAGTTGAATGTCTTGCTTCTACAACAGACATCCAACAATCTTTTTTTTCTCATTGTTGCCCAGCATTTATGTATCCTCTCCCACCATGGCACAGAGATGACAAAGTTCTTTAACAACCATGTTTCTTGGGGAAGATCAGTGCATCTCAGCAGCTGAGTTTACTGTCGCTACCCAGGCATACTAACACCACCACAAAGTCTGGGAAATGGGACTTGTGTTAGGAACTAAACAGAGGTTTGGAAGCTGGCTGTCTTTACATTCTGGGCTTCAGGATAGCAGGATAGTGCTTACATAGCTGCTGTTCTAGTGTTGCAACTAAAATTATGCTCTCCTGAATGAATTGCTGAGCCAGTGGGCTAATGATCTGAACTCAATCAAAGTCAAATGAAATTCCTTGCCAGCAACAGGCAAAGTCATGAAGAAATAGTTTTCACAATGTGTTGTTCCATACTAATGAAGAATCCATCAACCTGTTGTTACACTCCTTTCCAGAATGTCCCCCAAAACCCGATATACTTGGAAGAATTTGCAGAAAAAAAGTCCCAGCTTTTGCATAGTCAAAGCATTATCCCAAAACACTTTAAGTTTGAACCTTTCCCAATTACAGCTGAGGAGTACTGCATGGAGAGTAGAAGCTAATAAGCTGGGCCAGACCATTTAGTTTCATAAAGGTCAATGCCATCACCTTGAATCCCACCCAGGAGACCACAAGGAATTGCTGCGGTTCGTGGCACAGTGGTGTTAAATGTTCCCTGCCTTTGATAAGTGGGTTAGCTTGCGCTTTTAAATTCCCTCCAGGAATAGCTGCAAATAGAATGCATTGCAGTTGTGTGATCTCAAAGTAACATGGATAAGCAGAAGAGGATTCATACCCAAAACAAAAGGGCATGCTCACATGAGAAAAGCACAGAGGCAGAAATACCATTTTCAGCACAAATTCCTTTTCAGGCATCCAGTTTCTCAGGTACTACAAGTCTAAACTAGATTACTTCAGACCACCAAAGTCCTGAAAACTTGATGGTAGATAATACTTTTATACCGCTAATTAATAGTGCAGATAAAATTCTGGATGACTTCTGTTTTGACCACAGCGTTCTCACCGAAGCCTGGTTGTTCATGAATTGGGTCGTTTGTTCACATGGAATTAGCCATAATAGGGACATTGAGAGGTGTACCTTCTCCACACTGCAGACACTGTAATCCTATCTCCTAACTAACCTCTGCAGTCGCCCTGTGTTTGTTTGAATGAGGAGTAAAACAGAGTGAAGCTTTGAGCTGACCTCTCCACAGAGACCTACGAATGGATAAATCTACTGACCTTTGAGCTTTTGCAATATAAAAAAGCAGCAAAGCGACTTCAAAGCAAGTTCCAGCTAGTACTACAAAGAACCACTGGCTTGTCAAAAACACTTTAAGATCAGCTAAGTCTGACATTTCCAGTAAAATCATGTTGGACATGTTTTACTCCTGTTTTTACTCAATATTATGCAGGTCTCCCTGACCAACAAAACTGATGCAGTTTTTGACCCCTGTCCAGATGCATAACTCCCCAGTAATCTCGACCCTGCACCCCGGAAAAGAGATCTGATGACAACATCTATTTAGATTGCAGCTACCAACTTTCAACAATGTGAACGGAGGCCTCATCAGACCCTCTGTGTGTCCACTTGTCTCCCTGCCTCCAGGGACAGTGGCAACTCCCAGGCCAACACAAAAGCTATGACATGAAGCCATCCAGAGAGGGTCAAAATCCTGACTTCACACCTAGATGTTGCTGTCCTCTTCCCGAAGAGGTACACATGGTGTCCAAACACAAACAATGAAGCCATTTGAATGGTGAAGCAGAGTATTCATAGCAAGAAACACTCAGTTGCACTTGTGCTGGTGTCAGATATTATGATCTAATCTGTATGATTTGAAAAACATTTGTGCTGCATTTGACTTTGCCAATATGCTAATAGGTCCCTGTCCCTGCCCCTTCTGCCCACCCCCCAATTTTCCCCACACATCCTGAAACTAAGACTTCACAACTTTGTTTTTCCTTAGATGGTCAACTTTGCCATGAACATAAGATGTTCACACCAAGAATTTTAGCTTCCTTCCTCCTGTGACATTATTTATGATACATATATAAGCCAGCATGACACATAAGGGGAAAAGGCCTTTAAAAGCCCTTGTGTCCACAGTAAGGGAGAAAAGATCTCCATAACTACCCACCAAGTTCGCCACAGAGAATGTGTTGACCATGCATCCTTCTTCAGATTTCTCAGGCTACCAGCTTTTTAGGGCACTTAAGACTTTGCTGAATTTTATCCAGAGAGCTAGGTACCAGGTATGATGGAGACAAAGGAATTCTCTTTCTCCAAGCATAATAAGCATATCACATAACTACTGTGACAGCTAATAAAGTAGGATTCTTATTATGCTACCACACCATGTGAAAATCTCTAATAGTGCAGGAATCTCAGGAATTCTCAGTATGAAATCAGCGTGGTCAAGCAGCTGTTTCTCATGACACTGACTAAGCCTCGTATCATCTGGGCATTTAGTCACTTCGCATTGGCTAGGGACTGAATATCAAATTTTCCACTTAATTCTTGCTTGCATTCTTTAATAAACTTTTTTCATGGGCTTAAACTAAACAAGTGACACTGATTTAAACATAAGAGTTGAGTACTAAAGAAGATGAATGAAACTCCTTTTCATTTTCTCACTGTATAAAACAGAAGTCCAGCTGTTCTCTAATCTTTCCTTACCTTTGCTATCTGGTAAATAATATGTGACATTGGAGAAAGTCTTCATAAACACATGCAAACTTTATTCACATAACCAAATGCCTGCTATCCAATGATTTAATAGGTATTTTACCACACACACACAAAAATCCTTATATTTAGTATAAATACTTACCTTTAGACATTTTTCCCTGCCCATACCTCTGAAGTGATGTGAGATTGAAATGTCCATTAGAAATACACCAGACTTTTACAGAGAGTGGAACTGCCATCCTGTTGCAAGCAGGACATTAGCTTGGATAAGTGATGCTGAGAATCCCCAAGATTAATTTAGCACTCTGGGTGTACAATTCAAGATTATTCCCTGCATAGACAGTAATACCTCCCTGAAAATGGACCATACTTAATACCGTTATGAAGGAAAAAACCTCAAAGAAATCAAGGAAAGCAAGGATTAATGCCATTGGAAATAGCCTATTAAGGGCGGGGGGGGAAGTAGATTAAAGAGCAAAGTGGTTCTTAAAAAAGTAGAACAGGGAGAGGGAAAGAAGGTGGAGTTAGAGAAACTGGAGTTGCTAAAGCCACTATATAGGTGAGTGAGGAATCCATCAAGACTTATAAGCGTGAGGCCATTGTACTGGAAAGGCCTATATTTTTAAAGAGATCAAACCAAAGCTCAGTGTTCATTTTCTACAGTTTCCCTGTACAGTAAATATTAGTTTAGTCAGGTATTTTCACAAACACTTTTCATGGACCAGGAAACACGTCTTTATTTTCGTGCCTGCCTGTGAAGCAGAGCCTGTGCGTTCCTGCACAGATAACGCCTTGTAGGGTTAGCACCATTTTGACTTCCATACTCAGAGTCAAACAGCACTCCTGCAGCTGTCACATACACCTCAGCAAATCAGTGCTCTTGTTGTTAAAATGTTGTGTCTTACCCTCTCTCTAAATCGCCTAATCACAGGAAGAGTTATTAGCTTATTATAATAACTATTAGTTTTTAGTTATTAGGAAGCAACTTGATAGGTGTCTCAAGACGGGCTTTTGCACACTTTTAAGATGTGGTACATGAAGGTGATTGAAAGAGACTATGTCAATATTTTTTTAGCCACCAAGAAATAACAATTTTTTATTTGCATACATCTACTGTTTGGCACTAGTTGAGCAAAAACACTCTTATAGCAGGTCTTCCATTGTAAAACAGGCAGCAAACTGTAGGCATGGATATATACAAATATATGTTCCATTTAGGTTAATAAGAAGCACGTAAAGCCCAACTGAAAATTTACAGTCAGTACAAACCATACCCGAGAAAACAAAATGCTGAGGAAACGCTAACTTAAGCTTATGACAAACTACATTCAGGGCAAGTTCAGTAGCAGTTGGCTAATGCAGCTCCTCCTTACGGTACTGTGTAACCTAAACTAAGATACAAGAATCATAGATAAGGAGAGAAATAAGGCAAGAAAGTGGACAAATATTCAAGTAATACTTCTGGAAGGTGTTGGTTTTGAGGACCATGAGAAAAACAGATAAGAATGCAGAAAGTACTGGAAATACGAAAAACTCTGTACATTAGGAAGAGAAACAGGAGGGTGCCAAGCACCAAAGCAGAGAACATAAGAATGGGACGGTGAGGGAATGCTTTGGTTTTAATCCAAAGTTAAAGACCTACAAAAATGGTCTGCATCTCAGGTGCCTCCTTGCACTGGAGGAGGTAGAGGTGGGCACAGAGCACGGTAAATGTCACCCCTGAGACCTCAAACTGAAAGTGACTTGTTTCTGCTTTCCTGTCCCCAGAAATTTTTCCTTCTCCTGTTCCACAGCTTTGCTTTCCACCATGTTATCCTCCTTAATACTCCAGAACCAAAGCAAAACTTTGGAGCAAAGTGAGGTAAAATGTAAAGGCGTTGCCTGCATTGCCTGTTCAGTAAACTGATCACTAGATCTACTATCCCAACCTGTTGCTTCCTTTGATAGGAGCTGTGAGCCCTCACTGGAATTAACCCCCTGTAATATTGTAAGTTATGCAATAGCACTCCAAAAAACAGATGGAACATATAATATTCATAAAAGATATTACAGGCTTTCCCACATCCCTCACAGAGGGAATCAAAGAAAGAGTTGAAGGAGGAGGAGACTAAACAGCATGGGTAAACAACACATCCTTAGATCACGGAAACGGCAGGGAGGATATAAAAAGGTAGCAGATGGATGTTTATTCTATCCTCTAACAGCAGCGTGCAGGCAGACTAAGGCTGCACTATTTCTTTGCATTCTGGCCAAGGATTCGCACCTCTCTGCACAGCAGAGGATGGCAGCAGCATGGGTGTAGGCAGTAGAACTTGCTGCTTCTCAAAAATCAGGGTTAGCCTTTGCATTAATTAAGGCATCAGGCTCCACTATCATCCTCCATCCTTATTACTATCCTTGGATTTTATGCTATATTTAAAATCATGCCATTTCAGAATCCTGTATGAATAAATATGAATGTCAAGACCTGTGTGCATCTCTTATGCACACAAGACTACAGTACATCACGTACTCACAGAATCTTATTAAATTTCTCTGAGACACATAATCCTGTGAACCTCATTCTGTAAACACAGGCAGCAGCTGTACTTCATTTCTCTCCTCTATCCTTCACAATCTCCCCTCAACTATCTCCTCCCTCTTAGTCACTAACCAAGAACTGAGCAGAAACTAAGCACCCACATAAGTATGTAGATAGGGTACCTGAAGACATGTCTTAGGAAAAGAAGAGCTTGATCAGAGAGGAAAAATAGTGCATCAAACTCTTGCCAGCTCCTTAAACATATCTGAGTATTAAAAATGAATGCAGAAGACTAAAAGCAGCATGAGAGGCCCTATTTTGGTTCCCCCTGGTAAGTTTTCCAATGGCCGGTCATGCCTCGATCATTTACATAGGTCTTTACATTGCATAGGGAAGACTGGTACCATAAATGCGGTTCACGGAAGAGAGGCTGCAGCAGCCCAGCTCAGAGCCCCCAGCAGAGGTGCACACTCCTGAGAGAGCAGGTCTTGAGCCTTTGGTGGTGAGTGAGAAAACCTTCAAAGTCAGAGCATCCTGCCCTGGTTGATAGATATTGAGTAAACAGAGCAAAAATATCAGCAGGCTAAGCTCAATTTTTTATCAGCTCCAACCTGATGCATGACAGGGTTTTAGGCCAAGTTTGCCTAGGCATTCAGGAACATGTTTAAACTGAGATGCAGGCAGTCCTGTTATAACAAGTGACGCTATCAGTCTTGAAGTAAAGTACTTGCTTCAGTATCACAGAGAATAGGGAAAGTAACCTCAAACTACCTCACCGTGGGAGCCACGCTTGAATTAGCCACATGAATGAGAGCGTTCCCTTGCAGTTATTTGCAGAATGCGAACTTTGCTCTTTTGAGGGAGGTGATGATAACTGTGATTAAAACAGCTCAGAACCAGATCCTGAAATTTTGCAGCTCAGGCTGATCATTCTAATTGTTATTGATTAATAATGAATATGGTGCATTTGTACCCGAGAGAAGGCAGAAAAAAGGCCTGCATTTTTTCTGCAGGGGTGTGTGGTCTGCTGCCCCACAGTATGCAACTCCTCCGGCACATGGTTACAGGGTAAGGAAAATCAAAAGACGTTCTTTTTATTAGTTAGCAGTAATGACCTTTTATTTTTGATTATTTGTGCATTAACAGCGTGGAATGGAGATGTGCTATGTAAGGAAGTTATTATTTGCTAATTTGCAGCTTTTAAAATACACAGCACACTATCTATTATGTATCATGCATTACAATTACAACAACAGTTTAATTAATCACCAGCACCCTGTTTTGTATCAGTCTGCTGCTGAATTCTGGGTAATGGTGTTGTTTACCATTTAGCAAGTAGCAACATTTCACTCTGTTTCACTACATTAAACTGCTCAAATAAAGCAAACGGATATTGGAAAGAGTTGGCCATCTGCTTTTATTTTCTTTTACTTTTGTTAAGGAAAGGGAAAAAAAATAAACCCCACCACAGCCTCTGAAAGGAGAAAGAGCACAGCCATGAAACTGATAGTGACAAAAAACACCCTTTTTTATCAGGTCAAAATCTCATCTAAATGCAGTTCTGATGAATGGTAAAAAGCTTGCTTTGTGGATTTGGAGTGGGTCTCAAGACCAGCAATGAAGTCTAATGATTATTTAATGGTGCCGCACTTGAAGCAGGATTATGTGAGACTCTCTCCCCCGTTAAGAGTTTGATGAATAGGTTTTGTGACAGCCATTTAGGAATAAACAAGAATTCATCAGTCTGCATAAGAAGAAGCCAGTTTATAGATTAAGTTTCTTGAGGTAATTCATGAGGTCAGTCCCATTTAGATGTAGACTATTAGGGCTCAGCTTTTGAGAGTGGCCATACAAGGGAGTTACTCCAAATGGACCCCGCTAATACAAAGCCCCCTTTCAGAGGGAAGCCTGAAATTTTTATGACCCTGCTGCTAGGAAGCACATCAACTTGTCACTGTGAAGATCTGCTGGGGCAAGACCTCATCACTCTATTAAAGAGCTCTGTGACCCTATTGATTTGAAGTATTTAAAGCAGGGGTGAAGTTCAAAGCAATTTCTTTTCTATACTATTACTCAGCCTCTCTGTGTCTTGGCTCTAAAACATCTGCTGTCAGTTCCTCTCTGGTGTCTGACTCTGGAATCTGTCACTGGAGAACAGAGTAGTTTTATTTAGAATAAATTGGATTCCTTTTCAGTTTTCAACATTTCGTATTGTGATCAATGGTTTACACTCCTTCATGTGCCAGGAGACTTAACTGCCACTGTATCCTTTCATGTCTCTTTAGCGCAGGACTCAGCCGGAGCTTGCTCCTGAGGCTCTGTAATCGAATCTTTCCATTCTAACAGGTAAGCAGCCACCAGTTTTTCTAATTGGCCAATCAATAAAAATAATAAACTTTCACTTTCAGAAAAGGAAAAAACAAAAGGAGAGGGAAAAAAAAAACCCAGAATGTCACTCTGGAAACAAAACCCTAACAGGATCTTTTATGCTTATTTGCTCAGAGAGAAAAAAAAGACACTGAGTAAACAACTCCATTATTTTTAAATGTCAGCAAGTAAACCTGGTAGCTGGTTCTCGGAGGTGCTTGTTCAGAACAATGCAGGCTCCTCTACTTCTCTGCAGAAGCTGCAGGCACCAGAGCACCTTCTCAGTGCTTAATAATACATCAGATCTGGTGTAGTTATTACAGATGTGGTTTCTGACACCAGGGTAGTTATTAAACAGAGCACAAGATTAATATTCAGTTTGATGATGTCAGACAAAACAATTGAGATAAAAGAATGAGCAATGGGATGGAAATGGTAATGAAATGGTTACAAAAATATTTAAGATAATGATGCATAGCAACAGAAAGAAATTAGGTGGGGGTTTTGTGTGGAAGATAATTATGTACAGGATTACATAGAGCAAACCTATCTGTTATCTTCATCAGGGGAACTAACTTCTGATGTTGTGAAAAATGCACCTTCTTTCCGGGGCTGCTTTGTCAAACCGCTATCATGTTCTTACCTACCTGTACTGTTTAGACACATTTTATCACATATTCTAGCAAATTGCCTAATATAACTGAGATAAAAGGGATATATTTTAGCAGACAGAAATGTGTCCATTGTTTTCAGCTGATTTGCACTGATTTACATTTCCTGCGAATCTGTCCCATAATATATGTTGTCATCATTTTATTAATGCTGTTGTTTTACACAAAGCTCCTTTCAAAATTGAATGTGTTTCTGGGGGGAATGAATTATGCAAGATGGCAACTGCACGGTTATATAAAGCAGTATCTTTAGGAATCTAGAAGTCTGAAGACAGATGTACCTATTGCTTGTCAATCAAAATACATGTCCTTTGCAGCTTTGTATTTTCTTTAGTCAGCCAGGAAATCATGTTACTGCTGACTGAGGTCAACAGTAAATGCACCAGCAGAATCCCTGCCTGAGAATTTTCAATAAAGAAGGCACCAAAGATGAGGAAGGAAGATAATAGTTTGTATTCTGCTCCTCTGAGGGAATGGGCGATAAACAAAATTCTAAGCCATTTCTTCTATCTTTCATTTTTAAAAAAATGGAGCTGGTAGAAGTCACTGGCAACAGAACACCATTACAAGCTGATATCATCTTGAGTTCATGCTGCTGAATATGTTGGCATTTACGGCACATTCTCCCAGGGCACATTTCAAAATGAAACTGAAACTTGATGGACCAACTGTACTCCATTAAAAAAAATTATAAAAAGGCTCTTTTTTTCCCCGCAGCCTAAAGAAATGGAGAGTTTCAAAACACTGTTTTCTGCCGTATAAATCTACATGTTGAAGGTCAGTCCAAAGGCAACAAATCAAAGCATTTTTTTCTCATCTTTTATTTCAGATTATGAATGATGCAAGAATTTATAGAGCGTGCAAATTTATTACCGTGTTAATAGGCCCCCCTGTTTATATCCGGCAACATATGTTATATCCAGAATCACTAGGAAGCAGCAGCATTTTTAGGGATGGAGGGGGAGGCAATTAAAGAATTAGACCTAATTACCGTGAAAAATCTCTGGAAGAAACATACAGAAACCTTTTGCAGATGAAACACAAAAAGAACGCAGGGAAATATTCTTTAACATGACCGCTGCTGTAAACTGTGTTTCTAATCCACGCATTCATAACCAAAAGGCAAACACAATCTCAATTCAATAGCTCTTCTCATGTAATTAAATGAAAAGAAACAGAGAAAGAATTTGTGCCTGCGTAGAATTTTTCTCTCTCTTAGGATCTTCATGGGCATCTCGTTTCTAACAGCTGAGCACGTACTGAACCACATACTCACTAAACGGCAACCGGCGTCTTGTTTAACATAGGTTTCAGCCCCGGCATGGTGGCAGAACCACTTTGCAGGCATTGGTAAGGGGACAAGAGAAGAAAAGTAGAAATGGTTGCAGCAGAGTTATTCACCCAGGGAGTTATTCAAACACACTCCCAAGGCTGCATGACAGCAGTGCGATGGAAAATGTAGAAAACATCTCATTTATAGTGCTTCTTGCAGGCATGTAAAACTGGACTTGCAAAAGGTTTACCTTTTAGCAAGCAACCAAGCAAGCAAGTAAAATCCGGGCAATTACAAATGAAAACCAAGGTGTTTTGGGAAAAATTAGACACATGTCCCACCCCTTCGTGCTTCCATTCTTCTGTATGGGCCAGGCTCATACTCTCCTGAAGAGGGGGAGAGATGTTAGGTGCTATGAGAAGTGCAGAGTCAGAGTATAAGCAACAGGCCATGCTTTGCTAAAAGTATTCAGTAATTCAGTAACTCTTTAAACACAGAAATTACTGTCTGAATTTAGCTTTGGTAAAGCTATATATGACAGCAGGGTCTACCAGGGAAGAATTTGTCAATGGGTGGTTAGGTCTATGGGTCTCCACAGGCAGATCCTGAACCCACCTCAATGGGCAGGTAGATAACAGGTGCGTCAGCCTCACTTCGGCAAGGACTGTTCATGTGAGAGCAAGTTCATGGGCCCAGGCTCTTAAGTTGTTTTATATCCTGAATATTGATCTCCTTTATCTGTGCGTTGCCATATCCATCTTTGTCTTTAATCATTCTTCCTCTACAGGTGGGTTATCATTTTTCCAGTGCCTGCGTATTATGAGCTTGCCACCAACAGGGATAATGTCTCCCCATTCTACCTTGTTTAGTGTGAATCCTTCCCATACTGAAGTATTATTAATAATGTTGTCATCACTTAAATAAATAATAATCAGCAACAATTATTTCTATTTTCACAAAACCACTAAAATAATAAAAAGCAAGGCTGATATTAATTATTAATAAATATGAAGGGGACATGTGTTTTACTGAGATCGGATTTCTATTTTTCATCTGTATTACAGTGTCATCTAGAGGTGCTAGGTAAGATGAGGGTATCTCTGGTTTAGGTGCTGCAGAAACTCCAGCTTAGATGACCCAGTGATACAAAGAAGAAGCAGGTATGAAGGGGATGGGCAGAGCCAGGGCTAGAAACCAGACCGTCTGCCTCTGTTCATCTCCCTGCAGTCACACAGAAGTATGGCTTGTCAAGACAAGGGCTCGTACAGACTTACCCCAACCTGTCTTTCCTCCTATCTGTCTGTGTCAGCCCAGCGGGGGGACAGAGGATGCAAACCTGGCCCCAGCCCAGCCGGGGCAGTGAGCAGCCACACCGCTGACAGCCCTTTGGCACCTCTCCCTCCTCCCACGTTCCCAGCGTGGCCTTGTCTTGTCCCCATTTTGAAGATGTGTCTTTTCCCTCCCCTGTTCCTCTGCAGCCCAGGAACTGAGATATGCGGTGGAGGAGCCACACCTTCCCTTAGCATAAACCGAGTCATTTTCTACCTGGTTTCTTACAGACATGACGTTTTTGCAATTGCAGCATGTGTCTATTTGTACATGTCTGTGCATGTGTTTTCCTCCTTTTCTTTGCTAGCAATTTCTATACCTATTTGCCACATTCAACTGCATTTGGCAGAGAGGCTGAGGTTTGAAGACATTACATTTCTAGAAGGCTGTTGAAGGAGAAACATCACCCTAACTTTACTCAAAAGGCAGGAGGAAGCTGAGATGTGCCTTCAGCTCAGGGCCTACTAAGACACATGGGCCTTTCCCAGCCCAACATGTCAGGGATGAACAAATGAGATGGAGGAGGGGAATGCAGGTCCCTGGAGTGGTGGAGGATTTAGGGGGTGCAAATGTCCAGGCAATCACCTCCTTCAGTCCTGCTACTCAGAGTGATTTGTTTTATGGGGGACCTGAATGATTGCTGTGTGTTTTGTCCAAATGCAGCTGGATACCTTACAAGTCACTGCTTGTAAAAGGGCACAAAAGAAAATAGAGAGGGAATACAGCCTCAATACTCCTGAAGGACAGCTCCTGCACTGGGCCACCCAGTGAAGGAGCAGAAGATGATACAGAACCAATGTCTTCAGACTGCTCCTCAGAAGCAGGGAGCAGAGCCTGGAAAGAATGAGTGACTTCACCCTTCAGTGACATCCAGCCTGAGTGTGGTGAAACGGGCAGAGCCCAGGCTCTGCTGTCTTAATCAGAGAGGGAAGAGGTCTGGTGCACAGCCAGTTCCCCTGACGTAGGGCAAGGGTTCTACAAGGTGTCCCTGTGTAGCCTAAGCCTGTGGGGCTCATCTAGCAACCTGTGCTGTGATTGCTGATGAATCCAGGAACATATATTTTTCTTTGGTGCTGGAGACAGTTGACTGATATGGAAAATGCACAAACACCTGCTTAGAAACCTGGCCTCCTTCTTCCACAGGGGTGGAGGAATGTCACTATTTCAGATTTGCCCCACCTGTGGTTCCCGTTGTTTGAATGCAATAGGTGTGTGTGTAGACGGAGCAGAGCAAGCTGCTGTAGCAGTTGATCTGGTGCATTGATCTCCCAGCAGAAATGAGCCAACATGCCACCAGCATGTACTGAGTTGGGCTCTGTGCTCTGTGATCAATAGTAGGTTAATTGGCCAAAAAGGTCTGTGTTGTCTGGGCTGGATTTGTGCCACAAAAGTCACAGGCCAGACTGTACTGCCAGGATTAGCAGGTGGTTTGCATTTCAGAACTGTTATTTCCAAATACAAAGGGAAGGTGGCACAATCCTTCCCCAGTCTTGGAGAGGTGCAGGAATGTTTGCACCATACACATTATCTTACAGAAAAAGGGGCTGGAAATCCACTGGTATGGCAGTACAGATTAAAACGTTGTCACATTGACTGCTCAGCCTTTCCAGATGCAGTCTGAGGGCATTTCTGTGGGCAACAGATGGGGGAGTCAGAGCCAGTCTGAGGAGAGCGGCAGAGAGACATCCTTGAGATAATTTGGAATAGCATTTGCAGACAAGGCAAATGAATGTCCCACAGCTGGACAAGCTGTTAAAAGTCCTAACAATGTACCTCACATTTTTCCTCTCCACAGGACTTTCATAAGATGGGAAAATTGAAGGGAAAAGAAAGACTCCTCTATTCCATGCAGTAATAGTAATACATTGGACAGTGATTATATAATGTGATAAATTCTGTTCTGGAGAAATGAAATTCCATACTATGGGTTATTCAGCAAAATTTCCACAAATACAATCCTAATATAAACCTTAAAACTGTACATTTATTGGCATGATAGCATATAGTGCCTCACCTTTCCCGAAGTATTATGCTTAGTACTATTTGTTTACACCAAGCATTGTCACTACATATGGCTCTACTTCACATACTTAGTAGATAATAAACACAGACTAAATCACAGATAATAATTACAGATTTGTGTGGACAAACTTGTTATTTCTGGAAAACTAGAAAGTGGTTGTCATGGTTTAACCCCAGCCAGCAACCAAGCCCCACACAGAAGGCCGCTCACTCCCCACTGGTGGGATGGGGATGAGAATCGGAAGGGTAAAAGTGAGGAGACTCATGGGTTGAGATAAAGACATTTTAATAGGTAAAGCAAAAGCCTGCCACACAAACAAAGCAAAATCAGGAATTAATTCACTCCTTCCCATGGGCAGGCAAGTGCTCAGCCATCTCCAGGAAAGCAGGGCTCCATCACATGTAACGGTTACTTGGGAAGACAAATGCCATCACTCCAAACGTCGCCCCCTTCCTTCTTCTTCCCCAAGTTTTATATGCTGAACATGACATCATATGGTGTGGGGTATCCCTTTGGTCAGTTGGGGTCAGCTGTCCCAGCTGTGTCCCCTCCCAGCATCTTGTGCACCCAGCCTACTCATTAGTGGGTGGTGTGAGGAGCAGAAAAGGCCTTGACTCTGAGTAAGTGCTGCTCAGCAACAACTAAAACATCCCTGTATTATCTGTTTGCAGCACAAATCTAAAACATAGCCACATACCAGCTACTGTGAAGAAAAATAACTCTATCCCAGCCAAAACCATCACAGTGACCTAAATAACTTCCATTTGATGGAATTCTGTTTGTTGTGCAAGAAGAGGAAAACTGCCTCCTAAGCAGTTATATCCATAACCAGGCACTATTCTAACCTGAGAAAGTTGTGGTTAACATTTGGTTATATAGCTTGAAATTTTCATTTTGGGTGAGGATAAAAGCATCTTAGTATTCAGTGATAGCATTGTGAATATTAATTTGTTGGGTTGAGCCCCATATCTATTTATTTTTACTGATAAATATAAATTAATTTCTTTCCTCCTTCAGCTCTTCTATCACCTCAGCTCCATCCCTTCTCTTGATTTCTGTGCCTAAAGCCACACCAGCGCTTCCTTGTAGCTGCTGCCACTGTTGTCTTCACACAATTGCATCAGTTTCATCTTGAGGAAAATCTTGCAAGATGATGTGACTTTCCTTCCCCTTTCTCCCACTTCTTTTCCTTTCACAATACATGCAAACTTCTTTCTTGCCTACAGTTCTCCTCCAGACCTTCCACTTCCTGGAATAATAGCATCTCTTCACTTACTCTCCATTGCACCTATTACCCATCCCATAATTCATTTTCTTCTGAAAACTTAAACTTTCCATCTGCTTCCTCTTTGGTCTTGCATGTTTATAGGATAATTGTAGGGGAATAGACAGGGATCGGCGACCGGAAGATCACGGGATGTGACGGAAAGATAGACTCCTCCCCATAGGAGTGTCAGGAACAGGAAGCGCAAGAGCTATATAAGCGTGTGACGCAGCTAAATAAACGGACATTTTGTATCCATCATATTGATGTCTGTGCATCACTGTCCCCAGGGTGGGTAGAGCCCTGTGTCCCGGAGATATGCGGCCCAAGATAAGTTCTCCCATAGAAGCGTACAGCAACAGATAATAAACTCTCTTTTACCAAAAAAAAAACCAAAAACCCAACAATAAAAAAAACACACCAACCAAAACACCATTTGCCTCCTTCACCACCACTCCATCTATCCACCTCTAAACTTGTTTGATGAACAGTGTGCTACTTCTGCCCAGAGAGCCTCTCCTCCATTTCCAAAGTCATCTCTCCTCACTGGCTTATACCATTTGCTCTTGGTGAACAATTCCCAGTGAAAATCTTGAACAACCTTTTCCAAAACACTCTCATCCTCTTTGTCAGCCACCTTTGTGAATAAAGCCTTTTCCAGGATAATGTGACCACACTCAGAAATTACAAGAAACCATGCGTCTTTCGTTAGCACAGCAGGACCTGAGATGATAAGACCTGCCAGCAGAGATAGTGAAGATTTGCCCATTGCTGGCCTTAAAGGTCTTGAAATGTTTTCTTTAACTTCCTCAGCTCTGTTCATACAACGTATTCTTTAGAAGCTCTCTGTTACTTTCCTTCCAGGATTCAGAGCAGCAGAGGCAGGTGATGAGTCACATTCAGACCACCTTTCCTCTATTTTTCTCTAAACTCACTTCTGTTTCTCTGCCTTTCCATTCAGAGCTCCTACCATCTGTGCAAATTATAGTCCTAAACTGTTTCTATGATGCATCCTTGTGAGGAGTCACGATCAAAGAAGATAAAACATAGGTTTGCATTTCCCCCAGCCCAAGTCCTCCTCACAGCCTTCTTTCTCTATCCTATCAGTCATTCACATGCGTAACCCAGTTATGATAAACATCATAGCTTAGCTTTCCTCTAGACACCAACATCTGGGCTATGCTTAAGGCCTACAGGGTCTTCCTGCAGAACATCCTTCGGACAGAGCTACAGAAATCCCAACAAATTTCTGAAACTGTTGCCTAGACCATTATAAAGCTTTGGAGTTTTCACTGATCTTGAGGAATGCAATATTATAGCAACCCAAAATACTGCTGAAAGATTATCTTCTCATCAACATCACCTCTCTCTCTGCATCTCCTCTTCTGGTCAGCAGTAATGCCAGCCTGCACTGTACATTTACTAGACTATCAAACAGGATCCTCCAAACCTTTTATGATGTCAGAGTTGGGGTTTTTTGCAGGGCAGGGTGAAGGGTGAGGGATATCTCTCTAGTAAGCGCTAGATATGTACATTGTTCTCCTTCAGGTTCTTGTCTTGTAATGCTTCTACCAAAAAAGTCCTCACCATAGGAAGGTGCTGGGGCTAAACTCACAAGTTAATGGCCTTCATTGCCACTTGAAGAACTTAAATGGAAAATATGGGTCCTTACAAATTTTTCCTTAACTCCAAAAGATCCAGAATTTCCCCACATTTTGAGTTCCCTCCATAACGCAATTCCCCAGGTGCCTGGGGAAATTGCCACCACTGGGTATACACAGACAAAGTATTATCACCGCAGAGCTGAACAAAGCAGAGTGTGCCTCATGCCAGAGTCCAGTGGGATGTTGCTGCCTGTCAGACCTGCAAAGCCTGAAGTGCTGTGACCATCACAAAGGCAAACCAAAAAGAGGAACTGGTGGTAGTTTACTTTTCTTTGAACCAAAATGCAGAGTCAATGAACTTGGGATACAGAAGATCTAGGGTCAAAGCTGCACTTCACCTAAGATAATCTAAGTAAACTACCTTTTTTCCTGTAAGAATGTTAACTTTGTTCATCTAGTGCCTAATGAATATTTAGTAGGGTCAAGCAGGTTGTAGGGTCAAACAGTTTTAACAGAAAAAGCTAAGGAAGTGCCACTGTGGGATACCATATGGCTTAACAATTTGAGAGGCGTCTGATGCTTTAAGCCTGGAAAAGGAGTATGAATATAGATGCCTAACAATTCCAGTGAGGCTGGATGTAGCTGGTGATTTCCAAGTTAAGTTGTTCACCACGTCAGCAAACATAAAGTTCGTCTCTGAAACCGTATATTTCATTGTTATAGTGGTTTTAATAAAAAATTAAATTAAATTAAAGATTAGAACAGAAAGGTCAATGGAGTATATGCAGAGGTATATAAAGAAGAAATATTCAATCCCACATTACTGTTGTAAGGCTAATCATAATGTGAAAGACTGAGGTGAAAACCTCCAAAACAAGTAAGACACTAATCCTATAGGTACTGTTACTGTTATTGGCGTCTTTGCTCCTCTCTCTGAGCTTCTCATTCCCAAAGCACCTTCTGCTCTCATAGGTGCTGCCTGCAGCCAAAAATGCTCTCTGGTGGGCCCACAGCTAGTCATGTAATTTCATTATTGGAGTAGATTGATTTCATTGTGTCTCATTTCTGTTTCCATACTGTCTATAAATGACCAATGAGACTCTGGA
Organism: Phalacrocorax aristotelis; assembly: GCF_949628215.1. NCBI lineage: Eukaryota > Metazoa > Chordata > Aves > Suliformes > Phalacrocoracidae > Phalacrocorax > Phalacrocorax aristotelis. Next base: position 141,542,738 of record NC_134277.1, read on the forward strand.
AGGTTCTTGCTAGCTGCAGGGATTTGTGGGACAGTAATTTCAGATTAATGTTTGGCTTAGAGCTGATTTTCATATAGTCAAGAACAAGATTTTCATTCTGGTGTCTGGTCTGTTCTAGTTGAAGAGGGAGACACAGGGAAGGTTTCTGTTGCGTGATTGGATGAGCTTAATCTTTGAGTAGGCTTTTAGGACAAACTCTTGCCACAGATGATCTGGAAGTTCTTGTGTATGCTATGGTCTTCACTTAAAGTGTGTGTCTTTTTTAGCCAAGAGTTATTTACAGTGAAATCAGAGCCAAGAATATAGGCAGAAAAATAAATACAAAAGATTGCAGTGAAGTTATTCTCACAAGTTTCAAAAAATTACTGTATTTTTTGCTCTCCACTCTTGAAGGATGGTTTAATCAGGTTTCTGATATTCCCACTAGTGTTAACCTGCTATAGATACAGCAGAAGCATCAAAAGAAGTGGCAGAGATGCACGCAAAAGAAGCACTGGTGACAGCAACAGATGAGCTTTAATGTTTAACATGGACCTTAATTTTAAAGAGCCTTTTACATAGCGAGAAAATGCATCTTATAGAGGCAGTGTTCTTATGTAAACCTTTGCGACATTTATCCAACATCCATTCTATAAGGGAGCTAATAATAACAGAGGGTTAAATATTGGAATTGCATATATTTGTGTACCTTACCTAATGCTAATACTATATTTAATCAGTGATAAAATGTATTTTTAAACTTAATTTACTATGATTCTTTTAACTTCTCTCTCTGCATGCTGATTCTGTCTGAGCATCTCTGTTTCTACCGTTGCACTTCAATCTGGATCAGGCATGTTCTTTTGAAGCAAGTTGCCTTCATTTACCGCACTTGTTTTGCATTGCAGCACTATCTTGGTTGATGTGAACTGGCTTATTTATACATTAAACTGAGCTGTGTGAGCATCACCAGTTTCCCTCCACAAGCCGTCTCCCTTTCAGCCACATTCATTAGCAAGTGGGGAGAGCCCAAGAGAGACTCAGAAGCCCCCTGGGGTGCAAGATCCTAAATTACTGCAGAAACACCTGAGTGAAAAGATGAAATGAGATGAAACACGCAGGTGATATCATACTCAGACTTATTTGCTGCACAAAAAATGTGTACTGTTTAAATTAATAGATCAAATAGCCTTGAGTATTGTCGTTGAGGTCCCGTGATGTGCCTGAAGAGGACCACTAGTGCAGAATAGCAGTGGGAGGACACAGATGTGCCTGAACCGCCCGCTGCTGACGACGCACAGGTTAACTCCCCTTAGGCAGGCTGCAGAAAACAGGCTCGGCCATTTGCAGAGTTTGGCCAATCCTTCCAAAATATTTTACAGGTATGCGTTGATGTTTCTCACTAGTTGTTTTTTATGTTCAGCTCTCTGTCCTGGGAAGTCTGAGTTTATTAGACATGCATTATAATTGACACATTGTTGCAGTAGGGGTGAATAGATGCATTAGACAGATGATCTTAATTGGCTTTCATCCAAAAGAATTAAAATAAAAAGACAGCTGAATTTCATTCACATTTTCAATTAGTAAAACTTCCTTTCATTATTATAATGCCTGCTGAAACAGCAGCCACATCAGGGTGACAAATCCCGTTATCATGCTTTCCGCAATTGTCTTCCAAAAAGGCGTCTATTGAAAGCATTGTCTGAGCGTGTGTATAATGCTGACAATCAAGCTCCGCTCAGAAAGCTGGGGGAGGGTGTCTGACTGTGATCTATATAGAAATGCATTTCTTTCCCGTGCTGCTGGTTCTTCGGTGCTGTGTGCTTGTGTTGGGGCAATGTGCTCTGACAGGCTACGCGTACTAACAAGATCAATCACTGAGCATTAGTGGAATTCTCATGCTTTCCACCTATTTTTCTTCCCTTTCTTTATTGAGCATGATCCTCTGCAGGTGTTATTTGTTTGTCAGACTGTTACATAGCAAATGTGGAAATAATTTTTTTTTAGGGAGTAGATAACAGCTGAACTCGTATTGCAGACAATGGTTTCACACTGAAGTACTAATCAAAAAGAAAGTGAAAATAATTCTTTAGGCATTAGAGGAAGAAATAAATGGCTTCTTGGGGGTGGGGAGCAAACAAAGGGACATTAGGGTGTTGGTTTTTTAAATCCTTTTTGAGCAGCTAACCAACCTAATGCACTTGTAATGGCATCCCAGATTCTTAGCTTAGCCAACTCACCTGACTTAACCAGATAAAATGATATTATTTATTTCTTCCATGTGTGACACTGAAGAGAAACATGTGGATAACCAAGATAATCAGTTCATCTGGGACTTCTGTTATCCAGTTTCTTTTCATTGAGTTATATGCCAAGAGCCAAATGTATTGCCTGAGGGTTGTTTTCCTTTTATTTATTTAACTATTTACTTATTGAATTGTTCCAACTTACATAATTTCCTACATCATCTAACTTTTGACAGTCATATTCGCTTATATCATTCTACCTGAAAATATACATACAGACCACAACCATCACATTAGGGAGTGATGTTCAGTTTTCCACATGCAGAAGCTGGGATCCATTAATTTCAAACATCCTAACAAGATATAGTGGGTCGATGCCAGAAAGCCAGTTAACAGACTGAAAACCTGGCACTCTGATGCCACAGGATTTCTGCAAGTGACAGCCCTTGCACTGATGATGGTCATTAACACCCCTGATAAAGTCTACTTTATCTTTACATGCGGATCTCAAAGCTCTAATCTTTTTAAACTCTCCGGTTCATGGATTCCTCAGGATTTTGGATACCACTGCCTCTGCAATTCTGTCTGCATAAAGTCTGCCAGTGAGAATTTCATGGGTAGTACCTGTGGTTTCACTATGCCATACCTGTACTAGTTTCAGTTACAGGATAAGCATGATGGATCTCCCAGTGACGCTTTTTGGACAGCACAGAAAATTATATGCATCAGTTAGGAGCCTTAGTCTTTAGAGGCTTAGGCTTAGAGCCTTTAGAGCCTTATATTCTTCTGTACTAGATATGTATCCCCTGCCCATGCTTCAAAAGCCTCTAGGGACAGGTGAGCTGGCCATTACTCTCCTGGGAGCTGGGTTTTCTCCTCATTGTAAAAGTAACTGCTATAGAGAGCTCAGGCAGAGACACATCACTGGAGGAAGGAAGGCTGTGAGGCAGCAGAGAAAGATGACAAGTCAAGAGACCTTTTTTATAACTACCTGCCTCCTCTGCAGTCTTGCAGTTCCCAGTGTCAACATCCATGTTCCCCTAGTTATTATTATTACATACATTTTCTCAGCAGTAATTCCCAGAACACCTGTAAGACTTTTCAGCATACTTCCCATTCTCCCTTGCAACACCTTCTTTGAAGAGGTGAGCTCCAAGCAAAATGGGAGGAATCCTAATTACCATCCATGGTGAAAAGCCAGAGCAGAAAAAAAGATTGGTAGGAAGAGTGGCACCTTGCAGGGGTGGCAAGAACCAGACTTAGTTCAACCTCCCACAAAAAAGCAGCTCCATTTCTGTCAGTCCCCCTCGGACATGCTGTCCTTGCACACCAGGTCAACACCCCCCTCACTGACTCCCACATCTGTCAAAGATAAGGCACCTTGCAGCAGGCTCCTGCTATCTCAAGTTACGCGGAGGAGTATTTCCCCAGGAAGACTCCTTCCAATGACATTTCTGATCAGCAAGTTTGCTGTCACCTAATTTACACAGCTCTACCGGGACGTGTCATTCATTTTCATAAAGTATTGTGAGTTCTTCAGTTGGAAGATGCTAAGTAAATGCAGTTATTGCCTGGAGAAATGAATTCCACATTGTTTTCAAATTAATGCAGTTGGTACTTTTTATTTCCTCTGATTTTCTGTTCTTTGTCTCACGTGCCTATAAAATCCCAACACAACTGGGCCCTACCAGGCTGGGAGAGTTCTTCACTCCCGGCCTTACCAGTTTTGTTTTCCACTTTTTCATTTGGCTGGCCGTCTCCGAAGGATTAATTAAGCATTAATTTAATATCTGTCAGCACTTCCGTTAAGTAAAACCAAGACAATTTTGCTCTTGGTCAGGTTTCTGGTAAGGAAGAAAATGTGTTTATTTTTTAATGACGCACTGGAGCTCCTGAAGTTGCTGTAAAGCATTCTTTATAAAGTGTGAAATGTAAAAACAAAAGAATAAACCAGAGCCTAAAACTAAAACCACTAAGGAATAATGATGAAAAGGAAAGAACGCAAACCATTTCTCATCCTTCCTACTAGAGATGCATTTTATAGCTAATGCATTTAATGAGTCAACATTGACTTATATTGCCTGAAAGCTCACTGAATTATTGAGTATCTGTGGTATGGATTATATGGAAAAAATAGTTTGAAATGGCTTTTTCCTCTGTGCAAATTTAATTTTATTTATATTCAGCTACAGTTATTTTCTGAGGTTGTTATTAGACGAGTTCATCTTTCCTGTATATTTTAAAGAGCTAATGTGGTTTAGTAAAAAATAGACTTTTTACAGAAGCTTTAGAAGCTCTGGGGTTTGAAAAGCACCTGAGGAAAGCTTAACTGAAAAAAGGACAAAAGAATAAATCAACAACAGCATTTCTCTAAGACATATGTCTACTAATTTACCCTGAATAAAGCGTCTGCCATATACTGGGCTTTTTTTCAGATGGATAAATATTGACTTGGTTTGATTTTTTTTATGTCCTCTAAATAAATAATAACAATCTGAATATTTAATTTTTTCCCTTGGGTAATGGAGGGCACACTGCTGGTGAACAAAGATGAAGAGGGAGCTGCTCCAGGCGCAGGTACAGCGCATCTTTCACTGCGGACCTGTTTATTAGATTTTCAACTTCCAGTCTTAGGTGGTAGATTGATTTGGCAGAGATTAGATAGGAGGTAGAAAGGAAAGCTGTCTTGTTAACCATTTCCCATATGATGATTTAACATTGACTTGGCACCGTTCTTCAGTGCCCTGCAAACAGTTTTCCAAAAGGGACGGTGTCTGCAGCTCATATGCAGAGCTTTCTGATAGCTCTGCTTCGCAGACATTTCTCTGAAAACCTGGCCATGAATGACACACCAGCGGGAGCCATATTAGCAATAGCATGCTTGTCAAACACAGCTTTGAGAAATATTATTTATAGGGCTAGCTAGTAAACAAATCCATTTTGTGAAAAATGTTCATGTTTCAGAATGTGATTTTGGTCCACATCAGAATGAAAATGAGAGCTGTCAAACTTTTTTTTTTGTTGTGGAGAGAAATAAAGATCCTGGAGAGTAGCCAATAACTGAATTGTCAGCATGTGCTCCTGGGACACGGAAACACCAGGATTTGGTGAATGTTTCTTCTGAGTCTGCAAAACACTCTTGATTCAGCAAAAACCCCACATTTTCTTATGAAAAAAAAACATGTCATTAACACTTTTGCTACCAGCTTCAGTTATTAGCCACCCAGTAATTGGTTGTCCATCTAGTCCAAACAGCTAACCTCTATACAGCAGACTGCAGTTCTCTACTCTTCCTGCTTGGCTGGTTAAACCTTTCGTCTTTGTGCCTGCTAATCCATCTGGTGCTTCTTAAGTGAACCAGAGTTACTATACAATGAGATTTGCCACCACAACCAAACACATCCATCAACTCCTTTTAACCATGCCATCTTCTAGGGCTGTATGACCCAAGCTGCATGTGCCTTGGGGTGGGCAAAGCACAAAACTCTGGTTCTTGGGTGCAGCCCTCAAAAATCGTAACACATTCATTAACATGGCTCTCATTCTCCAGGAAGACTTGGTTTCACTGGACCACAGCCTAAATAAATGCAATTTGGAGCAGAAAATCTGTATGGATCTGATTACTTTGTCTCCATCTTTCAAACTATGTTCTTGTCCTCTGCAGTCAATTCCTGAAAAGAAATATTCATTTGCTTAGCTTTCATATTCTTAAATCAGTGAAGCTGCTCTCATCCATCAAGCTAGTGTGGTGCACTTTGCAGAATAAAGGCCTTATATTGTAAATTCCTTTCTAAAATGTCTTTCCATTTGGGGGGTGATTACATACTGTAGAGATATTTCCCATTCTGAGAGTATGACACAGTGGAGCCTTAATTCCTCTGGTCATTACCATAGTGCAAATAATGGGGCGGCAGCAGCGAAGACCCAGAGCTGCTGCTGGAGTAATAGCAAATCCATCTGCATAAGAAGTGCTGACAGAAAGGGTACAGTCACAGCTCAAGTGAAATATTAAAAAACCCAAATATTCATTAGAAGGAATTAATTTGCACGGTCTTGCCAGGCCTACTGCACATGCTTATGAGTTGTGTAAATAAATATCACTGTCCCTCTGCTGTAGCTGGCGAGCTTGGTATAATTTAGAGATGAGCCCACAGCTATGGGAAGCACTGGGAAGAGGGGCCCACATGCTCTGCTCCCTGACCCATGCTCTGAGCACTACAGCATGCTGCCATATAAAGCATGAAATGAGACTGTTAGACAGCCTGGCATTGCAATGTATGAAGCAGGATATCCTAGCTCAGGGCACAGTGGCCAGCTAGCAGATATGATAAAACAAATCTCAAGAAACGGAGGAAAATGCATACCAAGTAGGTAGCTGTATCTTATGTGTCATATTTAAAAATACCTCTCTCACGAAGGTGTTAAAAGTTAATCCTTCAACAAAATGCTCCCTTTAAAGGAACTAGGAAGAGCTTGTGCATAAACTTGTGAGGGAAACACCTTGCAGGGCCGCTGTGGAGAGCTAGAAGGAGCAAGCAAGGACTAGGGAGACACAAGGAGCCACCCTTACCCCTTTGCTCTGCTTCACAGCAGAGGAAGGAGCCACGTTGCTTTAAAACATGCTCATAAGGAGCCACATTCACTCCTGCAGCCTTCACAGCCTTATCCCCAGTCAGGACATTAAGACCAATTACCCCAGTGACCAGAGGTCTCTCTCTGCAGTAGCACCACCAGGACAAGAGGCAGAGGCAAGGTCCAGGAGCTCTCGAGAGGCAGAGGCAAGGTGTTTTCATAGGCCCTTTGCTCTTGTAGCTGCTGCTCATGCACCTGCACCCCAGGAGGGCTTTGGCTATTTAATCCACAAATTGCCAACCACACAGGCAGATCAGCACAGGCCTTGGCAGGCATTTGGAGCTCACCTGCCCTCCCCAAGGCCATCCTCGAGTGTTGGCAGCACTTGGTGTTCAGCTTGGTGTTGATGGCATGGGGCAGCTGACAGGAACTCAGCAATGTAACTTAAAGCTTCTTTTAAACCACAGTGTGGTCATTAACCTTGCACATGGGCACCAACAAATACAGTGCTGGAGGGCTCATGTCAGGTGTCCATTTTATTTCCACAAGGCTACTGTGAAGGCACAGGCTGATGCAAAGTCCCAGGCTCACTGAGGCTTTTGGAGAGGTGGTCGGGCTAAAAGCTCAAGTAAGGTCACCATGAGCCGCTGATGGATCAAACCATTTGTGCAGGCCCCCTCAAGGTCTAATGGGACCTTTGATCTGAAGACCTCATTGTGGAAAAGCATCTAAACTGTTTCACAGATAAAAGTCTAGTCTATAAATGGAGAGCCTCTCTCCAAAGGAATACTGTACTTCTGGGGCACTCTTCACCTCTATTTCTGTCTGGTTTAGCTGGTTTTGTTTGCTTTAGGTTGTGGCAGCTTTTAAGAATATCTTAACTCACTCTCCCCATGGATGAACTTTAAATGGAGAGTGGCAACATATACGTGACAAAATAAACATGCCCTACACCAAAACCACATGCTGAAGGAGGCTCTGAGTCATTCCAAAGTTTCCTAAAATTGCACCGTGAACAAAATTTGACGTATAATTTTACACTATATTATATATAATGTTGCTGTTTTAGGAGAAATACAGTTAAAAATACCTTCATACAAATAATCTCCGTTTAAGAATTTATCTACTTTTTTAATTAAGACAACACTGCTTCCCATGTGGCTAGAGGAGTCCTGTTGAATATGATGTTACCCCTCTGGTACCCACTTTTGGTCTGCCAATGCTGTGTTGCCTGCCTTCCTCCTTTGCATTAACCAGCATACACATCTTTGTGGAAGAATAAAGTTTCCCGCTCTGAGCCAGCCATTGCTACTTCTGAACAGCATCATCTGGGAGACAGCCTGACACTGACCCCCCACGCTGAAGCACCAAGGAGAGGCAGAAAGGAATTAGCAATACAAATCTAGCTAGATCACTGAAAGTATCTGAACCCTTTTTTTAAGACTATCCTGGATGCTGCCATAAGGCAGGCAAACATTTCTAAAATGCTTGGTAAACACCACATACTTGATTTTCTGAAGTATTTAACACCACATTTTTGTTTGATCTTTTAAATCATTGTTTCTCCAGTCGCCTCAATGTATTTGTTACTATACATCATTTTTCAAAAAGAATGCACCAAAATAATTGCAGTGTTTTAAAAACAAATGAAGGAATGGCCTTTGCTATAGCAGAAAGTACAGACAGTAATTATGCATACACTACACTGCCCAAAAACTCATTGTGTCTGAGACAGTTAAAGATCCACATTTCAAGCATAAGTGACAACAGGCAGCTCTTTTGACATCCGTATAATAAGGGACTTATAGTATTAGCAAAAAAAATAGTAGCTGTTATTAATAGGAACCATGGTTCACCAACCGGCAGGACTCCTTAGGCCCTGCTACCCTAAGGTGGTTGCAATGCTGCCGCTTCCTGAAGACAGCATGCATGACAAGCTATTAGTCAGAAGTGGGCCCAGTTGATTCTTTATACAAATTGATGTATTAAATGCTGGAAGAATGCTGAATGAAGACAGATTACACTGTGGTTTTTGCCTTGTTTTTGTTGTTATCAGGATTAATTTAGACTATGTTAAATGGTCTGCATTTCCCCTGGTTTCCTTATCACCAGTTGATAACAATTTACTGAAGCATATTTGGTTGAGATGCTCTTTTTTTCTAAAGAGCATGATGATGCTCTTTTATTAGCATAAGCACTCAAACTGTGTCCAATGTCTTAAAGCAATTTATACAAATTATAATCACTTGAGAATTATATTCTGAAATTAATGCTTTAAGAGTTTTGATTAATTCACTAATTTCAAGATTTCTGCTTTAAATACTTCAACAGTGTGCATTAGCAATCTTTGTCATCCATGGTATATAGTGTATGTGACACTCATGAAATCTCAACTCTGAAATGCATCCACAGTTTAATCCAACACCCGGGAGCAGCAATGGCAATGGAAACGACATTCAAAGATGATTCTTAGTCTAGGATCCTGTGAAGGTGCTTTGAAACTTATCAGCCACCAACTCCAGTCCCACTCAAAAAGTAACTAACTCCACCAGAAATTTACTGCAATCAAACATTAACTTTACTGTGCAGAATAGGTCCCATACAAATCCCAAAAATGTCACACCCTTCTGTTTCACTCTCTCCTTTGTCCAGGACTAGTCAGCCAAAAGTTGGTTATTGCTCTTTGGTTTCACTACAGGGTACGGTGAGGACTGACACCAGTATTTAACAGCACTTACCAGGTACCTCCACGCCTCCTGTTTCACCCTCAGCAGCAGCAGGCATCCTTTCAGCTTCAGTTTCCCAAGTTCAGGGAATGTGATGTGAAATGCTGAGTGGTATCACAGGCTGACTGAGATTTTCTGGCATGTTATTTGCAATTATCCCAACAGCCATCAACATTCCTCACATGGGGACAGCTCTGCAGCACAGTGAATGCAGTGGAAAGTCCTGTGAGGATATTTCATTCTTGCTCCAGCTATAGCACATAGCCCTCCTGGGGAAATGGGAAATGTATGGAAGAAACCTCTCAAACCCTAGAGATGATCTTGTTTTTTCATCTATGAGGACACTATGGATGCCAAATGAATACAAGCCACACAACATTCAAGGCTGACATGTTGTTAAAGATGAGTTTTGTGGCCTACAGATTATGCACAAGAGACCTTGGTCAAATATGATGTCTCCTTCCACTTTTCTGCCATGAGTTTTCCAGGTGTGTATCTCAGGGTTTGTCTTTTGCCCATCAGAGCACATACCTGTTTGGTAGTTGGGTGGCAAAGGGCTGAAGGGCAGAGTTAAAACTCTGCCTCTACAACCTGTGATCTCAAGAGATATATTTGAAATAACTCAAAGACCTCCAAAAGCACCCAAGAACGTAGGAAATAAAAACCGTACAGCAGTAGTCATAAAAGACAGCATATGTGGTTTAACTGAATTTGTCTGGAGTCCAATTAAGCAATAAGACACCATAGGGCGTGTCGTATTACTGGGCCATTAATGTAAGTCTCTGGAGCATCATGAGGCAGAAGGCCAAAGAGAAGTGCATTAATGGCCCAGTAATACACGCTTTGTCATGTGCCATTGTTTTCAGGGTATGATAATGTTTGTCTTTTGAAAAGAAAGAACAAGAAAACATACTTGAAAAATTTGGAAACAAAAATCAAGTTTTTGGGTGAGGGCTATGCAGAAAGGAAGAGCTGCACCCTACACGCCATAAATTCAAGGTGGGAGATGTGGGACGGAAGATTTTGTTGGCTGCCTGGAGCTTCTTGTTACACATCAGACATCTCACTGACAAGTGGGTAGGAATCATTTCCTAACCTCTGACTGAGTTCACCTGGCTTTTGGTTGAAAAAATTTCCATTTTAAATTGAAAATCAAAGGCAATTTATAGTGCTGAAATATTTTTCAAATAAAAATACGTGGAAATATGCTAAGAAACATTTTAAAAATTAGGTTTTCTTAAATCACCACATCCAAGTAACATACTAGTAAGTGTTTTCAAATTGCTAGCCAAGAAAATAAAGACATTGACTGTCATTTCTTGTATGGGCTACTAGAAAGATTGTAGATGACTACCGGAAACCTCATGTTAGAGCAATAGCCAAATAATCTGGTTAGTGTGACATCAAAACCCAGGCAAATTAATGGACCATCAAATGAGGGGTTCAATCAATACATATTAAAATGATAATAATAAATAATTATGTCAATCAATATGGTTTCATGGAAAATACATCTTGTCAAATTCATTTAATCATGTTTTTGATGAAATTAGTATATACGTTGATAAAAGTGGCTGCATTGACTTAATGTATTTAGACTGAATGCACTTCAGCTTAGTACCACAAGAATATTCTGATTAAAAATTAGCATCACACAACATCGATATTTCAAATACTAAAAGGATTAAAAACTGACTGTATGGCAGAATTCACAAAAACACTGTTAATGGGCATTTCTATCTGATTTAGGGACCTACAGTGGGATCTCAAAGGTGATGAGTATGATGATGTATTTCAATATAATGAAATAAGGGGAAATAATAGAAAATTTTTTGACAGGTAAATAAATACTGCTGAGGAGAATTAATAAACAAGCTAGTAGAACACTTAAACTGAAATAAACAGAACAACATGTACTTTAATAAAATCAGAAATAGCTAAAACTTCCAGAGAATGCCCTGAATGCCTTCTCTCAGTCTTCCGGGTATGCACAGAAATGTCTAAGCTGAGTGCCAAATGAAAAGAAAAAATAGAGGACTATCTAAGGCCCCAGAGCAGTCTATTCTATTTTGCTTGTACCTAGAGCCTAGGATAAACTTGAACTTGTGCTTCTTTTGCACAAACCGACTTTATATAAAACAACTTTTGTTTTCAGGATTGATGGGGCTGGTTTTGACCCATATCATTAACCTGTTTTAACCCTTTTTTCCAGCACTGGCCTCCCTTTACCCTCTTCAGGATGAAGACAGGCACTGAAACCAACAGAGAAAGTGGGATAAGCAGGTACGGTTGTGCTGAGGGTAGAAGGGTAAAGTGTGACCAAACAAGGTCACCTTGTCCACTGCAAAACCTTTAACTGACACTCCCTGTTTTTTCTGTGAAATCCACGAATGGGTGCCTTGTATGACATATCATCACGTGATGGTGTTTGAGCTAGTGTTAATGAAAAAGCCCTACACCCATCTTAGAGCAATGTTCTGGCTGGGGTAATGAGCTTACATCTAAGTCTGGGAAGGCGACAGCGTTTGAAGTAACATGTTCAGCATGATCTAGAACAGATGAGCTCTCTCAGCTTCAAAACAATTAAATACTAAATCCTCAATATTTCCAGCCTTATGGAAAAAAGATTATTTTGAAGTCAGCCTCCCATGTCTTTCTCTCCTAATCTAATCAACGTTGATACATTTTTGATTAAAGCTTGTCTCTCTATATCACTGATCATAACCTGAAGGCACAGAGGGATCAGTCAAGCTGCATCCCAGAGCCGAGCATCCTGCAACACCAGGACCAGATGAGACCTCGATGCTGACTGTCACACATTTTGGAGTTTGATGCCAGCTGAGATTTGTCAGCTGATTCTACCTCACACAGGACATAATGTGATTTTTCAAAGGCCCTTTTATTTGGTATTGCTCTTGGTTTAAGAGGGGCGCAACAGATAGGTTCTGATTTCTAGAGCAGAAGTTTTTTCTCAGATTACTGACATCTCGCTGCAAGGAAATAAATTAAAAAAAACCACCCACATTTTTATAGTCACATTCAGAGAAACATTCTCACAAGATGTATCCTTCTTTAATTTTGGCTGTCATCATCGGTTCCCTTCTCTGTTCCCAGCAAGCCTTGGTTACTCTGGATCGCCTTCTTCTATTTACTGTCTCTCATTTTCACTGCAAGGTTTCACGCTCTACAAATGAAATCTGGAGAATAGACTATGACTGAAAAGCAAACACCATTAAGGAGAGAGAAATAATAAAAATCATCCTGTACAGATTAGAACTGCCAACATAAAAATACTGAAGTGAGTTTTGGCATAGAAAGTGAAAGGTAACATCTACATGAGAAATGGAAATTACTTTCACTCGTAAAAGCGAGGGGCAGTGAAAAGAAGACAGAAACTAGAGTGTAAGAGAGTGGAGGTCTCTCCCTGCAATGATGTCCTTACTTGCCATCACGTGTGTACACGGTACTCAGCACAGCAGCACCAGCTTTCCACCAGCACTGGTTGAGCTTTCTGCTTCTGGCTTTGGTATCGGTACCTGGAAAAATCCAAGGGCTGTCTTCAGAGACCTCAACATTATTTTGAGAATTTGTCACTGAAATGAGGTTTTGACTTTTCTACTCTCAAGACACAAAGCAGATGGAATAACAGAAGAGAAATATCAATTCTTCATCACGTACTTACGGTATTAAATAGATATGTACATATGTATTTATATAGACACCCATGCACATAAAAACATAGGCAACTTTACTATGAGAATAACTGCCTAAACCTGTTAGCTTACACCCACAGCTACATGTGTGTGTGAGCATGCACACATTATATAACTTTGGTTATGTAGCTGAAATCACTACATGAAAATATTCAATTCAGAACTGTTTCCGTGGGAATATCGGGGCTTGCACATCATTGTGAAGAAACATCTGTCCTGATTTGGGATTTCACCAATGTACTTTAGCTTTAGTTGCTTAATGTTGGTTGAGATTTTACAGTCAAAAGCCCTCAGGCAAATTAAACTAGCCATGTACACCCTCAGGGAAATGAGACTTTAGTTACATGCCTGATACCAATTGATGCCAACTAGAAGAATTTTATGACATTAATGACTGTCTATAATTAAAGAACTGCTAATTGGAGTGAGTCAACCAGTCTATTGGAAATCTCATACTATTTTTTGAACCTGGATTTCTAATGTAATTGTATTTCAAAAACGCCTGAGAATCACTTAGCAAGTGCTTAGTGCATTTTCCAAGGATTAAGCAGAGTGCTAGCCATCCTGTTCATTGATTTTGATGGTCAGTAGAATAGCAGTTCAAATCCCAAGAAGAGTTGAGGAATTTCTCTTTAAAAACTCAGCTAAGCTTTTCACTGAAGTCCATATCCTAAAATCTCCACATGATTATATATTTGCAGGATAAGGAGTACTTGTATAACACACGTTTTCTTCCATTTCCAGTTTTGAAGAGCTTTCTAAATGCAATACTGTTTTAAATATCTCCTTAGGAAATAAGATATCCATTATCTTATAACACAATCCCATTAACGACAAATAAGTGCTATGAACATGTGAGCTGCTTGCATAAATTGCCATGATACACTACCAGCTATGTCCCATGCTCACTGCATCAAAGGCCAGTGCTAAGGACCATTAGCAGCACTGCCAGTTCTTACTGTGAGCTGTGCACTTTTATGCTGTACCGAGAGCTCCCACTTGCTGGAATCAGGTGATTTTTTACACGTTAAAAGCTCTGATTCTAACTAAAAGAATATTTCTATTTCATACAGTGGTAAAAAGGCTGAAAACAGCTCCCAAGAACAACTTCAAAGTCAACAAAAAGCTGAAATAAAATAAGGGAAACCCCATTCCAATTCAGTTCTTGATGTACAAAGTATAGGACTGGCTAGTACAGTTCGCTTACCTAAAGCCACAGACTAATAAAAGTTAGACTCCACTGAAGTTTAGAAAAGGCTAGATCAGCATTCTGAGTACAAAGCCAAGTAAACTCATAGCCGTACTAGTTTACTGCTTGAAAGTGAAAAAGTTTGATGTTGCTTTATTTTTTAACTTTTTAGGTAGGGAAATGTTGCCTGGTATTTTCAGCTTTTTAAATACCTTATTGAAATGTAGGACTATGTATGGCACTGTGTTAATACAAACACCATCGCTAGGTGCCAGCCCACCCTATCACACTGCAGCTAAACATAGACTTTCTTGGGATTTTCCATTCTGTTTGGCTCACTGAACACACCTGAGATAGTCTTACACCAACAGAGAAAATTAACCACGGTGATCCCAAGCTAATACCTGCTCAGGTAAACTCTTGAGACCCTTACATGAATTCAGAGAAAGGTCTGCAACCTCTCAGGCTGAGGTCAGATAAAGAGCAGAGCTTGACAAGGGAACAGCGAGGTGCATTTAAGACTGAAAGCATAATTTTGAGCTGCACTTCAAGCTTTCAGAATAAAGTGTGAAGAAGAATCTCCTCTGCCCATCTCTAATGATAATCAAGATAATGAATTCTGCAATAGCTGCAATTTTAACACTTAGTTAAGGCAATTCTCAAGTAACCTACATGAATTTAACACACAAAAATAATTAAACATGCTATGGAACAGATGCTGCACAAACAACGGCAATCAAGTGATTCACACTTAGCAGACCTTACCTAGCAGTTAGTTTACAGCAGTTCTGAGTGAAAGAAAAAAAGCAGGCATAACATATAAAATTTCAAACACGGCACACCTGACGCACACCATTTAGGAAAATTCAATAATTTTAATCCATTTTCATTTTGTTAGACCCTTTCATTCATGATAGTTTCTACTTTTATATACGTATATATGCAGACATATATACACACACCCCATACCCTTAGCAGTTTCATCAAAATCTGTTCCAGAAAATATTCTTTTGTTTTTCACCTCAGCAGCACACTGGTGGAAAAAAAATCCAAATGCAAAGAACTCAGAGTCAGGTTTTAACATGGCTTAGGTGCACTTGCATGTGGAAAAGGCGCAACCATGTGCCCATCGAAAGCTCTCATGATTATTCATTCAGACTCATCAACTGTAAGCCAAAAGAGCAATCTGGTGATTTTTATATATAATCGTGCAGACTGTTCACAGATCGTGTGGGAAATATGTGTGTGTGTGTGTATATGTATGTACACAAATTGTTCATATGCTTGTGGGTTCTGGACACTGGCTTACTACCAAGGTATGTTATCAAGGTATGTTCATTTTATGTCCTGGCTACCTTCCAGGTACTGCAGTGATAGGCAGTAAATAAGTATTTATAATACTCATTAGCCAAAGTTTGAGATACCTAACCCATTTTCTACCTTGGCTAGGTAAGGACTTAGGTAGCTAGAAAGAAGCCAATGAACTGCCCTAATAATTAGGGGAAACTGTAAATAAAAGAAACAGAAAGCAAGGACAACAAAAGGGAGCTGATTTACATGAAACTTTCAGATTGACTTAATGTGCACAGCTCCCAGGGAAGTTTCAGGGCCAAATTCAGCAGTGACACAAGTGATGGTGTAAGTTAGATATGTGTCAATCACAAAAAGAGTGTCAACCGGGAGAACTGGCAACGTACTTTAGTAGCACTTTCATGGGGTGAGTTGATGATGGATGGTTGTGTGATCTAAACTGTAATTTATGCACTGTGGCAACTGAAGTGGAGGTTGGCAGTGCAGAGAGTAGATGACAAGGGTGAAAAAATAAAACAGGCTTTCACCTTTAGTGACAATATCCCCATCCTTCCAAAAGACACACTGGGGGTATTCCAGCCTGCTTTTACCAGGGCTGAATGTCATTCACAGGTGCCAATTATAAATATTTTGCTGATTTACTAAATTATCTTTGACATTTACTTCCTTTTCCTGGCTGATTTCACCTGAACTGGCTCAATTGCATTTCAAGAGCAGGGAAATTTAAATATGAAATTAAAAAATTTAACTACAACATTATTATTCTCTCCTTTCCCATTTCATTGCCTTCACGACTAACATAGTGTGCAACTACCAGCCCACCACTTCAGGCCCTCTCTTGAGGACATATTAAAAATCACAACACAGACGGCAGCAGCTCTTTTGTTCTGCAAGGCTCTTGCTGTAAGAGGAATGACTCTGACACTGCCTTATGCCAACCTGTTTTAGTTGACACGGAAAGAGATGAGTAAGCCAGATCTGTCAGAGCTGAAGAGACAGAGAGCCACCAGGAATTCTCACTATTAGTGATTCTTTGTAGAGTTGCCAAAATTCTCCGGTAAAGCTAGCTGCTTTTTGGGCAGTATATTGGGTTTGCGTGGCAAGGTTTTGACAGCGGGAGGGATCCAGGGGTGGCTTCTATGAGGAGCTGCTAGAAGCTTCCCCTATGTCCGATAGAGCCAATGCCAGCCAGCTCTGAGAGAGACCCACTTCTGGCCAAGGCCAAGCCCATCAGCGATGGTGGTAGCTCCTTGGGCATAACATATATAAGAAGTGGGGAGGTGAGGGGGGAAACCTGCACAACAGCAGCTGGAGAGAGGAGTGAGACTGAGAGGAACAACCCTGCAGACACCAAGGTCAGTGAAGAAGGAGGGGGAGGAGGTGCTGCAGGCACTGGAGCAGAGATTCCCCTGAAGACTGTTGTGAAGACCATGGTGAGGCAGGCTGTCCCCCTGCAGCCCATGGAGGTTCACAGTGGAGCAGATATCCACCTGCAGCCCGTGGAGGACCTCATGCCGGAGCAGGTGGATGCCCAAAGGAAGCCGTGACCCTGAGGGAAGCCCATGCCAGAGCAGGCTCCTTGCAGGCCCTGCAGGCCCATGGAGAGAGCAGCCCACACTGAAGCAGGTTTGCTGGTGGGACTTGTGACCCCGTGGGGGACCCACGCTGGAGCAGTCTGTTCCTGAAGGACTGCACCCTGTGGGAAGGGATCCACACTGGAGCTGTTTGTGAAGAACTGCAGTCCGTGGGAGGGACCCACACTGGAAAGTTTGTGGAGGACTGTCTCCTGTGGGAGGAACCCCACGCTGGAGCCGGGGAAGAGTGTGAGGAGTCCTCCCATGAGGAGGGATGAGCGGCAGAGACAATGTGTGATGAACTGACCCCCACCCCCATTCCCTGTCACCCTGCGCCACTCGAGGGGGGAAGGAGGTAGAGAAAATCGGGAGTAAAGTTAAGTCTGGGAAGAAGGGAGGGGTGGGGGAAGATGTTTTAAGATTTGGTTTTATTTCTCATTACCCTACTCTGATTTGATTGGTAATAAATTAAGCTAATTTCCCCAAGTCGAGACTGTTTTGCCTATGATGGTAATTGGTGAGTGATCTTCCTGTCCTTGTCTCAACCCATGAGCCTTTCATTATATTTTCTCTCCCCTGTCCAGCCGAGGAGGGGAGTGATAGAGCGGCTTTGGTGGACACCTGGCATTCAGCCAGGGCCAACCCATCACAGGCAGAAAATTGGATTTTTCACATAAATGGATGCTTTTGTTAAAGGACCACCACCATCCCCACAGTTATTTAAAGTTTTAATTGAAACAGTGTATACTTCAATTTCCAAGGTTTTTTGTTGCTTTTCTTTTTAAATCTCAGGCAGTATAAATCAGAATCAAAACAGTTTTGATGCAGAAATGCTGCTGTGATACCTGCTTCCTGGTCAGACTCTTCATGACCTTATTGACCTGCACAGACTTCCCCAATGAGATCAGGCTTTCCATGATGCACTGCGGCCAGAGCCATCCCCAGGCAGTTCTGCCATGGCTCCAGACAAAGGGAAGCTATGGTGCCTCATGTGGTCTGCTCAGAAAGTCAAGATCTTAAAATAGATGAAGGACTGAGCTATAACCATAACACAAGACACTGGGATATTTCTGGGGTTTGAAATTGCATAGTTTAGCTTTTCGCGGAAAAGTTTTCTTCAGCAAAAGCCCCCCCCATTTTTTAACCAGCCCTAAGCCTTCAGTTTTGACACTGATTTCCCTGCATTTTCTTCTCTTTGGACGTCTTCCATAGGCTGGAAAACCTGAGCAGGCATTTGGGAGGATGGAGTGACTGTGGCAGGGGAAGGAGAATTTGTCTTTTGTTTTCAGTGAGCAAGAACAAAAGGAACAACATTTTTGCTTTGCACTATGCATTTTAGCTGACTGTGATATGATAGGTGTGCTATTGTGTTGGGTTTTCATAATTTCAGTGCTGTGGTTTTAGTTTCTACAAAAGGGTGCCTAGGATATCAGACTGAAGCTTTTTTCTGTTGTATTTAAATCCATAATAAATAAAATTTAAACATTAATGTTGCTGCTAAATTGAGCCTTAACTTAGAAAAGCTGTTTCTTAAATCAGTCTTTTGCAATGCACAAGTGTACAAGAAACAGTTTGCTCTCACTACCACTCCTGTAAATTCAAATAAATCACTAATGAACACATAAAATGCGTGACTGAGAAATCAAGGTAAAAACATAGAGAATTTATTAAAACATGAAAATAAAGAGTAAAAATTAATAAAATTAGTCAAGTACAATCTGACAACATACAGTGAGAGAGGGTTTCTAAAACATTATGAAAGCATATTTAAAACATTTTTAACACTGTAATAACACAGAGTTTCCTTACATACATTGTTAAAATTAAAATAAAAAATTGGGTATGCACATATATGAAGGATCTTTCATCTGAAGATGGAAGATGCTTGGCACGGTTTATGATGTGTTTACAGAGAGCTCAGCAGCAGCAACATCCAAGGTGAAGGTGGGCGATTATTAAGTGCCAGCAAGCAATGACCTGCAAGACTTCAGGACAGTGAGCAAAGGCCTTAGCTGTCCTCACTGACCTTGGGCAACAAAGTGACAGCCCAAAAGCAATCCTGCATGAACTTGCCAGACCAGAGACACTCACAGTCTTTCTCAATGTCCGGATAGAAGATCCCGCTCTTTTAATTTGGAGTATTTAATATGCAAAATTCCTTCAAACCATCATTCTGAATTTTCATCTTTGACATACGTTCAGCAAATAGAAAAAATTAAAAAGTAATGAGGAGAGTTCCCAACTGCTTTGAGAAGATTCCACATATGTGCTAATTAGCGATTCTGTCTGAAAATATTCCCTGAAAGCTGTATGGGTAGTGCAGCCTGGGATAAATAATGCAAATGCCCCATGGCACTGTCACAAACACCACAATCAGTGCTGTTTGTGATTTCAGTAAGACTCTCCAAGTTCTGCACCTGAGACTAAAATATTAATGAAGTAAAACTGTAGTAAACAAACCTCCAGTCCCATTCCCCCACCCGCAGTCAGCACACACGCTCACGCACCCTGCACTCACTGGCTTTCCTGGCACAGGATAAGAAGTATTTTAGGAAGATGAGAGTTGACTTGTGAATATTTCCTTTGTACATAAAACTACTCCTTCCCCCAGTTGCTACACCAAGCACCTCTTCATCACTGGACTAGTGCCTACACAGTTCTTTGATGCTAGAAATGGAAGGAGAATTACTGCACATTGATAATAACACTGGCAGGTTCTCGCAACATGGTCTCACTGACCAGCAAGGGTGAAAAGAAGAGCAAAAAAACAAGTGGTTTGCACCCATTTCCCATTCCCCCACCATACAGACAGGTTGGGCTGCTGTACAGCCAAAGAACTGGCAGAAAGTTGCTGTTGTAGACAGCTAGTAAAACCCAGACAAACCAACAGGAAGGCCTGCTTTGCCTTGAGACCTGAGCCAAGGAGTGGACTAGCACCCAAAGAGGTCCCCAGCTTAGCTCCTTGTGTCCATAACGCCATGCCATAAGTTCAGGCTGCCCACAAAGACTGTGCAGTTGAGACAGGTGGTGGCAGCGCATGTCGAAGTACTGCTCTCTGGTCACATAAAGGACAGTAAAAATATAAATATACCTCTGTCATGCTCTTACCTTGGACAAGTAGGCAAGTTTTCAGGTCTGAGTTGCCCTTTACTATATATTTTCATTTACTACAAAACCCAAACCCATCCTGGAAAGCGTCACTAGTCTCTAGAAACACAAATTCCGTGACTTTCACTGCAAATCCGAAAGATGCCTAAGCAGTAGTATCTAGCTATCTAGCTGCATAGTGGACTGCTGCTGACTTCTGAGGAGGTTAAGTCTGTAATCTACTTAGACGCTTTGGAAAACATCACTCAGTTAAGTGCCTAAGCCACTTCTGAAATAAGAGCTAAGATTTCAAAGTTGCAGAGTGGCTTTAAAGAACTTTATATGGCACTCTCCTGGCCACACAGATGCATCTCTGGGGTTAAATTTTGCTCTCCTACAAATACAGCTTCTCTGCTAACTGCATCACATCACAGCTATTTCAGGTGCATGGCCAGAGTAAAACGCAGAGCGGATTTCAACCCCTAATGGCTGTTCACAAACTATTGTCCAAGTTACAAATACCCATTAACCTGTCCACTCATATTTTAGTCTACGGTGTCATACTTTAAATCATTCCTTCCTAGATTATAGGGACTGCACATTCTTGAAGCCTCTTTTATGAAATTACAGCCCTGCTGTTTTAGTCCAGTGTTACAATACCTGCCCACACTCTTTAGCACAATTCAGCATCAGAAACTAGTCTATAAATGTCAGTCCATGAACAGCATCCAGTAAAGCCAGTAGAAAAAAATAACTCTTGCTAGTTTGATAAATGAGGGATAAATAGCACCATTAAGGGAGTTTCTAGCTGTATAGAAATCTATTCAGAAGTTGAAGATTAGAGACAGAAGTCTCAGCTACCTCAGACTACACCCAAAGTTAGTTTTCAGACCTTGTTTTGGCTGTCAGATCTGTACGCTCTGGTCTGCAGAGCATCTGTGTGTGTTTGCCCATGTATACCCGAAATCCTTCCCCACCACCTTCCTTGGGCAGTGGCTGTCCAGCTGGAGCTTGAGGCTCCTGGGACACTCACAGAGTGAAAAATACTTCATATTTCCTTGATTACTGCTATTTTACTCCATAAATCAGGAAGCAGCATCCAAGGTTATGTTCATCTACCCTGAGAGCATTAGTGCCAGAAGTGTTGCCTATCTTTCAGTACCTATTTTAGGAATGCTTGAAATTCCCCTCAAAAAACTAAAGTGTGGCCTAGACCATCCCTCCACAATGACAAATGAAATTTTACAGTGGCTTGAGACATGCTAATGAAGCCTGTGATCAGCAGACTGTTATCACCTGCCATCAGCCTTCCTACCACTGCCTCAGTGCCCACTTTTCCCTCTCCCTCAAGCACCTCCTGGATGCCTCCCAGCCCAAACCATGACTGCAAAATATCCCAGTTGTATAGCTGGCTTCTTAACCTCATTTAAATTCTTCCTTCAAGCTACCTCCACCATGATGCCCTCAAATTACCACGATCTTTTAATGAGAAGGATGCTATGCATACCCATTTTATCGTTATTGTATTCTCTGGCCCAGCTGCCTTCTACCCAGTAGCTCCTGCCTGTTATGCATATTGCAAGCTCTCTGGGGTGCCAACTGCTCTCTTCCTTGCATGTCTTCACAGTGTGTACCATGAAGGAGCCCTGATCCTGGATTGGGGTCCCATAATGCAAACAACTAGATAAAAGAATAATTTGTTAGCCTGGATTGCAAATCTTCTTCTGGAAGAAAAAATAAAGCAATTTCCCCAGGCTGTCAGAGGCACTTTCATGTGTCAGTATCGTAGCTCTCTTCTGGCGATGACAATGGTGCATCCAATTTCCAGGCACAAGAGGGAATGTTTGCTGTACTGATGTGAGCTCTGCATGTTACTGCTCTACATCTAGCCGTGCCACTGAGAACCAAACGGCTTGTAGGGAAGGGATGTGCTATTGGGAAGGCAGTTTTCTGTGGGATGTTATTTTTAGTGTGGGGTGAACTGAGGGGGTGGCCTTTGATGGGATTTTTCCTGTGTATGATCCCTTTCCTTTCAAGGAATGTGATATTTGGCTTGTGTTTTGATTTTGAACCTCATAATCATGAAGGGAGAGGCTGTGCAAGGTTTGTTTGCCTGGATTTATTATTAATTACAAAACTGCACTCTGGGTTACATACGCTGAAGTGAAATCACCACTGCAGGTCTGGCTGTGAAGCAGGCAATTTATATCTACATTCAAAATTCATATGAAGAATATTATATTATCTGTATGTGATCTGTCTTCCACCTGTCTAGAACAGTCTCAAAAATATTCAGCTGCTATACCCTTTTTTCAGCTCACTCCTTGTGTAATTGAATCCAACTATTAGCAGCCAAGTACTAAAGTTTTTGTCCCATAAGGATTTCGCTTCTTGGTACAAAAAAGGTCAGCTCCGTCAGTAAGAAGCATTGATCTATACTGTCAGAACCTCGCATCAGTGGTTTGAAATACTTCACAGTCTGACCATAAATACATTTCTAAACAGGATGTAACCAATGGCATCTCCTTCTTCTGCAGAAAAATATGTCTCCACTCAGCAAACATAGCACAAAGATGTACTTATCTATTGCAAGGCAAGTTGTACCTACATGCTTTACAAATAATTCATACTTCATTTAAGGTTCTGTTTGTGCTAAATTGAGATGCTATGAACCTTGTTATTTTTAATTGAAAATATGAAGCTCAAGCATCAGCATCTTCAAAATAAAATCCTAATTTTCTCTCTCACATAATGCTTTCTAAATGTCCTTTCCCACTTCTGTCCAGTATCCAACTATTACAGCAGCTAATCAAACCTATACATGGAAACCAAACTTATACGTATTACCTGGATAAGCTGGAGAAGTGGGCCTGTGATAACCTCATGAGGTTCAACAGGGCCAAGTGCAAGGTCCTGCACCTGGGCTGGGGCAACCCCCGGTATCAATACAGGCTGGGAGATGAAGGGATTGAGAGCAGCCCTGCTGAGAAGGACTTGGGGGTACTGGTGGATGAAAAGCTGGACATGAGCCAACAATGCACACCTGCAGCCCATAAAGCCAACCCTATTCTGGGCTGCATCAAAAGAAGCACGGCCAGCAGGTTGAGGGAGGTGATTCTGCCCACCTACTCTGCTCTGGTGAGACACCACCTGGAGTGCTGCGTCCAGCTCTGGAGCCCACAGCACAGGGAGGACGTGGAACTGTTGTAGCGGGTCCAGAGGAGGCCCACAAAAATGATCCAAGGGCTGGTGCACCTCTCCTATGAGAACAGGCTGAGAGAGTTGGGTTGTTCAGCCTGGAGAAGAGAAGGGTGTGAGGAGACTTTATTGTGGCCTTTCAGTTCTTAAAGGGAGACTATAGGAAGGATGGGGACAACCTCTTTAGCAAGGCCTGTTGTGACAGGACAATGGGTAATGGTTTTAAACTAAAGAAGGGTAGATTTAGGCTGGATATAAGGAAGACATTTTTTACAACGGGGGTGGTGAAGCACAGGAACAGGTTGCCCAGAGAGGTGGTGGAGGCCCCGTCCCTAGAGACACTGAAGGTCAGGTTGGACGGGACTCTGAGCAACCTGATCTAGTTGAAGATGTCCCTGATTACTGCAGGGGGGTTGGACTAGATGATCTCTAAAGCTCCCTTCCAACCCAAACCATTCTATGATCTTATGATTCTATAAATAAAACTTGCTGTTTTGCCTTCTGCATTAAGATACTTCAAATTAAAAAAGGACTGACATTTTCTTAATGTTTAAAAACATGTCACTGTCCCGAACCCATCCCAGCAATCTAGCTAAATTTCTCAGTAAAACAATAGATAAACAAATAATGGATTTAGCTTTGCAAAGTTAAAAATACTGCATTGTCTACAGGGAAAAAAAGTTTAGGCAATTCTCAAAAATAAAAGGAAGATTGAAGTGGTTCAGACTCCATCACCTCAAGTATCCCTTCATTGATACCCCTGAGCCTCTGCACTACTGACATCTGTTAGGCAGGTGATCCCACCTGCCTTAATATTTTGTCCCAACTTTAAGCATAAAAACCTTCCTTGTCAGGACTGTACTGAAATCAATAGCAGTTGCCCCATCAAATCAAATTCTTTAGGTCATTTTCCACCTATTAGCCAGGATGTGGTCATTGAATTGCTTATTTTAAAAACAAATTTATTAGGGATATTCAAGCCTTTGTTATTGCATAATCCATCAGCTGTGCCCGTACTATTTCCTTAGTCCTAATCTGAGAGATAATATAAATAATGGCTTCTGTGGATATCTGTATATGTTCTCTTTTTTACACAGAGGGACCCAGAGGTTACATTACAGTATTTCTTGTCTGTAAGAGTCTTGCTTGAACAAAATTTCATTTCATTATTTGACACAATGCTTTAACTATGTGCTCCTGTTTCAAGTGCTAGTGCTCCACTCCATTGGCTCTCCCCTAGTTATTGGTACTTTAACAATCATTGGACCTTTTAAATTGATGACTGCCACACAGAAGTTAGACCACACAATTCTTGATTCAATTTAAATTTTCAATCTTTGAATTTTCAATTCAATTTAAAAGAATGGAAAATAGATCAGTCACAGATTTAAAACCTGCCAAATATTTACGACACATCTGCACACTGTGCTCAAGGCGGGCTGGACAACCCATTGCAAAAGGAGGTGCAGCTGCCCAAAAGCTGATGCAGCTCGTTTTGCTCTGGCTTCACCCAACTTCACACACCTGCACACTGCAGATACTGTAGTCTGCAGTTCCCCCTAGTTTGAGTGAATCCTCACTGAGGGCTCATTAGACCAGTTTTGTATCCCAAACACTGCAGAGTCACTGCAGACCTCTCTACATTTGCCCAGAATTCTCACTGGTTTATGTTTGCTTGAAAATTAGGCTAAAATTCAAAGAAACCAATCCATGCTGGACATGCTGCAGAGTGTGGTACCCTGACCTTGGAGAGGGTAGTGTTAAAAGAGGGCATAAGGTGAAACTAAATGGCCCAGGTGCTGCCCTGTCTCCTCACGTCATCTGCTCATCACCTTGACAGCGCTGCGGTTTGTGAGTGAGGATCTCTCACATAACCTCATAGACCAGCCTTGTGGTCCCACTGTAGCAGTGGGAAATTGGTAACAGACCTGTTTACTGTCCAGAGGGGTGCCAGAGCTGCCTTTGGTACTGCCGGCTCCTCGACCTGTGGGAAGGCACTCTGTAAAGGCTCCTTCCTTCCTCGTGTGCCACCTCAGCTGCAATGTCCTGCTCACTGCTGGTTGCAGCAAAGGAAATGAACAAATGGAGAGGTCAGGGAGCACCGCAGGAACGATGAGATCCCCAGGAGAGTGCCCAGAGTTTGTGGGGAGCCTTTGGCCAGGCAGAAAAAAAACAGGAGAGAGTATTTCTCAGGGCTGCAATTACTCACAGGAGGAGCTGAAATGAGATGATGAATGTTAAGGCTTGGACTAGCTGGGAAATGGCAACCTCTCACTGTAAATGTGCGTCTATTAAAGTAGGAAGTCACCCTTTGGGGACTGCAGCAGGAGGGGCAGGGGAGAAGAAAGGGAGCTGAACTTTCAAAGCAGGAGGTTGAGCTGTGGCCTGTATTTTCTTCTCTACCCACACTGCAGTGCTTATTTGCTGCTGGGGCTTATTAATTTTTCACTTATGCCACGCTAAAAATAGTTAATTATTGAAAATGCATATCCATCTGATGGTGAAAGGCTGTCTCTTCCAAACAGGTGACTGGTTCAGATAACCCCAGAAGGCACTTCTGGGTCTTCTAGACCCTTGATCAAAATTTCTTTTTTAATTTGAAAAGAACAGAGGTGATTAAAACTGAAAATGATGGCGAGTCTAATGAAAGCTTCCTCCCTCCTTCCCCAACAGCTGGTGTAATGGGCTAAGGTTTCTTTCTTTCTTTCTTTCTTTCTTTCTTTCTTTCTTTCTTTCTTTCTTTCTTTCTTTCTTTCTTTCTTTCTTTCTTTCTTTCTTTCTTTCTTTCTTTCTTTCTTTCTTTCTTTCTTTCTTTCTTTCTTCCTTTCTTCCTTTCTTTCTTTCTTTCTTTCTTTCTTTCTTTCTTTCTTTCTTTCTTTCTTTCTTTCTTTCTTTCTTTCTTTCTTTCTTTCTTCCTTTCTTCCTTTCTTCCTTTCTTCCTTTCTTTCCTCCTTCCTTTCTTCCTTCTTCTTTCTTTCTTTCTTTCTTTCTTTCTTTCTTTCTTTCTTTCTTTCTTTCTTTCTTTCTTTCTTTCTTTCTTTCTTTCTTTCTTTCTTTCTTTCTTTCTTTCTTTCTCCCTTCCTTCCTTCCTCCCTTCCTTCCTTCCTTCCTTCCTTTCTCTCTTTCTCTCTTTCTCTCTTTCTCTCTTTCTCTCTTTCTTCCTTTCTCTATCTCTCTCTTTCTCTCTTTTCTCTCTTTCTTTCTCTCTTTCTTTCTCTCTTTCTCTGTTCCTTTCTCTTTTTCTCTCTTTCTTTCTCTCTTTCTCTCCTTTTTTTTTATTTGCAATGAATATTTTCAGTGCATATGTCATCCTGGTCCTTTGGTTTTTAAAAAAAATCAGATGTAGAGATTTTACTGTAACAATAGAGTGAATGTATGTGGATAATATTACTCACAGCACTGGTGAGAGTTCAAAGGCTGGAATGTCCAGACTAAATACACAGCAGAAAGATCAGTTCTTTAACATTTCAATTAGACAGAAACATGAAACAACAGGCTAGTGACTTCAGCGTCTCAAAATTAAACACTTTGACACTGCACAGAACACGCATCAAAATTCATTATGCCTTTACAGCTTAAATCTCCTGCAGAAATAGTGCTGGGAGTCATTCCTCAAAAATAGGAGTCACTTTATAAATGTAGTTGGTCCTGTCCTTACCTGGAGGAGGGGGTTATCTTTCATATGGCAAAATCTAGATCAAGATTCTCTTTGGAAGAAACAGGTCCCCAAGGATCCTGCTGTGCTGGGGAAGGGATTGATCCTTGCCTGTCCTGGGCAAGATGTGGGATCAGCAGAAGGAGAGCACAGCCCACACAGGGACAGTGTCCTCACCCCTGCTCTGTATTGGTGCCACCCGTGTGGTACTTGCTGTCTCTGCTGCAGGATGGGCATGACCAAGGCAGGGCTTCCACAGGGGTGGCCACATCACATTGCTTTGGGGAAGGAAACCAGCCCGGGGAATCACCTGGGTGGGAGACAAGGGTCTTCCTGTCTACCCTCGGATTTTACTCAGTTCTTAGTGCGAAGTTTTCCTACAGCAGGGCCCTGCCAGAGCAGCACCCGGAACACAAGCCCTATGGACAATGTGCAGAATTTGACCCTCTGTGCACCAGAATACCTCACCCATCTCCAATTACACGGTTGTCAGCTCACACCTCCTTACCTGCCACCCCAGCTTTGACCATAGTGTTATAGCATAGTATTACTGCCCTAATAAGAAAAAAGGTTAAATTCTTTGTCTAAGGAATCATAGGAAAATCTCCTACTATCTCCAAGTCCACAATATAACTGGCTGTGTTAGTAATTAAATGCCCAGTGTGTGTGCCTCAGGAGTAATTACCAGTAAGGCTTCTGCACTGTGTCAGCTCAGTTTCACATACTCCTCTGACATGTTTGCAGTGGCAACTGAAACATTATAGTTCCCTGAGAAAATATTTCTGTTATAAGGTATACACACAAACATACACCATCTGAGAATTTCTTTCATGTTGGAAACAGGATCATGGAGGTTGCAAGAAGAACAGTGGTGGAAAGAGAATATATCTTTGCTTTTAAAGCAAGGTGTCTAGAAACAAGTCAATTATCTCAGAAGAATAAGTTATCAATTACTATAATTGTTATTTTATGACCCCTTCTCATGGAGCTGCAGTCTTTGTCCCTAAAAGTTTCCAATCTCAGCATAAACCAGGGGATAACAGATAGCTACAGGGGGAAATGACAACATTGGCCATCTTAATAAGGATATTTTGTAGACATCACAAAAAGGACTTTTGAGGAAGGACACGAAGAAAAGCAAAGAGAAGAAACCGAGATGTGTAAAAGGAGTCCCTTCATTATTGCAAAGCATAGCAGGGGAGAAAGAAGAAAGATGTTTGCTTCAAAAATAAAGTTTTAACAACCAGACAGTGGAAGATGACAAATGTCATCTCCTTTCCTTATGTAAATCATTCATGAGTCCATCCCAGTTCTTGAAGATGCATTGGTCATTCATCAACTAGAGAAAACATATCCAGCTGCACAGATGGTTCACACATTACTTTAGCCATTCTCTATTTTCCAGGGTCTATGCCTAGTAACCCCAGCTTCACGGCATTATTTTGGCTTCCAAACATGTTGAATGAGAGAATTATCTAATGACAAATCATGACAAACAATTGTCAAACAACTCTTGTTCTCATAGGAGTATGGGTATTTACCTTTGCCAAATCTTCATTTTCTCTTTTCAGTAGCCTCCCAGGAATACTGAAGCAAATTTGAGGATGTGGTCGTAGAGCTCCACAGGGGTTTAAGTCAAGCTTTTAGACAAATGTTCTTATTTTAAGCTTCCTGGTTTTCACCAGAGCGGAGAAATGGGCAGCCACATAACTCCATGCAGGAGCCAGTGCTCACACAAGACCTGGCCAACTATTCCTGCTATGGGTCTTCTTTCTAGAGGATATCAGACTGACAAGCCTCAATGTCCTCCAGACATAGTGTAAACCCACTTCTTCATAAGAGCCTTTCCCAAAGAACACCACTGCCTCATACACCAAAAAAACCCATAAATAAGACTCTGAGGAATTAAGGAAAAGGAGATTTTTGTTAACAATTCCCCAATGATAGCCCAAGCACTCTGACTAGCCAAGTGCATTACCTCTTCACCTATTGTATGACACTCCAGCCTGATGGAGAGACTAAACAAAGAGGGGCAGGAAGGCTTAATTTCCCCATGCTGACACCAAAACGCTGGCAATTACTCACAGCATCATGTCAGCACCCCACTTCTGTTTCCTCTTCAGGAGGAACCAGAGATAATAACACTGGCTTAACTACTCTACCAGGTACCATCGAGATGAATCGGTTTTCCAGTCATGCAAATCACTGACCACAATGTTTTATCATGGCATTCTCCTTACTCCCCAAATTCTGACTCCTGCGCTCTATCAGACTCTTTCCTGAACCTTTCACCTCTTTCTGCTATAAGAGTATCTACAGCAAACCAAAGGTCACTACTAACATGGTAAAATTAAAAGTGGAGTGCAGCTTGCTGTAATGCTCCTACAGAAAGTAACAACTGTTGAAACAAAAATGGAACCGGGGATAATTCAGCATTTAGAAGTAACCACACTTCAGCTTCACACTCTCACATATTTCACTGTCTCTTGTCATCCATATCAGACAGATACCTAACTATATTTGCCAGAGTACTCTTATGTGGTACATAGCCCATGCTATAGTCAAAGCCATCTGCTCAGACATATTCTCCTGAAGAACTGAGACTGGAGAATGAGAATAGGCAATTAAAAGCAATTCTGTGAGCAAAATTTGCTTTTTAACCTGGCCCTTCACAAAAATGCTGAGACAAGGATGGGGGTGAGGTATTATCTTGGATTTCCTACTTTAAAAGAAGACAAGTTTGAATCCCATCATACCAAGCTTATTTCTAACAAGACCCACTGTGATCATCCACACTGACTTGTTGGCTACCAGTGCTCACTCCATAGCACATTGGCTTCACTTGGACTACGCGCATAAGTAAAAGCTTGAAACATCCACCCACCAGAATAGTTTTAGCTGGCACTGGACATCAAGATATGGGCACAGAGAAGAGAGTTTATGCTAGCCAAGGCACTCCAGTTTTCAAATCTAGATCTTCTTGGGGAAAAAATAAAGAGCTGTGCAAGGCCAGATGTGAAGTCCTGGAATTTGAATCTAATCTCGTCAGATGCTCCATTACAATCTAGTGAGACACATTAATGTGAACAAATGTGATCAGTCTGGCAGCACTCTCATGCAAGCTGAAATGCTAGTTTCACAGGAATAATTAATAGCCCTTTTCTGCCACTAGGCTAAACAGGGAGAAAAGAAAAAGAACAGGGTAAGATGAAAAGAGGCTACAAGATAGACGAAGAAGATACAAATGTGAGTTTGATAATGACAGATTTCTATAAGGACCTACACTGAAGACAGAGAGCAGCTAGAGAGGGCATCGTGAAATTAGTCTAAACAGGATTTTAATCAACCAAGAAGGAAAATGCAGGGCGAAGGCCAACAACAACAACCTGAAGAGTACCTAGAAATTCCAAACCAAAAATCTTGGGCTTGTGCACGCCTTCCTGGATGTCCAGCCTGAGACAGAACCAAACAGCAAAAGAAGAGAGAAACAGAAAATATTACTGAGCGATGCCTTCAGTCAGCCATCTGCTGTCAGCGGTCTAACAAAGAACTGACTTACCTCCATGATGGATGTGAAATTCATTGGATATAGGTTTTCATATGTACATGCCCTCCTCTGCCCCAAATAATCAGCTCTTCTAAAATAAATCAATGAGGTCCGTTCTCCCTCTTCAGCTGAGAGGTTCCCATTAGGCCCACAGCAGCCTGCTCCCGCACACACACCAGTGTATGGCTGGTAAGTGCCCAGTTTCACAGGGAGCAGAGGGGGTCAGTGCCTCAGGCTGAGCTAAGGTACAGCAAGCTCCAAAGCCTTCACACCAGTTCTAACAGCCAGGTTGTAAACTTCTGAAAAATATGAGTTCGTAATGAAAATACTAACACACCAAATCCTATAATCCTCACATTTACTGTATGAAGTTTTATATTATCCCATAAAAATAAATAAAGCACATCAGCTATCATACAACCGTGGGGATTTCTTCTTGTTTTTTCGCTCAGATCGCTGCTTTGCATATAGAGGAAAGGGATGATTTTTGTTTTATCTGAGAGTTTAATGTTTTCCTCTTCTTTTTTTTTTTTTAACAGACTTTTGCTGTGATGTCTGTAATCCAGCTCTCAGGCTACACAGTTTCTTCTGATATACTGTGATCAAGTCCCAACTGGTTGGTCTAGTTTCTTCACATATATCTCTTTAGATAAAGCCTTTGCAGGAGGGAGAAGATAGAAATAGAGTTGCCACAAGCCTTGGATTTGGCTAGTTTATCTTGCACCCTACTCCACTTTGCTGAAGGACATTATTTGTCCTGAGGTCTCCATGGCCTGTGCATTTTTTCCATTTTTTTCCCCTCTATTACCCTCCCACCAGCAGAAATCATAACCATACGAGCAGCAACTGCCAAAAGGCAGCAATTCATAATCAGCAGAGTGATTACAAAGGAGCCAGCAGCAATGCTGAAGTTTACAGCACTTCCTGCGCACAAAACTACGTGGTAAAAATATTTGCAGCAGAGAGTAAACAGGCTTAATGGGCTCCAGTTTAATTTCTTTTTTATAATCCTGTAGTGAGAGTATAGAGTGCTTGGAAAAAGTGCTATGCTGACAGCACAGAAGATGCAAGCCCTCTGCTTAGCTGCACAGCACGTATGGTGTGGATGCCAGAAAGTGCCTGATCTGCATGCCCAGGTCGCATTGGGCATTGCCCAAGGTCGACCTTGCAAGGCCTCCAGCCCTACTGCAGCAACAGCCCAACCCCCACCCCTGGGAATGCCCTGTCACACTGGCTACCCGGGTTACAACGGCATATTTGCATTATTGAAGAAGAAACATGAGCAATACGAGACCACTGAAAAGCTTCTGTGATTTTCCTACCCTTTTTTAAACAGACTGCATTTCCAGATCCCAGGCACAGAGGATGTACCCCATCTGGAGCTTCACATATGCAAGAGTCTATGTGTTTTTCTCTTATCTTCCCTGTGCTTCCTCAGAGCTCCAGCAGCCAGGGAATATTCCCAGCTAAGCTGGCTCCAGTGCAGACCAGCTACTGCAAGGAGTAACAGGTTACAGAAGGATAAAACCTTTGAGTGTTCTGACATGATTAGGGGAAAAAAGTCAGATCATTCTCCATATCCTTTGTCCAATCTAGTCTTTACTCTGGATATATGAGGTGTAAAGGAAAACTACTGGCACTGACAAGTGGTTATCTTCTGTACAGCAGCAGAGAACCACAGAGAAGATATATCACTCTCCATCACTGATGGAGAGTAAGGGTACCTTTCCTCACTCTTTTGCCTGATGCCAAAATGGGGTACAAAAATGAGACAAAAACAAACAAGACAAAAACAAACAAACAAAAAACCCAATCCATTTGTGAAGGAGTAGAAAAAAGAGTTTAAAAGAGTTATCAAAGGACAAAAAAAACCAAAACACACATCATACTCTCTGTAAGACTGATACATTTCAACTTTTCACATCTGGAAAAATATTTGTCAAACAGACAGGCTGCAAGGGATTCCCTGTCTTTTTAGCTCCTAGGGTGAAAAGACTGAAAATGTCTCTTTTTGAACAAAGGCCTTTACAACAGACTAGGTCTGCTTTTTTAAGAGATCAATAAATTTATACTTTTAATCTCATGTGATAATCATGGAGCTGATTAACTCTAAGTACTGCCCAAGACTGTGAGTTGAATTTATTATGGCCTCATTAACTGTTCAGTGTTGCCTTGACATCCTAGCCAGGGCATGGCGAAGAGAGTTCCTGAGGTAGTGGAACATTCCTGGTCTAATTTTCCCTAAAGCAATGTGGAGGGATTAGGTGACTCTTTCATCAAGTCTTCTAAAACGAGAAGCCTTCAAAATTGTCTTTTGCATTTAGTACTTGGGGAAAATGGCCTTGTCCTTGGAAGGTGCAGGGGTGGTGGGTGGTCTGTCCCAGTTTCCCTGAGAGCAGAGGGAAGACACAAGAAAACCCTCAGTCTGATAAGGATAATGATCCAAGCAAATGTTCAGCTTCAAGAGCTAGAAAAGAGGGTTGATACACTCTTGGATCTTCCATTGCAAATAGTCCCCATTGCTGGGGACAATATGCCAGAATGACCACTTCCAAAAAGCTGACCGGTATCCCAGGGGCCATTGGAAAAGGAGATAGAGCCCACAGTGGCTGTGACTCCCAGAGAGACAGTCCTGGGGAGAAGTCACAGGCTAAACTGCAAACTCTAAATGTCCCGTAGGCTTTAAATTTGTGACCTGAAACAGAGTCAGTGTATGACACCTCCTGCTGCACCACCAAGAGCTGGACATTTAGCTACAATAGCGGACATTAGATTCAACAGAGGATAACTTCACCTTCAACCTTTCACAACTTTGAAAGACAAAACCATAGGAAAAAAAGACTTGGAAAAATGGTCAAAGTAAAAGATCCTCCGTGTGACGATTCAGTCAAGAAAATGAGTCTCTGAAGCAATGACAAGGCCATCAGAAGCTTTTTGCCTCTCAAAGCAGGGTATCTAGAAAGAAATTTATGTGGTGGACATGGCATAGGTATCCTGCATGGGTACTGCAAGAGTTATAATCTCCAGTTTTCAATGTTTTCAGAGAGCATATATCTGCAATGTGAATGGTAATGTGGACAAGCACTGAAACAGAACTTAGATTTTTCTTTTAGATTCCAACTTTCATAAAGTTAAGATATTTGTGTATACAGATATGGAAGGTACCTGCAGGACCAGATCGCTATGGTTTGTACGAATCCTTTTACCAGTTTCGCACTGCTTTAGTTCTGCATTCACAAATCGTTATTTCCTAATGAAAAAAGCATGAGGGCTAATTTTTTTTTATTGTTGACCACTGTAGGCCGTCTTCAAAACATGAACCCAGTTTTCCTCAAAAACTCAGCATCACATGGGGAGTTTTCAAATGACTCAGCCATAGAATGAGCCTTATGACTGACATCAGGGTGAAAAGCGCTGGATAGCTTGTGAGGTGTTGACAATAACTCTGAAGATACATAACCTTGATGATGTCCTGGGTTGTTTCTTTGAATGGCTCACAGCTTCCAGCAGCTGCCTAAAGCAGAAATGGACTGTGTTTCCATTTTCCTCGCTAGAGGAGAGAGCCCTGCGGAGAGGTGACAGGAATGAAGCAAATGCTAAGAAAATAAAAAACATAAAAAATGAGATTCCTTAGAAATTTCTAAGCAACATTGCAGAAGAATAATTCCACCATCTGTTCAAGAGCTTCTCAGACTGCATTGTCCAATCTGGACCTAAATGCACTTCTTGCAAACATCGAAAGCCTGCAACACAGTGAAGCTAAGGACTGTGCAGGCAGACCTAGCAGCACCAGAAAAATATGACTTAGGATGTCTTCATCATCTCTCCAGGTAAGTTTTTAAATTACTAACTTTTCTGACACACTGTAATAAAGATCTGCAAAAGGAAGAGAACCAGCAAGGCAGATGAAGAATTTTATTTCAGAGACATTGCCTGAGAATAATTTACAGACCTAAATGAAAGGATTCCAGAACATTGTAAATTATGATTCACATCACAACCTCTAGCAGTCACAGTCCAGGGTGATAAGAAGTTGATTAAGGAGTGCCCACTTTTAAGGCATCATAAAGGCTGAATTAATTCACATGCAGGGTTATTTCTTCAATTCATGCCCGTAGTCATTGGTGAAATAAATAGAGAAAGCTAGGAGCTGCTGTTTTGGGGCACGAAGGGGAGAAAATTGGTCCATTGAAAATTTCATAAATTCTTTGGCTTAATACCTAAAACAGCAGTCACAACATGCTGCATACTGCTCTACTGAATGAGGGAAGGGATAGTAGAAATATTCTATCCCGCAGTACCCCAATTATGGCTGCATACAGATCTTTCCATACTGCTCCACTGTCTAGAAAGTAATCGGACAGAGGGAACTAGGAACATGATAAAGGTAGCAATTACAATAAAATATCAGCATTTTTAAGTTAATTGTCTGCACTTAGGAGGAAAAAAAGTCCTGGGTTTCAGAGATGCTATTGCAGGCTTTTTAAACTCTGTGCAATAATACTGAGAAACTATCATGCTGAAGATGTTCTGCAAATTTCTTTGGGAAGATTTTATGCAGCAGTTGACAGATATTATTATATGTATGTACGTTTGTGTTCTATACAAATATTCCCATGCTGTGGTATTATGTTACGAGAGCTCGTGAGAATGTGGTGGAATGGTGAACGCTCATCCATCACCTCCCAATGGACTACTCAGAAGTCCATTTATTTATGACAAGGTAAAATCATTTTGCTGTTTTCTAGCTAGTAGCAAGAAAATGGAACTACACAGTACACTTATATTTGTAGACTTACATTTTTAAAAAATGACAAGTTAGTTGTCCAGTGTGAGAAACTTTTTTAAAAGTTACTTCATCTTTCCCCCAGAGTTGGATGCCTACTCTGTCTTCTCAAAAGCAGACCCTTTCAGAAGTTTTTGGAGAAGATCCAAATCAGATCTCTTTCAGTGTGTAGGACCCAAAATCCAGACAATTGAGGACACTTTTATTCTGTTGCCTCTTCAGCACCACGGTTTTTCTTAGAGAAACTGAAAAAATCAAACTAATTTACAATGAACTACACCATTATTATTATTCAGTAGGAACAAATAAAAAACAGAGAAGGCTGTACAAAAGCTACAAAGTTTGTATCCACTCAGAAAAAAAAAAGCTAAAGCTAAACTCTATCATGATAATTACTTATGGTCAGAGTTTTTTCTTCATCAGGAAATCTATTACCATACTCACTATTTGCCTTTTGCCACAGGTAATTTTCTTTTAATTTCCTAAAAACAATAATCTTTCCAAACTTATTTGTTCTGGCAATTAACTTCAGCCTATTTATTTTCTTCAAATTTATATACCTAAGGTAAAAAGACCTTTGAGAGGCAGATTTTGTTTTCCAGGGTCTTCTGGAGGTTACAGCAGTAAATTACAGATTCTAAACTTAAATGCATATAGGAAAGTAACAGAACTTGGAAAGTCCACACTTAAAAATATTAACAGCTAAGGACATAATAACAATTAGTAACGAAAAAGGCACAAGATGTTGTGATGCTTCCTGAAGGCTGGTTTTCTGATTTCAGAAGCAGCCAATATTGAATGCTCTGGAGAGCAGGGCAATTCATCTATTTCTACAATACTTTGCTAGAAAGCAAATGTTGGCCTGACCCCAGCTGGTGATTAGGTTATACTGAGGAGTTTGAGGATTGATAGCCCTTGTCATTTTAAATTAGCGCTAAATATAGTTGAGGATGTTATTTTTATTTGGGTAAATATTGCATTCTTTTTGCAAATCATCTATATTAAGGTATTTGTCTCATAAAATAGATGGAGTTTCACTATTAAACTGTGTGCAGTATAAAAAATAGCACATGTAATTCATTTTTACAAGTGTTGCCTTTAACTTTCATCAGTAAGAGCTCTTGACAGGCCATTCAAGGTTTTCCAAGCCTCTATCAATTCCTATCTTTTTCTTTCTTCTCCTTTCCATACTAAATAGACAAGACTTCTGATCTAACACCAGAAAATGACAAAAAGCATTCATCTGGTTTGTGTTTGGAGTCTGTAACATCCTTCACTGAGTTTTCCCTTTTGTTGGAAGATTTACTGTTATTTTACATTTCTCCAAAATAAATTATGCCAGATATAAAATACACATAGATATTCCTCCAAGAATATATCAATCCATCTAATCTTACTTGTGAATGTTAAATACTTTGGAGTAGCTTCTTCACAGGGTGTGCAGGGGGGGATTGTTAGCATTTTCCAGCCATCAGATCAGCCTTGTTTTAAGTTTCAACTTATTTGAATAACTGTAGAGAACATATTCCTCTTCATCAGCGTGAACATATCACCACAGCATGGGTAAGGCATTAGGCAAGATTTTGTCCAATTGTCCTAAGTACATAAATCATGACCTTGGGAATGAGATGATTCTTCACCCAGAGAAGGACAGGTGCCCGCTAGAGACTCTTCAGGTGCATTTTCTGTGAGTGGAGCGTCCCCAGCTCACCCCTCACTACAGGTCTGGCACATCTTCCCTAGCTACTTGAAAGAAGTGTATCACTTTACTGTGACTGGCTATGCTAGCATTTAGCTTTTTCTTTAATACAATCCTGAAGAAAATGCTTAATTTTTAGCACTAGAGTAATTCCATTGACTTCAGCAGAGCTATTTGTATGCTTAGAAGAAAGTATGTATATAAGTGTTTTGTCGTATTTTGACAATAATCGGCAGTCACTGAGGCATTAGATGATGTAGATTAAATATATAAGCCACTCATCTTCCACCAACTTCCTTCTCTTGCAGACAATTTAAAATTTTGTGGCTGATGCACAAGAGACGGGAAAATACAATGAGGAAAATGTCACGCATCTCCTCAGAATTGCTAAATATCTTCAGCTAGCTTTTCTTATTATATTTGCCCCTTCAGAAACATGAGGACTACTAATTAAGCAAGGACTGGAGACTTGTCAAGATTATGAGAGTACCGCTATGACATAACCATAATTCTTGATGACATTTCACTTTCCCTATCCAGAAAAATCTATCACACTTCCTGAGATGTGACCTTCATCTTGTTAAATGAATACTATAGCAAAGAGCACATTTGACCTCTTACCTGCCCTCCCTTCTCCACCCTCCGCCTGGCCTCAGCGAGTCTGTCAAGATTGTTTGCTTCATACTAATTAGCTTGATTTCTTTGGCTATTTTTACTTAGCACACTACCTTTGTTTTTGTCTCCCTCTTCATTTTGCATGTAGGTCTTTGGACCACACAGTTTCTCCTTTCTGACCATCTAAGTTGCCCATCAGATTGCTCTTTTTTTTTCTTCAACCTCAGTGTGAAACTCCTTATTTAGACACACATTTTTCTTTTCTCGGTACTTTCCTTGCTAGCAGAGGAGCGCTCTGCACAGGTTTTCATTCTCTGGTCTTTAGTTCTTGGGGTTTTCTGCTCCCTTAATCCCAATCCTCAGCCCATTTCATTTTTGTGACGATGTAGCTCATCCTCTGGAGAAACACAAGTCTGACTCCAGCATCTTTTTGTTCTCCTTCTCCTCATTTAGCATTCATTTTTGCTGCAATCTCAGACCTAATGAGATTGTGATCAATGCTTCCCAAGTTGCCCCCTGCCTACATGTCTTCAATCATACCCTGGCTGTATAATCTACTATGCTCTTCTTTCTCTCAATTGGTGAGCATATACAGTTAATGTTAAAAGCAACCTGGAGCCACAAAACAAAGCTTTATTTTCCCCTCCACTTAATAAAGGGGAATCTACCTTGGTAATTACAGAACTTCCTTTGCATCCTTTCTCATGTGAGTGCTCTGATTTGTGTGTTTATTTTTTTGCAGAGTCACTTTAGAAACCAGCTATTTCTATTTTGGAAACTCAATACATTCCAGCTTTCAGCCTACTCAAGGAAGAAAGCAAAACAAGTATGACAAAATACCCTTTCACACACAATTATCTACCAGGCAATCACTATCCCATAATATTATCTCACAAAATAACCAGCTCTCAGGCAACATTAGCTTACCCCTGCAATGTTTGTGTGTATGTCTTTCTTTTACAAGATACCCTGGATTTCACAGGTGGTGGGGGGCACCTTGGGATGCCGTGGTTGGTTACCACTGTAATTAACCAAATTTAATCAGCACTTGAATAAAGGGCTGGAGCAGGCAGGAAAGCGCTGTGATGCCAAGTGAAAACATTGAGCCTCCTCTCTGCCAGATGAAAACCCAAGGCTAGAGGTCCTTGAGCTGCACTGATTTACAGCAACACAGGGCTTCTCTGCTTTGCCTGTGTTCAACAGAAGGGTCTTCACCTGACTTGTTGACTGTGATGATAAACTGTCTTCCTTCAAAAGAAACTAAGGTGAAAATCACATCCACACCTTTGGCTCAGCCACAGGCTCCCATTTAACTTCCAGAAAAGAAAACTTGGGCTTTCTCTAACCCAGTCATAAACAAATGAATTTTGCCCTAAGGACTGACAGCAAAAAAGATGAGTCCCATGTCTCAAGAGACTTGAGGTTTTGACTTTTTTTTAAGGCTGACCATCTCTGCTCCATCATGTGCCTTTTCCTTCGTACATTATTTGTCTTAGACTGGTAGCTCTTTCTGACAGCTTGTGTGTTATATTTGAATGTGTTTTCCACACTGTACGAGCTATGACAACACAAATCATCCAGACGGATTACAAAGGAACAGCACAGTTCATCCTCCTTACACCACAAAGCAGGGGCCAAGGGGCTGTGGCCGAGGGGAGGCTGCCAGAGCTCCCCTCCAGGGTCTCCTCTGCCCAACCTGGAGCACTGGAGCACCCGGGAAGAGCTGTTATTTCACTTCCAGGACTTCAGGGGCTTCAGGGATCCGCACAGGAGATGAAACCAATTTATGATCAGACCTCTGCACATCTGTGCCATTATGGAAAGGTAATAAATATCAGGGAAGGAAAGGATATCGCACACTCGATTTGAGAAAAACTGAAAGTCCTATGCCACAGGCCAAATATAGAACTCCATTAACCATTGTGAAGCACTGCTGATGAGGAGAGTAAAAGAACAGCCCAGGAGGAAATTAATAATTCTGTATTAAGTGCAGGGCTTGGATGGTGTTTGGTAAATAAAGCCTGGGGTCATGCATTGACTGATGGGGAAAAACAAAATATTGAATAACTACCAGTTCAGCAAACAGCATCCATCCTGTGCAGGGAAGAAAGCATTTTGCCTATGGATTAAAGAGAATATTATCACTTGATCAAAATTGCATCAGAATGTTCTGCACACAAAAGGGCCAAAAAAATTTCCACAGCAGCTTTGAATCTTCTGTTCCCTAATTTTGGGGCTCCTCACAGTTTTCTCTGAACGTAGTCCTTTTATATATTTTCTTATGTAGTTTGTACCTTTTTGTTGTTGTTGTTGTTGTTTGTTTTGCTAGGAAAGTTGAAAAACAAGCAGCTTACATGAACCTATGTCAGCTTCAACCGTATGCAAGTTTACTTACAATTCTAAATCTTCTCGTTACAGCAAGACTTGTTGGCTAATTATAGTATATAGCAGGAGGAAAAGACTTAGATCTTTGCGCTGAAGGATGAAGAAAGGCTGTCTCTAATGACTTAGAGGTGTCTGGGTCAAACATCGCCTTTCTCCACCCTCATACTGGAAGAGGGAGAGGTGGTCCAGCCCTGCTTTCTGGGGAGTGCAGATAGGGTCTGTCTCCTTTCCTCCCGCTGACACTGTCTCTGGGTGCTCGTGCTGCAGCCTGAGCTTCTGCTGCTGCTCCTGGGGTGATGGTAAGGGTATTGCCCTTCTCAGCGTTCATGTTCAGTCTTTCCAACACCACAAACCCAGACCCAAGTCGGGAACACAAAATTTTCAAAATCTGTATCTGTCTCACCCAAAGCTCTAGCTGGCATTTTGGAAGGTGTGGAAGGGAGGACAAGGAAAAGATGCAGCAGCATTACCTCTGTTTTGAGCCTTTTTCTTGCCAAATTTCAAAGGTCTTTTGCACAACATGGACAACTTAGAGCTTCTAAAGATGAAGATTAAAACAAAGATGACAAAGAAGAGGAAGAAGATGAAAGAGGAGAAGGGGGAAGAAGAGGTTATCACAGAAAACCTTCTGGAAAGGTACATAAATGGCATTTCACTACCTGATCCACCATAATTTTCATGCAAGTCAACAACACTGACTGCTTACACTGGGCTTTACAGAGACAAAATTGCACATAATAAATGACTTGTGACTGAAAATTAGAAAGACATACCATTAATGGAGAAGCCTCTGAGGTGAGTGTGGGAAACCGATAAACAGGTGTCAGGGGTGAAAAGAGTTGGTGAAAGGAATTGAGGCAGTGCAGGGCTGGAGCGCTGGGAAAAGCAGGCAGACACCAAGCCATGAAAGCAATGACAAGAACCAGAAGTCTGCCCAAGAAGAACTGCTAAGCTCAGGGGGTAACTCAAAATTTAAGGATTCCAGGGGTTGATCTGAGTATTTTACTACATGAGAAACCTACTTGGAATTAATAAGGTTATACAAGGAACAGTGTCATTCAACACAGAGATTGGAAACGACAATCAATATAAATCTGTGCATCCTCTTTCAGAGAAGTGATCATAGAAGCTAATGAAATGCAGATAAGTGCATTAGGTTTTCCTCTTTTCATGCACCCTCTTACCCTGTCATTTAAAACTCAAAATCAATCTGAGTTGCCTTAAGTGGCAATACTGTATCTTTAATGCTTGATTCATTTGTTGTGAAATATAGTCAAAATAATAATTCGAAAGGGAAATTTGAAAATGTCAGATAGTAAATGCATATTTTACTTATTTTAATGTTTGTTGATTTGAGGCTTTGAGGGCAACATGGTAAATATTCGGTTTGGCTGGCACAAACTGTGCAGGAATCTAATAGAAAGCAATATTGTTGAAAATGGATATCAATTGAAAACAGAGAGCAGCGTCAACTATTCCCCACTGGGAGCAGACAACAATAAAACGAGTCAAGCATTACACAGTTGAGCCTGCCAAATGTCATTAGAGTGTAGAAAAAAGTAAAGGCACATACGAAGAGGGGGGAAAAAAAAAAAGCTTTCGCCTTATTTATACTTTTTCCCCTGGACAATTTAGCAAGATAAAACGGGGGGGGGGGGGGAGGGGGGAACGGGGGACGACTCAACACAAAATATAAATTCATTATAATGGTGTTGTCAGATAATTTGGGGAAACATATCAGCCTATTTGGAATTAAGAAAACCAGAAAGATAAAGCAACACAGTTTAATGTCTCTCAATTGCAAAGGCATCTCCTAACAACTGCACAGCAAATTACATTGGGGTACAATTTTAATTTTTAAATACTTTTTTTTTTTCCCTAAGTCTTAATACCGAGATTACAGTATTAGGTGGCATAATTAGGAAAATTTATTTTAAGCTCTGCCGAAACAACAATTAAAAAAGGAAAAAATATAAGTAACGCAAACCCACGAGGAAAGGGTTTTTATACCGCATCGTTTAGGGGAAGATTCAATATTTGAAGCAACTGGGTAACTCCCTATCTGAGGCAGCCCCTGGGTAAGAGGAGGGGCGCAGAAGGGGCGTTGCAGCGCCCCGCCGAGCCGCGCTCCGCTCCGGCGGACAAAGGGCGGCGGCGGCGGCGGCTCCCCGCAGCGGGCTGCAGCTCCACCTAGCGCGGGGCCGCCGAGGGCCGGGGGGAGCCCGCGCCCCCCCCCCTCCCCCCCCCCGCTCAGAGGCGTTCGCGGGATTTCGGGGAAGCCTGCGGCTGCCGTCCCTGGCACCTGCCTGTGCGCGACGGAGAGGGACAGCCGGGAGCATCTCCCCGCGCTGCGCAAGGCACGGTGACAGTCCCACCGGGTAAATACGCAACCTGCAGGTCAGGCGCACGGGCTTCGCAGCGCTGCGCAAGCAGCTCGCCCGTTCAACCCAAACGGCCCAAGTGCCGGGGTGCCGCTGCCGTGTACTCCCAGGCGGGCTGGGGTACCAAACATCTCCCCCAGCCCCCTGCAGAAATACTGCAAAACTACCAAGTTTTAATTGCAATTCCGACTCCTGTTGTAGGCATAGAAAGCAGAGCGGGACTTCTTTGAAATGAACCTTCCCCAAGACACTTGGACCTACATGTAATTTGGTAGTGTTTCTGTTCCAGGGCTCAAATTTTGGGGTCTGTTTTTACCTGGCGTACAGACAAGCAGGTTCATCATTTGGATGGCCCTTGTTTTGTTACGTGTGCCTACACGCACCTCTAGCAGAACCAGGTTTGCTCCGTTAATTCCAGATCAGGAGTTTCTGCTTCACTGACGGCGAATTGAATTTGGACAAAGGAACTGGCACTTGTTCGAGTAACCTCTTCAGACATACTACTTTTTACTTCCATATTTAATGTCTGGTGATAGACACACGGTCTAGAGAAAGCTTAATTTCTCTATTTGCTTCAGACAGAGACTAAAATTCTCCCTCTCACCTAACAGGAAAAGGTGCTCCTGAGCTCATCCCTGCCCATCTCTGCCCCACTGCATACCCCAACTGGTGTCCCCGCAGCTCAGGCAACCAAGGAAGACCTGCCTGTCTAAAGCTCATGCTGATCAGCTACTGCTTTTACCTGAGACTACCTGATATGTGACTTTTATAGTGTATTCAGGTCTTTCTGAAATGCCTGGCAGCAGACAGCGTATCACTCAAGGTGTCACAGTACTGAAGTCAAATAAAATCATCGCGCCGAAAGGAACATTATGGTTCACCCAATTCAAAGGCTTTATTAAGGGAAATTATAATCTGCGGAGGACTACAATGTATATGTTTGCAAAGTCAGTTAGCTATGTAGCTGCATAGTAAACTCATTTAATCACAGGTCAGAATAGCTGGGTACACATTAAGCCCGTAAGGCAGAGACCAAAAATACCTTTACCATGTGTTAATGCAGTTGATAGATCAGAACTACTTCTCTGGAACTAAAAGAGGCTGCATCCTGTTAAAATTCCCACATCCCCATGGCAAATTTTATTTCCTTTTGAATTCAGTTGTAAAAATTGGAAGCAAGGAAATTCACAGGCCAAAACACTGTCTAGATAACATTAAGGGGCATGTTGCTTCCAAGCTTTGCGTGGGTTTTAGCCACATGTCTCCCACTGATTTTAATGGGATTTGCATGGCTAAAATCCTGTGCAGTGCTTTGAAAATGTATCCCTAAGGGTCTGTCATGAATTCATAAAGCCCCAGAATTTCTGAGTTAAAACCAAAATACAGTGTTGGCTGATTTTAAAGGCTTGTTACCACTCTCCTAATTAAAATACAGCTTGGTTCGGTAAAAGGTCTACTCTAATTTGTGTATAGCATATACACGTATAATATAATTCTAGTACGTGTATAATTTAAACGGTTGTGTTATTTACACTACAAAAGAGCTGTGTTATATGCACTTTCTAATTTTCATAACACTTTCATTATACATTGGGTAGTAAGCCCCAAACAATGGATAAAATTGATACCGTTCTTTCAACAAGCTCGTAAATGTCACTGAAGAAATTGCTGTCATGTTAAGGGTGAGTTGGTTTTGTGGTGCACTTACACTACTTATTGACAGAACAGTTTGTTCCGATATAAGATTAGTACATTTTTCTTTAAAATGTTTTGCATAGCATTATGTCATTAAGGATCAAGAAAACCAACACCACAAATCAATACCTCACAAAATGTTGGCTTTCTGACGAATGCACAAAATTAAGGAAAGTCAATGGCAAAGCTGCCTCTCTTTCATTCTCGATCCGGAGGGATCTCAGGTCACCATTGTCATTATATTAAGTGGCCCATGAACAGCCAGTATGTCAGGCCAGCAGTAGCAAACTGGTGCCTCAGACTGTAGGCCAATTTCTTAATGCTTTGCATTACCGTGCCCACCGGATTTGCAGGTAAATTTATCTGCATCTTCAGAACTCCAAATCTCTTCCTGCATAGAGCTGGATATTATAGTTGATAACCACCAGATAGAAGGGATACCCTAGTCTCATATGGCTACCAGGGAAAGCAGGCATTTTAACACATCCTCATTTGTCA
Organism: Phalacrocorax aristotelis; assembly: GCF_949628215.1. Lineage (NCBI taxonomy): Eukaryota > Metazoa > Chordata > Aves > Suliformes > Phalacrocoracidae > Phalacrocorax > Phalacrocorax aristotelis. Next base: position 141,587,594 of record NC_134277.1, read on the forward strand.
TATTATATATCCAACAGCTGGTTATTGAACACGTGTAAACAAATCTGATTTTGTGTAAGCAAACAAATACACCCAAAATACCTGCCAGTGAAATCAGTAGGTATAAGAAATTACAACCAAGCTTTGCAATTGTGTCCATTTCTTCTGTCAAGTTTAAAATATTGCCAAACCCATATTTAACCCTGCTACAAGGTAGAGTAAGTCTTGGCAGCATTAGTCTGAAAAACACGTTCAGGAAAAAAATCAGCTTTCCAGATTCCGAGTTAAGCAACAGTAAAGCACAACAAACTTCCTTGACATCATCGGCTGAACTGGCGCAATGTGCAAAAGCAAATCACCTCCCAGCAATCCAGTCCTTTTAAAATTTCTTATTTCATATTTTCCTATCGACAGGACTCTTAATGTATGGAAGTTACCCTGAAGGATGAATAATCCCTGGCAGGCGTTCTTTAATGAGGGCTGGTTCCATAGCTCAGTGGTCCACAAACTGTAGCCCATGGCTCTGTACTGGCCGAAAAGCCTCAGATAAGTAGTCACAAATGGACTATAGACTATAATAAACAGAAAAACGTACAAACTTACATTGTGTCCAAGCATTCCATGCTGCTATTTTCCATGTAGTTTTTCTGGTTTGCCAGGAGGAAGTTTTCAGCAAAGTGCAATCTGCACAGTTGCTCTGGGCCCTGCTTTGAAAAATGCCCATGCCGGTTCCTCAAAGGGCGCATGGCAGCTGAGGGTTAAAGGTGGTTCACTGGTCTAGAAGAGCCTTGGGGACCATTGCCTTAGCTAATTCTGGGCAATGTATTTTCTCTGAAATCATCAACCCTTACATTTTAACCCTGATACTCATTACCGTTCTTTTTAAATATCATAAAAATTAAAGATAACAGTGCATGAACCCTGAAAGGCAATATCCCTTGGCCTCATATATGCATAAGATTTCTCCTCCTTTCCTTTTTTCTTTTCCTTTCTTCCTCCCCTCTAATCTCCCTTCTTGCTGATTGGTCTTTGATAAACAATAACATACAAGATGAAAAACTTACACAGGCAATCAAACACACAAGAGTAAAACTGTACAAGACGCAGTGTCTATGCACTGCTGTGAGTTGCCCTCTTCTTTGCTTGTTTTATTCTTAATTTGGATCCCTGAGGAATTTTTCAGTTTGCCAGAGACACATTGGACCTTTTTGACTGAAAATGTTTTAACTCTTCCAGGGGGAAAAAAAAAAAAAAAACCCTCTTTGATTTTGAAAGAAAATTGTAACCTGTATTGTCATCTCTGAGACTGTGTTTGTCAGCGAGGCTGGAAGAATATGCTCTGATCAAATATTTTGGTGTATGCTTTTCACTCTGGAGCTGAGGCCCTAAGTTCCATGACATATCTTGGATGGTGGCCAAGATTAGGTCCCTAATAATTTAAAACAATAACCACCTGCTTCAAAGGAGGGAAAAAAAGACATTTCCTTCTTGCTGATCGCTAGTTTAGGATCAGCAAAATCTTTTACTGCATCAAATTGAAATGTAATAGCTGTAAGGTTGAAAATTGAAATCTTGCACTAAGCATTTCATTGCTGCAGGCTTTTAATTTTTTTTTTTCTGTTAAAATCATAGCCATACAATGCCTTTTCAGATCTCTGAGCTAGGTGCTTTGCCTCATAAGACCTGTCGCTTAAGAGACGTAAAGCCTACCATTATCAGCCTTTTGATGAGGTCTAAACAAAATGTGTGTGTTTATACAAATTTGTCGCTAGATATGTACATTTGTGAAGTAGAAATATTTATGTGTCTAGTCTGGAAATCCTTACAGCTACAGCATTTTAGACTAAAGACCATACCAGATCAATCCCTACCCATTTCAGACCCAAGCAGATTTTGAACAGCATGTCATCCATCTTTGAAGAAATTAATATCCTTTTTCTGACCATCAACTGCAAAAGGAAAAAAGTGCCTTTGCAAGGATATGTGATGGAAGCAGGGTGAAGGCCATCCTCAGAGGGCAGCATTGCTCCTTGGTTTGCTTTTGAAACCACACAAGCTTCCCCCAATACTGTTTCACCACAAATGCAGCACATCTCCCACGTTTCCACTAGGACCATCATACTCTTTGTTCTCCAAGTGAAACAAGGCTTTGGTTGCCCGTATCTTGAGCTTCCTTCAAAGTGCCCAGCTGCTCCATAGTAACAAACATCTGGGAAGATGGTTTGATGGTTTATTTCAGGCCACCAGCAGGTCCTAGGAGATGAGCAGCGTCATGTCATACAGTACAAGTTGGGTTCAGGTGCTTGGGAAAATATGAAAGTAAAGCTAGTTTTGTAGGCAAAAGTGAGGAGGAGGATTTAGTGCAGCAGGCACAGGGAAGGGGCTGATCTCAACAGCAGGACACAGACCCATCTCGCAGGGCAATTTTGAGACACTGGAGAGAGGCATCAGGGCGCTGGGCTTCAGCACCCTGCCTGGGGCAGGAAGGCTCAGTTGCAGGTGGGGACAGTGGAACCAAGCCCTCCTGGACAGGAGGAGCATGTGTAGCTTCTAATTAGAGGTTTCTTAATGGATTCACTCTGGCACTGCCTGAGGACTGCCCTCACACAGTCTGCTTTACTGGGAAAGGGTCGTATCTGCTACAAGAGATGGTATCTCTTCTGTGCTTCTCCAAGAAGAGTCAGAGACTCGGGCTTCTTTCAGCTAACCCAAGGGACCCCAGCCCCATGCACCCCATGCCTCCCCAGAGAAATGGAAGAAGCTTCCCAATTTTGGGCAATAACTCTGAGATGGATGCTTTTGATTTATCCTTCTAAAATGACAGTATCTTCTCCCTTTACAACTCTTTAGGCAAGAACTGAGTTCTGGGGAAGGAAAAAAGAAAAAGTACTAAAAGACATGTTCAAAGCTGTAGGATTTACTTCTTTTACATACTCAAAGTAATTTGCTGGGCAAGAAGAGGAAAAAAAAAGACTGTATTTTTCCCCTTCCACAGAATCTAGAGGACATGCCTCAGAACTGTTCCAAAATAAACTGTAATGGAAGAGGACTATATTGTGGCTTCACTTCTTTGAGAGCTTTCATGAATGGTGAGAATTATTGTCCGTTCATGTAGATTCAAAGATAGGCTTTTTTCCCTTAACTGCTCCTTGAACAGCACAGTCCATACTTGTCAAGTTAGAAGCATTAGAGAATAAATTCACAGAGATGAAAATAGAATTTCCAAAAAAGTTTTCCTTAGACTTCAAAGCAGATGAAAAAGATTCAAGGAAGTTTGATCTTTATTTTATAAGTACATACAAGAGAAGGAGAAAAGGAAGGCAACAGTCAAAGAAAAGTCTAGTCTAATATTTCTCTTGTGGGCATACATAATGAGAAGTGGAACACCACAATTCCTCAGTGTTCATAGGGTAGCAATTCACTGCCATGAAATTATATCTGACTTCTTAGAAAATTCTTTCACTTCTCTGTGCTTGTCTGAGGTATGACAACCTGCTCTTGAAGCTCACAGATGTTGAGCTGTAAGTGGATGGATTTTTACTAGAAAAATTAAAACCTAAAAGAGATGCAATCTCTTTTTAAGCTTTCCACCTGAATGGCAGAATATTTTCTCTAGAAAAACTAATAGAGAAATTAATTTTTAAAGTAAAACTTTGTAAAGTGTTTCAGTTTATGAGAAGTTAGACAAAAAAAGAATGAGTGAAAAGTATTCCTTTTTGAGCAAAAGACCATTTCAGAGTTTTATCATTTGCAAAAAGAACTAACGTAAGTGAATGTTGACAACACCTAAAGAAATAAGGCTAAAAAATATCAGAATTAAACAGAACATTATCTTCTAATTTTTTTTAAACTGGATTTTATTCACAGTTCAATGTCAGGTCAGCCTAATTATATCCATACCAGAAAATTAAATAATGCCAAGGAGTGTTTCCAGCCATGGTGTTCCATCATCTGTACAGTTAAATTGTCCCCAGCAGAGTTTTGGGCCAGGCCAGCAAGTGCTCTCCTAAACAGGTGCTGGAGCTACCATGGGCCAGGGACCATTTCTGCTGCACTGTTTGGGCATGATCACCTTGCACAGACGATAAAGAGAGTTTACTAATACAAGTGCAACCTATTCCATGCCAGTTTGCTCAAATGACAAAGAGCAGTCCCCACGTAAATGTAATTTGCCTGTACAAACATGACTACTTGATCTGTATCATGCAAAAAAAGAAACCAGACAAAAAACTGAATGACCATAGGTGCAGCAATGTGTAATGGATTTACACCATAGGTATAAGAACCTGAGCATGTTCACGTTTGTGGTCAGTAGCCGTAGTGTGAGCTAGACAGAAGACTTAGCACAAGAGCACAGTGACAATGAATGTTGCTTAACAACAAGGAGCCTGTCTTCCTGAGCTTAACTAACTAATTTTTGTTCTTATTTCTACACTCAAAATTCAGAGATACACTCACCTGATCAGTACCAAAACTAGCATTTGCCCTGACAGCATCCTGGCATGAGAGGGTTTGTCTTTGCAGATGCGCATGGAAGCACGAGGTTAATTTGCCATGAGTTACTTTTGAATTTTTAGAACCTCATGTAGTTCTGGTTATTGACAGAAAGAATCTGGTAATAAAGATATGTCAGCTGTATCGTACCATAGACTGCTGCAAAGGTCATGGGACTGACACTAGAGAAGGCAGGTCTGAGCTAGCCCACATCAGTGCAGCACTGACCTCGTGGAGACAAGAAGCTGGAGTCAGCACCAGCTCAGGTGTTTCCAGCAAGGTAGATCCCGCTTAGTGACCAGGCAGTGATCCAGAGAGTGCTCCAAGGCAAACCAGGGAGCACAGGGGCAGGCTGCTTGCACAGCAATTTTGCTGTATGAGAGCTCTGTTCTGAAAGAACCTGAAGTAAATTTTACTCAGGTTAGTCACCCCATCAGAGTCATTCAACCAATAAAGTATTTGAGGACTGAGCCCTGATTTTGATAGCTAATTAAATGCCTAGTTAATTATTGTGTTGACTATAATACTAACATGCAGATAAACATGTTTATGCATTTTTAATGTATAAATTCCTTCACCAGAAAGTACAACTGAAGAAAAATGAAGAATGTCTACAGTAAGCCTCAGACTTCTACCATACTTGCAGCAAGACAGAGACCCTTACGTCTTTTGTTGGTGGAAAGGACTTTGGGGGTTGTATGTTAGGAACGGCTATGTCTGATGTGCCCAGTTATGCAGCTATTTTGCTGATAGATATGTGACTCATCCAACTTGCATGAATGACCGGGGGTCTTGTTAGGCATATTGGAAGTGAGTGTTTTGAGCTGTGATGATTTTTTAAGGCATGATGAAGGGTCCCATCTACCCTAATCAACTTTGCATAGCTGGGGCTCAACTTCCAGTGTTGTCTTTCATCAGTGCAAGTGTCAGTCACTGGCCGATGCGTTGCCCACAGCCCTCTGCCCTCATTTCTTCATGGCGGGATGCATGTTGTTCTTTCAGGACAATTTCTTTTCGCCTGCTTTCCCAGCTTGCTTGGCCATGACAGGTCTGCCCCGGTTATGGCATTCACCATATGGCTGGGCTTGGCTCCACCCTATATTTTAATAATTCCATCTCACTGACCATCCCCCTTGCATTACTTTCACTGAGGGCATTTCAGAATTCAGCCCCAAACTATTGGTTCTGACTAGCTTACCCATGTTAAATCTGAAAATATTAGCATTCATTTTCCGCTCCGTGACAGCCCCTGAAGTGACCTTAGTAGGTTATGTCTCATTTCATATATTTTCCTCCTATGGTAAACTGATACAGTGTTGATACAGCCACAGCTATTAAGTCACAGCTTGAATTCAGATAAATGCGTTTGGAAACATGGTTTTAGAATATCACGTAATTCATAGGCATTCATTCTCTCTCTCTTTTTCTGCATGTTTATGTATCAAAAATACATGAAAATATTTTTAAAATCTAATGCAAATTTTCCAGAAAACAAAAGAGTGAAAAAAATAAATACATGTAGTTATGTACAGAACGGACTACAGACCTCCTGCTGTTCTGAGGGGCTGATGCAAATTCACATTCCAAATTAATAACCAAGCTGACTAAATATTTGTAAGAATTATTTTTTTTTCATATAAAACCCTATGGTTTTTTTGAGCTGTTGAAAAGCAGAGAGGGAGTGCTGCTTACTTACTTTCACCTGCAAGAAAGGAGAGCACTTTAAAAAATGAAAGTTATTCAACAATATTTTATCATTACAATACCTGAAAATATATTAGTTGCATAAAATATTTTTAATTCCTATTTTTATATATTTTCAGTTGATTGCTTAACCAAATTGTATTTTATTACCTAAGTCTATTAGCCTACACACTTGGGATCACATGGGATTGTCCCTGCATAATCTGAGCCTCATGTCGAGGTCAAGAACTTTCCTACTGCACCATTTTAGAAGAATTGTCTAGAGCCATATTTTGGCCTACTTCGGCATGTACAGCAATACAGTTTTAATTACCTATGTACGTGCTGTTTCCCATAAGGCTCTGTCATAGTTTAACCCCAGCCGGCAACTAAGCCCCACACAGAAGGTCACTCACTCCCCACTGGTGGGATGGGGATGAGACTCAGAAGGGTAAAAGTGAGGAGACTCATGGGTTGAGATAAAGGTGAAGCAAAAGCCGTGCACACAAGCAAAGCAAAATCAGGAATTCATTCACTCCTTCCCATGGGCAGGCAGGTGCTCAGCCATCTCCAGGAAAGCAGGGCTCCATCACATGTAACAGTTACTTGGGAAGACAAATGCCATCACTCCAAACGTCCCCCCTTTCCTTCTTCTTCACCCAGCTAAATATGCTGAGCATGACACCCTGTGGTACGGGATATCCCTTTGGTCAGTAGGGGTCAGCTGTCCCAGCTGTGCCCCCTCCCAGCTTCTGGTGCACCCCCAGCCTCCTTGCTGGTGGGGTGGGGTGAGGAGCAGAAAAGGCCTTGACTCTGTGGAAGTGCTGCTCAGCAGTAAAAAAATATCCCTGTATCATCAACACTGTTTCCAGCACAAATCCAAAACACAGCCCCTTACCAGCTACTATGAAGAAAATTAACTCTATCCCAGCCAAAACCAGCAGACACTCCAGCCTCACTCAGCACAGAGGATGAGTAGCAATCACCATGCTAGTTGTTGCTCACTATTTCTTTCCTGTTGTCTTATTTAATGTGGTTAATGCCTAGCGTCTTGTGAAGCAAAAACAGGGAGACTTGTTTCCTTCTGAGCTTCGCTAGGGGACTGATGGCTTTAATATCAAGCGAAGTGATAAAGCTAGAAATGTAACATAATCCCTCTTGGACAGGGAGAGACAGAGTTGATCTTACTCCTGTGTGCAAGCAGGAGGGTGAGGTACAGGTGGATTAAGCAGCATCCGTCAATTTAGGGTGCCCTGCTTGTTACACTCAAGACCTCATTTTATCTAAGATTATACCCATTATATGTCAAAACCCAGCCTCCATCCACAACTGTTCCATAGGACTGTATTGCCAACTCCTTGCTTTCTCTTGAGGAACAGGCTGGTGGTGGGGACTGCAGTCAGTCCCATGATGGCATAAAGGATTAAATTCACAGTCAGGAGCCTCTGGTTGGATGACAAACCTCTCAGCTTCATTCCCTGTCCTATTTGCTCTCTTTCCTGGGCCCAGCAGCCTGCTAGAGGTGCTCAGGAGCAAAACTGCTATCAGGGCTCTTTCTGCCCTGCTCCCTTGCAGCAGGGCAGAAGAAGGAGGGAGGCTTTCCTCCTGTCCCCATCCCCTCCATCCTGAGGAGAGACAGCACTACCAGAGGGGGCAGGATGCAGGCAGGGCAGTCGCATAGTTGTAAAGAGTCCTTCTCTTTGCTCTTAAAAATCACTGAGCTGTTTCTGCTGGGAGATGTTTTTTGTCTGAAAACTTTTTTTAATAAAAGACTCCCTTTTAACTCTTGTATTTTCTTTTAAGTGACAGAAAAACACTGCTTTGTGCCAGCATTTGAAGTCTGGTATAGTTAAAGTAAAAAGAAAAAAAAATGGGTAATATAAAGACCCTGAAATCAGTGTAGCTCTATACATACAGCTACAGATATATGTACATAGATCTGCACCAGAAATATAGATATACAGTAAAATAGGCAAACTCCATATAATCACATATTTATAATTTAACTGTATAGTATTATAAGAACCTGTACAAGAATCATATGCTTTTTATCTGGCACCATTTGACTGCATGTGTTTCTGTTCTGGTTTATTGCATATCAGCTAATCGCATAATTCGGCTGGATGCATACTAAATTGAAGTCCAAACGCTGTTCACCGCAGTGTAATCCCTCTGGATAAATGAATAGTCAGTATACCCACTGGACTGCATTCCTCCATCACTACTTTGTAAACAGCTGTTAGCATCTGTTGTAAAATACAAGACAAAATCTGTTATCGCTACATATAAAAAAGTGGTTGCTATGTCAAAATCTTCACTGCAGTTGTTAAGAGGAATGTGCAAAATATTAAGATAAGCTGAGAAAGCACTGAAAATCTTGGTGTTTTCCATGGCAGTTTCAGGTGAGGGCAGGTGCTGCTCCAGGAGCGCAGGCAGCAGAAGCACGCAGCTGGTACCACACAGAGGAAGGAAGCCACTGAGATCCCGCCAGGGATTCCTGCAGACCAAACCACAGCCATAATGAGGTCTTGATCGACTGCACAGACAAAATATAGCACCTGCAAGTCCTTTCCTGATTTGGGCATGTTCAGAAGATGAGACAAATGAAAGTAAAGCAAAGCAAGCAAAAAGAAGGTGTCTTCCATCTGTGCTGCCATGAAGCAACCTCGCTCCTCCTGTCTCCCACCCCTGACAGAACACAGGTTGCCCTTGCTTTTCAAAAGAGCAAGCAACAGCCAACAGGTACTATTTTGGAGGAAAAACATACCTGGCTACTTTGTGAGGCAATGGTTTCCTCCTGATTTTTTGGCTAGGTGGGCAGGTGGGGCAGGAAGCAACTTAGGGCAGAGGTGGGAAGGTCATGGTAGCCCAGGGAACAGCCATGGGCAAAGGGGAAGCACTCACACAGAGACAAGCGTACAAGCAGGGTCTGCACACATGATGGGAGGAAGCCCTTGCCTGCTTCACTCCCCAGCCTTCAAAGCGCAGTGCTGGCCGTGAGGCTGTGGGCTCCAGCGTTCAGTCTGCTATCTCTCCAGGGATGCCTTGCGGCAAAGCTGGCTGCATCAGCATCCTTAACAGTGGCGTGAAAGTCTGAGTAACTGATCATAATGGTCCCCTTCTGGCCTGAAATTCAATGAAATCTTTATAATTCTGTCTTTCTTAGCTAAGGGGTATTGTGCAGAAGCAATTGTCCCCAAACACTCTCCTTATTTTGAATCCTTTCTTTAGTTTTAATTTTCCTTTGATCCTATGACCAACCAGTGCTTTGTTCTTGTTTTTTCCATCCTCGCTTTTCTTTCTTTCCCCATTAAGCAGACTTAATTCTTGGAGCCAGATCTGAGACATCTGGAGCTGGAGTTTTCCCTCCCAGGAGCACAGGAGGGCTGAGGCAGGTCCCCCTCGCACTGCACATCAGCCCCATTGGTCACTCCTCATTGGTCTTTCTGAGGAATTGCCAAAGTGTGTTCAAAACTGGCTTAAAAACATGGCAAATAATATACAGATGTTTAAGTAGGTGTGTTAGAGGGTGTTTTATTTTATCTTACTCTTTACTTGCTATCAGTACATCAAAACTGAATGCAGCCACCAGAAGCCATTCTCCATCGCTCAGGCTGCTAACACACTCCAGTGAGGAAAGGGAGGGATATAATGTGAGATTACTATAAATGAGATTCTTGTCACTGAGGCCAACAGCATGGCAGCGTTAGAAAAAAGAGTTATGCACTTCTGTGGAAAATGGAAATGCCCACACTGATATTAGATAAGACAGAAAAATTAAGACAAAGACATTCCCATGCTGCAGGGCAATGGCTACATAGATGGATAGGAAGAAGAAACTTTCCCTAGAGTTAGATCACTAAGAAATTATTTTACAAGATTTCCTCTGCCCTGCTCTGAAATATCTCCCATAGCCACAGTGTCCATGTCTGACTGACCTCTGTTTGGAGGCACAGTGGGAAATCATGCTGTGCTTCTGCTTTAGAGGTGGCCGAGTATACCTTGGAAACTAGCTGTGTGCATTCCCTCTAATTCGTTTTGTTTCAAGGGTGTTCACATCTCTATGGTTTTATTTCCACTGGCACTATACGAAATTAGTTCACTGGCAGAAAAGCTCATTAAAATGATGACACTTGCAGGAATATCACTGACTGGTTTTTGAAAAAGTCTGATGGAAGTTGTGACTTACTTGCCTGGGCAAAGCTAAGGAGCATCTGAAAAGCCATGCCCTGAGCATTCCCAGTGAACAGCTTATCAATGAGAGTTGGGAAAATTTGGGATAGAATCTTAAATACGTTGATATAACTGTAAGTTACTCATGCATAACTTCAAAATGGGAAATTGAATTGCATTTGTCAACGATTTTCTTAAGGAATAGTTTGTTCTGTTATAAAATTCAACAAAGGTTTTAATCTATAGCACACTCTTTAAGGGTATCCACCTTTAAAACTGCATTAAAATAACAAAAGTGACCAGGAAAATCCAGCCAGGAATTCTGTTGTAATTTTAATGCAGCTGTATTATATATCTTACATATTTCACGACATGCAACCCTAATTCTGCAAGTAGCTAAGCATGTGTTTAAATTTATACATTTTGAGTTTTAATGAGAACTCATAGAGTGTAAAGTTAAGCCTACATAAAATCAGATTAGGAGTTAGTGTTAACACTGCAAGTGGTACATTCAAACACTGGAGGGAGAAAAAAAGAACATGTACTGTAGATGAGAGAAATTTGATGAATTAACTTTAAACTTCAGATGCTTTTTTATTTTTTAGAACACAGTCTTCAACCCCAGAATTGCAATAATACTGTGCTTTCTCACTCCATTTCCTCTGTACTTAAGCAGAGTTTTTGGACACAATCACTTCATACAATCCATCCCTTTTTATGAGAAAGCATATTCCTAAATGCAAGTGTCTGCTGCTGGATCCTATTTTTCATATTAGTGTATCACCTGACCTTTGTAAGACTCCAGCTTATCTGATCACCGTTCCCCAGGCAATCCATTATTCTGCCATTGATACTCCTATTATGAGGTGGTTTTTTAATTAATTGTCTTTATAGTAAAGAGGAGATGGTGGGTTTAAATAGAGGTGAATATTTCACAGGGGCATGAGTCATATCATACTTAAGCAGCACAGGCTATGAGAGAGAAGTGCAGCCTCCTCCAATCAGCAGATCTAGTGTTTATCATCTCCAGTATTTCATTTATCTTATTCTCCTGCACTCTCTGTGTAAAATCACTTTTGGATTTATCCAATCTCTGTGTTGTTTTTTCTGACAGTCTTTTAAAAACATACAACTTCTGCACCTTGCAACATACCAACCTGACACGCTCCACTCTTTGAAGAAAGCAGAGGCAGAAAAAAAATTCTCTTTTTTTTTTAATACCTCCTCACAGAAAGTAGCTCTTTTTTTCCAGGTCAAGGTAATTTGTGTGCTCAGTTCTCTGGAAGACTGTTTTCTGCCAGAGGGCTGGGCAGTGCTTGGGGTAGTGGTACCTTAATTTTGTGAAGGATTGTTGGAGCTTCTCTAATGTGCTTACTCTTAACAGTGAAGGCAATAACTGCAGTTCAGCATGACAGCTCTGAGTGTGGGTGGAGGCTCACAAGGAGCTTCTCAGTGCAATCCCTTCTGGGACACTTGTTGGCCCACTCATGCCTCAATCAAGATTGTCCCACAAGTGTTATTTCCAAAGACCTTCATTCCCACAGACTTTTTCCTCTGGCCACGCCCTTGGTCACCATTACTTGAGATTACCTCATTAGTTCATCTCTGTGAGCCTCCTTGAGGAATATTTTCTCAAGCATGTAACCACTGGGATGTATGCTTTAAAACATTTTAATCCAGCAGTAGTATTAGTGATGTATGCAGGTAATGCAGTATTTCCTTCCTTGATCCACAGTCCAGTAGAAGGAAGAGAGGTGGCCATGCGCTTTTGGGGTGTTGCAGTACTGGGAGAGTGGAGGTCTTGAGACATTCTGCTGGAGCCACCTTCCTCCTCTATCCACATGTAGCAGACGTGCTGGGAGCCCCACACCCAGCCCTTCCTATCTCCTCCCTCAGACAAAGTAGGTGGCCCCATCCCTCCTGCCCCACTCCCATGGACACCTTTCCCCTTTCCACTCCTCTCCTCACCAGCCACAGCCACCATGAGCTGATGGTAACTTCTGATGACACATCATCCCCATCCCTCCACCACCTCTGCCATGGGGAGGTTAACACCTGGTTTAGGTTTCTTCTGTTTCCTTCAGATCTCTTTGAAAACATCCTTTGCCAGGGAGCCTTCCTATCTTGTTTCAACTGCAAGTGGACATGGCAGATTCGCCCCTTCTTGGGGCACAGAGACAAGCGAGGGGTCTGGGGAGCGGCAGAAGAGGAGGATGACCTTGCTCCAGTCTTATGTGCCATTTCAGTATTTCACTGTGCTAGGTGAATAATAAATAAAATTCACAAATATGTTAAACATGTTCTTTTTTTCTCAGTGAAATATTTACTGGGTTTTGTCTTAAGGAGATAATGCTGATCTTACTAACAGGGGTGTGATCTCAAATCTCTTTCCTGGCTTTTAACTGTGTATAATAATTTGGTTCACCCATTTATCCCTTTAACATAACATTTAGGTTAAGCAGGAGGCCTAAGGGGAACATGTTATTACTAGCCTGTTTTTTATTTTTCTTTGATGTCCTCAATTCTATTCTCATTCATGTATTGGGGTGTGCAACAAATGAACCTTGAGCATTTATTTTATTTACTAATTTTGCTTACTAGCATTATCAAAAGAGTGGAGCAGCTGCGAGTTTCACAGATTGAGCGTACATCTGAACATTTAACGGCCCCAGTTTATCCTGGCTTCAAGGCATCACCATATAATATTCACTGACATGAAAGCTGAAGAAAGGATGTCATGGGAAGTCTGAGCATCATGCTGTGAGAGGGTATGTACTGCGAGACCCTCACTTCATTGGCTTCTAATAGGCTAAGTATTGATATGCAAATAAGAGCGGAGCTTGTGTGTGGCCTTTTAATACAGCCACTAAACAGTAGTTCAGAAAAAAAAATTAGTAAGGCCTCTCCTCTTATATTTCTAACTACAGACACACCAAACCCAAAATGGATGTATTTTCACTCAAATGCTTTGAAAGCAAATGAGGCCACTGCTGAAAAATCATGTGTAGGACCTGAAAGCTGAAAAATTCTGATCCAGATTTCAAACACCAGTGCTGAGGTAGGCTGATAAGCAGAAGTGGGCTAACCCATGGCAGGGGTTAAAAAAAAAAAAAATAAATCAGTTCCTTCATTCTTAACGTGCCTCCCTGGGAGCAATACATGTGCCTCTGGAAGATTAGGTGCCGGGTTGCTATCCCTGAAAATAGAAAGATGTTTGCAAGGTGGCAGAAAGAGATGCCCAAAAGGCATCTCCAAGGAGGCTTTGACTCTTCTGGTTCTGACACACACAGATAATTCCCATTTCAAGTTTGAACCAGGGGCAGCAGATGAGAGGAAAGCAGCTGTTAGTTTATCTTGTAAACAAGCCCCAGCATGCCACCAGATTACGACAGGGTTGGAGATGGCCCTAGACAGCTCAAAGAGTGAAGTGTTAAAAAAATAGAATTGCTTCTGAGAGCACCGTTACCAGACATTTTTGGCCGCCTCAAATACTCTGACTGGTCCGAAAGCCCCAAAGCAGTGAGGATGCTGGAAGCCCTCAGTCCCATTGCTGCGAGGGCATATGTGGTCCTCACCTGGGAACCAACCACTGGGAAGAAACACGGCCCAAATATTCCTTCATGCTCTGAACTCACCTGCTCAAAGCAGGCTATACTAAAACTGGGCTTTCAAGTGAGGCATCCTGGAGGAAAGCCACGGCTGCACATTAAAGGTGCTATCAGGTTTGCTACATATCATCACAGCATGGATTATGCACAGCATTTAATAGAAGGCTCAATGGCCAAAGGATACCCTGATAAATATCGCTTCGACTGGGCCCTTTGTGCTGCAGCTCTGTGTGGCTGAGCTCCACGTACATATGTTAATCGCTATAAGCATATGTCGGCTCCAGCTGCCCACATGCCCGCGCATGACTGTAGCTGACACCAGGGGTATCATGAATAGCCCTGCCTTCATTTTTTCCACTTGCCTCCAGGCTTGTCTGTGTGGGAGTTTATAACAGCGCAAGATAAGATGCTATATTTGTGTTCTTATAAGGCCCTCACAGATTTGAATTCCAGAACAAGCACATTTTCCAGCTTAACTTAGGCTGCTTTGGAAACAGCTTGAGCTAAGTAAGAAAAAGCCCTTCTTTATTCCTGAATAAGTGTGTCCCACGTCAGTATGACTGCTGAGTTGCCATTCACCCCTGTGATTTCCCACATGAAAACAGAGGGCCATAGCAGGTCAGGGCAGAGCCAGGTCCTCAGAGCCACACGCCGGCCACCAGACTCCCCCCTAACCTCTCGATGTGCGGGTTCCCCAGTGCCCTCCTCAGCCTCCCTTGCTCCTCCAGCAGTTGGTCTCACTTCTTCCAGCAGCCCTTCTCCAAATGGGTGCCTGCACTCTACCTACTGCATACATATATCCCCTCCTAAATTCATCCCCCTTCCTCTATACACAAGCCTATTCACAGGATTCATCTTACCTCTCATTTTGCCCACTGACATTAAACAAATAAAAGCAGCAGCAGGGAAAAAGAAATGCAGAAGTCAGCTTAATGCCCAGTGGATATAAGCTATTGAGATGCTCTAACACGTACCTGCACACACACACATACTCATGCAACTGTATGAATCTTCATAAGAGGAGAAATCACTTATACGTCTTCCTATTATAAAGCACACTTCACTTCATCACAATGAGTAGGGAAGCTGCTTTATACTGAAGACTTTAAGGTCTGCCTTTATTTCTCTAGATTTTTAATGCTCAGCTCAGCCATGTGTTGTGGGCATCATGCTTTCTGGTGTGGAAGGCTTAGGAGGATTCCTGGAAAGCCCATTAACATTGCTCCTTAATTGGCTCAAGGCATCAACGCTGATCTCAGTTTGGCACAACCTTCACTTCCTGCACATCACTTCAGGTCCCTGCCAGTTCAAAGAACAGAAAATCGGAAGTTAATCCTAAGAATGACATTTTAAATAAAACTAGAACTTCCTTAGCCTAAGCAATCACAGGTGAAAGATGTGCATTTTATAGCCTTGCTGGGAAAACATTGCTTTCACAAAACTAACAAAGACTTTTGATTACAGCTTTTAATTCTGAATTGGTGTCAAAGTGTTTAACATTTCACTTACCAGTGCACAACCACCTCAATACTATTTTAAAATGTGATTAAAATGTGATTAAAATGCATATTCCCTCCCCCTGTTTAACTGAACAATGTTTGAGGAGGAAAGTAAATGCAGGTGTACAAAGGCATATTTTACACCCTTGGGCTGCCTGGGGACAAAACTCATACCAGCAATGAATATTCAACCCAACTCACCTGAGCTCCACTGCATCAGGGCAGGTAATTGCCATAAATCACCCAGTGCCTCGCTCTCTGCAGTATGGAGAAGATTAATGGCAGCAGACACCGGAGCTGCCAACTCAGAGGACTTCTGTGGTCGAGCACGGACAGCTATGAGCAAGGAATGTGTGATAAAAAGCTATACTGGGACTATAATAAAGCACTAGAAAGACGCCAAGGTCCTCTTCTATAACATGGGCACATTAAGGTCTGTCTGATTGTGGTGACAGACAGGTATTTTACTGAAGACACTGGCAGCTATTAAAGAAAAAAAAAAACCAATACCTAAAAGCTAATGTCAAAATGTGATGTAGGCCTGTCAGATGTCATCAGTAATAATTTTTGCTATGAACACTCACTGGTAAGGAGGGCAAAGGAAACAATATTGTTGCTGACTGCAAGGGACTGGTCGCCTGTGATTTATGAGCTTCAGAGGCAGAGGGTCTGCTGCCACCCTCCTCGATGAGCAGGCAGTGCTGGGCCTGGGCAGCAGCTCTCCCCAAGAGAGTTGTATTGTCTCCACTGTTTTCCATTGGCTTGGTTAGGAGAAAAATGTTGCTGGCGAAAAGAAACTAGTCATATGCTGCATGGAGGTAAGAGGAAGCCTAAATGCATCAAATAGCAAATTACATAGGGCTAAAACATCACTACAGCCTGTATAACAAGGGTGCAGAAGGTCTGCCGGACAAGTAGTATTTTGTAACAAATGTTTATCATCAGCTACTTAGCAGGAAAAACAAGCAGAGCAGCAAAACCTCCCTAGCCCTTTCGCTTGCAGCCATCCTTCGGCTGTGCCAGCAGGCACATGCTGCCAAGAGGTGCAGTGGGAGGCAGGTGGCCCTGGCCAGTCACTGCTCCTGTCATGCTTCCCTCTCATTCCACAGCAGCACAGCTATGGCAGGAAGAAGAAAGCCTGGTCTAAAATAGAGGAATTACCACCTGGGCCTCATTTTGTGATGGGTTGTGCCCCTCGTTAGGTAGAAAGGTGCACTGAGCTTACCAAATCACCCTTACCCCCCTCCACAAGAGACAGCCCATACTCAGACACATGCCTTCATTTGCAAGATGAGATTTAAACCTCTGTCTCTCACTTCTGTCCTGCTGCTGTTCACAGGTGTCCTGGTTTGGGCTTGTTTCCAGTGGCACTTTTGGGAGCGATGATTGGGTGTCACGGCTTGGGAGCTGCATCTCTCAGCCTGATTTCCCAAATATTGAAGTATGGCTGCAATGCCAACATTTACTCTGCTCTTTTAATGAAACTTTTTAATTTCAGGCTGGATGATCTGTGTTTCTGTCTCCAAACAGACTTCAGTCCTTTCTTCCCTTCTGTTGAAGAGTCCGTTCCCAGCCAACAACCAGCTGCTGCTGTTTATTTTTATATCTTACTCTTCAGGCATAAAGCAGGGTACAGCTTTCCCAGGACCAATTTTACCACTAAAAATGTTTCCCCCAACTTCAGAGTTAAAAACAACAAGGAAACTTAAAGCAGGAATTAAAATAATCATCTGCTGCCCTTAAAGCTGCTGAGGCTTTTAGTCTTGCCAGCAGCAGATCTCCGATGAGATCTTTGTAGAGTAATGCAGCAGAGGCACGCCGTGGCTCAGTGTGACAGATCCAAATGTATCCTGCCTGTCCAAAGGGGGACAGTGGCTCACAACAGCTGTCGAGCTGCTTTGTAAACAAGTGGGGGACATAGCTGTTTAACCTAGAATCATGCATCTGAAAATATGCTTTGCCTCTCCAAGGATTTTGCTGGAAGTGCTTCAAAGGATTCTGGGTTTTTTTCCCAGAAAGCTGCATCATGTGGTGTTTATCAACTCCTAGAAAGTACTTGCAGCCTTCTTCCATAGGAGAACGGCACTTAGCAGTTTGACAGTAAAATCACACATGACTTGTTAAGCACAACTTCCTAATGTAGCTCCCTGTCTGTTGCAACAGTCTCCCTGGTGGTAAAAAAATACAGTACATTACACTCGCTATAGCAACTGTGATGGCAATATGCAGATTACATGACCATATCGCTCTCCGGCATCTAAAAAAGAAATATTTATTTTAGCATAGTCAGTACTCTTTTCACAGTCTCTTCTTTCACTGTTCTTTTGTGTTACACTGTCTTAACTTCATCCCAGGATCTCTCTAGTATTGCTTGATACAAACCATTTTCTTTCTTACACACATGCCTTTATATCCAAGCTGACCCTTTGTATTCCTTAGTCATCCACACTGACCTCTGTATTCTGCTGTCTTTATTTCTAAATAGCACACATAACCCAAGATCATGGATCATTTTATCTTACAATACATACCAATTCACATACATGTCTTCATTCTCTCCTGTGGTTTATCCTATTCTTCTGCTCTCTTCCCCCTATTATCTATTTCCTTCAAAATGTGCCCTGCTGAAAGACTTTTTTTCCCTATCTTTTAATTGGGTTTTTAACAAAACCTAGAGTAAATTAGGACTATTCTTATTTTGGAAACCTGTTACATAACAAATTCCCATCTTTTGCAGATTTTCTCTAAAAATCTCCGGTTTTCAGGTCGACTACTTTTTCCTGAGCATTTTTTATTCTTTGTGCAAGGGCACTATAGGGGAAGATGTGTTATTTGAGCTGCAGCTACAGACTCATTGTAAAGCCAGGAATAATGAAGTTCTGGTTTGAAGCTTGAGTGTCAAATCATTCTTCTTTAGGACTGAATTAAATCAACTAATTGTTTTTCCATCTCTAGAATAGAAGCAATGTTGTACATCCTACCTTACAGGGCTGCGTGAGGTTGAAATAATGACAATGAAGTCATAAGTTACCCCAGACCATCTGAGTCAGTCTTGAAAAATGTACTGCCATGCTCTTTTTCTCATTTGGTATTGTGGTTTAGCCTTTTCTCAGCAAATAGGTTTGCCATGTCTAGTCTGAAGCCTGCACACTGCTGAAAGGATATTGTACTGAAATAGGAGTGTAGGTGTGGATGAAGACTGCCAGAAGCATCTCCTATTACCCCAACGAGAGAAAATGGCAGCCAACTTCAGTATATCCTGTAGTCTGGAAAATGGTGAAATACCATCTTTTTGGCAGTCATAAATGGATAAGCAGTAGGTAAAAGCAAAGTGCAGTGTGAATTCTGTGCAAAAGGGGCACCTATCACAAAGAATTAAAGAAGCTAAGAAAATGCAGAGATATAAATAAATGAAGCAGCAATGCCACTAGCCCAACATGCTTAAATAGCACAGGTTAGAAGTCTTTAGACCCATGCTATCTCTGAACCTGCTGACCTTCACCTGCATCCTCCCATACTGGCAGAGGATAGGTCGGTCATTCATGCTGAGCTTTTCCTTTCACTAGATTTCGCCATGTGAAGGATGTCCTGCTTTTACAAGGTAGAGTCTGCATCCAGCTTGCATCGAAGGCCTAAGCACACACCACATTTCTTGCATAGGACGTACATATGGACACGTTTTTTTAAATCATGGGGTTTATATGTCTCTTGTGAGAAGATATATGGACTGTTTCCTTAAAATTGTAGCACAAGATCAGGCAGGAGAAAAGGTAGTAAAGATTGTAGGAAGTATCTCTACAAAAGAGCAAAACAGCAGAGGCCAGGAAGTAGGTAGATGGATTTGTATTAAGTACTATAGGCAATTTGAGAAAAAGTGCATTTTTTCCTGTTTCTTTCTCCATCTCATACAGAATCCTGTTCCTTTTTGGGCTCTACCTGTTAGGCAGAAATCCTAGTTTACTGTCACGTTAAGAAAATAGAAAAAATAAAGGAAAACTTATAGCAGTTTTATTTTATCCTAGCTTCTTTTTTTAAAGGAAACTGTTTCTTTTGCATTATTTAAGAAGTTAATGTTGACTTGAGGATTAGGTTGGGTTTTGGCAATGCAAAAATACTAATATTAAGTATGGATTTTCATATTTTCCTCAACTTGTTTTTCAGTACGTGAAGGAGGGAACATTTTTAAGAGTGCTGAATGGAAGAAAACATGAAATTGATGGGCTTTCTTACATCTTCTAACTCTTTTGTGAAGAAGAATAGGAGATTTCTTCACTTTTACATGTGTCTGGACAGGGTTCTGGGCCATCTTGTCTCGACCATGCTCTTCCCAAAAAGGTTGGACTAGATAATCCCTGAGGTCACTTCCAACCTGTGATTTTGTGATTCTGTGATTCTGTGATGTGCTAACTCCATACTTTTGCCATACACCCTTTATCTTTTCATTTGAAATGAGGGAGGTAAGAATATAAAAAGAAAATTGGCAGATGAAAAGAAAACAAAAACTGGCTAATTTTCATTTTTTAGAAACTAAATTACTGAAATCTTCATTGATACATGAAAATAGATACAATCTTTCATTTTATATAGTCCAATGATAACTAAAAGAATCTGTCAAAAAAGACTTGATTCCAATGATATCACGACTTTCAAAATGCATTTTTTGGACAAAAATTTCTGCTCATTCCTCCATAGTCGTTGACACTGGCCTTCTACATGTAGATTCAAAGAGATAATTAAAGGTGAGCAGCACTGCTAAATTGTCAGCAGCTGAGGGATGAAAGAGATTCTGGAGAGTAATTCCCCAATGACACTGTGGATAAGGCAGGACATTTAGTGGCTAAATTATCTCCCTTCTGAATTTAAACCAAGTCTGGTGAAACAGTAGTTTTCTGAAACTCCCTTTATGGTCAAATTCTGTTGCTGTTGGTGTGACTTTTTTTATAAAGCAAAAACAAAATATAAAATAAATGGTATAATTAACATTAAATGGTGCAAGTATACACAACTTACTGTGCACTAGGGATTATATGTAAGATGAACTTTACAGTTTTTACATTTCAATTTTATAATTATTTTTTCCCCTGTATTTCTCAATATATTTCACTGGCATTCAAAGAACAAGTGTAAAGTTCCCCTGTGGTTAATTTAACCCTAGGAAATTCCCCAGAGCATAATCAAATACTGCACAGTGGCTAAAATTTCTCTTCTGTTTCAAAACTAATGAAGTTAAATCCTGCTGGCTAAGACAGTATTTCTAAAAGTCTATTAGACTTTAAATATAGTAACTGAACAGACATCAGTCGTACTACAAAATCCATTTTTTTACCACCTGTCTAAAAGAGGGAGCACAGCCGCAGGAAGACCTCACCCAGGGGCTTGAACCAGCCTCATTATCGCCTATGAATTAAATTGAAACTGCCAAAAGTCACAGCAGTGAATTCTAGACATGAGAGTCAGACCATTGCCCGTGACATGGGGGCAAAAGGCTTTCCTCAGACCTGGCCTGGGATTTGCTTTCCTCAGCGCTACCCATATGGGACTAAACTACTTCAAAGGTGGCTCAAGTGTGTCATGGGCATAAGAAATCTGCATATCTTAAGCAATTAGGACTCTTGAAAACAGTCATGTTAGGGAATAAATCACTGTTTAAACCATGCTGCTAGTAGGAATGCTGCTTGAGGGGACCAGGGTGAGCAAACTGGTGTGAACCCCAGCAGCACTCTGGCAAATATCCAAGCTCTCATTTTTCGTCGGCATTTGTGCTCCTCTTGGCTACTGGGACATCCCCACAGGGGAAAGAAAAATGGGAAACTCAGACGTTTGTGCATATTTGTGCAACTACTCAAACTTTTGATTCTTGTGGCTACCCTGAATGCTGTGAAGTGGGAATCACCCAAGCAAGGAGTAGAAACACAAACCATCAGTGCCACCAGACAGCCCACAAGTAGGACCAAGCAAAATCTGAAACGCGCCAGGGCAGTAAGTGGTTTAGGCACAACACATTCTGTGCATATGTTAGATTTGCAAATAGGATAAAAATAATTGGAAAAAAGAAAATAACTAGAAATGGTTCGTTTTTAAAGAATAAGCAAGGCAAACATATTAGTAATATTTCTCCTTTTAAAAAATTCATTCTTGAAACCCTTGGAGGCAAATTTGCTGGTGGCTCTGGGTAACACTATTCTCTTTAGCTCACCCAAGTCCAGCAAACATGTCTTAAAACTGGCACCTCTTTAAACGTAAACTTACTTTTTTCTGTCATTATTTTAAAACCATAGACAAACTGGCTAGAAAAAAAGCTGCTTTCAATTCCTGTGCAGAACTGCAACCAGCTCCTTTGTTTACTGTGTTTTTATCAGCTAAATAATCACAAACAAATGGATTAATCCCAAATTATGTGAAGAACCAAAATAAGGACACTTGATGATTCCCAGGATTTGTTCTCAGCCCACTTCTTTGTGGAAAGATAAGGTTTTTCTGTCAATACATTTCTTCCATCCAGCCCACTTCTGCCGCTGTTTTCTCCAATGTCATCAGTAATTGGATTAAACCCTGACAGATCCCATCCCTCTAGTTCATTAAAGGTAGGAGGAAACAACACATACTGGGGCAAAACAATTCCTGCCCTAACTCCAGCAGAACCAATCCAGTATTATCACAGATGAATTTAGCTCACTCTGTCTTAATCTGGTCAGTGACCCCTCCACCCCACGTAACAGCAGAGTCGTTACATGTTTTTCTACCCAGGGTTTTTATAATTGGAGAGACAATACCTTAGTCATGCCTTTATGCACTGTTAAGGCAACTGAAGAATAACAAAGCCAAGTGAACAGCCGGGGTCAGGGCAAATGAATCACGAAATGACCCAAAATTAAACTGAGGAGCAGGTAGCTCTCAGCACATGCTTCTCCCAGTTTCTCCTGCACTGTCAAATTATACAATGGGCTGTTTGCAGTGGTTGGGTTTAACACAAAGATTAGACACTTTCTCTGTATGGTTGGAGCAAATTACATCCAAGCAGGGGTTTGGTGGGGCTTTTCTGGAAGGCTTTTTTCTTTTTGGTTAGTTGGTTTCTGTTGTTTCTTAGGATATTCTGTTGATATAATATTTACCAAAAACTTCACGTTTATTATAATAATTCATTACAGTATTAAGGGCTGAAGAACACAGTGGTATTAGTGGTTTCATAAATGTCTTCAACAAATTTTCAAAATTAAATCAGTAAGAAACTCCTAACAGGGTTCTTTATGGAAATAAACATTGAGTAGCAAGAGGCATACCTGGCTACAGATAGAGGGAGTACAGAAACTGCATAGCTACTTTTACATAGATTTCTCAAAGTGTCTGGGAAGAGGGGGCTGCACTCTGCAAAGAAATGCCTTGGGAATGCCAGAAGCAGGCAGGTCCAAGGTGCTATGCAGCAAAGCCAAGGGCTCCGGGAGCACATCCTGCAGTGCCTACACCCAGGTGGAGTGGAGGGAGAGGACGGGGCCCCAGCGAGGATGCAGGCGAGACAGCACAGCAACTGGAAACAAAACCTCCTTGCATGAGAGGGTCCCAGAACTGAGTTCCCAGTCCAGAGCTCAGGTACCCTTGTCCCTGCAGCCTCGGTGGGGACACCTCTCCCTGCTGCACTGAAACCACTCCTACCCTGGAGCACTGTCAGCGCCTCCCTTTCCCCCATACTGGGTTCATGTCCCATATTCCTCTTTTTATCCCGTCCTTTGCTTCAAATCTCCTCCCCATGCAGGCTCCTCCCTGTCTACCTGGACTGAAGCCTGGGAGCAAACAGAGAGGACATGACATATCTGGAGTGTGGGGAGAGGAAAGAAAGAGGATACACTATAGCCCAAGCCTGGGGTACTCAATATTATGTTTTAAGCCAGATTCAGAGTCAATGCCAAGCCAGCCTAGAAAGGAAGGGAACAAAATCTTACTGTAACCAAGGACCTACATTTTCCCCACATGTTCTCTGTAGGAAAATATCAGGCTGAGTTTGTAAAGGTTTAAGAACTGCACTTGTTTGCTGCAGGAGAGCACTTGGCAAAGAAATAAATGGGAGGCTTAGTTTGCTTTGGGAGAGTTGTGTTGTATTTGATTTGTTCAGAATTTCTGACTTTCACAAAGACAGTTGCTAAGGGACACTAGTGCAGGAAAGGACAGCAGAACCAATGACATACTTTATCTTTTTTTTTAAATAAAATAACTTAATTGATCCTGGTTTAGAGCCACTGCACTGCACCAGCAGTTTTACCTCTATTTGTGTACACCACAACAGGCTAGTTTCAGCATAAGCAGCACCTGTCTCTCCAATTACTCTTCTATGGCTTTAAATGCCACCATCATACACCTTTCATTGCACCTGGGCAATAGTTATTTCAAATCAATTTGTTTCCATCATTGCCGATCTATTTTCCGGGGACTAACTACTCACATCCCCTTTGGTCCTGTAATAATTTTAAACTCTACAGAGCAAGGTTTTCTAGAAGTATTTTATCCATACACTGCTGTAGGGCTTTAATTGCATGAAAACAGGTGTTATCCTTGCATATGTCTTTCCCCCCACCCCAAATAGTTTAACTGCAATTGTTAAAACCTTCATGAAAAAGCCCAGATTTCCATATTGCACAGTGTAGTTTTTAAAACGATGAGCCTAAACCTGGAACCTGAGCAGAGTGTGAGCTGCAATTTTTCAGATCCACAAACCAATAAATTAACATAACAGGAACTAAAGGAGAAATCTGATTACATGAAATTGCCAGCCAGATGCCAAGAATGCTGTCGGAATCATTTACAAATATTCACTACTGTTGCATCTCTACTCTAAAAGTCATTCCTTTTTTCAGTATTTCAGTACTTTCCTAGAAACTCTGAGGTGCCCTCTTGGCCCAAAACTCAAAAGCAGACATGACAAGGGCAAAAAAGGGCTCCAAAGACAGTTCATGTGCGACTCCTCTGGAGCCGTGCAGCCATGCGCTGATGTTGGTACATGAGCTGGGGCTTCCCCAAAGATTGTGAATGGAGTTGGTTGAAATCATCCAGGCAAACGATTTATTGGCTGAAAAATGCAAGGTAGGGTCAGACAAAACACGGTATACATTTGTGGCAAATACAGTTGTAGCTTCAGTTTTAAAAGTTGGAAAATGTTGAAGTATTCTAAGATGGCATCTTCTCAATGAAAAATTTCAACAGCACTATCCCAGGGCTACATAAGACCAATCACTGCTTCTTTTCTTCTTTTATCTTTTCAGCTTTTTTTAATACTTCCCCTGATTAATGACATGAACAAGGGCTCTTTCAGTTAAGTAAAATATTTTGTTCAACCCAAAATTATTGCTCTTCCTCGTATTTTCTGTTTCCACCCCCAACCTGAAAAATCAGTAACATTCATGCTATACTCATGGCCTACATTAATCAGAAACATTTAGAAATCAACCTGGATGAGAACATTTTTAAGCCAGTTAAAAAAGGTAGCCTATGGTTGTAAACAAGGTTTTAAGTTCTTTCACAGCAGTGTAGAATAGATATTGAAGACAGACTATGGGCAGCAGACAGAAAACCCACTTTCATTCTTAGAAAAATGCTGTCACACACTACCCAAGAAACAGTGTTTTCTGATAACAGCAGTATTTGCAAGAGGAGAGGGCTCAGGGGAGACCTTACTGCTCTCTGTATTGGAGAGAAGATGGGAGCCAGACTCAGAGGTGCATGGTGATGAGATGAGCAGTAAAGAACACAAGCCAAAACATGGGAAATTCTGATTCAATATTAGGAGAATTTTTTTTTTTACCATAATGGTGGTTGAACACTGGACCAGGCTGCCCAGAGGTGCTGTGAGCCTCCACCCTAGAAGGTGTTCAGAGGACACAGCACTGAGCAGTCTGACCTGAGAGAGCTTGGACAAGATGATTTCCAGAGGTCCCTTCCTACCAAAATCACTCTGTGTTTCTATGATTGTATGATTCTAAGACTGAATGATGATGCATATGGATAGCAGTATTTCTCAGCTTATAATGTTAAAGACTTCCCACCTTAGGGAAAGTTCAAGGGGAAAGAGGAGGTCCCCTACAGTATGTGCTGGAAGGAGGTAGCCTAGGCTTTACCCTGGTCTGCTGAGGGTTTGCTCACCAGGGCTTCCTTCCTCATTGAACCAAGGATTTTTGTTCCATTATTTGACTGCAGCTCTGCCCCTCTGCAAATCTTTGGGAGAGAAAGGACAAATGGAAAGAAATCTCATGGAAAATTTTCCCTTCAGAGGAATTGGAGGACTTCAGCAGCTCTTGGGCCTTCTGTATATTCACCTTCCTCATTCACTTGCGTAAGAAGAATACGATATATTGTGAAACTCATTAGGCGGTGCACACTCTGTCTCCCTCTAACTCCTTTTCATCATGTTTGCAGAAATAAGGAATTCACCGTATGTAAAAAACATTAAAAGGATAAAATTACATGGATTTTTTTTTCTGAACAGAAAAAAAATAAGAGTCTCCTTTAATTGGGGTCTCTTACAGAAAAGGACCAGGATGCTGATTTGAAACAGATTTCCCTGGAAGAGTAAATGTTGTTTGAACACTGCATTTTTGGCACCTGCAATACTGGACCTTCAAATCTCTTAAGCAAACTACTTGGTGGCATATTTCAGATCCTGTTGCACTCCAAACAATCCTAACTCTTGCTATTGGCATAAAGTAGATATTGTATTGTCTTATATCAATAACCAGACATTAATTAATGCATAATATAAGAAGACATCTCTTTCAGGCTGAAATCTAATTACTTGAATGATAAATGTGCTTAAAATTATCTGCAGCTCTTTGTGTTCCTTTGGTGATTTGCAACAACAGTGATTTGTATAACACTCTCCTTGTACTTATAGCCTTTCTCTCATTGCTTTTCTCAGGAAATTCTGTGAATTTCTTCCCAACCAGGCATGTGCTAATTGTTCATGGTCTGGACAAGATCCTTGAATTCTCATATCTTCGGGAAATATATGTAAATGTATTGTTCTTTAAAGAGAAAAACTCTGTAAATCAACTTCGTAAACTCTCTTTCCACCTGAACACTGCTACCTCCTCATATGCGATGTTACTGTCCCAAAATACTCTCCGCATATCATGCTTTGTATTGGTTTGGCATGGGCTGGAGTACAAAGCAGCAGACTGGTTCTTATTCATTGGAGTGTCTATGTAGATATAAATACACCGTATCATTTATGATGGGATTCATCCTAGGCTGTTTCAGTTCTCTATTCTTCTGTGATCATTGGCCTTCAATTACGTCACCTGTGTTACTGTATCAAACACTTTCATCACTAATGCAGATCCAAATTCTAGAGAATAAAACAAGATTGCATCTGACATTGCCATAGCAGAGAAGTATCCTAAATCCAAACCAGATTTACCAAGTTTAGATCATCAGTGATATATTCAGGTAAATAAAACCCCAAAAGCTGCAGCATGTCTCCAGGGAAGGTGATTATCTTTTGAGGTCCATAGTTGACTGAAAAGTGGGATGCATATTATTTGTTTCATTGTTTTTTCCCAAGAGATGGTACCTTTAGGTAAGCAAACAAACAGGTTGGCACAGGGATGCCTGTTGGTTTTCGTGCTGGGCCAGAAATGTCACCAAGCAGAGGATATCACCTTGCATGCTCACTTTTCCAGAGCACTAAGTTCACTCCTGCAGGAGCCAAGAAAGACTAAAAAGCTTAAAAATTGGAAATGAACCACAATCACATCCATAACCTTTCTGTACTGACTACATGAGAAAGAACAGCACAGACCAGTTTCCTATTTCACAGGGATAGAGTTCTACAGTAATATATAACCCAAGAACCAAAAATGGCACTAAAAATCTAGAGTAAAAAATATCTGCTATTACATTTAGTTAAAAAAAATCCCATCACGTTTGATTGTCTGGGAAAATGTTTCCTACACTTGTGAGGCAGCCGGCCTCAGGTAAGCAGAGGGAAACCAAGTGGCCCTCTCAAAGAACAACTTCTTTTGGCTGAACGGCACCAGTGGCAGGCTCAGCCGGTCACCGGTAGTGCCTGAATTGGCAGGTCAGGCTGCACGGCCAGGGGAGTACACGCACACACCATGTCCCCACGCACCCCGGAGCCCAGAGCCCACTCACCAAAAAGCTGGTCCCCACACTCCAAGCCTGACACGGAAATTGGCTGTACAACACACCAACATAATCTGGTGTTTCTTCCAGCTCCTACCTTCTCCCAGCCAGCCTCTGGTGCCGAGGCTTGCCTGCCTGTTGGTGCAATCAGGAAGGCTGGTGGTCCCCAGGTGTGGACATTGCCCCAGCAGCTCAGTGGCAGGGCAATGGAATCACCAGCAGCCGAACAGGACCACAGCTCATGCTCTCCACAAATGTGGTCCCATCACTGATCCGCCCTGCTCACCTCTCTTGTGGGTGGTACGATGGGGCCCACGGTGGTGGGGACATCACCCAGTGGTCATGCCACCACCCTTAGCTCTCCCCCCCAGGAGCAGCCAGCTCTCACCAACAAGTTCAGCTGCAGTAGCAGCAAAGCAACTCTAATGTGCATTTATCCCACACACAAGGATATAAATAATCTTTTAAATACAGAAAATACATAGTCAGTGTGAGTATGCCTTAAGGGAGGACAAGGGAGAAGTGCAAACCTCCAACTAGCTCAAGCTCTCACTGGCATTGTACCTTCCTAATTTAAACGCATGGAAAAATATCCGCTCCCAAAATCTTTTGGCAAGCTCTGCTACTGGTCAGGAAAAGGTACTTTGAAATGTTCCTGCTGAGAAGTATGGATTTTTTTCTTTTATTGTTCATTTTCAAGTTAAGCACATGCACAGTCATTTTTGTAATCTTGAAGATGTATTTTAATTGATTTCCCAAGTATTTTAAGGTCTATTAATTCCACGGATCTTGCAAACGCTGCATTTTCTGTATTCCAGCTGCTGTTCTAATCATGTTCATTAACAGAATTACTTTTACCTGCCAGCGAGTATTTTACATTGCATTAATAAATCTTCTGTTTGCTATCAGAACTGAGTGGACAAATAAAATAAATTACCCAATAGTGTGAGTTTCCATATGGGTCCAACACTGTTCTATTATGTCATTCTACCAAGGGATTTAACCAGATTTGAAAACAAATGTGACAAAATGAAAAATACGTGAACGCTATTTTAAAGTCTATACTTTTACATTTTTAACAGTATCTCCTTTTGCACATTAGAAATTAACCATTTTTTCTCATACGTATTGTTGAGGTGAAAGTCTTATGGAAAGTGTGTTTTCTCCCGGAGGTATAATCAGCAGTTAAAATATCCAGCACCTCACATACTGTCTGATCAATTCATTTCCCTACCCTTTATGCACTATATAAAGAATACAAATATTAAGAAATACATTATAACCTCCCAGTTTCAGGCTGTACACCCCTTAACAACTAGCTGAAGGACCCGATGCAAAAGTCTTTTTGCCTGTATTATTTCCCCATAGTTCTCAATTAATTTTTCTAAAAGCTCTGAAATTGTGCCAGCACCACACGTGCACGGAAGATAAAATGAAACAGCAATTAATCCAATCATCTTTGATTTAACATTAATGTAACTCAGTGCATTAGGCCTTGTTTTACATGCAACTGTGTTGTTCCGACCACATTTCAGAGAGCCCCCAAATTAGCCAATTCACAAATCGTAATTGAACCAAGAAGGATGAGGGTATTCCACTTAGTATGGCCCTTCTGAAACATCTCTCTCCCCTAAGGAAGGGAGGCAGATTAGCAAGACTGGCATCTCTTCACCAACCAGCTAGAACTGAAAATGTGAGGTACAACGTGAGCTGTGCTAACACATTCGTCTGTGCATTGGTTGCTGAAAGGCTACAGAGGTACAGAAGGATGATCAGTTCTTTCAGGGAAGAAAGTCCAGATCTGGCAAGTCCCTTATCCTGTAGCAGTTGTGTGGTCCCACTGGGCATGGTATGAGTCATGCATGCAAGGAGAGTTAAGCACATGGTCACATATTTGTAAAGGAACTGACTGGTTAGCATTCCTCTTTACTGCCCTATTAATACTAGCAGAAGTCAGAATCATTCACCTTATTGTAATAGTAAGCAAGGAAATCAAGAACTACTAGGACTAATTGTACCGTGGTAACATTGCGGCGCAACCTGAAACTGCAGAGTTAACTTAGACACTTGTCTGAGGTCTAAGACACCTGATTGGCATCAGAGTTTTTCTACATTTTGTTCTTTGAATATTGACGATATGGTGACAAAGATGTAATATTTCCTGAAGATGCATCCCTTCATTGTACTCTTACTCTGAATGCGGTTTTGATTTTATGGGAAGGGTTGGACTTAAAGATTGTCACTCAATCACATGGACAGCAAGCAAAGTTCAATTGCAGCACAGCTTTCGTTAAGGATTCATTAATAGACACTTCACATAAAGCGCTACCACTTTCTCTTTCATATTTTTTTTCTCTCCCTACCCCCCCTTTTTTTTTTGCAGCTGAGAATAATTAACTGTTCTTTTGTGAGTGTCATTTGTTCTCAAGGAATTAAATGCCACCTTATTTCTCAGAACAAGAATTCAACTGTCATAATTATAGCTTCATTTCAGGAGAAAAAAAATCATAATTTATTACAGATTGTTCAGCATGTGAAATAGGTTTAAATGTCTTTGAAAGTAAATTGTGGCATGTCACGAAGGGCTTTTGCCATCACTGTAATTGATTTATAATTTTGCATTTAAAATTAACAACATTCATCCATTGTTCTCCTATATATAAGGTTCTGGCAGGGAGTTTAGAGTTTTGTGTTCAGTTCTGGTCACCACATTACTGTAATGATAATAATAAAGTTGTAATAGTTTAAGAGATAAAAATGATATGAAGAAGTGAAGCCAATACCAGCATTAAAAATATGCTTGAGGCTGAAAATATTTTTAGAAAAATACTCTGTCCAAGAAAAAAAATGAGTAAATGGGGGTTTTATTTGAATTGTGTTAACTTTAAAACACAAGAAAGCTAGATTTGATTTTAATTAAATATTACATCAAAGTCATCTACCTAGAAATAGGAAAGATATCAAAATTAAATTTGAAATAATTGGACAAATCTACTTCAATAGAGTTCCTACAGGTGAAACCATTGGTCCCCTTATCTTAGAAAGCTTCAACCCATAGCTGCAGAACTGTGTCCTATGCCTGCATTTCAAAATTACCCCATAGTTGCAGAACAGCAGAAAGAACAATTTTACTTTGGTCTGGGTGATGTTAGTGTTGTGGTACAGTTAAGCATCATAACTGGCCATCCATTTTTTGAAGTGGCTGCATTTCTAGGATAATGTCATTGAACAGTGTGATAATGTCATTGAGCAATGACAAAACTGAGATAATGACATTGAGCAGTGCTGCGCATAACTGGAGGAAAAAAAATGAGGTCGCTAGGAATGCATAGGGAATACAAAAAACCACAAGACTCTAGATCCTGGCTGAAAGATCATATTTATTGGTTTTTTCAAATACTGTCTGTGATTCTGGCCTCAGCAGTTTCTTCAGGTTTATTTGATTTCATTGATCTCATCAGGTATCGCACATAATGACATTAGTGTAAATGAAAACAGAATTAGTCCCATTAACTAATTATTCTACACACCATTATGGGATAGAGAGATAAATTAATGAAGAAAGATGAGAGGACTGATTTTGTCAGTTCTGCCAGATAAACAACGGGAAAGAGATTCCCAGTTGGCCATACAGATTGCTGCTGTGGTCTCCATCCTTTAGACCACACAGCCTTCATGGAAGAATGCATAGAGTGAATACAAATGTGAGAAGAAAAAGACTGATTAACTTACTTATTTCCTTAAAAAGAGCCAAAAAGCACCCTCCCTTTCCACAGTACCTGGAGCACAGCAAAAGCTTCTTAGATCCCTCAGACAAGAGAGACCTGCCCTCTCAAAAGCTATTACTCCCGTTTAAGGCTAACAAAGTTAATCTATAATCTGATTCTCTCCCATAAAAACAGCTTCTAGTAATTTCTATCTTTTGTTTATTCTTTTCCTTGTTCTTAATTATGGAATCACATTTCATGAAGCTTTAAAGTTTCCAAAGAAGCAACCAATAATGAAATTGCATCTTCATCATTTATGTTAAAAAAAATGCTTGTTGTTGGGTTTTGGGTGGGGTTTCTTCATATTAACAAAGCAAAAGGTTTAACATCAAACTGGGGTGTGGAGAAGTTAAGACAAAGCTATAAAATACAGTCCCGTTTTAGTAAACCTTTGTCATAGCAAATGAAGTTGAGCATAAAACCAATCCCACAGGAGTCCCTACAAGGGAGTTTTGTTCTGAAGGAGGCTGCAGCAGACGGGGGTGCACAGACTGCGCCAGCTGAGTGGCACAGATTATCCCCTTCCAGTGAAGCAGAGAAAGATGAAGGGCTTCAGTCCTGCCTCCTCCACCCCTCTGATTTTGGAAAATTTACTGACAAAGTATTTTGCATATATAGCCTATGATGGCCAGTGACCCTTCCCCAGGCCAGTCAGCAAGAAATGTTCCCCAGGACGCTTTCTTATCCACATATATGTACAAAGACAGGTTACAATTTAACAGATGCCATGAAGGCCATGAGATGATAAGTAATCTATATAATTTGAGATTGTGATACAATGTCTGAAGCCAAGGGCAAATCAAAGACCAGGGATGGGATGAGGAGAGGTAATTGCACCGACCGTGTCAAATGTTTCCAAACTCTGCAATAAACAGAACAGGACCGTGCTGTCCTCATGCTGCAGGGACGCCTGCTGGAACCTAATGCTGCTGAGAAATTCAAGGTCAGTTTACTCTAATAAAGATATTGTCATGTAATGT
The DNA here is from genome assembly GCF_949628215.1 of Phalacrocorax aristotelis. Lineage (NCBI taxonomy): Eukaryota > Metazoa > Chordata > Aves > Suliformes > Phalacrocoracidae > Phalacrocorax > Phalacrocorax aristotelis. The sequence goes on from NC_134277.1 coordinate 141,619,903, forward strand.
TGGTAAGGTCAGTGTCTGCTTAGATTACCTGCCGTGCAAGTACCAGTCATGCATGTTCTGCTTGCCTTGGGCTAGTCTAACTCATGCTCTAACTTTTCAAATATTTTTACACCTGCATCCTCACTGGCTGACATGGGGCAGCCATAAAGCAGATTTCATTGCATAGCAGCTGATTTTAGAGGCTATAGCATCAAATCTGTTTCATCATAAAATCCTTTTGCTCCTTTTGTAAAGCGCATACAGCTTCTCTTCACACTCTAATCCAGTCGTACAACAGTGTGCTGCTTCACACTGAAAACGTGCCGTGGAAACTATCTTAGAGCTGAATAACCAATTCCCCTACGAAAGGTGGCTCTCACTCCCTACTCTCCACCAGCATGTGCTTCTGGAAGTTGTTGGGTTGTTTCTTCTCGGTGTATAGAATTTAAAGCACACGTGGAGAGAAATGGATTCTTTATCTGATGTATTCTTTCTGGGCTTCTCTCCTGCTGCAGGACTGCCATAATGAACTGCTGCCTCTAGCAATCACCTCTTCTGCCTGCCTGCTGCCCACCTGCCCCCAGTGATGCCCTGGAACATTGCAGCACACAGCTAAAAAAGCCAGGTTCCAAAATCTGCCCTGTTTACCAGACCTTCACGGCCCCACTTCCTTAACGCCTTTCATCCAGTGGGCACCAACGCACAAAATTCATTCCACTCCAAAACCTGAGAAAGAACACCAGCAAAAGCTGGAAATCTCATATGAAGCATGCCCTATGCACGCTTTATATTAGTTGTTTTTTTTTCCAGGACCTTGCTCAGTTCCTTGGAATTACTCAGGAGATATTTTCAAGGTCAATATGTATTTGCCATTAACATTTTTGTGGTTTAGACAGTTTGCCTGACACATGATGATGTCTCAACCTCAGCAGAGCCTGGAGGGTGCTGGGAAGGGGAACAGGGACAGGAACAGGGATGCTGCAGCTCCAGCACAGAGTGGGAGTTGCTGCCAGGAGCCAGGCTAGAAGCGAGGAAATGGTCTGCAGCAATGGGCTGGGGAGCAGTGTGAAAGTTGAGTTTATCAGGCACTTGTCACCAGTGTCTGGTGTGTAATATAAGCAATTGTGATGATTTTTATTGGGAACACACCAAAACAATCAAGCTCAACATCTATAGCCAATGAATATTAAGAGAGGTGTTATGTCTGCTATGGCCTGGGCCAAAACTGCCACTGCATCTGAAATAGCACATACTTTCAAGCAGTTACAAAATTTTAAGGAAACCAGACCAGATCAGATTTGAATCAGTAACCCAAGCAAAAGGCTCTTTTTCTTACAACTACCAGAGTAATCTTGGTCCTTGTGATCACTTCTGAACTCCACTAATTTTATAAGAAGCTTCTGCAGAGATCAGATTTATGTTGTTCCACATTCTAAAATAAACCGTTGTGCAATATAACATACATAAAAGCAGTGTCCACATTTTATACCCACTTTATGAGCCGTATTCTTTATTCTTTTATTTTACAGGAAAAAAGATCGGCAACTTGTCAGAAGGTGAGGGATTCCTTGCTATTTCTCCCTTTGTACAGAGAGAAAATGCAGTGTGATGGGGCATTGATTTTGTAGTGATCTTCCTTGTAGATCACCATAAAGAAAATCTTTTTATTTTGTTCCAACTCAGGCAAAGGTTATAACCTCTTCCAGGTTATGCTTATCTTAATACTAACAAGTGACTTCTTTTTTTCATCTTTAGTAATATGGAATTACCGTCATTTGAAAGAACTGTTTAGGTTCCTTGACCAGAAGAGGCGTTTAACTATGTCATGTGTGATGTATGGTGCATTTAATTGCTCTGTGCAGCTATTCAAAAAGCATTCAGAAGTAATCATTTAGCATTAATATCCTGGGGCAATTCAAGGTCACAGTACATTAAAAACTAATTCAGAGTAGTTCTAGAATGCATTTTTCATATACAGAGATACATAATTCTTCTATGATAAAAGTGACAATGGCATAAAAGTGACAATGTCATTGCAGCCTGGTGAGGGGATGAGGATATTCTAAATATCTGCTACTGGTCTTATTGTAAAAGCAGAAAGACACCTTTTCACCATTACTCAACAACTACTAATTTCCAATGAGCTCAACAAATCCAGATAAGTGGTGATGAACAAATATGCTTACAAAAGCAACCATAAAAACTTGATTTAGAAGTATTTTTGACTCAGAGTATCTTATTTCTCTTTTGTTATTCGTCCCAAGAGTCAATCTGCTGGACTGCTTTTTAGGGACAGACCAGCATGAAACAATTCTAACATGTCCACAGCTAATTATGCATGTGGTACTCCCATGCAGAAAACCAAAATAAAACTATTCTTTCCTTAAAATAATTCATTTTAGACTATGGAAAAGAGGAAGAAAGCATGGCAGGCAACATTGCCCTCAGGGGTGGCAGGGTAGTCCTCAGAGTCTGGAGGGCAAAGCAGTCACCTCTCTGTCCTGGAGAGAAGACATTTCCTTCAGTTAAAAGCACACAACCCAGAAATTACAAATATCAGAGACACAGTCCGCATGCATCACAACACGATTAGGTATAAAATTATTCATAACCAGCCTTGTCACACTCACACTGTTACCCACACACTGTACAAGAGAAATGTTGACAACCTATGAGTCAGATCTCATAATGGACAGAGGAAACAAACAAACAATGAAAAAAGTAACATTGTCTTCTGCACAGCCTTACCTGACAGCCATTTTGTGCTGCCTCAGGATGCCATTAGCACCTAGATGAGAAGCCACTCAGACTGTGCAGCTCTTGGGAAAATTAATCAGGCCTGTTCTTTTGATGCAACCAGACATCAACTTGTGGGGAAGAGACTGAACTGAGGTCAGGCACAGTGCAGCCCCCTTCTACATGGGTTACATTAGCCATGCCTCATACTGGGAGGCTGCAACTGGTGCTGGAAGCTGGAACTGGAAACTAACCAGAGCAAACCTATGTCACCTGGGTCTGTACTAGCTGTAGTCACAGTTCACACTTCTGCTCTCCCACACAGATATAAAACATGAATTCAGGAACCAGCACTTTTTAGCTCTGAGGATGACAGTGGATGAAACACAATACATAAGCATCAAGAAGTGAGTATTGGACACCTGCTGGTGCACACTGAATTAAAGCACAGGCAAATACAGAGGCTGCCAGAGCTTCCTTGGCCAGACATCAGATTTTCTATATCTGTTAAAAAGAAAAAGGTTGGTCGGAAAGGAAATCATGAACAGAAACACTGGTGTAGGTGAAAGCTCAAGAGTGAAGTGCTGCAACCCATCACATGCTATTTTCTTACTCGTTTCTTCCATTTTTATGTAACCACTGAAGTTTCTAATAAAGTAGGCATTTAAATCATTAGCATCTGAATGTAACATCCCATGATGAGCAGGCAGGCCATATTCCTCAGCATCAGCATTACTGACTTCAACTGCATCAGTGGGCACCTATTTCATATTTGTAAGGCTTTCCCTTACCTTCATTTCTTTTTAATAAAAGCCCTATTTCTAAAGAACCAAAATAGCACCCTGAAAACAGTCACAAGTAGCAAGCCTGGAGTAGAGCATCACCAGATACTACAGGCTTGGCTAAGGTTCCTAAGTGGTGGCTATGATGGGAAAGTACTAGTTTTTTATAAATGATCTCACATACCAACATAATAATAATTTTTCCATTAGATACATTAGATCAAAATGAACATTTTAATGTGTAAATTAACATTTGATTGTGTAATTGCTGAACATAAGAATTCCTGGCACATCTAAAGCAGCAACTTCTCTTTAGGAAAAAAGAAAATTTAAAAAAAGATGCTATTTGGAAACCCTTGATAGGATAGCAGAAAAGTTTGAGTCCAGCTAAGGCACTTCACATGTGATAACAAATACATTCATATAGCCAAACAAAGAAGAAGTTTATTTCAGAAACAAGGAGCCCAATAATGATAATTTTACAAAGTGCATTGTTCCAGTCCCAAGCCACCACTTAAACTTTAAGGATCTCTATCTTGTACAGACTTCTGTTCTACTTTGGTCTTTCTCCTCCACCATCCCACAATGTCCTTTTGCATATTGCACAGCACTTTCACACGGGCTCCACAAGCAAAGTTCATCAGTAGCCAAAGGAATTGGGAAAGCAGTGAGTTGTAAGAGCACGTGGAAAAATATCCTAAAATCATCCTGAAATTATTTGTAAGCAACACCTCTCAGAAGTTTATTTTTAAAATACCTACCAGCATGGTAGGCCTTAGCATGGCTAACTGTACTGTAACAACTTTTAGGACACTGCATTTTTCTTCGGGATCTTCATATTTCGCTAGAGGCAAATATTACTCTTTGTGTATCACTGTACAAAATACTTTAAATAAAAGTTTATGTAAGACTAAGGAAATTATTTCATGAAAATATTTTTTTAATTCTGTGACTTTTGAATTTGGAATGATAAATAAGCTTTTTGAGATATCAAAGAAATCGAACCTTGGCTCTCTGTTAAAAATACATAAATTTCAGTAACAAACTCAACTTTCTTTTGATTTTGATTCAATGTAGATTTAGAAGCTTTTAAAAATAAATTTGTTGATAAACAACATATTTCAACAATAAACTTTTTACATAAAGAAATATCGCGTATTGGTAATGTTATTGTGATCAAGGATATGTTTTTATTTTATTTCTCTCAGCTATTGGATGTACTGTCTGATATAAGTGCACAGTAGACATGAAAGAAGGGGACTTATTAACATCTCTTTAATGATTCACATTCCTTCTGAGCATCTTCAGGTGTGCTAAAGCTGTTTGTCACCAAAAACTCAGACCCTCTCTTTGTCCTTGAGAGCCGATACATGAATGTAAAACACCATTGAAAAGCCAAAGAAACAATTGGACATGAAGGGCAATCAGGGCAATAGTTAAAATCACGATGACACACAGGTAGATGTTTATGTTTTGACTTAACTTCACTCTCTAGATGACCAGTCTTAAATGGCCCAGCAGTCCAGATAAACACCTGCTAAAGTATTTGCAGAATTTTTCTATCAGTGAAATATTGAAACAGGCTTCAAATTAAGTATATGCACAAACACTCTGCTGTTTTGAGAACGTCTTAGGCATGCCTAACACAGACCTATCCAGAAACACGTTGTTGTCTACTATGCCAGCACTGTTAAAGCGTACAAAGAGACCTTGTGCCTGCAAAAAGAGCATTCACAGATGATTTGCTTCCAAGTGAACGGACTAACAAACATTTCTAAAGGACCAATTATTTTGACTTTATTGATTTTTAGTATCAAATCAGAGGAAGGTCAGAAAGCCACCACTGTGGCATCAAGTAAAAACTGAACATGCCAAACAAATGAGTACACAGAGTCACAAAATCTGGTCACACAAGTTAATGAGTGAGCTTTCAGGCAGTTCTTCCCAACATAGCTGGTATTATCATGGTGAACTTACTCTCTTGGTCTTTTTCCATAGCTTGCCACCACATTTCTTTTATCTCAAGTCCTTGGAGTACATAGGAGCTGACTGTCTCCTGGCTGGGAAAGTGAAGGATGCAGTACCTTAGAAAAAGCCCAGCTATGGGGATTTCTCCATCCTTCTATGTCACAAAAGTAGCTTCAAGACAAGGAGCACTGGGCCAGGATCTGTCCAGTTTATCTCTGGGTTCCTCATGCCTGAGTCCATGAAAAGCTCCCTTTCTAGCCAATAGTTCTGCAAAGTCAGCTAGCACTCCCAGCCATGAGGGAGTATTGGTATCCTCAACTTGCTGGGGTTCGGTGATGCTTTCAGCTACTTGTGGGAACACAACTGGATGCTAAGGAACAATGACACAGTACAATAAAAAGTCCTCTTTTTCTGTTTCACAGTCTCCTTACTAGAGTGGATTTATACTTTAAAATCTAGACATTTAAAAATCCTAATCTGAAGAAAGCAAGTGAAAATTTCCTATGGTACCCACTGTAGACATCCTATTGGCCATGTAATTAATTTTTGAAAGATCTTACAACTCAGTGACATGAAGGAACCATTCAGAAAATCAATAAAATAAAAAATCTTTAAAGAAAGAAAAGAGACGAAGTTTAAAAATTAGCCCTATTCATTCTGTCATGGGAACATTTTTAATATGCTTTACAAGTTTTACACCCAATATTTGATATTCCATTCAGGCAGTTTGTTCCCAGAAAATGCAATGCAGATAGCACAGTGACCTTTTGCAGCCCTAAACCAATGAATTCACACCCTGTCGTCTGCAGCTGGTGTTGCCATAATGGACAAAACAGATAGGAAAACTTGGGTATATGGCAATTTTCCTTGTATGTACTCTCTGCTTTCCAGTGACTGCAGACTCCTATCTTCAAGGGCTTGTAATTCCTTACCAGGCCTTTTACAATGGGTGACCTGGAGTGGACAGGGCAGGATGGAGTGGAGATGGAGCAGGTGCAGAGCTGGGCACCACTGGCACCACATCAGCAGCACAGGGATGACACATCACCTCTCACCCTGCCAGGTACTACCTGGGAGCTACGTAGGGAAACCTCACCCCACCCCTTGCCAAGTCAATCCACCCCAGCTGCTGTGCAGGCCTACAGGCTGAGCAGGGGGACAAAGCCAAGGACAAGGGGAAGAAGGACAGATCACCTCGGAAGGATCATGCAGTGCCTTGAGTACATGTGTGGGTAATTTTTATCTGCTTAATTTAATTACTTTGGTCCTTGGGAATAAATCAATACAGTGGGGTCCTGGTTTAACCAGTAAATGAACCCACGTGGCTGAGGGTGACAGGCTATACACTAATTTGCTGCACCTTCGACCCCCCAGTTATATCTTGCAAGAGATAAAATTTTCTGTGTTAAAAAGCACATGCAGGAATTATAACACAAAGGAGAGATCAGAACAGCAAACTTAATGACTTAATATTGTACAATATAAAATCATTCCAGTTGAATAACTTTTAATTTATTATAATACATAGATGCCAATTATGCCTGATTTATTAAGAGAAGTTCAGCAGTGCCAAGGTCCTGTGTTTGAGTGGTTGCCATGGTACTCAGCTTTTACAAGGACATCTTAAGGATCATTAAAGTGTCAAGGTGATAAGTTTGACACTCAGTGGATTTAATGATGGATGATAATAATGTTACCTCTTCACATCACAAAACACCTAGGATTCAAGTTAGGAGGTATAAATTTTAAGCAATTTTTATTTTAGATATTTCTTAAAAGAGGCCAGCTGAAGCTGACATTAAATAATGTTAACCCAAGCTACACCCTGCTTCTGTTGGTGTAAATTCCTTAACCTCAGGGTTTTTAGTGATTTCAGGTTGCCACTGTTCCTCAAAGCATCTCAACCTGCTTTTATCAGATCTCAGAGGCTTACCCCTGACCAGGGACTCCCGGGCAGCACAGAAAATAGTTTCCAGGCTGAACACTGACAATCCAGCTCCCAGCAAGTCTTACAGAACATTTGATGGTAAGAAAGGAATTGAAAAAAAGGAGAATCTCTGCTATGTACTGTGAAAAAACCTGATGGCAATATGCTCTGCATATAAGTGTCTAAGCCCTATCCCAGCTGTCAAGCACAACCAATTCATTTCACATTGGACATAGAACAACCTTAGGCTGGTAATGACTTTCAGTGACTTGCATAGTCCTGATTCAAGCCTAAAACTCAAATACAAAAGGCTCTGCTGGCCTCAGTACATCCCTGGGCCTGAGACGTGCACGCAGGAACCATCATGACACGTTTTAGGTGCTCATTTCTGTTCCGGTGCAAGAGGACACCCTTCACCAGATCTGCCACAGAGGAAGGACGGCTTAGAGGTGCAGCCCTCTTGCTGCCACACACAGCACTCCACCAACTCCCTAACAGCAGCAGCTACCACACAGGCTGCTTTTGTCTGAAAATACAATGTCCTCATACCTTTCTATTTTAACCTTCCATAAATATTACCCACATAACACCTTTTCTGGGAAAAAAAATATTTAAGACACTGTCCATTGCCTTGCAAGATGTAAAGCTGTGGGACTGTGTATGCCCCTCCAGTGTGATGAAAATATCATCACACTCGTGATTCCCAGGACATCGCTGCCATTTTCAACCCCTGGTTCTGCTCAGGGCTACATCATTTTCCTGGAGCAATTTACCAGTTTATCCTCACTATGGATTAGAGTCTGACTTCACAGTCTCTTTTTCAGAGAAGATTTATTACACTGACAGTGTTTTCAACCTGCCTATTGGACTGGTGTAAATAAAAGATAGCAGATTACATATCTAAACCCCAAATTTACCACTAGCAGCCAGCACTCGTGCCTAGTAAGCTGCACTTCATTGCCAAGCATTGCTATGCCAGGTATTCCATGTCTAGTGTAAACACATTTGACAAGCATAATCACAGTTTAGCTCTAGTATCTTCTAGTAAAGCTATCTTACTGACATGAGAATAATAGTCTAGGACAAGTACACAATGTTTTCCAGTCATTCTAAACAATTCTGTGCATACTTTGCTCCAGGAGAACAATTTTTCCTGTGCCAACATGGACTCTCTTGCTTGACTTGGCCTACATTTTTGGGATAGGTTCCAAGCCTTGACAACTTCCTCAGTGTCACCATTCATCTGGGACAAGTGCTGGCCCTTCCTTGGATCTTTCAGTTCATGAATAACTCTTGTGTATTCATGCAGATATATTTTTCAGTACCATTTTAGGGAGTGACATCCTGGCACTTCTAGACCTACAGGTTCCTCAACTTGTGAAAAGTGAGCCTGGAGGATAGGATCTTGACCGCCCTGTGCTAGTGTCTTTGGTTTCTGCAAAAATCATTCAGTCTCTGTCCAGACTTCACATGGATCTGGACAAGCTTAAGGTACCCTGTTCTGGACCCGTTTCTACTATAGTGCAAGCAAGTAGTCCTGAGGGCATGCTGTCACTCCACACTCGCTCATCTGAGTTTCACTTTCTGGTCACAAAACCTCAATGAAATAATTCAATTGTTATTATTTCAATATTATGTTTGTTGTTCACTTTGGCAAAGGTATTATGGTAAGTGATACCTGGTCAAGTCTCACCAAACACTGGCTTGCCATAAAATTGCTCTCTTTGACCACAGGGAATGTCAATGTTTGTTACGTATGAGCCATTTAAGTGACAGTAGTAAATCCTATTCATGTCAAAGGAATGCTGTGAATTCCTTTGTAATTTATTTTTCTAAGGAATCTGCAACTTATGTGTTACCTGTTGAGTAATGCACGTTTCACTTTGCTGTTATGATACACTTGCGTGGATTTTTCTCAACATAAATTGTTACCACGATTCAGTGTCCATTTTTCTTAGGAGAAGTCCATCTGGGCTGGGTATATTGGTTTACTGTGTTGTACCCTATGCTGTGGTGTCAGCCCTTGCAAATTCTTGAAAAAAGAATAAAAATGTGTCACTGCTTTTCTGCAACTTTTCCATTTGTCAGAGATTATCCCAGTTTAGATTAGCTGCAACAGGATGCACAGCAGTTCCTCGGGTATTTTTGCCTGACTCAGTTATTGAGTTTTGCAGGTCTTCACATATGACATCTCTGTTCTTGCAGCATTTAGTATTACACAAGCATGCTGGGAAGCACTGTCTTCCCCTTTGCAAAGTTTCATCCTGGACTGAGCTGTTTCTGCTTTTTTGCAAGTTCAACGGCTCAGTCAAGAGAAAATCTAGATATCACACAATTTCCTAAATGTCTTGACTCAGATTGCAGTCCTGGTCCTTTCTCTTACCAGACAGTCAGCCTCTCAAAATTGCAAGATGGGTTTTTGTGATTTCGCATTATGGAGGATTTTATGACCTGTTTCATCACAATCCTTCTGACTAAAACATTCCCTTTCTGTACCTCATTTTCATACAGTTTGCAGTATTCCTCAAATTTATTAACCATGCCTTGAGGGTGAGCCTATCCTACCACAGTTACCTGAAAATAACTAAACTGAGCCAGTGCATTAAAACCAACCACCACCAAAACCAAAAGATACCTTCTGAATTGTTCTTTCTTTCTCTCTACCAGCTGATCAGCCCTGCAGAGTAAAGATCTTCCTCCACCTCCTTCCATGTTTCCAAAGAATCACAGTTTTACAATGGGTTCAGTTTTGTTGTTTTCAAATTTCTGTGACCTGGTGCCACTTGGTGTTAAAACCTCTCTGAGATGGAATGCATAACAGGTACATACTGACTTTGAAACTGCCACTTCCAAACCTGCTTAATTTATACAGGAATGACCTTCCCAAACTACAGTTTTTCAGTTTTCTGTTCTTTCCCACAATACAAGAATTTTATTAAAGAAAATGTTCCACTATGTCTATTGAAAATCAAGGATTTTCACAAAGTTCAAATGTGCACTCTCTGTACAAATACATAACATTCATCTTGGACATTAATGTGATTTGAAAACAAGTTGGATTCTTTGAAGCAATGACTGTAATTTTAATGTTTTTTATTTTGTTGTGGGTTTTTTCCTGTTGAAAATGAGGCTTCTTCTTGTCCAAGGATTTGTGTAGATACAGGTGATGTTTCTGAAAAGTAGATCTTTAACAAAAGAAACTTGGTGAGTGCCTTTCTTTTCCATTGACCTGAACACTTCCCCAGCCTCTCATTGTTCTTTTTCCACATACAGATAAGCAATCATGTTTTTGACAGTTTTTTCCCCAAAAGAGAACTTTAAAACAGGAGAGCAATTATGTCAGAAGCAATTCCCCTTCACCCAATCATAGCACAGAAACAATATCATGTGATTTATGACTTACAGCAGCCCAACACCTCGATTCAGAATTGCAATTACTCACCAGCTGCAAAATAAATCATGTGGATGGACACTTTTCCAAAAACATGGATATTGAATAAATCAGAGGAAATCACAATTGCCTGGTTAATGTTCACCAAAGAGGGAGGGAGTCCAAATTTGTTGAATAAATTATTTGTTAAGAATTATTCACTCACTTCTACTTAGCACCATCTCTGCCAAAAGCCCCCAGGCTCTCCAAAGCTTTAGATCAGTACGAAATGCATGCTTCATAGTGTAATGACTGGAGCAGGAGTAATAAAAACGTACTTACCGCTGTCAAAATTAATCTGTTAATAGGAAAGTTTGTGGCAAGCATTCTGTAACTCATATCTGTGAGGAAACAGGTTCCTCATTTACAGAAAATGGAGCTGTTTTTTCCTAAGCGGTGAGCTGCCTATTGTGTAGGTAATTACAAGAAGGCCTGTGTTGACCTGGCAATGAGGTAGTGTATCTAAATACCTGAAGTGAAGGAGAAAAACAGAAATGAAAGCAGAGGCCCCATCTGTTAGACTATAATGATTGTGCTATTTGAAGGCAGAAAGGTTTGTCTGAAGCAGCTGGTTTCTCTCCAAGTGACCTTTTAGCATTTCTGCTTTTGCCGTCTGACAGATGTGTCAACTCAATAATTTCAAAAGCCCCTGAGTAAATAACCAATTGTGAGCAAGGATGACCCAAAGCGATGACAAAATGGGTGCACACACAGCACATTACAGAACATAATACCTACTGAAAGAACGGGGAACATTACTGAAGAGGAAAAACATTTTACTCTTTATTTTTGAGTAAATGGTTTTCCTGCCTACAGATCAGTTGTTTTCGAGGAAAAAAGGAACTGTGAAGTGAATGGAAGGGCATTATGGCGTGTTTGCCCTTGGAGCACATCTGTAAGCTGGCTGCGGGACTCAGGTGGCATCTCGGAGCTCAGAATGGACTTCAGCTCCCTCCCTTGGCCCACAGCCGGGAAGAAGGGCTGAAGGCCACAGCTAAAGGCTTTTGTGAATGATTGGGGAACTACGGAGAGATGACCACAATCAGACAAGACCCAATAAAGTTTAAAGTACACTAAAGAGTTTCCAGAAGTGATGCAGATGCTGGTTTTAAGTTGTACTTGAAGTCTGGCTGAGGGAAATGCCAAAGCAATTGAAGACCCCTGTACGTGCTCTGATGATGCACTGGTTACTCTGCAGAGGGCCCACAGCATTAGAAAATGCTTCTCCTGCACTGCTATCAAGGACCCTCCACAAAGAATCAAATCTGCTAAATTTAGTCGTATTTAGCATGGTTGCACTTCAAAGCCTGCAGAGCTTTAAAGGAGCTGAAGGCACAGGCAGCACCAAAACAGCCCAGGTTTTACTGATGGAGAGCAGTAGTACAAAGAAAAGATTACATGTCAATAGGTTCATGCTGTAAGGTGGCTGGGTCCCTTTTTTCTCCTTATAATGTCATGGAAAGTATTAACCAAATAAACCTTTTTATACTCCCCTTAGTGGGTGGAGGTATCTAACAATCCCTTTGAGACTGAAAGAAGTACACTGCTGAAAGTCAGATCTGGATTAAGCCATGGTTCTTCTACAGATCTATCTCAAATTCTCTCCACACCTGTTTCCTCAGGTGTAAGATACCATCAGTAATATTTCCCATAATGGTGCTGTGAGCTATAATTCATTAACTTCAATAACGAACTCTTAGAAAGGAGTAAAGAAGTGCAGAGGATTATTGAGTTTGGGCATTGTTTTTTTTAAAAAATATTACATTTGGCATATATAAATCAGATCTCAAAATAAAAGTTTGATAGTCAGGAAGTTTGACAGTGGTAACAATAATTGCATCTTTCAAGTGTTACGAGTTCATCTGAGCAGGTCTGGTGTGCCAAGGCTGCATCCAGCTGCTATGTAAAAATTTCACTGCAATGTCCATCAGAAATTAGAAAAAGCAAAACTCTTAATTAAAATATGCTTGCAGTGTAAGACCAGATATCTATCTTTATTTAAGAGAGACCTGAGGATATTTAAAGCTTGACAACTGATTCACCAGAGGAAAAAACAAAAACATAACTAGTGCTGGTGTCAATTATATACATTCTCTTAGAATAACATCATTAATACCCTAAGAATATAAATACAAACATTTTTTAATCTGTATTGACATATATTCTAATTTAATAGAATTTTAAATCTGTTCTGTACAATATCAAATATAAGCCGGTGTAAGACTGGATTTATACTAAGGAAATATTTTCAGGTTTTCAGATTTCTTGCCATTGTTTCCAATTTCACCACTGATTGGCCATTGTTAGTGGAGTGCAGTAGCTATGTGCATCCAGCAGGAGCTGGCAGAATGTTTTGGTTTTGGCAGTAGAGATAACTTCCAGATTTTTTGAAGTTTCAAGTTTTTATAAAAACAACAAAAGTTGTAGACTTGAAATTTGTCACTACCAAAGATCAAGAAACAGGCTAGATTTTACTCTACAGTGGCAAAGCAAATTTCCTCAGCCTTCCTACAGACATGTCAACTTCAGTGATGGGAGGAACACTCAGATTCCAAATCCACAAACATGTCAACATTTGGCCTGATTTAGAAATATAGATACCTACCTGTTACTAGATAGGTCGAGAGACAACAGGCCAAAAAGACAAGGAGAGGCATTTAGAAATTATTTTAATTAAAGAGGAATCATATTAAGTTTAAAACCGATAGGTTTGGACTCAGTATTAAAATTCCACATTTCTTCAGCCTTACAACATGTTTGTTGAAGGCTCATGCCTTAGTAAGAAATCTATCTCATTTTTGGCAGAAAATATTCATTGGATGACCGTTCCACAACATGCAATCCAAACATTTGAAAATCCCTAAAAATAAAGAAGACACTTTATGTATTTAGCTGCCTTGAGAAATAAACTGATTGTATATGCCTGAACCCAAGGAGCCTGCCACCACTCCATCTAACATCAAATTTAAATCTTGGTAATAAGGGCTATTGACCCATTCCTAATTTCTTGCCATCTCTTGCTGAAATATCTCACAGGTGATGGATTGTTTCCACTGGATTTACATGGGGGTTCACCCCAATCCTCAAACCCCGCCGTTCTTTAGTCCTATCGCTGCTTTTCCCTTCTCCGTCCCTTACTTCAGCCACTTCAGCAACTGCTCTCAGTAGCTTGCAGGGCTGGGGACCTGAAGATCCCGCAACAAGCTGTCCCCAGGAGCATGTCTAACTTGCACTGCATTCCTCCTCGATGGAGGCAAGCCAGTTTCAGACTAGGGCCTAGATATGTGATTCACTAAATCTTAATTTGTGGTAACTCAGTGCAGGATCTCCAGGGCCAGGGTTTGTTATAACCAGCTCTGGTTACTGTCACGACTGCAGGGACATACAGCCAAGACTAGGGACACTCTCGCTTGTGGCTGTTGCAGCACATCTCCCCTTCCTCTTCCAGTACTCTGTAAACTTTACATGCTGTCTCATGGGATCCACAGACCATCTTGTCTGGCTCCATAAAATGTCCCAGAAATAGGCTGGTGGCTTCACTGCAAGAGCAGCCAAGTTACAGCAAGCCTCTACAGCATTGCCTCAGATAGCAGGCAATGTCAGTATTAATGAACAAAGTGTAAAGGGAGGTCTCTTTTCTTTTTCAAATATCTTTTGTATACTACCTTATGAATTCCTATACTTTTCTTTCTTTTTCCTTCAGAAACAAAGGCAGGGGAAAAAATCAGGCCTTCAAAACGTAAGAACCAAACAGCTGGCAAACAAGTCATACGTGTACTATCAGCCTATGTATCAGCTCATAAGGAAGAGATCACAGCTTTATTAAGCCATTTAATAGGAGATACCATCATATCTACATAATGATGTGGTTAAGTATGTAACATCACTTATGTGTCATTACATATGTATGTGATGATATATACAACAGTATATAACACCATATATGGTGTGGTAAAGTATATGAGTACATAATATTTACACAAGGTAGATGTTACATGATTTGGCCCATACTGTTATCCTAATTATTATCAGTGTACCTTCACAGGCCAGTACTTTAAAATATTCCAGCTCATTAAAACAGTTGTCAATAGTAGCAGCAGAACCTTGTCACAACCAGGCGTCTTAGAGTCGATGAGAAACTCGGGAATTGTGCTGGATAAATTTTGTACTTATCTTTTTTACTGTTCTCTAAGTTGCTGCTATATTTAGAAAAACATCATGTCTATCTCCATTAGGTTTTTACGCAGGTTTTTATGAAATTACATTATAAACTCGAGGTCAGCAACCACTGAGTCAAGCAATTTATCAAGTCATTACCCAGATGCAGTGCCTAACATTAGCTGTCTTATGATGCAATTTGCAGTAGAAGAGTACAACTCCCTCCATGAGGAACAAGGTGTGTTTAATACCATACAGTGTTAATTTATCCAAGAATACCTTTTCAATCATGGTCATGTTAGATTAGAAGAGAAGGAAGGGCAGCTACAATTTTTAAAATATTCCTTTTTTTCAGAGGAGAAACAAATATTTTGACTGTGCTTTCTGTTCTGCTTTAACTGCTTTGGGGGACTTTTTCCTATATATTTTTTTGCAACAATCTGTTTTGGTTGCTGGCAAACATTATTTTTCTCCCTATCCATTTTGTTCTTTTCTATTTGGCAATCATTGACTTTTTTTCCTTTGTGTTTTCTTCAAAGGTCAAATTAACATGGTTGTTTCCATTTAACAACTTCAGTTTATACAGCACCTTGACAGAGCAAAATTATTTTATTTGTTCAGTGCAGTGCTGTGCAACCATAGGACCAATGTAACTCCACAGGACGGGACCAGTACATGTACAGTAAAAATACATATAGCCTTTTTATTACATCTTATCACAGGAGAATTTCTCAGCAGACACACAACTGATTGATTGGCAAAGCTGAGGACTGATATGCAGTGTGAAAATCCTGTCGGCCTTAACAGGAAAGCAGCATTTAAAAATCTACTAGGCTTTGTGCTAACAGTCAATAACGCACCTTGCAAATAAAATCTCTAGTTTTGTAAGGCCTCTTTTATAAGATGTAGCATAATCCACTGTGGTCAGTGGTTGAAATTCCTCAGTAACTGGATTCAGCAGACCAGAGTCCACCCCATTTCTGAAGGGTAATGCTCTGGAGACATCAGGTTCTGTATAAAAGTGGTCATCAGCACTTAAATGTGCCCCAAAGGCTTTCGGAGATCAGACAAGCCATCAGCATAATCTCTGTTCTATTAAAAAATGTCAGTACAAATGCAGTGTAAGGAAGGAAGCAGCTCCCAAGTCTCATTCCAGAGCCGATGTGCTCCAGAACAGGACACATGGATTTTCAAGACAGTATGTCATCTGTAAGGCATCCTCAGATCCTTCAGGGTGAAAATCTCTTTGGATACTATTACTGAACACCAGATGAATAAGCATCTTAGAAACTAGTTTCCCTCACCCACTTTTATACCTCTGCTGTCCAGCTTAGCTATTTCTAGATCACTTAATATAATACCCAGGTGCTTCCTTGCGTCAAGTATGGTAGCTGGAATATGCTGAGATGTTTCTATTACCAACACACAGACATTAATTCATGGGATATGAAATCAGGGAGGTTATGTACAACAGCCTTACCTTTAGAACATGTTTCTGCTGAGACCTCACAAGGTCCATATCTGCCCAGCTTTTAGCTGCAGAGTGAGATCTCTTAAATATGACTTTCCCAATTGTACATTTCTTATTTCATAGATTCTGTTTGCTGACAGGTGAAAAAGATAGGAACCAGGCTGCCTGTTATGTTTTTGGCCTCATATTGAATTTCAGTTTCTAAATAACATCCAGATACCATGGTGGATAGCAAGCCTGCGTAATAAACAGTCAGCACGGAAACTGGAAAAAGAAGCACTCTAGTCATCCAGAATGTTATCATACACTAGAATCCATCTAAAATGGAAACAACACTAGTAAAAAAGCATTTAATATGTCCTCATTAAATGCCTGGAGGAGAGCATAGTCTTTATTTTAAGTGGTGAACCATGGATTCCCTTAGACAAATGCCACACTTGAAAAGAAAACAAGATGTATATCCAAAATCCGCCACCAGTGATAGACTACACAGGCAGTGGAACCAGTGGGCAGCTTGTCTCCTGAGCACGTGATTCATCTTAAAAAATGTGCACCCAAAAAGTATGTACTAGCACAGATGGAGATGTTGAGTTTATGCCACTCGGATGTTTGGGACCCAGTAAAAGCACAAATTTCAGCATATTGAGTTATTTTACGACTTGGGTAAGAGTCCCAGCTGAGTGGAAATTTACAAGCCCAAACAAAGCCCAATTTTATTTCCAGGCCCGGTGGAGCTCTGTAGTAATAAGCATTTACTTACTAGCATGACTGGTGTTACAGGAGCCAAAAATTCATAGACGATTCGATTAGATTGCAACAAAGACCTGTGCCACATTCTCCACATTGGGTAAACTGTAAAGTCAGTTAGCATTTTTTTTCCCATCACTCTGACACAGGTACCCAGGTATCCATCTGCTTGTACATAAGTTATTTCCAAAAGCATGCTACCATTGTAATTTCAAACTTACAAAATAAATGTTAGTCTGAATAAAAATCTAAATATTAATATTTAAAGTAAAGAGTAAACAAGCAGGCTGACTGCTTTGCATAATTTTGTTAATTTAAAACTTCAGCTAAATTAAATAGACTTAAATTTCTCTATAACATATTAGAGATTTAAGACTAATTCCGCTTAAAATTTGTCTATACTGATTTTAAGAATGATTACATTTGTCATCAAATAAGGACACTAAAACATTATTACACTAATAATAATCTTGTTAACTTACAAATTATAAACATTATTGCTATTTATTTCATGCTCCCACATAATATTTGGATGCATTAAACAAAAATTAAAATCCTGGAAACAGTTTCCTGCAACTTACTGTACTAAAAGCTGCTTAGATACAGACTTACAGACTTAGAAATATTTTTAGTGCAGATAATTTTAAAGGATCTCACTGTTTTAGAGCCTAATTTAAATCTTTAAAAAAGACATCTGATTCTGGCATTGTGTAAACCTGTGGGGAATCTCTGGAGAACAGGGCTATGCATTGAGTAACACATGTGGACTTCCAGAGTTCATAAAACAGTCATAATTTTTCTCTCAAATCATGCCCTAGTGGATTGCAGGATGCTATGGTCAAAATTGTAGCATGAAACTTCTACTTCAGTAATGTGTATCTGCATTTAATAAATATCTCCGTTAGACAATGCAGTTGTGTAACACTAAAAGCAGCACTATCAACAGAGACAATGCGTGTAATCCTGTTAAAGATTTTCTGAAAGGACAAAGCTTTCTAGAGAAAGACAGCTAGCCTTAAAAAAAAAAAAGAAGGAAAGCAAAAGAAGAAAAAGAAGCCCTTCTATCAGTTGAAAAGAACGAGTGACTGTAAAAATGTAAGCAGTCAACCCCCAACTGAGAAATAAAAATAGAAGAAGGGCCATTAGGCCCAGAGGTGTCATCTGTGTCCCTCCTCTATATGTCTGTGCAGGGGATGCGAGGCAGGGGAGAGATGCATTGAACTGACTCGCCTCCCTGCACAAAAGTATGTTATGATATTATACCATCTGGTTTTCAGTCAATAGTAAGGCTTCTTACTCCTCCGTGCCTTCTGACACTGGCTGGTAAAATGGACACTGAGTCAGTATTTTAGTTCAATTTTCATGACTAAAAGAGCAGAAAATAAAAGAGTGCTTAACTATGTAAGGAACAATAACAGTTGAGAGTAATTGATAAATTTGGTAGCTGAACTTCAGGTCTTATCTTAATCCTCCTCTAGAAGTTTCCAGTGAGTGACCTAGGTCCCCGTGCTGCAAACAGGAGCCCATCAGGCTCCAAACACACTGTTGAGGCAGAGGTAGGTAGGTTTGTGTCCATGCAATAGCAGTCTTGGGCTTCTTTTGTACTTTTGACAACGAGGACAGCTGTGCCATGTGGGCAGTACTCAATCTGGTTGGAAAAAAAGAGGGGGAAAGCATCAGGGAAAGAGACAGGAGACCCTGGTTGGGGTTGCCCCCCCGCCCGCACTCCAGCAGCAGCTTTGCAGGGCGTTCCTCCACAAACACACGTTCATTCATTTCTGCCTGCTAAGCCTAACCACATTCCCTTCACTGTTTGTAACAGTTTTGTTCCCCTTGTAAATCTTTTCAGGATGTGTAAATGTAATGTTTAATATCATGCCTTGTAAAAGCTACACTCTGAAAATGGACAGATGTTTCCGAGTAGGTAATGAGTAACATCTTTCTCCAGCTTTCCTGGCAGACGCAGCTGAAAACAAATACATATGCACACATAGGTTACACTCCTCTCAGAGAAATGATGTTACTGGCAGTTTCCTTTCAGCGGCCAAGCTGGTCAGAGAAAATTATTTTCTCACAGCATTCAATATCTAAGTTTCTCCTTTAATTGGCTGAAACACCACAACAAACCTCCAAAAAGCATCTCAAGCCACCACCAGCTTAATCCAATAGCCATTTCAGTCTGAAAAACAGGGAAAATAGATACCGCTTTCACACTGTATGTTCTGTAATACAAATTAAATTGGTCATAGGAAGTCATTCTGGTCATACGGATGAACTAACAAGTATCCATAAAAAAGGGGGAAAGAAACCTGAAGGCTGCTTATTTTTAAGTACAGAACAAGAACATCAATACACTCTGTAAAATTATACTCGTCTCACACAAAACTCTAACAGAAAGCTAGGCCAAGAGATTCTTGCATTAAATATGACAGCAACATTTAGAAAAATAAGTTGCAAAACATGCTTTTGTAGCTTTAGCTGTTCAGATAATATCAAAGGGCTACTTTTACTAAATCAAAGGCTATTAAAGGCAGTTAACTGCATGCATTTTCATATGAATTAATGAAAAAAAAAAAAAGACAATGCAATCAACTTCAAAAAGAGATTTAAGACCTGTGGATGCACATGTTCTGTGTGCTTCATGAGAACAAGCAGCTTTTAAGGTGGATAAAACATCAAATATCTCAAAGCTGGCACATCCAAAATCACCTTGAAAATCCTGACATACATAGTTAGGGCTATCTAATGCCCCCAAATTCCAAATAATTACTTCCCTGACCTTTGTCTGGAATTAAGAGTTACACATAGAAAGGACTCAGGGGTGGTACATGATGCTCGCCAGCTCTAGCATCCAAGATTTCCTCAGCACACATTTTATTAATGAGCAATTTCTCATGTTTTCCCAACATATTTAACCTATTCAGCTCATCCAATTCCACTGTGACTTCTTTTGAATTAAAACTTGTAACTGTGGACATCAAATAACTTCCCCAATGTCTTTCTTCTGCTCAGGAAAGTCCAGGACAGGTTTGAAATTTGCAAGATTATTATTCAAAAGTGTCCAGCAAGTTAAGCACACTTTGTGCAGAGTTCAGCTCCTGAGCTATTCCCCTTGGCTATCTGGCTGCTTGCTGATAGGTGCGGCGTATGATTGCTCATGTCTGATCATAAGCTATCATTTCCAGATGTCCGACAAGCCTTTAAAATTTAAACCAAGGCATGCCCAGCACAAGCTGATCAGTGATTCTGGATCTGACCCAATGAAAATAAAAAAGGCGAAAAAAATCTCCATTGTGAGCTTACCTAGAAAGCCATCAATACAGGTTTGAATTATTTCAGCAGAATAACTTTTTATAAATATACCTTTAATAATTCACACAGGCCAACAGACAGCATTACTGTCTTTACAGAAGACAAGTTAGCATTTCATAGGAATAAACTTACTCCTGCAGATCTTTTGCCTCATCTTATGGCATTTAGCAGAGAATTATTTTTCTCTAATGGACATCTTAAAAAGTTCCATATAGTTGATTCATTCCTTCAATTTTTCTAAGGCATTTTGGAGTTATTTCTACAGACTGTTCTTGGTTTCCCTCCTACCAGCTTCGCCTGACACTTGCCTAAGGGTGCGTTTGAAATCAACAATTACAGAAATGTCTTTAAACTTTACTTCTCTATCTTTATTTTTACGCTTCTTAGACACTGCTGTAACAGCAGTGTGCATTTTGCTTTAAGAAACCCACTGGGCATGATTTACTTAATTTCCTAAAGGAGGAAAAGTTTGAACTTTCAGGGAAGCATGTTGAATTTTTGAGCAATGCCAAAGTAACACATAAATTTACTCACCTGCCACATCCCTTAAATGCCCAGCAGAACCCATATTGCTTAGCAAGACCTGGGGTATATTAATTAAATACACCAGAGATGCAACTTCTCTGTGCCCACATGCCAGAGGGGACAGGGCTGAGCATCCCCAGCCGGCTGAGCCGGATGCTACTCTCCATTTCTTGCTTCAGGTCCCCCAACAGCCACTCTGCACCAGTACACAATACGTTTTTGTGTTTGTGTGTGTGCATCTAAATTGTGGACCTCAATAATACTACTGCTTGGATATAAAAATCAAAGTTGCCTCTAGCCACGTGAACTTTTGTGCTCATACTGCACATACAAATAGCACTATTTTATATAGCGCCATTCCAGGCTTTGTGTGATTTCAATGAGCAGAATATGTAAAACTAAAGATTTATCATTTCTGATCATCTCTTTAGATTGTTATTTCAAGAATGTTTAAATATGAGGCAGGAAAGTTTACCAACCCCTTAACAAACAAACTTTACAGATAAATAAAAAATAAAAACACTCCACCAATACATACGTTGCTCTAACCATGATTCATTTGATTCCATTTCATCATGGAAAGAGAAATAATTTTGCTAAAATAGGCTTTTGAGTAAAGGAAATTATCAAGAACATATAAGGAATATATTCCAGAGGAAGCCTTAAGAGATGTGCAGACTTGGCTCCTCAGAAAGGAGGGAAGATTTGCTTTGTAGCTTAGGTGCAGACCAAGACATCTGACTACATCCCCAGCTGAATCACTAAGACTCTGTGTGGCCTTGGGAAGTTAAACATCTCCAGTATAACCTTGGCCCTATCAAAATCAACAGCAGAATTAACTTCAACATTACTGAGACCTTACCTTCTGCACTTCAGCTGCCCTGCAGTTTATCAGCATCTGTAACCAGGGACCACAGCCCCTCCCTAGCACATACAAACAACATATGGATTAATTTAGCAAGAGTGACATGATACCAAATACCAGAAAGCACATAGTTGGCATGCACATCTCAATGGAAGTCACAGGTGCCTCTGAAGAAACATAAAACATTAATTATTATTATCCTGTTAAGTGCCCAGTCTCTGTTTCTATGGACAAGGACCAAGATGAGCTCATCATTGTGCAGCTGGAGACCTTGCACTCCAAGTGTAAGGCAGGAGATGATCATTGACTGTAGAGAGGAGCAATGGCAAAGAGATAAGCCTGGCCAATGCGCTAAGCGGTCCTTTAGGCTAACTGCTGTGGATTTCTTTTGAGGCATCACAGTACATACTAATTTTAGGGAAGGCTTTGGAGCTGCTTCACAAACAGTGATGGGGAGCGCTTTGTGAGCAGAGGAGGCAGGAGGGGAGAGATGCACACACGCCACTTGTTTGTAAGGATGTAGACTGGAGTTACCGGCAATCTGCCAAAGCCCAAAGCTCTTCCAGAAATAATGACATAACAACAAATACAAGTAAGTAAAATTCTCTGCAATGTTTATTTACCTCTGATGCAATGACAGATATAGACATAACATAGTAAAGCTATCAGTGTGTTTGAGCACATGATGGGTTGTTAGTTTGTATTCTGTTTATATGGAGTCTCTAAAAGAAACTTATGAACTTCCAGAAAAGGTTTGAATGCTTTGGGGGTGACTGTGATTTAAAAGTGGCAGTAAAAGAAAAAAGAAGACAAAGAAGGTAGTGGTTAATTGACCTTTATTGTGCCTTCTGGTTCATTTAGAAATGGAAATTAAATTAACATGATAATTCAGTCCTACTGTGTTAAGACTGCTATAAACCCATTAAATTTTATGGCCATTGATTTAACATTTTTTTCTATTAACTGGGTTTAATTTTCAATATTGTCATGCAGGTTCTGAAAAGTGGTAGCTTGGAAGAACCCGGGTGGATGAACCACTGTGTCACTGCTTTATGCCAGTAGCTCACTTACTGGAAAGCATGATTCTAGACTCTCACAGGCGTACGCTGATTCCTGCGCCCACCCTATGCAAAGCAGAGCGAAGCACCCTAGAAATACATGGGCTTCCATCATTTCCAGAGTAAAACTAAGCCTGCCTGGCATCCAACACCCTGAATTTAGCATCAAGGAAAGAAGTTAATTTTTCTGAAATCTCTCTGTGCTAATTCAGTTCAGGTCGTTCAAAAAAATTTGAAACAGGACTCACGTTTGGTGTGTCACCTTGCTCATCCCTTCCATCTTCTGAAGAAAATACAGCCCTCTACTTCTTTTAGAAAGAAAAAGTGGTGTTCATTACACAAGCCCTACACAAGCCCTACACAAGCAGCTAACTCTATATAGATACTTGCTGGTAGCTGCACAAAGCCTGAATTTTTTTGTTATTCCTTTCTATTTGATTATTGTACTTAAATCATTCTTACATATTTACAACAATTACGTAATCAAGTTTAAAGTACAGCTGGTTGGAAATCTTTTAGGAATTTCCATCCTACAAACCCAGAAGTATAGATTAAAAAAAACCACACACAAATTTAGGGAAAGGTTTCTCAGGTCCACTGAATGTTGGTGAGAAACCTGGAAATATAAGGGTAGTCTTCCAAAAGTGTAGTTCAGAAAAAGGTGATGAATGTTATTCTATGCAGATTTATATTTGTATTTTTTCACATCTTAAAAACACTGTGCTCTGTTGCCACATTTTTTCATAATAATCTTTTCTGGAGGCTGATAGTACTCTTAAAATAATACTTTTCTTCCTGTGAAGTATGATTTAAGTGGAAAGAGAACATAATTTTTATAATACTTTTCTTCCTGACTTACTATTTATTTTCATATACATGTTCTTCCTTGAACAAATGAAGCCAAATTCATATGAGCATTTTGTTTACTGTACATTTTGCCACGGTGCAATGGTTACTCCTAGCTAATTTCTCATAATAAAAGGCTCACTTGCACACAAAAGGAACTCTAGTAATGTAAAAGCGTATGGAAAACAGCCTGTAACAATTCACAGGAATATATTATTGGCAGAATCCCACACCAGCAAAAGTGACACCAATCTATCCTTCCTTTTTGCTTTCTTTCTTTTTGTTTTAACTGCATTTAGAAGTATGCACCAAACTCCCCACATACCAACAATGTTCTGATATGACACTTGGCTCTTTAACCTGCCAGAGCTGGCAGCAACTAAGGGAATAAAACTGTTTGCTACTATTGTTGCCAATAAATGCCTGTCTGTGTTAATTACACTTTACGTTGGTATTCATCATTCAGTCAACACTGCCTGCTTTGCAGCTTCTCCACAAGTGTCTAAACCCCAACAGCATCTCAGCTGATACCAAGCCGTGGCGAGGCAGAAGTTACTGGGAGCAGCGGCATTCGGGCACCGTCCATGGCTGTCCACGGTGCAGAATGCTGTCTTATTTCCAGGAGTAGCTGCACACACTTCAGGGGTCCTATCAGGTTGGAATTCAGCCCAGCGAGATGGATTTAATGTTGTGTTTTATTTTGCCTTGCGTCCGAAACTTTGGGACAGAAATGCTGTAAAGAATGCAGTCATCAAATTAAATGACAAATAACAACGGAAAAATCAATGCTCTGTAAGCAAAGGAGAAAAAGACTTTCAACTAATGCTAGCAGCAAGGTCTAGAGAAGCAGCACGGAAATTTTTCCAGAATAGTGAACTACCAGAATATGATTTTGGGGAGGAGTAGAGGAGGTGATAAATCAAAATGGACAAGCTTGGAAACAGAAAGTTGAATGGCAAACAGAGGCCTGACCAGAACATGAATGGCTAAAACCTATGTAAGAAAAGGTGTGGATATTATATATTCACTGTTTACCTGAAAATTGAGAGATGTAGAAGGTTTATTTAGCTGTACCAGACCTGATTTCAACAAGCTTTCAGCATGGTAATTTTTAATTTGCTTTTCAGATGATTTAGAGTTGCTTTGACTCCATTATTCTGCTTTCCTAGCATGGAATGCAAATATATGTTCACATAATCAAATTTTATACTTTCTATCACATGCTGTCCTGTATATATGTGTGTGTATACACCATGGTCTCCAGAAAATGTTTCAGATGAGGGTTGGGCCAAGTTCATATGGTTTTGTCCTTATTGTAGCAGAATCATCACTTCTAATCAAGGCTGGTTCAGACTTCAGATCAGCCTTACTCTTATTTGTGAAAAAACAGTGCAAATTTGCCTCCTTTCCCTGGCCCACACTGACAGAAAGTCTTTCTCAGTGCAGAGCAGGCAATGGTACCAGCTCCTACAATGCTTCATTACTCTTGACTGGGAGCAGCACCTTTTGCTTTCACCATTAAAGTCAGAATAGGAAAAACAGGACCAAGTGCAGGCAACTTTAGGCTACGCTGAACAGAAGATGAATCCTCTGTTTCATTCTCAAAAAAAAAAAGGTGAAAACCAGAACAATCTGTTACCTAGGGGTGACTGAAGTCTTTCAGTTACTTTTTTTTCCTGTGAAAAGGTGGATTTTTTATTTGAATAGTTAATCACAGGGCATATTTGTTTCTGACTGAAATTTAGGAAGTTTTACTGAAACACTCCAAACCCTGTAAACTAAGAAGTTTTGAAGGTTTGGGATTTGGGGCAGGAGCTGTACAAAACCTTTTCTCAGAAATGAATACAATCACTTTCCTACTGGACCTGGATTTCCACTGAGGTTTAAGGCAGCTACAGCAAAGCTGCATGGTGAACTATAAACCTGCGTAATGCTGCTTCCCTGGGACAGCGCAGTGGTTAAGGAAAAAGCCTGGATGAATCAAAACAAGATCTACCATGGGACGTGCCCGGAGGGAGAAGGGGCATGAAAGAGGATGGAGGGGGAAAGAAAGGGAAGGAGAGAGGGTAGGAGGTTCCTGTATTCCTGAAGCATTCAGGTCATGCCAGTTTCCCCCTGCAGTGTTGCTCAGAGGAGACTGAAAAGAAACACTTTACATCCTAACCTGTTTTACAAGACCTGCGTATCAGCTGGTTTGGGGACATGAATTTGGTCCCAAAACTTGCATGCCTTTTATCAGCACCATGCAATTTTATTGTTCTTACGTCTTTGAGTTTTACTGGGTTTGTGGGTTTAAATCAAACAATTAACAACAGAATGTGGTTTCTATTTGTGGTTTCATTCCAACATCTATTGCAAAACGTTATAGTGACACCACTCCCTGTGTATCCCAATTATTGCTGCAGATGTACATCTGAACACAATCAGCTTATAAAGCCCTGCTGTTCATCTGTCTAAAACCAAAGACCAGAAAACAGGCTCTAAAGTGTTTAAGATTTTAAAAAAAAAAAAAAAAGGAATGTAAAGGGAGGGAGAGAAGCCACTGAGACAGATTTCTTTCTAAATTCAGTCCAGATTGGTGTTGCCCAAAAGCTGTTCCCAACAGCTCATAGCTCTACTTTAGCCTTCACAACAACAGTTGGTGGCCTCAGTCACATCTTTGGTGTGTTGTTTTCCACAGTATGCCTCCCTTTGACCTGCAGGAAGGTCCCGGGGAGCCTCAGCAGGAGGGCAGAGGGCCCTGGGCTCCACAGTGGCTCCCCCAAGCTCTTACACCCAACAGAGGTGCCTAGCAGAGGAGCCAGAGCTGCTCCTTGATGGCAGACAAGCAGAGGGGACCCTCAGGCTACAGGGATGAAGGATGCAGGGAGGATGCAGATTTGCATCATACTCCCCAACACCTCATTCAGAATCTGAGTCCCACACACTTCTGCTGTGCGGGCACAGGTGGGTGCTCAGGCTGCAGTAACCTGCCTCTTCTCTGGGCTCTCAGGCACCATGCTCAGCCACATGCTCTTCCAGTCCACCCCATTACCTCATTCTGTGGGCCCACAGCATCACAGGAAGGCATGCAGCTATATGAATGACAGAAAAGTTAATTAATATTAAAATAGTAACAAGCAATTATTTTAATTAGCTCTTCTCGTGACTGAATTTTCATTGCAAGCTTGCACAACCAAATTACTTCAGTGGGAATGCTGCTGCTTGGTTTCAGAAGGGAGCTCTCAGGCGAAAATGTGGCAGTGTACTTCTAGCAAATATCACAGATCAATACTCATATTTTTCCAGACTCAGATTGATTAATATCATGACACTCTAACTGTAAAATAAGCACAGTACAATTAATCCTTGCTGTGCAACAGAAATAACCCATTAACTGAAGCAAAAATGTGCAGTGTGTCAACTCCAACCAAAAGCTTAGCAAGATGAAAACTGCTGAGCTTGGGTTTGAATCTGATTCTCAAACCCAAATTTAGCAAGGCAATAAACAACCAGGATGATCCATTCATGTAACCTCACTAAGCCTGACACAGTCCTGTGGCTGATTTTGGGGCTGCATCGGGAGAGTTTCATCCTTACCATGCTGAGGTCGTCCAGCCCAACCCTACACCAGGGAGAGGGAATTGCTCCGGGGGATCTTTCTATTTCTCAGTATAGGAGATGTGTGAGAAATTTGCCTGTACCAAGGGCAGAAAATTCAGTATTTGATATGGGACAAAATATCTTGCAGGCAAAATATCATCTGTTAAATCAGTTATTTTAGGGTTATATTCTTATTTTGCTGAAGCAATGAATGCCACTCTTCAAATCAAGAGATTATAGTAACAGTTTCAACTCTACCATCCCAATGCCACAGCCTGGGAAGGAAGACTGAAAGAAAATCATATCAAGCAGGATGAAGGCCCAGAAGAAAACCCTCTTCACATTTTGCCTTCCCCAGCCAGCCAGACAACCATAGGAAAACATGGGTAACAGTGCAGGCTGATGATGGGTAGGGGCTTTCAGGGAACAAAAGACCCCAGGCACCCAGACACAGTGCCCAGGTCTGGCAGGGCACTGCGGCACGGCGAGGGGCAGCTGCTACTGCTGGTGGGTTCTTTTGCAGTGGGAAGCTGGATGCCCACAGCTGCCCCAGCCAAACACAGCATCATTGCCAGCTACAGACCAACAGCAGAGATTACTGGACTCATCAACTACACAGATGTTGGTAGATGACAATAATACTGTTACTGGTAACAAAGATGATACCTTTACTGACAATAATAGCAGTTAAGAGAAGGTTAAAAAGTAGGATATTATCACAGGGAAAGAACTGGGATTAAGTCTGAGTAGATCAGAGTTGAAGAGGTGTTGCTTATTTTGTCTGTAACCATCCTATGGTATCCAAGCTACTCTGGAAAAAAAGGTGTAACTTTTATACTATGAATGTGGATTGGTCAACAGCTGGCTGAATGTGAGCCAGCAGTGTGCCTGGGTGGACAAGAAGGTCAACGGCATCCTGGCTTATATCAGGAATAGTGTGGCCAGCAGGAGCAGGGAAGCAGTCATTCCCCTGTAGTTGGTTCCGGTGAGGCCACACCTCGAATACTGTGTCCAGTTTTGGGCCCCTCACTACAACAAAGACATTGAGGTGCTCAAGCATGTCCAAAGAAGGCCAATGAAGCTGGTGAAGTGTCTAGAGCACGTGTCTTATGAGGAGCAGCTGAGGGAACTGGGGTTGTTTAGGCTGGAGAAGAGGAGGCTGAGGGGAGACATTCTTGGTCTCTACAACTACCTGAAAGAAGGTTGTAGGGAGGTGAGGTTCGGTCTCTTCTTCCAAGTAACAAGTGATAGAACAAGAGGAAATGGCCTCAAGTTGCATCAGGGGAGGTTTAGATTGGATATTAGGAAAAATTTCTTCACTGAAAGGGTTATAAAGCATTGGCACAGGCTGCCCAGGGAAGTGGTGGAGTCACCATTCCTGGAGGTATTTAAGAGACATGTAGATGTGGTGCTCAGGTACATGGTTTAGTGGTGGCCTTGGCAGTCTTAGGTTGATGGTTGGACTTGATGATCTTAAAGGTCTTTTCCAACCTAAATAATACTATGATTTTATGATCACCATATGGACCAAAAGCTCTTGACAACTGTGATGTCTGTTTTTGCAGCTACGGGTTGCTCAACAAGAGAAGACACAAATAATAAGACTAAAGATTGAAAGCTCTGAGCTCTCGCTGTCTGGGAGCTAAGTCCTCTGCTGAGAAAGCAAAAGGATCGTGAGAACACTTTCAAGCCTGACCTCACAAGTGTGGTATTCAGCATCTCTCCCAACAGCCTCCTGCCAAGGCTCTGAATTCACTCTTGGTGGAGGTAGCAATCAAAAGCAAAAATTGGACAAAATGTCAAGGTGAGGGAAATATTAACATCTCCAGGTACCAGACTGCATTTTATGGCTGCCTTCTGAGCCAAATACAAACTCTGCAATAGCAACGTGAGCAGAGCCACAAGCAAAGAATTACAGAAACCTGGTGCAAATGTAACAAAAGCAGGAAAACTGCTTCCAAACCCACAGGAGTCAGAGGGGATTTCATTCACATTATATCTTTTAGAAGATAGAAAGCTATTTTGAACCATGTTTTAATATGTTTATCAAAGGAAAGACACAAATCCAACAATAACATCCCAAATTTCTCACAGATGGAAAATGGGAATCAAAGGGTTTTGCATAGAAATCTGTTGAAGTCAGGCTTTGTTTAGACAGTAATTCCTGCAAAGAATCAAACAACTTCCCCCTCCAGTTTTAACTTGGATTGAGCTCTAGACGTTGGAAGCCATCTGTCCTCGCAAATCCAATGCAGACAGAAAACAATCCTGACTGACTTGAACCAGAAATACATGGTTATTTCAGTACCCATCAAAGAAAAAGGTGTTGGGGTCAAATCATCCCAAGACTATTTCACCACAAAATGGCTTCACCCCATTTAGACATTTGTAAGAGTGTGGCTGACAAAGTACAGATGGAGTTAAAACTCAAGGTTGAATAGAAGCCATATTTTATGTCAAAACTTATCTATTACTCCTTAGTAGGGTGTGCAGAGGAGCAAGGGAGGTAAGTTTTACCCTCATTGACTCAGTGAGTGATAGAGATCAGTTAAGCAATGGGGATGATGTCTTGGCATCTCCCTGGTAGGGAAACAGCAGCTGCTTTTACTCAGAGAAATTGTCTGTCTGTCTTCTCAGAAAGAAACAAGTTTGGTGAATCACCCTGATCCTACTAATGGACTAAAGAGCAATGCTGGCAGGCATGAGGGTGAGGTGCCAGCTATCGAGGCGTGTATCAGTCTCCTGTCTTCTAAGAACGAGAGGGCGAGCTCTCCTCTGGGGACAGGTCTCCAACCTGTCACACCCAAGCCTATTTCCCACCTTCCACTGCCCACCCATTGGCCTGGCTGTGCTTAAGTGAAAACTTAAGCACTTTCCGTGTTTTATTTTAACCTGAATCTGGATGAGAAGCGTGAATATTGAACACTTTCAGAGAGCAAATGATGCCAGTAAGGGGAGACCATCCTTGCTTTGTGACAATTCATCTGGCCAGACTCTTGTCATGTGTGAGACGCAAGGAACTGGACTCCGTGATAACAATTTCCCCAGCTGTCCTAAGGAGATTTGACTGAATACTGAGCTGATTTGGGCCAGAAATAAACTACGATTGTTCAACAAACTCAACTATTTTAATTTAGAAAAAAAAAAGAAATCCCACAACTTTTTCTTTAATCCAAATTTTTCCATTGAAAATAATTCCTGAAGAAACTTGCTGAATAAGGATACTGATTCTCTGGGATTTGGGGTGGGGGAAGGGGGGGAACCAATGGGAAAGAGAGAAGAGGCACATCAGATGTCAAGCTGGAGGGGGAAGTCAGGAGAGAAAAGTGTTGCAGGGAGCTACCAGATTTGCTGAAACCTCTGCTGGTTTACCAGCTAAATCAGACCACAGAATATTGAATTAGGAAGATTTATGACTGGGAATTTGAGGAAGTTACCTGTAATACAAAATATGTTATGTGAATGAGATCTCTTATATTCTATTGACAGAAGCGTATAATGAGCCGGGAGCTGGGTCCCCTCTGCATTACCTTTCTGGAGATGCTCTGTTTGACTGACAGCTGAGCTGGAGCGAGTCAGCCACGGGGAAAACAAGGGCAGCATGCTCTCAGGAGCTACAAAGCAGTCTTCTGTGTGCAACTTTCTGAAACTTAGGAAGCTGAAAAGGAAAAAAAAAGTAAAGCAAATATAAACTTTCCTTCTCTCCTTCCATCATTAAACTGACATACGCACGCGCACACGCATGCAGAGGAGCCTCAGAGTCTT
Organism: Phalacrocorax aristotelis; assembly: GCF_949628215.1. NCBI lineage: Eukaryota > Metazoa > Chordata > Aves > Suliformes > Phalacrocoracidae > Phalacrocorax > Phalacrocorax aristotelis. The sequence continues at coordinate 141,651,054 of NC_134277.1, forward strand.
TCAAGCACCTGGGAGGGCTGGAGCAAAGGTCACAGAGTACACATTTATTTACCCAGCATCTGGTGCAAGAAGTACAGAAAGGTTCCATTGGCATCTGGCAGCATGAAGAGCTATCAGGCTACCATTTTCATAGAGGCTTCCAAAATACACTGGGCATTAGATCCTTCCCAGTACCTTACTAGCCAGGATGGTGGGTTACTCTAAAAAGCTAGCCAAAAGTGCCTCTACAGCACCTCTCCCAAGGTCTTTCCCCACCCAGAGGCATGTGCCACATCCAGAGCAGAGCACAGGGCTCCTCTGCCCTGCTCCAAGTATCCTCAACAGCAGGGAAACACACAAGGAGCCCATGGGGCTACCACTTCTGTGCCACACGCCGCACTTGGCAGCAAGCAGTGTGTCCCTGGCCAATAGGATGCTGTGGGTTTCATCACTCAAAGCAATTCACAGCAGTGTAATTATTATCTCCACCTTATACATGGGGCTCTCACCACTAGCCACAGGGATAGGACATGGACAAAAAGCTCTGTCTTGCTTACACCAGCACTTGTGCCATCTTTAAATTACACAGTTGCAGAGGACTGAGTGAGCTGCCTGAGTTCACACATGCACGTGCAGGATGCAGAGGGCTACCTACCTGCTTTGCAATGAAAGCAGAGGCCAGCCCAGGTGCTCCCACAGATTTATAACCCCACGGTTACATTCAAAAGATGCATGGGATTTGAGAAGACACCGGACAGCCTGCTGACACCTTTCATCTTAACTTCAACAACCTCTCCTTGTGGAATATTTATAATTATAAAACTGTTTATTCAGACACTCAAGCATTATGGCTACCAGCTAGAAAGCACCTGAATGCTTTCTATAAGAACAAAATTGACTTCATTTCCCCCTTGAAATTATATTTCTGTTACCGAGCCTTTGCAAAAAATGGTTAGCAAATATCTGTGAAATTGTCTTCTATAATATGACATATATAATGACACCGTGTTTCTCTTTGGGCAAATGCATGATGTTACCATGAGCAAATACTAACAACGCACAGATGTGAACGCTGCTGTGAACGTAAATGCTGTCCCCTACAAAAAAGAAAAAAAACAACATATGAAGAACTGTATCTTCATAAATCTTACAGGTTTTATGCATTGCTGCCATTGGAAAAACAACAACATATTGAATGGTGCATTTTGAGACAGGATGAGTGTAGTAAGTCAACCTAACTTAGTTTAACTTCACCGCATGCCGATCTGCAGCCCTGTATCTATCACCTGAATGTTATGGGGTGCATTACTGCCAGCGTAACAAGGCAGGCAAAAAGGAGGAAATGTGTTTTAACTGCAAAGTGAGAGATGTCTTCCTGATTTATTAATTATTATGTTTCATCCAACAGATTTTGCTACAAGAACTGTCACACACCTTTTTTTTATATATTTATTTATTCAGTTGTTTCTGTTTTTCCAGGAAAGTGTAAATACATTGTACCCTACTATTCTGTGTCTTTAAAAGGTGACCTATACTTTCCATTTCAAATGCGGTTTCTTTAATGAAAATATTGTAATGTCAGTCCATGCAAAGCAAATGCATATTAATATGCGTTTACATCTGTCTCATATTAATATTCATGCCTGAATCCACATCCCTACACAAAGCCAATTTTCTGACCATCTGTGTGATGGCTGGTGGATGCAATGAATAAATTTTATTTGTGAGGAGAGTGATAAATCATGTATCTTCAGTTTTTCACCCACAATCTCTCCTCTTAGGTGCTAAAATATTTTCATCGTGGCTAAGAATTTTTAAGTAAACCAAACTGATTAACCCCTTAGCAGATCATGCAGCTTCATTTGCCAGGTGAAAGTCCACAAAAAACATACGAGGTACAGTTATATGACTGAGAAAGTGGTAGTGCAATCTTAGGAGTTTTATTTCTTTTTCTTCTTGAATTATTCCTGTCTCAGAATCACATTCAGTGTGATAGTATAGGCCAAGTTTCTCACACAGATGCTGAGGACTACGTTAGTCTGCAAACAGCCTGACTGCTTGCAGTGGGCTTGTCTTTGGAGTCAAATACTATTCCAAGTAAGATGATTGTAACCTGAACTTCTGTAAAAACTGTTTCACATGGGTTTATTAGCACTAAGGCTGGCTAAGTAACCGGCTAGGTACCAGCCATGAAAAAACTGATTGCTAAAGCACTTCCTCTACATCAGCTGCTGAGCTTCCAGAGTACAAACTGATTTTCTCTGCAAAACAAGTCTGCTACTAAATTCCCATAAGATAAATTTTGACCTCTGTCACACCATTGTCCATCCGGAGTAATTTTGCTGGTAGTGAGAACAGCCTTTTATCAGAAGGTTATTCTCAGGCAGTTCATAATGTAAACATAATCTGGTCTGAAAACATAACTACACAAAGCCAAGTACAATAACTTTCACTTCTAGAGTGTAGATATGAAAGATAAAATGCTCAGCTAAGCTTGGGACCCAGGCAGCCATAAGACTGGGAGGGTGATTAACAAGACTTTCTTTCCAGCGCTTCCTAGCCCTGGTCATGCTTCAAACAAAAAATCTTTTTGAACTATACCATTACCCAGACCCCTAAACACAGATGCTTGATCTCACTCAGAAGCACAAGGTCTGCACAGACTCACTCCCACATCCTGGTTAATCCTGTAATTTGGAGAGGTGGTACAAGAGATTCCTCTCCATCAGGTAAACAGACCACACGTAACGCACAGCAGCAGCGCTGGGTTCATCCCTGAATGCACCAGCCCTTGCCAGTCACTGAAAAACATGCTGGGGTAAAAAGTGCCAGCAGCAGTCAGCTTAGGCATGTTAAAGCATTCACTTGAATAGCAAGAGAATTGTGTTTGAGTCCTTTTCCAGTCTGCAGTATTCAAACTGTGACTGCTACCACCCCAAGGGAATTCCCTATCCTTCAGGCTACGACTAGTCTTCACCTATTTCTTTTGAATCAGCTCCTCTGCAGGACATATGTGCACACAGATTTCAAATTAAAACATGTTTTTGCCAATACTAGACTAAATTATTTTCTCTTACATCTGCAGTGAAGTCACTTCAATATCAGTTAGCTGGAGTTACGATGACACTCTTTGGCCTGGGATACCAAATTCTTTCCTTGAAGTTGGACATTTTACATTTTTGTAGATACAGATTATGGAACCAACAAAGAGGGGAGAGGCTGTTCTTTCCTCCTTCTAATGTAGGTCAAATCATGTCAGCAGCAAATAACCTACTTCTACCTTGACAATCCAGCCGTAGGTAGTTTGAACATTATTGTGCACTGAACTGGAATCTGAAAAAAGGAATTGTGAATGAGCTTCACACTTCATCAGCATAATTGGCAAGAAATTACTTGTAGTTCAAATAAAAACATACAATTGCTAAAAAAGAAGCTCAAATAGCACTACAGGAAATAAGCAAGGTAGTCAGTCAATCATCCTTTCCAAGAAACCAGGCTTGTGAGAAAACCCTGGCTGAAATATATATTTACATCTAATACCTTTTTGTCTTAGTAAATTGTGTTTCATTTACAGCCCTTCATAGCGGGAAAACAGGACATTTCCAGAGACTGACAAATCCAGAGGTTTCAATCTTTATTCCTTCGTTCCTCTTCACAAGGCAAAGACAGGACAAAGCGGGACGTGGCACCTTTCATCATGGTCTTGCCACTCCGGGTCAGTAGTGGTCCTGAAAGGTATTGCTGTTCTCCTGGGCATCGAGTGACTGATGAGAAATGAGCTTAGTTTCATCAAAGTTCCCAGTGGATAGCATCTGTATCACAGATACTGCTAGGAAAACTAATTGGTTTCCATGACTAATGAAATAAATACAGAAATATTGATCAAAACACTCCCTTTAGGTTTATGTTTAAAGTGTGTAAATAAATACATTTAGTATAAATATATCTAATATTCTATATTGATGCCTAACCGTTTAAGAGCATCAAAATCAAATGGATACACGTACCTTTCACCCACTTGGAAAACCAAAAACCGTTTCAAAACTGGTTTTCACTTCCTTGATTCTTTTCTTTGATCGCTCATACCTGTTGAGACACATGGAAACTCTCTTATTCACAAAACCAGAAGGGTAATAAAACTCCTAATGTTCACAGGGACTACTCACATGCCAGAAGATATGAATGTTTATAGATGCTTTGTTAGGCCCAGGCCTGAATTATTATTGTCGCTTTTAAGATTGTAACTGACCAGCATAAAGGCGCTGTGCACATAGAGGGTAATCTGGTACAGACGGGCCATCAGAGGGAGCGAAAAATAAACATGGCTTACCTAGCTTTCTGCACCATCTTGTTTCACATTCTCCACTCACTTCAGCTAACGGTATGATCAGCAAGAATTTTCAGAAAGGCAGAAATCAATTCAGTAATCAGACGGCTCCCCAAATCAAGCCTAAAGGGGAATTTCAACATCTCCGCAAATCCACTGTAATTGGCCTCAAAACAGATAAAAGCTGTGGAACCACCATGGGAAAAGCTCTGAGTATCAACGTGCTTTTGGGGTCTCAGGACTACATTCAACTCGAAATGCCCTCTCTTTAGTTACCCTGTCATTCTTTGTCCACAGCCCCCAAAGAAAATAAGTAGCTGTATCCCCATGTGTTCTAAGCTTCAAAAAATCATTTGTGTTCAAACATGAATAAAATAATTATTTGGGTAACATTTCCAGGAATGCCAACACAGGAGGGTTTTTTCCCCCTTGTGCTTTGGGCAAAAGGCATATGAACACTGTTATCTCCTCCAAGACCTTCTCAACAATTCCAGCACCTCTCAGTGAGACTAATTACAAAAGAAACAGAGAATAAGCTAGTGTTAGAACAGAAACTCAAGCCCAAGTCAGAGAGCTTGATTCTTTCATTCCTATTCCTCACGCAAAGACAGGCCAAAGCAGGCAGTAAAGCCAGGCTCGTATGCCAAACACCACATCTCATTTGGTGTCAAAGCAGACAGCAGTGCCTGTAGAGGCCATGTGCTGAAGTCTGTGCTGTATGGAAAGCCAGCTATAGATACGGCTGGTGGCTGCCGAGCTCCTGGCTGAGCCCCCCTTGGTCAGTGTGGTCAAGCACAGCGTCAGACCCTGCAACCCCATCGTCAGTGTCTGCCGGTACTGGCACGGCGAGTCCAGGCTGCAGCCACAGAAGTGAAAAAGGAGTGTGCATTAGTGAAATAGTCCCTCTCAGGGCAATTGCACTTCTTTATAGTGTTTCTCCTCCTTGGTATCCTTGTGGGTTGTTGGAGTCTCCCTGGAGAACAAATTTTAATTTTAAAAGAGCCTCTGGTGGATAATGTGAGAAGAAAACTCTTCCCACAGGAGCTGCTGTACTTGCAGCAATAATTTTCATCCTCAAGGCTGAAAATGCTGACAAGTTGAGCTAGGTGCTCTGTTTCAGCATGGGCTGCCCATCACCCCAACCTTGCTATCTCCTGTCCAGTGTGATCAGCATCTGTGAAGCTGCCCTAGGGACTGCAAATGCAGTTGAGGAGTTTAAAAGTGAGTTAGCTAAGATAAACTGCTAATATAATTGACTCATTCCAAGTAAACTATGTGTGTTGTGCGAAGGAGAATTTAAAGAGCAACTGGGAATGTCTGGGTTCCCACCAAACCGGTGCTGCATGAGTACATGGAAAGACCCACCAAGGGGAAGATGGATTGAAGGGAAAATCCTCATTGGCTTTCATAGGCTCTGAATCCAGCCTTAGCTATTGCTTCATGTGTACAAATCTGCAGGCATTCCCTGTAAGTCTCCAATACAAGGTGCATTGCTACAAAATAAGGGTTAACTGGAAGTTTTCTGGAAAAGCAGTTGGAAAACACTACTTCATCTACACAAAAACTTTTCATGGGCTTTGTCTGAGTCTCACCAAAATTTCTGCCAGCAAATCCTTTTCATCAGCAGGATATAATTTCTGGACAAACCAAGAAAAAGAATGTTGTATCTGAGCTTGTAGCGGGGACACCTGGAATTGTGCAAAACCCCCACTTCCAGACCTGCTCTGCCTGACTCAAAAGAAAGGCAGGCACTTGAAAGAGCCTTAGAGCTGAAATTCTCATGCCCCAGGAGTGGCCCCGGGGATTGAGAATCTCTGCATGCCTCACTGAAGATGTTTCAATCTCTGTAAAAAAGCTGAATATTCAGAAGTTTGAAACATTCCTTGAACCAGCACAGGAGCAGCAGCCCCATGGGTGAAGCTCTCAGCTGGCAGCCTGGCACTGCAGACGGACAAAGGTGAGCTTCTTCCAGCCAGACACAGCACCTTAAACACATTTCACAGGCATATACATATGTCTCTTTTATTTTTTCTAGAAGAAAAAAAACCTTTGAAAAGTTTTTGTTGCATCCAGCCCAGAACAGCAGGCTCCTTTCATCTGCAGAGGTCTTGCAGGCCAAGGAAGACTTCCAAGGAGCTCGCATACAGGGGCTTCCCCTCTCACCTCCAGCTCCACCAGGGCATCCTGCCTCTTTTGGCATGCCTGTATCTTCTTTCTAACATGTTCTTTTCATACCGATGCTTTTCCTTCTTGCCATTTGGTGTTTCCATCGGCTGCAACCCTAGAGGGGGAAGGGGAGGATGGGCATCACCACTGCCCCTGGGCTACTAGCAACCAGCCCTGCTGGAGAAAGGAGCCCTTCCCTGCCCTGCACCTCTGCCACAGCTCTCTCCATCTCCAAAAGATCAGAGCTGAGCAGCACCCTCATCCACTCAGCCCCAGCTACTCCCCTCAGCCTTGGTTCACACTTTTCTCTTGGGTGCTGTCTCTCTCCTGATTGTCACACAGGTGCAAGGAATCTGAAGGGTTTTCAGGAAGAGTGATATTAAAATGTTGCTGCAACTTAGAAATGGTTGGTGATAAAATAAGACTATTTTCAGCAGAAACAGCAGTATGTAGGGTTGACCTTGTTCTTACTGCGAAGGTAGGCAAATGTTCAGTCAGTATTGTTTCTCCAGTCAAATAATAGATAAAGTAAAATACAGACTGATGGGCTTTTGGAAACAAGCAAAATTTAACTGCCAAAAAATGTCATTTTAAATGAAGAAGAGGGTAAAAATGAATAATGCTTCTCTGGCCATGCTTAAGCTTTTAAACTACATCTCCTCTTCTATTAGAAAATTTGATTTCTCAAAACTCTCATCTTGCTTCTGCCAGTTTTTCTTTCTTCCAATCCATTATCAGTTCTCTCTTCCACCTTTTCACCACAGGGGCTCTGCACATGGGGACTCTGTGCCACCAGTCCTGTTTCTTTGACTATCCTTAGTGCTATGTGCATTCTGAGACCAGTCAGTAGTTCTCAATCACCATCAGGAAATGTAGAAAAACAGTCCATGCAAATGCACAGACCTCAAGAGTCTTTCAAAACTGGCTTCTTACCAGTACGGAGTCACCAAGCCTTTTAATAGACCTGTACCCAACTATGGTCGAACCAAGATTTCCAATTTTTTAAATAAAATATTTTTATTCTTTCTCAACAAAACTCTTCAGAACTTCTCTTAAATGGGAAACACTCAGATTCCCTCTTTGTACTCCCCAAACCAACTTAGCTATTTTTCCAGACCCTGGAATTTCTCAAAGATTACAAATATCTTCAACAAATCTGATCAATGAATTAACCCTTCCCTGCTTTACCATCAGTCACGATTCTACAGCACTGAACTCACGCTTGTGTCCAGGGAGTTACATTTAGCAAGCCTGCATTAAATCCATGAAAAAGTTTGGAGAATCATAAGCTCTTAAAACTTTAAAACTATTTAAACTCGGTCGGATACAGCATTGAATGAGGATTCTCAGCTTTGGGGCCCACTGTAGCTCCGCTCACGCACTGGACCAGTGCCAACCTATGAACCAGAGGAAAATCTAGCCCGTAGTTACTGCACCTCCAGATGATCATCCAAATAAAGCCCAATCAGCAAAATAAAGCTTAATTTTTAATTCACAAACAGAAAGGTTTGTACTTTGAGAAGGGCCTTGATGTTCTGTTTGTTCATTATTTTAGATCTTCCTTGTATCACTTCACCAGTTACAAAATGATATTAATAAGAATCAGTTCTAGAGCCAGAACACTTCATTTTTATTAGTCAGTATAAATGATCTCTTTAGTACTCTGCTTCTGACAGATCTTGGGTTTTCAGCTAACGCACGCCAAAACCTATCTCACTAGCATTCAGCAATAACATCCTGAATAATCTCAGGAACACATTTATCATTAAAAAGTCACATCTCAAAATTGGCTGCCATATCATCTGACATGTTGAAATAATTGTATTATATTTAACCCCTCAATAACTCAGCTACCTAAATCATTTCCAAATTATATCTTCCCTTCTCCTAGGCTTTCCTAGACTGACAAATACCTGTGTCACTACGTGAGCTACAAGTTCCTCGGAACAAGCAGTCTTCCTTGCAATGTTATTGCCAGCTGATGCCAGAAGCAGGATGAGTGATTTGTTTGCTTTGTGAAGCTGGCTTTCATTGTCCTGAATTCAACACTAACATCTTGCTAATCCTGTGTTTAAATCTACGGACACTAACGCACTCCTTTTTGGATCTCCTCACTGATGTACCAAAGGCTTAGAAACGCTAACAATAATTTCTCCATCTGCAGGGCTCACAAAAAAAAAAAAAAAAAAAAAAAAAAAAAAAGGATTAAAATCCTTGCAGTGCATAGATTATAAATTACGTATTCCTCTGGGCATTACTATAAGTAATTCTGCTTTACTTGGAGTGCTATGATCCAAAGTCTGAAAAAGACTGAAGGATTAATTTCCTTCTTGAATCATTACTGCATGTTTCGTTCCTTTTTCCTATGTTTCTACTCTGTTTATGTACTAAAAATATTTTATTCATGGGTCCTTACATAATTGTCCATGACCATCACACAAGATACATTCAAATGCCTTGACACTTCAAATATACATCTCATTTCATACTGTTTAGGATTACACAGACATTAACTTCACCATGTTCTTTTATTCTGATGGTATGACATGAAAACAGTTAAGAGCCTACAAGTTCAAATTTTGCAGCACAATACTCACTTTCCTGTTGCAAAACATACAGCTGCAGGAGTGGGCTGAGCGCTCTGGAAGGCTCTGGGACAACTTTTGCCCAGACCTTTCTCACTTTTCTTTCTTCCATATCCACAAAGTTAAAAGGTTTGGGGGGCAGGAGAAAGTACTGGAAATCTAAATCAAAATTTTCAAGGGATCATAGTATCTGTCATTGGCAGCTTTTTCATCACACTGCCAATTATAATCAGAATAAAAGCTATTTCTGCCTGAGTAAGAATTTGTAGTGCAGTTGGAATAGCACAAGATTCTGCTAATGCACTCATGCAAATGTGTAGTCATAGCATACAATAAAACCTCTAATTAGTTCAGATATGACATTGCTCACTATTCCAGTTTACTTGTAAAGTTAAGGGATGGTGTGTGCTTGTTTTGAATACATTAAACACTTTGTTCTGATTAGATTCTATGCACATTTCACAGAGGAAAATGCATCTGCTCCATCAGTGATATAAAATGGGTATTTCCTCAGGGGTGTGTAAAGTGTGTATAAATCTCTGCATCTGCCTGAGATTTGCATAGATGCTGGTACATAGGTCACTTGTGCGCTTAGTTTTCTTTGTGATCTGGGAGTAATGATGGTTAGCTCTCAGTGCTGTAATGAGATCATAGACATTTTTTGCTTACATGTGTAGAGCTTTATTCCATTGTGCATAGGGCTCTATGTTGCATTCCTGGTTTAGTCCAGTGTTTTTACAAATTTAGAATGAAAAGCTTACTTTGAATGGTATTACTGGCCAGTGTTTATGCACCCAGATTAGTTTCATCTTTCATGTTAAATTAATAATTCACATATTTTGTCCATCAAGTAACCATAACAAGTCTGTATGTTGAAAATATTCATCACAGCTCACCAAAAAGCACCCTTTTGTATAGCCTATTGTCTCATATTAACTCACTTTTTTCTCAAGGAATTCCCCCTGCAGCAATCCCCACTGTAAGCCATTAGTTGAGCACATCTGCCCACTCTAATGACCACTCCAGTGTACACATACCTGGCTGCCATCTAATTTAGACATCACCCATAGGACACTAACACTAATGTCTCTTGGGCCAGCTAAGTCCTGGATTATTGACTAGCTACAGTTATCACTTCATTTGGTCTTTGGAGGTGAACCAAGAGCACCTGAGGTCATCAATAGGTCAAATGATTATGCAGCTTGCAGAGGAACCAAGTATTTTTTGTTACCCTAATAAGAACCAAAATATACTTTCTAATTTGTTTTGACAGAGAATCCAATTGCTTTGCCTTTATGCAATGTCCCCTTTGTGTAGCTACGAAAATGCAGCCAATTAGGCATAACATTCTTTTTCAGTATGAGCAGCAAGTTAAATAAATTGATGCCATTTAAAATTAACACAAAAAAAAGAAGGAAAATTGGCGGCATCAAATATCTGATAATCAATCTTTTATTTTATAAAGAAAAGAAAAAGGAAGAAATTAGGGCTGCTATTTCTAATTAAAATAGTAAATAGAGATGTGATAAACAATGGGGGTTATGATTGCTGCCTATAAATACGTTGGGGGGAGGTAAACACACAGAGAAGAAAGAGCTATTTGAGCTAAAGAAAAACGCTGGTATGAGAACAAATGGGTATAAATTTTTCCTGAATATGTAAGGCAGGATTTAGAATAAGGTTTTGAGCCTTTGGAGGAGTAGGTTCTTTAACAGCCCTCTAATATTACAGTGGAGCAAAAAAATACATCAGTGGGGTAAATTGGAGCTTGATAAAGAAATTCCATAACCTGTTTCATCTAAGAAGAGGGGGCTGCACACTGTAATCCAGGATTACCCTTTCAGTCCCAAATTTGTGAAAACTGTATTTGAACACTAGGCCAAATTCTGACCTGTTGCAGAAAGCACAGCTCAAGAGATGGTTGTGTTCACTGCATATTTTTACACTGAAAGCAAATCCCTTTATCTCTAGTAAAGCAAGAAATCACCTCCTTCCCAACCCTTATAGACAAACTAGAGCTAATACCAATTCTGAACTTGGCCCATCATGGAGCAGAGTCAAATGTTCGTGTTTATAATGAAAGCTGGCCAGTGCGATGCCCTTTGGAGTAAATACTCTGTTGTAGCAAGTAAATGTTCTCACATTCTCTCACATTCTCCCACATTCTCCCAAATGGAAAATTCTTTGTTTTCTTCCACTGTGGATACTTACAAACATATTAGTCTATACAACACAACCTCCATTTCAGGAGCAAAAATGAGGTAGTAAGGACCACATTCGGGTGCAGCCTGGATTTCAACAGCTGTAGATTTATGAGAAAAAATAACATACATACTTAGGAAACAATATATTTTTATGCAAAAAAAAAGGGAGTGGCTGGACACAGGAACAAATTAATGTGAGTTTTCATGTAAATCAGCAAATCTACAGAACAGTTGAGTGGGCTTGATCCTATACATCTCAAATCCCATTACCTTCAACGTGAGCTTGGCATTCCCAAGCAATGTTTACAAATGGATCTATGCCAAATGCCTGCACTAAAAAGTGTAAGTGGATGCCATATTGTAAGATAGAAATGCTGGGATTACTTTTGAGAAGAAAGTATAAAGGTAAAAGAAAAACAGTTCACCAAATCTTCTCTCTTTTATTTTTTGTGTGTTTCAGGGTAAGCGGCAGATACATGGCTTTTTCAACCAAGTTGCTAAGAAAACTGTATTGCAGCAAAAAGGTCAATGCTACAAAGCAATGTGTTTCCCTTTACAAGTGTGTTACTTTCACATGATCTTATCAACTATTGTATTGAACATTGTGCGAAATCCTGGGAAAGGATAGTCGTTTACACACATTTCTTTGTTAGGTGGTTTTCATTGCACGAAGAGTCAGCAGTGAACTGCCCCTCACCTGACTTTGAAGCTGGGTGAAAGTTGGTGACTGCTGAAGTATCCGCACAAGGGGGATTGAAGAAGGCAGCTGCCTGTTCCCCGGACCCTCAGGAGAGCCAAATAAGATGTGCTGAGACACGTAGGAGCTGCTCCAAATGTGCAAAGCTCCCTTGTTCTCATCACACAGAGCAAGTACCACGATAAAAGGGGAGTGATGATGTTTTAAAAAAAAAAAAAAGAAGAAGAGGAGTAATATTGTTACAAATAGCAGCAGCATCCCCAGAGTACCACTGCAGCTCAGAGAACTGTTGTTCTGGGAATGGCTCTGCTATTAGTACTAAAAATTAAGCAGTCTCACTAGATGTGGCTAACAGTTTTTAAACTGTCAAAGTGTTTCATATACAGTATCTCTGTTTCCCAATTCCATTTCCTCATTAACAAAGCCAGAAAAAAATAACTGCAGTAATTAGATCTCCTTCAGCTTTTTTTTTTTTCCTTCTAATTACACTGGCTCCCCTCCCCCTGCCTGTATACATCAAAAAATTTCACCAGCCTGGGGGCGAGATTTATGGAAGCCTTGGCTGAAGGATCAGGACCAGTGTCAGAGCAAGCACTGAGGCATACTTTCTTCTGTGCAACAGCAGCACCTCAAACCTATTCCTTGAACACAGGAACGCTGATTGGGGCCAACGCAGTGGTTCAGCATCCCTAACCATTTGCACTGGTTTTGGCTGGGACAGGGTTAATTTTCTTCATATGATATGGGGCTATGTTTTGGATTTGTGCTGCAAACAGTGTTGATGACACAGGGATGTTTCAGTTACTGCTGAGCAGCGCTGACACAGAGTCAAGGTGTTTCTTGTTTCTCAGCCCACCCCACCAGCGAGGAGGCTGGGGGTGCACAAGGAGTTGGGAGGGGACACAGCAGCGACAGCTGACCCCAACTGACCAAAGGGATACCCCATACCACATGACTTTGTGCTCAGCAATAAAACTGGGGGTAGTAGAGGTTGGTGGGGGCTGCCATTGCTCAGGGCACCAGTTGGTTGGTGGTGCAAAATTGTTTTCTTTTGCATCAGTTGTTTTTCTTGAGCTTTTTTCCCCCTCTTTTTTTCCTTTTTTATTTTTTGCCTTTTTTTTTAATTCTTAAACTGTCTTTATCCCAACCCATGGGTTTTCTCACTTTTACCAATCATACCTTCTTTTCTTGCTCCCCAATCTCAAAAATGGCTGTTCTTCAGACACTACTTTGTCACTCAGTATTTTACAGGAGAAGAAAGAGTGAGAGGAGAAATTGTTATTGTTTTACAATTACCTTTACAATACGGTAAGCTCACGCAAGGTGAAAGGCTGAGCAATGACAGCAGAACAGCTGCAGCTGCTGCCTGTGCCTCACATGCCCTGTTCAGCCTGCATTCACACAGCCTTTTGGTCTGATGTCCAAAAAAATCTCATTTAAATAATTATGTACACAAAAAAAAAAAGCTCACTTGCACTGCACAATGCTAGATGTCATTTGATTCCACCAGCTTCAGAGGTTTGCTGTATTGCACGGACATCTACATGAAGAACCGGCCGTCTCTCTCGCTAACGCATACATAGTGTGCACCTGCAAATCCCCATCTCTCCTTTCTGCAATAACTTTATTGTATTAAAATATAGGCATCTCCCAGAATTTTTAGACAGGCCCTAAGTCCAAAAACTGAACTAACACAATGATGCCTGGGTAGAAAAGTTGCTCGTTGGTGCTATTTCGTTACTAGTCTGATCCTCGAGAGGGACAACAGGAGTCCCAGTCTCCACTAATAGGGTAAATTATCTTAATGGGAGTGATGTCTGTACACTCAAAATTGGATTTCACACAAACTACTTTCACTGAGGCCAGCCAACCACTGGACAGTTTGATGGCTGTTTAGTTGATTGAGCCACCTTTCATCTGGTAACTAAATAAGGAATAGTTACACATGACATTATTAATTCTCTAAGCCTTTTATTAATTCCTCTACTTTGCTGTCCTGCAAGTGCTCAGCCCTCCTTCCCACTCAATAAAAGTGTCTGGAGAGCAGATAAATTGCCATTGTTTGTGCAGACCGCCAGAGCATCCGGGGACCACGGCAGAAGCGCTCTCTGCCATCCTCATCTGCATGTGAGGACATTCCTTTTCACCTCAGCGTGCACAGGGTGCCTCAAAAGCAGCCCCCCTTCAAGAGCAGATGCAAGACAAGGCTTTTGCTCCATCCCCAATCGCTGCCGGGAAAGCGCAGACAGCCCTGTTTCAGCCCCCGCCTCTGGTTCTGCCGTGTTCCCCTGCCCTTGCTCCTGCCTGCCAGGGCCCCTCGCCCCAGGAAAAGGGAGAGGAGAGGGGTCACAAAGGACTTCTTCAGGGAACAACAAGGCAACCCTGCGAGCATGCCTCAGCCTAGGCTGAGCCCTCCTGCCTGTCCCATGCTGGGTAGTCACCAGTCATTCGCTTCCACTTACAGTCACTGTGCATATTTTCTGCTGCCCTGCCTCCGGGTATGGCTGGCCAAGTCCTCAGTCTTCGGGCAAAATATGTGCCAGAAAGCATTAGATTTGAATAGAAAAGCCTCTTGACTGAGTTTATTGTGAAACTTTTAAAAATTTTTGGAGGAAGAATTATGCAACTGAAAGAACTGACCTCTTATAAGACAGAATATCCTTGATTTACCATCAGTTTTGGAAAGGTCTTTCTAGGAAAGTTACAGATCTGAGCTTAAGAGATGCAGACATTTCAGGAAAAATACGCATTTTATTTTATCTTCTGTTTATATCCCAGTTTTATTTAAACAGGTTTGTAAAATAATACTGTTGCTTTGAAATGCTAGGTACATCTCAGTTGTTTAAAATAATTAGAAAAAATATAATAGAAATAGAATATGTAATAGAAACAGAAAAAATAAAAGAAAAATTACTCTACACAATTATACAATATTTTAATATTATTTAGTTCAATCAACAGCAAAAACTATATCTAAGGTCCCAATATTACTAGATGCATAAATGTGCACCTGTCATGCTTGAAGCTCCAGCTCTGTTTGCAGAGTTCTGCATGATCAGGATTTTCTAAGACCTGACAATGGAGCATTTTTCTCTGAAAATTTTTATTTCATAAGCCTGGCAAAAGCTTTTAAAAATGTGCAAGATTTTGCTATTTCTGGTGAAAATCTAGACTAACCTGAAATTAGTTTCATCCTCCAGGACTTTCAGAGCAGCTGGGAGCAGAATGTACCCAGTTCTCCATGTTACTTTGTCTCATCATTGAAGATTTTTTAGCAATTTTGTATTTGTCTGTCTTGAAAGCATGCATTGTCTTCTTGTTGCTTACAAAAGAAAATTGAAAAACATGATTATTGAGGTTTCTTTGCCCGCTTAGATTCAAGCATTATCACTAATAGTATCTGCACTCCTTTGGAAGTAATGTTTGGTCAAGGATAGAGGAGCAGAAAGATAACTTTTTTCCCCCACAAAACTAACAAAAATATTTAAGAACAAGAGAAGATCACTGGGAAATAAAAACCTGGTTTCCTCTCCTGGTGTGAGAACTACAAAGTTCTCTGATTGTGATTAATGAGAGGCTGGGGCTGGAGCCTGTAATGATGACAACGGAAATGAGTTTATGAAGTAGAAAAGTAATAATTCTTTCGGTGCACTTCTCAAGCTGCACACACCATACTTACTAAACACCCAGTCTGAGTGAGAACACTTCAGGAGATGTTGCCTTTCTAATCATAAGAACACCAGGTACCTTCCCAATATCTCACACACCGTATTTGCTTACCATCAGTACACCTTCACCATGAGATTTAACTTTCCTCTGTGCCACCAAACAGTCTCCTGAACTTACCTATAATCTTCACTTCACATGCTGTTCTCAGTAATCCAGACCTGACGTCCAACTAGCAGCCTGTGTCTCAGGTCCAGTCCATTTGTGTTTTCCATCCAACCTGCTATATGTTTCCTAGACAAGGCAAGGATGGAGGTCCAGGAAGTTTCCACCTTCTAGCTGATGTCTTAATAGAACATGTCTCTGTCATTACAAAAGTATTTCTCTGTCCAAACAGCAGGAATTCTATCCTTGCAACTGCCAAAGAATGATAGAACGAGCTAGGGTGTAAAAGCACTTGCCTTTTCTGTTTGGGAGCCAAATGGTTTCTGTTGTGTCTAGGCTGTCCTAAAGCATGGTGATAGCCAAAGAGACAGATTTGTGTACAGAAACAGACCCATAACCTCCTAATTCTCTTAGCAGTTTTTGATAGTGACACCTTGTCATATACTTAAGTTATTAGTAGCAAATAAATAAATATTAGTTGTGTTCCTGCATAAAAGAAGTCCCCTTTTTGGCTGTATTAAGTTAGTTGTTGCAGTTGCATTCTGCTTTGGACAAGTGAGTTATTAAATTAAATTCTTTTGTTTGGTTTTGGTAACAGAGTTCTGAAATAAGCCAAGATATGAAAGTGACCTGTGGGTTGCCTAGGGGTTTTTTTTTTATTTAAATAGCACCCTATTGCACCATATTGATGTAGAATTGCCATCTTCCTTTTCTTTTGTTTTGACTTTCCTTTCCTGACCCTCAGCCATAATTCTATCTTCTAACTGACATCTTAATAAAACACAACTCTGTCATTCCAAATATATTTCGCATTTGAAACAGATGCTTCTAGTTTCAGTGATCTTACTAATAAGAGTCTGGTATCTGTATAAAACATTTGTACGTAAAATATTTTTCCAACTTGTTTTTCTTCTTGTCATAGATAGGATTTGGAAAAGCTGGACAATCCTAACAAATTTTGATAGCCAAATCCCCCCCCCCATGCCACTGCTTAAATATTGATCTCTTTTAGCTTTTATATACGTCTTCTCTATCTATTCTGCACTTTAGCAAAGTCAGCAATGTTTCCCAACAACCACACCATAATGAATCCTATTACTTTAATCAAAACCCTACCTTTCTGTAACTCTGGGAGTCTCTAAAACACTTCAAAAAGCCAAACTGACATTCCATTTGCTTCCTTTTGCAGTAAAATTACTAGACCCATATATTGAGTTGTTCATGCTCCTTCCCCTTTAATTTTTTCTCTTCCTGTACAATTTCTTCTTCCTTTTCTGCTCTCTAAGTCAAATTGTACAAGACTCAGATTATGTCTTCAGTTAAATAGATTGCACTCATATCAGCTTTATTTTATGTAGGGAAATGGTTGGTTGTATAACAGAACCCAGTTGCTTGCCACCATCACCTCTCTTTTACATATCACCCTTATCATTCATCGTGTACACCAGAACCACTGTCTAAATCCTGTACCAACTGTAAGAGCTAATAACAAAAATGACTGCAGACACCTGTTTGGTGTTCGGGCTCAGGCAACAAGGGTGAATACTACATTGCTCCCATTAGTGGAAGGCAGGATCTGTTAACTAGCACTTGTTCTGACCTACAGTGCTGAAATCTCCCAAACCCAGACCTGGATTGGTGGCACTACAGGTTTTGCCAAAAAGTTATACTGTGTTTAGCTTCATTCTTTTAACTCTTGGTCACCGACACCCTTCCAATTATTAGTCTCCTGCCACACCGTGCCACTCAGTAAGCTCCCTCTCCTTCCATTTTTTTCCTTACCAAGACAATTTGCAGCCCACCAACATCATACATCTACCTCTCTAAACAAATCTACTTATGTCTCCAATCCAGCTGTGAATTTTCATTTCGTAACAGTACTCCCAGAAAAAAAAATAATTATATAGCAGCAACCTTTGCAATCTTATCTCTCAATGCAAAATATCTCTCAATATGTACGACAGCTTAAAGCACATCAGTCCATCTGCACTGCGCAGATGCCTAGACCACTCAACACTTACTTTCCAGACAAACTATACCCTTTTTCATTCCTGGCTTAGTCATTTCTTTCTCACCTTTGTGATGTTTTACTTCTGGTCTCCTGTAGATTATGTATTTTTTATAACTTTTAGATATAACTTTTGTGTCATTGCTAAGCTTGTTTTGCAAAATCACCCTAATCTGCAATAGATACCTGTTGGGTTTCACAACAAAACTTAGTCCCTCAAAGATGGTTTCATGTCCCCAGCTTCAGAATTACAGTAAAAAAAAAAACAAAACTATAATATCTGTTATCTTCCACACTGTTACCTGAAAGACTGCAACTTTAAAATTACATTGAATTCACTCATACTTAATGTCACACAAGTACCTTTAAGTTTTTCCTGGGTTCCTGTCTGCGGAAAAAGCCTACAGAGTGGCACAATTTATTAACCACTGTTTACTGATTCAGCAATAGCAGTAAGGGTTACGATTCTTACTTGCTACATTGAAATAAATTAATAGATTACTCTCAGTTACACCACTTCAACACAAATCACAAAGCCTGACCTGAAGCCTGTAGCATCTCAGGAGAATCTATAGCACATAAAAAATCAAAAGATGAGCTGGCTTTCCTCCAAGAGGGAAGCCAAGGGCCAAAAGAACAGGCAATATTACCAGCATTAACATGTTTATAGCTTTTTATATTCTCAGCTGTGCACAGGATATGCTGGGTACAGCTAAGGAAAAGCTGCTGCAAAGAAATCAGTTTTAACCCCCTGACTCTGGTTCTATTTCTACCCCACTCTCAGTTCCAGCTCCATTAAAAGACACTTAGGGCCACTCAGATTTTACATTTGCTGGCCTAAGACCTCAGGGAACATCTGCTAGTCAAGGGCAACCCCCGCATAGCAGAACCTCCTCATTCACAAAGGTCCCATAATCCTGTCTCTGGGAGGGGAAGGAGCTTGGCCTGAAATCAGGTATGCTGATCCTACACTTCTAACACTAACACCACCTCAGGTGAGGGCCAGGCTTTCTGTGCTGCTGGGGCAAAACAAGGTACCCAGACCCAGGTGAAGGAACCCACCCCAAGCTCTCCTCTGGACATAAAGGCAGTCCATGAGATGGGTTACAGAGGATAGCTGAAAGGAGAAGTCACTCACCAAGGTTGCACAGACACGAGCTAGTGCAGTAGCTTCCATGCTTTGGCATCCACAGAGCATCGTCACCCCTCAAAGCTTTTCACAGACCATGAGGGTGTCCACAGTTTTCACTGTTCAACTCATTTCTATGTATCAGAGATACTAAACATAGCCTGGAGGCCCTGAGCCATGTGCCAGAAACCATTCAACTAATTACTTTTCATTCTTTTGTCTGCAGATGAAAATCAACAATTGTGTTTCACTTAGGCAGATGTTGGAAGCGAGAAGAACCCAAGATAAGACTAATTAGAAGGCAGACTGGTCCAACTCCTCAGCAGAAAATTCTGCGTGTACCTAGAGCACAGCCACTGCTGGCTATCACAGCAAGCAACGCTCCACTTACTTAAACTTATGTGAGTAAACCCATTTATTAATTTTTTAATTAGTTTTTTATGATCATGGAAACATTTACTATTATACCTATATTATCCCTTATTCAAAAAGCTGCGTTCACAGCTTCTGAAAATATGTTGTTATTTTATTCAGAAGCAAAGACTCCTGAAGCCTCTGTAATGGTTTGAAAAATGAAATGTTAAAATTATCTGAAGTTTGAACTGGGATAATCTCTGTATTTAGAATTCCTAATTATGCCATTAGATAACTTAAGACCATGTGTGTACACACTGTGCACACAGCATAAAACTGGCTTTCAGCTGACAAGCAAAACTGTCAGATTCAGACAGAAAAGGACTGTTCTGCGTGAGGGGCACAGCCTTCCTCTGCAGTGTGGGCAAAAGCAGAGAAGGGTTCCCCACAGTAGTCTACAAATGTACTTTCAATCACAAACATTATGATGGCAATAAGGCTTGAGAAGTTAAACCAGTCTGTCTGCCAGCCAGTCCTTCCCTTCTGGACATCCCAGCAGGCGTCCTAATTTAGACAACTCTGGTTAGCATAAGCCTGTGCAGGAAATGACGTAAGATGATCTAATGTTCCATGGCTATGTGACAATAACAACTTTCAGTCATCCAGAATCCAGATTTGAACAGATCTGCAAAGTTCTCTGTACTCCTTAATTCTGTAAGGCATCTGCTGTCCCAGCCAGTTTTAACAGTGTGTACTTTTGCCACCTAAATTAAGGTGAACTCCTATTATATTCAGTGGAAGTAAACAGGCTCTTCAGAAGGGTGATTTCTGATGAATAACATATGATTTACACCAGTTTACAGAAAGAAGCATTTAGGCTTTGAATACTATATTCCAGACCGAAGTTGTAACTGTTCAACAAAAGCTCTAACAAAAGGCAGACTACCTTTGGTGACTTGGTACCCCACATTATTACACAGCAAGTCAGCGGGGAAATTCTGCACCCATTAAAGGCAATAAGTTCCCCCTGCAGTGCACACAGCCTTTCAGTCAGTGAGCTTTGAAACAGTCACAGAATCACAGAATGGTGGGGGTTGGAAGGGACCTCTGAAGATCATCTTGCCTAACCCCCCTGCTTGAGCAGGCACACCCAGAGCAGGGGGCACAGGAACGCGTCCAGGCGGGTTTTGAATGTCTCCAGGGAAGGAGACTCCACAACCTCCCTGGGCAGCCTGTTCCTCTGCTCTGTCACAGGAAAGAAGTTTTTTCTCATACTGAGGTGGAACTTCCTGTGTTCCAACTTGTGCTCATTGCCCCTTGTCCCATCGCTGGGCACTAATGAAAAAAACCTAGTACCATCATCCTGACACCCACCCTTTAGATATTTATAAGCATTGGTAAGATCCCCGCTCAGTCTTTTCTTCTCCAGGCTGAACAAACCCAAATCTCTCAGCCTTTCCTCATAAGGGAGATGCTCCAGCCCCCTGATCGTCTTGGTAGCTCTCCGCTGGACTTGCTGAAGCAGTTCCACATCTTTCTTAGATTGGGGGGCCGAAAAGTGGACACAGGACTCCAAATGTGGTCTCACCAGGGCAGAGTAGAGGGGGAGGATAACCTCTCTCGACCTGCTGGGCACACTTCTTTTAATGCACCCCAGGATACCGTTGGCCTTCTTGGCCACAATGGCACAGTGCTGGCTCGTGGTCAGCTTGTTGTCCACCAGCACTCCCAGGTCCTTCGCAGTGGAGCTGCTTTCCAGTAGTTCAGCCCCCAGCCTGTACTGGTGCATGGGGTTGTTCCTCTCCAGGTGCAGGACCTTGCGCTTGTTCTTGTTGAATTTCATCAGGTTCCCCTTGGCCCAGCTCTCCAGCCTGTCCAGGTCTCGTTGGATGGCAGCACAGCCTTCTGGTCTATCAGCCACTCCTCCCAGCTTGGTATCATCAGGGAACTTGCTGAGGTTACGCTCTATCCCATCATCCAGGTCACTGATGAATATGCTGAACAGGACTGGACCCAGCACAGACCCCTGGGGAACACCACTAGTTACAGGCCTCCAGCCAGACTCTGCCCCATTGATCATGACCCTCTGAGTCCTGTTGTTGAGCCAGTTCTCAATCCACCTCACTGTCCACTCATCCAACCCACACTTCCTTAGCTTGCTTGTGAGGATACTATGGGAGACAGTGTCGAATGCCTTACTGAGGTCAAGATAGACAACATCCACTGCTCTTCCTTCGTTGACGCAGCCAGTCACGCCTTCATAGAAGGCTATCAGGTTGGTCAAGCATGATCTCTCCTTGGTGAATCCATGTTGACTACTTCTGATAACCTTCTTGTCCTCTACATGCCTGGAGATGACCTCCAGGATGAACTGTTCCATCACCTTTCCAGGGATGGAGGTGAGCTTGACTGGCCTGTAGTTCTCCAGGTCCTTCTTCTTGCCCTTTTTGAAGATGGGAGTGACATTTGCTGTCCTCTAGTCGTCAGGCACCTCTCCTGCCCTCCACGACCTTTCAAAGATGATGGAGAGTGGCTCATCAAGAACATCCGCCAGCTCCCTCAGCGCTCACGGGTGCATCCCATTGGGGCCCATGGATTTGTGAGGATCCAGTTTGCCTAGGTGATCTCTGACCCATTGTTTCTCAACCGATGGTAAGTCTTCCTTTCTCCAGATTTGTCCTCTCTTCTCTGGGGGCAGGGATGCCTGAGGGCCAGCCTTAGCAGTAAAGACCAAAGCAAAGAAGGCATTCAGTAACTCTGCCTTCTCTGCATCCTGCATCCCCAGGGTCCCTTCCTTGTTCAGCAGTGGGCCCACTGTGTCCCCAGTCTTCCTTTTACTGCTGATGTATTTAAAGAAGCCCTTCTTGTTATCTTTGACATGCACAGCCAGATTTCATTCCAAGTGGGCCGTGGCCTTCCTCATTGCATCTCTGCACACCCTGAAACATTCAATAGTCAATGGTTAGAAAGTTATCCAGCCCCAAAATCTGAAAACTAGGGTTCAGGGCAGGCTCAGAAGCACATACCCATTACTACTGCACACGATTCAATAAACTTGCAGAAGAATGCACCTTTCTAAATATTTTTCCAGAGAATAATAGAAAATTCTTACAAGTGATTCCAAGACTTTCATGCTTAAATGGGATAAATTTGAAGTAACACCACTGGAATTCATCGAGCTCCAGGGCTGTAAAATCTGTATCAGTAATTGCAGACTGCAATTTATTAATTTTTTGGCATATCTACCAAGTTTTCTTTATGTATCTGACTAGAATGCTAGGTGTAATTTAACCAAGAGAATAAGCATTATTTGAATTTGTAGCCTAAATGACTGCATGTCCTGGGAAATACTTCTGGCAGGTGCATTTTCATCTAAAGCAAATTTAGCTGGGGCATCGTTGCTAAGATTGTTGGCACCTGGCTCTTTACTGTATAACAATCTAGTAAGAGTTACAGCAAAAGAGCAAATCGGTTTTGGAGCAGACAACATGCATTAGACTCTGGGTATGTGTAAACCCAACATATCCAGCTGCATTCTAGGCATTAAAGAGTTATATATACCCACTGGAAGTGTACCATGGTTCTGGCAGATGTTCAAGAATCTCTGAACTTATATAAACCCCAGAAGACCTGTTTAATAACCGGGGAGCGGGGCGGGGAGGTTAGCTTATCAGTTGTTTTCTGTTCTTATATAACAAGGCCTTTTTTAAGCAATGAAACTGAACTTTCACTATGAAAGCCCTAAATTACCTTTCAAAGATGAAACTTGCAGAAAACCCATGCTGGAACAATCCCAGGAAGAAACTGGTCTAAACAGAAACTTAGTGAGTTAAAGAGAAAAATACATATTAATGGATATAATATCAAATGTATTTGAGAAGGGACATCACCCCAAGAGTAAATCAGAGACTGTAAAACTGATAGAAGACAGAAAACAATTAAATAGAAGAGAGTGTAATAATTAATTTGTACATGAAACAAGTTAACAAGTGCTTTATTGGTATAAACTGTCGGTTCCCAGTACATCAATTGAAAAGAACATATTCTATGCTTGAAACTCATACCATTTTCAATATCCTCTTTATTTCACAAAAGTTAGTAGAGCTGATGCAGCACGGGTTCTGATGTGATTTACTCTGTTTTGACTCTGTATTTTTCCTGAGACTCAAGTGCTTTTGAGAGCAGAATCAGCCCTTGTTGCTTAAGTGCTATATCTGCATCGCAGGCACTTCACACCTGAGATAGAGAGAGATTAATTTCACAAGAGACATTAATTCCATAAGATACATCCACAACTATACAAAGCCAAGCACTGTTTTGTAGCAGTTCTCACCAATCTCAAACATTCTGGGAGTCTTGGGGGCCTGGCAATGGTCACCTGCATGGACCTATGTGGATTCAGCTCCTTTAAGTTCAAACTGTTCACTGTTTCTTTCTTCTGGACACCTTCTAACTTTCTTCCCAGTTCTTTCTCTGAGGCTCAGTTCAGCAGTTGTTTTTCCTCTCTCAGCTCTTAAATACGTTCTCTATCTTTCTAAGGACATTTTCCCCAGATTTTCTGTTCTGTTCCCTGTGTCACATAACAACGGGCCAGCACCTATGCTTGACTTTGCAAGAGAAAAAAGCTCAAGAAAAAAATGCTCAAGAAAAGGTTACTATGTTAACTATAGCCCACGTCAGCTGCCACCTGTTTGTCACACCTTCCTTGAAGGCCCTCTTGTAATAAATGACACCATTATCAACATCAAGACCTGGCATGGCACATGTCTGTGCCATTTAAGGCTTACTGAATGATGGCCAGTAACAGAGCCAACCCTTCTTGATGGCCAAGACAGAGGCCTTGTCTTTGACCAAGACAGGAGGCACCTATACAGTCTTGGTCTACCCAACAGGCTGTCACTTTGGTGTTTTGCTTTCCTCAACCAGTAATGAGCCATTTCACATCAGTAGCAACATCATTAGCATTATTAGCACTGTTAGTAGGACAATGATGCATATAAGATTCCAGTGGCTGTGGGTGACCACCCAAATAAAACCCACCAGTCATTCTCTTCCTTCTTTCAGTTCATTCCGGCATTGCCACTGTGATATACAATTATTGAGGCCATTCTGGCTGCTTCCATAGAGACAATTTTTGTATCACTTGCATTTGGGGTTATATTTTGATACCGGGTACAGTATTTAATGAGTAATCGACTAGAAAACACAGGTGGTTTATACAAAAAAAAATAGCATCCAGTAACAGCTACATTGCAGTCAGTAACCACAGTTTTCTTGGAAATGTCATTAATTAAATCATATTCACACATTGTTCTGAAACACACATATCCTTCTCATACATAAGCTAATGCTGTTTTCTTATACTTCTGCAGAGTGATCTTAAAATGACACACCAGGCAATCACTTAACTGAGGACTTGATCCTGGATAAAAGTGAATCGTTTCCATCAAGTCTGTACTTGACACTCTTTATCCATAGCTGAATCCAACACAATCATTCTGATCTCTGTGGGGAGGACTCTGTCTCCATCCCAGTGCTTCTACTGCAAGTACTGTACACAACCAAGAACAAGGGATTTTTTTTTTAATTTCTAATATGCTCAGTAACACCCAATCTTTTAATTTGTTTTTTTTTTTCCAGACAGGCAACACATCTACCAACAACTGTTCCAGTACCATAACTTGGCTATTGCTCAGTTAGGAGGACTCAGAGATCTTGTACACCACTGCAGCCTCCAGCTAACTGGCAAGGGGTCCAGCATTCATATAGCTGACTTGCCAGAGTTCTCCAGTCCTGCTCCTCTCAATCCCATGGCTAGCAAGTAGGATCAGCCAGACTTCATATATGAAGCAGTTGTGAAGCCAAGTCAACTACCCTGTGTGTAGAGCAGACAGAAGAGACGTGTCATGTAGCCTGAGTGTTGAACATTGGACAAGTTTAAACTATTTTTGGATTTTATTCTCATATTTCCAATATATTTTCATGTGATTTTCATACCTTGGCCAATCTGTGCCACTCTTTGTCTGCTTTTATTTAAACTTGCACTGGACTCTGACTCCTTTGTCAGAGTGTCTTTTCAACTGGGAACTATTACTGTTCTCTCTAAACTTCTCACAGGTGTGTAAGTTTGGTCAGGTGCATTCTGTACTCAGTGCTATACATCTACCAGCAACCAAAGGGAACCCTGAAACTACATGTTTGAAAGTACTTGTGCTCCAACAAGGCCAGAGATGCTGAGAGGTTTATAATTTTCTCAGTACCAGTCAGGCTCCATTATCATTTTTCTGCAAAATAAAACTCAAATCCTCAGCTTCATTAGTATTTTTTGCCATGCATTTAGATTTCAAAATTTGAATATTTTTTCCGATCTTTCTTTCCCATTCTCACTTTTAGCGGGTGGGGATGGCCCACTTGATATTTCTCAGAGGTCACATCCTCTGAAGTCTCAGCATGTGGGGTTTTTTCCATTTGACTCTCTGTTAATCACTCTCCAATATTTCATTCTACCAGGTGCAACACGCATGCTACTTTATCCATCTTTTGAACACTTGCTTCTAATGTACGCCTGGCTACCTGGTGGTGTGTAGCTGACACTGTCTTTAACATGCCTTGAATCCATCTGTCTGTTGGACCATATGGTTGCAATTTATTTGGCAGCCATGCTCCTAATCGCAAATGGAGCATCCTTAAGTCTCTGCTATTCCAGGAGATGCAGCAGTTCCTCATTCCAGCATTAGGATTATTGGGAGATTCATATCTCAGGCTTTTCCTTGCTGCTTTACAACTTGTCTCAGAGCCGTCTTCAGCGTTCAGCAGTCCTCCCTGGGGATGTCCAGCAATGCAAAGCCTTTGTGCAAACCCTAATGCCAGATGCAATCATTTATAATTTTTCCTGTGACATACAGGCACAAGCCATAGCCAGTTTCTGTCAGAGAAACATCTGTCCTATCAGCGTCTGAGCAGCTGTGCTGGCTCTCTTGCTGTAAGTTGGAAACACTTCTGTCAGTTGGTGAAACCATCATAAGTTTGGGATAAGAAGGGTCCATCTCACAACCTGCTCTGTAGTCCAGAAATTCTCTAGTGAGTTTGTTACTTTTTTATGTGGACTGCTGGTCATGTAAGTTATATTCTTCCTAACACACATCTACATCTTCTCTTATCTTAGACCATCACGCACTACTGTGTAATCTTGTCAAGGCTTTGTTTATTCCCGAATTTCCCTGAGCATAAGCTCATACTATCAACCTCATCTGTGCATGTTCAGGCACTGTCTAGCTTTCATGTAAGTCTATAGACTTGTGACGCCCTACCACTTTCCATCTCAAACTTTCCTCCTCTTCCACTAAATCAAAGAAGGTTAGATCTTGTGCTTGCAATACTATCGGTCCCATCCAAAAAGAGTGGTTTCTGGGGTTTTGGTTTGAGTAGGAAGCATTGGTCCTCCATTGCTTTTGCTTCATCCATTACTGAATCAAAGACAGAGACAGCGATAGATTCTGACCTCCTACTGCCACCCCTTTGTTCAGCAGAGACAGTGACCACTTGGTTAGCCCAGGGTTTGATGCATGACCCTCATTAGCCTTCCCTGACAACAGCTGTGTCACCAGGTATGCCACAGCTATGCCCCTGATATACCACAGGTGACCAGATGGGAGGGATATACATCTGAAGCATGAATTGCTAACTTCCAGTTACTTCCAATCGCTCTTATAGTAAAGTATGAGGAGATAACTGCTCCTATTTCAAAACGAAGTTATCTTAGCACTTGCACCTTCCTTACATTCAGAGAAGGAAATTGCAATCCTTCAAACCTCTAGTCCTGGAAGGTTATCTCTCTCAGTTTACTTAAGCTTCAAGCCCACCCAGAAATGCCAAATCAGTTGCCAAAGTGATAAATGTGGGTAGTGGGCAGTCAACAGCTGAGATAAAAAAGTCCACCCTCTAACAGACAAGCTTTACTGGAACATACACATCTATGCAGAGCTAAGCAGTGATATGTAGCCTCTGTTAATAAAATCTCACCAGTCTGTTGGCCAGATGTCCTGCGAGTCTTGAGAATCTGGAGATGGTCTACAGCAGAGATCATGCAGATTCAACTCCTTTAAGTTCAAAGCATTCACAAGTTCAAAGCATTCACAAGTTCTCTGTTCTGGTCACCTTTTATAATTTTTTTCCAGTTCTTTGTTTAAGGCTGGTAATGTCTCTGCTTACCTCAGCAGTCACTTTTTCTCCCTCAGCTGTTGCATTCCTTTCTTTATCTTTCCAAGGAGGCTTTTTTCTGCTTTCCTGATCTCCTTCTGTTTTGTTTAGGGAGTCTCAGATAACGCAACAGCCACAGCTACTCTTCTTCATTAGGACAGGGGGAGGAAGGTTCAACCATAAATTATGTTAGCTGTTGCTTATGCCAGCTACAGACTACTTAGCCTACAGCCTACTGACTTAAAATAAATTATAGACTAATTTAAATTTAGCTTTTAATTGTTTAAATCTAGTCACACTAACTCATCACTAATAATTCTTTACTTCATCAGTACTTCAATAGATACCAATAGCTTTTAAAATCCAAGCAAATTGCGGCTATGAATTCTGTTTATCTGTTCTTCTGTCAAAGTATTTAAAGGATTCCTCCTCTACAGATGCAAGATTTTCCTTTACATAAGCATTATTCATGTTCTGTCATAGTATGTCAGCCGGATGCTTTATAACTATTTCTAGCTAGCATTTCATCCAGTTCATCTAATATAAGTTTTATTGACTTTCTTAGGATCATCCCCAAATTTGCTACTATTCTCTTCCCTTGCATGGTGGTTTTAATCAGTGGCAGTTTCAATCCAAGTCATGTGTCAGTGCTGGAAGCTTTAACCACGGTCCTCATTACTGGGTGTCTTTGCAATTCCTGGGTGTTCTCTCACACAGTCCTGGGCTTTTTTTTTATCTCTTCCTTTGAAAAATTGTTCCCTGACAGTGTTCCATCTTTATTTGACACAAGTAAGATCAATGTGGTGAACTAACTCCCTGACATCTTCTGAAGGGAGGACCTATACAAAGAAATTATTCAGGTTTTTGGCAGCCTGATCATCTATAATAACCATTTCTTTTATTCTTTGAAAGCTGGTAAAAGCCATCACTTCCTTTATAGGTTTGCTGTTCCTAATATACTTAATGGTTTCTTGTTGTTTATGCTAATGCCTCTATAGAGTGATTCACCATGTCCCATTTAATTAGGGGGAAAAGATGATTCTTTAATTAGTATGTACTCCAGACAACACAAGGAAACAATTCAAATATGTAAACACATGTTCAAAACCATGCAGGACAGGAACATGCCTAGGAACAGCCAGCATGGATTTACCACAGGCAAATTCTGCCTGACTAACATGATAGCTGTGTATGATGAAATAAGGCACACTGGGCAAGGAAAAAGCAGAAGGATGATTTATACATTGACTTTAGCAAGGCTTGTGTCATGGTCTTCTATGGCCAAGTTGGTGAGATATTGTCTGGATAAGTGGATGATGGACAGAAAATTGTCTGGGCTGCCAGGCTTAAAGGGTTGTGATCAGTGGCACAAAGCCCAACCAGCAGCTTGTTACTAGTGGCATCCCTCAGGGATCGATACTGAGGCTAGTGCTGTTTGATGTATTTATAAAAAACCTAGAAGACACTCTCCGTAAATTCGCTGGTGATATCAAACTGAGTGGAGGGGTTGATGTGCTGCAGGTAGAGCTGCTATGCAGAGAGACTTCAACAGGTTTCAGAAAAGGGCTGGCAGAAATCTTATGAAGTTCAAAGAAGCCAAATGCCAAATCTTCCAATGGAGGTGTAACAATCCCATGCAACAGTAGAAGCGGAGAAAAAACTGTAAAAAAGCAGCTTTGCCAAAAAGGACCTAGGTGTCTTGGTGAGCAGTACATTGAACACCAGCAGCTGCATGGCCTTGCAGCAAAGAAGGCCAACACATCCTACTCTATTCTAGCAGGAGTGTAGCCAGGAGGTGGAATCAAGTGATTCTTCCACTCTTTGGCACTAGTGAGATCACATCTGAAGGACTGAGTCCAGTCAGGGTTCCTGGCAAAAGAAAAACATGGACTTACTGCAGCAAGGCCAGTGAAAGGCCATCAATATGGTTGTGGCTGGAGCACAAGATGTATGAGGAGAGGATACCTAGAGAAAAGAAAGTTCAGTGGGGCATCTTACTGCTATCTTCAGCTACTTGATGGGAGGATACAGAGGTGAATGGTGATGCAACCAGAGGCAGCAGACACAAGCTGGAACATGCAAAATTCCCATTACAGATTAGGAAAATCTTTTCCACTACAAGGCAGTTAAATACTGGACCAGGTTGTCCCAAGAGGTTGTGGATCCTCCATCTTTGGAGTTGTTCAAAACTTGACTGGGCACGGTCCTGAGCAACCTGAGCTAATTGGACCTCCTTCAAGCCTTCATGCCAACCCCTATTTGTAAATATTATACATCCACCCTAGTAAGTCCCAGGCTGTTTCCACTTTCTCTGAGATCTTCCTTTGCAGTCCAAAGCTCCTAAATGACTCCCATTCCTGTAACATGAAATCTTTTGCAACGGCAGCTGTGCTAGAAAGGAACTGGACAGGCTGATACGCTGCACCCCATTAATAAGATTCAATACCTTCTGCGAAGCAAGTGAATTCTCTGAGTCAGAAGCTGAGTGTTTCTCAGCAGCTGTTTGATACATATAGGCCATATATATATTGTACCTAAACTAAAGATGGTTCACGTATGTCTTCTCCAAAGCAATCATATTTCCTAGCTGATATTTATGCTTAGCCTGCATCCTCTCTCATTACCAGTGATCAGTAGCAGGAGGGTAGTGGGATAGTGACATAGTTTTAGGAGTTCTCCTTCCCACAGTTCAGATCTCATTCAGACCTCCTCTGGTCTTCTGCAATTTTCCTCCCAGACACCCCAGCATGATTCCCGAGTTACTCTAAATTTCCACTTTGGCAACTGAGAACACTGACTCTTGCGTTGCATCCATTCTCCCTCTGTTTTTATGGTCACTTTTGAGAGGGGACAGAGAGACATCAGGTAGCTCCTAATATTTACACAAGTTGGTTTTTTCCCCCCAGAATAAATTATATTAATACAAATCCTGTTAATTCAGCTACAATTTTGACGGGCAAAAAGTAGATTTCCCATTTATACTCACACTTACACATTGTCCACAAACAAAAAAATATCTCTCCACTTCCCTAATGGTCCATTTCAAGTTGGCATTACAATTAGGAAATTAGTTGTCTCCTGACATGGAGAAGGGACAAAAGTTATCAAAATAGAGTCAACAACTAGTTCTTTCTGCAGTGGAGATAATGATCCCCTAATGACCCCCTAATAATTTTTATATCTCAAACCTTCCATGGGGATTCTTTCATGTCTTTTAAGGACAGTAGTGTTCCCTTTGGTGAGGTCCCTAAAAGGGTTTCTTTACTCTAGCAGGACTTCTGTTTTTTTACAGATGGTATAAGAACATAGTGACTGTAGGACTTCTCTTGCTTTATTAAATTTGGTAGAAATTGGTCACTAGATTGAAAAATAAAAATACCTTCACAGAAACACACAAAAAAAGTCCAACAAATAACACTCATCCTCTGCGCTTTCATTAGAGAAGATTATTTTCAAAAAAACAATAATTTAGGAGCAATTATTAGTATTTCATATGAGCAGACTACCCACCACCTACTAACAGAGACTGCACACAACTATGCTATAAAACTCCAGAAAACAACAAGAAGAAAAGCAAGGTAAATCACCACCTTTTATTTATGTTATTCATACTCCTCCAAGTATGAAAATCCATTTAAGGGATGACGATCCCAGCAGGATTACAAAGGTCCTGTGTCAGCACTTCCAGCTGTTACAACCCTCCCCAACAAACACACGCAGTTGCCGTTCTCAATTACTCAATGTTCACTACAATCACCCCCACTTCCACCTCCCCACCTAGCTGGAGAGGACTCCAGGCAGTAATATCCTCCTCTGCCCCCATGACGTAGGCCAATATGGGATAGGCCACAGAACCACCTGTGCCTGCTATCAAACTCATACTTCTAGCTGTGCCCACAAGGCAAGCATTAAAAATAGTTGGCAACACTGACAGCTCTAAGTCAAAAATTCATGGGAGGCTCTTTAAGCTTGCTCAGCTGTGTTTTCACTCAGTAATTTCCAATCTTTTCTGTGCCTGTGCAAATAAGCAGCCCATCATACCTAGCCACCACCACATCTTCTCCACTGCCTGCTCACTGCCCTGACCTTTTTGACACTGGTACCTTTGGACCATCCACCTCAGTCAATGGAGACCGTGGGCGGTGACATCCATATGAACCAGACCTGCTGCTGGCACAGGGCTGGAAGGTTAGCTTCTGTGTGCAAAATGAAAAAACCTGAAGGACTTGGAGCACATTTTAGCAGTAAAACTTAAACTAATGTAAAACTGATACAGGGGAATCACTGCAAATGTGTATTGCGAACACAGTCATATCCACTTAAACCCAGCTTGCATCTTCTTTGTATCAGTTTCTATCAATCCAAACTAAAATTTAGTCAAAATAAAAGGATATTTACAAATAGATTTCCACAGATTATCTAACAGCGTGACTTAAAATTGACTTGGTTAAACTCGTGTAGGTTTTGAGGCTAGAATGGGCATAAATTGCTAGTATGATCTTTCCAACTGCCAGAGTAGAAAAAAATCTATATTTTAAAGAATACTAATCATCTAAAAGAATTCTAAAATTATTCTAAGTGAAAATTATCATCTCTTCGGGAGATGAAAGTTATAGAGACAAGCTTCATTAAAATGCATAATTAGGTACAGGAAATACAAAAGACTGATCATAAAGCAGTACAAACTAAATCCCTGAACTACTAAAGGTATTCCTGAAGGATTATCCCAGGGTCTTAAAAAGGTGATTTGGATTTGATCAAGAGGTTTTAAACCAGTGCGGAAAATGAGTAAAATTTAGGCTGCAGTTATGCCAATGGGAACTTGGTAACTTAAGTGTTGTAAGAACTTTGTTCTACATTTATAATATAGAGTGAAATTTGCACATTGGCATTCAGGATGAAAGCAGTACATATGCAACTTTAACTTATATTTATCTGCTTTTTTGTAATTTCATAGCATGAAAGGTGTTCTTTCCAACAGTCCCTCAATCCATCAGCTCCCTCCTATTCAAGTCTACACCAAAAGTTCAATTCCATTATTTTTCATTTGAGAAGTCCAGGGCAAAGGAAGTAATGAACAGAAGCTGCATTGCTGTATTTGTCCCTTGGTGCATACCCATGTTGCCATGTTATCACTCTTCTCTTTCTTCTTGTGCATCCCCTGTTGTCTAGCTTTCTAGCATATGATGGACATCTGTGTCATTGCGAATGCAGCTCTTAGGACAAGAACACATTCTTGTTTCGTAAGGTGCCTACCATATTCTAAATTCTTATAAAAATATAATGATAATATTGTACAGCCATACCTAGCCACTTTATCTTAAATCCTTATTACCTATGGGCAACAGCATAGGTCTAGATAGTTAGCAGGGTACTTAGTGAGTAAAAGGGTTGATAATTAAAATAGCAATTTCCACCAGTTTCTCAGAAATTAATTAGACTGACACAATGTAACACTGTCTGTCAGCCAATTAAAGTAAGTAGAGTCATTAGTTAAGATGTTTACAAAGCTGTAACTTCATTCTGTGCACCACTAAAAACATCTTTGACCATCAGGCTAAGACAAAGCCTGCCTAAGTTAGTTCAGACAACAGCAGTTCCAGAAAAGAGACTGCAATTAAAGGGGCAGATACCATTTCCCAGGATAAATTAAATACTAGAAAGATACTTGGGACAGGCTAAGATACAACCATTTATTATTCATAACAGATAGTATTTATTTCTATCTCCAATTTTTCCCTACTAGAATGACAGTGGTGTGGTTAAATAGAGCATGGTCTATAGACAGTTTAGCCAATCCTGCAGATTTTTTCACTGGTAACATCACTGCCTATTACATTTTGTGGGTTTTAGAATGAGTTTTATAAAACTTCTATTTGACTAGTTTGAATTTATTCATTTCCTCTCCCAGATTAACTTGTGCAGAACATTTCGGTAAGGAAAGGCTTCTTTTTAAGCAGCTAAACTGAAGTCCTTGTTGTTGTCTGCATCCCAGAAGTGAAAGCGACCGCATATCTCTTAGTTCCCAGTACTGCATGGAGAGCAATACAGGCTGGATCCTCACCCAGGTTATCCACAAGGTACTCCTCCCTTGAGGCTGTGGTGTAAATGCCAGGAGCCAGGAGGCTCTGCAGATATTCAAAGAAAACTTGCTGAAATAAGAAGGTGGGGATTGGGTGATTAAACCTTCTGTTTAAACTTTTACAGGACTGTCCTGCAAGATCTCCACACTCCTACATCCTCACCAACTGAAAATGAACTGATTTGAGCTTATCCTTCTTTCTTCGTAACACAGACCTCAAAAAGATGTTCAGAGTTCAGCATGTGATATCAACTTTTCTTCACCACCTTGGTAACACAGTGGCTTTTTACTTTCCCTGGGCTACATATACATATCCTACTCCAAAGTAGGCTTCCTTAAGTGCCATTTTGCTGTCAGCCCCACTCATACATGCCCCAGGTGGGGCAAGGCCACAACCAGGCAGGACTGCAGCAGCACCACGCGGTAGGTCAGTGGTCCTGGCACTCGCAGTATTCTCATAAAACGTGGCACTGTCTCTGCCACAGCCTACAGGTTTACAAACCCTTGCAAAGCACATGCACATCTGTGCCAAGCTCTGAAAGCACATGTTTGGATGTTATGGGACTGCCTCTTCACAGTGTGTTACACTGGATAGAGAGATGCTAGATTTGATTTAAGTATTTTTTCCTTATCTTCAGCCAAGAGATGCTTACCCTCTCTTTTGTTTAATATTCTGTCTTAATGAGACTATTTCTATTTTACACGAAAAGTGAGCAATTTCATCCTGCTGCAGAGTTGTCCTTTTCTTTTACATACATATATTAGGTCTAATTTGCAAGTATATATAAAAATTCCTTAGGGATGAAAATCAGTCTTATCTTACACTACACAGTACACTACACATATAATATTTTTCTAAGAATCGGTGTGTACTTCCCTACCCATCATCTATTAATAGGATCACCATCTGTATTCATCTTTAAATTCCACCAATTAATAGACTCAAGCCTGGAAACATTGTGGGTACAGCTTTCATAATGTGCAAAATCTGATAAGCAATTCATTTTACACTGAGGAATTTAACCCAATACCAAAGAGATCATAAGAACAGATTTGTTGCAAAGATTTAAAATAAATTGATTTAGTTGGATGAGACAACTTTTACAGGCATTCATTTAAACACTAAACTTCACTAGCTGCACAGAGTTAACAAATGTGCTACAAAGCTCTTCAACTCCCACACAGGCTGACTCATACAAGATAACAAAACTATTAGCTCTTGAAAGAACTCTATAATTTTTCTTTATTGTTCCAATGACTTCCCCAGTTTTGAGGGGCAGAATTTCAGAAGTGTACGCTATGGAGAAAGTGATGTTTGGAGATGGATGGGTGACCAGGTTATAAATCAAGGAAAAGAGTCCTGGTGACAAGTGGTTTATGTCACCATCCCAGCTGCAAAATTCATCTGCAACTCAGTAATTTATCCAGCTGCATCCATTATTTTTCCCGCTAGCAAGTAGCCCATTCCAAAGCAAGGACCATCATTGCCGTTCAGTTCCTTCTTTTTACTGCATCCCTCTCATCTCATCTTTCTTTTTTTGTTGCTGTCATTTCAAAACTTGTTCTGCATGTCCTCAGTTAATTTGCCCGCACACTACTCATTTGTGGGTCCAAATGTCATTTTCTGTGACTCACTTGTTTTCTTCTAATACTTTTATCTCAGCTGCTCCACAGTGAAACACTTTTTTTTTTTTTTCTGCCGGATCAATACGGACCTGTCAAACACAAATCTGAAGTTCATGATTAACAAACATCAAATTTAGATCTGATACATCTTTGTTTTAACTTTGATTTATTTCTGGTTTTATTGGTATTCTCAGTGAGAGTCCATACAGTTATTTCTAGGAACATCATTTCTTTGCTTTGTGTAATACATCTCAATGTATCGTTACTAAAAGCAGTGACTAGCAAAGCAGGTAACACAAATGCAGCCTTGTGTTTTCCTTCTATTTTGCCTGGCTTGCATCTAAATACAGATAAGTAACTCTAACAAAATAACAAAATCCCTGGGTGTTCTGTGTCCAAGCTGGGGCATCTTGAAGCACTTCCAGCCTCAGGCTGGAATATGCACTTCAGAAATTTGGACTTGGGCAAAGAGCAGGCACACACAGCAGCTCTTTCACCCTGACATCCCCTGTTTCCCCTAGAGTGAAAGCTAGAATACAGGAGCCAGATCTACCCGTGACCCAAACCTTCAGGGGACTATGACTGCAGGGGTGCTGCTGTACTACATGCACCAATTAGTTTATACACAGCATTAGAAAAACAAAACAAATTCTTGAACCGTACGAGATGGATTAAGTTCGTACAGGTAGCTCAATGAGAAAGTCAGGAACACCAAATAGCAGTCCAGAACAAAAGTGCTTGTAAGAGAAAGACTGCTGTTTTTGTGAAAGGGAGGACAAAAAACTGCTCAAGTAGAGGTTTGTGGGAAACCATCAGAGAGAAGACTGGAAAGGGGGATCCACAAAAGAGCTGGGCAGAGGAACCCAGGTGGCAGCAGATGAGAAGCAGGTGCAGAAATTCCCTAACGTGCCAGTGAGGTACAGAAAGAGCTGGTGGTATGTCTGAAATGTGAAAAGAAGGAAGGGATGAAAGAAAGATAAGACTGAGTTTGGACTAAAATTAAATTTGAACTGAGAATTTAATGTGAACTGGTCAAGTCTGGATGTGGTTACGGGGAAATCGCAGGAGAGGGAGGGTGTGCAGCAAGTTTTTGGATCCATCCTGCCATCAGGACTGGGAATTCTTGGA
Source organism: Phalacrocorax aristotelis (assembly GCF_949628215.1). Classification (NCBI taxonomy): domain Eukaryota; kingdom Metazoa; phylum Chordata; class Aves; order Suliformes; family Phalacrocoracidae; genus Phalacrocorax; species Phalacrocorax aristotelis. Next base: position 141,687,369 of record NC_134277.1, read on the forward strand.
TCAGTCTTGAAGAGGCTGAGGAGAAACAAACAAAACTCTGTGCTGATCTGTACATTGATATGTAGAAATAAGATTAACTGCAACTACCACTTGATCTATTGATTAGATGCCACCAGATGATGAACTGCAAGCTAATGGCAAGCTATTACCCAATTCAGTCTAGGAGCAGTGGAGTAAATCAATACATAGCAGATACCTGAATTTTTTTTGCTGGTTTTGCAGGGAGGAAAACCTGCAAGTTGCTACATTCTTTTAGGTATGCACAATACCAATACGCACCTTAGGAACTACATTTTCCTCTTAGATTTCATGGGACAATTAAATGGTTTTTCTCCACTGACTTCAGTGGACTGACCGGACCATCATTATAACAACCTTAATCCCAGAAGTATCAGCAGCTTCATTGTTCAAGCTACACAATGGATTTCTGCCTGAGAGGTACAAAAAGGGAAGTCTGTACAGGGGATGCAGATAATACCTAGAACTTTTCCACCCCTGGAACAGCCATTTTAAGTCAACTGTGGAATTCTCGTTAAAATTCTGGAGCATGTGGCTTTCATCCTGTCCCTTATGCAGAGATTAGACCTTGCTGCCATTAAACTTAATGAATTTTGACAATGTTTATGACATTATTTCTATAAGGTGGATGAAGAATATTTTTGTAATTGTGACTTGAATATTTGGGGTGTTATAGCACTCTCAAGTTGAAAACCCGAATTGTAGAATCAGCAATATCAGTCACCAGTTGTCATATACTCCAGCGCTAGGAATAAGGATGATATTATTTTCTCTCCAGATTTAAAAACTCAGTGAGATGACAAATATGAAAAGGAAGACGTCAGTTCAAAACACTAGGGCTTCAAATTAACATATTTCATTGCAATAAACAATGTAAAAGCATGGACATACTGCAGAAAGGCCAGTGAAGGGCCATAGATATGGTCATGGCCGGAACACAAGATGTGTGAGGAGAGGATGAGAAACCTGGCTTTGTTCTACCTGGAGAAAAGAAGGCTGAGTGGGGCATCCTACTGCTATCTTCAGCTACCTGATGAGTACAGAGAAGATGAAGCCACTCCCTGCTCAGAGGTGAATGGTGATGCGACCAGAGGTAAGAGACACAAGCTGGAATATGCAGTATTTGCATTAAAGGTTAGGAGAACCTCTTCCACTACCAGGGCGATCAAACACAGTACCAGGTTGCCCTGAGAGGTAATGGCCCTCCATCTTTGGAGTTGTTAAAAATTTGACTGGATGTGGCTCTGAGTAGTCTGATCTAATTGGACCTGATGTCCACAAATTTGCCTTATCTGTTTTGAACCTGCTGATACTGTGTCCACAGACTTCTGTAGCAAGTAAATCCAGCAGTCCCTGTCTTCGAAGTAAAAAACATATTGTTTCACCTGTTTTAAACCAGCCTCCTATTGGCTTCACCAAGCTCCCTGTATTTCTAATGCTGAGGAATTTGCTAAAAGGCAGTTCTGCATTCATCTCACCCAACACCTCCAGTTTCCTAAAGCTTAATCATACCCCACCCACTTTCTTGTATCCCGTTTGAAGAGTCTCAGCCTTTATAGTTTCTCCTCATACAGCAGCTACTGCATGCTCTTAAATAATCTTTGCTGTCTTCTTTGTACCTTCTCCACTCTGTCCTTGATATGCAGAGACCAGAATGGCATTCAGAATCCAAGATGCTGATGCTACAATGTATTATATAGTGATAAAATAACATCCCCGCCTTATTCTGAATACCCTTTCTGATCATTTCCAACATTCTGTCAGCTATTTTTGCTGCTGCACATCAATCCAATAAAGTTATTGAGTCATTAAACAAAAAATTATTAATCCCATCATGCCATGTATTAGTCTTTCTGATCTATGCTGTGATCTTATTGATTTACCTCATCCTCAGTCTTGATACCATCAAATAGTATCGTATTTTGAAGAAGTTTACAAGTTCCTCATGACAATGAACATGTCATCTTTTTTATTGTGAAGCTCCCATGATAAGCTTGAGCATTCTTCAGGCCTGATATAGCAGGAATGAGAATAGCAGGTATAGTACGAAGTGTGAATTACTGCACTTCGGGGCTAATCACAAGAATTTTTGTTACTCATTAATTTACTAATATCAGAAGGAGATTAAGAAAAATTCGGGTTTTTTTAACTGATTATATGGTTGATCCTAATCAAAGGTGTCAACCCTGGAGGTGATTTTGAGATGAGAAATCATTCAATTTAGGATTAATCAGATAATGCAAGAAGAGGATTGGCACTACTGCCATTGGCACTACTGCCAATGGTAAATCCTGATCTGGAATGCTATGCATCAGCTTGGTACCCATTTTCACAAAAACTGGAAAAGATGCTGGGATGGTCTGAAAGAGCAATTGAGAAAGAAAATAAAAGAAGTCAAAGAGCTCTGATTATTAACCCAACCAACCAAAGTCTCAGCTGAGATACGATTTGTTTCTAAGGATATAAAAGGGGTAACATCAGGGCTGGAAAGATCTATACAAATCAAAGAAAAACACCAACACAAATGTCCATGAATAAATTTACAGCAGAAACTGAAGACCAGAACCAGAAGAAAGGGGGTAGTCGGTTGCTACAGGAGGATTTAACGTGCAGTGACTTATTAAAAATTTACTCAAACAGTTCCTGAGAGAAACCGCCTTCCTCAGCCAGGGACAGCCTAGCACCTTGACCCATTTCTCTGTCACACCAAGTTTAACAACTGAACAGAATCTTCTGCTGGGGGTACTGGTCTCATAAAGAGGCCTCAGCAAACATCAAACCTCTAAAATTCCAGAAACTAGATAGTGAGGGGAAAAAAATCTCCCATGAAAGATTGCAAGAAGGTACAAAAGATTCAAAACGAGGTAGATATTTTTAGCTTAAGTACTATGGATTTTGACAGTCTGCCAGGTTGCTGCTGTCTGTATCTGCCCTGAACTTTCTCCTCTCTCTCTCTTTCTCTAAAACTGATGCTGTGGTAGAGGAATTCTGTTCAGCAACGGACCTGTTCAGTCTCAGCTGGAGAACTTTGTTTAACCGCTTTCAAATAGCTGTTGAGAGAGTTCAGAGAGAAGGCACACACACATATGCAGAAAACCAGTTGTGAAAAGACAGGATCGGTAAGCCTGCCCACCCTGGGGAGAGAATCTGACATCTGCTCACAGGTACTGATGTCCAGGACATCATGAAAAGAAAGGGTCTCATGCAGTGAAATTACTTAAGTTCTTCCTTCCAAGTGGAAGATGAGATGGTAAACTGCAGAATGTGATTTCTCAGGAAGTTGAAAGGCCATTTACAGAGGTAGAATCAAGGATCTGGTTCTAGCAGTTGTCAAACTAGAGATTTGATAAGCATCAAAAATAAAGCTGAAGTCCTGTTTTCCCTTTAATTATTTTCATATTGTCTGAAAAGTTCATTTTTCACTCAAATATTTCACAGGTCAAGTACGGAGAGGAGCATAAACTTTGCACTGTTCCTTTCCTTGTGTCGCAATGCTTATTCTGGAAACCAAGGAGGGCCTTTAAATGTAAAAGTTGTTCCCTACAGCTCCTGATGATGCTACAAGAAGTAACACTCTGGAGCTTCTGGGAGAAACCAGCAGTTTATTTGATTCATTTTGCTTTCCTATTTCAGTGCCTTTCCTTCTTGCTGGAAGTCATTGCAGCAAAATTATTTCTACTGCAAAACAGCTTCATCATTTTTTTCAGCCCTCTGTCTGGGTTTTTTAGTACATACAGCAGTCCTAAGGAAAACGTGGGGAGGCAAATATTTGCCTAGCACAACAGTTAAAGCCTGTGAACTGGGAACATAACAAGACGAATCCACTTTGGAAAGCCCCATCTTCAAATTTTTGTTTATTCAGTATTGCTCCATTTATCCACTTCAATGAAAGATTCCACACAGTATGACAAATCATGATTATACATCAGCAAAGTGCTTAAATTGACTCTTTCCCCATGGCCTGAGCAGGAAATGATGATCATGCTACTAAGAAATTTCACCAAAATCCTTCTTATTGAGAAGTATAACTTTTTTTTTTTTTTTTTTTTTTTTTTTGAGAATGTGCAGGGGTTCCCATGAATCAGATAATTCTGCCTCTTGGCAACTTTTCAAAAGTTACCAACATCAGGCAGAAAGTCAAAATGTTATGAACTGGGTAAGGGCAAGCCCTCCCAGGGAAAGAAGATAAAAGCCTGAGGACGCATGCACATGCCCTAGAGGTAAGCTTTCAGATCAAGATCCCTTCTGACTCATTTCTAGTGTCAGCTCAGCGTAAGTTAATGATCACTTTGATTTTTCAAAAGTAGCCAAAATTTCTCTCAACTGATTACTAAAGTTGCCTATAGCATATTACTAACCACATAAAGGCCTGACTCTTCCAGTAGTAGCAACCAGGCTTGCTGCTCTACCTGCATCTCATAATAGCCATGGGAGTTTCCTCAATCTGCCTGCATCTCACCGGATCTGGGTGCCTCAGTAGGATCACTGATCTCTCAGGGAGCCAAGTTCAGGTATGGGGTCTTGAGTCATACCTTCCCACTGCTGCAAAACTGTGACCAACACTAGTCATACACAAGAAACAATGAAAAGCAAAATCTCAACTTTCAATTTCAAAGTTATCCTTTGCCCTGTTGCCCTCAAAAGAATTCTCAGGAGTTAGATGTATTTCAACCATCAGCCTCCTTTTGGTACCCAGCATGCCTTCCCTGTACTGCACTCAGCTGATGCAAAGCCAGCTGGCTGCCTGCTAGGTCTTGCCTTCAAGAGCTGGTGGGCAGCCTTGCCAGCCCGGACAACTCCAAAGTAGTGAGGTAAATATTCACAGGCATGTCTTTCCTCTGGAAAGAAGTGTATGCACAAAGCCAATGCTCAGCAGGTGTAAAACTCTCAGGCCTAGCTAGGGACCTCAAAGGAACCAAGAGGAGCCCCCACAAGCTGCTGGAGGCAGCTCTCCCACTGCACTCCCTGGACAGCTGGAGCTGCAGCCTTATGTCTAGCAGCCTTGAAAGGCAAAGCCTGTGGGAGGCTTCTCAACGATCCTTCTCAGAAACCTGATGACTGTTTGGGTCCGGAACAGCAGAAAAAAAGAAGTATAAGGTGACTCCTTGGCAGACAGGCAACTGGTGGGATCCCATCAGAAGTTCCCCAGCCATGCACAGAACATGGGACACCGAGGAGCAAGCTACCTCCTGGAACTCTCTGATGCCTCCAGACCTCTACATCCAACCAAGATTTTTTAACCTCTTTTCCCCAACCAGCCCCTTGCTCCTTTACAGCCAAACTCAGCAGCATCTCACTGCACTTTCCCTGTGGTCATGGAAGTGACTTTCTGACTCCCAAAACATGCACACACACTCAACTGAATCTCTCAGAACCCGCTATTTTTCCAGCCGTGCTTATAATTTACTAAAATATCAGCATTTTTTCTACCATCACTTTCCATTTTTTTTTCTCTTTTTCCATGAAGTGTACTTTAGGTAGGAATGCCTATGGCCAAAAACTGTCACAAGTTTTTTGTTGTAAGTCATGTTCAATTAACAAATTATGTCTTAAGCTTCAGCATACATAAAACCAAACTGTTTTAATTTTAAAAGTGTAGAGATAGAAATCTTTTAGCACATTTTGAAAGAAATAGAAGTAGTAAACTGTCACTGGAAATATCTCTGCATTGTCCCTATTTTAATTTTCCTTGAAGAATATAAAATTGCAGTCGTGCAGTCCATACCTAACAGTAATTTATATGAGCTACAAAACATTTTCAGTTTCTTTCCACTGCACGATACAGAATAAACCACCTTGTGGGGACATGCCTCATTATTTCCTCATCTTCAAGGCTGACAAAATTTAATCTCCCTTGTAACTTTTAAACTCTCTGAGAGACGCAGTGCAATATACAAAAAACTTAAATTACACAAACTCAAGAATAAATAATAATTTAGCTATCACATGAACTAATGTATTATGTAGTACAAGAACTAAACAATTTGTTGAAAACAAATCACTTCAAATTTTCCATTAATCTGTATACGCTTTACTTCAGCATTATCTGTTACGAATGATACATTATCATGATGATACATTATCAAAGTTCAAAGCTGGAGTATATCTTAGAGTTCGAGATGCTACTAATGGGGTATTATTAATGTCTTGAAAACAATCATGCATATGGTGGATGATTCTGCTTTAAACCGTGTAGTTAAAAACAATTATGGGAAACATTTTGATATTTTCATGATTTGAGTCCAAGATGAAAAACATGCCCATTTCAGAAGTCTTCATTTTCTCAGTTGAAAAAAAGTTCTAATATATTGTTAATATACCAAGTATATGCTGTACCAAGATCTATCATTTTAGCAAAGATATTCTTAGAAAACAACACTAATTTGTCATCGAGCTCTCCAGGTGACTGTAAGTACTACCGTGCATTTTTTGCTGGCTCTTGAGGAATAACCTTGTGATTTTATTTTTATAACTCTTAATAAGGAAAAGTTCTGTGCATGTTATTTGAAGCCGTGCTCAAACATTTAAGACCTGCTTTTGCCTTGCATCTGGCAGTCCACTACAATTAGCAGAAACTTCTGCATAAGCTACAGCGAGCCTGAAGTTACATGTTCCATTGATGTCTTCACTGAACCAAGCAGCTCATTTCTCCTTTCCCCCTAGAAAGCATAAGGGTTGAACATTCAGTATCACGGCAAGAAGGTGACATGACCAGGTGCTGCCTAGCTGGCAGCTGTGCAGCTGGGATGACAAACTCTCCAGGAAGAGCTCCACCTCAAGATGGCCAGGCCCAGCCAAAACAACCCTTGGGACCACATTTCCAAGCCTTATGGCAAGGACTAGCTGAACCTCTACAGTAAATATACCCTGCCCCTGTTCACACAGCCATTAGCACACCCTTCCAGGGGTATTTTTCTTGAGTGTCTGTTCTCTACCTGTTAAAAAAAGCAGAGAGAACAGGGTTAATACAATCTTTTAAAAGACAAAAATGAACACCTGGCATTTTCTTCTTTGCTTTGAGTTTAGTTTTTATCAAAAGAGTTGGTTTCTTTGGGCTGCCTTGATCACTGAAAACAAGGTTTAAGCACAGTTCCACTGCTTAGTGCTGCTTTTTAAAGGCTTGTTTGAATAAGTCAACTTTTGCATTACTTGCATAACAAATCAGTCTGTTAAAGTAAGGAACCTGCAGAAAAAGATAGTGTAGCAAGACTTCTTCATCTGATAGCAGAGTCTCTAGGAGAATTTGAAATGAAAACTTGTAGACTGCATAAAACAAAGTTATTTTCAATGTAATTAAGCAAAAATCTCTATTTTTAATAAGTTTCTGCTTCAATTGGAAGGTGGGGTTTTTTTAAGTTTTACATGTGTGCATGCACATGAAACTCCAGCATATACACATCGATAGTTTGTACATCATGGACAAAATGGGATGAGTTTATCGCAGTTCATGTTATAGTACAGCAAGACTGCTTCCACATGTGCTCTGAGTGAGATATTGGATGGATATTTTAGGAAATTCAAATCAGCAACAAAGGCTAATTTCACTTATTTCACTCCCATCAATCTGAGGAGGGTTGTTTGGTTTTTTTTATTGGCTTGTAAAGATGGCCAGTTTTATTCAAGTAGAAGGACCGACTTCCTCATTGTTTTCAGTTTTGTGCAATAAACTGGGAATGGATCATAACCATTTCTCTGTAAGAAAATGAAGATATCTCCTGTCAAAAGAAAGGAGCCTGTTGCAGAGAACTCTAGGTGAGCTGCCCCATGCACAACACACTGCTGTGCAGAGACACCAGCTCACATCAATCAGCCGCCACAGCCAGCACACACCTCACCAGGCCGGCTGTTGGAGCCAGCACTGTCCTCTGTATCCCTTGCTGCACTTCCAGCTCCAAAGGCAGCACACAGCAAAGCTGTCTCTTGTGCCCACAGCATAGTTATGCCCTGATATAGCTACAAACTGGGAAGGTATTGACACTTCTGAATTCAGTCTCAAATTTTCCCTGGTTATCTCAGCCTTTAACTTCCCCATTGCTTTGCATTTATGCCTGTGCCTGTCAAGCTGGCTTACTCACTTGTCTTCTCCTGTATCAAAATGAAAGCATGGCTAGTTAAAAAGGACTGACAATAGAATCTTGTAAACTGAATTAAAGAAAGAAAAACAAAACAAAACAAAAAACCCTACCTCAGCATAACCATCTATAGTATGAGAAAGAAAAGTGACAGCAATTCCCAGATTTTGAAATTATCCTTATTGAATCATGGTGATGTCATTGCTGAAATGTGACTAAAAGATTTAATTTGTTTACTGAGATCTATTCAAAACTTCACTGATAGTTTAACAAATAATAACTGTATTAAAACTCAGCTGGGTAGAGGCAGACATCTTAAGAGGTAGCTTCTTAATATGGGAAGAGCTGCCGCAGAGCAGTATATTCAACCCTGAATACACCAAACGTATATCCTGCACAGAGGTTTAAGAGAAAAGTACCAGCACAGGCACTGACTCTGCTGGTTCTGCCCTGCTAAGAGAAATGCAGATACAGAGAGAAATTTATTTTTGTTAGTAGTCAGTTATGATTCGACTAGCATGAGGAACTTATTTGTTGAATTAGTTACTATCATCTTAAAATCATCACATTTCAGAGTAGAACCACACTTTAATATGGGAAATGTTATTCGCTGTATATGTATTATGTTATTAAGCATAATTAAAGTTGAAAGCCACAGAACCACACTCAGTGCTACTGCAAGACTATAGAACATTTCTGTGGCCAACACAACAAAGCACCATATGCTGAAGACGTCAGCAGCCAAGAAGCAATACACTTAGTAGCCTAAACTACAGCATGCTGCGGGCCAGTATCTGTGAAAATATTTCTGAAATGAGTAATGTATAATTATTCCAAGAAACAACTATGCCACTGCAAACATCATCATTACTAGATACACAAAATGCCAAAAACTAAACATAAACCTCGGAGAACAAAAACTCTCTTTTTATGGGTGCAAAATTCTACAGTATTTCCCTGTTTCAGATATCTCAAAGATATCATATCTAGCTAAAGTGTTTCACCTCTTGACTTTTCTAGAAGCCTTGCTGTGATTTTTTCAGGCACTAAGTCACACAGAATATTCTATGTTCCCTTTGTACACTTCAGAAGTAGACAACAAAAGCTTCCCCCCCCCTTACGTTATGTTTTATTCATAACCACTGAAAAGAAAAATTGAAACTACAGTGAGAGTCACTCTTTAGACTTGTCTCTATTAGAAAATTGAATCAGAACTGTAAATGGTTTCAGACACAGATACCCAGGGCCAGCACTGAAAACAGAGTAAGAACTAATGCAGACCTGGAAAAGCTAGTTCCCGTAAAATTTTAAAAAACGCGATTGAAATAAGGTCTGATTTGCACCAGGGTTTCCACTGGAATCATTCCCTGGTGAAAGAGGTAAGGGCTATCTCTGAGACAAAGAAAATATCTGTAGGCTTCTTTAGTCTCCAGAAGAGCCATGGTTTACAGCACACATGCTCCTCCCAGCAGCTCTGGACTCAGAGTGCCATCAAAGGCATAGACTCCACCAGGAAAGGCCACTATTTGCAAGGGTGCTGTGAACATGATCCACCGTGGCTCTACCTCAACCAGAGGCATCCGGTCTGATGCTCTGGGATGTTTCTCAGCTAAAAGAGACTTCCTCAGTCTGTATTTGAACAACCCTGACCTGCATAGCATGGAAATTATGAGAGTCAGGGCCTGATTCTTTCACACTGACTGTTATTTCTGATACTCTGATACTTGATAAAAATGCCCTCTAGGGCAGAGGGTATATGAGCTATGCTCCCAGCCAACAATGCAGATTTTGTGTTATTGGAATGTACCAAACTGTGACTGTTTTCAGCCTTCTACATTCATAGGTAGCCATGAGGAATAAATCGTACATTAGAGAACTTTTACAATTTCATCAGCTTATAACTTCAGCCAGATTGTTCCCTAGGTATATGGAGTGAAAAATTTAAGTTCTTCCTAAGCAAAAGGCCAAAGAGATGAAGAGTCAAGACACACTCTCTAATGAAGTTGCTATCATCTGACCAGTTCCCATTCTTCTAGCTCTGCACATATTTGACTAATGTAATTTTGAGAAGAAATTGTATGTTTTTTCTGAGAGAAAAGGAAGAGGAAGTCTAGCTGAAGGTATCACATGGGCTAAAGTTTAGAACAACTTCTATAGAGATAGACCACTGACCAAGAAAAATATAATGGTTATGAGATGTTTGGGCAATTTATCACCAGCTATATCACATTGCTGGTATAAGCTTTCATGTGAATATACCAGTGTTATGGTAAGGGGGCTATAGGAAAACCTATGCATAAATAAAAATGAATTACATTTAAAATAAAACTTTTACTTACCATCTTTTTTTCTTTTGATTGCATTAAACAACACTTGTGAATTTATCAGTAGGGGTTTCTTCCAAAAGAGGGGGCACCCCCCACTATTCTCTACCATGTGTGAGCAGAGAAAAAAATCATTCACATTCCTTTAAATACCACAAAACAAAACTCATAAAAACCCCTACTGAACTAATATTTAGATAAATACTATTACAATTATGTCATGTACTTTTTTTTGTCAGATGAATTGTAGCCTCAGAATGTTAATTAAAACCATAACTTTTGCATCCATAGTTCACTCTGTTTAAATCAATGACAACTGATAACAGGAACCCAATGTATTTTATGCACACTACTTATCCACTTAAAAGTGGGGGTGGGAAGACAGCAAGGAAAGCAACAGGGGCCTGATCCTGTTCCTATCAAAGAACATAGGAAGTTTGCTATTAACTACAAGATGCTGGATATTGTGCCTTTGGTTTGCTGGCAGAACTGTTTGTGAGTTTTGTATTTTCTCTTATGGCTAAAACACAGTCCTTTGCTGCCCTCTAGAAGCAGACTGACGCATATACTTCGGCTTTCTTCAGTACGGGCCTGTTCCTAGCTGTAATTTTTTAAATGTATATAACAGCAATGCAGAGCAATGTCAAAGGACTAGAGAGATGTGATGAACTCCAAGGTACTGAGAATTATGAAGTGTTCTCTGAATTCACTGTTATTTGATAACATGACTGATTATTCTGGTGGAAACATGGAATGGTGTCATGTACTGCTTCTGAGATTGAGTTAACTTCCAAGAAGAAATTAACTCAGATTACTTCTTTACACTGTTTAATAAAACCAAAAATTAGCAAAAGAGGATCATGACTACATTTTTAAAGCACAGCCCTCACCACACTGATACAGGCCACAGAGAGGAATGGGAAATTCATCAGGTTATGCTGGAAAAAAATCCCAAAATATCTCAGCAAGGTTCAATTATGTGTAATATTTCAATAGTTAAATTTTTATTGCCTCCAAAAGTAGTAGTGATCTCATTTATTAATAACGATTATTTGCTTATCAAGTTTTTAGAAACTTTTGTTCAATTTTATTTTGGTTTTATTAGTAGGGGAAAAAAAGTCTTAAAAGTGTCTGGTTTCCACCAACTCTTCAATGACCTAGGCATAGCTAGCGAATTTTCCTTTACATTTTAAAAAAAAAAAAAAGACAACCCTCAAACCTCCTAACCTCAGCTCCAAGCAGAAGTCAATGAATCTAGGTGTGAAAGCAATGACCAGGATTCAAATGTCATCATTCCATTATCATCATGTAGTGCAATTAGTTTATGGCTATACAGTTTTCTTAGATTTTTTTTTTTATTACATTACTATGACAAGTGGATTTTATGGGTGAAATATTCACAAGTAGAAATACTGTTCTAGTACCATTCCACAAACTGCCAAATGGCATTTATTTAGATCTCACACCATGCTCACCCCTACATTATGTTCCCCAAGTGAGCAAGGACTTGCAGACCAAGTCTTGAACAGCTGAAAAGTTCTTGACTCTCCTTACATCAGATTAAATAGCAGAAAAACTGCCCACTTAAGGATATCTGCTGTAAGCTACCAAAAATCATAGAATCATAGAATCATTGAGGTTGGAAAAAGATCTCTAAGATCACTGATGTATTCATATATACCAGCCATTTAAAAAAAAAAAAAAACTTGTCTTTCTTGTTTTCACAGTACTTTGACAACAAATACAAGGAGGATGGGCTTGCACTTTAAATCTGAAGTTAGGTACCTGTAAGAATCAAACTGAATGAGACTTTTGTGCTATATATCATTTTAGAGACAGAGAGAGACCTCCAAAATATGATTTTGGTTGGTGAAATATATTTCTGATGTCCCATCTAAATGCCAAAAGTTAGGTAAAGTGAATCTGTAGCTGTTTACATCTCCTAATAAACTGTAATGTATTAGTAATGCTAATGTTACACTCTTTCCAGAATGAGTCTGAATATTTTTCCTTTGAAAAGATTCAAGAACTCATTTCAAGTACGCTCTCCTCCTAACCAGATCCAGGTTATTTTTGCTTCTAATTGACTTATGTAAAATCAAAGCTTGTTTTAAACTGAGGTACACGGCAAGGTCAAGACCAAGGGTCCAAGAGTTTAAACTGGTTTTCTGTGACTAAAAAATAGTTGTACAGTCTTCCAAAGAGCAGGACAAAGACAGAGTTTAATCACTTTAATTATTTGAGTCAATGGCAAGGTCAGTAAATGTGTATACTCCCACACTAAAATACAAGCAGAAGGTGGGTCATGCACATGTCAAGCCCTGAGCATACCAATCAAGATTAGTGTAAGGTTAACTATTTTAAATACTCTTAAAAAATGCCAAGCCAGGAACTCAGAAAGTTTTCTCAGCTTGCTGGATGTGGAGTTTTCAGCTAAATAAAGCATGGAGTGGATGCCACCAAGTGGTAGCTGTTACCACATACCAGTGTCTTCAGCATGACCTCACTTCAGGCTGCCACTTCAGCTGCAGAAAACACTCCTGGTACAGCAGTTTGTTGGAAACAGAATACTACCATTGCATAAAGAGGAAAACAATGCACTAAGGATAATATTTGATTCCTACTGCTAATGACAGGACCGCCACAGATTTAAATGAAACCAGTATCAACTTCCTTTTGAAGCCTTATAAAATACTTACAGTTTTCTGAAAGCAAATCCAAGGTTGCCTGAAAGACCAGATCTGCAGTTCATGTAGACAGCAAACATGTAAGAGAGCCCCTAGGTGCACTTGGAAGAGACCCTTTGAGCTTAACTGATTATTTGGGTATATCTACACTGTTAAATGTTACAGGGCCATGAGACAAACCCAAGTATTGCTTAATAGTTTTATCGTTCCCCTACTCTTGGCAGTTCCAAATTGTTCTCTCTCAGTCAACGTACAGGCACAGTGCTGGGAACAATTTACTCCAGCGAATGATCACAAAAATCAGTTGGTTGAAACTGCACCAGGTTTGCTGCGACCACTCCACAATTGACTCCCTCTGTTCTCTACTATCCTTCAACATTATTGCAGCAAATTTTGCCCCTCAAACATCTCATAAACCACATCCCAGGACATATATAGTCTCAGTTCTGTGCTATAAAAACACTCAGGAATGCTATTTCGTGCCTTTGCATTATTTCAGCCACAGTGGCACCACAAGAGACCCAGAGGAGACATCCAAGCACACAGTACAGATGCAGCTAGCCCGCTCAGCTACCAGTACTGAACTAGTGATTACAACGAGGGCATAAGACAGTGCCTAATACTTAGTGTTGGGATCTCTGGGAAGAAGTTGCTTACATAAGAAGCAATTTAGAAACATGCCCTGTCTACAATCTTATTCCTGAAGAGCAGTATAGACATCCTGCAGGAATTCTGCTATGACTACCAGTATGAGTCTGGCATAGGGGATATGAAGAAGCTCCCATCAAAGGTATTGCACCTGGTACGTGTTGCAGACACCTGGTCCAAACACATGAGCTTCATCCATCTCACCACTCTTCCAACCTCACTCACTTCATCTGTGAAGGATCTAGGAGAAATTCCCTACCTGCTGAATGGGGCAACAAAGAACCCTCTGTTCTGCTTCTCGGGCAGCAAAGTGACTTGCCACCAGTTCTGTATTTTAATAAATATTAAATTGAAAAAGAATAATTCTGACTTGCTTGTTTGTGTTGACTCATACTCATTTCAATAACAAAATATGTCTGGAAAATAACTATTTACTAATTAAAATTATGTACTATGTTAATAATAAAAATGTCTATTTAATTAATGTGTGTATTATCACAGTTATCTGAAAACAAAAGGCAGATTAGATTGCTTCTGGCACTAGCCGGAGGGGAATAGCAAAACAGCCTGGCTCCACTGCCTACCTTCATCAGTCAGAGACCCACAAAACTGAGCACGCTGCTTCAGTGCTACTGCCACCGAAGGAACGCGGGACGGTGCTGCAGAATGAGTAGAAGGCCCACTCCCCAAAGCTTCTTTTCCTCACCATCTATACCCTAATTTCAAATTAATCTTTTGCTTCTTACTAAAGATTCCCATGGGGAGGTGCAATAATGTTCTCCCTCCAGGAGTCCCCTCTGCCCCGTATTTCCAGCAACACAAGCAGATTGGCATAGGCTCTTCGTCTTCAACATGTTCACAATGTGCCTACATGACTCAGGAACCTTGAGCAGACTTCAGTAAGGCACTTTGACAGCCTAACCTAGGATTTCTACGGTGGTACCAACAATAACTGGAGCACCATTTGTTGACATTAATGAATAAAAACATTCAGAATCATCTAGACCACAGATCTAGGAAATAGATGTTTTCCAACACCTTCCCTGGCATATGAATCAGTACTCACTGCACGTAACTGAGATCATGGTCTGCATCACCAGAAATGTGATTCCCTTAAATAGAGTATCAAACATCATAAAACAGTGTCAACACATAACATCTTCATCTGATGGTATCTGAGCAGTAGGTCTTAATGATAAACCAGAAACAACGTGGATTAGCTAGTCTGGGGAAACAACTCAAGGAGGCAGGGTTCTAATAAATAAATGAGAATCTGGGAGAAATAAGCCTGGAAGTGTACATGGTATTAAAAAAATGGGCATAAGACTGAGACAAAACCTTACTTTCTGACAGATCTCTGTAAACAAGAGACATCAAAAATACTTGTATAGCAGCATGTTCCAGACATATTTTGCATTTCACCTTTGAACTCAGTTTGCATAAAGAGAAGCACAGGAGCAGAAGGATGTACCCAAAGGTAAGCACAGAAGCAAACAAAAGAACTCATCTGAGTTTATAAAAAACATAACACTATAAAATCATGTGCACCTGTACTGAACAAGATCAAAGATCCCACTAGCCCAGCATTCTACCTCTAACAGTGGCCAAAGCTCTTTTAAAGAACTAAGAATGCAACAGGCAAATGCATAAATCATCAAGAGGCTTCTACGCTCTAACCAGTACTGACAAAATGGATGAGAGAAGGTTACACTGGCCAACGGGTATTAGCCTGAGGAAACGATGTTTTACTGTTTTTCTAATTATGTTGTCAATTTTTTCTCTAACAAACTGACTGATTTTTAATTAAGATATCCAGACTTGGTATTGGAGACCTGTGCATCAGGGAAGGACTGTTTCCACAAGTTGCCTCTTGTTCTTGAGAAAACACAGAGCTAGGATTAAGAGGTGGTCTAGTTCCTGCATTAAGAAAGAGAACTGCAGACCCAAAGAGGTGAAATGGCAGGAAGAGCGGAACTGTTGCAGCAGAAAACACTTGAAATTATTAAATATCAAAGAACAATCCCCAATCCACTTTGAGCTAAACTCATATGCTAAAATTAATGTCGTTTGACATCCAAGGTCTACAGTGATTGCCTTTCTATACATATAATAGGATTTGATAGCATAGGGGGATGTGAAAATGGAAAATTAGAAAAAAAAGTTTAAAGATCGTCAAAGATAACCTGAAGTTACTAAACACACTAGGATAAAATAATTAGTCACATGAACATATAGGCAGTTCATCAATGATATAGAGAGATTTAATCACATAAACTGTAGTGCATGGATAAACCTCTGGACCTGTATGGATGACTTTGTAATTACTATACCATATAAATTAACATCAGTTAACTTAAATGAAAGTGACTGAATATTCTGTTGGTATTTTACATGTATATCTAGGACAAACTCATTGATGAAATTTGAAATTCCAACCCAGGAAAACACCTCTACCTTACCAATGGCTAAAGTGTTCCCTAAATATTACAGAAGAAATTGTATCCCAACAAATGTTCTTGAAGTTTCCACAGACTCATGCACAGCCTGTTTTTTCTACCCAGAAATGACAGGCAATTCTTCACCACTGCTGAAAACTGCTGGAGTTTTATATTGTTGTTCAATACACAAGTACAGAGAATTTACTCAAGTTCATTTAAGTCAGGAGGACTCTGTTGCTTATACCCTGGAGGAATATTGGAAAACACTGTCAACTGGATATTTCAGAGCTTTCTTATCTTCAGAATTTGTTATTTATAAGATGTCATCATCTTTAGTATGTTATTCTGGAAACTTACTTAGAGGTAATGAGCAGGAAATTTGGCATTACTTTCAACATCATTCTCCATAATTATTTCTAAATCATAGTACAAAAATATTTTTCCACTCCATGATTTATGCAGCTTGTGCTCTTGTGCACTCTCTGATGACTCAAAATTTCAACAGGCCCTCATGACATTATTTTCAACTTTCTATGTGCAGCTGGAGCTGGTGGGCTATACATTCCAGCACTATCTACAGCATCATATTAAGAACTATTAAGTCAAGTCATGTGCAAAATCAGCACATACAAATTAAGGTTTTGAATGTCTATGCCAAGTCCTATACTTCAGGACTGAAGTAGATTTAGTTTGCAACAGCTGAAGATGAGCTGTCATTCCTCTTTTGTGTCTTGTTCCAGCAACAACTACTTCTTTGATGTAATCACAAGTAATGTTTCCTTATTTTCAAAGGCTTTTACTCCCTCATTAAGTGTCAGTCTCTGTTTCTCATTGGCCTGTAATCTGAAGCAACTTCATCCTTCTTCTTACAATGTTTATATAGCACTTCATACAACACCATTCTGCTGTTTATTAAGAATTTCTGGGTATTCTGGTACTTGCTCTGCTTGAGCTTTCCTGGGTGACCAAGTCTAAACATGCTCTAAGTAGCAGAAAAGAAGTTTTCAGATTTCAGAGCTCTTCACACTACAGAGATGGGTTACAATTTGTGACCTAGATGTCCTGCTGGAATACAGGTCCTTGGGAAGAGACAAGACCACTGCAGGAGACCAGGAGATTGCCCAAAGAACATGCCAAGGGCAATGATTTGTAATTAAACACATGGGAGCAGGATGCTATGTGAGCACAAAAACAGTGAAAAAAAGCCATCTAACAGGATAAGCCTTGTTCTGGTATGTCAGCTGTTTGCATGTAGAATAAAGTGCTTAGACTTAATTGGAGTTAGGTAGAGGAATGAAGACTAAAACAGAATGGTATGTCTCAGAAAGTGTGCAAGGTATGAACTAGATAACTGAAGGGGAAGTTGGGGGATTTTTCAGGGGGAAAAGAAATTTCCCTCAAACAAATCTGTCCAGAAATGGATCATATCGCACCCTCATAACAAGCAGTATGACATGGTAAAGACACAGGTGATAGAGCTGTAATTCAGTGGTAGTTGTGTGTAATGAATAAGACTTAAGAGTGATAAACTCAGATCTTGCTATAGTGTGAGGAATTACAGAATTGCACATTAATAACAGTGACGTCATTATTGGCTAGGTCATTTAACTGATTTACTAGATTATTAATAGTGGGTTGATTTTAAAATAAATGTTATAGCCTCTCATCTCAAGCCTCCAGTTAAAGAAGTTAAGACCTTCAGGTAACAGCTGACCTCTCACCCCTGCATCTTCTGAAGGAAATTTTGGGCTTAGATGTATTAGTCTGCCAAGTCCTTAAGGGCTGCAAACCTTTGGGGTGAGTTTCACCACCGATTGCACAAACTTCACTAGAGGAAAACTGGCCCCACTTCATTTCAGCTTAGTTGGTGCAAACCACTAAATAGATCCAAGTAGATCCCCATTGTTTGTAGTTTCTTTGAGAGGAATTAAAGTTTCAGCTGAAATGACCTCAATAATCTACTTTTAAGAGGAAAAAAAAAATGATGAAAAGTTAAAAACCAAGTCTTAACTATATCAGTTTCTATTCACACGCCCAGGCAAGCCTATAAAACTTCCTCATGCATGCTAACACTTTCCTAAGCCCTTCTCTCTCGCGCAATGATCTATTTTGGAGCTGGTTTGTGTTGGACGCAGCACCAATCCTACCTCTCTTCCTTTACGAGCCTTTTTTGCTCTTGTCCTACACAAGACCCGCCAGGACTTTGCCAGCAGCCTCTTTCTCCAGCTCTGAGGCAGGAGGACGCCCACACAGTCCCTCAGTCGCAAACCCCAAGTCACATTCCCAATACCCGCTCTTTACAGACAGGGGATGGCGGGGGTTGGGGAGCTGTAAGAGTGTGTGTAAATATGGGGTGTTCCTTTTTTAAAGACCTTTCCTGGTGGAAAAGTCTTTTAAAAGACTTTTTAAAAGCCCGCCCCTCTCTTGCCCGGCCCGGGTGGGCCGGGGCGGGGCCCGCGCGGTGACCATGGAAACCGAGCGCACGCGGAGCGCCGCCCTCCTTCCCGCCGGGCTGCCGCCGCCGCCATGATGCTGCTGGGCCGCGGGCTGGACGCCAGGTAACGGGGCGGTGAGGGGCGGTGGGGGGGGCCGGGATGCCGCCGCCGCCGCCGCCTCGGTGCTGGTTGCGGGTCTCTGCCCGTCCCCCCGGGGGGCGGCTCCTGGCGGGGGCCGTCTGCGTGGCCTGGCCGTGGCGGGTAGGGGAAGAGGCCCTGTTTCAGCCAGGGCCCCCTTAGGGAAGCTGACCTCTCTGGGGCTGGGGGATCCGCCGCCGTCTTCCTCCGGTAAAGGCCGCAAAACTTTTCTAGGCTTGGTGTGCTCTGCGGAGGTGAGGAAAAGTGTTGCCGATTTAATCGGGCCTGTCACTAATTTTGTAGCCGCCTCTAAGCGGTCACAAATAATTATGAGGGGAAAAAGAAAAAAAAACGTTTTCACATCACCGTCTGAGGAAATGTAGCGTTTCATATCCCAAAATGTTATCTGCATGTGAGTACTGTGAGATCGAAATTGTAAAGTGGGTGAGGAATCGTGATTAAAGTTGCCCCCCGGGAGAGAAACGCTTTCCGGCATGAAGACCTTCCAAAATAATAGGAAAGGTGTACCTTTTACTGAAGATTTTAACAGTTAATACTAATTTTTAGAAACAACTTATTAATACTTAATGAGACACTTATTTTCCTGCTCACTGGGTGGCACCTTTCCTGTTCAAATGGTTCTATGCTCAAGCATGTCCTGGAGGACTGAACAACTTACTTGGACTTTTTCTCTTTTTTTTCTTTGAACAAAATCTCTTTTGAATAGTCTTCTGGATTGCATGCCTTGAAGCAACACAGCTGGGTTTTTACCTGTAGCAGAACTTTTGCCTAAAATATTTTTCCTGAAGAGTTCTTGACGAAAGGTGTTCATTTAAATTGACTGCAATGTTGTTTAAAGTATTAAATTTCTTCCAATTTTTCTGATTTTCACGTGTCATGATATTAGGTCAATATTTAAATGTTGGTCAACATTTGGCGTTGGGACAGCTTAAGGGTATGAAGGAAGTCTTTAGTTTCTGTCCCTCACTAAGACAGTGGTATGAATTAATTCTCTTGCTGAGAATTCCAGCACTTCACATGAATCACCTCGTGTGGACCATGGAGATTTCTTAGGACCCAGTATCTGGCAGCTGCTGTTAGCTAAATTGTCCTGTAGTTGATTCAGTCAGATCAACAACAACTGGCATGAATTAACTGACACACTATTGGTTTAACAGGATCGCTGAAGCATAACTAAAGCAAGACCATCCAATGACATAGGAATAGGAAAGCAAAATATCAAGTGAAATATATTAATTAAAAATTCAAATTACTTATTTAGGTCATTAATGATGAAACATATAGGCATTTATTAAAATTAAAAAATACTTAAGTTAGTATGATTTAAAAGAAAATAATTTGTTGGTGTGGTGAATGTCCTCTCTGTGTTTTTAGAGTTTTCACTTCTGTACTTGTGTCCATTCACTTTTTTCTCTAATTCTCAGGGATATTTATCCTCTGTAGTGCTGACTGGGAGCAGTGGTACCTGTTCACAATTTAAAGAACATCTAATACCTTTACAGATTTACCCTCTACTGCCTAATTCCTCCAACTGTTGACTTGTCTGTTTAGATTGCAGACTCTTACAGGAAACTGTATGACCCAATCTTGTTTGAGACCTGCAGGTGTTACCACTATGTTAGTAATTAATACCAACAGTTATAGCAAGCTTTTGTTTAACCACAGGAGGGAAACTTCCAAGCTGATTTTTGTGATTTGGGTTTTCCTGTATTGGATCTTTATTTTTAAGTATAAATCCTGCTTTGTTTGTTATTCATTCATAAATAAGCACATATTGCATCAGACTGTTACAACATTATCTTTTTAAGAGTAGATTTCTGTTTTGCACTGAAATGAGATGTCCAAATCATGCATAAATTATTAATAGTATAATTATATAGTTTTTCATCTGTATGTGTTGTAAACATTTGTCCCCTTCTTTGTTTTTCACTTATTTTTCTTTGGTATCCAGGGACAATCAGACTAGACAAATACAAGATGCTGTTTCAAATGTGGAAAAACATTTTGGTGAATTGTGCCAAATATTTGCTGGATATGTACGTAAAACTGCCAGACTACGAGACAAAGCAGATCTTCTAGTAAATGAAATATATGCATATGCAGCCACAGAGACACCAAACTTAAAAGTTGGACTGAAAAACTTTGCAGATGAATTTTCCAGACTTCAGGATTATCGCCAGGCAGAGGTACAAAATTAAAGCTGTACATGTTGTGTTTGCCATCTGAACTTTTCGGTTACTTATCTGTGATTAAAAGGGAAAAGAGATACTCTGCAATCATGAGAGAAACATAGGAAAAAACACTTTTAAACGTATTAGTTGCAGAACAGTGGCAGAACTAATACTTTTAAATGTATTAGTGGCAGAACAGGATAGGCTGCCAAAATATTCATCATTTACTCTGCTAATAACTTTAGTGAAAACTGTCTGTGATTAGTCCCGTTCAGTTCAGTGAAACGGTCCATATAAGTGCTCACAGAATTTTGAGACAGATCAAGTCTTTTATTGGTCTTAGACTTTACATTATGATTTATGGTTAACAAAGTGTTCTTTTAGTTTTGTGACTTGAGCTGTGTAGCAGCAGCTGAGGTAAAATCAGTCATCTTCCTTTTGCTCAGCCTGTTATCAGAAGCAGTGTAGAAGAGAATACTAACTGGAATCCTTCACTGGGTGCTGTAGGGGACCTCTGTAGATTTCATAAGTCTGTAGTTCAACACTAAAAGTACAAAATTGATTTGGCCCACGTGTGACAACGTAGCCACATGTCTGCTAGATAAGTGAGTGTGTAAAGAAAGGTGTTTATGCCACTGACACATCTATGTGTGGGGCCAATCAAATTGTAATTTATGATCTAGAATTCTAAATGCTGAGATTTATGAAAAAAATAAATTCATTCACAGGTACTCAAACTAGTTTTTGGCGTACATATCTATTCTTTCAGTAGGGCATAGAAAATTCCAGTTTATAGTTTTGAAAAGTGAAGGACCACTATAATATAAGAGAGAGACTAAAGTAGTTGACATTCTTGATGTTTTAAGATAGGAATTTTTTTTTTAAAAAAAAAGGCATTGCAAGTCATTTTCTGTATTAACAAGGTCAAAAAAGAAAACTTTTTAAAAGAAGCTGATCTATGAGGTATCTAGTCTACTAAATAGAGGGTTTGAAAAACAAGAAATATGCATGGATCTTTAACAGTGTGTCTAGGAACAGATTTTTAAGAAGTAATAAGAAATCCAAGGGTGTGGATAGTGCAATTTTTAACCTTTTCCATAAGCTCCTATGCATCTGGCTCCAGCTGAGCCACATATAGGTCCTTATGCTTCAGTTGATGTAATAGCAGTTTACCTCTCTGTTAATAGGGTAAATTTATATTATGGCCAGAGGTGCACGTGAGGTCAGACTGCATGATCTCTCTGTCCGTTTTCACCTTTAAATGCTGAATCTGTAATTTCATGGTACATATTTAAGAACTGGAGTTTTGGTTTTTTCGATTTTAAATTCGTTTCTAAAAACTGACATTTGGCCTGCATCCTCCTACCATGAGTGTCCCCAAACCACCACTCTGGAACGAGTCCAGAGGATGGCCACAAAGATGACCAGAGAACTGGAGCACCTCTCCTGCGAGGACAGGCTGAGAGAGTTGGGGTTGTTCAGCCTGGAGAAGAGAAGGTTCTGGGGAGACCTTACAGCAGCCTTCCGGTGCCTGAAGGGGGCCTACAAGAAAGCTGGAGAGGGACATTTTACAAGGGCCTGTAGCAATAGGACAAGGGGTAATGGCTTTAAACTGAGAGAGAGTAGGTTTAGGTTAGATGTAAGGAAGAAATTCTTCACTGTGGGGGTGGTGAGGCACCAGAACAGGTTGCCCAGAGAAGCTGTGGGTGCCCGATCCCTGGAAGTGTTCAAGACCAGGTTAGATAGGGTTTTGAGCAACCTGGTCTAGTGGAAGGTGTCCCTGCCCATGGCAGGAGGGCTGGAACTAGATGATCTTTAAGGTCCCTTCCAACCCAAACCAGTCTATGACTCTATGATAATCTACCAAGAAGTGTAGAGCAAATATATTGATCTTTAACTTTAGATAGAAAGCTACAGATCTCCAAGATGCAGTGTTTGATGTATTTAGTACTCTTTTGTTACAATCTCCATGTTTTATTTATCCTGATTTACTGCCAAGGAAGAAGAAGGAATTCTGCTAGAAATCAGCTTAGGCTCCTCAAAACACAGATGTTTTACTGGTTACTTTAATTGACTCTGGGTTTTGCAATATTTTTAAAGCCTCCATCCCAACATATTTTCAGCACATATGGACTAAACTCCTAGTAAGATGAGTCACTACTAAATGAATTGTTTCCTGTTTCTGCACACCATAGATGTGGATGATTTTAGTGACCTTGTGATTTCTTTTGTAGGTTGACAGGCTTGAAGCCAAGGTTGTTGAACCTCTGAAAAGTTATGGGACCATAGTGAAACTTAAAAGGGTAGGTTAAACGTCTCTTTTTCCCACAAGGTACATTTTAGTGTTCTGACCACTCAGTTGAAAGCATCTGCTTTACAGGGGCGAGTGGTTCTGATTTCTCACATTGCAGTAATCAGTCTGACTAAATTATATACATTGTAATACATCTGAACTGAAACTATATATATGTTGGAGGAAAAAGCTTTGATGTGAAGACAATGATATTCAGACCTTTGGAGCACAAGCAAATGCTAAAAAAAAAGGCATTGTGGATAGCACAAAACCTCCTGCATGGTGCAAATTCAGGACATTTTTCTTTATAAATAATGTCGTTGTTGTTGTTGTTGTTATCATTATTATTATTCCGAGTTCCAGCGGTGAATTACATGTAATGCTTTTGGCTCTTAGTCGTCTATATGCTGTCTTTAACAGCTTTTCTAACTTAGAATTGCATTCTACATTGAACTTCATAATGTAGAAGATGCTTTTTGAAGCTGATAAATAGGTAGTGGCTTGAATCCCTCTCTATCCTGCAAAGTCATCAGGATGACCTGAAGATACACAAAAACCTGAGGTCTCTTCATTCACTGTATTCTGGAAACGGCAGATACAGGAGTTTGAACTATTCCCACAAAATAGCTGTAAATTTCTTTCCTCCAGGAGGGATAAGTTTGAGCAAGTAAATTTTAATAAGCAGATACTAGTTTATAGGATCAAAGTAGTTCTTAGTAATACTTGTCTTTTTTACAAGAGGATACCTTCATCTGGTAAACTCAAATCTGTAATTGATGTATATATCTGTATCATAATCTATATAAATCAAAAGGTTATATGATCATTATTTGATGATATTTTTACATACAAAAATCTTACAGTGTGTTCGTCATGGTTAATTTGAGCATATTGTGGTGTAGCATCTCAAACTAGCATTTTTCATGGGTTTTTTTTCATGTATCTTTTCAATATGGTGAAGAACCCAGTTTGGAACGTACTGCACAGCTATCTCACTTGGTTGTTAGAGAAACAATTATGAAGGAAATGTATGCTGCACTTACATGGTACTACATGCAGTAGTCCTTAGAAGCATTGTAGACTACAAAGCCTATATCCTAGAATTTGTTATCGTAACAGTCACCCTGAAACCCAGTTTGAGAGACTTAGAACTGACTGAATATTCTATGGAATATAAATGTTGAGATGGAAGACAGGTTTCATGTGTTTACAGCAATAGTATTGCTGAGGAGACACAGAGCACTGCAGCAGTGCTTGGGGCTTCCCAGAGCATTGAAGATACCTTCTTGAGGTGAATTGCCACTGGTACCCAGTAAATGCTGAGGACAGAAGCAACTGAAGAAGCCAGGTCATCCCTTGCAACAGTGAATAGCATGTCCTGTTGTCTTTGCCTTTCAGAATGCCAGCAAGCATTATGTAAGATTTATCCTAGCTACAGTGAGGAGTACAAGAGCGTTCTTATTAAACTGTAGATGGGATTTTATCAACATACCTTCGAACTAAGGCTTCACTAAAGATGTAGGCCATTAAATTATTTCCCCCCCCCCCCCCCCCGCTTGTTACCATAAACCTTGGTTTAAACTTCCAACTGTCTGGTCTCCAGTTTTTACCTCTAACCACTGGGACATCTTTTGTGAAGAAGCAGGTTTTGTCACTCATGTAAAGCTAGCACAGGGTGCTTGTTGTAGGACTGCTTTACCTTAGCTGAATAAGTAAAATCAGGAAGAATAAGTCATTATAGCACTTCTTATAAAGGGGATTTTCTCACTGCTACTTTCTGGATCTGTTCCAGGCTGTACACAAACTATTTTTCGGCTGTATCTAAACAGAATTGTTGCTGTTTCTGTGGGGTAAGATGTCAATATCCTGTGATACTAAATGCTTTAAAGAGGCCCAGGTCAATCAGAATAGTGTTGTCCTTCAACTGCTAATGCAATAAAATTGTTTCATTCTCAAGTCCTGGTTTGCTATGCTGAGTAGCTTTCTGGGGCAGGATTTGGCCAAGCTGTACTGTTTCGTTGTTTATATCAGTCTTCACTTTTCTGCTTTTTGGCAACTCTGTTCCTCGTTCCTTTTCTTCATATAAAACAGGACATCATAAAACCAAGGTGATCCACCTGCAGAAGAAAGGATTGGTTTGCTTTAATAACTTCAGTGACTAAAGCAGGTAACAGTACAGTGATGAGGATCTACCAGCTCATTGTGTGCTGGATGGACTGCAGCTGTACTTCTGTATGGTTTGAGATTAGATGGCTGACCAGAGTTCTTATGTGTGACTTGAATTCATAGTTTAAAGCCAGAAGCACTATGAATTATTTTATATTTTCTGTACCTGTTCTTTATCTCACTGGCTATTACATTCCATTCCATTTCTCCTTTGGTGTAATTAAAACGTATTTTCCAAAAACATATCAAATCTAGGTCTGAAGACACTGGAGGGGAATGTAGGGCTATTTGTGGTAGTTAGCAGTTAGTTGGTGTTTTTGGTGTTTTGTTTTAAATGAAAGACTTCACCTAATCTTTGGTTCTTGTTATGTGTTCCACTGAGATTAAAGAGCAGTGTGATGCTCTATTTGTTTTCTAGATGAAGGTATTTAGATGCTAGTAAAACTAATTTTTTTCATTCTTTTCAGTTAGCTTAGTTCTTTCAGCATCACCTTCCCCAGCTTTTTAATATTTTAAATGGTTTTTTTTCTGCACCCTTTTCAGTTTTTCAACACCCTAAACAAAATGTCTGTGTAACTGTGCCCTATCTTTGTACCTCCAAAACTTGTATATAGCTCCACCACTATAGCCACAGAAGCACCAACTCTTTGTCAGGCTTTGGCTAGTAGAGAAGAAAGTTTAATGGCTGTTGTTGCTGCAGAGAACAGAGGTAGACAAGGTAGAGAACAGTGCAGTCCCTGTAGGTATGCCTAAAGTCACTAAGTGCTAGAAAGAAAATACTGGATTTTATAATGGTAACTAGTGGTTTCCTTCACATTCTCAAATATACTTTGCATGAAAGTCAGAACCCTTTCATCCACAGTGTTTAGTCTGATTGACAGTTTTAAATGGGCCTAGAAAGTCAGTGCTGTTAATGGGGCCCAATCATTAAATAACCTTAAACATGCAGCTGTGACCATTAGGTAGAAAACTGCTTTGTTCTATGGCAAAAAATTTTTCTCTTCTCTTTCTCTACCTTTAACTTAAAATGTAAAATGTAAAGCAAGAAAAATATTTTTTATTATTGCTCTTCTTGCAGCCAGGTGTTTTTTTCAATAAGGAGAAAGCCCTTTCCAGCAGTCTTTCAGATGGCCTTAGAGGTGCTGTAAATTCCCTTTTTAAAGAAAAGCAGCAAAATTAGTTTTGATGGGCTAAAGATGCGGGCTTTTTTTATTATCAGAAGCCCACTCTGTGTCCCTGAAGATAAAGCAAAATGACAGTCATGTACACACGGACATACAGACAGTAAGGACAGAAACAAAGAAGAAACTGTGTGGTTTTGATCCTGACCTCGTGTACAGACTCGTTATTGCTCAGAAACTTGGCATGCTTATGCTTGTCATTGACTGCTGATCTGGTCACAGGATCGCAGAACTTCTTGTAAGAGACACATTCTTGGTTGCATGTCTTTCTGGGTGAAGGAGACCTACAACCATGTTAGAATGCAAATATCCAGGGAAGGAGAACAGACGACTTCCCAAGATTATAGGTTTTAATAGCTTTAATCCACTCCGTTCTGGAGTGATAGATAAATAGGAACTGGTCTTTTTAGACGAAATGGTGGTTTGAAATGCATGCCCAAGTCCTGCCTCAGATTTTATTAGACTGATTCCTTTGGGCTGTATTTCCACTTGTTCGAAGGTACTGCTCCTTTAAATTACAGCCATCAAAATTAATGTAATTTTCTATACCAGGGTCAATGTAGTGATAAATATCCGACTGACAATTTTAGATTCTGTGTATGCCAAACTATTTGCAAAACACAGTTTTATCTCATGAACAAGAATTTAAGACTGGTATGTAAGCATTTTTAAATTGTCGCAGATTCTCCTAGAAGTACATCCTACTTCTCCTTTGGAAATGAGGAGCAAAAATATTTATCATCAGTTTCTGCCTTTTCTAGATCAATAAGTTTAATCTTCTACAGCTCCATCATTACTAGGATGTATTTTGTTCCAAATGTATTTAAACACCTCACTAACTGCATATATAAATACGCAGTTGAATGCTTTCAGCCATGGATTCTCTATGACGCATTAAGCTCTGTGTAGCAGTTTTGTGTTCTTGTTAACTACTGACTGGTACTGACTGCTGCCTGGTTGGGTTTTAACTTACTGATTTATCTGATGCCACTTTTTATTTCTAAATGCCACCTTTATTCCATTGCGAAGCCTGGAATGGGCCTGTCTTCTTACTGCTTTGGGAATCTCAGCTTTTGACCATCTACTGTACTTTTCATAAAAAGCTCTAAATATCTTCCCCCCACGCACATGTTAAATTACAGTGTGTGCTACAGAGAGTTGTGCAAGGTGCTAAACTCTCTTGGTGTCCCTATTGACTTCTCCTTCAGGGGATCATTTAACAGGATAAGGTCAGTAAAATCTGATTTTCTTCAAAGCAGAAATTTTGTTCATGTTTTCTAGGCAATGCATGTATGGAGGAAAGTGCATTTTGTATTATCCCAGATCTATTTCATACATGTCTAAAACATTTTATTTCCAGGGTGATCTTAAAGCAACTTTAACAGCAAAGAACCGAGAAGCCAAGCAATTATCTCAACTGGAAAAGACACGTCAGCGGAATCCATCAGATCGACACATTATTGTATCCTGCACTTCTAGTGGCTATAAGAAATATTTTCAGAGTTTTTTGTGAATTAACTTCCTGTGTTTAGAAAGTAATAAGAGAAGAATGCTCTTTAGAGGGACTGTTGCCTATGTTGATGCTGAATTTTTTCTTGAACTTTATGATGAGTTACAGCTTATAAGAGCTGCTTGGTTGGTTACTTCCTTTTTTTGATTGAAAAGAAACTACAAAGTATTTGATATGTTTATGCAAGAAAGGTAGGCTTACACTGCATTTAGGAATTTGGAGGTTTTTGAAAATAAGTCTAATCAGGCAACTTCCTTTTTACTTCTGTGGATTTTTTGTTTTATTGTTTTTCTCCCTGTCATTTTGGTAGTTGTTGTGCTTCCTTGTACCTAGATGGGGTGTGAGTTTCCTCCAGCTGTGAGATGAAGTGTGAAAGGAAAAGTTGTTATTCTGTTAGAATACTCAACTGGACTACTCTTCCTTTCAAAGCACCAGTGACCCTCCCCAGTATACTAGTCTGTATCACAGAGGGAAAAATCAAGCCTCTACAAAATTTCCATTGAAATCTCATTGAAGTTTCAAATTCTGAAGCAGTCAGAATCTAGGAATGCCAAAATAAAGGGGATTGAGGCAATCCTACTTCAGTCCCTTTATGCCTATGTATTACGATACAGCATTTAAGTTCATGATGATGTGCCTTTTTTTCTTACGCTCTAGCATTGGACTCAGGAGTGACACAGTCCTATTCTTGGCATGTTTTCATCAACTTTATAAATTAGGATCTTTGTAGTGACTGGGGCATGGGACTGTAGAAAGAGAGAAAATTATTGTGATGGTCAACTGCCACCAAGGGGAATTACTTTTTTTTTTTTGTCTCTATGAAAGAATTCGCATTTAATATTAATCAAATCAGTTAAATGAAGTGATGACTAATTAGAGTTCCTCATGTAATAAAGACACACAGATGTCAGCTGTAGGGTTAGAACTTGAGCTGTGATGCAGAGTTCTCTTCTATTAGAATTAGGGAGTAAATGCTAACAGTAAACTATTCTCCCAAAAGGGAGACTGGTCCCATTTTTCTCCCTCTTGTGCTAATTTCCAGTTGATTTCATGGTTATACAGCTGGCACCTAGCTGTTTCCTCTTGTCTCTTTGCTGAGGTACTTCTAAATACCCTACTGTGGCTTAGCTTATTGTAACACCTGTGTTTTCTGTACTTAAGACTTTGCCTGAAGAGTTATTAAATTTCAGAGCAGTCTGGTTTTGCATATGGCCAAAGGCACCAAATGCTACATACTTGCATTTAAAAGTGATCAACACAAAATGCATAAAAAGTGTGGGAAATAAGAATGTGTTCCTTTTGATGATGTATGCAGGTCAGCTTTTAGGTCTGCGAGAGGCTTCAGCATGTTCATTAGCATAGCTGTTAGGCTCCAGCAGCGGTTCTTTTACTCTTGAGCAACTGTGATGTTTCAGCAGCTAACCGACTTTGGCCACAGATGGCAAAGGATCTGTACTCATTCCCACATTTCAAGTCCATCTTGTAAAATGTGGGGGTAGTACAGCTTTGAAAAGAAAACCTCACCAGATTTTGTTTTTAAATATAAAAATGCATTTCTAAAAATCAAACTTGATTTTTTTTCCTGAAATGGTCTACCTAGGTTGTCTTGGTTTTGGTTTGGGTTGTTGTTTTTTTTTATAAACAAACCCTCAGTCCAAGACAGACAGCTGTCCTGAAATATTTTGGCCTGGATACCTGAATTCTAGCAAAGCTATAACAAACTGTAAGTAGCAGGAAGCTTCAGATAACATAATAGCACCTTCCAAGTAAACAGAAGTTTTGAAATATCTGAGGTAAATACTTCACTATATATTAAAAGTAGAAGTGAAAACAGATATTTTTATGAATATTGATTATTTTGCCATTTTTTCCTTTACCAATATTTCCAGTCACAGGTAAGTGTTTCAGAAGAGAAAATACCGAACTGCTGTTGTACAAACTATGCAGCTTCTGCAAGTTTAGACATTTCACTCCACAACAAACGAAATTCCTTTCCCAATGCATCTGCGCACAAAATCTGGCCAGTCTATTTAAGATGGATTGAGAAGATATATTTTGATTATCATAGAAATAACGTACTATATTTGTATGTGTAATGGCTGCTTATGCATAACAGCTGCCTTCATTTACAGAGAGCGACTGTAATAATTGAGAATACACAAAACGTCTTTTCTTACTCTGTTTCCCTCCTGTGTTTTGGGCAAAATTGAGAAAGGGAGATGAACATGCAACCTTACGTACTACTAAAGATGTTTACCAATTTTGTTTGCCCCGTAATGGCAGAATTGCGCCTATGACTTTAAGCCATTTTTGTAAGGTGATTGTTTCAAGTTGATAATCCTGTAATATGAGGTTACCAGATTCTAATCAAGGAAAAAGAAGTGACAGAGCATGTCTTAAGCCTTAGGTTTCCATATGCACATAACACTAAAAACTAGATTGTGGGAACTGGGTCTGTGGTGTCTATTTCTTCTTTTTTTCTTTTTTTTTTTTTAAAAAAAGAAAACTCTCAAGTTGCCGTATTATAGAAATTGGAAGAATCCTATGGCTTGATCATAGCATACAATTACTTGATCCATACACTATTTCCAAATCCTAGGATAGATTCCTGATGATACTCACTGACAGAGCCTCTGTGTAACTACTGTCTAAACTAGTGTATGATGTTTGACCAGAAATGTATGGAAAATAAAATATGTTTAGACCCAAATTTTGCAGTCTTCAGATGTAAGCTGCTACATATTTTCATCATTATTTTGTAATAGTACACAGTTCTCAGACTTTACTTAACCAGAATAGCTTCAATATCTTTATTTAAATGGTAATGTGCATTTTTATACAGTTCATAGTTATACAAATCTAATGCTTTTTGTAGTAGGAAATAAAACTGTGTATTTATGCATTAGGGGTTGGTTGGTATGTCCCCTTCCCAGTGCCCTGTTGAAGATGGTTTTTATGAAATATTTTAATAATACAAATTTACTAAAAATATAAAGTACCTGAAATGCTTTTGGATCTAAAGCTGATATTAACTCTAGTCCACTGATTGAGATACTTACAAGAGAAGTGCATTAGTTCAAGCTGCCTGTTTACTGTCTATTTAAATAATGTATAAAAACTTAGTAAGATGAGGTTCAGCACACGATACTGGAAAAGATTCATTCTTGACCCAGCAGGTTTATCTGAACTGAGAATTAATAGTGATCTTTTCCATGCATCCGCCATTCTTGGCGATGTACTCCTGCCCTCTCCATTACACCAGCTTAAAAAAAAAAAACCACTTAATTTTTCTGAAGGGTAAACCCCTGTGCTGGTTAATTCCCTGAACCCTGTCACTGTGTTGTCAGCAGAGGGTCAGGGCTGGCTCGGTGGAATTAGCAGGTGATTATTGCAGAAAATGGGTTAGGGCAGTGGGACTTTCCTGATGGGCTGCACCTAGTCATTTTTCATGTTTCAGATCAAAGTCACAAAGGTGTAGAAGGCTTCTTTGTTTACTAAGCTACAAACAAATCTACAAATACAATAACTGTAGTATTTTGAAAACCCAGACTGAAATGTTTTCTTGGAAATTACAGTAAAATTCTTTGTATCAAATACAGGACTAATTTCACCTTTTTGTTACTTTACCAGGCTGAAAGTGAACTGCAGAGAGCTTCACTGGATGCAACTCGAACAACTCGGCAATTAGAGGAAACCATTGATAATTTTGAGAAACAGAAAATAAAGGACATAAAAGTATGTGTGCTCATGTGTCAGAATATGACATCACATTTCATCTTGCATAATGAAATTACTATAGTTACTCTTTGGCAAGAGCAACATTTAGTATTAACTTAAGCCTACGTAAATATAAATCTTGTGGTATTAATGAATATTTCATAATCCAAATATCTTTAACTTTGCAATTAAAAAAAATCAGTTCCTTATTCTTAGAGTTTATAGAATTTAGAATTTTCCTGTATGCTGTTGAGCACCTGCACCTTCCAACAGTTGCTGGAATGATAAATGTGGATTAATACCAGCAAAATTAACATAAATAATCATTAGCAAATGTATTTATCCATGCTGAAATTGGTGTAGGTTACTGCAGCTATGAGTTTTACTGATGTAGAAAGCACAAAATGTTCAGTGACTAAAAGTAATCAGAGCTTTCATTTCTCTCCTAATGTCAAACATTAAGTGGCTTAAGTTCCAGAGAGTATAGTGACTGAAAAACACTTGCGTTATGTGATCTCAAATTTAATTAAAAAATTGCTGAAGTGAGATACTTTTTTCATTTAAAAAAAGACTGATAGACCAAATATGAAGAAATGAAAGACGGTTGAAAAACCCACCCAAACCAGCCAGTACTTAATGTTAGAGCAATATGAAAAAGATTGTGTGAGTTCTGATGTTGTCATCAAGTGGTTTTAATAGATAAAGAATATTATATAAAATATGATAGTAATATAGTAACTATCTGTAAATCATCTATAGAATTTACAGATAATTTATCCCCAACCTGTTCAAAAAGAATCAATAAAGCAAAAATCCACTGACTACATCTTGCAAATAGGTCAGGGAATACCAAGTGAGTTTTCAGCATGATGATTTATTTCTTTCTAATGAGCCTCCTGTTCCCTTTTCAAGCGTTTACTTAGAACTTAGCGTGAAATGACAACTGCGTAAGTGACAGCCCAGCCGGTATTTGTTTAATTTATAAAATTCAGGTCTGACTACTTAAAAGTACTAGATATTGTGCAGTTATTTGAATGATATAAATACCAAGTACAGAATTCACTAATTTCTTGATTTGAAATGGAAATGTACTTTACTGCATTAAGAAAACCTTTGTTTTCATTTGCTTTTAGAACATATTTTCTGAATTTATAACTATTGAAATGTTATTCCATGGGAAAGCTTTAGAGATATATACTGCTGCCTACCAAAATATCCAGAATATTGATGAAAACGAAGATTTAGAGGTAAGAATGATTAAGAAGTGCTTTTCAATTTACTTAGTACATAAAACCAGTTTTCACTCTTTGGGGCAGAAAATGCACCATAAGTTTCAAGTTCCCAGAACAACCTTGCTCAGCATGCATGTTTATAAACTCAGAGATTTTAAAAACTGAAAACTGCAGTGGCAATCTAATCTTTCCCACAAAATACAGATAAGAGGCTTTTTCTAAATGAACGGCCACTCCAGGCTCAGCTAATCATAGTTCTTTAAAGAACACCTCTGCAGTGAATCTTGCTTTAAAGATGCACACTAAGAAAATCTTGCGCTGTGCTGATAAGATGTTCTAAAGACTAATTACTTCATTAAAAATCTCTTCTTTCTATTCTGAGTTTTGTTTGCTTGTTTTCATCTTTCAGTCATTGTTTTTTATTAGGCTGTTCTGGAATTAAGAGACATTTGTTACCAAATTGCTTTTTTTGCCTTGTGGCAGTTACAGCTTCATTTCAAGTCACCATTTCTGTCCTCTTTGAGTTATAGTCTGTCTTTCCCAAGACATGTTTTTCAGTCCTTTATTCAGTCTTGCAGTTCTTATGGATATTGGGCCTTTAAACTTACTATAATTGAAATATATGTTGTGTATATGTGTTCAGCTTGTCAAGAAAGTTGGATAATTTTTGGTCTTTTTTTTGTAAATCTTACCAGTCTTAATTTTACTTTTTCCATGACATAGCTCAGTATTCAGTTAGTGCAAGATATACCAAATCATGATTCTTCAGTGACCATCACCCTTGAGACTACTTGGTATTTTTATTTCATTTAACCTACACCATGGCAATTTTGTACTATTCTAGTTTCACAATTAAAATGTCATGTGGCACCAATTCAAATCTTTCATATTTCTAATCTCATTTTTAATTTCCTGTTAATTGGACAATATTTGCTTTCTATAAAAATATTGATTGACCATAATTCTACCATCTCCTTGACTTAATAGTGTCTTGCACTAATAGCTTTTATTATTTTTAGTATCAGGCTGATAGTCTTAAAATTTACTCTTGGGCTATTGAAAAGAACTTGTAAATATAATGGATATTACACTCTCTCTTATATTCTAAGGGTTTTCCCAAATTTTTCTTGAGCTGCACATCTGAACATTTCAGATAAAACTTCTCTGATGCAGCTGTGACTGGCAGCAAGGATTTGCTTGTGAAGGGGCTAAGACTTCATCTCTCCAAGAAATGGGCAGCCTGAAGGGAGTTGCTGGAGTTCATACCTCTAGGTTAGCCTGAAACTCAGCTACATATGTTGGTGGGAACCCATTGCGGTTTCCTTGTAAATCCCCTCAGGCCTCTGAAGAATGTTTACTTTGACCACGTAAGTGTGTTGATGTGTCTCAAGTTGAGCAAGGATGTTGTTTCAGCTAAAAGTGATCAACCCAAACTACAGTTGATGCATATTTCTAGAGCAGGTTTAATTGTCCAAACCTGCATTTTTGTTAGCTTCAGTGTTGGTGATTGTTAGCTTGCAAGCTGTATCATGGCACCCAAATCACAGCTCTCTTCATTTGAACAGGTTTTTCGGAGCTCGCTTTATCCACCAGACTATCAATCTCGCTTAGACATAGTTCGTGCAAATTCAAAGTCCCCCCTGCAAAGAACTGGCTCCTTAAAATCTTCACTGAGGACAGTACAGGTAAGAAAAAAATTAAATGCTAGATCACAAAGAATGTCTTAAGTAGAGCCTTAGCTAATGTACATACACACAGATATACTATCTTCACTCAGTTCAGGACAGTTACAAAGGTAAGGAAACTTCCAAGGGCATAAAGATGATACTAAGCTTTAATAATGCAGCTTCTAAATATCATTTTTATTTGAGAAAAAAATCAGCTTTCAGAGCTGCAGTGTTTGCTTTTGGAAAACGACATTTCGAGCGATACTATTTATTTTGTCAAACTGTGGCATCTTGCAGAGAAAAGATGTAGAACACTTTAAATAACACTTTCATATTCTTCATCTGAGTATCCAGATCCTAGAGTGAGGGTTTTGTACCAGATCCTAACTCAGACTCATGATACCTCCCAGCAGCAGAGCAAACCCCTGTGACTTTTATACTCTGAAAATTCAGAGCAGGTGAGAAAAAGGAGAATGATAAAAATAAGTGAAACAGACGGAGAAAGTGCCACTGCTTTTGACCCAGCTACCTGGCAAAAATCTTTGGCACTTCTTTGCAGCAGTAAACTTGCAGACATTGCAAAATGGCTAAGTTACTTCTTTATTGCAGCCTTAATCCTGTAACTAAGATGATTCCTACTAGTATTTCAGTTAAAAACAAAGATGGCCAAATATAAAATGCACAGATCCCACTTTTCTTCTTTGGATAGAATCATGTATTGATTCTGTCATGATTGATACCATGATTGATATGTATTGGAATTGTAATATTTAATTGAAGTTTTCTTGACTTCATACACACCATTACCCTTTCTCTGCTCTCAGAACAGAAAGGATCAATTATTACAGTTGAGTTATTCTGTTGTTGAAAGTGTGAGTCGTGCCATCTGAAAAAGAAACCAGTGATACAGTGCATAAAGACCAGCCTTGACTTTCAAAGTTGCCTGTCCTTTCTATCAAACAAGCAAATTTCACATTCAGGCTACTTCAGAAAATGTTTACCCATTCATTTTTTTGAAGACCAGAGGAAGCTGTCAAAAATCTGTTGCCATCTTCCCTGAGAGCTTTCTGCAGTGCTGTAAAACTATCATGGGTATAGAAGCATCTGTCGTTACTTTCAGGTGCCACAGATAGCTATGTTTTGGACTCTCTTTAAACAAAAAAAAAGGAAACAAAGAAAAAAAAAACCCAAAACAACAGAAAACTGAATGTATGTACACTGATTTCTCTCAGAGATGGAGTGGAACTCCATTTTGACTAACTTGCAAGTTTACCTTACTCTTCTCCTAGACCTCTCTTTCAGCTTTACCTTCAGATGTTAAAGTTCTCATAACCTCTCACTGGAATATCTGAAAAGAACGGGAAGGCATCTAGACCTAGAGGGAAACTGCAATACATTTCAAAATAATGTCGTCTTACTGGGCTGTGCAGTGTATCTGCAGAGGGGGATCACGTGGCAGAAAAAAGGGGTGGAACACGCTACGAATGCAGTCACTACAGGGCAGTAAATAAGAGGCAGGCATCCTGTTCTGCACACACCCCATGCTGCCCTTTCTGATTCTGCAAATCGTATGTTGCATCAGGATCAGTACCTTGAGTTACATGAAGGGCTTTCACCTCTGGAACCCACCAAATATGTCACTAGCAAAAATTGCTGCATTCAGAAAAACCTTCTGGTGACTAGTTTTACCTTTCTGCGGATCTTTCACTCCAAAGTTTTCACAAGTCTCGTTTCATGCTGCATAATAATCATTTACTGACCATAATGCAGTACTTTGGAATTTTCAACTTAAAGCAGTATAAATAATATGGTAAGCTGTTCACAGAGTGACACAGACAAAGATGGGGACACCCATGGGACAAACACTAACCTGTATGTGAGGGGCAGGAAGTCACTGCATACCAGGTGGGATAAGCTGTGCCAGTAACACAATACGTGTCTTTCAGAGGATTTAGCACGTACTATCCTTGATTTTATTTCTGGTTCCGTGGACTACCTTTCTGTATTACTTCTGTAT
Source organism: Phalacrocorax aristotelis (assembly GCF_949628215.1). Taxonomy (NCBI): domain Eukaryota; kingdom Metazoa; phylum Chordata; class Aves; order Suliformes; family Phalacrocoracidae; genus Phalacrocorax; species Phalacrocorax aristotelis. Next base: position 141,724,104 of record NC_134277.1, read on the forward strand.
TAAAAATCTGAAGTACTCCTTGAGCTTGATTCATTTTTTTCATGAAGAGCTACCTCCTTTTAAAGCTCTGATGCCTTAACGTGATGTCATGTTGCTTTGTCAAGCAATGTGATAATCTAAGTGTGTCCTATCACTCCTGGAGCAAGTGTTCTGAAAGGAGTACTGTACACTAAATTATCAAAAGCAGGAATTTGCAAAGACCACTGGTATTTTTGTGTCCATCTTAGTGCTTTCATCCCTCAACTCTTTACCCCCTTGACTTTCATAGTTGTTTTAACTCATGCTCGGACTAGCTGAAGCAATTGAGATGCTCGTTTCTCCATCTTACCTGCCACATCTCAAGTTAACAGACAGTACTATAAAAACACAAGGAAAGGAGCAATGGGTAATCCTCTTAGAAAGAATTAATGTCCCAAGCTGCACTGACAGTACAACAGTGAGACCCGCACTTTTTCATTTCTATGCAATTAACATGATCAGGAGTGAAAACTTCTGTGCACCAGGACAGCTGTTTTGCATAGGATAGCACCCCATTATACGAAAACCCCTTCAGGGGTTCAGGGCTTTTTTTAAACATGACTATTGCAGATACATAGCTTTACACAAGTTCTGAAAAGGCTGTTTAAGTTTTCACGACAATCTTTGTAAATCCCTTCATTTTGCACTTCACTTGGCAATTTATCTTAAGCATTTTGTTTTACTGATTGAGATTGGTATGCTGTATTTTAGACAGAACTATAGCAGGAGAATAACCTTTTCCAGATACTTCAGATCAATCTCAACTACATGAGTTTTATCCACATGCATTTAATATAGCAAACTGTTTTGTACCTGCCCTCTATCATCTTAACTAAGGCTGAAAGTGTCTGCATCCACGCATTCCAACATTGCCTGCTCTGTAAGACATGAGGAGAGAATTGCCATGCTTCTGTAGTGGCATGTGCAGTGAAACATGCAGTTTAACAACTTAAGCAAGGACAGTCGTCACCTACGTGTAAACCTAGAGAATTCATTTTCACATGAAATCATTTATGATGAGCAACAAATTATGAGACTCCATTAATCTTTTTAAAATTATTTTTTTCAGCATTAAGTAATCAAAAATCAAATTTTTAAATGCAGGTATGTTCTAGTTTTATGGCAAAATAACATGGCTGTAAACTACCTAATTTCCTTTCTCATCTGCCTTACTCTGATCCAGTTCGGTTCTTAGGTTGGCCACCTTACTGCCACCTCACCACCACCAGTGATAATTTAGTTAATTACAGCATGGTCAGAGTAGTGAGCAGAAAAAGCCTTAAAGCCAAAATAGCACCTCTTATTTCAGGAAAGGGGAAGGGGGAGCTCTTACTCAGAAACATGACTGAAGTTCTGCTTAAGAATTTCAGATGCACTTGGGAAAAATAACTTGGACAACTAGTCTATCCATTGAAAAGAAGCTACCTTAACAAGCTCAGTCTGCAGTACTCCCTGATCTCCAGCTACAAATCAGTGTCATTGTCGTTGTTGTCTTCCACAGAATGAAAGATTGCTGTTTTAGGCATTTAGATTCAAGTTAACCCAGCTTCATCCAATGATTAAGTCAATTTTCTCCTATGTTTAGAGATTTGTAAGCAAGCATTTGCTTCAAGTTAAATTATGTACTTTGTGAGCATCAAGAAGACCAAGGATTTTTCTGCTTTTTCATGGTTTAACTCCAGCTAGCAACTAAGCCCCACACCACCACTCGCGCACTTGCCCCCAGTGGGATGGGGGGAGAATTGAAAGGGTAAAAGTGACAAAATTAATGGGTTGAGATAAAGACAGATTAATAGGCAAAGCAAAAGCCACGCACCAACCAAAGCAAAACGAGGAATTCAATCACCCCTTCCTATGGGCAGGCAGGAGTTCAGCCATCTCCAGGAAAGCAGGGCTCCATCACATGTAATGGTTACTTGGGAAGATAAACACTGTAACTCTGAACATCCCCCCTTCCTTCTTCCCCCAGCTTAATATACTGATCATGACGTCATATGGTGTGGGGTATCCCTTTGGTCAGTTAGGGTCAGCTGTCCTGACTGTGCCCCTTCCCAGCTTCTTGTGCACCCTCAGCCTGCTTGCTGGTGTGGTAGGGTGAGAAGCACAAAAGCCCTTGACTCTCTGTCAATGGCTTGGCAGTTACTAAAACATCCCTGTGTTATCAACAGTGTTTGCAGCACAAACCTAAAACATAGCCCCGTATCAGCTACTATGAAGAAAATTAACTCTATCCCAGCCAAAACCAGCACAACCATTAGTACAATGATTGCAGTTTGCTTTATGCACACACAGAAAACTTTTGTTACATACGTAGCTGTCTGAATAATGAAATTTCAGAAGTCAATTTAATAACTAGCACTTAAGGACTTTTAAAATGGGGTGGTTTTAAAAGAAAAGGCAAGTTTTGTCTTCAATACTGAAGTTTTATTATATCATTCTGTGTGACAAAACTCAAAAAATATAATGAAAATTAGAGCTGCAGATGCCCTCAGAGAACTGCTGAACCTAAAATAATTTTTTAAAAACATTCCAGATGACTTGGATAACTACCTTTGAGTTTAATGTTCCTTTTCTCATGGGGAAAGAAAAAAAATACTTACATTCTACTTTAAATTGTAAATGTTGCATCTTCTGTGAAGAATCTGTCTTCAATAGGAGCTAGATTGAGCCCTTAGAAAAAAGTATAGATGGCAGCATCTGTCAGATGAGATGAAAGCTTGGCAGCTGGCACTTGTTTTTAACATTCAATGAACCAAAAAAGGACTGCAGTAGCATTCTGAAGGGCAAGCGCTGATGGGCAGGGAACGATCTTATATGAATCCAGACTCTTCTAGTAAAGTTTGTCTTATTCTCAAACACAGCTCAGAGCGCAGCATAGTATTGAGTTTTTCATTTAACTGAAGAGGTTTGATGTTTTCCAAGATAAGATTATGCCTTCATACTCACCTTAAGCCTGCTGCCTCAACAGCCAACCCAGCAAAAAACTGACTTGCAGCCTGTTGATTTTTAGCATTAATTCGATCAATACAGTTTTCCCTATCCTAAAATATTTCTCAGGACTATGGGGGTGTTTTTAGCTTTAAAAAGTAATTTTTAAAAAATCATGTTTATATTCTGTGCCACGTATCTTTCTGTTGGCATTGTGCATATTACTAGAGGTTGAGGAGTTAAGGGATAAGCACCTTCCCCCCTCCCCCCTAAACAAATAGCCTAAAAGTACTTAGACTGGGAATGCCAACAGAGAACTGTTTTTCTTTCAGGAGAACAAACGCTTGATTTACTTTTGTTGGGTGGTTGTTTTAGCAGATTTCCAGCAGTATGCTAAGAAAAGATGAAGAAGAAGAGGAGGAAGAAGATGAAGATGAGGAAGAGGAGGAGGAGGAGGAATTAGATGCTACTAAGGAAGTGAGATAACAAAACTGTTTTAAGAGTCTTTTTTTTTGATTGGGGCAAAAAATATTCCCTTTACATAAAGGCTTTTGTGTGTTAATCAAAAACTTCACTGAGGCTGTATTTTCAAAATTCCAACAGGAGCAAGAATGGCACCAATAGTAGAGTGCCAGAAACAAATGATCAGTTTCAAAGAATGGAACAGCATCTGCTGAAAATGGACAATTTCAGTAGCTAAAAAATGAAATACTTAAATAGAATTCTGTATAATTTGGATAATGTCATATTGCAGTCACGTTTGCTTGAACAGTGTCCAAAAACCGCACTAAGCTGACAAGCCGTTATGAACACAAGGGTTTGCTTGTTACTTTGCCAATATATCACCTTATTCCCCAGCTACATACCTCTTGGATTTAGGAAGTCCTCTAGCTATACCTGTCATAACTGGTTTTATACATCCTAAAGCAACTGCAGTACTCAAGCAACTGATTACAACCACGACCCTGTTAGATTTTGTTTTATCACCCACCCCGGGATGGCAGAAGGCAGGGTGAGGTGCGTTGTTTCCTCATTCTCATTTTCCTCAGGCTTGACTAAGATGACTTTTGATTCCTGTACACATACAGAATGAACATTAATAAATAAGGACCCAGCCCAGTATCTACTTTTAATGCTGCTTTGCTTTTAAATAAAAGTGCCTTCATAATAAAACTAGTTGATATTTTATATAGTTGACATTTATTATGTTAGTTGACATGCTGTATACAGTTCAAGTTTCTTGTGTTTAACTGGTTGATTCAGTTGCCAGTTCCACCAAAGAAATGACACAGTTTGAGTGTAATTATCCTGTTTGGAGATGGTGGTCACCCGTGTTCATTTTTGAATAGCATACTGTTGTCTGCCAGAAAGCTGCTAATGTACTGTTTATCTCCAGCTTTAGTATCTGCTAAATGTAGCAGGAACACATGTATAAATCTAGAATTCAAACTTGTTACTGGGAATCTTAAGTTTAACCAAACTGTCTTTCAGTTAAGGGAATAAACCAGGAAGTGCATTTTTATTATCGATGCTGCCTTTGCCTGCTGATGCAAAGCATGCGATGCATACTTGTTTTGACAGGTGAAAAAACAGGTTTTGCCAAAAATTAATGTGATGAAAATGGAAGTGAAAAAACCACAATTTAGGGTTCTGTTTTAAACCCAGAAAATAGTTTTCCACCAGAATTACATACGATTGACATTGAACTACTGTTGACAAGAATACTAATGGCCAAAACTTAAAAAGTATCTAGGTAACTCACTCCCGTCTATTTCATCAAGTTGGGCACTTCAATAAATACTTCTATCACACCACCACAATTATGATGGTCACTACTTTATCATTTCATATTCAATGAAGCCATGCCATCCAAAACAGACAGTTAACTTCATAACTACACCAGGTTTTCATATAATACATCTATATGCAAATAGCAATTATTTCTGTACTATGCCTTTAAAGACGGATTCTGAATAAAAAAGGAAGCAGTGCTTAGAAAATTACCACTAAAAGATCAATAGCTAGGGTGAAGGAAGAGAATTTTTTTATCCTCAGCAGCTTCAAATTCCCTCTCCTCCCCTACCTCACAAAAAAGTCAACTTCAGGAATTACAGAAAAACTTACAGAAGGAGAAAAATACAGTGCTGGGCAACTTTGTCCTGCATATATGATGTCTTTAAGTTTGCATACTGGACAGCGTTGTATGAGGTCAAAACTGTAGATGAAGTCGTCACTAATTAATGTATTTTAAAGCTAGAAAAAGAATTTAAAATGTAATTACAGAATTAAATACAACCTAAAGACACTTTTGCAAAGATTCTTCTCATGGCATTAAGTGCTGACTGCAAGACTGACAGTACTCCATTTGTTCACATATATTTTTGACCACTGACACGTAGGTGATGCAGGCTTGTATCCATTCTTGCTAAGAGTATTTTGCCACTCCATTGAACATGCTGGCCCATGCCTTTGGGACTAAGGATTATCTTCTTGTATCTTGACTGTCATACTTTATGGCCTTCCTGAATGCCTCAAGCTGCTTCTATATGCAATCACCATTACTAGCTTTTGATGACAGAGACTGTTCTCCTTTAAATCATAATTTTTGGACAATGGTAGCAAAAGCAACCTCAGAGCAAGCATAACTAAGGAATCTGGCTGCATTCTATATCAACACCACAAACTGCAGCATGTCCTGTGTTGTTCTTTTATTGTAAGGATGGTAGTTAAAAAGGAAGAGCAGTAATTCAAGCCATGTAATTACAGACTGTCTCTGATGTGTCATTTATACTGAAAATACAGTGCCTCCAAACCATTAAATACCTAAAGTTATAAAATGCTTATTAGGAAATGTTCTCACAACACCATGCTTCAGGCAGAATGAGAATATAATGCCTCTATATACACCTACACATCCCATTTGGGGGGGGGGGAACACAACACACGGACGGGCCCCAAACGCCAACCAAAACATACTAGCAAGACAACAGCTGTAACTGTCCTGTTAATTTTCTTATTAAACTGATGCACTGGCATCCTTTCCTCATTTCCCTCTGCTTCAGATGATCTATGTGTACTTTGAAGTATGGCTTTTGTCTTTATAGACCTTTAAAAACACCACCTTTTTGGCCTGTCAATTGGACATCTCATAGAGAAACCTAGAGTAGTCTAATCTGGCTTTAAATTAAAGACAGATTATCTGTAGGGTGAACAAAAAACATTTTGACATGCCTTAATTACGACCTCTGCTGTTATAAGCTTTGTGACTCTCTTCATGCACTCACTAGGGGACAAAAAAAGTTCACCAGCCCAAAAATTAATGGTACCTTGTCACCAAGTACTCAAACTCTTGAGAACAGACAATGCTTTTTGTAAAAGCTAATCTCACACTTAACCAGCAAAACACCTACTAAATTCCCCTATCCTTCCAGCCTCCGGATCCTTTTAATTACAAGAATTCACGTGTGTACCAACACTACTCTAGAAGCGTAGTAAAAAGTTTACCAATTTTTTTTCAGTGTTTGAAATGTCATGTTGTGTAGTAGCTAGAACTTTAAAACGAACAAATCATCTAAAGGTGATTAACTGGAAAAGTTACTTGCATTCACATTTACAAAACAGCTGATGATACAGAGGCAAGAATCGGTAGTAAAGATGATGTCATCTTACAAAAACTATCACAATGAAGTTTTCAACATGACTTGGTTGGACAAGTTTATTTTGAGGATTCTTGTAACACATCTTTATTTTCCCTGCAAGTCTTCCATCTCCTTCATCTCTTTTATAGCGACTATGAAATAAAAGCGCCAATTTGTTGTGGATTTTTTAAATTCTAATTCAATTTAAATTCACAGGAGGTTTCAGAACAGTACACTTCTGAAACTAATTCCTAGGAGACAGCAAAAAAAAGTATGTAAGTGGAATTTGAAAATTTGGCCACATTTAAGTTTCTTTGCTCAGAGGAATCTACATATACAGACTTGGCATTGTCATTTTCATTCAAAATGCTCTTTTTCTAGCACTTAAAACAGATGACATAATATGCAGAAGAAATGAGGCACTGGCCTTTTAGAAATTATGGAACAAAAACATATTATTGATTTTGTTTGCTTCTACTTAATAGGGTTTACGTGAAAGTTTACTAATGATAACTTAAAGTAATTAAGGTTTGACTACCAGTGAGGGTGAGGAGTCACTGGAACAGGCTGCCCAGAGGGCCTGTGGAGTCTCTCTCCTTAGAAACATTCAAAATCCAACAGACAAGGCCTCGAATAACCTCTTCTGGTTGATGATGCTTTGAGAAGGGGGTTGGACTAGAGACCTCCAGGTCCCTTCCAACCTCGACTGCTCTATGAACATATGGTTTTTTGGTGTTGCCCCAGCAAAGGTTAAAACAAGTTTTCATCACCAAGTTGCAACTTTATTGTCTTAGTTTGAGGGGGGACTAAAATTTCACAAAATTCTTTAGTACTCCAGGTACTATCTTGTACAGTCGCAATGTCAACAATGCTAGAGTCCTTAGTCACACAACCAAAGTTCCCTCCTAAGCCTGAATATTGAAGATGGAGTTTTTCCTCAAGCAGACTAAGTTTAATTTCTTCCTAAAATTTAAATATGCTGGTACCAAACCAATCAAAGCATTCTAAATACTAACATAAACATTTATTTTCTTACATAAGAAAATAACATGGTTGGTTGTCAACTTGGTTGCCAGTGACAGATGTTAGGTAAAACTAATCAGAGATTGACCCAAAATGCATCCAGGCATCATTAGCAAGTCAATATCAACATTATAGGCACATGGAGATAAAACAAAGACCACTCCAAAAGCTGAAGTCAGAATTCTTAATTAAATTCCAAGGTTCATTGTCTGCCTCAAGGTACTAGTGAGGGAGGAGAATGAGAAGGCCTATCGAACTGATTCATACAGCTTCTGCAGTCTTTCTTGACTATGTATTCATCGCTGCATTGACAAACTCTAAGTTCACTCTTTCAGAGGAAGCAGCCAGCATCATTCTCACCAAGACCCATTTATGCTGAGCATAATAGATGAGATTATTAACTACATAAGTTTTAAATGTAAGACACACATTTAATGGCAATTTCTTTTTTTATTTTAAAAAAAGTTGCAAAGCCAGCTAATGTGAACAGGAAGCTCTTTTTTCAACAGGAATGCCTCCAACCACATGAAACCAAACAAAACCTGAACAGTTTACGCACACAAAAAAAAAGTAATTTTTAAATTTTATTATGCTAACGACAGTAAGAAGCGTTATCTACTAATGCAGTAGTACTGAAGTTCTTCTATTTGAACCGTTTGTGTGGTCAGTCAACCAGCACTTACATTTTTATTACTTGAAGCAAAGTCATGAGACATGGAACTAAAGCAAACTTTAAAAAAAAAAAAAAAACACAAAAGAAAACCCCAAAGCATTATAACTCCATGCCTTTATACCTTGATGTAAGACATTCAATGTCCTCCAGAATTTCTGGGCTCTTCTCTGCCACAAGAAGTAGGCACAATACAGTTCTCATATCTTAACCATACAGATATTTCAGCCAAGAGCTAAACAACTGAACTAGGAATTATTTACAACCGTTGATGAAAACAGTTTCTTCTGCATCTTCCAGTAACTAAAAAAGTGGAAATAACTGTCAAATCTGAAATCTAGAATGTTTTATTCTAGAGCATCTTTTCCTCCTTTACAGCAAGCTCAACTTAACTTTTCGTGGACCAATTGGCCTATCATTCAGTTCATTAATAGCAGCCATAGCTTCCTCATAGTTTGTCATAGCAACGATGGCATCACCCGAAGGTAATCCTTGTTCATTATACTGTACAGAAACTGACTCTGGTATGACTCTATAACCATAGAAAAAATCCAGAATCTCATTAGGAGTAGCTTTAAAAGGTAAATTTTTCAATCGAATAGGAACAACACGTTCAGAACCACCACTGAAATTTGGATCCGGCATAAATCTTCCTTCAGGAAAATTTCCCATTTTATTATTCCCAAACTCCATTCTGCCAAAAGGTTCACCGTCACCACCAAAATCCATGAGGGGTGGTGGACCTCTAAAATCTTTAGGAGGGCACATGAAGTCCTCAGGGGGATGCCTAAATTCAGAAGGATGCCTAAAGTTCCCAGGGGGACCAAAGGAATGCATGGGTGGCCCTTGGGGTGGCCCAGATGGTGAACCAACCGGACGGGAAAGCTCACCTCTGTCATACGGATGTGAATGACTCTGCATCTCATTTGGTGCAGACAATGGTACAGTTACACCAAACTTTTGCATCTGCTCTTCAGATATAAGTCTTATTAATACCTCCGTCCCCAAGAATCTTCGGCGATTTAAGTTTTCTGCTTTCATGGCTTGTTCTTCAGATTTAAACTTCACTAACGCTTCTCCCAGCCCAACTCCTTTGTCATCATAGAGCAAGTAAATATCATCTTCATCAACATCAAATCTCGCAAAAAACTTTTGCACTTCAATTTTTGACACATCAAATGGAAAATTCCTTACATAAACACACATCTTGGGGCCGGAATGACCTTCCCGATAACTTTTCTCTGGTACGGCCTGTCCAGGATGATCTCTGTCCTGTGATCTTTTCCTCTCACAAGAATCAATTATTTTCAACATTGACTTTCTCGAAATTGGAAAAATGTAAACGGGACGATTGAGAAGAACCTTTCTATGACATTCCAATGCAGCCTGATAATCTCTCTCACTCCTTAACATCACAAAGGCATCTCTAGTCCTCCTCTGATGCTTATCCGTTAGAAGCTTGATTTGTTTGCTGCATATATCCAGATCAGCGAAAAAAGCTCTCAAATCTCTCTTCTCCAGATTAGTAGATAGATTTCTTAAGTGTATGTAATATTCCTGGCTGGGAGGTGAACGAGAGCGTGTTCTTTGTCTCCTTGGTGATCTTGAATGAGAATGCTTCCTTGAATGCATGTAGCCTGAACCTCTTGGAGAACGGTCTTCGCACAAAAAGTGATCAATTTCATTTGGCATGTCTACCCTCCCGCCATATTCAATCCACCGTTCCTCTGTAGATGGGCTTATTTCTATAAACCTCTGACCCATATATTGTCTATGACGCTTCAGTCCTTCTAAGGCATCACCAGGCGTAGCAAATCTTACCAAGCAATCACCATTGTTCAAACCATTGCGATGCTTTATCAGAATCACCCCATCCACACGTATCCCAGAAAGGAAAGCACGTACTTCCTCTTCTGTTGCAGAGTAAGGTATGCCACGTAGAAATAAGTAAAGATCGTCTGGGTTAAAGGGATGAGAATCCTTTCTAGACTGGTAGTTTGATTTAGGCATACCTATATCACCGCGTCTTGTGCCATTGGTATGGAAACCAGCCTCCGGATGATTTGGCGGACCATAACCAGGTTTATTTATTCCTTTTGGAAATGGCGTGACTAGATGTGGAATGTCTCCAACACCTGATGCACCAGAACCGTTAGCACCTGTTCTTCTAGAGCCAGACATAGTTTCTCGTCCCCCACGGTCAAATCGTTTCCGGCTCATTTCTATGGTATTCTGCATTTCTGCCTTGCTGCTGAGAAAGAGCTCTATGCGCGAGTCCTTGATAAACCCTCCTGAACAGCTCATGGCACGCCGTGCATCTTCATCTGTTGCAAATATAATAAAAGCCTCCCCAATCTCTCCTCCAATAATATGCACACCTCCATCAGGAATATTCAATCCCAAGAAGAAACGACGAATATCTGCAGGACCCGCAACAACAGGAAGCCCCTGTAAACGGATGACTACAGCCATGCTGAGCTCAACCCACAGCAAAAATCACCTGCAGACAAAAAGGTACACATGATAGCACGTCTTTAGTACTGAGCTGTTACAGTATCTTAACACTTAAGCTAGAGCCTTTTTAATGAACGTCCTAGTCTCAATCAAGAGAGAAGGTATCAAAAAACCCGCAAGTTCACAAGAACAAGAGTAAAACAAGACTCACTGAAAGTTGATTAGTCAGAACAGTTAGCTACTCCACCAGCACGTGTGCACAAGTCTATCAATATTCCCTATCCTAAGGGCAACAAAATCCACCTAAGTCACTCCTCACCATCCACAATACCTAAAGAACACCTAGTGTCTTTCACGGCATAGTTACTGTATGCCAGAGATTTCTGCCCAGTCCTAAGGAACAAAAAAAAATCCTGTTTAATTTCGAACAGGACACTTGTGATGGTAACACAGAAAATACTAGATGATAAAAGGAGAAAGGAAAAAGGATAACTACGTCACTGGAAAATGACGTAATTCACCAACAGTGATGTCTTTACTGCTTTGACAAGTTGCTCTACCCACTGATCAGTTCTGTTCAATAACATTATGTTTTCTCAGTGTTCAAAAATGTTGTCTTTTTCATGTAGTCAGAGTATTAACTGCAGCAGCCACACGCACTCAGGAGAGCATATCCTAGTTCGCAGCCACAAGTCTGTGGGAAAAAAAGGCCGTGTACGATCTTGTGACAATACTCAGTGAGAAGTGTTAAGCTTTTGGCAGCTTACCTGTTTCTGCTTTGAAGACCTGATAAATTCTGTAAAATCAACTTAACTGTGGAAAGAAAATGAAACATAATTAATGGCTGATATCTGTACTTCGCTTTACATACTCTGCTACACTGCTGCAGCTCATCCTTAGCAGTGGCTAATATTAAAGCCAAGCACGTAATGAACCCACAATTTGGGATGCTACGAAGAACTCCTTCCACGTTCCAAGATGCTATGCACTGCATCTTTTTGTTTCCATTTTAGAAGCAAAAGAAATTGAAAATTTAAGTTGACTTCTGCAAATGATGAAAACGTGATGAGGTTACTTGGTCATCAGTTGTGCCACACTGAACTGTTGAAATGAAACAGATTTACTGTCAATTGAGGGGAAAACTCTCAATTCAATTCTTTCGAGTCCTTGAAAGAGGCGTAGGTCCATCTCAAGATTACCGTATGTGTCCATTCTTCTGAAATCCACCTGCTTTCAAAGGTCACAAGACTATGCTACTCACCAGTCCAGCACTGCACTCAGTGTAAACAGTGAAAACAATCAAATGAGAGAGCAAAAATATCCAGCAAGGAGAAACTTCAATTTACAAAGCAAACTTCAGTACTGATTTTCCCTATCTGCCCTTCAAATGTAAGAATCACTGTCATACACTGACTTGACCATGCCCTGATTTTCAACATTATCTAACAACAACACATTACACGGTACTCTCAGAACAAACACAAGCTTCTGTAGCAAATTACTACATCCCTTTAAAAAAACCAAGGCCCCAACACTCCAATGGCAAGTGTTTGAGAACATCCCTTGTACAAACCCCTGGCTCAACAACAAAGGTAAAGCACTAGATCCTGGTGCCACGTTATCCACTGATCACAGTAACTGTTGCTCCACCTGAGCTTAGCTAAACAAGAGCAAAGCCCAAATTCTCTAACGGATTCTACGATTCTTCTACATCAGCACTTTGTAAACAAAACAAACAAAAACCAACTGCCTATTTCATAACCGCACTGAAGATCATCTGCTCTCTATTTTTGTGGTGCACTGATCCCAGCCTGCATCCAAAGCCTAGACAGCTGATCATTCTTTCACTCCTCATCCCCACCAGCAGGATGGGGAACAAAATAGGAACAACAAAGCCAAGACGACTTGTGGGTCAAGATAAAGACAGTTTAATCGGTGAAGGAAAGAGAAAAAAGTTAATCAAATTAAATCACTCACCACCTCCCACAGGCTGACTGATGCCTATCCTGCCTCCGGACAACCACCACCTTGGAAGCCAGTAAAAAAAAAAAAACCTCAAAAAAACAAAACAAAACAAAAAACACACAACAAAAAAAACACCCTGAAAGTATCAAACAAAAACCTTCTTCCTCTGCCTCAGGTTTTGTTGCTGCGCATGATGTTACATGGCATGGAATATCCCTCTGGTCAGTTGGGGTCAGCTGTCCCAGCTGTGCCCCCTCCCAGCTTCTCACCTACTCCCAGCATACTTACTGGGGTGGCAGAGTAGGGGACAAAGAGCAAGCCTTGACACTCTGCAAGCGCTGTTCAGCCATAGCCAGAACACTGATGTGTTGTAAATGCTCTTTTAGCCACAAATCCAGAACACAGAACCATACGGGCTGCTGTGAAGAACGTTAACTCCATCCCAGCCAGACCCAGTACACTTTTTAATGCATCTTCTCAACAGAGGTGATGGCAATGCCAAAAAGCAAGGAGAATTCAAGGGCAGAATTTCCTTATAGGACCTTCGTGTCTTGAAAAATCAAATCCGCTGCCCTGCTACTTCGTGATGTATTTAATCTGTAGTATTTCTGAATTTCACAACTCTGCATCCTTATCTCAATTTTAAACAGCATTCAGAACAGATCTCCTCAGTATTTCTTCGGTGATAAACGGCAAGTTCTCCATGAAGTACCATAGATACAACATACAACTTTCAGTGGTGAAAACTAGACACAGCGATTCCGGATCATAATGTGATATTTAAGAAGTCCACAAACAGAAATGCAAGTTCGAAACATGCTTTTACTGACAATCGAGCATTGGCAGAAAGGGTAGACAAGCCATCCAACAATTTAAAGTGAATGACCAAAAAGAGTTCCTTTGGGATGAAAGTGCCACACAAAACTAAGGGAAATTCATTAACTGAGCAAGGACTTCAGAGAACGAGGATTAGGATAACAAAGATATTGACAACTTCATGCCACCAACTTAAAAGCACAGAAGTGTGCACACTACTTTAAGAAATTTTATATTTGAACTGAGTTTTCACTAGAAAACAGTACTATATTTCCACAGCCTCAGCAAATTCCAAGTACCATTAAAATGTCACTAACAAAAAACCCAACTCGCCAACATTGTAGGAAACTAAGCCTGCACTAGACTAGTATTTTTACCGCAACGTTGAGAGATTACATAGTCTGCATGCAGCCAGCACACAAGCCAGAAAGAACAGCCACAGAAATGCCCCAAATATAAAACCGGACCAACATGAGAATAACTGGTGGATCAGAAAACTATTTCTTATTCTAAACCCCAGATCCCAGCGGTGGGACGGGGAAAGACGGGTGAAAAGAGCGGGGCGAGGGGGAGAGGCCGCCCCGCGCCAAAGGTGCTCCGGCCCCCGCGGAGCAGGCCGGCCTCCCCGCGGTCCCGGGAGAGGGGTAGCGGGAGAAGGGGGGAGAGGGCCGGCAGGAGGCGACGGACAGGGGCGGGCGGCCGGGCATGAGGCGGCCACGGCCCAGGGGACCGCCGCGCCACCGTCCCGCGAGGGCCAAGCTGCCGAGAGCCGGCTGCCGCCGCCAACCCCGCACCCTGGGTTCCAGATGACGCCCCAGGAAGCTGGGGGCTCCCCCCTCACGCCATCCACCCACCGGACACGCCGCCAGGAGGGGCTCGGCGCCGAGCCCCGCGCCCGCTGATCCCGGCGCAGCACCACCAAGATGGCGTCCTCCGTCCTTCCCCCCCCCCCAACGCTTCGGGGAGAGGCTCGACTGCGCCTGCGCGACCCCCTCCCCTTCGCCCCTGCGTCTGAACCCGCACGAGTCCTTCCGGCCCGGTCGTCCCTCCGCAGCCGGCCGCCCAGCGCACGCATGCTCCGAATGCGCGGGGCCCCGGAAGGCGGGGCGAAAAAGGTGGCGGTCGAAACCCTCCTGTTCTGCGCATGCGTATGCACCTCCTTGAGCCGCTTTACTATAAATAAGCATACGCGCCACTTTGGCGCGTAGAAGGGGTGGTTGGGGCGAGTGTGTGTCTGACTACTCGGTGCCCGCCGCCCCACGGCGGGGTTTGGTGCCGTCTGTTGTGTCCGTTAGGTTCAGTGCTTGTGCTGAACTGAGGTGGAGGTGCAGAGCGGAAAGCGAGTTGGTAGAGCCCGGTGCTGGCCTGAGCCTGTGTGTCCCTCAAGCGCTGGGGCAGGGAGTTGTAACCCCTGTCTCTCTTCTGGCGGCTACAGAGAGCTAACTTGACTCGGAGTTGGCTCAAGCCTGGGTTTTGGGAGGAAGAGCAGGGAGGGGTGGAGGAGGAAAGGTGTAATGCGGTGTGCAGGGAAGGGGGAGGCAGTAACTTTATCCAAGCATGTACCCCACCTGCCCTTCCCTGGTTTTTATATATATATTCCCCTGTATTTCTAAGCTTATTCTGTACTTATCTGCTCCATTTTTACTGGACAAAAGTCTGTATTGTTTAGGGTAGATTCACCTAGTAACTCAGCCTTTAAAAACTTGTTGAACCCACTAGAAGAATTCCAATGAGGAATAAAGCTTTTGGTGTGATAAGCATCTAGGCTTCCAAGCAACGTTAGTAAAGAGAACCATGGTAGTTAATTAGCACACCGGAAAGGGGCCGTGAAGAACAATTAAAACTCAGGACGTGAAGCGCCCTGCGAAGTTTTTGGTAACGTTTGAGGGAACATGAACAAGAGCGCCCTGGCAGGTGAAAAAGCAAAACAGGGTAACTGGCTGTGCATCTATCTGTTCCTCTAGGTGTTTTTTGTATTTGCCCTGTTACCGGTTTCCTCTCCAGGTGCAATAACACACTAAAAATGTCCTTTCAATCTTTATATCTTTCAAATGTTTCATATGAACACCAATTCGGCGGATTTACCCCGCCGCCCCGCACCACGAACGCTTCGCCTCCTGGGGCGGGCCCTTCTCGCTCGCCGTACCAGGGCCGATTGGCCAATGGGGGCGGGCCGCGGGAGGCCGCGGGTAGCCATGGCGACGCTTCTGCCGCTGCTGGCCATGGCGGCGGCGATGCCGCCCACCCGCGGCTTCTCCCTCCCGCTGCAGCGACCCGACGGCTGTGGCGGCACCCGGTACTTCGACATCTCCCGCCTGGCCTGCGGGCCCTGCGGCGCCCACCAGCGACAGAGCGCCGGCGGTGAGCGGGGGGTGAGGCAGGGCGGCCCGGGGCTGGCGGGGCTGAGGCGGCACCCCCGCCTCGCCGAAATCCGCCCCCCGCCATTGGGGGTGCAAAAAAATCCGGGCTCAGGTTTTGGCGGTAAAAGAACTGTCCTCAGGGGTGATATCCCGGAGAAAATGGAGTTTTCCACTAAGCGATAATAATAAGCCTGGCAAAACAGGATTTGGCGGCCAGAGAAGGGAGCCGAGAAATAGGGAAGCGTTTTTTTTACAACTGTAAAGCAGGTCTCCTGGAGGAGAGCTGAGAGACTGATCAAAGCAAACATCCCGCCTCACAAGACGCTCAGAACTGGGTGATAAAGTGTATAGTCAAAGAGAACTATAATTAGATGTTGATAAGAACTAAAAATAAGTCTCTTTTAGGTGAACTATTATAATAGTTCATTATGAGCTATTATATTAATCTTATAATACTAAAAATCGTGCCCACAGGCCAGAAAACCCCCTACTCAAATAAGCCCCTTACTCTCTGAGTATATGTGGAAAATTTAAAGGGAGCTGTACCTTTAAGTTGAAATGAGAAAGAAATTAACCAATTATTAGCTGGGGTGTGTGGATATCAGCTGTGACTGACACATGTAACTATATAAATACCTTGTAGTTTCTTGGTGAGGGGTTCTAGCTTTGTGGAGATACCACCTAGCACCCATCTTTGCACAAAAATGAATTTAATGAAATACCTTCACTCTGTGTGTAGTTTGTCGTTTTGCACACTGGGTGAACAAATGCACTTTTTGGGATAATGGGTACGCCTGAAACAGCTGCAAAAGGTGCCAGGATCTTTCAAGGACATAAGTGGCCACAGCATAACTTCGATACTTGTGTTCAGAGAGAGATCCCAGAGAAATGCCTGTACATCTTTTTTTTTATAATCGTTCTTCTCTCGGGTATTCGTATGGTTACAGGTATTCACATTTTCATCAGTAAATTCTGTAGGGCCCTGAATTTCTCGAACACTTCCGTAACTTGCTGAAACTCCTGGTCAGAACTTGAATGTCTGAGATGTTAAGTATCTGAGATCATCAAGCTGTGCACATACTAATCTAAGTCTTACATGGGAACCTGGAGCATACACAACGTGCCTTGACAGTACTAAATCAAAAATACAGATGGTAATTCACTTTCTTTAGGAGATAAGATTGTATGATAGTGTCCATCCTTTATAAAGACACAGCCCAAGAGAAGAGGGAGTTCAGTGTTGTGTGTACAGAAACAAAT
Source organism: Phalacrocorax aristotelis (assembly GCF_949628215.1). NCBI lineage: Eukaryota > Metazoa > Chordata > Aves > Suliformes > Phalacrocoracidae > Phalacrocorax > Phalacrocorax aristotelis. The sequence continues at coordinate 141,741,236 of NC_134277.1, forward strand.
GTGAGACTAAAACGCAACAGCATCTCTTCAGAACTGGTGCCTCAGTCAGATGCAGTGATATGGATGGCTCTGTTCACAACTGCTGCATAAAAGCTGGTCACCTCCTCCTCCTCCAACATCACAGTATCTTAAAAGAGTAACCCCATAGTTTATTTGCAGAAAAATGCACTGTAATAGTTTTCAGACCACCTGATAATGTGGGCATCCAGATCTGTAACTCTTTTTTAGGCTTGAATCTTCCTCTAAATCAAGGGCTTCAGGGAGAGAGAAATTCCAGGGAGAGGTCGAGGACTTAATTTTTTCCACAGCATCTGACTGTGGCAGTGTAGGTATCTGCCACTCAAGTCTGCTGTTTGCATCTTGTCTGAATTCCGCTTGGGATTGCACAGGTCTGCCCATGCACTCCATGGCTAGTTCATCACTGTGGATTCTGCTCTCAAGCAACACATGTAAAAATTTAGGTATCTTCACAGGGAATGTAACTACTCAAGCCTCTTCATTGGTTTAATCCTATGGGGCTTTTTCTTCTTTACAGTTAAGTATGAATGGTTGATTGTTTCAACTAATGTTGTTTCTGTAAATCTGGCCTCATGAGGATTTACTTTAAGGTTATAAAAGTTTTTACAGAAGTTTACATGATTTTTACATGCACAGTTCAATAAGCTTAAATAATAAATGCAGTTTATTAGTACATAGGATCAATTTTTGTTTGTCATATGTGTTTAAAAATACAGAGAGAGGTCTATGGTAGTGAGACTGAAAATGTTTCTGAAAAACACATTGTTGAGCACTAGCAGATGTGCACTATGATGTGCCATGAAAGTAGTGTTTACTTTAATTTTATACTAAACATACAGAATATGTTCTGTTATTCACAGAAAACACTAAGTATGTTCTGTTATTCACTGAAAACAATTCAATATAAAGCTTGATCCCCATGCACAATTTTAAAAGCTTTGAGTTTAAAGTAGCTTTACAAACTGCAGTTACATTTTGAAAAACCTTTGCATATAAACAAGTTTTGTTTCTAGGACTGGCTTCCTATTCAAAGGATGAAAACTGTATACAAACATACAACACTGGTGTTGTAGAGAGGATGGGATAAGAATGGCAGTGTGGCAAGATTTAGAGGGAGAGATTATCTCTGTTAGTAGACCAACTGATATAGTCTAAAAAACCCCACCAAAACAGAAGCTCTGGGTTACTGTTCCCTCCGGGTATATCAGTCAGCCTAGTAACACGTTCCTAAAACATCTTTGTACAAACTGTAACATGAACATGTTTAAAAAGCAAGGTGATCTTCATGCACATCTCACTCAGATGTTTTATTTGTCTGTGTAGTAATCTATATTCATAGAATCATAGAATCGTTAAGGTTGGAAAAGACCCTTAAAATCATCGAGTCCAACCACTAACCTGTCACTGCCAAGTCCACCACTAAACCATATCCTCCAGCACCACGTCTACCCTTCTTTTGAATACCTCCAGGGATGGAGACTCAACCACCTCCCTGGACAGCCTGTTCCAATGCCTGACAACCCTTTCAGTGAAGAAGTTTTTCCTAATATCCAACCTAACTTCCCCTGGCACAGCTTGAAGCCACTTCCTCTCGTCCTGTTGCTTGTTACTTGGGAGAAGAGACCAAGCCCCGCCTCGCTACAACCTCCTTTCAGGTAGTTGTAGAGAGCGATAAGGTCTCCCCTCAGCCTCCTCTTCTCCAGGCTAAACAGCCCCAGCTCCCCCAGCTGCTCCTCATAAGACTTGTTCTCTAGGCCCTTCACCAACTTCGTTGCCCTTCTTTGGACACACTCCAGCACCTCGGTGTCCTTCTTGTAGTGAGGGGCCCAAAACTGAACACAGTACTCGAGGTGGGGCCTCACCAGTGCCAAGTACAGGGGCACGATCACCTCCCTGCTCCTGCTGGCCACACTATTCCTGATACAAGCCAGGATGCTGTTGGCCTTCTTGGCCACCTGGGCACACTGCTGGCTCATGTTCAGCTGGCTGTCAGCCAACACCCCCAGGTCCTTTTCTTCCAGGCAGCTCTCCAGCCACTCCTCCCCAAGCCTGTAGCGTTGCATGGGGTTTTTTTGACCAAAGTGTAGGACCCAGCACTTGGCCTTGTTGAATCTCATACCGTTGGCTCTGGCCCAACAATCCAGCCTGTCCAGGTCCCTCTGTAAGGCCTTCCTGCCCTCCAGCAGATCGACACTTCCACCCAGCTTGGTGTCATCTGCAAACTTACTGAGGGTGCACTCAATCCCTTCATCCAGATCATCAATGAAGATATTGAACAGGACTGGCCCCAAAACTGAGCCCTGGGGAACACCACTCGTGACTCGCCGCCAAACAGGTTTGATTCCATTCACCAGCACTCTCTGGGCTTGGCCATCCAGCCAGTTTTTAACGCAGCGCATGGTGCACTTGTCCAAGCCACAAGCAGCCAGCTTCTCCAGGAGAATGCTGTGGGAGACAGTGTCAAAGGCCTTACTAAAGTCCAAGTAGACAATGTCCACATCCTTCCCCTCATCCACTCAGCGGGTCACCTTATCATAGAAGGAGACGAGGTTAGTGAGGCAGGACCTCCCTCTCATAAACCCATGCTGGCTGAGCCCGATCCCCTGGGTGTCCCGCATGTGCTGTGTAATGGCATTCAAGATGATCTGCTCCATGACCTTCCCAGCACTGAGGTCAGGCTGACAGGCCTGTAGTTCCCTGGATCCTCCTTCTGACCCTTCTTGTAGAGGGACATCACATTCGCTAGTTTCCAGTCGTCTGGGACCTCCCCGGTTGACCAGGACTGCTGATAAATGATGGTATATTGATCTCTTGAGTACAATAGTAGTTGTTCTTAGTATTCTGTGGAAAAAAAGAATCAGTTTTATGTAGACTAAAAGCACATTTGTTTGGTTGGTTTTTTCAGGTAGCTCATGTGAATGTCAGCCTGGATACAGGATGGTTTCCAGTAATGGTGGGTCCTCTGTTATTTGTGAAAAATGCCCAGAGAATATGGTAAGTATTGAACTTTGCCATAATAATAACGCTTTTGTAAATTTTAAATTTCCTCCTGACTGCATGTTATTAGTCTTTGCTTGGGAATTTTTAAGACCATGCTTACAGGTAGTAATTTCTTTCTCCTTAGAAGTGTTTATTACTGGTATTTTGCAGGCATTTTTTTCATTATAAATTTGACCCAACAGACAAAGTAAGAGTATTTTAAATGTTTACGTTCCTTCCACTGCTTTTCTTTTCTGCTTCGTGTTATGTTATCCTTGGCCAGAGACCACCGTTTTGTAGAATACCAAACATGTTTTTCAGCTCAGAGGTATCTTATTTGATTATTGATATAAATCCTATTATTGTAATACTTAGGCTGTATCTTCATAGTCCCTGATATTTTGTCTTTTTACTTCAAAATGAGCTGCTGCTATTATGTTAATTATATATATCTTTGTAGTTTGGTCAGTTCTTTCTACCTTTCTTGACAAATTAAGGTATAATTTGGGGTCATATTCACAGCACTGAGCCAGAGGCACCAGATTTAACCAGCTTTTTCCTACTATAGTAGATAGAGAAATAATTTCTCCACAGCAAAAACAGCTTTTCCAGGAGAGAGCCTTCCTGAATGCTCCTTTCTCTCCCATAACTGTAGCAGAACTCTCAAGAGACCAGCTTAGTTGCATAAATAAGGTGCTTAATGGCTAATAGGTAATGTGAGGAATTTCCATATTCTTTCCATTTTCTTGCTGCGTTAGACAGAGACACTGACAAATATCCATTGGTGTTTTGACTATTCTGCTGTTTCTTCCTCTTTCCTGTAACGGTGGTACTCATCTTTGATCCTACGGCAAGGTTTCTGCAAAGATAAAATGATGATAGTAGAGAAGGGAATAGCATCTGTATCACCTGAGGATGAGCAGTTATCTTCTTTTTCCTCATTGGTTTTGATTAGTGGTGTAGCTACTTCATGGTATAACATAAGTGTGGGTGCGAACTGTTCGGGTAAGTGTAAAATCCCATGCAGTTATATAAGCTGCTTGACTTAAGACTTCTCCATTTCCATTACTTCTCTGTATTTATATGCACATATGTCTATTTATACAGTTATGTTTATTGATTTTTTTTCATTGTAGAACCTCTGTATCTTTTTTTAAACCCTCCACTTTTAATCAACCCTTATCTTCACTAAAGGGTGCTAGCTAATGGGTTCAGAAAAAGTTAAGAACGCTTTTTTTAGTCTATGTCTGCATAGGAATACAAATAGTGAGCTACGAAGATGATCAGGGGGCTGGAGCATCTCTCTTGTGAGGAAAAGATGAGAGACCTGGGTTTGTTCAGCCTGGAGAAGAGAAGACTGAGGGGGGATCTTGTCAATACTTATAAATATCTAAAGGGTAGGTGTCAGGACGGTGGGACTGGGCTCTTTTCAGTGGTGCCCAATGACAGGACAAGGGGCAACGGGCACAAGCTGGAACACAGGAATTTCCACCTCAATATGAGGAAAATCTTCTTTGCTGTGCGGGTGCCAGAGCAGTGGCACAGGCTGCCCAGGGAGGTTGTGGAGTCTCCTTCCCTGGAGACATTCAAAACCCGTCCGGACGCATTCCTGTGCCCCCTGCTCTGGGTGTGCCTGCTCCAGCAGGGGGGTTGGACGAGATGATCTCCAGAGGTCCCTTCCAACCCCTACCATTCTGTGATTCTGTGAATTACTTTTGCCAGAAGGTTTAGCCTTTTTTCTCTTTAAAAGCTTCATGAATGTTATCGATTATGTTGTATCTGAACACATTTTCTGGTAAATAACATCTGGATCAGCCATTCTTTACAGATATTTGATGATGTCTATATTTTTGAAAATTATAATAGTTTTGTATTTTATTTTAGAGTGGAGTTACTCAAGATGGGTGGAATTGTATTACTTGCCCTAAAGGCCTAACTTCAGAAGGAAAATGTAAATGCCTCAATAATGAAATATTAGGTGAGAAATATATGCAAGTTATGAGAGATTAGTGCTTATCTTAGACGTTTGAGTTTATTAAGGTATGCTCTTCTGTTAAATAAGAAAGGAGATTTAACATATGTTTACATATCTATTGTAAAAATTGAACATTCCTCTTGATCTTAAACCTCACTCCTGAAAGACAGCAGATAAATCTGTACCGTTGTTCATTGCAATAAATGCTGTTATGCAAACATTCAAAAAATGAATACTGGTGATTGGCACTGGGTGGAGGCATTACAATTTGGATAAAAACAATGTCAATATAAGCTAAGAAAAAACATTTAAATGTTTTGAAGGATATAATGTGTAGGTACTTCTCAGTACAAGAATTATACATATATGAGTAGGTGGAGCAGAATAGCCTGAGCAAGCCAAACAAACTACTATGCATTGGTATCAGTGTATTTCATGCCTCCCTGAGACACATGCCTATATCTGTGATTTCCTGCGAGGTGCTTCCCTATATCTCTGCCTCTTGATGCTCTCTAATAGTTGCAGATTAATTTCAGTAGACACAGTAAATTGATTTTAACTTTAGTGTGTGTTAACTATATTTTTGCTTATCTTGCATAGCAAAAAACTAAGAGCAAGGTATAAATTTCATCAAGGCTGTAAACCAAAAAAGCTCTTGGGAGCTCTAGTTTTCCTTATTTTCAAAGACACAGGATGTAAAAGACTTTCTGTGTGCCTATAATTCTTTTAGTAAGTATTACTAATGTCCACTTTGGTTACGTTTCTAACAGAGTATACTGGAGAATCATTGTTTTCCAGGTCATTAATTTGAAAGGAATCTGTTAAAGAGTGAATACCAAATCATTTCCCTTAAACTTTATGAGAGTAATAAAATACATTCCGAGCCTTTATGGTAAAATATTGAGGGCAAAGCTGATTCTGTAATTTAACATGCAGAAAGAACACTAGTATTATAATTCTTTTGATTCTCTTTGTAGCTCTTCTTTTTTTTATATAATTAGACTTGAAATATCTTGCCAAATGATTTCATTCCTGGAAGATGTGGTTTTGAAACTTTGAATTTGTGACAATTGCATGAATCATGTGAGATGAAAATGAAAGGTATTTTTTCCAGTAATTTATAAGCTTGATATTTCGAGTTTTCACTTTCCAGTGAAGTCTCGGTTTTAAATTTTATTCTGAATAAATAAAAGGGGAACAGCAAAAGTGGATATGAAATATTGCATTTCTCATTAAAACTAGACTGCATGTGCATAGCTATAAGCAATGCATGTATACATATATGAACATGCATTTATAGTGGATGTTATTTGCAAGTTATGCTCTTAATTTTTTGTTTAAATAAAATCTTTGTGTTTATTTTAGATCTGCATAGACACTTTATTTTTTCAGACTTTTATTAACCTGCATGGCATACTGTGCATCATACAATTTTATCACAGTTATTTTTCTTTTCCACTTAGTGGAAAGAAGTATTGATGGTATTTTGCTTAATGAAGCACTGTGCATGCATTGTAATGGAAGTGAGCCATCTTTCTCTGCTTCAGATGCATCAGGAAATAGGTGAGTATTCTTCTCCTTTTGTGATGATAAATTTGAATGTGTCATGTTCTGTTTAAATTGAATATTCTGGAGGAACAGTCTGTATCTTTGGGATGACAGTTTTAAAAGCAGTGAATTGGAAACCCTCAAACCCATATCATACTGCGTATGTTTTGTGTTCACTGAAGTCCTTACGTGACCAGTGGCTTGGTTTGATCGCTTGTTTTGCTTTAGTGTGACTACAAGCAGGCTTTGGATTGGAAGCAGAAACAATTCTTATTTTGGTAGTTAACTGTTTCAGTTCTTTTCTACTTCTCTGACAGTAGAAACAATTACGTAATATCTTTCGGATTTCAGTTCGAACTAGTGAAGATGCTGACAGTGACTGTGTAATCAGCTTTCACTAAGTACTAAATCTCATACGTAACTACATTTTAAGTGCATTCTTCATGTTTGTGACCCATAGGTGTGGAAGATGTGAACAAACATTCATCAATGTAAGCAAGTCTTGTGACTGCAGCAGCCCAAACGTTTTAGTAAGTAGAAGAATGCTTATTGTATTGAAGCTCAGAAGAAGAAAAGTTATGTTGACAAATGTCTAAATTTCCAGTTTTTTATTTCTGGGTTGTTGGTTTTCTTTCAGACTGGGGGATTGTGTTTCAGTGCTAGTGACAGCTTACCCCCAAAGGGAGTTGCAACTGTTCGTTTTGCACAGCTGGTAAGTGTATTTATTCTAAAACATTTTCAAGCTATCTCATTATTTACTTTCAGTAAGTCTTTTAAATTCCAGTCCTGAAAAACAAAGGTGGTGGTTTGTTGTCTGATCACAGTGATTGCAAGATAGTTTGCATCAAAATAGAGTATAGACATGTAGACAAGGCAAGCATTGTTCCAGAGTAATAGGTTTAAGAAAATTCATGCGCTCTTGGAAACTGAAAAAGGGAAGTAATTTACATGAATTTAGTGTCAAAACAAGTAGTATGTGGTCTATTGTATTAATTGTATGCATTTAAAACCCACACATACATAACAAAAACATGCTGAAGAGTCCATGAGAGCCTCTGGGCTTTTTTAATTTTTTTTTTAACTATGCAAAATCGGTGTTCATATAAAATATTTGAAAGAAGATATAAAGATTGAAGTGACATTTTTAGTTGTCAGATGGTTAGAGCTGATAGAAGAAAATGGACACCTATACAATCCGAGATTGTGTATGAAAATGTTGAATTCCTTGAATTAGTTAATGATTGAAAATATGTTCTATTGAGAAGAATTAAAGTGTTTTCATTCTTTTAGCTAATGAACTTGTATTGAAATATTGTGAAATCTGCTTGAAGCTAGGACCATTTTCCGTGTAGTTCTAAATTCAGGAAATGCTACGTGGTCAATAAATGTGGTTTGTTCTCAAATGAATTAAAGTTTAAGGCCACTGCTTGAAAGAAATCAAAAAGCAGGCTTCAGTTTTCCTGACAGCAAATATTGGTCTTGCTTTCTGAAGTCTTCTAGATAATATTTTATCAAAAACATGTCTTTTCAGATGCTTACAGTATGTATGAAAGCTGTATTTAGGTCAAATATGAGTAGTTACAAAAAGCAGGTTGTGAAATAATTAATTTGGCAGATTTGGTCCTTAGCTAAATTTAATACCTGATCGACACTTTACCCTTGAAATCATTATTACTTCTCTTGTGCAGTAAAGAAAACTCATTTGTCACAGACTCTATACTCAAAAGTTAAATATTCCTGCTCTTGTTCTGTATATTTTGTCTAATTTAGTGAAGCAAAACAAATTATTGCATTGTGGTTGTGTTTTTAACTGAGCTGGTTTGATTTAGACATTTACAAAGACATAAAGTTCTTAGAAAAAAATAAGTAGCATCTTTCAGCTGACATAGTTCTCCAGATTTGTTATGTTATGGATAAATTGTTCTGAACAGACAGTGACGCAATTCCTTATTTACAGGGTATAACACTGACATCAGCATGGTTTCAGAAAAACCTGCAGTCATCAGCCTCTGCCTGTTGGGTGAGTTTCATTAATGTTTGCAGTTTGCTTTTTTAATACAGAAGCGATACTCTGTATAAAAGCATGGCACTTCAGTTTTTGGAAGTTAGCTTGCTTATTTGTAAAGAATCTTATTTTGAGATGACAGTAGATAAGAAAGAAACATATATAAAGAATGTTTAGAAGGGATATTGAGCGCTAGGCAATGTCAGTGCAAGTGTCCAGGGTTGGAATCTTCACAAGTGGAATGGTGGTAAACAAAAAATCCTGCACTACTCAGTGGGTATGTGAACTGTTACTGAGTATACCCCGTAAAGGATCACTCAGAAAATTAACTTCTTACGTATTTAGTATTGATTGGCAGCTGGTCTTTACCTCTTATTTGGCTTTCAGTTAATCATTTTGTTTTGTGATGGAGTGGGATAACCACAGAACCATCCTTTTTAGCTTTGCTTTGATTTATGTATGCAGACATTATTTGCCATTATATTGGTTTGAGTGGCAGTAACCATGGGTGGAAGAGTGGCTGCAGCAACAGAATCATGCACACTTGTGAAGAGGATGTGCCTCTGCTTCCTTTTTACCAACTCTGTTATCACACATCCTCATTTCCCTTCCGTATTCCTCTTCTCAAAATCAGATTTCAACTTCTCGGGCCTTACCTTTTCTCCCAATCTGTCACGACCTGACCTGCGGGTGTAAAAAGATCACAACAGTGGATTTGCAGAATTCCATAATACAGAAGCACACAGAGTCTTTATTTCCTACATTTCTTTATTACAGATTACTACGAATTAGTGGTAGTAAAGTGAGTATACTTATGATTAATAAAGGAAGTATATATATATTACAATGGTAGAAGCAAGCATATATTTCAATATTGCAAGTTACTACAAAGTTATCACTAGTAAAGCAGCAAATACACTTAGGGTCACCTGTACTGTGCCTATGTATATATATTATTCAAAATAGTACCAGTACAGTGCTTACCAAAATGCTCCCACAAGTGGAACCTCAAAATCGACAGCAGACAAAGTCTCACTTCAAAGATGCGCTGTGTCACAGAGTCTGGAGCCAGCCAGGTGTCCCCAGTGATGGTCCGATAACTTGCCTAGGAGAGCTCGTGGGAAAGTTTGTGCAGGGGGAGGTCTCCGTGTATGTGTGGGAGAGAGACAGACAGACAGGGACAGATTCTCTCTCCATTTTGGGTGAAAAATAAGTCATTTTTATATCACAGAGACTTAAGGGGGCAGAGGACAGCACCTGGAGAAGAAAATAGGTGATAATGTTTTATATTCTCTCAGACCAGTTTTTGTTTTTCTAGGCTGATCTAATGCACTTTCAGCTAGAATAGCCAATAGCAGCTGCTGATTCTACTTTCTTAGAATGTTTTCCCTCTCTTCTGGACTATTTTTTATCCTTCCAGACAATAAGTTGCTGTTACTGCTGCTTGGTTTTGTGCTTATTGATGGTACCTCAGGATGTCTTCAGGTTTAGGTACCCAGCTGCACTTCTCAAGGATGTTTCTGCTTCCAGGCTTAGCTTCCAGGCTGGCAGGCATTCTCTCTGTCAGTATTTCAGCAGACTTCTGTTCAGTATTTTCCCAGATCACCTTTGTGTCTCCTCCCATCACCATCTCATACACACAGGTCTGAGATGTATTATCCTACTTATCCCATTCTTTTTTACAAACTGAGACTATCCTCGTCACTTACATACATTTATCCTGTTTGTCTACCTCAGCCTGCTCATCTCATCAGAGGTGCTGCCTGAGCAAAACATGCAACTGCTGATCTGGCCCACACAAAAGCAATAGATGTTGGCAAGTTAAGACTAGTGCAGTGATCACTGCAAACAGAGGCCAGGCATCACTTCTGCCTATCACATGGCAGTGGTTTGTTTACCAAAATTGAACAATGAAATAAATACAACATAGTTTATAAACAGCAGAATAGAAGAAGTGCTAAAACTGGAAAGAAGATATTTACGATACATGCAAGTGTAGTTGTCAGTCTTAGTCTTTGATGGAGTCGTCTTTGTCATACAGCCTAAGTGATGTTAAACATTTTGATTCTTACTTCATTTTTCTAAATACAGATTTTGACATTTCTGTCACATCATACCATCTAGCTGATGCAACTAAAATAAACTGAAAAAGTGAGAGCATTGATTTCATGCTGCCATCTGCAGACCTATAAAAATATGGAACCTGAAAAGCTGGAAGGAATTATTAGGTGTTGACAAAACAAAATCACTTTCAAGTAAAAAATGAGGTGTTAGGAGTGGCTTATTAAATATGACATTAATTTTATGACTGCCTCACCAAAACGAAGGCTAAATAAATACTTTTCTGTGTTCTTGTGTTTCACCACTGCAGTTGTACTCCAATCTAACAGCATGTCAAGCTCTTGGAAATATGTGTGTAATGAATATGAACTCACTGAGTTCTTCAAGTACTGATGCCTGTGGTTTATTTCACTATATTTATGTCAATACAGCAAGGCTAGGCATTGTTCATTCAATAGCCTTCTGGTAAGTTGCCTTTTCCATAACTTTGGTCGTTAATAGTGTTTTATAGAAATTATTATTCTGAATGTTTTTTGATGCAAAACATTATGTTTCTTTAGAGAAAACACTGTAATTGTTTTCAGGAGGCATAATCTTCCATGGCTATATTACGGTGATCAACCAGGATTAGCATCCCAAGTGCTTGAGGCAAATCATTTCCCTACAATCTTCAGTTTTAAAGGAACGGATAAGGTAGGTGTTGGGTAGTAGACATGGGAAAACAGACATTTGGTAGAGGACATAATCACAAAGAGGTTTAGATTCATTGCAGACGTGGCTCCACTAAAGATAATTTTTAGGCAGTTGGTGTAACGAAACTCAGTGTGAGATCTAATGGAAGAGAAAGGTGATATTTATGTAGAAAACCTCTGGGGAAGTTGACTTTACTGACTTACACTCACTTGCTCACATGTTTATTTTGCTCATGCTCTCATACCCACATGCTCATAAGGCCAAGATGTGCTTGCCGGAGTGGTCTGACCAGGATCAACTGTGTGTGACACAAGAAAGGAGGGATGCCAGCTATTAAGTTTTCCTTATGTCCCCAAGGTTCTTCTGAATTTGCAGTGATGAACTAGTAATTGGACAAATCTTTTATACCCCTTAGGAGTTAATAGTTATTTTGGCATTGTCCTTTCTTCAGAGTCTTGTTTCTTTCAGTCTCCATAAATCTGGAGCAAAGTTGGTCTTTGTCTTTTTCCCTTGTTTGAAATATATACATCTTTTGTCAGTTTTCCTGATAAGCTAATTGGAAAATGAGGGGATGTGATGTACTGTAACTTTGCTGCTATTCTGGTGCCAAGGTACATGATCTTTTGCTGATAAGTTTTCTGAGCCATGGTTTTATCAGAACCCATTTCTCAGCTTTATTGCTGGGAACAGTGTTCTTCATTATTGCTATGTAGTGTTTAACCCTTTCCTTCTGTTCCTTCTGGTGCTTACACACGTATTTCTATCCATATTTCATTTATACCAACCTTAATATCTCTGTTAAAAACCTCTACAAAGTGAGTTGTTTCAGCAATGTATTCAGTCTATTACTCCAGCCTCTTCCTGTTCCTACAGTGAATTAGGAAAAAAAAAAAAAAAGAGGTGAGGAGAAACAGCCATTTCAATGTTAACAAAGTCAGATATCCATCACTGGGAGGGACGGACTCCTTAAGTAGCTTGGTAACTGCCATAGTTCTAAGAAGGAATCAAACAGTAAAGCATTTTATTTTACAGGTTCATTGTGAAATTAGAATAACTGGAATAGTTCATGCAGGTTAAGCTAATCACAGAAAGTAAGTAGTGCTAGTGATAACCTGTTTGTTGGTTATACTGCCAAATTTATCTTAAGTTTTCTTATTGACTCAGAAATAAAATAATAAGGTTTTTTCAGCCATATTCTAAAACATGTGTTTTAAATTAAACCAGGTTGCAGTGCAGCTTCTTTGTTTTAACAACTAAAATACTCGTTCTTCTTCCTAACACTGAAAGTCCTAGAAGGCCTCAAGATCCCAGCCTTGGGATCTCCCAGTAGAAATCTGCGTAGATTTCTGATTAATTTAGGACATGCCTACCTGTACAGAAGTTGCTTTGGAACTTTTTCCACACCGCCAGTGGAGCTGTAGAATTTTAAAGTCTTTTTTTTTTTTTAAATAAACTACCAAAACCTAGATTAAAAACATAAAATCAGAGGGAAAAAATGAAGCATTATGCTAGAAGTTTTAGGGAAGCATCAATGAATGAGACAGCAGTCCCTAAAAAGTATATGTCCACTTTATGGCAGTTTTATTATTTATCTTTTTCATCATCAGGATGTAAAGCTTCAATTTATTGCAGCCTCATTTGATGCAGCAGGAAACTTTCTTCAGTGGCAAAATTTGGAAGGAGGCATCTTACAGGTATGTTTGTTTTTAATTATCTTTGTTGATACTATAAAGTTCTGATTACCTTTAACCAAATTAAGATAGAAACTAAGAGGGTGGTTACTACAGTAGTGACAGTTCATAAAGTAACCATAGAGCTAGATTAGAGAAAATAGCCCAAAATTCTTGCCCATGATGATCTCTACAAAATCAGAAGTATAAATTCAGCTACGTTTCCCTCATCCACTGGACCAATGTAAACTTGGAATATTGGAAACCTCTGAAAAACAGCACTAGTCATTTAGAACCAGCTATCTCTTTCTTCCATTCAGCATACAGTTACCCACATCCGTAATTATTAGCCCTCTTTTTCTTGGTGACAAAAGCATATTCTTTAGCTCTCAGTCCACGTACACTTATAGAAAGTTCTGGGAGTATGTCCCTATTGGGTGTTGTCACCTGTTTTCACACATAATGGGGATGCCAAGCAAATCAGTGATTATGTCACTATCAAGAGCGGTAAGAAAACTGATCTACCACCCAATTTTCTTTCAGTTCTCTTGGGTTTTTTTGTTTGTTTTGTTTTGTGGTGTGTTTTTTTTTTTTGTTTTGGTTTTTTTTCTTTTGGTTTTAATATGAAGTATACACTTTGGCTAGCATCTGCTTGGCTTTTTCATAACAGAAAGCTAAAAACACTTGCTGGGACACTTTACATAAAATTGGAGAACACTGGCTAGAGGATTCACAGAACCCTTGGACATTCTACTGTCAGATTTCAGTGGCACATGCACATTCTTCTTCAGCAGTGCCCTGTTGTATAGGGTGTGAAAAACACAAGGAAGAAGCAAGTGGAAAATGCAAGAGGAATTAGCAGAACAGCAGAAATTGGCAGCTGTGAAACGTAATACAGAGTAGAATTTGTTTAGGAGTCCAGTGGTGACCTAGGTATCCTCAGCAATTCCTTAGACTGGCAACAATAGCAAAAACAATTGGGAATTGTCTGTCCCCTTTTCTAGGCTTTTCACGTCACTCTTAGAGCACATCACTTCAAATGCTGTAATATCTACAGAAGAGAAGCTGACATTCAGGACTTAGATAGTGACTCTGTTTCTTTTGGTATTGTCTCAGGATGAATTGTCTTCCATCTGCCTCTCAAATTTTAAGGAAAACTAGTGCCTGAGAAAACAGGTTACTAAGCCAATTACTGTGCATAGAAAATGAGATATTCTGACAAATTTTAAGGTTTATTGAGACACATTGATTTCCTAAATGCAGAAATAGTATTTTGATAGCTTTTAGTAGTGATCAAAAATCAATGGGAAAGGAATAACTTTTCCATTCAAAGCCTCTTTTAATATAATAGATTGTGCAATGATAAGATATCACAGTGCTAAAGCAACCTCAATGCATAACTGTAGCAATTCCCAGAATTTCAGCTGCAGACTAATAGAACTGTGTTTTGTGTAAATTTAGGCTTGATTTTAATTTTGGGAAAATGGCTATGCCTTCCACTACGTGCCATGCTCATTTAGTTAGAATTCGGCTTATTTTTCTGGGTTCTGCTTAGAATGACTGGTTCTTTGCAGAAAATATAAAAGTTACATTGAAAAAGGAAAAAAAAATCTGTTACTTGCCAGGATAACTTTGATCCTCTAAGAATGCTAGCTTAAGAGAAAGGGAGCAATATGAATGTGGAGTTCTGTTCTCATGGGATTCTTGGATTTAGCAGAAGCCACTAATAAAGCTTGCAGGCAGCACAATGTGTTGAACACTCAGTCCCCAGAAAGATTAGTCTTGCCTGGTTGGATGCTGCTGTCCACAGATATCAACTTCAGTGATGGAACTGAAAAATACTATACAAGTGTGAATAAGCTAAAACAGCATTTTAAGGACACCAATATTAGTACAATGAATAATCATGTTTACTCTTCAAAATCCATCCCTCTCTTAGAAAACAGGACAAAATATCTTCTGTGAGAACTGTGAATACCTAAACTGCCTCGGGTACCTGTGAATATTTCATGTGAGAAAATTATACCTTCGAATTAACCTAATTATGTTTTGTTCAGCTTTGTCCTGATACCCAAATTAAATTGAATGCAGCTTATACATTTGGAACAACTTACCAACAAAGTGTAAGTAAGAGATAAAATACTATTCTGAATTTTGAATTAAGTTGCTTTGTACAACATCAGTAATTCCATGCATATTGAAGGACCTCTGGAGTTTAGCCCTAAGCTGCAACATGGACTTCTTTCCTGTGAAAATGTTGCTTGTTTTCCTTTCTTTATTATTGAGTGAAATAAATATATACTTTTAAAATTATTTAACTGTACATCACAAAACTTGTTTACTATGTAGGATAATCAAAGTAAATTTAACTGGCATTTGTGTTAATGACTGCTGACTTTATCAGTGGAAGAACACAATGCCTGAATTCTGGCAGGCATATACTTTGCGTTGTAACTTATCATTTTCCTGCCTCCATCTTTGGCCAGGTTTCATATGGACAGAAGGCATAGGCAATCACGCCCTGCGTGTATGCTGTCCCCATTAACTCTTTAATGTATTCCCTGATTTCAGTGAATTCAATAAAGAGACTGAAGGCAAGTTTTAATCAAATGGATGACTCAACACAGGAAAGAGATTCTTTAGCTGTCTTAGCTATAGGAAAAACTATTGGGGTACTCACACCTTACTAAACACCAGGAAAGGGAGAGGGTATAGAGCACTTGAGTTTGCATATATTTAGATGCTATATTCTGTCAGCCACAGACACAGTTCTGCCAGCAATAAAGCTTCATTAATTTTTGTCACTTACATGTTAAATGGGGAGGTGGTAGTCTCTTTGGTATGGGGGTGGAGAAATAACATCTTTATTTTTATAAAACTCCATATGTGTGTGCAGCATCTAACACCTATATATCCATTAATATTATTTATTAACTCGCTGACATTCAAAACCATTCCCCACATTATGTGTTGCAGCATAAACATATATAAGCTCTGGCTGCTATTTGGGTGGTGTGAAAGTCTTGTAGGTTAATAGCTGTCAAAACTTTAGTCCTTCAAAACTAAAGTGTTTACCAAATAATTTTGACAAAGCCTTGTTAAATATTTTTACTCTTCCATATTGTTTAATGTTGTTTAATCCATATTTCAGAAGAATGGACACATATTTCCTATTTAGGATAATTGTACTGGTCAAGTATGGTTATTCTTTTTTTTGTACTTTTTAAAATCTTACATATTTGATATATTGGGTCTGTAGAACCTGTTGTTAAGTATTAACACTAGGTTTAAATACAAATACCAATAAATATTAACTTACTGAGTATTTTTTTAATGTAATTATTTTCACGGATTGTATGCATCACTTTTTTTTTCCTACAGCTTTGGAGAAAACTTGGTGGACATGTTATATGAGCATTTAAAGATTGCATGGTTGTTCACATATGCAAAAAACCTACCTACTTTCACATTTAATTTCTTGACGCAATCACAGAATGGTTGAGGTAGGCAGGGTCTTCCAGAGGTCATCTCGTGCAATCCCCTACTCAAGCAGGACCACCTAGAGCAGGCTGCCCAGAACCTTGTCCAGACAGCTTTTCAATATCTCCAAGGAGCAAGACTCCACAACCTCTCTGGGCAACCTGTGCCAGTTCTTGGTCACCCTCACAGCGGAAAAAGTGTTTCCTGATTCTCAGAGGGAACCTCCTATTTCAGTTTGTGCCCATTGCCTCTGGTCCTGTCACTGGGCACCACTGAAAAGAGCCTGGCTCTGTCTTGTACACCCTCCTTTCAGATATTTGTATACATTGATAAGATCCCCACTGGGCCTTCTCTTCTCCAGGCAAAACAGTCCTAGCTCGCTCAGCCTTTCCTCATAGGAGAGATGCTCTAGTCCATCATCTTAGTGGCCTGTGCTGGACTATATCAAGTGCCTCCATTTCTCTCCTGTACTGGTGAGCCCAGAGCTAGGCACAGGCACAGTACTCTACAACTTCAGCATTTATGTTTCTTGACTTTAGTGTTTATGCTGTTCTAAATTTTATGTCTGTGAAATTTGCTGGGATATTTTTTCCTAATCTGTTGAAAAAATGTTAGCAGAGCTTCATTCTCCACGTTAGTCATTCTAGTCAATTGCAGTCATTTCCAAGAGGTTTGTATAAAATCATTTGTACTTTGTAATTGCTTGCAAATAGCTGGTATGCCTTGTCTTTTGCAAAGAAATGGGACATATTCCATAATCAGTTTGTAGGGGGAGAATCCACAACTTGATAAAATCATTAAATGGCTAAAGTGATTTTTTAAACAATTTTTTCTTGCAGTGCAAAATTTCAGTTTCCAAGATTTTGTTGGATTTTGCTAATCCAATCTTTTATGACCTATTCCTTGAATATAATGGTGACAATGGACAACAATATCTTTGGGCCGTGCCAGTTTTAAACTTGAATCTTCAATACAGTGAAATGTTTGTTAATCAAGGTAAGAACTGCCATAGTAACATTTATGTGAATTTAAATAATCTGAATAACTTCAAATAGAAAAAAAAAATGTATTAATTACTGTTACTGAGTTTGTTTTAAAGATACAACAACCCACCCTAACTTGTTTCTGTTCTAAGAATTTAATATTTTGTGGGCAAGACAGTGTTAAATGCAAACTTTGGTTGCATACAATAGCCCAATCAATAAGAGGCACAAATGAAGTAATCTAATTTCATTATGTGTTCGTTTAAGTTAAAGATAAATAATTTTGCATCCTGAATGCAGTTATATGTGTCATACAGTTATAATTTCTAGTAGATTTCATTCTTTTTGTGTGTTTTTTTTTAATATTATGTGACTCTTGTTTTTTCAAAGGCAGTAATATGAACAACTGGCTTTTGACTCGTCGATTTTTTTTGGTGGATACACTAAGTGGAAAAGAGAATGACTTGGGAAGGCTACCAAGAGTAATTCGAATTGCTAGCAAAATAACAATAAGGTGATTAATTGCATGTGATATATAGTCCATAGAAAATAAAGGCAATTTTGTGCAGTCTGCATTTTATCGTCTTATAAGAAAGTTGTTTTATTATGTTGTTTCTAATATGTCCTGTGCTGCTTTTTCCATTGCATACTTGGAAATAGCAAGAGTTTCCGTAGGTTGTTCTGACGAGCAAGTGAGAAAACATAACACTGACTTGTGGAAGTTAAAATTACTTTCCAGGTAAAATAGATCAGACTATGTATGCATAAAGCAAGTTAGCAGGCATTCAGTCACCTCTTAGAAGCAGGTGTCATTCAGAAAGACCTAAGAACTCCTGCGTTAATTCTGGTATTCCATACTGCATATTCTTTTTTGCAATATTTTTACAAACTGTTGCCTGTTCTCTTGTATAATCCAGAATAGGCTTGCAGTCGTTTAACTGAAATTGTGAGACTACCTGTTAGCATCATTACTGATAGCTTATCTCAACTGGAATACATATTGGAAGAACCTTTTTTTCTCCTTCTTTATGTAAT
Source organism: Phalacrocorax aristotelis (assembly GCF_949628215.1). Classification (NCBI taxonomy): domain Eukaryota; kingdom Metazoa; phylum Chordata; class Aves; order Suliformes; family Phalacrocoracidae; genus Phalacrocorax; species Phalacrocorax aristotelis. The sequence goes on from NC_134277.1 coordinate 141,759,683, forward strand.
GTCTTCCTCTGAGATGACTGTCTAAAATTTGAGATCTTCGTTTTCCTTCGGCTCTTCTTCACAACTTACTAGCTAAAAAGATTGCTGAGTAGCACTGAGTACTGATCCATACGAGTGATTATCTTGAAGATTATTTTCATGTAATAACTCCATTTGCTGAGAATTACATATTATGTTACAAAAAATAAGGATTAGCTTATGTGTGTTAGGAGAACCCCTTCCCACTCCTCCTTGGAAAAAGGATAATGCCAGAAATTCAAAATAAATATAGAAAAGCTCATTCTGTAATGTTTTGAGAAAAGTTACCTCTTGGAATTTACTTCAGTTGCAGCTGTCACAGTGTGAGCAGTAGATAAAGATTGATTCAAGTATCTTCTTACAAATAAGCAATCCTTCCCAGCTTTTTCTTTTTATATAATTGTGTACATGCCTTTGTACACTGGTTGCTTTTAAAATGTGAATTGTCATGACATTGGGTTTGAAACTCACATTTTACTCATCTGGTCATTTAGTATTTTCTTAGTACAAGTTTCAGTCAGTACATTCCAAGCAACTCATCCCATCCATTTTCTGTATTAAAAATAATACTGTGTGTATTCCTGCAGTGTTCGTCTGGTATCCCATACTCAGAGAGGAACTATCTACCCGCCTCTGCTTACTATTGCTTACACAGATGTGCTTGTCCAAAACCCTGAAACCCAGAGCGTGATGGTGAGATCTTTGTGCTATCTTAATTGAACTGATTTGTTAATCATACTTTTAGTTCTGTTGGAATTCCTGTTGACTGAACATTTTGGGGGGAGGTTGTAAAAGTCTAATAGGCAGTTTCTAGTTCTGCTTAGTTTTGAAGTTGCAAGTTTTCACTAAAATGTAAAGCTTTTAAAACAAAGCAGTTAAAATATTTTCCTTTTAATTTATCTTGAGTCTTTTTAAACTTATAATACTTAGAATTTTACAACTGATTGTATAAATTAGGATACAGTTCAAATAAAATTATATAAAGAAAATAACAGGAAAAGTACTCTTTATGCAATGCATTGACAGCAGCAATTTGTGCAAGAAAATGATCATTTTTATTTAAAGCAATGCCTTAAGAGGAGGTTGTTATGACACAGACATTTCAGGTCACCTGTAGTTTAAGTTAAAATATTGGTAATATATCTGAAACACCCTTTAGTGTTTTGTCTGCTGTGTATTATTTTACAGCACATCTCTAAGAATTAAAGTCAAGTAATCCAAAAATCTGTAGCCAGAGGGGTTGGAGACCAGTTTGGGGGATCTTCATTTACTGAAAGCCACCACATTGAGTTGTAGCAGATGCAGAAGGGGCATTTCCTTCTTGCCTGCCACGATGGGCAGCAGCTCAGATGTCCCAGTCCCGTGCCTTGTTTGCTTGTTAGATCACAGTGCTTTAAAAAGTGAAAATGTTGAGCTTAAGATAGTAGAATAATAATTCTGGTGTTAAAAATTTATAATATTAATATTTTCTGCTTGTCAAACTTCAACGGTTCATGCTTCTGGTGCAGATAGACATCTAGCTAGAAATTTGTGGTGCTAGAACCATTCCTTGTGTTCCATATAGCTGCATGAAAGGAATGAAGAGTCAGAGAATTAGAACGATACAAAATTTAGTCAGACAATTCTTGCCTAAATGATGTCTTTATTTAACCACAGAAACAGCCCTGTTTTTAGAAAATAATTCATTCAAATGGTGATGGCAGGAGCGATTGTTTTCAGTTTCTCTATTTTATGTTATACTATTTCACCCTTACATCTACATCTGATCTACTTAGGTGTTGTCAATTTTGGATGGCTTGTTGCATTTAACAAATTTTACGCAAGTAAAAAATAGATTGAATTTCATTGCAAGTTCTATAAACACTGAGCTTCTATTAACTAAGCATATTTAGACTTAAATCCAGCTGAAGTGATAGAATGAGCTCTGACAGAAACAAATATTTTGGGAAGCCAAGGCAGGGGGAGGAGAGATTCATTTTGGGGAGTTTTGTCCTGTCTTTTAAACTGAATTTAAAATATTGCTCATTATCATGCTTGCATTAACTTCAGTCTTGCAGTGACAAAGATTCAGGCCAGAGTGCTATAAAAACAAGACAAACATTTTCTGGTCGTACAAATCTTTCAGGCGAAAGTCAAAATAGGTCTTAAGTTAGACAGATATTTAAGCTAGAGGGAGCAATTTTGATGCTGCATGACAATTTTTATTGCATTCAAGCTGGAAAAAAAAATTGGTGTCTGAGCTATGTAAGAGTTCACTTTATGATTTTGCATATTGGTGTAATTACATTAAAGTTACTTTTAATCAACACTGATAAAAGGGGAATTATCAAACCTTTGGTGTCTCCTTTCACAAGAAAAAAAATTATGCACATTTGAAAGGATTATAATTAGGTACGGCTAGTAACTTGCAGATAGTAGGTATCCATCCCCAGCATTACTGTTGGTAAAATCTGCACTAAGTGTAGCAGAGCACATGCTAGTACTAAGCCTAGTACTGTAGCACACCAGGTCAAACGTATACAGTAAAACAAGGTGTATGTTGTACTTGATAGGAGGCCTAGATGGGAATTCCCACCAACTGAAAGTGTAAAAACTACCACTGTCTATAATGGTTGTAGCATTTTTTAATTTCTATGCATATTTACTTTCTGTATCTTAATATTCAGGTTTCCTTCTCAGTCAGCTATGAGATGAATCAGTCAGAGGCTCACATTCAGACTGATGTAAGTTGTATTGCCCTTTAATATGTCAATGTAATGATTTACTTGTATTTTGCATTTTTTTTTAAATATCTGCAAATAATTTTTCATTCTCTTCAGATCACATTGGGTGTGTTGGGTGGGCTTGCAGTGTTATGGTCCCTTCTCAAGACTGCAGGCTGGAAGAGGCGTACAGGAAGCTCTATAATTGACTTGCAGGTATATACAGCTGGTAACCTATAAAGGAATGTGTCTTCCACTCTTTAAGGAGACCTTTGCTATCATTCCCTGTGACGTAACTAATATGTTTCTTAAGGTAACTGAAATAATTTCTAGCCTAGCTGCACACTACTGTGACCTGGAGTTAGGCTTACTTGAGGAGATAGGTTTTTTGCTTTTTTTTTTTCTGATTCTGATGTTGTCATTTAGGAAATATTTTTGCTAAAACGAAGATATTTACAGAGCTATTCTGATCAATTGAGTGGTCTTAGTTTTCAGGTCAATTACTTTTTGAACAACGACTCACATGAAGAAGTTTCAGAATAAATATATGACCATAGTAGAAAATTTTGTTCAAGGCTACTTTTCAGTGCTAGAGTTTCCTGTAGTGTGAGCTGCATAACATTTTATGTGAATGTACATAGGCATTACTTAATTAGTTTTACAGATCTTTACAGTGTGTTTTTATAATTGCAGACAGTTTTGAAGTTCTTACTGTTTTATGCTGGAGACCTTGCCAACGTGTTCTTTGTCATCACAGTGGGCACAGGGATTTATTGGCTTGTGTTCTTCAAAGTAAGTGTTTTTCCAGATTTGGGTGTTATGAAAACCTATTAATATTGCATATATTTTTACACAAAAATTCATTTTCTTTCTTTTTTTCTTTTTTTCTCCCTTTCTGGTCAGACTATTGAGGCAAGTCCTATATAATATTCTGGTTTGTGTGCTTAAATTTTTGTGTACACCTGTTTTGTTTTTTTTTTCTTAGGATTTGTGTTACTTGCAGTCTGCTTAATAGCCACTTGAAAGGTTTTACAATTCAAAATAATGATTGCACATTAAATATTGATCTTTTTCTGCGAAACATTGTTCACTCTTCAGCATTTAGTGTGTTGTTACATATGCTGTTCACATTGTTTCAATGTTACTTCTCAATTATAGGCTCAGCAGTTTGTCTCTGTCCTTTTGCCCCTTCCATCTCAAGAAGAATATTTTGTTACATACGTAGCATGTGCGTTTAGTTTAAAGGTAAATATTTTTTTTCCTCAGGCATTAAAGACATTTCAACGTATGCTTCTGTATATTTTCAGTAGGCTTGTTTTTAAGCATCTTGTACAGTTCATTTTATTAGTGTATAGATGTAAACAATTATTCTAAGAATTAAGTAATTTTTCATAGACTTTTTTTGTGGAGTCTTTATATGGAAACAAATGTCTAAGGAATATGATCTATGGACAATTATTCTTTCAAGAATAAAGGTGTAAAGAAACCCAAACAAAATAACACCATATCAAGAAAACAAGTGCTTTCTTTTGGAGAAGAATATAAGTGCTGTCAGTTCCTGATTAAAAAGACGACAAATTAAAATAATTATGTTAAAGCATACTTGTAGAATTCAAAGTTCATTATCCTGTCCTCATGGGACACACAAGTATTTTATTAACTATGGGTATTATATTGAATTGGAATTCATAATAGAGGTTAATATGTTATGGGAAAATACTTAGGGGTTTTTTTTATTTCTTACTTTGTTGTATTTTCTTCATTATTTTGGACATCAGCACATGACTTACCATTACTCCAAGCTTTTAAATAAAAAAAAAGTATCAAAAGTTAGTAACAAAGTTGCAGCCTCAGGTATAGTCACATATGTTATTTGTTATGTTTATGAATGACATGCAATGACTGACTGTTTCTTCATCTTTGTCTATATGCTGTTGCTCTCCTTACTTGTTATATTTGTTTATTTTCTTTCTTAGGCTCTGCAATTCTTACAATTGCTGGTTTCACAACTTACGATAGATATTTTCTTTATTGACTGGGAAAGACCTAAGGGCAAAGTTCTTAAAGCAGTTGAAGGTAACTCAAACTATGCTTGTTTGTATAAACAGCTTTGGTTAAATTCAGATATTGCTCTCAAGTATTGAATTTCAGACCTTTATTGTATGTATTCTTTTTAGGTGAAGGTGTTATTAGAAGTGCTGCTGCACCTGTGAGCATATGGAGGACATATTTTATAGCAAATGAATGGAATGAAATTCAGACAGTGAGGAAGATAAATCCCCTCTTTCAAGTGCTTGCAGTTCTTTTTTTTCTGGAGGTATTACCACAATTATTGTTGTTATTGTTATTAATTTTTTATGATTCACAACCAGAGTGTAACATAAGGGTCTGGTTTTTAATTCTTGCTATCTCTATGGTAATAGTTGATGACCTTTAAATTCACTTGAAAACATGTAACTTAGTAAAATAATCATTTTAGTACGTATTTTTAATTTATATGTATGTATGTATAGGTTGTTGCAATATTTCTTTAAGGAAGACTTTAAAAAACCCACCTTAATTACCTTAGAGACCTTTGTTGGTTTTGTTTGGGTCTTTTAAGGTAATGAGTTACCATGAATGGCTTAAGAGACTGATAAATCTGTGTACACACTCAATTCTTTATTTACCTACTGGCTCCTTCCTGCCACAGTCTACAGCTTTATTTCTGGTTTCATATTTATCTGAACTGAAGCTTCCTTCCTGCTAATTTGTTATAGTGGCCTTTTATAAAGCAGGAAATGAAATGTGCCAGTTCTGTTCCCGATGGCATAACACAAGGCAGTGTGCTCTCAGTTACAGCTTAAGGATATGTGAGAAATTGTGCTTTAGCTTTTCAAAACCATTTTGGTTTGTTTATTCTGTAATTTGGTAAGTATTTTTATTTTGGGAAGTATTCTTAAAGCATGCTGCATATAGTTGTTTTTGTAAGGTTCTTTTACATATTTTTATTCATTTTTATATTTTCATTTTTTAATTTCCTATTTTCTTTTAAATTATATACAGTAAAAAAACCCAAACTTTCCTCATTTACTGCATCAGTATTTTTTCTCTTGGTAAATACTGGCCAGGAACAACTTCTGTGCCATGTTACAAGGAAGGAAACTAACTAACTAGTCTCCTCAGGTTACTCTTCATAGGGTCCTCCTATTACTAGAAGGGAGAGGCTAGTCTTAGTAGAGAGTGATTAACATCTTGTTCTGTAATTCCTTCTATGAATTTCCCTCTGGGAAATCCCTTTCTTGCCACTGATGATGGAGAAAGTCATGAAAGATACCTAAATAGGCTAAAATTGGTGTTTGTGAAAACCTCAGATAATCTTTATAACTTGCATTGTCATGATGGAGTCTGGAATGTAGTTTCCCTAAAAGTATAATGCATGGGGTAGATGTGGCAATCGGCTGCTCGCTACAAGGGGTAACTTCTGGGTTGCTCTAAAGCTGTCGTTTTGGGTTACCAATTTTGATAAAGCATCTGTTCTCATTAACCATGCTGGCAGGCTGTACAGTAGTAGAAAACAAGCCAGGAAAAGTAATAGTTGGAGGAGTTTAGAAAGCGTCTCCCTCTCCTCAGGCCTCATGTCTGGCACCAAAGCAGCCATTTGGTGGGCACTGGTCACCGTGGCAGAGTGGACTACATGGCTAGTGCAGATAGCGCTCTGGCAGCAAAAGTGAGCTTTTCAGTATTGTCCTGGGTCTGGCTGGGATGGAGTTAACTTTCTTCATAGCAGCCCACAGGGTGCTGTGTTTTGGATCTGTGGCTAAAACAGGGCTGATAACACACCAGTGTTTTGGCTATTGCAGAACAGTGCTGGGGGTGCGCAAGAGGCAGGGAGGAAAACACGACGAGGACAGCTGACCCCAGCTGTCCAAAGGGATACGCTATACCATACACCATCATGCTCAGCAATAAAAATGGAGGGGAGGGATTTTCTGGGGACTGGCTGGGCATTGGTCTACTCATGGCAGGTAGTGATTGCCTTCACATCACTCGTCATGGTTTTTTTTTCACCTTCTTTTTCCCTTTTCTTTGCTTATTAAACTGTCTTTATCTTGACCCACAAGTCTTCTTCCTTTTGTTTTTCCTGTTCCCCGTCCCACTGTGGTGGGGGCCAACCCACCCCAAATATGTTTCTGGTGCAGCTTCAGTTCTGAATGATTTCACAAAATTTTCATCTCTTAAGTGTTTCAAGACATAGTGTTTCTCTCATCTTTTTTTATTTGGGAACTTTTTCTGATTGTTTGTTTAAAATAGATTCAGCCATAAAGACAGTGGAGGGGGGGGGATATATTTCTGTTCAAGAAAAACAAAAAAAATCAGTTTATTACAGTTGCAAAACAGATAAAAAATTTGTTTTAACACTGGAATATATAGGACCAAAAAGCTGAAGTTTGGCAGAAATAATATCTTTATGCAGACTAACAGTAGAATCTTTTGGAGCTTTTCAGTAAAAATCAATGTTGACTTGTCATGAGATTTAGGTGCGTATATTTTTGAATTTATGTATCAACACATACACGTACAGTTTATGTTTTTAATTATATTTCTCAGTAATAACACTGGATCACACAATTGGGCTCTATCATAATGAACATGCTGCTATTCCCAGGTCCGTTTTTTCCTAATCTTTTCTTCTTACTTCCTGTTATGATGGAAACAAAAGGGTCATAATTAATACTGTTCATTGCCTCATGTTGTTTTATTAACCTTCTTATCGCTTCAGGTGGTGGGATTTTCAAACCTGGCTTTAATGGATTCTTCTTCCAGTCTTACAAGAAACAGTGAGAGTTACATAGCTCCTTGGAGCCGCATTTTAAGATTTGGTGTGTCTGCTGCACTCTGGCTAGCCATTGCCTTCTTACAGGTATGTGAAACACATGACATACTGAATTATAATTTTCAGGCTGGTTCCTGGAAGCTAGAATATCTCACTAGGCCATCCATACTATGTGTCATAGCATTGGGTATGTTCTTACCTGTTTTGCTTGATCTAGACTTTTAGCTGCTTTAGCATGGTACACCTTTAGAACTCAAAATGAATATTCTGAGCTATGAGACATCTTACTTTGTTGTAGTCAGAATTTTAATCCCCTGAAATATGTGAATTTATGCAACTACTTTGTTTTATTTTGAACAAGTTTGAAGCATCTCCAAGTTGGAAATGAAAAGCAGGTTATCACTACAATTTACTTCTTAGAGGAAGGATGTCAATCCCATTTCACAGAGTCCAATGCAATGATGGCTGTACAGATATCTGTAATTTGTGGGTGTTAAACTGTGAAGTTAATTGCTTAATAAAGTCAAATCTGATAAACTAATAAAAGAAAATTTGGTTGATTTATTTCAGATTATATTTATTTCTGTGTTTTATGAAAGATTTGTTGAAGATAAGATAAGCCAATTTATTGATTTGTGTTGCATGAGCAATGTAAGTATTCCTTTGTCTTATTTGTACAGTGGTATTTTTAACAGAATGATATATATGATAGTTTTAAGAATATTGAATAATATTTATCCATTTCATTTCATCAGAGGTTACTAGCTAACAGCCGAAGTCAATGTTGCTTTCATCTCACTTTATTGGTGCAATCTACAAGAAAATTTCAGTTGAACTTTAATTGAAAAAGAATTCTGGAATCATAGGTATCAATATGTTCTTCTAGACATGTGATTTTTAGGTTGTTTTCTGAAGTTGAATTAAAAATAAATTTTGAAGTTAAAAGTAACTGAAGTTTAAATAGATAAAAGAACTAAAAAGTAAGAAATTATGACAGAAATTAGGTGTGGAACCATTTGCTGCCTTTCTTTCTACTGGTTTGCATTTTAGTGCTTTTGTCTTACAGACAGCTGTCTTGGTTTTATTTAAAATGTTTATGTTCAGTCTCTGCTCCTATCCTGTGATTGTCCCTCAACCACTGAACTTCATGGCAGTCTCTCCTGGACAGTTATCACCTTTTTCATGCATTTTTACTTACTCACATCTGAACTACTTCCCTTTCTCTAGTTTAAAGGGTCTTGAAGCTTTGTACTGCAGGAATTCCTTTTTAACCAAAGAAGAGGGCAGTCACAACAGGTTGGATTAGCTCTTTTGCCAGAACTTTTTGAAAATACAGAGATTTCCAGCCTCAGTTATTCCTCTTCTGTGAAAAACCCATGTAGTGCGTGGGTTGTAGAGAGAGTTAATTTGGGGTTTTCTGTGATATATATGCATTGCATAATACTGAATGATATTCTATTAAATACAATCTCCTAGGAGCTCAGCTGGAATCATCACGGAAATAACTTTTGACTCAAAATAAAAGCTTAATAACTTTGCTTTAATTTTTTGGCTCTGTGGAATTAGGTGTTGATCCTTGCTGTTGATAAATTAAAACTGAAGCTGGTGTGTGTGTCTAGTAAAACATAGATAAAACTAATCCATAAAAGAGTTATTAAATATTTTTCTGCCATGCATGTTTTGGTACCTGCCTACTTTGTATTTGTAGAAGGGCTGGCCTTGCTGATCTCCAATGTGAGTTCAAAAGTTCAAAAATAAAATTTCTAATGTTTAATTAATGTATGTTCTCTTCCCCCGTCTCTTTCAGATTTCAGTGTTTCTCTTGTCACATAGCTGCTTTGGGTATTATATTCACGGTCGCTCTGTGCACGGACATGCAGATACTAATATGGAAGAAATGAATATGAACCTAAAGAGAGAAGCAGTAAGTAAAAGTAGTAAAGTTTACACCTGTTCTAATTATTTATTTTATATTAAAACCCCCACACACCTTTGCATTATGGATTTGCACAAGTTATGATACTTAAAAAGACACCAGCTGTTTGTAAACTCATGGCTACATTAAAAAAGATGCATACCAAGCAGCTTTCATAAAGAGACAATTCTGAAAACTAATAAAGACACATCTACTCTTGCAATAAATTCTTTTATTCCATCTCTCCTCCTCTGGTGATATAAACTATCCTTTATCGAAATTAATTTGCATAAGTATTTTTTGTAGTTTGTTATATATTATATCTTTGCTGCAAGATCAGGCAAATGTAAAATGTCTAATACAAGATTGGAGCACTTTGCGCTGAATTTCATGATATCTCGCATCTTTGTAGGGACAAGTAGGAAGAAAGTACCTTAGACAAAGGATATTGCTATTTCAATGATAAGTGGACAGAAAAAAACATAACCATGTGAAAATTAAATCTTAATCATTGAAATATAGAGGAATCTTTTAAACAATGTTTTTGACTTGTGTGTTCCTGTAATTTTTTCCTAATTGCTTATTTTAATAGAAGTTTGGAAAAAGCAGGTTTTCTTCCCTATGGAGATGTTGAATTTTCTGTTTTCTTGGAGTTTTTGAGATTTACTAAATGTGACCTCAAAAACATATGAAAAAGTCAGGAATCCAAAGCACAAAAAAAGCAGGACATGTATAGAATAAACATAAAAGAAAGGGCTTCAGAATGAATGTCAAAAGATGTATTAGAAGGTAAGGAACTGAACATAGGTGAAAAGAGGAATATGTCTTTATGACAGCAGGGGTCAGGATTTCATGTTTTAAGAAAATCTTGCTGTAATAGAACCAAGAGTGCAGTGGGTTCAAATACTTAGAAATATTAAGGACTATGTGTACATGAAAGAGAATAAGTTTAAAGCTTTTAACTTTTTGGGGTCTATGAATGACATTAATAATGTTAATTTACAGTTGTTTTAATTGTATAGGAAAATCTATGTAGTCAGAGGGGTTTGTTACCGAACACAGATGGCCAGACGTTTCAGATTTCCATTTCAAGAAAAATGCGACTGCACTATGACAGGATTCATGAAACCCTAACAAGAGTAAGTGAAATATTTGTATTCTGCAAATGTTATTTAGGATATGTAATTTTTCTGCTGAAGTCATGGTCATGTTATATTTCAGAAACGTGGTCCCGCTAGGCTTTTGGACTCATCTGCAAATACTTTCGAACAAAGCACGAGGGCATACAACACCATGAACAAATTTCTCAGTTCTTTTATTGATCATGTATGTATATTGACATTACTGTATTAAGGAAAATATAATTATATTAAGTAGAGACTAAAAATTGTAAATCTGAAATACTACAATTTCTCTTTAAGCATATGTGAATATGTGATTAAAGACTTGTTGTTAAAGACTTCATGGCAACTGGAATAGTGCTTCATTCAAAAAAAAAATTGGAGTACTGTCCAACAATGCAGCCAGCTCTTAATAATGACAAAACCTTTGTTGTTATGTACTTATTTTTGTCTTGGAATAGACCAGTGCTTTTCTTCATTCATAAAGGTCTAAGTAGCTCTACTTCACTTTGTAACAAGTACTTTTTCTTTGAAATCATAAAACAAGAAGTATCGTTTTCCCTTTTCTTATAGGTTCATAAAGAAATGGATTATATTGTGAAGGACAAGTTGCTGCTTGAACGGATTCTTGGCATGGAGTTCATGGAACCCATAGAGAAAAGTATTTTTTATAATGGTAAAAAGATTTGTGACTTGGTACTTGTACTATTGTAAGTGTGTGGGTTTCTGTGTACCAGGATTTACAATCTAAACTGGGTTTTACAGCAGGAGAGTTCTTTAAATGACCACTTGTGAGGGAGGTATTTAAGAGATGTTCTTTAGGTTACAGAAATCCTATTTTTAATTTGTCCCTCAACTTCTTTTAGGCAACTGAAAGGATACTGTGTAGAGATGTGCATGTGTTTACAAAGTCCTCTTTTGACTTGCTGTCTCAATCCAATATCCATATTGTAAATGCAAAAAAGACCCACAATAATTAAATAACTCCATGCTATCTTTTTTTTTAATATGGAAACGAATTTCATATGAAACAGATAAAGTACAGGTAGACAATTTCTTTAAAGAGGATATTGATCACAGTGAGGATGTTTTAGTGGAATACTTCCTGTTACTACACCACTCATCTTTGCACGATCCACTAAGTAATAGCAGTTCTGATTCTGGGCCCTGGAGCTATGCAAAATCAGTCAGACTCGGGTTCATCAATGCATCATCCTGAATCCCAAGTTCATGCTAAACCCAGCCAAAAGTATTTCCAAGTGACCAGTACATGTGTTAAAAATAGATTTAGTTAAAGTTCTTGACCATATCTCAACCTTCAACATAGGTTCTTAAAACTGAATCCCTGGAAGATTGATGCTGTGAAACACCGAGGCTCTAAAAACCTTAACCTGTTCACAATTACTGCCAGGTGGCCAATACCTGCACCACTGGAATCCTCATCCAGTGTTAGGTCCTCCACTTCCTCCACTACCAAGGTTCTGAAACCCTGAGTCCTGGTCTTCTATTAACAGATGTTGTCTGGGGGCCAGTATCCTCACTGCAATGAAATGTGAGCTGTGAACTTAGGCCTAATACCAGTCAGCTCAGGGACCGAGGAAGCAGTAGAGAATCCACCAAAAATTATCTTTGAAAACCTTAGTTCAGACCCTGATTCTACCCCTAACCATAAATATGGCCATCACCTGCATGAAAACTAAACATTAACTAGTGATCCAAGATGATGCAAGCCCTCATTTTGAGTCCCTCAAGTATTTGGCTTTCTAGCCTCACTGTTCAGAAACTCTAAACCTTATCAGATGCATAACCCAACCCATGGATATTACCAGATGACCATTACACATCCTAAATATGTCGTTATTCTTATGTAACAGCAATCCACAGATTACATCACTGAGCTGTGCAGAACTTTTCCTGCTCTGGGACACCAGGGCTGCAAAAGCTGAAGCCTAATTTCAATCTCAAACCTTGCTATATAATCAGGAATGCAGCACATGCTTTCAAACTAGCCATGGTTGTAGTCTCATATTTTTGCTCTGTCTAGATGCCTGAGCTACACCTAATTCATTAAAGGCTTGGGCTCTCCTCCCCTGTCATGGTGAAGCACTATCTTCAGTAATAAATGTTGCCAGATAGCCAATATCTGCCTTAAAACTATAACTAGGACTTTCTTCAGCCTCAGTCTGTGATTCCACACCTTACAATATCAGTCATTCCAAAACCCTATTCTAAACCCCAGGTCTACTCCGCCATAAATTTTGTCAGGTATTCAATGTCTGAGTTAGAATTAAGTGTATAAGCATGACGTGACATCTCCAGCTCGTGCAGTATTCAACAAAGGTTTGGTCTTTTGACTGCCATTGCTTCAAAGTTCGTAATCATAGGCATTGATATAAATATATTGTTTGATGGTTTAGACTCCCATGGTTCTTAGAAATTTAGATACAAATCAGGATTTCATGGCAGTAGGACATATAAAATTTGTAATTGAAATAGGCTGTTTCCAATAAAACTTGCATTAGGCATTTTTCTGAATAAGTAGAAAGAGGGAAAAGAATCTATTTTCTGTAACTGTTTAAGCGTTCTTCTTTCTTTTGAAAGTGGTGGTTTTTGATAATAAAAGAAGTGGAGAAGTGGTCTAGGCTACTTTGGCTGTGAAAAAAAGGAATTTTAAGCTTAAAAGACCCATTTTCTGGGAAACTGTTAACCAATGAACAATAATGGTAAGCTCTGAACCTCGTCCTAAGTAAGGCTTTAAGCGTATGTTGATGTTATTTTGTTGATGTTGTGGTTTAGCCCCATTCAGCAACTCAGTCCCACGCAGCCGTTCACTCATCCCCCCTACCCCAGTGGGATGGGGGAGAGAATTGGAAGGGCAAAGGTAAGCAGACTTGTGGGTTGAGATAAGAACAGTTTAATAATTAAAATGAAGTAGCAGTAGTGGTGGTGGTAGTAGTAGTAGTAATAACAATAACAATAATAAAGGAAAATAACGAGAGAGGGAGAGAGGCGAAACCGGGGGCAAGGGGTGGGGCAGCAGGAAAAACAGGTGATGCAACCGCTCACCACCCACCAACCGACACCGCCAGTCCCTGAGCCAGAACTGCTGCTTCCCCCGGCCAACTCCCCACAGCTTTATATGCTGAGCATGATGTCATATGGTATAGAATATCCCTTGGGTCATTGGGGTCAGCTGTCCTGGCTGTGCACCCAGCAGAGCATGGGGAGCTGAAAAAGCCCTTGATTAGTGTAAGCACTGCTTAGCAACAACTAAAACATCAGTGTGGTATCAACATTGCTCTCATACTAAATCCAAAACACAGCACTATGCCAGCTAGAGTGAGGAAAATTAACTCTGTCCCAGCTGAAACCATGACAGTTGAATTGAGGCCAGGGTTAACACTTGCTAAAATTTCAGTGACAAGGAAGTTACATGTGCTTCTTGGTCAAAGCAGCCTTTTTTAAGCGCTCTGATTGAGATTTCAGGAGTGAATAAAGTTGCATGTGGCACATGGGCTTTTCCTGCTGTGTTCCATCAGTATTAAGCCATTTTATAAGTGAAAAGGTTTGTATTATTTTGCTTAAATAGAATGCCATAACTAGCTCTTACAATGCCAAAAAATGCCATAACCAGCTCTTGCTCTGACTTTCCTTCTTCTTACCAGCTTTCTCAGCATGGACTGATGAACTCCAGAAACTTGCACTTCACAGAAGTAATAATATTTCAAAAATTGTTTTCTTTCTCTAGATGGACACTCTTTCAGTGATGTTCTCTATTATGGCAATGAGACAACACTGCTCATCTTTGATATTCTCTTTTTCTCTGTCGTGGATCTGGCTTCCCAAAGTTTTGTTTTAGCCGCTATTCTAACATACTTGCAACAAGAGGTAAATTTTAATTTAAGAACAAAGCAATATTTACAAAATGTGGGTTAATATGGAAGTTTATGTAGTTAACTAGATAATTAAAGCAGTAAGCAGTTTGTGGTGACAGAAGATTATATTGAGAGTTTATAAAATAGTTCTTTGAGGGTTTTTTTTGTCAAATAGCCATGTGAAAAATTAACTTTATGGATTAATAAAGAGGCTACAAATAACTTTAAATAGAAAACACAGATATCTGTTAAAATCAATAATACACGGTTATATCATATTTCAGGGTGGAGAGATATTGGGAAATATTTTTACAATGCCACAGGGAGTTACGCACCTACTTCACTCATGGTATTCATGATTTAAAGATAATATGAAGTTGTTATTTTATGTTAGGTAGTGAAACGTACTGTTTTAAGTATTTCCTTGTTAACACATTTTTTCTAAAATGTTCTTAGATATTTAGGTTTATTCGTAATACACTTGGGCAGAAGAATTTGGCATCCAAAACCTTGGTGGATGAAAGATTTCTCATTTAATTAAGAAGACGAAAAACTTTGTTGAGGAGTTAATTGTGGAAATTAGGTCCACGATCAAAGCATCTCTGACCTGCAGATTAACTGTCGTGCACTTTTCAACAATAATGATATAATGGTTTTGAAATTTATAAGTTTTTATATTGTGTGCTATTAAGCTTTATTTTTGTGTATTTACAAATATTTTTTAATTTGTGAACACTAAGCCATTGGTTTCTAAGAGGAAAGGTACGTGAAAATAAGACAGAAGTAAACTTACTGTTGTTATTGGAATAAGATAAAAATTATTTAATGGCTTTTGCTAAGGTATGGACCACTCACTTTGAGGCAAAAATTTGAGCATTCCAGTTGGCAGGAGAGGTTGTCAACTTGCAAGTTTTCTGAAAACCCCTTAAATCTTTTTCTCTTTTTTTTTGGTAATTTATTTGAGGTATAATGTTTAGCAAACATATTTCCAGTTTGATGCAGCAGAAGACTTGTTCTGAATTAAATTCATATTTCAAGAGGACTGTTTAAAGAGCACTTATTTACAGTGTCTCCAACTTGAAATTTTAACTTCTCTTTATTGCATCATAGTATTGTATGCTTTGTGTCTTCTCTTGAATGTATTGTTTTTCTTGAGTGAGAACTATACATGTCAAAGTTTCCTTGTGTTTGAGATACAGTGGTGTTACAGCGATGCAGAAAAACAGGCAGAGGAGGGGTTATGGGTATGTGGTGTTTGTTCCTGATCTTCTGTCGTCTGATGCGAGATGCCCAGCGAAACAGAGTAATTCTTCTGTGCTGTTTCCACGCAAGTGAAATAGAAGCAATTGTTCTTCTCTTTTAAAAAGTGTTTTCACAGGTGCCTCTACATGCTCATGTACCTCTGTCTTTCTAATTTTCTGGTTTTATTATCTTTAGTTATAACACAGAGACTATAATCATCTTACTGTTGTAATATTTTTTTTAATTTAGACGAGTTAATAGTTATTCAAGTGCCATTTATTGAGTGTTAAGGGAGATTATGAATGTCCTTCAAAACACCTTAAGAAGTGAGGTGTCTACCCCCCATTTGTATCTCTGAAAAGCCTCCCTACTTTTTTAAATTTGTGTTTTTCAGTAAATGATTAAACGTGAATAGTGTTTTCTGGTGTCATAGCTGTTACTTGTCTGTAGATGATTCAGCAAGGGAAAAACACCATTAAAAATGTAAGTCAAGGTCAGCATGCTTATTCCAAAACAGAGACTTAAGACATGGTTAGTCGGACCTAGCAGATTTTCAACGCAGACGTGCTTATCTGAGTTGAAGCAGTGTTGTATTTCAGGTGTTTCTTGGCTTCATCAAGAGGAACGTGTTCTCATGTTGATACCATCTCATATCATAATATTAAAACATGGACATAAATCTCAGCGTCACTATTGCTCTAATGCATTTGCTTTTGGTGTTGCAAAACCTCTGCAGCTTGCTAGTCCAATATAGTTGCCATTAACTGATAGAACGTGGGTCTGCCAGTAAGGCTATGACAAGGTAGGTATCTGAAGAGTTGATTTTCAGCGGGAGATCCACTTATTAATACGCAGTTTAGCACAGGTATTTCTATGTCATGCTTTCCTCACTTCAGTCTACTTCTGTGCACAGTTCTTAGCTTGTTGGTGTGCGCTAATGTGAATGCAAAACTTCCAACAGCGTGAAATGTCCACTATAAATAAAATTAAGGTTGTTATCTTTTCAGTGAATGTAGTAATTGGAGGGTCCATTAGGTCCTGTGTCTGTTAAACCAGCCAAAAATCTTATTTGTGCTGAGTACCACGGCTGTATGCCTTCAGTGGTTGTGAGGTTTCCCTCATATTGCCTGTCAGTGATGTACCAAGTGCCAAACCTGTAAACTAAGCTAAGGAGCCATCTGAAAATGGGCTGCAGTAGGATGTTTGCAAGGCAAGGTTAGGCTTGTCTGATGCAAGCATAGCTTAACTAAGCAACTAAATTTTCCGGATCTCGCAAGTCCTCCTGAAATATCAATGTACAAGAGGAAACAAAATCTTTCTCACGTGACCATATTTATTCAAGAGGATTCATGTGACTAAAGGGGTGTAGGAAGTTGCTGTGATCCATAAGTGAGCAAGTAAGACCCTAATGAATTGCCTTAATACTGGTCTTTTCTTACTGTCACTTTCCAGCAAGGTAAGTGGGCACCACTGCCGATGGTAACAGGCACAAGCTTTTCCTCTGTGCAGATTCTGAGGATGTGTCCGTAGTCATGAAGTTATTCTAGGGAACAGAACCACACTTCAGACATACCTCCCCCAGAGTGGTCTGACTGATGACCGGCTTCAGTCAGAATAACTAAAAAGTAGTAACCAGACCTGGGTAAACCAGGGAACGTCTGCCACCGAAATGAAGATGCGATTGTGCCGTCTGTAGACGCAGCCCTGTAGTTTTAATTTAGTTAGTCCGGTACCAGCAGAAATTGAGACGTTTCAGCATGTGGGCTCTCGCTCTTGTACCCTATTCCCAAAGCTTTTGCTAGCCAGGTACACCTTCCCATGTGAAAATCATGCTTTGAGTTTGCTTTAGAAACGCCTTTCGTTATCTGCTGCTCAGAAGGGCATGTGAAAGCTTTAATGACCTTGCAATTTGCAAGAACTACTGCTAACGGCAACTCTTGTTACAGATAAATGATAAAATAACCTAAAAATGTTCTGTCAAAACAGTTCAGTTGCTTGGCCCCTTCTTTCTCCTCAGTGCACACACTATCCTCTTGTGTTTTATTTTTCCAGGTCATTTATCTAAAATGTTAATATAGCTGACATAGGCACGCTACGTGATGGAGGAAATAATTACAGGGGTCAAAAGCTCCAGGAATTCTTAGAAGCTTTTCTTCATTCTTGCTGTCCAGTGAACACTTGAAACGGGTTGACTGTGTTTTGTTCTCCTATTGCTTGATATTTGTTCAAGAAATTGGTTTTTGTGTATTTTCAACTTAATGTTTTCCCCTTTTTAAAAATATGCAGCTGCAGTGTGTCACTCGTGATGAGTGTCTTTAAAGTTTCTAAATTTTTTACTTAATCACGTGGCATTTCAAACTCTCCTATCTGTCCCTCTGAGCAATAAAAAAATTTTCAAGGACCGGAGAAGGTTTTTTGCACTTGTTAAATCAGTTGACACAAGCCTACAACATGCTATTCCTTCCATGAACGTGAGAGGTTTCAGATAAGGGCAGGAGGCTGCTCGTGGCTCTGCAGCCCGCAGCAGCTCTGTCAGGACACGTGTAAGAAAGGGGTTTTGCAGTCGGTGTGGCCACGGAGGGATATGGTTTTGGATAATCACAAGTAATGGAACGAGGGGGCTGCTTATTGCCAAGTATCTTAGGGGCTAGATGCCAAAATAGTAAATTCTGCCAATAATTATAACTCATATATACAGACAAGGTACGCTAATTTCAAGAATGTGTTTAAAATTCACAGGTTTCATTTACTAGTGGGAACTTGATTGATTAGTATTTTACTACAGCATTCGTTTTAATGGTAGGGGTAGGTGTGTGACTGAGGTAAATTGTACCGGAGGTGAGAAGTGCAACCAACATGAGGCTCAAAATTTCATCCTGCCCATCAGATGGCTGCGGCGTCAGCAGCACGGCGATGCCATCCAAGCCACGCTCATGGGGTTTTCTGTTTGTTGTCAGTCTGAAAGGGGGTGTATGAGCAGCAGGTGACATGGGGAGCATGACACTGTGATATACTCCGATGAAAATCATGAGTAAACTGGGATGGTGGAAGGGAGGTAACCAGCAAACATCTCAAAACTGGTCTCCCTCAGCAACTTCTGCTTTCCTCTATATCTCTGCTTTTCTCTAGCCAGGGTCCCAGTATTGCACCCTTTTCTTCTGCACCTTTTCACACAAGCACTGGAGCATCTCCCTTATGAGGAAAAGATGAGAGACCTGGGTTTGTTCAGCCTGGAGAAGAGAAGACCGAGTGGGGATTTCATCAATACTTATAAATATCTAAAGGGTGGGTGTCAGGACGGTGGGACTGGGCTCTTTTCAGCGGTGCCCAATGACAGGACAAGGGGCAACGGGCACAAGCTGGAACATGGGAAGTTCCACCTTAATATGAGGAAAATCTTCTTTGCTGTGCGGGTGCCAGAGCAGTGGCACAGGCTGCCCAGGGAGGTTGTGGAGTCTCCTTCCCTGGAGACATTCAAAACCCGTCTGGACACATTCCTGTGCCCCCTGCTCTGGGTGTGCCTGCTCCAGCAGGGGGGTTGGACGAGATGATCTCCAGAGGTCCCTTCCAACCCCTGACATTCTGTGATCCTGTAATCCTGCCCCTCTCTCCAGTGCCTCCAGGCGCTGCCTGCTCCGCCTGCAGATCCTGCGCCTGCCTTCGCCTGCGGCTCCGGCAGCAGGGCTGCGTGCGGGCCCAGTTGCTGCCTATCGCCACTTCCCTGGGCAAATGATGGAAATGCAGGCCGGCTGCCCAGAGGCTGAGGGGAGGCAGCCTGTGCTGGGCAACGCTGCCAGGCTGGGCAGCAACGAATTGGGTGCCACGGCGTGGGTGCCGCGGCGTGCCTCGGGGTAGCAGCGCAGGTTCTTGGGTGAGAAGAATGAAAATCCAAAATCCAGACATAGCATTAGAAATCAGTTTAAAAGCATGAAGTCCCAACTTCTGTGTATGTTGAGGAGGAAGAATAAATAAAACCGACACCTCCAAACAAACTGCCCTTTGAGCGCGGGCTTCCTCCAGCTTTGCTTCCTTTGTTGTCTACATGCCCTCTCCAACCCAGCACTCCCAGCTTCCTCGTGTGACTCTTACCACGCCACAGCAGACAGAGGACACCTGCCACGGGTGGCTAGGGGAAACCACCGCCCCACCCCGGCTGCCGAAGGGAGCGGGGCTGTGGATGTCACCCTGCGGGCAGGACAGCCGAGCTGCTGCCAGCCTCCGCGGGCAGGAGTGCACGGGCAGCTCCGCGCTCCGGGCCTGTGGTGGGGACCTGGATCCGCAGCTCAGGCTGGGGACCGCGGAGCCCAGAAAACCCCACAGGAGATGGATTTGCCTCTCTGTAAGATGAATGTTTCCATCTTATCCTGGTAGAGCTTCAGTAAGCCTTTGATGGTCCAGAGCCCTGACTATCTGAACCCCTCTCTGATCCAGGCTGCCTTGCCAACCTACTGGTGCTACTTGAGCCTTGTCACCCTCGTGGTTTTCCCGGGTGACCTCTGTCACAGCAGTCAGCTGTAAGCCTGGCAGCTGGGGAGAGGTGAGGCAGCCCTTGGGGTTAATTAGGAAATAATTGGTGTTTGAAGCTCACCTGTGGAATAGCTCCGAGGCTCAGAGGCTCTGCAGGCAACAGGAGGCAGCACCGCATTAGCTGACATTGAGAATTTCCCTTTAAATATTCAAAATTGTTCTTCTTTTAATCTGTGAAAGCTGAGCCCACAGCAGACAATCTCCTCACAACCTGTGGCTTTCATGGTATGAAAAGCAGAGGTATGAAAAGCAGGGAGAAGGAAGTATATTTGTCATAGCACAAAAGCAGTTACGTCTAGAAAACACGCAACGATTAAGAGATAGATTTAGATGGTTTCTTTTTTTTTTTTTCTTTGCATAATTGCCTGCTATTACAGCAGTTATCAAATTGCCATTTTACAGCTCTATGCGTCAGGGTGTCAGAAAGGCTCACACCATATGGAAAAAAACAAAATTAAAAAAAACAACCTGTAACCCCATGGTCTCCGTGACCTTTTCACCCTGGTTTACAACTGCAGGAAAATAATCCCTAAAAAATCACAAAAAAAAAAAGTCTCCAGTTTGTCCTGCAAGTGCTGAACAGAGATATTTGCTTTTGGCTTTGCCTGATCCCTGGGACAAGAAGAGTTGCACCAGCCAACCTCCCGAGCAAACAGCTGGGTATCTCCTGGAGCCTGACATAATCGCCCTTCCCATCTGTGCCCCACCGGAGGCAGCTGAGCTGGAACGAACGGATTTTGCTCTTTCACGTGCCTGTGGTTTCCCCCGAATCCTTTCCATGTGCTGTAGAGCTGCTGGAGCACCATGGGGACCAGCACCTTCCCCCCTTGGCCCCCTCAGAGGATAGATCCAGAAGCTGGCTTTGGGGCACAGCCCCCAGCTGCTGCCCCATGCCCCACCTGCCCCGGCCCTTCCCCTCACCTCTCCGTTTCCAGGTGCACTTGGGCCCGCAGAGAGCCAAACCCCTGGAAATCTTGGCAAGGAGATGCAGGAGTTATGCTGATAGATTTATATTTAATAACAGCTGTGCTGAAAGCTCAGTATTTATACTGGAAGGTCAGAGCAGAGATGATGCCGGGAGAGGGACTTTTCAAGTGTTTGTTACTCCTAGAACCATGCGGTCAGAAATCCGTTTCTGTTTGCTTCACACTTAGAGAAAAACTGCACTTTTTTCCTGGAAAGGAAAAGGCTGCATTTCCCATTTTCCACATTTTCTTTTTTCTTTTTCCTTTCCTTTTATTTTTTTCTTGTGCATGTACAGGTCTGAGCCTCACCATTGGAAACACGAGTTGCTCACCTGTGCCTTGTATGCAGTAGTAGTTCTCTTTACAAACACTGGAAAGTATTACCACATGGTCAGACACATGATAGGACACGCAGGCGGCATTTTCTGTCAAGCTTGCTGTGCAGCGGTGAGTCATGTCATGGGACACCCAAACCTAGCGCAGAGTTTGCTGAGACTCCAGGTTCCCCCCACAGCATCCCAAACCCGCAGGGACAGGGAGACATCCCTCTCCATAGGGATGGAGATGAAGCCTGACAAATTCCTCCATGTGGACATGATTACAGTTCTCAAAAAAAAAAAAAGAGAAAATATGGCTGTTTGCACAGACAGCTGCAGCTCTCTGTCCTGACTAACACCGATCTGACTGCATGTCACTTCTCTTAGATGGCATCCTGCCTTTGCATTTGCAGATCGCCCAGCGATATGCTGTTTGGAAGGCAAAATACTGAATTCCTTCGAAGGCTGGAGACTCTGTGATAGGTCCCAGGGATTTGTGAGCATGGTGACAGGGAAGAGCGGGATCTGAGACCTGGGGATCAGGACCGTCTGGTCTGGCAACAGAAACAGCAGGACCCTACAGCCCTGCCATCTGGTTTGCAGCCACAGATGTGCAGCTGAGGCACCCCTGTTATACAGGTTGGTGTAGCAGAGGGTCGGCTGCTGTCAGCAGGGAAGTTTTGCTTCCTCATCCCAAATACTGCTAGCAAACCGCAATTTCCTCAACCCTTTTTTGCTGTTTGGAGCTGCCACTGCTCCCCAGTGGCTTATTTCTGACAGTATGAATAAATGCAGAGCAATGCTTTGATGACAATTCTTGGAAATAATAATATTCATTGCCCATACTCACCAGATGTCAAGCCAGAAGAGACCTTGCCGTAATGGAGCCTCTCTTGCTGGTGCCACCCGATGCTCTTGGCTCCTCCAACCCAGCCCTCCCCATTCCCCAACATTTGTCATCAAGGGCATCGCTGCAGCCTCAGCAACCACTATCAGGGAAGGGCTGGGGCTCTTAAAGATGCAATTAAGTAGCAGATGCATTTAAATGTATCTAGATGGAGGAACAGAAAGGAGTTGATCCCCTCTGGGGAATGGCTTTTGTTTCATGAGGCTTTTAGCTTTCTCAGCTTCCCCTTTCTCTCCAGCACTGCTCTGTTGCAGCTGCTTTAACCAGGAGAGCTTGAAATGGGTGCAGCAGGTGAAAACAGCAGTTAAGAGAATTTGAGAAGCTTAAACCTCCCCACAGTCACTGTCATGCCACCAGTAGTTATAAAAGCTGTACTGGAAACAACAGTGTATAATTAGAGAAGGTGGATGTTTTCATATTTTGTGCCTGTGTATATGCTGCAGTGCAAAATCCTAGAGGCTTTTCACACCCCTTGTCAGTCTCTCAGCTCAAGAACAGTATAATAGAAATCTGCAAGGAGAGCGAGCACCCACAGGGGTGCGTGTGCTCTGTAATAAACACCCCTAGAAACCAGCTCACAGCTGGGAATGAGCCCTGGCTCCTAACACTGTCTGTGCACGGTGCTGAAATGCATCTAAATGGGCAAATGACTAGAAGGGTTGCTGGTAAGCAAGGAGCCCTGGCAGGGTTTACTGCCCCGCAGGGCCAGGACGATGCTGGGGACACCAGGTGAGGAGAGGAGCAAGTGGAGGGGCCAGGCCTGGGAAGAGGCACCTGGGGCAGTGGGGCAGCGGGGCCCAGCCTGGCCCAGAGGCACCAGAGAGAAGCACAGCGTCAGCTCAGGTCCACCAGCTTTTTTGGCTGTTTTTTTGGCATTGTGCAGGAAATGCAAGGCAGACCATTCACATGTGCTCCTTCTCTGCAGCACCTTTGCCACGGGAAGAGTGTGCAGTAAATGTGAATGCTGAATGCACGGTGCCACTGCGATCCCTGGCTGCCTGTAACCTGCTCGCCTGACGTGCACTGAGCTGGGACAAGAGTGAGGGATCCAGAGCCGATGCAGCAGGGACACTCACCCTGTGATGACACCTTCTCACATGGTTTTGTATTCAGACCTTACCCAAGAATCACCACACAGATTCCCTTGTCCCAGCAAACATGGCATTTCTTGAGAAAGGTGCCTACAGTCCTGGATGCTGCCATCTTCAAGCTTTTCCCTGCGTGACAAAGGCTCGGGAGACCCAGAGTGCATACGTGGCTGGCACCTGCAGGTCTGGTCTCTGGAGACTAGACCCACTGATACTCCTATTTCATCCCCTGGGCTCCCTCCTGGGTGTGTGGCCACTTGCTTGGCTACCTGTGTGTGCCCAGCCAAGGCAGCCTGATGTGCTTCCCCAGGGAGCCCTGGGGTTTCTGCAGTCACCGCCAGAGTGAATGAGGTGAATCACCAACCCTCCCATTTCGTAAGCAATAATAGAACCATAGAATGGTGTGGGTTGGAAGGGACCCTCAAAGATCATCCTGTCCAACCCCTCTGCCATGGGCAGGGACATTTTCCACTAGATCGGGTTGCTCAGAGCCCTGTCCAGCCTGACCATCGACACTCCCAATGATGGGGCATCCACAATTTCTCTGGGCAACCTGTTCCAGTGTCTCACACTCTGACTCATGACTCTGCACCTGGTTTTACTCCTGCATGAAAAAGAACACTTTTCTGAACAAGTTGGTCCTGCCAAGCTGCGCTCTGCTGAACACTGGTTACACTGGAGAGCGTCTGCTTCAAAAGCAATTTAGGCTGAATTTTTCACTCAGGGTGAAACCAGCAGGAATTGCATAGACAGAGTGAAAAGCCTCCCATGATGTGGCAAACAGCAAGAGAAAGTGTGTGCACGTGTCTGGTTGCAGGGAAGATGGTGTATCTGTGGTCTCTCCCGATAAACAGCGAAACCATCTGGAGCTCCTGCTGAGAAACAGGGAAACTCGGCCACCTCTCCATGGGACATCTTAACAGGGCAAATCTCCTTAGTTACAAGCACTCTGAAGCAGAGTTTAAGGAAACACGCATTTACTGGGAGAAGGTGTCATTTTGATTTAAGAACAGAAGCCAGTAGAAGGTATGTGCATCTAACTAACACAAAGCTGCCCAACCTGCTGGGTAGGTTTGTCACTGACAAGCCTAAAATCCAACCCTGAGATGTCCAGAGGACTTGTATTTTCCACGCCAGGTTCATGGCTGCAGCCCAGGTTGCCCCAGGAGGCAGCCCCCCAGCACCTGCCCTTGTAGCCCCAGGCCAAGCCAAATCCTCATGCTTCATAGACAGCTGTTGCAGGATTTTCCCAGGAGAAGTGTCAGAAACGCTGGGGATGGCTGGGGTCAAAGCCTGATCCCTCAAGACAGGCTGCCTCTTGCAAGAGAAAAGCTCTTTTTCCCTCTCAGAGACTCCCTGGGAGCTGCCCCCTCCCCTGCTTCCCTGCCAGTCCCTGTGAGAGTCAGCTGGGACCAGTAAGGGCACTGGGAGTCACTGGCACATGCAAATTAACCTCTCTGTGGGAGCACCTACACCGTCAGCAAATGGGGGAATTAGAGAGCACCTTCCTGCAGGGCTCCCGACAGCGGGTCTGCGTATCCCCAAAGTGTACTTTCCTTCCCCAAACCACCTCTGTAAACAACCCTTATGGTTCCCAGCAGGGCGGCCATGCTGGCGGCTTAAAAGTCATCTCCCCTGGGCCTTGGTGTGCTTTTAACCTTTAGATCAAGAGCCAGTAGGGTCCAGTTACCCTCCTGGCCCTGAGGCATTGCTTAAGAGTGTAAAAGAAGGTTGTAAGCAATCATAAAAATGTCCCAAGGCTCACATCCCCATCCAAAGTCTGGAGGTGCTGCAGCTCTCTCCTCCCTGTTGCCAAGGACTGATTTTAGCTAAAGGAAAGGGGAAATTGCCCTGTTTGCTTTGGCCAGTGACACTGGTGCCTGTAAATGCTTTTCTCAAAAAAAGCCATCAAGCACATGCTGAAACCCCACGGGTGGCCCGTTCCCCCTTGCTGCCTCATAGCACAGGCTCTTGCATGGTTTGCTCCAAAAATATTTATTTTCAGGGTTAATTTCGGAGTGGAGGAAGGTACGCATGCTTCCCATGAACTACGCTGTTAATGAAACATAAGTTTTCTTCTGGGTTTGCACGTGTGTAATGAAAGCTGTACTCGAGCCAAACCTGGAACAGAAATGTTCGAAACAACCTCCCCCTTGTTTGCTCAGCCCCAGAGCAGTACTGACTTAAGAATATTGTCTTGCTTCTGACCCATTAGAAAAGTTTAAATTTCTTTCTTAAGCTGCAAAGAAAAGGGGGCCTCTCAGCAAAGCCCTGTCCTGGCAGTAGCAGGAGTTTGTGCTGGGCTCACCGCAGCCCCGCTCCCAGGGCAGCCAGCTGTGCCCATTAATTCTGCTGGAAAACTGCACCGGCCCATCACAGACGAAACGAGAGAGCTGTGGAAAAGCACGAAGCAATGCAGCTGGTAATTCCCCTTTTGCCTAAGCCTGAGCATGCAGGTTTAAATGAGATACAGCTTCGGAGAAGTGATTTTGGAAGGCCCTTACACAGGCTGGGCCAGTGCCAGAGCCCTGCTGGGTTGGGCTGGCTCCTGGGTCACGGGGCTGCACTCCCAAAATGCAGCAGAAAGCTGGCAGGGGTGATTTCACTGTGGCTGGCATCTTTGGGAGCATGTAAAAAAGCAGGACAAAAGACAGTTCTACAAGCCATGGGGGCTGAGGGAGGAAGGGTGTTTTCTGGCACTCCTTCCTCTCTCCAGCTGCTGCTCCCAGCACAGCCGCAGCAGCACTCCCACACCCCTGCGCCACCCACCCGCCTCCGAAAGAGCCCTTTTGGCATCGAGGCGGCGCGTTAGGATCAAACCCATTGCGCAGCAGCAGCTCTGCTGTCAGGCCGAGCTCTGCTCAGCAGAAAGCTCCTCCTCGCCACTGCAGGAAAAGGAGCTGGAGAGGCTCTGCCATACCAGCCCAGCGCCTGAGGGATAAGGAGTTGTTACACTGCTCTTGGGGATGTCGCTGGGGGTTGCTTAGCTGTCACCCCAAACCCCTCTTCCCTCCTAAGCCCACAAGTGTCCTCCTTCATCCTCTCTAAGGACATTGCCTCACTTCATGCGCCTGCCCATGCCAAACACTACATCCCTGCCTGTCACCGTACCACCTGCACGTCCTGCAGCAGGACAGATGCCAGCCCTGCGCTCTCTCCACAGGGACAGGGCTGCCAGCGGGAATGGGTGCTGCCAGGCACCTCTGGCTACCACCCTCCTGTGTGATTACTCCCACGCTTGGCTGCTGACAGAAGTCAGGTCAGGCAAAGCCAGGCTTTTTCTCAGACAGAAACCAGCTACCGGACTCCATTTGGCTCAGGGAAATTCTGCATCTGGGACCAACACAGGATTTCATTTTGTTTCCTGGGATAGAGGGGGCTGGGGGGAGGAGGGTAAAAACATCTGGGAACACAGGAGAAATGCCTCTTGAGGAAGTTTGCTGTTTTTTTCCAAAAACACCTAGGCTGAAAGCACTGGTGTGGCAATTTAACTCGCTTGACGCCACCACAGCATAGAGAATTGGGGATGTCCCCTGGGAATGGCAGCTGAAACACTCCAAGCTCTCCAAATACTTTGCAAAATGTTATATCACCTCTTTGCCATCAAATCTCCACTGAGCACTCAGAGACCCCTGGTCCAAGCCTGCTCTGTCTAGCCTGCTCTTGCACAGGCCCAAACGCTGCCTTCCCAGTGGTGACCTCAGCACTGCCAGATTAATTTCAGTGCTGAGGCTTCTTCAGAGCAAACAAAACTGTGATCTCCTCCAATCACCCTGTCCATCAACTGTGTATCAGACTCTGCCACCGCTGGCTGATGAGGGATGATTTTGAGGCAGAAGCCAAAGGAAGAGTCTTCCACTCCTGCTTGTGACAACCTCTGCGTTGAACTCCAGTTGGGTTTTTAAGTGTCCTACAAAAGCACAAAATGTGTCTTAAAAGGACTTCGAAACAGCATGCATGGAATAGGATCTAATAGAGGGAGAGAGGTAAATGTGAAAGGTTACACAGATATTTATCTGTGTGGCCAGAGAATGGCAGATGGAAAAATATATTAAATGCTGCAAAATACTAGGTTATAAAACTTCCCCCTGCCAGGAAGTGACCTGAAATACTTGCTATTTTATTTGTTATTATGAATTTGCTTCTGTATATTTTCTCCAGCCTGCTCCATGCTGTGTCTTTGGCGTGTCTTATTCCTGTGTCTGTCTTATTCTTCTGTCCTCCTGTGCTGCCTGTAATGCCACCCTGTCCTGTCCCTGCTTTCCGTGCCAAGTGAGGAGGTTAAAGGGACAAAACAGCAGAACTCGTGTTTCCAATGGAGAAAGTATGGTCCTGGAGCTGATTAAAAACAATCTCCCTGTAATTATCTCAAGTTAATTTTGGTTTTGTAATGTTATGCCTACAATAATCTGAGTTAAAGCTGTTATATTGTTTTGTTATATGTATATGTTATATAGATGTATTGCTGTATGGAACAGCATGCGAATCACTCTAGGGACATCAGCTTATCACTGCCATCTACATCTTACGAGATTTACTCAGAAAGTCTGAACTGAGGTAAAATAGCTTTTACCAAAACCCCAGTTATTTTAGGTCATTTATGATCAGAAATTTACTTCCATGAAATCTTGTGCTAGGGCCATATACCCACCTGCATATAAATTCATTCCCTGTTTATGCACTTGGTCAATTCAGTGGTTAAAATCACATTTTTCTCACCCCCGGCATAGCTGAATGTAAATAGGCAACTTGTTTTGCTGCTCTACTCCATACATTAGCGCCAAGCATCAGCCACAAAAGGGTCCAGGAGTTAGTGCTTAGCTGGCAATTTTGCTGATAAAGCAGGAGGCAGAGCAGCCTGCTCGTTTACAGCCACGTCACCTCTCCTGACAGAAGTAAACATGGGCTTTTGTCATTGTCAGTAAACAAATTATAAACTGCTGTGGAGATACATGAGCCCCGGTAGCCCCATTGCGTCAACAGGCAAAGCAGGGGAGGGCCAGGCCCCTCCAGCAGCCGGCTGCGGGACATCTGAAGAAAGATCTGCCTGCCTGTAACCCTGCTCCTCTCTGGTCCTGGCCTTGTTTGAAGGCAGCTCATGGACCCCGACAGCACTGCCCAGGCACGGGGGCTCAGGGCAGCTCCTGGACCCCGACGGCGCTGCCCAGGCACGGGGGCGCAGGGCAGCTCCTGGACCCCGACTGCGCTGCCCATGCATGGGGGCTCAGGGCTCACTTGCCCGCCTGACACTGGTCGTTGCAGCTCTGCCAGGCTGTATCACACATCCTACAGCTGGCAGGAGTTTTTCCATCCAAACAACAGGTTTTCATCAGAAAATGCCAGTTGATCAAAATCAGCACGCTTTGAACCAGCAGAACAGCTTTTCATTAACTTCTGAGAAAAAAAGAAAGATTTTTTCACGACCTGCCTCATTCTTTGCTAGTTTCTTGAGCTGCACAGTCTCCCAGGACTCTTGCATCGGCAGCTCCAGGGGGATTCTGATATTTCAGACCTTTTATTTTCCAGGGCTGGGAAGCCTGGCAACACCTAGCAAGAACCGGGCTTAGCTCCCTGCAGCACAAGACAGACCCTGACATCCCATGTATAAGAGGTATGAGAGGATACCGTCTCACACCAAGGACACTAGGGTTCCCAGGCCAACACTCATAGGGAACAAGGAGCCTGGACACATTGAGGATGACTTGGATAACACAAAAGGAAATTCCAGGTGAAAAAGAAGGTTTACAGAAACACCAAACTCTAAACAACCAACCTAAACCCCAGGATTTCCATTCAGGTCTCACATGTGTCTATACGTTTATTCAACCTTCATTTTGAAATTGGGCATATGCTTTGTGGTCCATGAGGAACAAACCCACTAATCGTCCTCCCACCACTGGGAAAGGAGAGTGCTCAGGGATTGTAACTCTCCATCCCTTCCTCTCACTTGTTGAAGGTTTTCCTGCAGATTTCTTATGGGAAAATACATTTCCCTCAGTGCTGGCTTCACTGCATTGAGGGCACACAATTCGTCCTTTACCCAGGTGCTTATCTCTCCTGTGTTTGATGTTTATAAGTGCTATTTGCTGATGATTTACAAGGTGTCGTAGTAACAGGTGTTGCTTATGTATGCCAGAATGAAATTGCCTATACGAGATGCGGAATAAGAGTCGTACTGCTTTGGCTGCAGCTATGATGATTTCTTCTTCTGGGTAGACTTTTCCTTCCACCAAGACTAGGTGTCCAATTGGGCAGATCTTTTAAAACTGCTGAAGGGAGCAAAGGCTACTCTGCATGGTCCAAGTGCTTTTCACACAAGGTGACAAGCCCACAGCCTTCATTTCCTTACCCACACCAAGCTATGCCGTACCAGCTCTGAGGGCCCACAGCTCGGAGGAACCCAATCTGCAGGACTCGCGCTACACGGGACGTTCAGGGGCATTTTGCAGAACCGCAGATGCCTGACAGACACACTTCCCAGCCCCCAAAGGGACAAGACACACACTTATAACCTTCCTCTGAAGCGCTTCTGTTGCTGTTTCTGGTTGAGTACCTGTGGTTAAGAGTCTGCTCATACGCAGCAGTTATAAGAACTGGCTTGAGTTCCTCCATAACAACTATATCAGATACCCACACGTTCCTCCAAAGGTCTGGTTTAGTGTCGTCTGATGCAGGTGTAAGCAAAGGAGCACCAGCTGCAAAGGGTGGCAGACCCCAAGCTGAGAGCAGAGGTGTCCCATATTCCCACAGGATCTGAGGAAAGACACTAAACACATCTCATTTCTTTTGCTTGCACAAAGTAAAAGGAGTAAGTGACACGGGGAACATCAGACAAGGGAACATGAGGAAAGATGAGGGGCTTTAAGGGGAGAAAAGGTTTCTCTTTGTCACCACTGAGGCTTGGTGCCTACAGCAGGGGTTATGAGATGCCTTCTGATGTCAAATATATCCTGGCTTGATGTATCACCCTATTTTCCCTACCATTACTTAATAACCAGACCTTGTTGCTTTAGTGCATTAAAAGCATCTGCCAGCAGGGTTGTAGTATTGCACCTCCAGCAGAAACAGACAGAAATCCTCATCATGTTCAGTGTGGTGACTTTTTTTGGTCCATCAGAACTGTGCGCAGCCCAGATGACTCTGCTGATCTCTGTAACCAGGTGGCCGCCCCCTCAGAAACAGAATGGGCATGAAAAATAACATGTGTAGAAGAGGTTAGAGTCCAATAAATGTAGAGACAAACGCTTGGATTCAGGGAATGGCCCATCCTTTTCCAACCCTGATGGGCATGGATTTACTGAACTCGGAGACAGACAACTGTTCATTCCTTCACCTCTGTCTCTTTGGTTGTCTGCTTTTGCTGGGTTTGCTGCTGGCAGGGAAAATTCTGCGCTCAGCTGCCCACATCCAGATGTCATGAGAGCTGATCAGCACCATGCACAGACGCCTGAGCGCAGAATGTGCCCCACTTTACCATCTGAACCCCAGCTCCACCAATATTTCACTCCTAGCCTTCTCAGATTTTCACTATTGGAAAATTTGGGCTCTCTTTCCACTGCTTTGGTTTTAATTAAAAACATGGGTTTAATTCCAGTCATTATTTTGAGGAACTCAGATAGTTTTAACTGAGCTAAACACACATTTATTCCTTTAAAATCTTTTTTTTAATCATATGACTTTTCATCTTCTAATTACTCCATTTAGGCCTGAAAAATTACAGATTTCCTACAGTCCATGTTTCAGATGAGGGCTCAATGCTAGTTTGCGATGGGAGATTAAATATAAAGCAAAGATGAAAGAGTATATGCAGCCTTCTGTGTTAGGTAGAGAAGCCAGTGTACTGTTTCAAGGCGTGTTTCAGACAGAGCCATGCAAACTGATTTGGAAAGGAAAACTCAGCTGTAGGCTGAGAGAATTCAGTGCTAACTGCAGCAATGATCTCGCTCTTTCAACTGAACTTTATCAGAAAAACAGAAACATCCTAATATTCCCAGCACGAACCATGCATGGATCCAAAAATATTTTACCTCTGAGTAACTGGGGAAATGAGCTTTTCCACCATGCGTTTCTACTCCAGTGAGTCACCAAGCAGCTCAGCCCCCAGCATAAGGCATCCTTGCACAGCGATCCGATCCGGCAGCAGCAATGCTCAGCCTAGCATGTGCCATCCCAGGTTCACCGGCTGCAGGTAAACTGAAGATTCATTTCAATATGAGTACATAATGCATATTTCATTATGTCCACTATATAGATGTGACATGCATATGATATCTGAGAGGTCGGTTTTAATATTAAAGCGTAGTAAATGCTGGTTTTCCTTAATGTTCTACCAGTGTTGCATTGAATATTGTGTTCAAAAGAAAGCCCTGTTCAGGTCAGTTTATGGTGGTTTGTCCTAAATGGCCAGTGGATCCTTTCTGTAAGGTACACACATGCCTTATTCCTGTGTGAGAAAAAAAATCCCAGGAAAATGTTCATAGGACTAAGGTTGGCCCTGCCCCCTCTTGCACTGCAAATATGTCCTCCCACCCACTATCTCAGGAGAAAATAAAGCATATTTATTCTCACCACTGTAGTAAGGAAGAGATGCTGATTCTTTAACAAATTGCATGGCAACACACACCTTTAAGCTCAAAAGGCACAGCTTGATGATAGAGCGGAGCCAAGAAGAGAGGCACACCTGCTTCCCTCACTTCCCCTTGCTTCTCTCCAGGAGTCAATGGCTCCCCGCGCCCCAGCCCAGCAGCCCTCTGCTCCTCTCTAGGCAGGATTCAACTCACTGAACCAGCAGTGTCTAATGCAATGAGAAAAAAACTAACAGCTCTCTACTCCCAGCAATGGGAGTTGCATTGTCCCGGCAAAGGGACTGCAGAGTGTGACAGCCAGCACAGGAAGGGGGCTGGGCTGTGGGTGAGAAATGTGGATAGCAGAAGGGAGGAGCGCAGTGGGGATGTGTTATTGCAGCTGTATTGCTGAGCCGCTGCCCTGTTCCCCATCAGACCCGTGAGCAGCGGCAGCCCGGAGCCGCTGTTTCTCTCACTGGTGAGCATGGGGCAGACCCAGGTGTGCCAAGCCCTCACCTGCAGGGCAACACAGCTTGGCTCCCAGACTGCTTTGTAATGACCCAGGAGCCTGAAAAAACTCCCAAATCATTAACAATTATTCTTGTGTCATTTCTGATGTGCTAGCAAACAGTTCATGGAGACAAGTTGTTCTGACAGTAAGACAGACTCCTTGTCGTTCCTCCTCTAGAGGGGAAGGCGCTTGATTTTCTGTAGCTATTACATGAAGTCTTTGATGTTTCCTGCTTACCAGCCACCACCTTAAAACCCAATCCAAACCACACAGAAGTCAATGTTAAGACCTGCTGACTCCAGTAATGTTGGGACTTTTTTTTTTCTTTTGTCAAAATAAATGCCAATGCAACACAGGTCTCCACATGCAATATATCCTTTATAAAGGAAGTCATGGGCATACCTGTTTATGGTGTATATTTTTGCAGTGAATTAAAATGCCAAACTAAGTTTCAAGGACTAAGCTGAAGTTATGCACAGAACACATGCAGGCTGGGTGCAGAAAGTACCAG
Organism: Phalacrocorax aristotelis; assembly: GCF_949628215.1. Classification (NCBI taxonomy): domain Eukaryota; kingdom Metazoa; phylum Chordata; class Aves; order Suliformes; family Phalacrocoracidae; genus Phalacrocorax; species Phalacrocorax aristotelis. The sequence continues at coordinate 141,792,762 of NC_134277.1, forward strand.
GTCGCTCATTGGTTTTGGTGAAAACAAGAATGGAAATTGTCCCTCCTCCCACATTTGCTCTAGCATTTTTAAATGAATGAGCAAGATCTTTCACATCATGGTTAATTACAGAGATGGAGATGTGTCTTTCATCGTATCAGAGTAAGAGGAGTGAGATAAGAAACTAGAATTACAATACAAGAGAGCTAATTTCTGAGCTCAACTGTAACTATGGCAACCTTCATTCACAGTATTTAACTGAGAGAATAGCAAAATAGTGCACTTAGGAAGCCTGAATAAATTATCTACATCATTGGCTTACAAATGCTTCAAAGACATGAACTTTTATAAAATATAATCTTTCTAAGAAGTTTGTATTTGCAGAAATCATTTGACATTACCTCTGCATTCCCTGTTCATGTTGACTACAGGGACACATCTTTCCAGACTGGCCAGGCATTAAGGGAGATATATTTCAAGATGACAGATGAAGGAAAAAAAAGAGGTGAAATTCAAAATTAAGTATTAATGTGAATTCTAATACAATGTAATTATGCATTAGTGTTAAAAGCTGGCACTGTCAGCAACAGTATTTTAGTTTTCCTTGATTGTACAAAAGCAAAAGGTGACACTGGGCCAAATTCTTCTCTCACTTAAATGTATGCTTTCCTCCCCCACCTTCACTGGCGTCAGCAGCCTTGGCTTGCTGTGTTGTCAAAGTTCCCAGTGCTGCCCATGCATGAACTCGAACAAGGGAGTAGTGCCGTGTCAACAGAAAACAAAACAGAAGTAAGGGATCGATATAGCGACATTTCCTCTCCTCATCCAGCTTCTCTGATGTTCTGGGCTGCCAGGGGGGTGCTTCACTCACCAGCTGCTCCCTGACACGTGGCGCAGGCCTATAATTCAAAGGCAATGAAGCTGGTGAAGGGTCTGGAGAGCAGGTCTTATGAGGAGCAGCTGAGGAAGCTGGGGTTGTTTAGCCTGGAGAAGAGGAGGCTGAGGGGAGACCTTATCGCTCTCCACAACTACCTGAAAGGAGGTTGTAGCCAAGTGGGTGTTGGTCTCTTCTCCCAAGTTACTAGCGATAGAACGAGAGGAAATGGCCTCAAGCTGCATCACGGGAGGTTTACATTGAATATTAGGAAAAATTTCTTTACTGAAAGAGTGGTCAGGCATTGGCACAGGCTGCCCAGAGAGGTGGTGGAGTCACCATGCCTGGAGGTGTTCAAAAACCGTGTAGATGCGGCACTTCAGGGCATGGCTTAGGAGGCCTGGTGGTGTTGGGTTGACGGTTGGACTTGATGATCTTAGAGGTATTTTCCAGCCTTAATCATTCTATATGTCTATGATTCAGCTCTGCTTCAAAGAGCATTTTTGTATATTTTTTTCTGGTGCAGAAAGCAGCTGTAGCTGACAGAGGGTAAAGCACAAGGAAAAAAAAATAATAATAACATTCAAACTCTAATACCAAACCCTTCCTTTTTATATATTTGAAGTAGCTGCCTGTTTTGAGGCAGCTAGTGAATGACCTTTCACTTGCTGTTTATTGGTGACCAAAAGAAGTTGAAGAACGCTCCAGATCCTGTATTTACTTCGACATTGACTATACCAATGCACCATGTGGAAGCAACTGCACCATAGCTATACTTGACAAACCCTCAACCTAATCCTTAGCCACACAAGATTGGTTAGTGGTGCTTGGACACAAGAAGGAAGGAATTTCTAGTTCACAGGGATGGGCAGATTTCTTGCAGGACTCTTATCACTGAAGCTCTAATGGGGTCAGGGACACGTGGCTTTCCAACACCCCACTACACCTGATGATTTGGCCTTGGTAGCAAGGCCAAACAGGCTCAGATGGGTCACAAAACACAAGGCAGAGGTGGAAAGGCACCAGGCAGAATTACAATTGCTGCAGGCACGCTAAAATCCTGAAAACAGGAGGGTCTGGCACTGTGAGTGCTGTGAAGATGGCCTTAAGGAATGACCCTGGAAAATGGTACAGCATGGGGAGAGACTCAGTCATGCTATAGTCCCTTTTCCCTTAGACAAATTTTCCTTGTTTCATATACCAAATCCCCGTTCACAAGAGGGTTGGCATTACTGGTTATAAGCATGCAGGGAGGCATCTGAGACCCAGAAACTTGTCTATTCTCATAGGTCATCCTTAAGTGTTTGAAACTAGGGGGGTTTTGTGGGGGGGGGTTTTTTGGTTTGGTTTTTTTTTTTTTTTTTTAGGAAGACCTGGCAGCAAAGCAACATTTCTAAACTTTTCTTTCCTGATATGACTGGAATGTTTGGGTGTGAGCCTTGCTGCAGTGAGCGTTACACCTTAAATGCTGTGCAGCAGGTCCCCCAGCCTTTGAGCACAAGCTGGGCACGGGGACAGCACTACTTCTGCACATGGGGGCCCTAATATGTCGCTGTCTGGAAGCAGTTCAGAGTTGTCAACGATGCAGATTTGCTAATCAAAACTCCACACAGCTGAAGGACGTAACACACTGACCTTTACTACAGCCCTGGGAATCTTGCAGCAGCCTGGAATGACTTTCCAGAGCTGCTCCCACTGCTCAAGGAGGAGAAGACTCTTTGCCAGCACTGGGGGGATACTGTGCCTCTGAACAAAGCACCTTTTTTATATACACTTTTCAGAGAGAGAGGAGGAATTATCTCTGATTCAACAGGGCTTTCAGATACTCTTTCCAGATTACCACAGTGGTTTCATTCAGTTATGCAGGCTTCAAATTAAAAGTTAATGAAAACTAACACACTTCTCATTTCTCCTGAGGCACATTTGGTCTCTTATTTAGATGGCTGCAAAAAGTAAGTCAGAAGAAAACACCTCCTTGTTTGACAGAGGGCGCAGGGACCCTGAGAACTGCCTGGCAGCACATTCCTGCATCAACATCATTGCTGTCATTTTGCATCAGTGGTGCTCATTTTCCAAGCGCATGTTATAACAACCTCCCACACAGCAACGCGTGTGCAAGTAAAGTACCATTAGCTCTGATGGGCACTCTTTGTCTTCCCAGGAAATGACTAAATGGTGTCCTCAAAAAGTGAACAATTGGAGAGTAGCAGAAATTACAGACTCATGTTTGGCACCGAGTGTCATATTCGCAGCTGTACCGACTCCCTGCCAGGAGCCGTCTGCCTACAGAACATGCTGTCTTCCAGTTGCTTGACCTAACATAGTTGAAGGGGATAAGAGCAGTGTTAGAGAATCAAACGACTTTCTCTTTGCAGATTTCTCTTGCTTGGTTTTATAGCTCTCCTCTGGAGGAAAGTGAGCTTGTTGCCAGTTTCCTGGTGATGGCAGACTCAAGCAGTGGTTTCCAGATTTACCTGAGGCATTGTTTTTTGACTCAGGGTAAGGCATTCCTTCATTATTAACATGCAAGAAACACAAAAACCTTTGCATCTTACATATTTTACCCACTGATACATGCAAATACAAAACAGAAAGACTTGAATCTAGGAAAATCACAGGGAATTTTTATTGCTAACATCTTTAAACCCTTAGAGCTTCATAGCCCCTGTACTCCTTTATACCAGTCCTCCTTTAATAGCCATTCCTGTTTGATCCTAGCAATCACCTCTAGTCATGATGCTGGTACCGGGTATACCACAATAGACTCAAACATTATTCTTTATACAATTCCTTTATTTAAAAAGACATGTAAAAAGTTCTTGTTTTTCTGAACACAGCAAAAAGCAGGCAGGCAAACAGCAAGAGCCCACCTGGGCTCACATTCAAGGCTTTTCCAGGAAGCCCTTTGCCCCAGCGTTCTCTTTCCTTTCAGTGTCATGTCCCTGAACTCACGCTACTGTGCCCTTCGCATTTCTACCCTTCATTTTTTTATGGGTTTTTTGCCTCCCTTACGTGCACATGCGTGAGTCCACAACTCATGGCTTAGCCACTTTCTGTCTGTACCATTTATCAATACCCTGGATTACCAGCCTGCAGGGGACATACTATTACTTAATTTTGTGATACTGGTGCAATGTTTTGGGAGGTGGATTGTACTGTTTTGAATTTCAGTAATCAGAGTCATTTAACTGCTTCCTCATGCCAAACCAATTTAATGTATTTTTTTCTCATCCCATAACTTTTTCTTATGATTTTCAACAAGAGTTGATGTGATCACAGGCTGATTACATTTTGCTGCATGAAAATGGAAGTAAATTACAATTGCACATGTAGGATTTTGCAAATGGCCAAAATGATGTTGGGATAGATGCATAGGCTGATGGAGAGAGCAAAAAGCACTCCCAGGGTGTGACTTCATTCTCTCCTGCTCCCCCAGCCCTGTTGCAATGCCCTTCCCTTCCACTACTCTGCCTGCTGAGCGGTCTGTGAAGCCCTGCCCTGAACTGCTCTGTGAAATGATCCGAGTTTAAAGTGCTCCTGGGGCAGTTCAGAGCACTTCCACTTTAAAGTATGGCTGGAAATACTCTTGCATGGGTAGTGACTTGGAGGGCCTGGGAGGGGAGATGAAAAAAGAGCTTCCTGCAAACGAGGATACATACAGCTGGATGGCTTAAACCAGAGATGTGACAGAATGAATAGAAGCACACGGACCTGCCCTAGGGCCCTGCACAGTTATCTCTTCTTGTGCCTTTTACCTGGTATGACTGAGCCAGATTACACAAGAGCATAGTGATACATTGCAACCCAGCTGTCCACTGGGTGGAAAAAAGCACTCGAGTATGCACTTTGACCATGAATCTAATGTTTTCCATTGAGAACAAACGGTAAGGGAGATTAATTGCTGTGAGCACTGAAAACAAATGAGTAGGAAGACCGTGCCTATGATGGCACTATTTGTGAACGCAGTTGCTTTCTGAGGATCGAAAGTAAATATTTTATTCATTGTCTCATGTGTAAATGCGTGATTATATCAGCAACACATGAAAGAAACAGGAATATTGTGTGCTACTGCAGTTTGCTAAGGAAACAGAAATACCAATTTGAAGTCAACCAGTCCTTGATAACCAAAGCTGTAATTTAAAACGTAAATGCCTTTCTGAACTCATCTATTCTAAGCTGGATAGAGCCCAGCATGTTTCAGTTTTTAAATAACTCATTCCCATGACCTTTGCAACTCACTACCTTACACAACAGCGCAAAAAAGAGCCTCATGCACATGACTCAGGCTGCCTTAGGGTTGCTGAAATTTAAGAAGGCAGCCTACATAACATCATCACACGCAAAATGAAAATAAAAGACTGATTATATAACATCCAGCCAAATTGAACAAACCTCTGCAGTTACACAAAGCTGTGGGCTGCAGAGATGCACCCTAAGTTCAAAGAAGTTTTAAAGAAACAGCCTGATGTGGCCGGTGTTTACCCCTAGTGTTTAGTATCAATGGGTGGTGGAAGATCTAATCCTTTCTCTCAAAATACTACTTTAAAACACTTAGGTTGTAATCTGGATGTGATCCAGGACATTTGAAACATGTTGAGTAACATGACCCTGGGGAAAGAATAAGGTGCCTGCTCTGCTAACTTGCAAGCACAAAATCATCCACAGGAAACGTATGCCATGAGCTCCTGGCAAGGAGAGTAGTAGTCACCTTACATTACTGAACAACTTCCTGACACTCCCAGATCTTTCTGGAGGTTCATCAGAGGCACAGCACATCTGTGGGGAAACCTGTGACCTTGCACCACCTCCCTGGCCTGTGCCACCAGGGCATCACTGATCTGTGCAACTGAATATGCAGGTTATTTAGACTTGCAAGCTAGATCCTGCCCTGGGCTGGAATCCAGAGCCAAGGAAGGCACCCAGGTGCCAGTCCAGGGCAAAACTAGAGTTGGGATCCCTAAACGACCTTCTAAAAACCTCCCCAGGATAAGAAGGGCAGCCCTAAAGCAGGCCTGCTGGAAATGGTCACAGTGAACCCTCCTCTTGATTAAAAGCCTAGCACAGGAGCACAGCTTTGTTCTGCTGAGATCGACAGAATCTCTCAGAGGGAGGTGTCTACCCCCAGTGCCTGAACACCATAAACAAAGCTCCAGCTTCTCTTGTAAGACATAGCGTTGCTCTTTCTGCTGGTTCCTCTCTTACAATGTAATAGCCCAGTGGCTAAAGCTTAGTCCCTCTAACTGGAAAACACTCGTACAATTTTCACCTTCAGTCCACACTACCTGTTTTTTCCAGGCAAGTCCTGTTACTGTCTGGCTGTAGGTCAGCTGAGGCGAGGGCAAACCTTCACCCTGCAGTGAAGACTGGTCCCCAACTTTCACAGGAATCCACCACTCCTTGGCTCAGAGGCAGCAACGGGGAGTCTACAACCTTCTGCACAGGGCGCCTTCCTGAAAGAACAGAATCATTTACTGGATCTAGCCCTAAGACTTCAGATCTCTTAAAAAATTGTATTAGTTATATATTAGTTAGACTACATTCTCAGTTATTTGTCTGTGGCTAGACCCAAGCTAACCCCTTTCCAAGCCACTGGGAAAGTAGTTTCCTTGTTTTGAGAAGCACACTGTCTAGGGAGGGGCAGACAAACCAGACTGAAGGTACAAGGATAGAACAAATACATTTTTTGTTTGTTGTTTAAAAATATAAACTAAATATACAGTATAAAGCAAGCAGTAAATATTTATGCAGGTGGGTTGACTTGCGATAATAACCCTATTTATTAACCAAGAAAAACAGTAACCTAACTCACTTTTCTTCCACAGGGAAAAAACCCAAAAAAACATGAAATGCTTATAGTTTTTCATTTAATACAAATTTCAAACCCCGAAGGATACAGCTGGGTCTTATTTTCCCAGCATTTAGGCAAGGGTAAACTACAAGAAAGTAAACAGGAGTGAGAAGGAGGTCACTTTTGTCTGGTATTCTTTCTAAACTTCCTTGTTACAAGTGGAAATGGGACCTGATCTAACCCCAGGCCCCAAGACACGTAAGAGAGCGGTTCAGAGTCTGCTCTTGGTTCTAAATCTAAATTTCTAATTTTATCTTCCATAACTACTTTCCTCTTCAAAGTATGCCCTCATGCCAAGGAGATAACACCAGTACTTCTAGTCATTGGCATTGGTTGCTCTTCCTCATTGCTGGAGAAATTATTATTCTTTAACATTCACATTTGCCTAGCAAGATCTCAAATCAGTCAGCTGTGTCTATAGACCACTCGTTGGCTTTCCATCTCTTGACTCCAGTGATCTCAACTAAAGACAAAAGTCTGTACCCAATTACCAGTCTCTGAACAACCTTTAGTTTCAGAAGTATCATATAGAATCATAGAATCATAGAATGATTAAGGTTGGAAAATACCTCTAAGATCATCAAGTCCAACCGTCAACCCAACACCACCAGGCCTCCTAAGCCATGCCCTGAAGTGCCGCATCTACACGGTTTTTGAACACCTCCAGGCATGGTGACTCCACCACCTCTCTGGGCAGCCTGTGCCAATGCCTGACCACTCTTTCAGTAAAGAAATTTTTCCTAATATTCAATGTAAACCTCCCGTGATGCAGCTTGAGGCCATTTCCTCTCGTTCTATCGCTTGTTACTTGGGAGAAGAGACCAACACCCACTTGGCTACAACCTCCTTTCAGGTAGTTGTGGAGAGCGATAAGGTCTCCCCTCAGCCTCCTATATACCAGGATGTCATTGTTCCAGCAGTATCAGGTAAATAATATTTTGTCTGTTGCGAAGTGTAAGCTATTCTTTTTCTGGCGAAATGCAGGCAGACTCCTCTCCCCTCCCAGCTTTAAGCTCTACTACTTCCCCTGGAGCCTACTGGATCTTTTGCATGGCAGCCACCATAACTGAAAATGTGGCTACTTTTTAAAAGGACTGTAACAAATGTATGTGAAAAATGCACACGATGAACCACAGCTGGAAAACGGATCAGCCCCTTCAGAGCCAAGATAATTGTTAGAGCCAACCTCCTGATATCCTGAAACTGCTTCCTCAGAGTGCAGACACTAATAACGTCATAAGTATCATCCTTGAAGCTTGCCAAAATGTCTTTTTCCAATAACATTTTACTGTAGAATTCCTGTACTTCATTGGGTTGTCAGAATGCTGTATTCTCAAACTAGATTCCAAACCCTGAAAGGCCAACCCCTCTAAAGGGTGCAAGCTACTGCACAACTACCAAATGCAAAAAATGCATTTAGTTCTCTGCTAATGAGATTTGAAGAATACAACAGGATGGTGCAAAGAAGTTCTGAGGGGCAAGAGGCAACAGATACAAGCTGAGCAGGGAAAATTCTGATTAACTACAAGATAAAAATCATCACAATGAAAGTGGCGAAGCACTGGAACCAGGGCCCAGGCAGGCTAGGGCACTTCAGTCCTTGGAGACGTCCAAACCGGGACTGGCCAAGTCCCTGACCAACCTGACCTAGCTTTGAAGTTGGCCTTGCTTTGAGTGGGGAGTTGGGCTAGATGACCTCCAGAGGTCCCATCTGACCTCAATTACTCTGTGATTCCTGAAAGCTGGATCCCGGCTACCGAATTAAGTCGGACCCAGTGGTTTGTTGTAGAAAGGAACTGAAAGTGAAGATAGAAAGGACCTCTGGGGGGGCCAAAATAAATCAAACTGTCTCTGGCTCCCACAGTGATGGCAAAATACCCACCAAAAGCAGTTGTCTCTGCAATTCCCCATTGGCCTCCCTTTTAAAAAGGGAAGAGGAGAGACAAGTCGTGGATCAGCCACCTTACTCTCAGGTTGATACTTTTAAGGGGTGCTTTTAAAACATCACCTCTTGCAGGGCACATTGTAAATCTTCAGAAACATTCACCATACCCAGGAACCCAGCCGTACTAAAGGAGAATGAACACACCACCACAGCAAACGTTCCCCGGGAGGGCAGCAGGATACATGAACATACAACCAAAACCTGCCTTTGAAGCAGATTGAAGATCACAGGCCATTGCTGTTTGCAGGTACTCCATCTGCTTTGAGCTCTGCTGACACGTCTATTTTTGCCATGTAATGCTACTGATTTCTGCTAAAAATAAATTCCTGCTCTGTGGAACAGCGGACTTACATTGCTGTCATTGCTTCTATAATGCCTTCAGGAAAGGAAAGAAGATAGTTTAGCCTTGTCCTATTTTTCCTGCTTATTCAGTACATGGCACGTTTTTCTCCCTTGTGTTCCCCTTTGTTAGGCTTTTCTTTCTACTTTCAAAACTTGTATGACTTTCCTTTTTTTTTTTCCTGCTCCAGGTTGGTATGGCAGCATGCCAGCCGGAAGTGTTAGATCCGTGCACACAATTTTGAGGCAGGTTTTGAGTGAGTGCTCTTTTCAGCAGGCACAGGAGCAAAAAGGCATTTCTGAAAGACTGTGTGCAGAGATATCGTAAAAATGTTAAGCAGTCAGGCAATATACAATCGACTGAAGTATTACCCTGTGGTCCTGAACTGGTTTTCAGTAAAACTGAACCAATAAAATATTTATACATCAGCCATAAGAACTTATTTAGCCTAGAAGGTTATTACAAACATTTGATTTAAAATGAAAATGGATTTTGATCATCTGTAACGGAGCTTCTCTGGAAATGTGTGTAGAAAGCTTTAGGGTAACAACTGCAGCACTTTGGCTGCAGTGATAATGCATAGCTGCCTCCCGGTTCTGCAATGCAGAATTACCCACTGTCAGCAACAGGCACAGCAGACAAGGACTGATGTCTTTTGTTACATTCGGACGATAATCCTTCCACCCAGTGAAACACTGAGACCTCACATAGCTTGAAACAGTTACAACTAACTGCTTTTTCATCAATCCTTGATGTAAAATGTTAAACATGGAACACGTATTTATTCATTAAAATTATTTTTATTCTTTAAAATCATCTGTTGCTCAAAGTGCACAAGAAGGTCTGGGCAGCAGCAAGATGAAGAAAGGGAAAACCTAACTTTCCAGTCAGATTGCAGCATCCAACTGCCGGCACACCAGCCAACTCGCATCAGCTTGAGGACCAAAATGTCAGCCAAGCTTTAGTATTTTGTCTTTCCTTTGTGGGATTTATATGGGGCTTCTAAGGCCAAATTGTCTTCTCATTCAGTATTTGAAAACTCAAATTCTGTCTTTTGTTCAGAGAGATATGTGGTACCAACAGGATACTGTGAGACAGGGAGCCACAGCTTCCAACACCGGCTCTAAAATCAGCTCTTCTCCTGACCTTAAATTGGGAAGAAAAAGGGATGAATAAAATAAATAAACAGGGAGCTGTAACACTAACCTTCCAATTTCACAATGTGTTATGGGGAATCCAACCAGTGGTCACAAGATGTTCTGAAGACCAGAAGTGTTAAATGCTAATTTTTTTGCGGATTTTTTTTTTCTCTCAGTAGGCAACTCTAGACAGCAACGTTCTCTTCAGAAGTCACACATGAATCCACCCTACAAACCTCATATTTCCCATCAGAAACAGGAGGCAAACAGTGGCAACTTCATCCCAATCCAGTTCTGTGTATCTACTCATAGTTCTCGTACAACTATGGCTCAAACACAGCCAGGCACCTGTCTGCCTTCCCACAGCCTTTTACTTTCTGATGGGGTACAGGGATGCCTTAACTGGGCCATCTCATGTAGTCTTTAAGAACAGGGTGCTTTAGAGTCACTCTTGCTGCAAACAGAAAATTATGTAAATGGTGGTTGTTAACAGCACATTCTGCCAACCCATTTCTAACCATGTGCTTCCGTTAAAAAGGAATGTCAATTATTCATCTTCCATGCCATTTAATGAAGTCTTTAATGCACAATGGTATCTGTCAGATGCTTTTATTTTATTCCAAAATAAGCCTCAAAGAGAAGATGATGGTGTACTGTTCTGGATAAAAATAAATGTCATGAAAGTCACTCAGAACACCAACAAATGAAAACTTTAATACTCTGTGCTTTCAACGACTACTGTGGAAGACTTGCATTATTAAGGATGACATTATTTTATCTTTCTAGCTGGTTTTCACATGGAGGGTCACAGGGAGTACTTTCCACTCTCTTATATCCCAAGTAGACCTCGTGTGTCTTCTGGGCACTAAGGGCAGATTTTCCTTTGTTTCCTCTACTGGTTTCAGTGCACAGCTGTAAACATGATAAAGATGCAAGTATAGTAAAAATCTATGTTTTGTTACAGCTGCTAAAGGAATGCTAATTGCAACACTCCACAGGCTAGCCAAGCATCTGCTGCCAACAACACACAGCAAAGTGTGCATCCCAGCCACCCTGAAAATAGAAAGGCATGAAAGCACAGGCATCTGCGAACAGACAAGGAGATGATCGAGGAAATCAAAACGTTGTTGGATTTATATATTTTCTGTATTCAAAAATTTGCAGGAAGAATAAGGCTGGATTAAAGTTATCTCAAAAGCATATGCAAAATAGGATGTTGCCCTAGAAATGTGGAACAGGGACAGGATCAAATCTAACAGAGAGGGGAGAAAGGAAGGAGGGGAGGCTGCCGCTTCTGCTGCGCTGGTAGGAACGACAGGTGCTGCTCTTCTAGGGAAGGACTGTTCCTTCTGGGTAGCCATTGCCCTCAAACCATTCTCTGTTGGCACCAGCAAATGTGGCTTGGCTTTCTCAGCAGCACAGGGCACTCCATGGCAGCCTGCTTTGCCTGGAGTGATTCTGGTGAAGACAAAACACCAGGGAGCAAATGAAAGACAGAAGAACCAAATGTTGCAGTCCTGGCTTCAGTGGTCTCTTGCAGAGTTAACGTGCTTTGAGACTGCTAAAGGCACTTCATGAACATTTCAGGGGAAAAAAACACCACACTTCCCACACTTAAAAATTAATCCAGAGTAAAAGTCAATAGGCCCTACAGAAGTTTTTAGACATTTTCCCATTTTCAGTCTCCTTAACAAGCAGAAGTTCAACGACTCAGGCTCCTGAGCAAAGGAGCATGCGGGCCAGGCTGCAGCAAGGGTGGCTGCGTACCACGGCCGCGCTCGCAGGACAACGGGACGAGCCACCGCGGCCTTCTCTCCGGTTCCTCGCCTTCGTGCCAGGCGTCAGTAGGAGGCCGGGGACGGCGCTAGTACGGTTTTTATCTGCAGATCACCGGCAATCACCTGTAACATCCGCGTAGCGTTCCGGGAAGAGCTGCCAGCCGCAGGCACGGCAGCCCTCGCCTCCGCCTCAGTCCGAGGTGAGGAGGAGGAGGAGGAGGAGGAGGAGGAGGAGGCGGCGGCGGCGGCGGCGGCGGCCGGGCACGCAACCACCTCTCACCACCCGCCCTCCCTCCCTGAGGAGCGCGGCGGGGCCTCGCTCGCTCTCCCACCGGTGGTTCCCTCACGGAGGGGCAGCTCCCGCGGCAGTGCGGTGGAAGGAGGGAGAACGGAGGAGCAGCGGGGTATCCCCTCACCCTCACTGGGGGAGAGATGGAGCGGGGAGATGGAGGTGAGGAAACGACCGCCGCCTACACGCTCCCCCGCCCCTGCGCAATGCAGACGCGCGCGCGCGCGCACAACTGCCCCTTCCCCCCCACCCCGGTTCTCTCAACCGTCGCCGCGCCTCCGTGTCACGTGCCCTCCTTGCCCTCCCCGGCAGCCAATGGGCGCCGCGCCGCGGGCCGCAGGGCCCTTATAAGGCGGGTCGCGGCGGGGTGGCTTTGGGCGCCAGGCGGCGGTTGTTGGGGTTGGTCGGTAGCACCGGCAGCGTGTGAGTGTCTCGGTCCCGCTTGGTCCCTCCAGCCCCTTCCCTGCTCCGCCCGAGGGGCTGGGCTGAGCCGAGCCGTCCGTGAAGGGGCCAGGTCTGTGCCCGGGGCAGAGGGATGGGGAAGAGGGTCGTGTGCGGCCATATCGGGGCCGCCTGAGGGGGTAGCGGTCCCCGCCGGGGCGGTGTCCAGCGCCCGCGGGCGGGCCCTAACCGCGGCAGTGGCGCATCGCCTCCCCAGGAAGGGAGAGCGGGACCGGAGGCGGGCGAGCTCGGGGGCCGGCGGGGCGGGCGTGGGCGCTGGCTGCCGAGCTGCCATCGCCGGGCGGGCGGCGGCCCCGGGCGGCCGCCGGAGGGCTGCGTGCGTGTGTGTCTGTCTCCTCCTCCCCCCCACCCCGTGTCGGAACTCTCCGTCTTCTCTAACAAACTCTCTGCTTTGCTTCTCCCCCGTCCCGTCCTTCCCCCCCCCCCCCACCCGGCTTCTGCTTTGTGGATGTTGGCGGCTTCTTGTTGTGGCAGGAGAATGTGTGTGTGTCCCGGGCCCAGGCGGATCGGTAGGTATCTCGCACCGGTACTGGCGGGTCGGCTGGGACCCGGGGAAGGGACTGCCAGGCTGGACGGAGGGAAGGGCGAAAGGTTCTGCTCCCGTTGGACGTTCCTCGTTCCTCCTCCCCATCCTCTCTAGCAGGCTAATTCCTGCAGGTCTGTCGAGTGCCCGAAAGGCACCTGGGTTAAGTGTTTTTACCTGAAGCCACGGGTGTCTTTTGGCACAGTTGAGGCAGGTGCTTTGGAGGAACCTGTCTGTGCAGCATCAATTGGCCTTAATAATACAGTTACAACAAGCCTTTAATAAAGGAAGGAGTAATATTTTTTCCATTTTATCAGTGTAGTACTACAAAACCCATAAATTGACCATCTGACTTGTTATTGGCCATACTACATTTGTAGCCTGAAAAGTAGCATTTGTGCCCTGTTCTGGGCTTGGAGAGGTATTTAATACTGCCTCGATTTTAATCTCTTGACAAATCTTGATTGGATTGTAAAATTTTTACTTAATCTTTTTTCCTTCTCTGTCATCTCTAAGATCCCAAGATTGTTACGGTTGATCAAAAGTAATTATTTAAGGGCTAGCTGGAGTGTCTGTTATATTTGGGGCAACCATGTTATGGGGATAAACGGGACAGGCTTAGGATAGTTTCACTTCAGGTTGGCAAGCTTAGAATTTATTTACTTAGCTAGGATTTGTTAAATCTGGTGTATGAAACAGACTGATATCTTAAGCTGACATGGATCTGCTGTAAATGATACAAATTGTGGAAAATTTGAGGCCAACTTCTTACTACTTCCTCTTGGATTTCATGTAATATTTAATAAACTATTGATTAAAAATCAGCAAAATAACCTCTGGTGGCACTGTAGAGCCACTGTAATAGCAGCACATTTGTATTTTTTTTGCTTCATCATGTATCAACAGCAAAACTGGCAGAAGAGTTTTTGTGGCACCACGTATGGGTCGGCACTGAACACAGATACTTAGCAGTCAGAACTTCATTCAGTCAGAGTCTAACAGGAGAGCAGTGCTGGATCTCGGGACCTGCTGTAGACTAGGCACACCTGTAGAACCTTGAGGTTCCCATTCTGTAAGAAAAATTTTTTCTTTTAAATGTTATGTCTGGAAATATACAGAATTGTTATCAAAAGAGCTCCCTTCTAAATAGATGGCAGTGATTAAACTGTAACTCCAAATGTATATTTTACTTCTGTCATGCTATAGGCATGTGAAGCTTGGGCTGGAGAAATAGACTTCCTGGGAAGCAAATAACATAAATTCAGTATGTATCTGGAAGTTCAAGCCCATACACTGCTGCTGAGTGCCTATACAGCTGATTGTGGTCCACAGGGCTATAACCAGAGCTCTTCCTGGTAGCTGAACATCAGAAAACTGGCCAGTTCAGTCTTTATACTGCTAGTGGGAGACCTGGGGGAGGTCATGGAGAAGAATTTGTCAGTGTAAGCCAAGACTGACAGCCAGTCATTCATGGGGAATGAAGCTGTGATGCTAGGAAGCCAGTGGAGTGGCAGAAACATGAATTCTACTTTGCTTTCAGGACTTTGCAGGAATGGAGACTATTCCTCTATTACAGAGAACAAGCAAGCTTGGAAGGAAGAATGTGACTTGCTTCCTTCTCTGGCAACACAGAGAATGAGGTGAAGCTTCATATATTTGCAGACACAGCTCAGCTGATCCGGGTGATCAGAGTCCTCTGGCAGAATCTATGGAAAGGTTATGGGACAGAGTGGTCGCAGAACATGATTCCTCCTATGTTGCATGATCCTTCAGATTGAATATTGGGGCTTGCTGCCTATTTTATAGGGGCCGTGTCTCATCTGAAATACTGGTATGCCTGCGTGGCTAAAAAAAATTAATTCAGTAACTGAAGCAGCTTGCACAACACAGCAGTATTCAGTTTTTCAGTAGAACAGTTAAGTCTGAGATACGGTGGTGCTGACAGACTAGTACTTATGACTACAGTAAGCTTTGTATAAGATCATTTGTAATGGTCTTTTCTAGGCAGAGCTTTTATGATAAAACTTGATCATAAAAGATGGGAAGAGAAAATTGAATTCCCCTTAACTGTGTGCACTTCACACAAGGCCACAGTTCAAGTTTTTTTTCCCACTATGGAAAAACACTTGCTTCCTGAAGTACAAATTGTAAAAGACTTCCTGGTATTGAGGCATAGTGGATAAAGGGGTTTGAGGCAGTTGCACTAATGTTGTGATTGGGTGTGTAAATGGAGACAAGAAAGAGTATGTTAGAATAATGTTTCTTCAGAGGAATGAAAATTACAAGGAAGGTGTTTTTTACATGTGGCAAAAAGTAGAATACTTTTCTTGGATACAAAACTTGCTAGTTCAGTGTTAAGATAAACTATTTTTAGACTATTGTCCAGGGCTCTGCTCCAGTCATAGAAGCAAACACAGCTTGCATGTATTCTTTTAATTGGGTAGCTTTTTAAAGTAATTTACAAGCCTAAAATTTACTGGGGTAGATGAGCTGTTGGTAGGAGAGATGCATTTGCTTTCAACCTCTGGTATTTTTACATGATAAGCTAGAAAATTGCTGCATAGGCTGCTGTGGCTATTTTGTAGATGTGCACCATGGTTTCACCCAAGTTGGAAGCTTTGCATGTGAAAGTGGGGGAGAAGAAACAAAACCTGCTACTGACTTGTGATTGCTTAAAGAATATCTGCTCTCTATGACTTGCTGTTTGCTTTTATCATCTAAACAATCTTCATATTAAACCCAGTTGTGTGTCATCTCAAAGTTGTTCTTTGAATCTTACTGTTACATGCTTTATCTCTTCTTAAGCTTTATAGAAAGACAGTTTTCTTCGCTGTGTGCCACAACTGGCTCTGTCAGCTGGGAAATCAGCAGGAAAACAAATCTCCATTGCAGAAGGTGGCATTACTGTAGTGTGCTCCATGCTAACTGTTGTCTTTAGTCCTGTTTGAAGCTGCATTGTCTGTTTGGATGATGTTTTCACTTCCTGCCTGCTAGCTGAGTGGGTGTAAGAGCTAAAATGTCTTCAGTATGGTATAGCTTTTTTGTTATAGCCAATGTAGTGTCTATAAACAAGAACCTCTTAATGCCTGTTCCTTCTCAAGACCCATAAAGCTATGAACTCCATATAATAAGCAACTTTGTTAGGATCTGTAAATGTCTTAACACAGAGTTCTGGGGGAAAAAATCTGTTAGTTGTTCCCCTAAGCATAGTTGTTATCTTGTCTTTCAGCAATTCCAGTCCGAAGCTCCAGGCTACCATTGTTGGCTGATGCCATGCCAGCACCAGCTCATCTGTTTCCATTGATTCGTAACTGTGAGATTAGCAGAATATGCAGTACTGTGTGTTACTGCCACCACAAACATCTGTGTTGTTTATCATCTCATTTTGCTCACGGTCACTTCAGATATGCACCTCAGAAGAAATTTGCAGCACTTTATAGGCCAAAGGAGAACTTTAATCACTTCATTCACACAAGGGATTATGCTTCCACGCCACAGAGATTTTACCTCACCCCTCCACAGGTCAACAGCATTCTGAAGGCAAATGAATATAGTTTCAAAGTCCCAGAATTTGATGGTAAAAATGTAAGTTCTGTCCTCGGCTTTGATAGCAACCAGTTGCCTGCTAATGCTCCGATAGAAGACCGGAGGAGTGCTGCCACTTGCTTACAGACAAGAGGAATGCTTCTGGGTGTGTTTGATGGCCATGCAGGTTGTGCTTGTGCTCAAGCTGTCAGTGAAAGACTGTTTTACTATATTGCTGTCTCTTTGTTACCTCATGAGACCTTACTTGAAATAGAAAATGCTGTGGAAAGCGGCAGAGCTCTGTTACCCATTTTACAATGGCACAAGCATCCCAACGATTATTTTAGCAAAGAAGCTTCCAAACTTTACTTCAATAGTCTAAGAACTTACTGGCAGGAGCTCATTGATCTCAACAGTGGAGAGACTACTGATGTGAAAGAAGCTTTAATTAATGCTTTTAAGAGGCTTGATAATGATATTTCTTTGGAAGCTCAAGTAGGAGATCCAAATTCTTTTCTCAACTACCTGGTACTGCGAGTAGCATTTTCTGGTGCAACTGCCTGTGTGGCCCATGTGGATGGTGTTGACTTGCACGTTGCAAACACAGGTGACAGTAGGGCAATGCTCGGGGTTCAGGAAGAAGATGGATCTTGGTCTGCAGTTAATCTGTCATATGATCACAATGCACAAAATGAACATGAAGTGGAGCGTGTGAAAACGGAGCATCCAAAGTCTGAAGAGAAAAGTCTCGTGAAACAAGATCGTCTCTTAGGTCTCCTGATGCCTTTCAGAGCTTTTGGTGATGTGAAGTTTAAATGGAGTATTGAACTACAGAAGAGAGTAGTAGAGTCAGGCCCAGATCAACTGAATGACAATGAATATACAAAGTTTATTCCTCCAAACTATCACACACCCCCATACCTCACAGCTGAGCCAGAAGTCATACATCACAGACTACGGCCGCAGGATAAGTTCCTGGTTTTGGCCACAGATGGGCTGTGGGAGACAATGCACAGGCAAGATGTGGCTAGAATTGTAGGGGAGTACCTCACTGGTGTTCACCATCAGCAGCCAATAGCTGTTGGTGGCTATAAGGTAACTTTGGGACAGATGCATGGTCTCCTAACAGAAAGGAGAGCAAGAATCTCTTCAGTATTTGAAGACCAGAATGCAGCAACTCACCTGATACGTCATGCGGTGGGTAACAATGAGTTTGGCACTGTGGATCATGAGCGACTGTCCAAGATGCTTAGTCTTCCAGAAGAGCTGGCTCGAATGTATAGAGATGACATTACAATTATTGTGGTGCAGTTCAACTCACATGTTATAAGTGCATGTCAAAATGAGGAACTATGAATTCAATGTAGTGAACTAGTTACCAAAGTTGTAACAATGGCCAGTATGAGCAGCAAATTTAAAAGAAAAAAAACCCAACAAAGCCCCCATAGCAAATGAATTGGTTGCTTGCTAGATTCAGCATTATCTATTGTTCCTGCCTTCCCCCAGAGCTCTAAATACATGGGAAGTGCTATTGACCTAATACAAACTTGAAGAGGATGTCACGGCTTGGTTTTGTAATAGCTTTGCACTATTGATTTTGTGAATGCTGCTAGAACAATGTCTTGAATTTGGCAGAGTTAGATGAGGGAGGGAAGGAGGATAAAGAATTAACTATCAAAGATCTGGCTGTTCAAGAGCAATGCCTGTTTAGAAACATCTGTAAATACCTACACATTATCTTAAAGGATGACTAAAAAGGAGTGTTGTTGAATTCTTACAGGGCTAATTCATGCAAAGTAGATATGATTATTTGTGAATATATTGTCTACTGTTTCTTCTAAGCAGGTCACTTTAACCAAGTTGTCTCTCTTTCATATGGACAATGTCATTCACTTAAGGATATTTGTCTAAGTGTTGACTTTCAAGGCAGGTCTAAGCCATAATCAGTACCTGAGGTTCTGTTACAGCTTAATTGTGTCTTATGCCTGGTAACTTCTAAACTTCCTGTGCATTAATAGTTTATTGGATGTAGGTTTCTGCACAACTTGCAGGGCAATAATGATATGTTACAACATGACATGCAGTAAGATACCAGATAACTTTGTGGAGGGCTTCAGTTTGTAGGATGAAGAAACTCTCAGACCTTTCAAAAAGTCAGTGGTGTTGGTCAAGACTGTGTTGGCTTTCCCAAAGGCCATGTCATTCATGGACTCTGCCCCTCTCTGGTGTTACTTATCTGGTAAATAAATTTTCAGTTGAAAAGACCAGGAAATCACTGCTAACTGCTCTGTGGCTTTGTAATTTGCACTCACTTTCACTCTGGCTGTTTCAAATGGTCACATAGAGGATGTCTTGTACTTGAACTCATCCTTGTAAGAAGTCAGGTCAAAAACTACAAATTAGAAAAAAATTGAAGTACAGCTTGTAAATAGTGTTTTAGTTGGGAAACTAGCATGCATGTATATGTTTAATGGCTTTTTCTAGCAACTTCTTCATTAGCAGCTCTGTATTCCTGGACAGCTGGTATATGCATGTTCTTACAGTCCAGAATGCTGTCACAGAACAGTCTCTGAAATGGGTCTTTCTGGCTTGTAATGGTTGAATTTGAACTTAAAAGATTGGCTATAACTTGTGTCCCTGAAGTTGTTGGGCCTATAACTGTAAAAAGGTAGGGACTGACAACTACTTTACTGGTGGTCACTGCATCTATTTTAGGTATGTTGCATTGTATACAGATCTATTTTAACCTACCCTTACGTTAAAAACTCAAATGCTGGCTGAAATACCAGCCCTTGATGACTGAGAGAGCACATGTAACTTGATTCCTGTGTTCTAGAGAACAATGATAGGTCAGCTTATTTCACTTTACTGAGGTATTTCAGTTGAAATACCTCCCTAGGCTTCATCATAGCTAATTAAATCAACACTTCAAAAACCTAGCTTATTATGGTTAATTGAGTAATGTGGCATTTTCTACTCAATACAAATACTGCCAGTTAATGCTACTGTTTGAACAATGAATCTGTGCTACAGTAAACATCAGCTCTTCAAACTCACAAATGCTATGTGTACTTAGTGGCCTGCAGCTTTAGTATGTCTGTTTCTTCACCCAAGGTTAACGTTATCTAAGTTCAGATTCAAGATGTGCACAACCCTTTATTTGAAGGGAAAAGGGGAACTTCAAAATGCTTACACAAGTACTGGCTGTTGACATTGCTTCTGTATACTGTGTTTTGGTGACTGTGCCATTAGCTAGGTTAATAGACTTTATGTTCTGTCATTCAAATGTGGTATGTATCTAAGCTGTTGCAGTATTTAACTTTCTTACTTTTTTATTGTTAAAGCTCTGTTACATGTATTGATGTATTTAACCTATGATTATTGATATGGATTTGGTACAAGTCATAGCTAGAAGAAATCAACATCGGTCCCATGGATACAACTTTTACTAAGGAAAAGCTGCTTTTTGTAGTAAAGATCAATATGTATGGGGTCAGACAAAATAATATTTATGTATTGCTTGGAGACTTGCTCAGTATGTATGCAGTGAACAGAAACAGTGTAATTGCCTGCTGAATGGGTGATCTGAACAAACATCTTCTAACAGATTCCAATAAAACAACCAATTATGCAGAAATCCACGTGTATTGGATTGATACAGAGTGTGAGAGCTATTCTGCTAGGAATATGAATTACTTGTATTTCAAGAATGTGTTCTGTTGTGTAGTCCCTATTATGAATAGAGCAGATGGCCAAGCAAAGTAGAAGTGGAAGCAGATTTGAGAGTTGGACAGAGCTCCTAAATACCACTGAGAGGCTTGAACCCCTGCATCAGGCATGCTGGTGCTGCTGCCCCCCGGCAGCAAAGTTCAAATCTTTCCATCAGTATCACTCTGCAGTTCCAATCATCTCGTGATTACTTTCAGGGGTAGTGCTGCAGATAAAGCAGCAGTATTTGAGATCATTAAGCTGTGGACTGTACCCTGTGTAGAAAAATACAACATTTCATAAGCAATCTAAAATACTTGCATGCAGATTAAGGTGGCACAAGAATGAGTGAATTCTAAACTAAATAGGAACAGCTCCTATGCCACATGCAGCAGACATGCTCTGTTTGCATTGTCTACCAGACTTGTTGCATTGCAGAAAGTATGCCTCTACTTTATATGTGAGGGGGATGCTGTGATTACTTTTCCAGATAAGGGTTTCACATCTGCAAACAGTGGCTCAACCAAGAAGGATGGCTGAATATTGATAGTCAATACAAGCCTTTAAGTTCACCTTTAAATCTTTAACTCTTTAAAACTAAGTTCTAGATCAATGTGTCAACTGTTTAACATTAATACTAGGTAAGAGAGGAATGGGAGATCTTCTCTTAGTCTATGCTTTTAACTTAAGGCTCTGTTAACGCTGTTGCCTAGTGTTTGAAATGGTATGTGCATTATATTTGCTTTTGACAGTATTGTACAACTACTGTTGTGATAACTTCTGTATTCTCCGTTTGCTTTCTATGTGCATGACTCAGTGAGTACAGAATGTATTAAATTATTTTCCCTTTCCACTCATTTCCTCATTGCAGGTCAGAGTTTTGCATATAGCAGGCTTGTAAAACATGACACATACAGCAAGGAGCATAGTCTCATCATGAAATGTGGTTTGTAATTAGACTCTTAAAATCAGGTCCCTGTACTTGGAACACTTCTGGAGTGAGGATGCCTGGTAACTATTAGTGATAATGCTCTGCAGAATGGCTGGTCTGGTCTGTTCTTCCTCAGTGGGGAGGCATAGCTGTAATGAGATTACCTGGCATGGATGGATAATTCAAATTTCTAGTTCTAACCATCTATGGTGTCCTAAGCTCCCTGATGCAGACAGTCTATCTGGTTTCATGACTCTAATAGATGCGTGCTATCTGATTGGTAATGGTGACTGTTGTGAGCATCGACTGATGAACACAGTCATCAGTGCTGCTGCACAGCAGTCCAAGAGAGTGCTAGCACAAGGCATTGTGGGGTGCTGAGGGAGTTAGCACCTTCTACTTTATTTCTTTGATCCTATGTAAGAAGTTTGTGCAGCTCCTGATTATTGCTTGGTAATGTATAAATAGAAATGAGATCTGTGGAGTTGGAAGATCTGGCCAAAATGCCCTGTCTCTTAATTTCATGAAGCTTAGAATGAAGCAGATCCTATGGGTAGGAGGAGAAGTAGCTTTCTTCCAGCTTGCCAAATGGCACACTGCAGCTTGATGCTGTTATTTTGCTATACGGATGATGAAGTTAGGTCTAGTTTAACAAAATGAGGAAGTCCAACTCAGCTGTCTCCAGAGATAATCATCTGTATCCTGCTGAGAGGTGCTTCAAGTGTGGTAGCATTCACCAAGCACTGTTTTGGCTTTTTTCTGTTCAGAGGCTTACCTAGAGAACTTAAATACTTCATTGTTGTGTATTTGGTCCTGTGTTAAAACAAATGTGCTCAAAGTGAAGTAGGCTTTAGAATGAATGCGTTCATGGTTTCTCACACTGGCTTAACTGTTTTGTACTTTTTCCCTATTTTTATTTGAAAGCCTTCCTTTGCCAAGTGCCTTTAGTTTCAGAATTTTCCACCTTCTTGTGTTGCTTTTTATTCAACGGTGAATGCAGGATATATTAATGTCTTCTCTAGCAGTGAAGTATTTGCACAGGAAGAAGACTTGCTAACGTGTTCTGGATTAAATTATTTATTCAATGGCTACAGCATATTTGATTGCTGTGTGAACAAGTAGATATCGTCCCTTTGTCAGGAGCATGTTGTCAAGTACAATCTTTGCAAATTCATTGGTAGAATACTTTTCAGATTACTGTTAACCTGACATAGCAAATCTTGGTTAGCGAGTTATTTCTTATAGTATACTCCTTTAAAATATGGTGTTAATTAGCCTGTAGCTTAAACCTAAGTATAGAAATGTTCTATCATCAAAAACCTGTGCAGTGAAGGGAACACAGGTTCACTTCACTTTTCTCCTAACACAACCAGCAAGGTATTAAACATTATTTATGACCGGGTTTTTTAACTACTGTCTTGTAAAAGCAAAAACTTAGAACTAGTTCTTGAGTTGCTCTTCCCATGGAAAGTAGGTTCTTAGGGGAGGGGAAAATAAAAGCAGACCAAATCTTAAAATTAATCCTTTAAATGGACAAACCAATTTAAATTTTGTTCCTTCTGTTTGACATCCCATCCATGTGAGTGCTGAGGCACAACCTGTGTCAATTGTACATAGCGTCTTGTTTCAATGGAAGAAGCTTAAGTAGAAGAACTGAACTCAACAGCCCACTTGTCAGGTTTCAGTAGTAATAAATTGCCCACCCCACTGATGTGGTAAGTCCAGGGTCATATTTGCAAAGTAATAGGTAAGGCTACGCTCTTGGCGCATTATGCTGGTTATGCCTCCTCTTTTGTTTGCTGCTCATATATATTTTAATAATAAATTGCTGGGTAGTGGGGAAGGATAACCTGACTTTGATAATTGGATCACAAGTGGAGCATAAGTTGGCAGGAGCAATGTGTGGTGAAAACAAAAGCAATCTGAGATGGATAAATTGTCTATTCCCATCTGTGCTGCACGGTCTGGGTGGGTGGGGGGAGCCACCACACACACAAAAAACAAAACCCCCAAAACAAAAAAAAACCCAAAAAACCAAACCAACTTGTCTTGAGTATTGATCAGTGTGCAAGTCTTCTGAAACAACATTTTTGCAAATCACTTGCCTAATCAGTCATGAAGCTTTCCAGGATTACATAAAACAAAAGAAAATACAGGCATGGTTCAGTATGCCATTATAACAAGGTACTTTATTTCACTTGTGGCAATTAATAGGAAATGAGACTTTTTGAGGGGTGGGGGGTAACCTTAACAAATAAAAGGAGTAGACTAAGATGCTATTCCCCTCAAAAAACAGGACCATACAGTACAAATGTGCAGGGTGGCCCTAGACTTCCAATTATTTTCAGATAGTTCTCCCTATATTCTTTCTGTGTTGAGGGAGGAAAACAAAGGGTGGAAAAACCAACCAAGTGTGTATCTATTCTTATGGTTCCTAGTCTAAGTAATCAGTCTTACAGATTGCAGGGGATGTTTTATGCACTAGGCTGTTTGCTGTCATTGGGGTGGATCTTTCTTTGAACAGAAAAATTATCCTTAATTTAAAGACTTTCTATTAGATTTCCTAGCTAGGAAATCTTATTTAATAAAACTTGCCAATGCTAAACTATTTTTATATAGCATCATGAATAAACTGTTCAGCTCTAATTTCCTGTATCTGCACTTGAGAGCAGTATTTGATGTATTGCCTCACATCTTAATTACAAAATTAATCCAGTTAGGTCTGTCTCATGTCACATGATGCTGAAAGACAGGAAAAACATCTAATGAAAAACAGGGAAGTCATTTATGTTGGCGTGAACAGGAAAGCACCCCATGAGCTGACACACAACCATGCATTAAGCCCAGTTTCGTTCAAAAGCTCTGTATTCTAATGAAATGAATCAGCTCCCTGTGACTTGCCTTCATCAGAACTGTTGCAAGCCTATAATCAGTTCTGTAGGTCTTCCCTTGCCCATCCCTAATACTTCCTTGCCCACTGTGCTGGCTCAGCAGCTGGGCTAACATAAAAATACTGTTTTCTAGGATTTTACAGATTATCAGATTATAGGTAAGTTTATTAAAATGGCTAATGGTAATGAGACAGTGTTCCCAGTTGTAGGCAGCTGGGAGAGGAACAAACGGTGCTTCCCTAATAGCAGCCTCTTCTAGAGCAGAGGGGAAACGCTAAATCTTTAGTCATCTAACAAAAACTGGCTGCAGTACAGAAGACCTAGCTATAGTAGTACTGCAGTGCTTGGCAGGGATTTATTACTCTTGCTAAGAAGCAAGGTGTATTAATCTGTACAGCATGCTACCTTAGTACAGCTCTCCTACTCTGGAAGTAGTTCAAGTGTCTCTGCAAAGCTCAGTGTTTTCCTATGTATACGTAGTCACTGGCTGTTGTGGGCAGGTATGGTACTAGCTTTATCTTAAGACTCCTGAACTTGGATACTTCTCTGTGTGCCTGCATACCTAGTGTTGAAGTTGTTATTGCAGGTGGTGGAGCTGTATTCAGTGCATGCTGTGGAGTCTTGATAGCTATTCAGCCGACTCCACTCCTACATTAAACTCTGCTGGCTGTAATAGAAGCTTTGTTACCTTGTTCGTGTATAGGCAGCTCAATTCAAGTGTTCTCTGGAGGCAAATCTTAACCATTCTTTCCAATGTCTTCAAGGATACAGTGGTCCTACAGTTTTTGAATCTGCCACTTGCGCGTAATGGCTGTCTCTAGGTTTTTTAAATGAGTGTTCTACCTAATGTACCTGCAAATAGCCCTATTACCCCTAGGCTCCCTTTGTTTTGCCTGTTGCAGAGCCCTGACCATGTTTAACAGTTTTAAGTGAGCAACTATGGTTTCCTTGGCATAACCTCTAAAGCCTGCGCTTGCAAGAGTGTTCAACGTTCCTTCTAACTTGAATGAGAAGGAATTTATAAAGTAAAGCTCAGAAGAATCTATCTTCTGCTCATTCTACTACAAAGCTCGGTTGTAAGAACAGCTCCATAGAAAATGATCCAGGCCTTTACATAGTTCCCCTTTATCTGAAAAAGAAATAAAAATCCCTATACTGGGGAGCAAATGCCGCCTTATCAAAATAGTCCAGCTTGTAAGAGACTAAAATATTAATAATTAAGGAAAAACACCAAATAATCCTAACCTGTAGTTAGTACTATAGAAGGGAGAAGGGTCTTCCAGCAGGCGGCTTGTCAGGACTGTAATGTGGCAATTCTGCCAGTCAGTGAATCTGGTCTAGAAACGGACACTGAGATGCCATTCACAGTTTGGCAAACACTGACATGAAAGAGTCTGAGAAGCTGTCTAGCTCAGTGTTAGGAAGATACAGAAGCATAAAAAGTATTTTGTAGGTGTTTGACAGATACCTGGCATTCTGCAGGGATTTTGGATTTTTATTTTTATTTTACATTTGGCCCATGTTTAGATAATGTTATGCCAAATCATCTTCAAGCTGGTGAACAGATACATAGTTTCTATAGCCTATAGATTAAGATACCCACTACTTAGAGCTAAGGAAGGCTACTGACTGCTCCTGGTACTTTGTCAAGAGTATGTAAGAAACTATTGTGGAAATCCAACAGACTGAAGAGTACCAGATGGAGAGAAAGTAATACAAGATTAGGCCTTAAAGAAAAATAAAAACCCTCCAGGTTGGTAGCTGGCAAGCAGTCAAGCTGATATTACTGCACTTTAAAGCCACTGTAACAAACAAAATTTTGTGAATTAAAATTGTCTGGGCTGTGACAAGGGTTCAAACAGAATATATCATTACTGAATTTGGTAAAAGATACAACTCAGACAATTTTGATGCTTTCTGTATTTGCTAGCCTGTATTAAAATAGAAATATCTGAGTGCTATGTGCCCTATTTCCCAATGCAGCAGCTCACAAGAGCCTTTGAAGCATGTCACAGCAGTGAGATTAAAAGCTCAGTTCTGAAGTCAGGGAATTGTGAAAATCCCTTTGATATGAGATCAAGTGTTCCCAGCATATCTGCCGGAAGGGTGCTTGGAAGCTCTGACTCTGTGCAGCAGCAACTTAAAAAGAAGAAAAAAAACAACAAAAACCACAAGATCTGTCTAGCTGATGAAGAGACAAAAAGCACATCATAAGCTGTGAGGCAGTGACTAAAATGGCAGTGAGTAGTTAGGAGGCAGTTTCAGAAAAGCAACGGAATGTGCGGTTTTTCAGTAGTACACAAACACAGTGACTGTGAATTCTAAAAAAAAAATTCTGAATAAAGTAGGAAAATATAAGTGGGGGAAATCATGTTATGTGTCTTCAAAGAAGAGATTATACACAGGAAAGAAAAGCTGTATGATTGTGGCATAGAAGACATGCAGAAGGCAGCACAATAAACTATAATGGTGTCAGAGACAGTTCTGAAGGCAGAGATCTTATATCAGTTACCGTTGGTGTCATGGTCCTGCTCAGAAAAAACCAAACCAAACAGCAGGCTGCATGTGAGAGCCGAAATGGCTGAATGCTGAAACTGAAGACCAAAAAAACCTGCTGCTTTAAAAAAAAAAGGCAAGCTGAACAAAGTACAGGTGCTGCTGCTTTGATTTTTTTTTTTAAATGAGGTTTACTTTACCATTTTTGTGCAAACATGAAACAAAGACACAAGTCATCAAGACACATGAACGAGCATAGGGAATTTTAAAAACCAAGGACTGAGCACATCACAAAATAGTGCCTTTCTGATTTTCACATTGCCATGGCACCTCAGTGCAGAAGAAAGAAAGGAAGCTGTGAGTGAGGAAGGAAGAAAAAAGGATCGGAAAGGCTAAGTAGAGGAAAGAAACAAAAATCGGAGCTGAGAAGCACCCATTGGAAAGAAGGAAGAAGAGGCACACAAGAATTCATGTAGCTGCTTTAATGCATTGTCAAGGGTAACGCATAGTCAATCCGTCATGTCTTTTTCTTTGTATCATAGCCTGGTAAGGGTTATTTTTCTCTATTCCCTTTTGTCTATCTTTTTATTACTGAATTTTCTTTTTCTGTCAACATCTTCTAATTAAAATGATGGCTCTGTGTTTTTTCAGTGATTTTTGGGCCCTAAGGCTATGCCTATAGACCATGAAAAGTTATGTTTGTCTTACGATGTAGTTAAAAGTAGCTATATGCTGACATTTTCACGGTGGTTAAAAGCAAAAACAGAAGTTTCTCTCTCATGCGTTCCACCAGTCGCTGCTTAAATAAATACTAATCGTTGTGGTATTCCCTTGTTCAACAAGTTTTTCTAGTTCTCCATACCTCGAGGGAATGCTGCTGTCCTGAAGACAAAGTACAGAGGCTTCATTTTCTCTCTCTTAAATCACCCTCACCCAAGAGAAGAGCCTGCTGCAAGCATGCACATGGGTGTCCATGTGCTTCCCTTAAACGAAATGCCCTCAGGGCACACAGACATCCTGCCAGTCCATCAGAGACAACTGGGTCGTGTACTACGAAGAGAGGAGCAAATAATCAGACGACAGAGTTGTTTGTAGAACTGGGAGCATCACATGATGCCTGGCAGCTATGGCTTCATAGGCAAAGAACGAAAATTTTTATCACAAGATGGCTTTTGCAGGTATTTCGTTTCCAGAGACTTCCTTTGAGATAAATTTAGTTCCCCAAATATTCTACTGGCAGGAGTTTGGCATAACAGCGAATAAGTCTGTATTGATGATGTGACTGTTTGGGCAGAACCTGCCAGGAACGTAAGTCCAACGTACTTTTGGACTTTGCAATAGTAAATTGTTCAATTATTAATTACTTTGCACTAAGCAAAAAATTACGTTCTAGGATATTAGATTAACAGGGACAATAATACATCCAAACCTGACAGCAAAGCAGGACAGGAATGCAAAACCCAAAGATAAAAAACTTGACCCAGATCTTTGGCATAATAATTTAATGGGCAATTTTATATATACTGTGACAATAAAAACATTATCAATGAAAATTTGTAAAATGTGAAGTAAAATATCCAGTTCCAGCGGGGGGGGGGGACGGGACACACCAAACAAACCACCCCCTTCTCCTCCCCAGTAAATCTTTCCAATGTAAGTTCAAAGTTTTCTTGAAAAAGAGGGGTAAAAAGAAAAAAAATATTAGAGACAGAAAAAGTGTTTGATTAAAATTATACTAGTTTTGATCTACTCCCAATTTTAAAACCCATTAGACCTACCCAAGACGCAGATCTTTGGAGATGTATTTGTAGGAGGAAACTAAAAAGCAGCTTAAGTTACAATGGCTGCAAAAGACATCTTGGATTCAAAATGTGTATCCATTTTCAAATGCGTAATTGCATTTGCGAGCATTCACACAAATGAGTTTTCTGAATTACTCTTCAGAGGAGCAGTGAAGAAGAGTAACGGTACAAATTCTTCACTTGTTACTTTTCTTTTTTCCTTAAAATTTTGATCCAACCAAAAGAGTATTTTGTCACTTAAGAATTTGAATAAAACATTTTATATCTGTAATGTAAATTCCTCCCAAACATTTTACATGAACTCTTTACTATTCATTCCTTCATGATCTGTAATTAGTCACTCAAGTTAAAAAATCAGCCGGTCAGAATAAGGAGGAAATTGTGCTTTGACATTTTCTTAAGAAGTAAAATGATTTAAAAAAAACCCAAAAAACAGGGCTCTGTAGTTCTTTAATGAAGGCAAATTCTGGGTGAAACTCACCTGTCTATTTTCATGGAATCACAGAATGGTTGAGGTTGGCAGGGACCTCTGGAGATCGCCTAGCCCAACTCTCCTGCTCAGCCCTTCGTATCAGACAAATTGCTGTCGCAGCTAATCCAAGTAAAATGAAGCTCTAGGCAGGTCAAGAGCAGTTTGGACAGAGCAAGCCTGACAAGCCTCAGTCCCAAGGACCTGCAGACTCCGTACAAAGCTTACGGCCTGTTACTGGCAATGGCTATGCTGTATTACAGGACTACGTGGTTACAAAGTCCATGCTGGCCACTCCCAGTCACCTTGTCTTTCAGATGTTTGGAGGTGGTCTCCAGGAATACTTGCTCCGTCACCCTCCAGGGGACAATGATGAGGCTGACTAGCCTGTAGTTCCTTGTATCCTCCTACTTGTCCTTCGTGAAGATAGAAGTGACATTCACTCCTTTCAACTGTTCAGGAACCTCTCCTGACCACCATAATTGAGGGTGGCCTCAAAATTACATCAGCCAGCTCTCTCAGAGGAGGTGTGGATGCATCCTGTGAGGCCCCATGGACTTTACTATGTCCTTTTTTTTTTTTTTTTTTAAGTGTTCCTTAACTTGATCTTTCTCCATCTTTCTTGCTCCAGGCTTTCTCACAGGTTTCAGGAGTATGAGATTCCTGAAGGCTAGTTTTGCCGGTAAAAAACAAAGCAAAGTACTGAGTACCTCAGCTTTCTCCATATCCTTTGATACCAGGTCCTCTACCCCATTCAGCAGTAGGCCCACATTTTCCCTGGTCTTCCTCTTGCAGCCAGTATACTTGTAGAAGTCCTTCTTGCTGCCATCCACATCCCTTGCCAGATTCAACTCCAGATGGGTTGTGGCTTTCCTAGCCTTGTCCCTGCATGCTTGGACAGTGTCTCTATATTCTTCACAGTTCACCTGTCCTTGCTTCTACCTCTTGTACACTTCCTTTTGATATTTGAGCTTTGTCAGGGGCTACTTGCTCATCCTTGTAGCCACCTTCTGCCTTTGCTTGATTTCCTGTACATCAAGATGGATCATTCTGCAGCTACAGGGCATGATACTTGAAGACCAACTGGCTCTTCTGGTCCCCTCTTCTCTCTACGGATGCATTGCATGGGATTTTTCCAAGTAGATACCTGAAGAGGCCACAGCCTGCTCTCCTGAAGGCCAGGAGTTGATCATGCTATTTACCTTGTTCCCTCCTTGCACAATCTTCCACCATTTCATGCAGTCATGCAGAAGGTCACTGCAGCCGAGGCTGCCCTTAACCTTCATATCCCTCTGGGTTCTTCATCAGTTCTAATTGTGGGGTCCAGCAGACAGCTTGCCCTCATTGGCTCTGTGATCATCTTCATTAGCAAGTTCTCATCAATGCATTCCAGTAACCCCCATACTGTGTGTGCCCTTCTGGGATGCCCCACCAGTGGATATCATGGTGGGACAGAGTTTTGTTAGAACATAAAAATTCAGTGTTTAACCAACTCTATTAAAACAGTCTTGGCTTATGTGAAGGTACTTGTTTCTGAAAAATGCAAAGAGAAAAAACCAAAAGACAATAGCCATGAGATTTTTTCTGAAGTCCTGATCAACACCTCAGGTAATTTTATTTTGCAGAGTGGGCAGCAAATTAAGAAAACAGAAAAGTAATCAGGATAGCAACAGACAGATAAAAAGAGAGAAATCACTTACCTTACTCTGAATTCTGGGTACATAAAATGTATAAACAAGAAGAAAAAACTATGCTGCTTTTAGAGAAAGTGAGTCAGCTGAGAATTGAGCTAACACTTTACTTGAAAGAAATCTTGAACGAAATCCCAGGTCAAGTGAATTGAAGAGAAATCCTTGCTGGTCTCATAAGGCATCTGGCAACATTTTACTCATCTTTTACACATATCTATTTTGTTCCTTATTCTGCTGGGCACAACTGGGTAACCATAGGCAAGTTGCCAAAGATCAAGTTTTGAAACATGGCCACTTAATTTGCAAACCTAAGGCTTTGGATTACAATCTCAAAGCCCGTGCCCATACAGGCTCAGAGTGCACATGCATTCTTTTGACATCAACCAGCCCTCTGAAGGCTCAGCGCATCTGATAATCCAGCCAGAGAAGTCACAATGGAATGAGCAGTTTACACACTTGTCCTCCGTCTTGTCTCAATGTTTCAGTTGTCCTACTCTTCTACGGATCCGTCTAGCCATAAAATAGTGTTGAGGCTATTTACAAGACACTGCCAAGTTAAACTAAGCTTTGTGTGTTATACTGAAATTAGCACAGTAAATTCAAAATGCAAACTGCTGTTATACATTCATATAGTAACTTTATTTTACCGTGTGAAACTTTCTGCTAGCCTTTGCTGTTTTCTTTCAGCACCATCCAGTAGTCCCCAGGGAATCAGTTTCACTCAATCACACCTTCGTGTCTGGGTAAAATGCGTGTTTTGCAGGATAACTAATTGAATTTAAGAGAAAGCCAAACCAGACGACAATAACACTGTGACTAGCCTGTTTGATTAGTTACGTGCTTTTATTTGATTTTATAGACTCTTGTAGGCAGTTTGTCTTTGATGTTCCCTCTCTTTGGGTTTGTTTCCAGCCACAAAACATCTGTTCTCCACCTAACTGGGAAATGACAGGATAATGTAATGAGGCAAACATGTCCTAGCTGGTGGATCTTCTTCCTGATGGGAGTTTAGCTGAAAGAAACACTGCTTCTTTTATCAAGCAGTGATTATTCACTAATCTGTTTAGCCTGGGTACAGGCTAACCAGGAACTGCGGTCGCTTTTCTTAATGAGTTATTCGTAAATTGGGCTCCTCCTTGTGGGTAATGTTTGTAGCACACCGCTGGGCAAACGCCGTCCGTTTTTGCACGTTGCTTAGGTTTAGAAACAGCAAATCGTTAATGATTAATATGCAAAAAGCATTTCAGTCATATGTCAACACCCACTTCATACCTGAGGTTCAGGTGCAAGCCCCATATGCAGCTGACGGTTATGTGATCTGCAGGTCTGTAAAGAGCCAGACCAAGGCAGTGTGAAGGGAGATGCTCTCCTGAGGATACTGGTAAGCCTTTTATTCACAGCTGTGGTGTTAGGAAAAAAGCAGTAGCCTAAGTTTCAACGGCTGCAAGACGCCATGGCTGATACAGGCAAGTTTGCTCACCACCCTTCAATTAATTGTGAATGAATTTTACATTAGTTGGAGAAGCTTCTCCTAACACCAGCAGGCATGGCAGCAGGAAGAACCCGGAGAGGAAACACTTCTCTGTGTCCTGAATCAATGTGAAATGGTGGTGACCAAGTCTGCCCACAATTTTGTTTCATGGTGATTTTTCAGGCAAATATTCTTTTCAGTAAAGTTGAAATATTGTGCTGTGTTTTCCACCCTTAAAATATCATATCTGAATGTTATGCTGAAATGAAAGGTCATTGTAAGGAGGAAACTCTGTCCATTCAAGTCTGAAAAATTCAGTTTTATACCTTAAAGAATTTTACAGGTCCTTCTTGTATGAAGTTTATCTTTGATATTTAGTGATCTTATATTTATTTCCAATCGTAAAATATGTTCTCCACACCATTGTGAAAAGTCAAAACAAAATTAGGTCCGCCTGAAATAAAAATTTAGATTTTCTCACTACAAACCTTCTGGAGTTCTTTTTTTTCCTTAATTTAAAATTGAGTATTTGTGGAAGGCAAACACTCTCGAAAAGGAAACTGGCACATTCTTTATAGAAATGATGAAAAATTCTCCCCCTTTTTCTTATTAACTGAGTTTTTTATGGTGCCTTTAGGAAGTACTGCTTCTCTTTGTAACTTACATGTAGATCCCCTGGGCAGGAAAAACGGTAGAGGATGGTTCTGTTTCTGGTGGGGGTGCTTGCGCGGCTCCCAGCTTTGGCAAAGAAGCAGTGTAACATTCACAGTCACATGGCAAAGACGGCAAAAAAAGCAGTTATTCAACTTCATTTCACTTTAGCACTGTTTTCACTTTTAAGACAGGAGGAGGAAAAAGAGAAGCAAAAGCATGTCTCTTGTCTATGGTCTTTATCCTCTAGCAAACATGTAGTCCAGGGATTCGCCACAAAACCCCCATGAAAGGGATATGCAGGTGACTACACAAGATCCAATACAGGGAATAGCTTGCACAGTCCTCCTTTGCTTTGCTCTCATTCAGGTTTTCATCCTAGACGGACACAAGGGATGATATTTCTGAGAAGTGTGTGCCTTTCTAAGTAGGGCTGTGACCAGACAAGCATCTGTACCTGCGAATGTGGGCAGCCACAAGTGCGTCTGGCACAAAAGCTCCATGCACCGTGGATTTGTGTATACATTTGTCAGCTGCTGTGAGCTTGCTTGGCAGGAGATACATGGTTCAGTGACTTCTCCTGTCCCTTTCCTCATCCCGTAGCTTTACCTGACTGAGTGGTGAAGTGCTATCTGAGCCTGAAAGCAACCAGAGGAGTCACCAAGCCAGTGAGCTTAAGCTCCCATGGGGATTTAACTGAGTGTGTCCATGGGACATGATGTCCTTGGGACAGTCCTGTTGTGATTTTCCTAATCGCAAATAGCTAGGCTTGACTTTTCATTGAGATTAGACTTATACCAACAAAGAGATATGCTATGAAAATAATAATTAAAACACCTAGCTAAGTGATATGTCTTTTACTGGGTGCAGAAAAAAATCCTACGCAGATACGGGAAGCTTTTCCTGTATAAGTCTTTAAGTAAATGAGCCAGTCTGTTTGCTCTTCTTAATGAGAGAAGAGAACATTCAACAGCCATGAAAGGAAATAAAAGTAAGAATTATAAAGTAAAGGTTTTCCTGTAATCAGCCTGTAGATTGTCTTGTCAAGAAGGAATGAATCAGTTATTGTCTTTGTATCTGTGTCATTTTCACAGAGATAATGAGGGCATAAACAGCTGAAGTACTTGTAGGATTTTATAAATGCATTTGGAAAGTGGAATGACTTCCATACCTTTAAGATAAAAGCTATTTTGAGCACACTAGGGAGTAAGTTGTTTTAGTGGCAAGTTATTTTTTGACTGGGTACTGTGGGTTTCTTGTGGTGTTGGCTGTGGAGATGGTATAGAAAATAGAGAATTACAGAATATGGGAAGAATGGTGTAGTAAATATATAAATATGATGAATGGATTTATTTGCAATTGTATTCCTGGCTCAGTCAATAATCCAAACAAACTGTTCCTGCAGGAGCTGATGTCACTGTATTGTAATTAGTGCAAATTTCTGTTCCTGAAACACAGGCAGAAAGACACCTTATAACATTCAATATGCATACTGTTCCTCAAAGGAAGAATAAACTAGTCAGGCCAGTTTGAAAAGAAATAATGAGATAAAGAATTGGAAAATATGTGAGCTGACAGATCTGATTCAGGAGATAGATATTGATATTTTAATGGATAGGCATAAAATTATGACTTACCTGCCTATCTATCTGTTTAGAGGATGAACAGGCACTTTGTGACAAGGCATCCATAGCTGTTCTTTTCTTTCAGTTTAAGTTTTGCCTCCATGATTAGTCCTATGTTTTATGAGAGCTTGATCTTGACATTTATGAGACATTAATTCTATAATAGTCCTCAAAATAACAGAACTGACAGCACTAAATTCAGTCAGAGCTGCTCAGGCGAATGGCACAGTCAGTAACCCAGATCTCAGCCTAGAAAGAAATAGTGCTTCCCCATGAGAGAGGTTGACTTTGGAAAGGGAATTTATTGAGACGGCTAGAAATGGTCAGAGGCACTTTTTAGTGCCTCTGGTAAATCAGATTCTGATGGGTATCCTAGTGTTTTGCACTAAATGGACTTCTGTCCTGAGCTGTCTAAAAATTATGTTGATAAAGATGGTAAATAAAAGTCAAGTTTTCCTCTAGGTAGCTTATGGGAATCAGGTTGACCTCTAAGGAGGCCAAACAATTTAATTTATGCTCTACTGCCTGCCAGAATACTGGCAGAGAATTGAGTTCCTGGGGGGTGGGTGCTTTTCGGGTTTTATTTGGCAGGTTTCAGCTTGTTCATCCAACAGCGGAGCCTGGCTCTAACAGATAAGGCAGTTGCAGCCTAGGAGATTCAATTATTTTAAGACGAAAAAAAATCTCAAATCCTCTGAATTATATGTGAGTTCACAAATTTGGAAATAAGCCAGCACATCTTGAATTTTTCTAAACAGTAATTTTGCCAGTGTTTACACTTCTACAAAAAACAGCCACATATCAACAATAGCCTTAGTTTTAGCAGAGGTACCGCGGCTTTTCCTTAGATGTACACTAGGTGCTAAACGTAGAATCTTTGTTCCCTTTCACTGGCAGCATTGCTGCCCTATCTGTGTACCTTCTGAACAGAGACTTAGACTAAATTCAGCTTCTCGCTGGTAATGAAATGCACATCATTGCTCCCCGAGACAAAAAAAATGCATTTGTCTGCATGATGTCTGGTGTGCTGTCCTTCAGGTCCTTGGCTCCTGGAAGGAAGAAGGAGCTGAGCTACTGAAGTTATGGGGGAGCCACGTTGTAGCCTTCAAATTCTGCTTTGAATTTTTAAAAGGTATCTGTGATGTTTGAATTTACCCCATGTGACTGCTTGAAAGCAGCACCTCAACAGCATTTCTGCTTGTTATTTCCTACATCTGTCATAACATTTGGCCCAGCTACTAGCAGGGGCTATCTGGAAAAGCTTACACAGCTTGCAAGCCTGAGTGTGGGTGTGCTCTGGCTGGCACAAGCCAAATGACTCGTGTCAAGAATGCCTGTCTCCAGATTCAGCTCAGCTTTACACTTTGAGATTGCTTGGCTTTTGCTTCTCAGCTGACATCAGAGAGTGTTAAAATAGATGAGATTTTGTCTTCAGGCATTTTCCTCAGTTTAAACTGGAATTCTCGATTGCTTCCATTTCACAGAGCAGCAAATACAATATTTTGTGCCCAGAAAAGTTTTTCCTTACACGACACACACTGAGCAGACATGTCCTTCTAAAGTCACTCTTTCCATCAATTGGCCTTTGTTCTCTTTACTTAAACAGATGGATGCTCTTTAAAAAATGGACTCTCTGTTATGTTTAAATACATCTTTCTGGAGGGAATTATTGGAAGCCTTGTTACTCAATATTGAATGTAAATATTGCCATTTTTGCTCAGACCAAGGCTTGTGTCTTTACGGGTGAGGGCTTAGTTTTGTTCTCATTTTCTACCTCCTACCAGCTTAGGCAGGGAGCAGATCTCACAGGGGCTGGCAGCTCTGATAGGTCCCATTAATTCTTCCATCCTTCATGGCCCATGAAATGTTCAAAACAAATTCTAAATTAGTCTTTCATTTATAGTACAGAAGTCCCAGTAAGTGTATCAGCTAGCAGCCAGGATGGACAGATGTCAACCTCCAAAAGCATTTTCTTCCTCTATAGTGAAAACAATTCCGAAGGACAAAAAGATGTAGTGAGCCAAAATAAAATAAAGAACAAAAGAATAACAGAAGCTATGACAAAAGAAGGTGAGAAAAGGAAGAATCATAGGGCAAAAGGAAAACTGCAAGCTTTGGACTAGGAAATTTGTTTCAAATAGGCCATTTTTATACCCTAAACAAAACACTTGATACACTCATATATTCATGCGTCTTTTGGTGTGGCACCAATATAGCCTTAATAATTTTAAATTAGCATTCATAAAGGGAAGAGTCCTCTCAAGAAACTTTTTATTCTGTTTTTAACTCTACATTTAAAATGGATGTTGCACTGCAGTACACATCTGTCCACCTAACCTGCAGTCAGCCTTCCTTAGTGTGCCACGGCTTGGCTCGAGCCCTGAGTAAGAGAAGTCACTTCACCAGTGTGGCCTGGGTGTTATTTCCACACTTGGATGTTGTTAATTGTCACTGAAGTGTATGTTCTGCAGATGCTATTAGTGATGATACCTTCATTATTTAATAAGCAGGAATATTTCCTTATGATGTGTTTGAAGAATAATTTCTTTCCGGCAGTTTTAAGATAATACTATTACAATGTTCAAAGGCTAATACAAGGATTGGCCTATCCCAGCATATTTTCCGTGAGTATTTGGCACTTTCTTAAGCCTTATATTGTACTGAATTTCATTAATTTACATTAATTCACATTTTAGTGAATTGGGTCCATCCTTACTGCAGAATCTGTCACCACTTGTTGTAAAGAGTCAGACCTGATTCATAGAATCATAGAATGTTGTGAGCTGGAAGAGACCCACAAGGACCATCAAGTCCAACACCTGTCCCTGCACAGGACAACCCCAAATTTACACCATATCTCTGAGGGTGTTGTCCAAGTGCTTCTTTAATATCATCAGGCTTGGTGCCGTGACTGCCTCCCTGGGGAGCCTGTTCCAGTGCTCCACCACCCTCTGGGTGAAGAACCTTTTCCTAATACCCAATCTAAACCTCTCCCAGCACATCTCCCTGCCATTCCCTCGGGTCCTGTCTTTGGTCACCAGAAAGAAGAGATCAGCGCCTGCCCCTCCTCCTCCCCTTGTGAGGAAGCTGCAGACCGCGATGAGGTCTGCCCTCAGCCTCCTCTTCTCCAGGCTGAACAAACCAAGTGACTTTAGCTGCTCCTCATACAGTTTCTCCTCTAAACCGTTCACCAACTTCATGGCCCTTCTCTGGACACTCTCTAGTAGCTTTATATCCTTAATGTACTGTGGCACCCAAAGCTGGACACAGCACTCGAGGTGAGGCCGCACCAGCGCAGAGCAGAGCGGGACAATCCCCTCCCTCGGCCGGCTGCAATGCAGGGCTTGATGCACCCCAGGGTACGGTTGGCCCTCCTGGCTGCCAGGGCACACTGTTGGCTTGTGTTTAACTGGGGGTTCTGGTTGATGGCAAGGTCCCTCTCTGCAGAGCTGCTCTCCAGCCTCTCATTCCCCAGTCTGTACGTACATCCAGGATTGCTGTGCCCCTGGTGTAAAATCTGGCACTTGCCTTTGTTAAACTTCATACAGTTGGTGATTGCCCAGCTCTCCAGTCTGTCTGATTGTCTCTCACATATCCCCATCAATTCAGAGCTACTGCCCCACAGGGCCCCAGCACCATGCAGGTTGATCAGGCTCTCCACAACCCTGGGGGTAGTCTGGGATTTAAATCTTTTTCCCAGTGCTCTCCTCATACCCCAAGTCAGGGTCTGAAAGCTGTGCTGGAGAGGGCAAAGGGATACCCCACATCTGCTCCACGCAGTAAAACCCTCACCACTGGCTTCTGGAGATTTCTCCTGGGACTTACCTGGTCTCCCAAAGTCCTGGAGAACCATGTTGTTCTCTCCTGTTTGAAGAGCTATTTCATAGCAAGGTGCTAAGAAAATGGGGGACCCAACATTTTCTTGGACTTACTATCCATATCCCAATGGTTATGTGGGTGTATAAATCACAGAATCATACAACAGGTTGTAAAGGACTTCAAAAGATCATCTGGTCAAATGGGAAAGGGAGCCTTATTGAGATTATCTAGCATCCTGTCCAACTGCACCTTGAAAACCTCCAGTGATGGGGACTCCACCACATCCCTTGGGAGGTTGTTCGAGTGAATGACCGTTCTCACTGTAAAAAAATTATTTGTTATATTGAGATGAAACCTAATGGGCAAGTCCAAGTGTGCATGTGACCACCACTGTGCCTGCCTGGGTCAACTGTGTGTGAGCAGTGAGGTGCAGTGAGTTACTTATCTGTCCTATCAGCCATGCCAGGGTAAAAGCCCTGCCTGGTGACCAGTAAGTCTAGGAGAAAGCTGTCCATTCAAAACCAAACTGCTTGGTTGCCTACCCACCATTCTGGCAGAGATTTTACCTGGGATCATTATGTAAACAGGCTAAAGCCATCAGCAGAAACCTTAACTTCAAGTCCTACTGGCAATGTCTCATAGTGAAAGGCAGGATGTAACAGTAGTAGAGCTGCTCAGAAGTTGACCAGCATAATCATTTTGCACTGGAGAGTGCTGATTTCTCAAACTGTGTAGTAGAAAGGGAAAATTTCAATAAATTTAAACTCTCTTTAAAAATGCCTTAAAGTTGTTCGTGTATCCTACTTTGACTCTTCTGAGTGAGGTTTTTAAAAAGCCTCATTTTAAATTTTAAATCAAGTTTCAGTAAAGTTAAAACCAATTTGAAACAACTATTTTGTTCATAAAAAACCCCAAAACATCATATCTAAAGTTATTCTTTTGCAGGCTTTCATAGTTTAAGCAGACTTGAGATTCTGACTTTTGTTCCTATTTTGGATGGATGCAATTGTTTAGAAATTTCAACATTTTTTGTGGAAGAGGGAATAATTTTCAACTCACCCCTAATTGACCACTTTGTTGCATAAATTTGGACAAATCATCCAGAATGACCATCTTACAAAATGGGATGATTATATATTTTCAACTGAAGACAGCTGATCAAATCTTGACTCATTGGTGAAGGCAATGACAAAATGCTCTTTGATGGTATCAGGATTTCACCTCCTGTCTCTAAATAAAATGTTTTCCTATTATTTTTAAACCATTATATGCCTACATAATTATAGATAGAAGTTAGGTCCTTTCAGTTCCTCTGGGATGTTGCCTTTTTGTCAGTGCAATTGGAAAAATAGGTTTGAAAGCATTCTTGTCCTACAGTGGCAAGGTGACAACAGCACTCTGAGCTGCAAGACAATGCTTTGGTGCAGCTATTTGCTGGGGGAGCTGGGTCTTTCCAGGCACTTTCCCAGTTTTCATCTTTTGGCTGCATGGTTAGACGGTCCTCACTTTCCCCTCCATTATCACACTTTCAGTTATCCTCCCCTGGTCCAGAAATGGATGGCAAATCTCCCTAGTCCTTTGAACTACTCATGATTCTCTCAATTTCCAGTCCTCATCTTTTGTCCATGCAGAAGCTGAGATTCCAGTCTCTAGCAGATACCTAGGTTTGAAAATTCGCGTGTAAGCATGAACAAACCTGGGAGGTAGCCGTGGTGGCTACACATATCAGCAGCTGTAGATCTGGTTGTTGGCTTCCTCCTGTTCATTGCAGGAAGCATTCAAGTTATGCTCCATGTTTATTCAGCATTAGCTAATATTGTTACTGCCCATAGAATTTTACTGGAGAAACTCCTCTGGGACAGAGTTTGGGCAATGCCTGGTAAAATGGGGCTTGGATCCACAGAGGAGCCACTGGTTGCCACTGCAGTGTAAACACTCGATGCTACTAATAGCAATCAATGTGATCAGAGTCCTACACTGCAGAGAGTAGTCCTTCCTCAGTTTTTAAGGCGAAAATATCCAAAATCAGTACCGGGTACTGCCTAGAAGCCTTGAAGAAATGTTTTAAAAAGGCGAGGATTATACAACCTGCTTAGAATATATGTTTCATCAGGATGCTCAGAGTAGCTTTGATTGCCATGGATAATTACAGCACTCCCTAGAAATAATTTCAGCTAAACACAGGAGCAGGCGTCTTGTTGCGAAGCTTCTCCTCTGGAGTGCCCCGAGACCTCTGGCAGAGTTCAGTGATGCAGAACTCCTTTTTATAGGAAACTTTTTGTGTAGAAAAAAAACCCAACACATACACAAAAATGCCCGATTGTCCAACATCTGTCTACATAATTTGAGATTGACTTTGACTGGAGTTTTTGGAAAAGAGGCTTCATTCCTTTTGGGAATTTAGCAGTCCCTGGAAGGAGACCAGTGGGGTTTGCAGTGTTAATTTTTACAGCTGGAAGGAGCAAAGCAGTGAAGGAACTGCATTCAGCTCATCTGCCTTGGGTACAATTTCTCCCACAAGCTGCAGGCTCCAGTAATGAACGTCACAGAACATTACAAACTTTAAAGGTTGTCATTCAAAATAGCACATGCAAGAAATGATTTAAGTATCATAAAGTTACTGTAGTGCAGCCCAAACAGATCTGGGGTAATCTGTCACTGTCTTGTGACATGGACTTAGGTCCTTCCTCTCCCTTTTAAATGATGCTGAGCAATTTGGGGAACAGGTTGCTCAAAGCTGCTACCTGGTGTCTATGAAAATTATTTTCCCATGGAAATAACTATTATTTTTCTTTCGGTCCTTCACCCCCAGCTTATTGTCGGAGGTCCTCCTGTGGCATACATGCCAGCTTGGGGCAGGGTTGTGATCATGCCAGGGGAGGCAAAAACTGTGAGCGGTTTCCCTCGGCTGGACTAGAGCTCAGCTGGGGCCAGGGAGGGAGAAGCCAGACAGGGGGCAGCATCTGCTCGGCGAGTGGCGGGCGCCGGGCTCCGGCTGGGCTGGGGGAGCTTGCCGAGGAGGAAAATCAACTGCGGTTGCTTTGGATGCAGTCGTTTGGGCAGTTTTGCGGGCACAGGAGAGGAGTTTTGATTTTTTTCCATAAGCTGCAGTATCTTCTGTGATGGCGGCGGATCAAAGTAGAGGCAACCCCACTGGTGAAGTTATTTATATAGATATCAAAGGGCTCTGCAGAAGGAAACCTGCTGCTGCATAATTGTTGTAGCATTCATGGCTAGAAAACTGGATGCTAAAAAAAGAAGTGGGGAAAATAAATGGAACATCTGACTGTGGACTTTGCAGTATCACCTAGTATCTGGAGCACTGATTTCAGTCGAAACAGATCAAGAAGTGACAACTACTCCAGTTTACTGCTAATCCGACAGCTACTTCTCATACCTGTAGATAGGCCTTTGTTTCCTGGTGACAGACAGGGTTGTTTATGTAAGGGCACAAAGGGCTGCAGATTGCTGTGACAATTTGAATAACAGAATGCTTGTACAGTTATTTTTTTCTGGTGCTGACACTGGAAGCCATATATTAAGGTTTGAATTGTAAAAAGCATTGAGTCAATTCCTGCTTCTCCTGCAATAGGTAATAGGTACTACACAAAAGGGAACAGCCACAGCTCCTTTTTGGACCGTAAGTACCTAAAAATTAGCATCTAACAGTCAGTATCACCAATCCTGAGTACCTTTGTGGAGCTGAGCCTGTGCAAAGCAATTAGCACCTGTCACATATAGTTTGTTCTTTCATCTTATTCCTAAGAGAACCCTATGATCCGTGAAATGTTTGTGGGATGTTCGGTCCCTGAGAAAGTCATGCTTTGATCACCTCCACCCACCAGATATGGCAGTCTCTATCACAAGGCAGGCCTCTGCTCTAAGACCCCAGCTCTCCTTACTGGTGAGTTACAGGTGCTGGGTATGTTTACTGCAGCCTTTTTACCGGGGTGAAGTTAGATCCCAGCTCTGCCACAACCTGCAGCTTCCTGGCAGAGGGCCTGGGCAGATTTGAGCGCTGGCTAGAGACCCAGAGACTGGAACCCAGGCGATCTGTCCACCTTCCCTGGCCAGCCCCCGGGGCTTTGGGCACACCTTTACCCATCTGGCTGCCAGGTGTCAAGAAACCTGGCAGGTTGCTGCCTGCAGCATTAAAGCAACTACCTGCTGTGGAAAGGTCTGCATGGTGCCAAAAGGAAAGGAGTTGTCAGCTGCAGTCTCCGTCTTAGTGTGGTCTGTTGTGGTCCTGGTCTATGCCATGGAGACCGTCAGGAGGAGGGACAGGAGATGCCCGGGAAGCCAAGGCAG
Source organism: Phalacrocorax aristotelis (assembly GCF_949628215.1). Lineage (NCBI taxonomy): Eukaryota > Metazoa > Chordata > Aves > Suliformes > Phalacrocoracidae > Phalacrocorax > Phalacrocorax aristotelis. The sequence continues at coordinate 141,835,326 of NC_134277.1, forward strand.
GCTGCTAGGCTGGTGTTGATGGGTTTGCAGCAGGGACAGTGCCATGCTCTCTGGCAGTTTTTTAAGATGATAGCCTTGTGCCCACTAGTGCCTCCTCCTCTCTGTTGGCAGACTGGGATTCATAATGCAATACACCATTACAGCCCAGCTATTCCCTCAGCCAGGGTTGGACAGCTGATATTGTCCCTTCCACAACCTGCTGGAGTGCAGGGGAGGTTTGTCATTACTTGAAATTGGAACAAGATTTGTCCTTGAGGGCTATATTCAGAAATGAATTTAGACAGACTAGAGGTATCTAGTCCAGAAATAATTTAGTACTAACTCTTCCTAGACATTTCCCTTGAGCTCTTATGCTGCCCGCTGAGATATTCTCCGTACAGGACAGCAGGTACAGGGCTTCCCTCACAGCCAGGTCAGATTAGGGGAATTAGCTGGAGTGGTGCCGAGTTCACTGAGACACCCAGTCCAGAAGACGCAAAATATGCATGTTTGTGGCAAAGGACACGACAGCACAAAGTACTGTCAAGGCTGCCGCCGCTGCCTTCTCACTACTGCAGGACTGTTTCTGCGTCTTCTCTGTGACTGCTTAATATAAACAACAGTCATAATTTCACAAGAGGGAGCCACAGTGTTCCCTCGTCCTTGTCAAATGCGGTTACCGAAACCATCACATTTCCTCTAACTCTTCTCAGTCCCTTTCTCTCTGAAGTCCCTCATCTCTCCCATTCAACCATGAAATAGGATGCAGTTTTGACAGAGGCTTGTATCCCTGTCTCTCCTCCCCTCCCCTGCTTTAGCAGTTATTGCAGCTTCCTGGGAGCTGACAGATATTTTGAGCTCTGGTCTCTTGCTTCCCAAAGGAGTACTCATCACAAGTCAAACAGGTAAAAAGTCGGTGCCAATTAAAAAAAAACAAACAGTGAATCTTGCTCCATCCCTTTAAAGAAGTGATGTAGGTACCTTTTCTCTGAAAGATTCCTGGCTTTGGGTCCTCCAGGGGTGCAAGCACCTACCTGCAGCCCTGATTTCTGGTCCTCAGAATTGCAGCCTCCTTCCCCCACCTTGGTTTTTATTAATACAAAGTTATATGTCCACACATTTCATGGGACGGGGTCAGACATCTCCAAAGAAATATCCAGAAATCCCCTACTCAGAGATGCCTGACCGCATCCCACACAGTGTATGGACATCCAATTTGTAACAGGGAATCCTGTGTTCTACCCAAAAAGTTCAGTATTGTCTAAATTCCTTACTGGTTTCCATGGGATTTAGGTGTTCATGTTAGTATTTATATGTGTTTTAATTTTTCCATAGGTTATCTATTTTAAACTGTTTGTTTGTTGTAAACCCAGTCTACAGCTGTTCTAAACATCTTACTGGGTTAAGCCAAGTGAAGCCAATGGTTTCGTACCAGGGGTGCAATGACCCAGTTTCTCCAGCCACCCTGTGGCCTATCACCTATCTCTAGCTTTTTAGCGGCCTCCAGTTAGTCCATCCTCCTGTTCAAATAGAAGGAAAAAATGCATTACCTTAAAAAGAAATATCTCTTTCTGGTTCTTTTCCTTGCACAAATTTGAAAGTGTGCATAGTAGCACTGAGAGCTGGCAGAAAGGGACCCAAAGCAGTGTTATGTCTTACTCAGGGCTGAAGCTCTGGCTTTGTACCTTAGCTGCTTACCTATTCCAGTAATGGGACCACAGTCAAATTCTCAAATAGATTTTTTCCAATTAGTTAACAAGCTACTGTAAGTAAGGATTTGTAAGATCAAATGTTTATATCATTCTCTATAAAGTTAATTCAATTCAAGCAGCTTGCACTGTATGATTAGGATCTTAAACTTCAACTGCATGTGCTTCATTGTTTCACATGTGGGCCAGGTTGACAAAATTAATAAATACCCAATATTATCCTAGCAAATTGTGAGCATGTTTGTTTTCACGTTCAATTTTAATTAGGACAAGGCCACTGTGAATCATGTGAAAGGTTCTTGGGACCCATTTTAATTACATCCTCTTGTCTGTTTTTCCATGCAAACTTTAGCTGATGTACTCATGGAAAACATAATTAGCAATAGGCAAATATATTCCTCAGAAAGCAAAGTTGTCTTATTACTTAGCAAAACAAACACACACACACATTGGTCTCATTCAGATATGGCAATTTTCTAGCTGGTAGGTATGTAAGGGAACTGCTGAAGTGAAATGTTCAGTATCTCTCTAATTTCTTACTCAGGGGCGACACAGAGATTTAGACATGGAACAACAGGGAGGACTCTCCCCTCGTCATGAAAGTGCATGCTAGAAGACTACCGCTTCCCACCTGCAGCTGTTAAAAGGGAAGCAACAACTGCAAGTCCCTTTAGAAAGGGCAGACTGCCTTCACCACAGTCTCTAGTATGGTCGTTGCCCCATGCAGTGGAGTGAGCTGCTGGATTATCTTTTGCTGCAATAATGGGAGTGTTTTATTGCCATCCTAAGGCAATAATGTATGGCTTTTCTTGATCTTCTTTAAAAGAATTTACAGCATTTACAGAATTATTGAATTTTTCTAAGCATGTGCTAGAAGATGTTGCAATTCCAGAGAACAGAGCAAAGTCCCATGTCCTTCTGCGTCGAGCTCATGTTCTTTATTAATCCGTGCAGGAGTCCTCTGCTCTAGAATAATTCCTTGCTACCATGGTTGTTACATCTTCTCCCAGTTCATTTACAAGTTGGACTATTACCATGGTAAAAGTTAAACACTTTACTGCTTCACCAGCATAAGTTTTATTTTTCTCAATCTTGTGTGCAGGGCTATCTGGATGGCTCTTCTTCCTTGGTTGCTGCTGATACACTGTACTGTTTTGCAGGCTAACTCCTCTCATTAATTCTGCTTTGGCTGTTTTTGCCAGCATGACTTACTAGAGTGCAGACAGTGCCAAAGTCTGCAAAAATTTCCATGCTGCTGAGGGGTATTCTACAGGGAGGAGGAGGAGGAGGAGGAGGAGGAGACATGAGAGAAGTCCCTTTTAGTAGTGCAAGTGTCTCGAATGCAACATACTGAAAAAAGTGCAGTAAGTGACAGCTTCTTTAGTTTCTGATTCTTCTGGAAGGGTGATCCCTTTGTCAAGGAGTGAAAGTGAGTTTTGTGCAAATTTATAGAAACTCTTTAACTCTTGGGGTGCTAGAAATATCCTGTGAGATACATAAAAAACTTCATCTTCTGAGATTTTATATTTCAGTAGGTGGCCTCCTGTGTTTATGTATGCCATACATGTAATACATAAGCCCTTTCCTCAAGGCCTTTGAAGTGAGCTTGTGATGGAACCTACTCTGTGGTGCAAGTTGACCATCTGTGCAGGGTGGATCCTTTAAACTTGTTGTTAGTTGTATAGAAGCCTTGGTGGGATGGGTGGGAGGCCTCCTCCTAATCTGACTGAAGTCAGACGAAGGACTCCCGTTAACTTCAACGGGCCTTGGATCAGTGCCTGTGGGAAGCTATTTTATAAATCCCAGCTTGCCTTGAGCAGCCTAATAATGCCTACAGTTCTTATAACTTACTAGAACATGTTTTGATACAAAACCATTCTTCACCTCAGTATTTCTAGGATTACTTGGAGGAGTAAGGTCACGCTGTTGAGCTAAAATCTGGGGTCTTGGAGGTTAGGAGAAGAAACTAGTGGTAGGTCCGGTATTTTCTTTGATGTAGCCCTGTTTATTTGTGAAGAATGTAAACAGCTCTTTTTTTCCCAGAGCACAGCTGCGATCAAGAAGGTTACAACCCTCTTGCTTCTAGCACCAAAATCTTCTTGCAAAATCATCTCTCTGTCTTTTAACAAATGCACTCTTATGCCTGCCCATAAAGCTGCTGTTGTTTGACCATGTAGCACTCTCTTGTGCAGCCCGCTTGCTTTCTCTTCCAGTGTAAAATAGCTCCTCACTCACAGCATCTCCCATGAGCAACTAGTTCCCTACTTATCGTCTCCTGTTGAGGCTCCATTTATGCTGCATATTTATATTTGCAGCGCAAGCTTCTGGGAGAAGTGACAATTTTGTGTTCTGTGTTAACACATCAGTGGTCTTTTTGTCCACCATAATTACAATAAAACAACAGCAACAATAAAAATAATTTAAAAAGAAGGCACGGTGCTCCTAGTTTCCTGCTGCTCTGCCCACCACCCCCTTCACCCAGTACTGCTCTGGTAACCCTGCCTCAGGTGGTTTTCCAGATGCAAAAGACTTAACAGGGTGGCTGTTCCCAGCCCCATATATCCCAAAGACGGAGTTAACTAGAAGGTGTCAAAGGGGTAAGGAAAGTTGACAGCAGAAGGGGAAGGGCCTGACATTGTGTATCTGGCCATGTCTTCCCCAACTGAAGCCCACAAAAGGCTGAGCCACCTGATTAGGTCTGGGTGCAGGAATTCAGGATTCCTAAGAGGAAGGAAAGGTCCCGGCCGGGACCTGCAAACCTGTCCCTGTGCATGTGGGCAGCTTGTTTTGAACAGCTGAATAGTTTCTGAGCAGGATCAAGTTATTAATGTGAGTATATAAAAAAGAAACACTTGTCAGGCCTGCTGCTGACAGGATTTCCCGTCTCAAAGCTTTGTAAGTTAGAGGGGAAGACTTTCTGGAAACAAATCCTCTTCCTTGAGGAACGACTTGGCACCAAGGAAAGAATTCACTATGTTTACACAGACCTGTCAGAAGGTGAGTTTGGACTCACTGCTGTTGCTTAGCCTGCTGGAGAGCAGGGTTGATTGGTGAATGTGCAGTGTTTACAGAGGGGAACGTGAGCCGGGCACATCCAAAGAAGAGAGTTACAGTTTGTCAGCATAGTGTCTCTAAAAGAAAGATTATTTGCAAGCATTTGTAATATAGCTTGGGTGCCAGCCTAATTCTGGGAGCCTGTGGTGTTCATTCTAATGGCACACTGCATTCCTTAGTGCTGGGAGATGATTTTATCACAGCATTTGAAGTATAAACTGAAGTCAAAATAGAAACTGTCTCTTTTATTGCTGATGGGATGGTCATCACGTACCCTGCCGAATGAGAGTTCAGGTCACAGCAGGGGGCATCATTAAACAGAAGTACCTCTCCAGCCCTCCGACATGGCTGTGCAGGCAGCAAAATTTACCTTCAGCTGGGGAACTGCACTGATGCTTTTCGTACAATCACTGCGCTGCCCAGGGCTCTTGCTCCGCTTGGCTCTTCTCACAGTGGGATTATGTGACACGGAGCAGTGCCATGCTGAGACACCAGCTCTGAATGAGCTGCCTTGGCTACTAGGAACAGTTATAATTATGTTGATGCAACGCTTGACCTGTGTTAATTGGCCTTTCTGAGAAACTACGTGTGGCTGTCCAACAGGCTGTGCGCAGACATGCCTATTTTGTTTGTACTCCTTGCGCTACTTTGAGTATCTTCTGCTAAGCCATAGAAACATACTCCTGTACCAGCTGTACCTAAGCCATCTTCTATGGCCCTGGGTACTGTGAAATACAGTGTCACTGTCTTGCAGATATGAATTAAAAAATCATCCACCTTCTCTGTTTATTTCAGAGCACTCTTGACGTGCTGATGTTTTGTCCCATGTTCTTCTAGCATATTTGAAACTCTGAACAGTGCATGTAGGAAAGAATAAGGCTACACTGAAAATACAGGCCACTGGAGAACAGCTGTGTTGTGCCTATGTATCATTAAATAAAGAATAAAGCTCTAAAAGTGTTTACAGATTGTAAAACAAAAGCAGATTGAATATGTTTTAAATTCTAGGAACTAACCTAAAATTTGCTATAAAACAAATATATGGCTTACAGCTGGAAACCTGTCAAAAACCCAAATGATTGCTCTGCACTGTCTGGAAAGAGTTTCTGTGCCCAAAGACTTCAGAACAGCAACAGATGTACTGTTGCATAAGAGAGACATCCCTGTTTTGAATTTCAGTTTGTAGTACAGAGAGACATACATACAAGAGAAGTGAAGTTCTTTTCATCTTACCCAGGTCCCTCCGCTTTCTCCTTAACCTCTTGCTCCATGTACTTCTCCTGTGTTAAAGCGATTAGCAGAGATATAGAAAGATGAGAACATACATCATTATAAGAAAAGAAAAAGCCATCTGGCTCAGTGTTTGTGGCTGGCTCTTAATTCAACCATGTTGGGTTTTTTCCATGCCCCTGAAGCCCCTCCTTTTCCAGAAACAATCTATGTGATCCCACATCTCTTCTTCAGTAACGTGTTCCAGATGGTCAGCTTTGTGCAGAACGGATTTGCCTCAGCTTCTCAGTTTTTCCCTAGTTTCTTTGTTTTCGGATTGCTTCCCTTTTCTTTGAAACCCCTTTACCCAATCATCTAGCTCTCTCTGGGTCCTTCTCCTAGTTTTTATAGTGTAATCAAAAGATATTTGTGTCACACAGACATTTTTATCCAAAACCCAGTCCCTACCACACAAAGATAATGAGGCTTTTCTTTTTAAATGAAGATGTGGAAAAGGGGTTGTGGGAAGCCATGCAAATAGGCAGTTTTATAGAAAGCACTCAATTAATCTGTATGAATTCATAATTTTAATTCCATATTCTATTAAATGGATTAAATAATATTACTAGTGTCAGTCAGCAGTATTGCCTCTTGCACTTTAGGATGGCATCTACACTTCATACAGCTTAGCTCTGCAGTTCACATCTATTTCCTTTTTCCCTGGTTGCCCACGTGGCACCAGTTGGGTTTCACCCCTAACTCCTCTGGTTCCCTCTGAAACAGTGTGATTGTGTGTCTGGAGGTCTCTCCTCTCTCCTGAGGCCCCTCCCAGTAGCCAGGAAGGGTGGGATGATGGTGCTTACCCAGTTTGGCTGCCTCCTGTTGTGTAGCTCTCTGGCAGTATCCTGGCAGCCTTTGCACCCTCAAACAGCCTCACTTGCTCTCATGTACAGCCCAGGGCATGCAACATCTACCCTTCATCACATGCTGTAAAAACACTCAACACATTTCTGGGCTGCAGCACAGCTCTCAGGCTGTTTTTGGACATTTTAAACTGAAATAAGAAAGGACATAAAAGATAATTTATTCATTGACCACCACACTGGGCTCCACGGGCTGTATCTGCGCTGATGAACAAAATCACCAGGCAGGCTGCACATCATGGCAGGCACGGCCAAAGCCCCTGCAGGTCAGCTGTCCCCCTTGAGCAGAGCAGTGTTATCCACGCACATTATCCCAGGAATAGTGCCCCAAAGGCACCCAGGCATTGCCTAAAAAGGGACCTGATGACCAGGGCCAAAATCACCCCAGGCAGCCAAGCTGGGCAGGGGGAACAGATGTGTGCCAGTTGTGTGTCAGCATTCAAGCCCTGTTTAGTCTATTCATATCGGTGGGGCTGAAGTGTCTGTATTTACAAGAAATTTTAGAAACTGGAAATAATTATGAAACATCCCAAGGCCTCACGGGAGTTCAATATTTCTGAAGATGGAAAAAGATGGTCTTTTACAACTGGAGTGTTATACCCTCAGTCCTCCCTGTGAGGAAATAGCCAGCTTTCCTGACAAGAAGTAAGACGGGGCTCATTAGGTTAGGAAGATTTCCCACATTTTCCATCTGTTGGTGCAAATTTTTGAGGCAATGAATGTGTGACATTTCACAAAGTCAAGACTCTCTCAATCTATAGCTGGGGGCGATTCCTGCTGAATGAATGCTGAGGTTGTAATGTACAGATTTCTGGGAGAGCAGCGGTCTGCGGCGCCAGGACAGAACAGCTGGAGACACCCATGCACAGCCTGTCTCCGGCCCTGCCATGGCTCAGAGGTCCATGTGGGAAGCAGGCTGGTCACCTACCCAATGCCCTTCAGCACAAATCCCCCTCTGAATTGCCACTTCTCCCTGCCTATAGCCACAGAAGTTCATCAATTAAAATTAGAGGCATAGTAAAATGCAAAACAAGAGAATATGTTCTATAAATACACCTTAAAACAAATAGGCTTCTTTAAATATGGAAAGAAATATTAACCAAAACAGTGGATATCTCACAGCTCTTATTGTTTAAAAACAGGGATTTTATTTTTCCAGTCTGCTCTTAATTTTTCCATTCTCTCTCAATTTGGAGTGCAGAACAAATACAATACAGCTACATTTCTGCTTTCCATACTACACCTTGCAGATCACATGGACAACAATTTGAGCAAAAGGATTGCTCAGAGCTACAAGGATCCTCTGATTTACAGAAACTTCTAGGCTGGAGACATACCATGCTCTCCTGCAGGAGACCAGAAAAGAAAGAATGCTGTGTGGGTTATTTTGCATATTTTTATTGATATCTTTGGTGTCTCTCTGAGTTCATACCAGTTATGAAGGAGAAAAATTTTCAGCGTGAAATCTTACTTATCAAAATTGTTAAGTAAGCTTGGTTCCACATCTTTAAGTGCAATGACAAGAGCAATCAATCTGTCCAACCTACTTTTTTCTCATATTCCCTCATGGGAAAGTCTTCTGAAAGCTAGTTGTTTGTATTTGTGTCCAATTAGGCAAACAGGCATTGATAAGACTAAGAGAGCTGCAAATATGAAAATTGTTCATAGTAATTTCATCCTGCAGAGTATTCCATGGGCAACTATGTCAAGATAAATGGATCGTATACACATACACTTTTTGAAGGATTATCTCTGCTTTTTTCTAAATTAGTACTTGAGCAACAAAACACTGCAAGCATGTTCATCTGATTTGAAGTAGGACATTGACTGAACCACATTTGCAATTGTTTAATTCGCAACAGCTTTTGGGCACCTGAATTTACCTAGTCCAAGTACCCAGTAAGTGTTAAACTCACCTGTTAAAACAAAATTCCACTTAGAAATGTACTTTCTATTGTGATAATGAGGTTTTTTCACCATATTGCTTCTGATTAAGATGTCTCCAGTCTCTAATAGAGACCTTGTAACTGCCCTCTGCTCCTCTCTACTTACCTATGAGAGAGCAACTGAATTGCCAAAATCCAGGACTCGGGAACACCCAGACTACACTTAATGCACTGCAGGATCAAGGCTGCAGTTCTGAATACTGTGGTGTCTAAGCACCACTGTCATGGAGTTGGTGCTTTCCACAACTTAAACTGTGTTCTTCTTGTGGTTAAATGCCCTGATCCACTATATGATCACCTCCAGATTCAGACTGTCCCAGATTATGCCTTCTGCAAAATTTTGCTGCCTCAGTGAAGCATGACAGACTCTGCAGCATGTAAGTTGCCCAGAGCTAAGCTGTGGTCTGCTTAGTTTTTGCTCTTCAGTCAGGATAATGCCTTTGCTCTGAGGTGTTTGTCTTGTGACATATACAAGTGATTTTACAATGTAAATACTGTGGTTCTTAAAGGCTACTTTCTCTATGTTTTCTTAACAAAAATAGATTTGTTCTTTAATCTGGCGGTTACACCAAAGCCGTAGGGATAGCTCTTATCTGTTAGGAATGCGCCCTCCCCGTTCAGGAGGGCATGGAGGTTGTGGCAGCTAGATAGGGCATCTGCTGTGCTCCAGGGAGCAGGGAATGGTGTGTAGGCATTTTCTTTTTATTCTAGACCTGTACTTGTCTTGTGCTAGCTTACGGGTTTGTAACCCTTGTAAAGTTCCTTAATGGAGGTGTTCAGGGAGTTGCTGTGGGTGGGCTGACTCTCAATGGAACAGCGCAGGACCGAACACAGCCTAGGTCTGGGGTCTGGGGGCCCTGGGAGTAGTGGCAGGTAGTGACAGCAAGGTCTCACAATAGACAGGGAAGGTGGCTTCACAGCAGAGGTGGGGAGCAACAGAAAGCCCAGGAGAATACACTGTGCTGCAGCCCCTGTGCACTCACAGCATGGGTCTGCTCTGGTGGGAGCTGTCACAGCAGCCTGGTGGCTGCTCCAGGCCGGCAGCTTTACCAGATCCATGTGACATTAAGTCTTTTGGCAGGAAAACTTTGTGGAAAAAGCAAAAGTTGCACTGGATCTTGTTTTGATTATTTGTTTCTAACCTAACTACAAATGGAAAAAATTTCTCTGGCGAGCATCTGCTTGTTATTTTCCTATTGTTTTATCATCCTCCCAGCTCTCAGTAGGGATGAATAATCCTCAAATGCCACTCCGAAGGCTGACACTTAGGCCAGGTTGTACAGCTGCAGCACTGCAAATGGATATTTTCCTTCTCTTGCCTTTTATTTATTTCCCTTCACTTTATTCTGCTTCTGATCCATTCTTTCCTTCTCTTTTCTTTCTGCCTTTCCAACGACTAAGTGCAACCAGCAGTCCCTTCTGGAAATAACACCTTCCTCTTCCCCACAATTCTCTTTGTAGGTGAGAGATATGGTTTGGTTGTGTTGAACATGAATATTTCCGTAATTAGGAAAAGTAAGGTGTAAGCAGCTGATCCATACATAGGCAAGCAGTATAAAGTAGGACATTTGGTGAGTATTTTTCACAAAAAAAAAAAAGTTTTTTAGGAGCAGTAAATTCGCAGCTCCTGAATCAAACTGAGCCAAAGGTAATGTTTGAATTGGCTTTTCTCAAACATATATGGCCTTTTGAATTTCAGAGATTGAGCAGAAATCTCAGGTAACTATGGGCTCTACACAATGAGAAAATTTGCTGTCAAAGACCTGAAATACAGATTCGCTGCTTGGAGGTCAAAATCTGACATAGGAGAGGATGGGTAATGAGAAGATGAAGGGAAAGGGAACAGGAACAAGTAAGCTCTCCTGCAACATCAGTGACCTTAGTGCAATTGGTTGTTCCATGTCATTGGGCAGATACACTAAGATTTTTACTGGAGCATGAGTGCATTTTTTTAAAGCAAAGATGTTATTTCAAATCCATAGGATTTTCCACTGGCTAGTAGTTAAAGCCACTCAAACTTTAACCTATAAGAAATATACTTGACATTATCCTGAGAAGTAAATTTATTTCAGGATTGCTTTAGGTTCATAGGATTTATGTTACAGACAGGTAAGAGATACATTACAGTGCCCAAGTCATGTAGAGGAGGATTATGCAATACTTAGCTATACCTAGAGCTAAACTTAGGCCTTTTCTCCCTCTCAGTTTAATGTCTTCATTTCAATAAAAATGTTTGTTACTCGACATGAAAATATAGAAACATTCAAAACACACTTTGGTCTTCGTTTTTAGGATTAAAGCACTATTCCTCTTGTTAAAGTTCAGTTTGAAAACTTCGTTTATAATATAAACACGAAGAACATTGTAATGCTACTCCTAATCCCAGCTGCCTCCACCTATTCTCTGCCTGTCTGAAATAGAAAATAGGCATCCCACAATGTAAGGAAATAGCACTTTTGCCTGATTATTGACAACTTTCAAAGCATCTTACAACACGTGTAACTGTTGTTGCAAATAGCAACACAAGGTCATGATATCCCAAGTCTCCCACCTTGCCTGTCTGCTGGACCACACTCTTAGCTCTGTTTCAAGATGTACACCGTTAGAGAAGTTAAAGGTTAGTTATGGTGCTTCTCCAGATGCGCTCCCCCATCCTGCCCCTAACTCCCAATGGCTGCGTGGTCTCTCAGCCACCTGCTATTCCAGCAAAGCAATTCTGTTTTGAGGCGGTATCAGCTAACTCTGTTAAAGAGAAGGAGATCTTGGGGGTGTTTCAAACATTTTATGAGTCAATCAAAATCTTTTCATCCAGTCATAAATTCTGAATTGGCTCTGCTTAATGCCCACCAGACAGAGCAGGATCCTTGCTTCCCCGTCCCATTCCTCCCATGGGCAGAGTCTCCTGGCACATCCCATCTTGTGCAATGTGGTACCTCTTACCTCAACGAGCTCTCCAGTGCATTCTGTTTGATGTCTTGTGATGAAGAAGTCCAGCTCTCAGAGGAGCCTGGGTGGAAAAGAGCTGAATTCCACCTCCTGCAATTAATGGAATATCGTAACAATCTTTCAAAACAGAAAATATTTATGGTCAAAATGTGCTTTTTGTTTTTGTTTAAAGGCATGAACATTTTCCATGGTAGCTACCTATTTTTTGGTGAAGAAATTTATTTACTCAAAACCCTAATATTCTCTGTAATTTTTTGGAGACGGGAAACCAATTCCAAACCGTGCTGTATTTGTTTACTATGGACTGCATTTGTTCTCTTTGTTATATTTAAGGATGAGATATTTGGCCATAAAATTTTGAATTTAATTCCTTGGTTGGGTGAGGGCTACCGTATTCCCACCAAGTTTCTCCAGCCACACCCACTCAGCACAAATGCTGTGATGGAGTAGGCCACACGCTGCTGGTTATACACAGCCACCCTCTAGCTCTACCATGGAGCTACCAGCCAGTCAGCCCCAGTGTGCATCCATGGGCTGGGATCTCATGTTCTCACTATAAAAAGACATTTTTACATTAAAAGTTTGAGTTTGGACCTTTCAGTATTTACTAAGCACCACAGAAAACTGAAATATATTTTAGATAGGGATCTTAACATCGCAGCAGAATGCAAATGTCTGAATGATACTAAAAATTTTTTCTCCTCGGGGAATAAAATACTCCTCTCCCAGCATGCCTCTAGACCTCCTGTTTTGCTAATCTGATTGCACGGACTTTAATAGAATAGTAATATTTTTTTTAAGCAATTCCTTTCTTTAAAAAGTCAACCTCTCTTTTTTTAACTTTTGCTGAACACTAATCTTGGTAAAATCTAGTGCTCATAAAACTACAGCAAGCACTGCCCTAGAAATTTTTTGCAAGACTGAGTTATTTCTTCCTGCTGAACTTTCATATTACAAGAAAAATATACTACCCTTTTCTAAAAATATATTCTCCCAGTTACACTCAGAAATAAATCTGTCAGCAGGTATCCTGACAGATGCAGATTTTACTATTACTGGCTAATAAAAAATGAGTTTGTCTTTCCAAATCTTCTTAGAGTAACATATAAATGGTCTGTTTATTTTATCACTACCTGATGTTCATTGTTCTGATGTTAGATAAGAAATTATAACTTCCGTTTATTTTCCCTTGTAGCATATTAATTTTTGATACGTTACTGAGGGCACCCTAGCATAGATTTTTAGAAAAAAAAAATTTGGTTGAAGAGGTGTAATATATATATATAAAGTACATATTGCTTGTTCAATTTACTTTTGGAAATTGCAGTTATAGAATTTCCACTTAAAATATTTTGCCCTTCCCTTTCCCTCCCCTTCCCAACACCACAGGCCCATCAACACTACTTGGCTTTATTCCACTTGGGAATTACCAGCAGGGAAATCTGCTGTCCATTTAAGGCAATTTATCTTCTTTTTACAGTAAATGCTTTGTGTTTTTTCTCATGATAAGAGGGGCATAGTCAAGCTAAGAGACACATCTTGTGTGAGGTGGACATAAAATGGCACATTTTCATTTCCATATGTTTATAACCTAGAAAAACAATCTTTTTTTCCTCATAAATTTTTCTCCAGAGTTCATAAACTGCACAATCCTTCATGATGTCACTGGATGTAGCCGGAAAAAACAGTGGGCAGTAAAACTGGGCAAGCATTAACACACAGGAGAAGGCTTAGCAACTGGGGGAGACTCCTTCTCGGATCCAGTGAGTCTCCAGAAATGCAAAGAGATGTAAGGCAGCCTCCTGAGATCCAACGCACCCTTATCCAGCTGATTTAATGATCTGCCCTTTGCTTAGAGACATCAAGTAATAAATACTCTCAGTTTCAGGTTAACACCTCCCTTTCAGTCCTTTATATCTTTGATTAATTGAATATGCCTAAGAGAGAAAATGCCTTTTTGTTTAAATAGCTGAGGGTTAGTGGTTTTTTTTATTCTTTAGGAGAAAGGGAATATTTTTTTCTTTTTTTAGGAGACCTTTTTGGACAAGGTTTCATTAAAAGCAATTTTCTTATGAAGGATATGGCAGCAAAAATACCCTGTTTGTGACACATTTGCTGCTTCAGTTGGTCAGTATGGCTCAAAACTACAACTTCTTATAGAATTAGATGTTAAAAGGAAGAGCATCAGAAGTAGCTGTAGGCATAGACAGTTTTTATACAGACCAAAGAGAGATTATGGTTTTCAGGGGTGAAAGATGGCACTGAAAAACCCTTCTCAGTTTTGCCTTCATTCTCTTGCAGAGCCACTGTCAAGATCAAGATTCATGGTTCCCCCCATGGCTGCACAAGAAAACATTATATTTTTCATCATCTGATAAAGCTCATTAAAATGTTGTCTACAGCACTTTTCTTAGGTTATTTTTTCTCAGTGATGTGTTACAACATTTAAAATTATTCCCAAGGGAAATAAGGGCCCCATTTTTCAGCTGTTGGGATGAGAGAGAATCTATTGCATTCCAAATGAAATGAGATAAATTAATAAACAAACATCGAAAGAGGGGTCTGATTTTCACTGATCTAAGGGCCCCTTCCCTTCTTCTTGGGAATAATATTTGATTAAGGACTGCAAGATTTGGTCCAGTGAACTTCTATTTGATGAATGCTCTCACAGAAAGTGGAATCTACTCAAATCTGTGTTTCTGACTGTATCAAGTCATGGATGTAACCAGCGAATGGGAGGAATAGCCCGGCATCATGTCGCTGCTCTGATAGGGACCCAAATAGCCATATGTTCTAGTCCTGGAAAGTCATTAAGTCCACACACTACAGCAGGAAGTGTTGCCACAGCAGAGTCCTACACAACCATCAATATATTAGTGATAAGGGAAAAATTACAGAAACATTTCTGAGTTATCAGCCACAAAAGCATTTCAGAACAGCGCAGCAATCCTGCCCCATTGGTAACTAAATGAGAATACGTGTTTCTGAATGCAAGAGAAAGGAGTATGAGAAATAAACAATCTTTTATCGAGGATAACTGGAGTCCCCAAAAGGATAGATTCACATACAAAAGAATAAGAAATGTTTTATTCTTGGTCTTTCAGCCATTTTTACCTGCTTGAGGCCACAAGGGTCACTACCTGCAGATTCAAGAAACTCTGACAACTTGGGCAAGAGCAGACTCCAAATGGGACGGGAGGGGGGTGACGCGACTCCTTATGCAATCCCATTTTTGTTTGTTGTTTTTTTTTTCTTAGGTAGTTAAGTCAGAAAGTCCTGAAGTGGTGTCTGTCTAAAGTGGTGCCTTCATCAATGTAAGTCCTTGCAGAAATAAACCATGAGCCAGAAAGCTCACGTCTCAGGTGGCTTCCTAAAAAACATACAAGAACTAGGGGTGAGACATCATTAGGTCTGCAGCCATGACCTTTAAAGTGTAGAGCCTTGTCACTACAAGGACTGGCAAACGTGAAGTTGCACCTGGAGCTCCCATCAAGGAGCTGAGGACAGGAATGGACAGAGCCGGCATTCAGCCTAGCTCCAGCAGGCTGAGGCCATATGAAATTTCACATGTGGGTCTTATTGCAACTATCCTTGAGAGTCTCAGGAGAAGTAAAGGGGGAGCTCGACCAGATCTCTGACAACAGGTTTGTTCATTCAAGTTAGATTTAATACCGATGTCTACCAATGTTGTGATTTTCATCTGCAAGTGTGTCTCAACCCTGGAATACATTCAGTATTGTCAAGTTTTAATGTCAAGTTAACTTGCCTGAAGTTGAAGCCAGGCTCTTGCAGTATCTAGGCAACTGTTCCAAAACAGTGGTTAACAGGAGGCTGGGATGAGTGGAGCTGGAGGCAGCGAGTGCCGGCAGCCCCACATCCACTGTCTCTCGCCACTTTGAGCAAAGGTTGTTTGTACACGTGCACCTGAGGGACTGCGTGACCATCTTTGGACTGGGGTCAGCATCCCGCTCACCACGGGGCTTTTTTCTCCCAGCTTCCCGTAACAGCCTTTTCATGACAAAGCAGATTTGAAAAATCATGCTTACATATACA
The DNA here is from genome assembly GCF_949628215.1 of Phalacrocorax aristotelis. Classification (NCBI taxonomy): domain Eukaryota; kingdom Metazoa; phylum Chordata; class Aves; order Suliformes; family Phalacrocoracidae; genus Phalacrocorax; species Phalacrocorax aristotelis. The sequence continues at coordinate 141,851,145 of NC_134277.1, forward strand.
AGAAGTACTGAATCCAGGATCAGAAGCCATAAACCAGGACTGGAGCAAGTTTTTTTTCACCCACACTCTACTCAATTCCTTTGCCCTTTTGCCTGGAGCTTCTTCTGATCCTACTTTCCCGTCAGTTGAACCAGAGGAGACAGAAAATACCTATAAACTGTCTCTGACCTTGAAAAGTCCCCTTTTACCCTGGTGACTGGCAGCAGGCACGGCACATCAATGTATGTTTCTGCTGTTCTACTGATCCCCCTGTTCTCTTCAGTGGTGATCAAACTGTCTGCATTTCAGTTCCTAACTAAGGCTCCAGAGAGAAGTGTTGTTTTTCTTAAGGGAAACTGGAACTCCTTGTTTAGGCGATAGAGAAAGATGACACTTGCAGGGGGTAACTTGGGATGCCTAAGGCAGGCTCTGGTTCTGAATTCCCTTCTGAAGGTAACTGTCTCTCTATATCTTACCTGTGTAGGAAACCTGTTGTGCAAGATCCCTGCAGGTCAGTTGGGTTTCCCACAGTTGCAAATCCCTCTTGACTTGGTGCTAGCTCCCAGTCTTACCTTGCTGACTTGCCCTGCAAATGTTCTCACTCCCTAAAATGGTGAATGGTTTTATTGTTTCATTTAATCTAGACATTAAGTTAAAAATGCAGTTTTGGTCTGTGTGCAAGGAGAGAGAAAGCACTAGCACTAGCTAGACCTCAGCTTGCAGCCGTAATGGCACACATCATTTAGTTCAAGTAGTCCGTCTTCACAGAGCATGCACAATTGCGAAATGTCATGATATTGCCAAATGCACACCATGACACCTCATCTGGGTCCATAAGCAATTCAGAGCTCAGCCTAAATGGAGGGAGTGGCTTACATCAATAAAATCTTTCAGGATCATTTAGGAAGAGAACAGTACTGAAAGCTGCAGGCTATTTTGTTTTCTGCCTAGCCCGCAATAACTTTCAAAAAGAATATTGAACTGAACTAGATTGAATTGTATCCTGCACTCTGCTCAATACACTGCTTTCCTGCTGGCATTTAAATGGAAATATCACTATTCTACAGCGCTGAAGGCTGAACATGACGATGTGCTTACTGACTGCTTATGTTCAAGTCACCCACCTGGATGATGTGTTGGTGAGCCCCTAAATCGCAGACACCCCCAGCAGTAATTCCCGATGATGTGGCACACTGGTGATTATCAAGGCCACAGTAAATGGTACATGAATCATCAGGACCTCATGGTCAGGAAGGGCAGTGTCTGCAGAGCCACACGGCTGCCTCTCTGCTGCCACAGGAACCCAGGTGGCTGGCCAGGGTCAGCAACCCTGCAGAATGGGTCCTGAAAAACAAAAAAAATTGAGAAGAATGTGTTTCTTTAGCATATACAGTCCTGGCACAGAGACTGATCACAAAAGAAAGTAGTTGAGGCATACTACCATCCCAGCCTGAAGCATTACTGTTCCTAGGTACATGACTAAGTACAGCTCTTTCTTTCAGACACAAGAGCTCAGATTTGTTTTGGATCTGATTCATCCAAAATAGCTGACAAGGGCAGTAAATCCTGGATTTGTTTTGTTTTTTTTTTTTTTTCTGATGTATTCCCAATGCTGCTTAGTAATTCCCTTTTATAGAGCTGTCTTGTTGAGATACGTGTCTCACTCTTAATTTCCACTTCTTCCTATTTATTCATCTAACTGTTTTATTGCAGAAGATAAAAGTAAAGAAAGGAAGAAGCAAAGTGGCTAGGACATGACACACAGGCACAGGATCACTGCAAAACCCTCCCTTACTTGTTCTGCCTGAAGACAACAGGAAGAAAAGACAGAAAGGTGGATTTTACACAGTATTTCTTAAATGTTGTTAAACTCCCACTTGATACAGTTTATGGCTGCATTCTTTCTCGTGCTCTGATTTTAAACAGTTTTCAGTGGGAGTCCTTTACAGTGGATACTTCACAGTTGTTGGCACTGATTTTGCTGTCTTTTATATTTCATTCTCATACTTATGGGAAAACTCCATGTCCTCGAAAAATGTCTATGCTGCTCTAGAAATCTCAAGTTTTGACATAAATTTGTATCATATTCGTATCTCCTTCTCTTCTGTATTCTTTCCAGTATTTTGTTTTTGAGATCTTAGCCTTGCCAGCCCCTAATCTGTGCATGCCTGAAGTTAGGGATATGAGTAACTCTGCAGAAATGCTATTGCTCACAGACCTCAGCCCTTGCTTTTTAAATTGAAACTTGGAACATCAGCCTTAGTGATCTTTCTGTGTGTGTCTTGCGAGACATTGTCTTTGGTGATCGTAGTTATTACATCTGGAGCTGTAATATTATTGTAACTTGTTATGTCTGTAATTGGCATGACACAAGCTAGCCTAACAGCCTAACATGTTACCAGCGGGACAGGGATTGCATCTCAGCCATCAGAAAGCAAAGTTCAGCTGCCTGAGGCCGTCCTTAATACGATAATTGCATTACCACATGTTGATGACTCAAAACCACAAAGAGAAAGATGGGGCAATTCAAACCCCTGCATCTGGGAGGGTGTCTGTGTCTAGCCCACTCCGAAAACCCCAGTTGATTGGCAATAATTTTTTTCGCAGTGAAAATGCTCTGAGGCCATTTTACAAGTGGACTTACAGCTCCAAGCAGAATAATAATACTTTGGGGGCTGAACCCCATGGGAACAACTCAAGCAAATAGCACTCAAGCAAAAATAGCACAAGTTACTACTTTGTCTTGAGTACCAGCACCATCCTCAATTTTTTTCTTCTGAGCTTGTCTATCTTGTGTCTCTTTAGCTTTGCCCTGTGTTTTGAACACCAATAATCAGACATTAGTGGCCGATATCCCTGAAGGCAGGCTTCAGATAATTTTTCACCCTTCCCTCAGAGGACAGAGAGTTGGTGCTAAGCACAATAAATGATGTCAGTAACCAAAACTTCATAGAACATGTGGGACATGAGAGAAAAAAGTACAAAATCTACGGAGGACTGAGAATGAGCCCATCGTTGCTAAGGACAGGTGCCTCACAGAAATGTAAATCCACTCCCATCCCCACCCAGACTTTTCAGATGATGTTAGAAAAGGTCTAATAAAACATTCCTGTTTTAGTTAATCATTCCTTCAAGCCCTCCCAGCCAAGCTGAGTTGCACTCCATGAGGTCAGCATGCTCCTTGTACTCACAGCCAACGTTCCCTTTTTTTATTACTATACCGACAACGCAGTTTACTCCAGTACTGCAACAGTGTCAGGGCCTCATTTTCCATGGCATGAATAGTTTCCCACTTCACCTGCTAGCAAATGGAGCTCTGCTTTTTTTCTGAGTAGACGGATCGTTTCTACCTTGTATGCCTTGACTTTGTCTGGAAAGTTTCTTCAGACAATGTACAGGCCAATTTGTGAGTTACTATCCAGTCCCCCAAAGTAGCTTAATGTTTTTCCCACAGTAAATAAGGTAATTTAGAAAAAGTGTTCTCAAAGCCATCTCAGTTGTGACTGAGTTATTATCTACAAACTTTATTACTAGCTTGTTATATATGGGCACTGTAAAGCTAACAGCGAACTGCGAGGCATGAGTTTAAAACAAGTAAGTATTGTCAATGTCTAATGGGTTTTAAAATATCAGGGTGATTTTGAAAGTTTCGTGACCCTCTCAGGCCGGCAGAAGTGTGCCAATTAAGAAATCAAATAGAACTGCAGATTCAGGGAAGCCCCCAAGGTGAGGGGAGAAATCCCCCTCTTCCCAGCTGTCAGCGATGGGAAGAAACTCCAAAAACAAGGGATTTTAAGAACAAAACAAAGAAATGAGGCAAAACACTTCCACCTTTAACAGGGGAAGGCAAAGGACATAAAAACCTCAGAAGCTCTAAGTAACCCTGGAAATTCTAGGAGAAAGGAGAGGTTTGAGCCTAGCCTCTGCAAGCTAAACAAAGTACCAGCGCAGCTAAGGAGGAGCCTTGCTGCTAAACAGGAACTGTAAATGCATTTTCTTACTTGACGCTTTTCTTTTGAAACAGTGCTTGCAATTGCAATGACAAAAGCGTCATTCTTAGCTTGTTGATGTTGAATAAAATTGTTGCTGTACGCTTCTACAGGAGAACTTATCTTGGGCCGCATCTCTGGGACACAGGGCTCTACCCACCCTGGGGACAGTGATGCACAGACATCAATATGATGGATACAAAATGTCCGTTTATTTGGCTGCGTCACACGCTTATATAGCTCTTGCGCTTCCTGTTCCTGCCACTCCTATGGGGAGGAGTCTATCTTTCCGTCACATCCCGTGATCTTCCGGTCGCCGATCCCTGTCTATTCCCCTACATAAAATGTGCTAATTTCTTCTGAAATTCATCCAGTATTAAAAGCAACTGCAGAGAAATCTGATGTGCGCTAAGATTCCTGGAGATGAGATACCCAAAATACCATTTTTAATGGCTCTCACAAAGCAGGACACATTTGAGGCTCCCCAACCTGCAAGATGCTTTCCCCTAAAATCGTGTTTGTGAACTGAAGTAATCAGATGTTGTAGTGAAGGAGAGAAGGGAAACCTCCCTCGCTCGTTGTCACTCATTCCTTCTCCAGCTAGGGAAAGCCAGACGCACAGCAACCAAAATTTGGAAACCAAAATTTGCAAATAAACTCCTACTGTCACACAATACTACAAAGGAAGAAAAAGGCTGATTTTTTTTCTGCCCCTCTCTTGGTCTTTGGGTCTTGGTTGCACATACAGCTGCTATGGTTCTCATTTTGTGGCATCCAGTATCCCGCCTGCACTGGGCTTTATTTTGGAAGACAACAAAGCAGAGGGAGCTGTGCTGGCACTGCCACCAGCAGCTGATGACAGAAAGTAGGGTCAGAAGTAAGAGCACCTGCAGATGGTAAATGCAGAGAAAAATGCAGAGACTGAGCTGAGATCAAGATGATTTTAAAAGTCAGGAGATTCAAACAATCTAGAGAGTTTACAAAGCTGATAAAAGCAATGACCAAAGAAGGTGACCAAAATAAGTAAACTTAAAAAGTAGAATCTGTGGAGAAATCTGAAATCAAAAACATTGTCAGGGTTTTTTAATCACAATTCCTAGTCAGGCAGGAAACCGCCTGAGCGAGACCTCAGAGACCTCTACAGCCAAACAGCCCCAAAGGAGAAAGATTTTGTGTTTCTACCAGGCAAATGCAGACACTTAAGGGCATGGAAAATATGCAGGTCTGTACAAAAGCATGGAAATATTACCTTGGAGCAGCCTTGCTTTTATGTCTTCCTTTGAATTTTGTTATGGGATTCAAGAAGCCAATAAATATTGGGAGGACAAAGCAAAGTATTGCATTTCCAGAAAACACAGAACTAAGAAGGACTCCACAGCAACTTTTTCCTAAACTAAGCGAGCGATGTTGAGCATTTTTCACATGTTAGATAATGAATCTTGAAATAAAGGATAATTCATGGACTAGGTTTCTGAGCAACTGGTGGGAGGATGGTTGGCTGCTTATGTAGTTTATGTTGAAATTCTTTGTATGGCTTAAATACATCTCCTTCAGTCCAGTTTCTGCCAGGAGGGAAGCTGAGAGCAGTATATTCTACTGTAAATTTTTTCTGGGACTGTTTTTCTCAGCATTGGCAATGTTCTGTGTAGGGAAAGAAGTTGCAAAAGGGTAGCAAAATCTAGCAAGATGCTAGATCTGAAGTTACATAACTTTTTAAACTCTCTTTTTAAACACAACATGCAAGACAATACATGTCAGGAATTCTTCTAGCTTGGAAGGGCTTAGGCTGAAATTTATCTTGTTATGCCAGAAGAGTCCCACTGGTAAACATGGAAGTCCCCTACACCTTCCCAAGGTGGGTGAAGTGCAGTCAACTTCACATTTCCCAGGATGCTTGAACAGGAAAAAAAGAGGTGAACAGTTTTGAGGGAGGATAGCAGCTGGGCACAGGGGTGGCTGTGGATGGAGCTGACCCTATTTTGGCATGGTTGGTACTGAGCTGGGGCTGAAGTGCACTGGGAAGCTGGCTCTGCCTTGCTGGGTGGGTGTGAGTATTCGCACCCATAGGGTATGTTCCTCAGACTGCTTTCCCATACTGGTGCCTGCTGGCCCAGAGTGGTTGGTGTCCGCACTACCAACCCCTTTTCTCTCCAGCATCTAGGTTGCCTGACCCTGGGAAATGCCCCCAAGCACACCATCTACCAGCTTGCCTGGTGTCCTTTGGGGGGGATTATTCATCGCAGCCCCATGGTGCAGGGCATCCACCCATCGGTACAACAGCTAGGCATAACCTGGTCCTGTTCAATCTACATGTATAGCCACAGCTGACATGTATCACCCAAAAATACACAGAAAAAAGTGTGAGCTGCGCAGAGAGCTGTGCTTTGAAGTGGTGTTAAATAAATGTACAAAGTGGTGCTTGCATGACTGCCCCTTCAAGCGCAGTTCAAATTGGTTGCACGTTGACAGTGGCAGGTCACTAGTTTCCATTGAGATTTCATTGTTGATCAGTGAATGTACAGACTAGCCACAGGGTAATTTCTTCTCCTTATTTAATCAAATGGAAACTTTCAATCCATTTTTGTGTTCACAGAACAGACATTGCAGTTTATTTAAGTAGGTTAAATATAAATCAGCACCAAAACCACCCCAGCAGCATAATGATGTCAACCCTTTCCTTTGCAATAATATCTTTATTTTCCTTGGTCTTGTGACTGCTCAGAAGTGTTTCCTCTAGAGCCCATTGGCATTTGTTTGCTAGTGCACAGAGGCCTCTGATTTAGAGGCTCTGACTTAGAGCTGGGGCTTCAAGGGCAGCAGTGCAGCAGTCAGCTCCAGCACTCCAGCACAGGGAGAAAGAAGAGGCACTGTCCTTTCCATGTCAAAATCAGCAGCAAAGCTCTCCATGGACTTTAAATGGAGCATTATGAGGACAGTTTTATTTTTTCACTAAATATAGGCAGCACATTCTGGCCTTCAGGTGACTAGAAATAGGCAAAAAGAAGACATAGGTTTTATACAGTTGGGCTCGCTTGGGCAAGGTGTGATGGAAGAAGGGTGGGGATGGCTTTTCCAAAGGCACTGGGGAGATCCTCATGTGGGTACAGCCGGGGTGTGCACCTCATAGGAGCACAGGTCAGGGACACTGTAACTGCCTGAGGATTTTGCCAGTAAAATTGACTGGTTCTGTGGCTGGTACAGGGACGCAGGTCCACCAGGGCCAGGCAGATGTGCACTAGGTGTGGCTGGTGATCTAGAAAAATTCCCCTTAGGCCAGTGAGACTGGAGTTGGGGATTTGGTGTAGTTTCTCATTTTCATATTCTCGGTTACAGCTCTACACAATGTGGAAAAATGAGAGGTGGAAGTGAGGGAGCTGTAGGGATGTCATTTGTGTGAGGAGGACTGGAGAAGGTTTCTGTCACCATCTGACAAAACTTGGCTCCTAAGAAGAGATGGGAGTAAACTCTTCCCAGCTAGTGAACACTGAGCCATTGCAGAATTACAAGAAAGTCAAACAGCTCTCAGGAAGACGTGATTGTTTGATAAACAAGAACATTTTATGGTAATCTCTGTATTTACAAATATGAGGATGGGTCAAATGTCTGCTCCTTGGAAATTTCTTTTTTTTCCTAACAAATTTCCTTCAAAGCCTAGCAGTTAGAAAACACTTGTGCTAAAAATAACTTATAAAAGGGCTATATCCATGCACGCTTTTTCTCTCACTAAATTCAGTGTTTTGCAAGTATTGCTGTATTTTAGACCACTCAATATTTTTGCAAGGTAATGTAGACTCCTTTATCATTAGATCACAGAAACTGTAAATCTCGGACAGCACTTAACTTTAGGTACGTCTAGGAAAGATTGCTAACATAATGTCTGATGCTGTAAACTCAAAGGCATCAAAACAACAGAGGATGTCAAAGACACCTACCCGCGTAAATTTGGTCACAGTGTGCCCAAATACTTACACACAGCTGGATATACGCTGACTATTCACGGTGTTTCCCTTGAGTACACAGTTTTAGCTAACAAAATGTCACTCATGAATGTAGGAAATCTTTATAAAGTCATTGATCTTATTGTTGAAATGTACTGACAGAATTTAATGTTACATCTGTAATCTGTGATTATTTAGTTGTACTTTGCAGATCAAACTATAATTGAAAGGGCAGAATTTAAAAATCAATCCTGATTGTTAAGAAAAGATATTTCTATTTCAGATATCCTGCCTATGAAATGTTCCATGCTGCCTGGTGTTTTTCATAACTTTAGAAAAACACAGATAGATGAAAGACATGATAAAAAAGCCAAGAGGTATTCCTCTAGATACCATGGTCTGCACCCCATAGTCGCATTTCACTCAAAATTCTCATTGTATTCAGTTCTGCAGTGGAAATTTCATAGAACTACAGGGAATTCTGCCTATTAGGACTGTAAAAGCCAAGCCATATCTGTAATGCTTGCCTGTTTTGTTTGCATTATGTATTTTGGAAAGTTAATGTTATTGATCTGAAAGACCTTTACAAAAGTTACTGCTGTAACCAGATGCTTTTGAGTCCAGCTCTGAATCTGCAGTGCACAATAGCCCATGACAATTAGAATTTAATATCCTCAAAGACGTGACAATTTGTGTAGCACATTGGACAAAGTCCATTAATACAGAAAAGCACTGAAGAAGACTAGGCATAATGATCTCAAATTTGGCACAACACTTTTTATCTAGGAAAAAGCTATTTTGGATTACCCTGCGTTTTCACAATATTTTCTTCATCCAACTGCTTAGATGTTTATTGTTAGTTCTGATATTGTATAATGAGGATTCTGTGTATACTTTTAGTAGTTTTGCTATTAATATTCTATTGAAAGAACAAATTATGTCATTAGACAGATTATGTTATTGAAATAACTGTGTCACAGCTTGATATAAGTTAAATAAGTTGATTTATTACAGTATCTAATGTATGAACGAGTTTTAAAGTTAAGTGTCTTGCAAGAGAGATCCACGCAATAAGACAAATGGATCAAGTAAGATAAATGATAATTCCAAAATCATAACTTGCAAGCTTTGATGCAGCTGATGACTTGAGAATATTACCACTTGTTTTAATATTGCGTGTAGGCAAAGAAACATTATTGCTCCAAGATTGAGACCTCAGGAAAATATAACTCATTTGAAAAGTGACCTACTGTGTGAGAAGAAGGATGATCTGTGTTTTCTCCCAGTGTTTTTCCATTCCAACACTGCCATCGTCTAGAGACAAGGGTAGCATACTCCCTTTTTTGGTAATGTCAGAAGGAGGGGCAGACTGCTAAAGAGGAGACTTCATGTTAGTTTGTGAGTCCATAGTGAGAAGAACATTTTAAGGTGCTTTGTAATTCAACAGGTATCAGAGTAGTCATGTGTGTATACATCAGCTGGGAGCAAAAGATGAATCCACCTCAATTAAGTTTGGATTTAGGGAACTGAAGCCAAGATAGAGCAATGTCTCTGTCTATTCTCTGCCTCGAAACCATTGAAAATGATGGTCAATAAAATGCTAACAAGCTACTTTTCATAGTTGCTGATGAGATGCTCCTTTCAGGAAGATTACAAGGATGAGGTTGACAGCAACAAGATCCAGTGTCATTCTTCTCATGCACATCTGGGTGCTGTGGTACCTCCAACTTTGACTGTGCTGTAAATTATTTGAAGCAAGATTAGTTTCCAAGGGTTAGAGGATAATTAATTTCCCATCCTTATTTATTCTTTAGTATCTCTTCCTACAGTTATGCTGGCTTTGATGGGGACAGTGATTTTGAGCTGTATTGTAAAAAGTAGATTCAGGGCACCACATCTCAGTTCTCTAATTGCTCTGCACAATGATCAGAGGTCAACACCGTCTGTTCAACACTAGCCTGAGCTGCAAGAGGAGCAATGATGTGGAGGTCAGATGTGTTATATCTTGTCACCAGCCTTAAGCTAACCATCACTTTCCAAACAGAACTTAAAAACTTAGCCATAAATTGCTTGGAATATGTACAACAGAGAACTAAAGCAAAGAGGATGAGAGAGAAACATACCATTTTTCATCCTACTCGTAATCCTGCACAGCTTTCTCCACTTCCATGTTACCTAATATAGTAGGGAAAGCTCAGCGTTTCATGGCTGCTCCAGCCTCCTTCCTACAGCACTTCAGACTGTACTTAGCTATTACAACCTGAAAGCACAATGATTAAGAAGATATACCTCTGCTGGCTTTCAGTTCTCTCCAGTGTGGCAGAATATTTTAAATGGGATTGGCTAATTGACAATGGGGAGCGCTATGGATTTATGTTAGACACCACAATAGCTGGTTGATAACATTCAACTAGTATTATAGCGTACACTGGCAAATGTTTCCTTTATAAGGCTAAGGAGATCTGAATAACAGAAAACCTCTCCTTTGTCGACAGAGCATGCTAGATGCCTTATTAGATGAAATTTTCTGCTTGTTTCCTTATTGTCCTATGTGAAGAGACGAGAAATGACTGAATATCTCACTAGTTTGATTGGCAAAAGCACAAAATCAGGTAGAATGTACTTACCAGTGCCTGCTTTTTCAACAAACTACTTGCTGTTGTGCTTCCCACACATTCAGGTAGGTATGGAGATGGCTGCTGTTCCTGTGAGGTTCTTCTCTCCATGGGAGACAGTAATCTGTTTTGCTGCTGTTCACAGAAGTCACACGCACAGCTGTGGGTTTGTTTTTTTTTTTCCAGTGGCACAGCTCAACACCTGTTTGGTGGTATTTAGTGACTTAAGAAAAGGAGTCTTTTCCCAAAACACATTGCCAAATCTGTGTGGTTGAGCAATCCCAAAATCCAGAGCTATGGATTCTGACCTGCCTCGGCTGTGGGGCATAGTTAATGACAGTGTCCCTGAGCTGTAGGCGAGGAAACACAGAATTGGAGTCTGTAGCTGTGTTTACCTCTTGACAAGGAAAAATAAAGCAATATTACAAAAAAACAAATCAGAAGATGACTCACTAGCAAAGAGCGATCTTATCTGTGAAATGAAGTGATAGTCCCAGAAGTGGTTGTATTCATCAGGACACATAGTTAACTTGGTGAACCTCCAAAAGTTTATGCACAAACACATTCAATAATGTACTCTCAAAATGTTAACAAAGAGTTTGCTTGTACTTTTCACCTCAGCCACAGCATGTCCCTTGGGAGAAAGGGAAGGGAGAGCAGCAGGCAAGTGGGATGGCAGCTGCCCAGAGAAGGATGCTGGCCTGGGATTCCTACCAGCCTCTGAGAAAAGACATGATAAATGAAAAGAGACAAAGATGGGGAGAAACAAGCAAAGAGTCATTGCAAGGGCTAAGGCTGCTTTGGCCAGAGGCAGCAGCTTCATTATCATAGCCCTTTCCACCGGCTCCTCTCCAGGGTGCAGAGCTCAGCATGACCCATGCTGCGCAGGGCGAAGGGGGGTGGTGGGACATGTCCCAGACAAAAGGCACGAGGGAGGTCTGTATGATTTGCTATGGGACAAGGCATGATATGGGCCAAGAGGGCCCAATGACACACAGGAACAGATCAAGCCCAGGAAAGAATCCTCCAAAGCAGCAAGCTGGCCACAGGGTTCAGTTTTTCATTTTTTTGCCTATAGTTTTGAGCTTTGCAAGACAGGACAAACTGGTTCATATTTCAGAGACTTGGGTGTTTGTCTTGAGATGGAAGATAAAGTTCTTCTGTCCTTCTGGTCTTTCCTTGGAGGCACACTGTGGTATGAAGCTCTGGAGAGCGGCAAAGGTGATTTGTACTGTCTGACATTTCTAGCTTGCCTTGTGATTTCTTGCAACATGCAGTCAAGACCTTCCCTCAAACAGCATGAAAGTTCTGGCACCCGGTTATGGGATCCAGAAGGACACACCACTTCCCAGGCTGAATGTCTTCTGCTGGCTGAGACACAGGAAAGGAGGAGCTCTTTGCTTCCTGCAGCCCCACCATGGAGATCCAGGAGAGGAAAATCCCTTGTTCTTATTCCACCACAATCTCGTGCAGAGGTAGGCATGACTTTGTCTAATAATGATAAATCAGAGGCTGAATCATAAGGATGATCTCAACAACCTTGATTGCTCCTTCTGAAATGTATAGAATTATCAGTCGTGTTATAAAACACTGAAGTACAGCGGCATCCCCAGGCACGGCTGGGGCAGCATCGCAACAGGCAATGTACAAACATGCAGTTAGGCATTGCCTGACCCAGGAGCTCCTGTTTTAAGTAGACATGCAGAGGTAGAAAGAAAAATAGAGACGCACAGGTGAAGGGGGTTATTTTCCTCTAGGCTGCAGTGACCTAAGGTTCAATGCCCTACTAGCAGAGTCCCCTTTTTAAAATAATAACTAACATGCAGGAAGATGCTTCTCCCATGCTTTTTCAAGCAACGAAGCACAATAAATTAAGCTTGACAGTAGTATGTGCATGCAAAGCCTCAATTAAACTCCAAAACATGTTCTGTTTACAAAAGCCTTTACATACAACATTTTCTTGGGGTTTTGTTTTCTCTGTTAAAAATCAGCCACACTCAAAATTTTTTTTTCTCTTTAATGGAAAACTGTGGAGTCCCAACCCTGGCCGAAGATCAGCAAGCAAACCTCTCTAAGCTGCCATGCCCTGTGAATAGAGGCCGCGGTGCTGACCAGCAAGTTGAACTGCTTTGCAGAGGTTTGTGCTAGCTAGCAGAAAGGTCTCTGCATTAGTCCCAAAGAAGTCCAGACCTGTTAGATGACACGGGACATTGCGGTTGATGGGGAAGCAGCTGGGAGATACTTCTTTTCATGTGTATGTCTTACTCACAGAAATAAGTACTTGAAGTGTACAGCTCCTACAGTGTATGGAGTTCTCCCTAAAACTTAGGCTAGCTGGTAGAGCACACCTCACCATGGTGCTTGCTGCCCCTTAATGCTGTTGCAAGAGCATGGGGCAGAAGGAGACATGGATGGGAGGGAGATACACTGCTATAACCTGCCTGCGCCAGCATAGCAGGAGCACATGCAACCATCTGTGTTAGCCCCTGGGAGCTCAGAGCAGGGGCACAAAATACAGTCTTAGTCCCAATACCAGTATGTATATTTGGTCATCAGCAAAGTTTTTTATCCCACTGGCTATTTTCTATTTAGCTTTACAACATTACAGTTCTGGCCAGGCCATCATTACCACTGTTATTTTTCCACCAGCTGCATGCTGCAGATTACTCCTTCCTACTACGCTGAGCCAAAGCAATTCACAGCTGGTACAAGAAGTTCCATGAATAAAAAAGCAAACTAGAAAGATAGCAGATATCTCAGTGTGATATCTTAGAAGACTCACACCAGAGGATGAGCTATTTTATGTTCATTGGGTTTATCCCAGCAACAGTTTCCCTTTGTTTGGAGCTCCTACAGAGAATACTTTCCACTGTACACACCGCACACATGGTGGACGGGTACAGTTTCAGCCTCATTGCAAAGTCTGGGGAGGATCCCTGTTGATCTTGGTGAGCCTGAGGTTCTTTGCTCTTCTTGGGGTATGGTTAGACAATACAATGGATAACTACACATGCTTTTCATTTTAGTGTATCCTCTGGGGATTTTTGTACGGTGAACACTTAAAGCACAGCACCACTGAGGCACAGTCATCTCCTGATCCGAAGGCAGCTGCTCAGCTGCCTGAGCTGATGCACACTGCAGTGTAGTATGGGTAGGGTGTACCCAGGTGAATTCACAAAAAAGGCCACAAAAAAAGGGTGTACCCCGGTGAATTCACACAAAAAAAGGCTTTAAACTTGACATCAGACAGACAAGATTGGACTTAATAAACTTTCCAGAAGTGTCTTGCTTTTGCAGAAGGATGCAGAAGGTCAGTGATGACAGGATGTGAACTCAATAACAAAGACGGGTCTGTTTCAAAGGAATCCATCTACGAAATGGTGGCTGGTGCCCAGAAAGTGCTGTGCTGGACACAGCCTATGGCCTGATGTTAGCTAGCCCCAGGCGTAGATCGATATTTCTGTTTTTCTGTGGAAATCACACTCTAAATATTGAAAGGAATGTGAAGACAAGAAAAAGACAAATTAATTTACTCCATTCAAAGCTGGAATTTTGTAATGAAATGAGCAGGGTGTTATAAAGCAGAAATAATCTGATGATGCACAGCAATGATTCATCTGCTCAGCAGAGATTACAAACAAAAGAGACCTCTGGATTTGCTGCTGCTGCCGGCCAGTGCCAGGATAAACGGTGATGAACATTGCCATTGACACAAGGAAAGAAATACTCATCTAAAGCAAAGAATTTGCAGGACAGGCTTCTCCCCTCTCCTCCACTGAAAACCACCAGCAGTTCTGACTGCAGAGAAACTGTAGGCTTTACCTCTGTGCTGTGCCACTGCTGGGTCATTGCAAGTCATGGGTAGAGAAACATGTGGACTTGAAATCAAGCTCAGGTGCTAAAGCCCAGTACTGTCTGCTGAGGGGTCCCTTGCAGTCTGTAACACCTCGAGCTTTGCATCCCTGGTGTTGATGTTGTCCCTTTCATGGGCGATGTTTATTGCCTCTCAGGAGCTGAAGGAATGCCACCTCTGAAGTAGCCATGTTTAAGTCCTAAAAACAACTTCTCCTCCTTCCCCACCGTGAGGATGGTTAAGGAAAACTACTGAGCTCCTTCCCACAGTGCAGGTGCCCAGCACTTCTTGGAGGAGACCACCAGTGACCAAGGAAAATCCCACTCACTCTAGCTGGGCTGTAGCATCCCCAGGGTAGAGACCAGGGACACTCTCAGGGCATATGACCCTGGTAGCTCTGCAGAAATCAAAAGCTCTGGTGGGAATGGTACTGCTGGTGCTTGGAGGAGTGACAGTGCTGCCCTAAAGGAGTGACTGTGGTGTGACACTGGTCCTTGAGTGGTGACTCTGCTTGGCATGACATGGTGTTTTATGAAGCTTTGCTTTATTCAGATGAGTTTCTTAGATTTCCCTTCAAAACATGGACTCAAGGAAAGATGCCACATCAAAGACCCAGATTATGAAGAATAAATATTATAAAGCTTTGAAGATTTCTTTTGACAAAATAGCACCTTCTAATTTTTAAATATTTGAGGGATAAGAGACCCTTCTGCTCATATTTTTAGATAGACTCACAAGTCGATTGCTGAACAGCCTTCTTTTTAAGCAGCTTCATACCCATAAATATTTCTGCCAAGCCTGTTGTCTCCACAGCAGTCCCAGCCCCCGTTCAGCTGTACCAGCAGTAGTTCCACGAAGGTTTTTGAGGGCAATATTTACACCTTCCAGCCAAGTTTCAGCAAGGAGCTACATCATGGTGTTTGCTCTTACCACTCAGTGAGATTTACAGTTTGCTACACCTTCCTGCCACAGCAGAGCTGCCCTCTTGTCGGGGCGGTCACCCACCATCAATCTCATGCTGGAGCTGGGGCAGTTTGTGGGACGGCTCGCCAGGCTGAGCTGGGTACCTTGGCGAGACATCCCACCCCAGTGACCCCCTCTTAATGTCATCATAACCTGAAGCCAAATGGTAGCTGGGCTCTGAGTGATGTTTAGCTGTGTTTAAGTTTTCTGTAATTGATGTTTTAAAACAAGGACCTGTTTTAAATGCAGAGTTGAAGATGGTTCGAGGGTCACATGGGGGCACTCGGCTGGCACGTTTGCCCTTCCCTCGCTCATCTCCTCGAGATGCACATGGCTTTGTGCTATGGGCATTTTTTCCACTGCATTCACTGCAATGGCCCCATCCTCCACCGGTGTCTAAGTGATCTGTTAACAAACTCAAGTAACAGCAATAAATCTTTCTCAGGCTCTGCACCAGCGGTGCTGGAGCTGTGAACTCACCTGTCTTGGGATGACATAGAATTAATGATGCACTCAGAGCACTGGAAACCAAGACCTACTATGTGCAATACCTCTTTTCCTTGACATACCTGTGTGCAGAGCTTACACTCAACCACCTTGGCTGTTCCTAGAAATCCTCCTCACGCTGGTGCAGAAGCACTTAAATCATAAATGCCAGCACCCACCTCCGGCCTGAATGATCAGTGCTGCTTGCATACAGAACTCCTTTAATTGACAGTAATCAGCACTTATTCAATATTACTCAGCTCTGAGGCAGCTGAAGGAACCTGAGAGCACAATTGCAGTGTAACAAAACATACTGTGTTTATTGAGGACCAGAGCTAGCCTGTCCCAGCTAGGGTACTCCCATTGCCTGCAGCAAGGCATCTCCTCTGGCAGGGTGTTAGGATGGGGTCTGCAGTTTGATATTGCCCCATCTTGCTAGTCCAGTGGTGCAAAAGCTGAGCAGGAGGCGGTGGTTGCCCTGAAAACCTGCAGTCTGGAGGTCTTGGCGAGGAAAGGGTTGATGTGAAAAAGCCCAGGGTACACACAATAGTGAGCAAAACAGCAGCAGACATGTTGTCTCTGCTACTTTTTCTAGCAGGCAGAGTTTTTTTGGCAGGGAACTAACTGATCAAGACTGGAAAAAGATATTGAGGAGAAAGAAAAGGGTGTGGATGGCCACACAAGAACTAGTCAAATTTTTTCCAGTGGAAGACTGTTTTTTTGGTCAAACAATGCCATTCATGTCAAAACTGAAACTTTCCGTGGAAACATGGATGTGTCAAGACCATTTTATTTTGGAAAAGGAAAACATCCAGAAGCCTTTAAGGAGGATGGAATATTTCAGTCTGTTTTTTTAATTATTACTACTTTAAAATTTCAAGAGTAATTTTTGAAAATACAATGTTTTTGTCTTACTTCAGGATAATCTTCTTCAACATATTTGGTGGTTTTCTTATTGGAAATGGAAAAGTCAATTTATAATATTCTTATGGACAGGAAATGGTGGGTTTTCACCAGTATTATTTGCTCTGTGAAAATTTCATGGTGCTCTGTTCCAATTAGAAGAAAATTCCCTAAAACATATATTCTTTTTCCCACACTGCTCTAGGACCAGTGTCAAAACACAGAGACTGGAAGGAAGGAGGAATTCACAAAATGCAGTAAAGGCATCAGCATGGATCACACCTTCAGCACATCTGGGTACCTTCTGACACTGCTTTTTCCTTCTGAGCTCATGGAAAGGGACAAGGTGGAGGACTGAGTAAATGAGCTCCCACTCTGAAGACATTTGCTATTACAAACTCAGTTGCAAACTATATGGTCATCTGTGTGTTTGAGGTGTTATACCCTTTCCCTGTTCTTAACCTGCCTTCTGTTCCAGGATAGGAATCATAAAAGAATTTACATTTGTGCTTAATTTTAACCTATTATCCTGAATGCACCTAAGTGTGCTTTAGGTTTAGCATCTGCTTTGCACAGCCAGCACACCAGTTCTGAAAATTTCTGTAATTTTGTGCATTTTGTTTCCCTTCCCATCCTGCTGCTGTGGATGAGTGCTTTTCTCCTTGAATAACTATACCAGCTCCTCCCATATTCAAGTGCCTTTCTCGCTCTACTCCCTCTGTTTCTTTTCCCCTCTTCTCTGTCTCTTCAGCTGCTTTTCCTTTAGCTGCTATCCAAACTTTCCCTGCTAGTTACAGTTAACGTGCTTCCTCTCATGTCCTACATTCTCTGCCACAAGCACTGATATTCTCTTTTTTTTTTTAACCTAAAACCAGTGAATCCAGAGTTATTCACATGCTTGCAGTGAACATGAAACACTCTTGACTCTTGAGTTCCTGGGTTCTGGACTGGGCACTAGAGCAAACCCAAGGCTTTTGGACATACCAGTCACTGTGCAAGATGAGGGATATACATGTGCCCCATCCCCTACAGCCCAGCAGCGTATTTGCTTAAAAAGGCACAAACTCTAAGGGAGCTGAAATGGAAGAACAACTGTGACATACGAAGTAAGAAGAATGATTGCTTCCTGTGCAGATCAGCTTCATCCAAGCTTAGACTTCAAAAAGATTTTGTAACTTTTAAACAAAGCAGTTCTCCTAATCGCATGTCTATGATAAAATCATGGTAGCACTTAATCCGCGTTATGCTTTGTTTCATTTAGATACTAACTGTAGGCTGTTTTTGTTATACTTCACTCACAGTGCTACTGAAGACATTTACTGTTACCAGGAAAATATGTTGCAAAACTATGCACAGCTTATAACTTTATTATATAATGCATGGACTCTGGAAATATTTTTTTTTTCTGTAACTTAAATAGAGATAACCTTCCACTGCAAGAAGTTGGTACTGTATAATTTATAAGGGAATACATGTTCCTGAAGGGAGGACAGTACCTGTTCCTCCACTGTGGAATGGTGTCAATGCTGCATGTCCAGCAGTGATATAGTATAATCACAGAATATATATGATGCATAAATCTTAACAGCCAGATTGATGTGGAGAGCTTCTCATTCAAATGGGAGGAATGAATTATACTGCTAAAGCAGAACAGGAGTGAGAGGCACTGCTGGCTGCAGAAGATGAACACCTTTAGATTTCCATGCATACAACATTTAATTCAAGGACTAGAGAGAACTGCAGAGCTCTAGTTAAACCAGGCTGACAGCTCAGATGCAGGATCCACAGGTGGTCGTGCCACCAGAAAGAGGGGCCTGCCTCCTTCTCCTCCAGAAGCACATGGGACCAGCAAGTGCAGTCTCCTGCTCTAAAAGATGCGTAGACGTGGCATTCTGGGACATGGTTTAAGAGACATGGTAGTGTTGGGCTGACCTTTGGACTTGAAGATCCTAGAGGTCTTTTCCAACCTTAATGATTCTATGATTCTCAGGCAACCCTGTTGGGTGCAATCCTTCTATGCAGGGATCCTGCTGCCTGTTAATACCAGACAAATTTCTGGTTCTACTGCTTCTACTGGGAGGATGTGCCACAGCCTTGGTCTTCTGAGTCATAAAACCAGAATCCTATCATCTACACTAATGTTGTTTGTAACTAGTTTAGATTTCCATCTTATGCTGTTTTCCCCTATACAGCTATTTTTCTTTCTCTGGTGTTCACTCTTTTCTGATGTATTTCTAGAAACACTTTATATGCATTTTCTTTTCCCTGCTAAGCAGGCACCAGCCCCTCCTGTCCATCGGTCTGATCATTGCCTGCATGTCATCCTGTTTCAAATAATCCTTCTTGACAGGGAATGACCAGGAATGTCTGCAATGCTTCAGATGAGATCTCAAAGTGTCTTGGAGACCAATCTTCATAATTTGCTATCTGCAGTGAAAGTTAATTTTTCTGATATACACTAGGCACATATTTGTTTTTCTCACGGTTGTGATTTGTGCTCGTCTGCCCCCACACTAGTATAGCACTACTATAGCTTCTCCCCAAGCCATTCTCATCTGTTGTTTCAGATATGGCAGAAATTATTTTTGATCCCCAAGTGATGGTGTCCTTCATACTGTTAACTTTCAACCCATCTCTATTACTTATTTCTCAAGGCCACCTTTTGTTCCTTTGTGATACTCTGGTTCTGCATTGTGTTGACCATTACAGACTACTTGTGTCCCTAGCAAATGTCATTGGAAAAATAATATTTCTTTTTGCTGAAGTCCCAAAGGAAAACATTTAATTAGATGAAACCAAGACTGATCTTTGTCAAACTCCTACAACATATTTCAGCTTCCTTATCACATCGTCTAGTTTTGCCTTCTCTTTGTGAAACCCTGGTATGACTTTTTAATCCCACTTCTATCCTCTACCTTCCTCAGTTATATTAACAATTTCCATTTGAGAGTGTATCAAAATATCAGCTGACACTCAGTGGGATTAGATCTGGGTTGGGGTTTTTTTTCAGGGAAAATTCACTCTTTTGTCAGTCTGGGATAATTTAACTTTGTAAACCTATGCCTTTTATCCCATTCAGCAATTATTTTCATGTCTTTAATTACTCTTTCCTTTCAGTTGTGCTTGTTCTTTAAAGCCATGCCTACTCCTGAAGTCAGAGTACTGGTCCTGTCCCAGAATACTATTTTCTTCTTCCTGAAACAAAGGCATCATATTTACTATTCTCTACTCATAATCCCACCATTCTTAACTAGCTACCAAAACTGTAGCTACCAAAACTGTAGTTACATGTAACTAATTTGTCTAGATTTTAGGAGATTGAAACCCATTACTAGAGTAGCTGAGGTTTTGTTTACACCTCAAAAGCAATAATTCCCTTTAGTTGCCTTGCTTTTTTCCATGATTTATTTCATTTTTCTTATTGTAAACTAAGACAAAGTATGAATTGAGTCTTTCAGCTATTTAGTTCTTGCTCCATTGCAGCTCCACTTCTTTCCCTGTTCTTTTTTTTCTTTATTATACTGCTGAAAAAAATGTTTTGTTTTTAAATTCCATTGCAGCATCTAAATCTGTTCTTGTTTTTGGCTTATTCTTACTTTATCTCTGCACATCCTGATGTACAAAACAGTTTTATTTGCTCATAAGAATTTGTCTGTGTTCTTTAAGGACTTCCTAATGTCTTCTTTGAGAGCATACTCAGCCAATTAAGTCTGGAGTGCTTCTCTGTAAGTTTTTGTCTCCCTGCAAGTAGTTTTTGCATCTTTGAATTAAAGAAGTACCAAGTTATATATTAAAATCAGGCATTCTATAATTTCCTCCCATTTAACTTAAGAACTAAAATAGTATTGCTTTTGTTTGTTCAGTAACTTTCTGAAAGCATTTCTGGCTAGTACATCTAGGAACATCTAAGCTCAGTAGAATTTTTTCTTCAAACTGAACTTGGAAAGTTAGAGTATGTTCACATGATTGCATCCGTTTGAGTCACTACATCCTAAACATCTAGGTTCTGCTTCAGTCTGATGACTAAGACATACGCTGATGGTCTGCTACTAGTTTTCAGGTCAATTTCTTGAGATTGTATCTTTTCTATCCTACTCTTTTCTTCATGGAGATAGTTGCTCTTTTATTCTTCGGTGCAACCACATCCTCTTTATTGCTTATTTCCTCTTTGTACTTCTGTATAAACTTTTTCTTTTACTCTTTCTTCCTCACCTGTTTGTTTTCTTCTCTTGATAACACTCTTCTCTTGCTCCCCTTCTCACACCAGCATCTGTGTTTTCATGTGTCCCGTGTCCCGTCCATCTTCAGTGCTGCTGCTTGCCCACAGGAGCTCTGTTCCATCAACCACAGCAGGTGGGGCTTCAAGTATAAACAGGTGCTGTCAGGTAACACCTCTTGCAACTTCTGTCATCTTTGTCATCACATCCATTCCTGGAGATATTTCCACTCCTAAAGAACTAATTTAAATTGCCATCATTGAATTTGCTCGTCCTTGACATTATTCCTTACAGTTGTTGCAGAGAACTCTAAGCTCCCTTTTCATGGCCTTTTATTCATTGGTTTCCTCTTGTTTCTGCTATGCCTGGTCTAGTCAGCCAAGGAAAATCCTTTGCACTCCCTGTGTACTGCAGTTAAGTGGTGCAATCCTAGAGCTGTCCTCAGGGACTTCACATGTCCTGCAGGTAGTGTCAGATCCTGAAATGTGAGGAATTTCATTCTTGCAGCTTCTCCTGATACAGAGGCTGCTGTTATTGTTTACTGCCATACCATTGCCATTGTCAAGACAGCTGATACAGTGCATGGGCTAGGATGCTCCTGCCCCTGGGTTTAGGAAGTTAGAAACACAAACCAAAACATTATTTTGGTGGGTGGGTGAACATTGTGAGTATTCTGCCAAACCTTGGACTGGCTGATGCATTGCTGTACGTAGCATCATGTGGTTCTACTGAGTTAACAATACCAAAGACATATTTTTCCCCTCTCCCTACAAGCAAGCCCATAATGCTCTTTGCTCGTGTATCCAGGGATGCTCTGGAACTAGCTATTGAAAGGTGAAGTTTGTCATTTATGTAGACAACAGGATTCTGAATCAAATCAAATCTGGAGATTTATACACCCCACTCTTCAGAAATGAAGTATTTAAAAGATAACAGGGAGCACTGATCTTAAATTTAAGTTGGCTTTCAAGGAACACATCTGTATCTATCAGAACAGTGAATGGAAGATCATGTTCTACACCTGATATGGATGTTTTGGTACCCTGAAATACTCAAATGTCTTTAAATGCTCCAGTGATGTTTAAAAATTTTATCCATAATGTTTTTAGGATTAGATTGATGTATAGTGACATGATGCAATAATCACCACTTTTCTTAGAAAACCAGAGTAATCTTTAAATTTCCTTTGCCCCAGGACATCTTTGTCAAAGTAATCTGTCTATCTAATCCAAAGGAAGTGACAGTCATGGTATTTCTGCATAACGTCTTCCAAGAGACCATCGACATTCCTCTTCTGGATCATTGTTTTGATACTTGGAGCTTGGCTGCTGCTCCAACTAATTAAAAAATGCATGCTTCCTTCTTGGCATTTGTTACAGGTTCATCAAAGGCTTTTCAAGTGAGTGGCCCCTCTAGCAGTACTCTCCAAAATGGAGATTAAATGTTCCAGGGAAGTATTTTTTGCTTTGGAGGAGCAGAAGCAGATGGTGACCTCATCTTTACACATAGACACTGAAACTCAGCAGGCTCTTCTTTGTGGGGGCAGATGCCTCTAACTCTGCAGTTAAGGCTGTGCTATCAAAGCAACAGGCAGGATGGTCCTTGTTCTCCTCAGTGTTTATATTTCTGTAACTTACTTATCAACCAAGTAATCAAAACAGCACGGCAGAAACCCAGTAAAGGGCAAATGCAAGTTACACTGTTCTGAGACCTCCCAGTTACAAAAGTGAAAAAATGTGCAATTTATAGAGGTAGTTCTGCTGGAATTATCCTAGTAAGATAGTTTCAGTAAAAATTCTAGTACAGGTCTGCCCTATCTTGAGAGACAAAACCAGCTATCTTGGATTTAAATTAAGACTTGAAGGCTGCTCTGTCATAAAAAGGTGAGATTTCATCCTGGAGGTACAAATTCGGTTGGAAATACTGGAACATGGACAATTTCTGGTGGCAGACATATTCAGATGGTGGCAAGACCATCTGAATCAGATGATTCATATTCAATTTCTGGTGGCCAGACCCAACATCTGAATATCTATCAACTCATGAGGTGCCTAAGGTCACACCAACCCACAGAGGTCCACAGCTCTTAGTTCCTTCCAGACATCAGTGATCCTCCCTTCAGAAGTCATCTCTGAGCTGCTTTGTTCACAAGAGCATATTTGGTGACCACCATCCTTGGAGATGGATGTTTCCATGCAAGGATCCCCCACTGCCCACTGCCCTTTAGAGTATCTGGTTCCCTGTTGTGTCAGTCAGAGTAATTTCAGGCTGAGGCCCACACTCATTTCTTATACCTGGTGGTAAACCCTAAGTCTTCTAAATGTAATTTTCAAATTCCTCTACATCGCTCTGTCAATTAGTCCCCTGCAATGGAAATCAGTGTTAGGTAACACCATTGCCTTCTCAAAGTTTATCAAAGTGAAGTGGTGTACACCTAACCCTTGACCACACTTGCTCAGGACAATGCCCTCCATGCTTTCACTTTCCAGGGTGCTTCTTTGTCAGCTGGGGGTTTCCTCCCCGCTTCCACTCTGCACTTACTGTCTCCACTTGAATCCCCAATGCAGCAAAGCTGATCAACCACCATGCCAAGAAAGTTTGGCAAGAACATCTGCATTTCTTCTCCTTGAAAGCCCTTAATTTTTCAGCTGGCAGATAAGTGTTGGAAGTCCTCAAACCACAGACCTACTTGCCACTGTTATCTGAACCTGATTTCAGATAAAGCACTGACGCACGCTGTGTTTTCTTGCCCAACTCTACAACAGTCCAGGAAAGACTGTAATGTTTCACTGCTTAACCTTTTTCTGTTTGATCACATCCTCCTCATTTTCCTCCCCCATTAGTCATTATCCATGGTCATGATGGCTTTATAGTCAAACACCTTACCAAAGAGTAATGCCACAAGCTCCCAATATCCACAAGCTAGGAAGGGTTATGTCATTGCCATCTGCCTGGGCCTTGAAGATGTGACCCAGGATATTTTGGAGACCTGCACTTTCCTGGTCCAGCACCTGTAGGCCAGGCAGAATACCCAAGCACTCCTCAGAAGCAGACTCAGCCATAGGCTTAGGGCTCGTAGGCATTGGTGACTGCTCCTGATCAGCCTCTTTACCCTGCTCCAGCCATTCTCTTCCCTACCTTCCTTGCTTTTGAGGTTTCCTGACATTTTCGTGACTTCAGACTACACCCCTGCGTTCCCATTGGATGCACAATGGTCAAGGATTATTGATGTTTTGGATCATGACCTGGCCCTCAACCCTGGGCCCGCCCTGTCCACAGTTCTACCTTGGCTTTGGTCCCAGCCTGTTGTGATGCAAACCCTGCCGTCTACTTATACTACTCTTGCTTTCCTCCAGGTTCAGCTGGTCCACTCTACATCCTTGGTAACACACATCATTTGTGACATGTTTGCCTCTTTTCATGTCACCACCTTCTGAAGGTACAGCGGTGCACCCTGAGAATCAGTAATGCCATTGGCAGGTTGATTATAGTCATTCTGCTGCGAACATCATATAACAACAAAAAACGGCACAAGTAGAAGTAGCATAAGGAACAGCAAGATGACGAACTGCTTTGTCTCCCATACATGTTAGGTTTTACAGGGATGTTTCCTGTGGAAGAGTTTTATGGAAACACTTCTTTGTTAAAACTGCCTCCACCTAACATTGCCCCATTCGGCTTAAAAGCACCTTCAGAATATATTTGAGTTTTACCTTATTTTATTCCTCCTGTTGTGTGCTCTGATGACACCCTTTGATACTTCTTTTGGAGAGGGAAGCCCTGTTTTATACTATAGTGTTAGAAAGTGGGACGCCACAGGGAGCGTTGGCAAGAACTCAATTTTCAGGCAAGTATTTTGGGCAGTTGCGGTGGTGATGGTGGGTAACTTCTGAAGAGAAGACATAGGTCTTACTGTGGGAATTTAAAACTCTCCGGACCATGGTAAAATGCTGGTATGCAGTGCAACAGAAAGCTAGCAGAGTTTGTTTAAGACTCTCAGTGATATGAAAACTACTGACGCTGTTTGAATAGCCACAGGCCTGTCTGAGGGGCCAAGACGCTTCCTAGCAGCAAATGAAAACACTGCAAAAGGAAATGAATGTGCTTTGTGTGTATGCAGGAATGCACATCAAAGGCAGATGGAGACTGGGTGATAGGCCCTTGCAAATCAAACAGGCTCTGGAGATTGCTAGTATCAATAATATTTAAATGTTCAGGGTATCTTTCACTCCAAATATTCTGGGAAAGTGGCTATCGTCACAGCTCTGCTGTGATAACGCCTCCCTGAGCCCTGGGAAAACAGCTCTTTCCACATCCCTGCAAACTGAACATACTTTACATGGCACCCACCGAGTCATTCGGCATCTTGGTAGCTCTGGCCAAGCTCCCTCCCTCCCCAGCATCACTGCTTTCCCAGGCAGGGCTCCTTGCTGCTCCAGGGCGCTCTGCTGGGGCAGCCACCCCACCTTCGGCCACCACACTACCACTTTTGTTCATTGCTGCTTATGTCAGGCATTCACTTAGTCCATACAGAGTTGTCTTTGTTTTCAGAGCCAGGTAAGCCATCCACGCAAACAGCATGAAAGCAGCTGCTTGGTGGCTTCAGCCCTGCAAGGGAGCGGGAGGCAGGGTCTGCCTGAGCTGGCAGCGTTGCCGTAGTGCCGGCGGGAGCAAGCCAGCAGCCCAGCAAGGGCTCTCCAGGGGATGCCCACAGCCCTGCGCAGGTGATGTAATTCCACAAGTTGACTTAAATGGCATTTCTCAGTAGATCTGTCTTTTGCAGGTGAGGCATGCAAGTGGCAGAGAAGACATCCGCTTTTGTAAGTACAGCTTATAGCTTTCAGGAGCTAGGCCTTAAAATAATGAGACAAGCACATGGGCTGACGTCTGCAAAGCAAACAGGTGACCAACGCAGAAGAGCCTCGGGGAGGGGATATTGTAACATGCCCTAACTTGGGGGCATCAGAGTCCCACTGTCTCCGGGGTCACCCTCTCCTACACATCCACGAGCTCTGGAAAGGTAAGAGATATTAGCAAGTGACAAACCTGCAAGTCCAACATCCAGGATGCTCTTAAAATACAAGACATTTATAATGGAGTTGTTAGTACAAAATGGTTTACTAAAGCTTGAACTCACATAGCCAGAAGCTTGAGCAAACACAGTCACCGTCTAGGGCTTCCCATGTGTCCCCTTCTCATTTCCTTCTTATCTTAACTAATTAGACATAAATCAGCTTTCTTTTGGCTTCAGCTCCAGTGATGTAAGTATGTAGCAGGATGCCCTTTCTTTTATTCATTCACCCTGTTCTGCTAGCCTACACTGACAGCCTGACTGACACAGAAATAACAAAGTCTTCTTAGCTGTGCCTCACTTGAAAGAAGAGAAGTGCACTGTGCATCATGGAAAAAAAAAAAAGGGCCCATCAAAACACTTAATGACTGGGACCTAAGACAATAAACGTAAGGCTCTAAAAATTAGACTTGGCAAAAAGTATTCCAGATAAAATCAATAAGGGTAGGATAAGAATATATTCACACAAAATATTTCCTGGGGAAATGGAAAAAGTTTCATAAGAGTAGATTTTAACATCAACAGAGCTATCCAAAGGGCAAGAAAAAATCTGTAGCCTTTCAGATGTTGGCCAAAAATGAAAGAAAAACAGGCGCCTTCTCAGTCAGGTCTGGCAGCAGCCTCCAGCAAAAGGAGCTCAAGAGGGGTGGCAGCTGGAAATCCCCCAGGTTCTGAAGCCAGTGGCACTTGCTGCCTCTAGCCCTTCTGCAGCCACCAGACCTGGAAGGATGTATGTCCATCCTGAAGTTCAGCGACCTCCTTCCAGGTAGGAAAGACAGTGGTGGTTCAGAGGAGCTGCGCAGCATTCAGGCATGGCCACTTACGCAGGTCTTCAGCTGGCGCTCAGAGTACTCTTCTGCTCTCATTTTTTGGTATGTCTTGCTCAGTGCTGCCTTCTTGTTCCTTCTGCCCTCTGATGCTTTCCCACCATCACCTCTTCTGGTAACCCTTCACTGAACAAGTTGAATGTGTGAAAGCAACACAGGACCAGCTGTGCCAGTCGCTACCTCTTGTTAGTCTGCTCAGCCAGCTGGGACAAGCTGGTGTTGAAAGCTTTCTTGAGTTATAACTCAGGTAAATCAAGCCAGTAAATCTTTACCGGCTCCACTCTATAACTGCTAGTCCTCCACTGCCTTCCCACAATAATGGCCTTTCAGTGCTGAGCGAGGACAGACAAGTTGCTTTGCTGGGAAGGGACAAGCAGCACGGATGAGCTTGCTGCACTGTGCAGAGGGATGCAATAAACCTTCCATCAGTCTTACCTGAGGAAATGTCCTGTGGGCTCAGCTGTTTTGTCACTTCAGCTTTGCCAAGCAAAAGAAATAATTCAAATGTAGGAAATGTAGTTCTGCAATGAAGACCTCAGGGTGCGAAATATTCAAAGGGATTGTTTCTGGCAGGTGGAGAAATGACAGAAGGTGTACCTATACTGACTGTTAGCAACTGGACGCCAACTCCAACTCTGCACCTGGCAATGGGATTATTACCCTAGAAAGTGCCCCTGGTTTCTATCTTCCGGAATCTATTCTTCCTGCTCAGTTCTGAGAACCAGGAATGACGTGCTAAACCTACACTTCCCTAGAGGACTTGCAAGTGTTAGTTCTGAGGAGCAGTGCACTGGAAGAGGAGGTTGTGGAAACACAATTCTTGACCATAGTCAGGATTAATTTATGTCTTATGGAATGGTTCAGGAATGGCAAGAGGAGTCCACTTACGATACTGATATAACCGGATGAACTGGATGTAAGTATGCATGCAGCTCATGGCAATAATAGTTGTCATCTTCCCAGCTGCAAATGCATGACACTTCTTCCCCTTGAGCTCATCTGTGGCATAATATCCTTTTGCAACTGTACTCATTGCCTATCTCTGGCCCCCAAGCTGTAAACAGAACATGCTTGAGTAGTTCATCTCCCTGTGCTGTACAATCTTTCGCTCTCAGTGGAGGAACAGGCTGTTCAGCAATGAGTTCAAAGGTCTGCTGCTGGTTTCCTTTTAATCTTCTGTTTTGCTTTTGGAATATGCAATTAAAAAGCTGTAAGTGTTTTTCCTGGCTTAGGATCCTTGACACAGTGATGCTGTCCATCTTTCTGAACATTTCCATGGTATTTTACTGCAGTAATGGATGCTCACATACCTCATTGTAACCTTTTGGTCACAGGCTGCAGTGCATCCCTTCTCTAAGCTCTGTCCTGTTGTTGCAGCAACCTGTAGCTCTAGGACTTTGTCTTGTAGTTTAAGCTACAAATTTCTGGTTTCTCTGTTCAAGGCCCAAAGTCAGCCAACAGGGAAGGAGGACTTCTCTGAGGGGGTGAATGCCATTGAAATAATGTTTAGAAACTGGGCACAAAAACTCTGGTGTCTCAAAGGATTGGTAACTCTATGGATTATGTTGTTCCTTGCTCTAGTTTGCACAAAAAGTTAACTAATTTCAGCTCCCAATTCTGGCAAATATGTAAAGTCTTCTCAAACTCCTAGTGAGGTGCACCTAGGATTAGCTGCTACACAGAGGGAATGGGAGATCATCCATCCTCTTTGAGCCAAAACCTCTTCCCTTTTACGGGTCAGCTTCCTAGCCCCACCTGAGTGCTCTCTGTGCTTCTCCACATGATGCTTGCCTACCCCAAGAGCACAGCTCTCGCTACAGAACTGTTTTATGCATGAAGACACACTTCTCCCTGCATTCCCCAGGTACAGAAGACCCCTGCTGTCTGAAGGGAGTCTGTCCCTCTGCCAGTGCCAGTGTCCCCAGCCGGCTGGGCAGCGCTGCAGTCCCAGCGATGCTGCTGGCACGCAGCCCTCCCCACCCATCACCATGCTGCTGGGGGCTGCCTTATCTTTATCCCCATTAACAGACAAAACAGTAGCTATGTGTGGTGGGTACAGCCTTGTGCGTTTGATCGTGTGAGCAGTGCTGATGAACTATACTTCAAAACATGGTTTTTTTCCCCAAGAGCTGCCATTCTGTGACATTTGTTCTATAAACCCAGATAAAAATCTTGTTCATACTTTCCATGTTTGTATTTACAAAAGAGTTGAAAAGTAGGCATAATGACAGTTTAATTAATGAATGTCATTAATCCCGGAGATAACCAAACCCCTCTAATCTTGTAAAAAAGAATTAGAAAGCACTGAAACATCTTTTGCTATCTGTGAACCTTGTAATGAGATGTTGCGTGCTTGGAGGAGGAGCCATGGAAAGGAATAGTGCCAGAGGACATATTCTCAGCAGATTTCATCACCGGACTTCTTGTGTGATATTGTTCTTGGCAGAAAGGTTGTAGCTGGAGTCCAAAGCCATCAACACTGTTTTCAAAAATTGTTCCCCTGCTATCAGTGTATAAAGTTGTTCTAATAATTTGTGGCTATAAAGTAGGAGAGCTTCAGCTTCTCTACCGTTGTCTAAGTATCATGCACTCAACGCTCTAATTCAGTTTTAAAATCTGCAGACCTTACTAGTTTCTTTGTAGTGAATCATGTACGCGTGCAAATCATGCTGGTATGCCATACCTATTATTCAAGCATAAAAATCAAATATAAGCCAATATTTCAAAGTTGTTTAAAAAAATGTGGCCAACTTCAGAGAACTATTTTTTGGAGGTTTGTGCTAAATTCTGTTTTCAGTGCTGTCTGCATCTTTACACTTTTACATGTAAAGTGCAGTTTATGTGTTGTTAGTTCTTCCCACGAAGTGTCAGTGAAACTGCTTTGGAAAGTGCAGTGACTAACAGACATTGACAGCTCAAAAAGAAGTGCTCATCCTTTAAAACTTGAATTCAGAGTAAAATGTGATGTACAAGGGCAAAACGTCCTAGTATCTGCCGCTCCTTCAGGGACCTGGGAATGAGCTGAGGCTGGTGGGAAGCATGGTGGGAAGGAACAATAATAAGTATTGCTTCTCTTCCTCTCCAGAGACCCAAAGAAAACTGACTTTGTCCTCTGGAAAGGAGGCCGGAGGCAGCAGTCTGCTGCGGGGGGGAGGGTTAAGGCTGGGTAAGAGCTTTTGTCTGGCTCCCAAGAGAGACCGAACCACGGGGGAGCCAGAACAGGACTGGGTTAAATAAACCCCTGGAGGGCTGGGGGGGAATTCCTGGCAGGCAGGCAGGAGGAGGGTGAAGAAAACAAGAATATTTGTGGCAGGGTTGGAAATTTTTTCTTTCTTTCTTTCTTTTTTTTTTTTAGGGTAGGACTAATGCACAGTGCAAGAAACATTAAGAAGTGCCTGGTGCTCCAGCCACAGGTTAGCTAGTGGCTGCATTGCTTAGGTAATGCCCATGCATGAACATGGCACATTCCTCAACTGCAGGGGACTTTGGGCAAGTGGGGTGGGGAAGGACGTGCAGGTCAGTAGTGGGGTGAGGTGGTCAGGGTGCTGCAGGCCCTGGCTGTGCTCTGCTGCAGGCAGGAGCATGGGCTGTCAGTGGTCATTGCAGCAGCAAGAGAAAACGTGCTCAGCCCTTAGAGATGCTTGCCCAGGGCAGCCACCACAGAGGCAGCATGCCAAGGTGGCTTCATTCAGACCTCACCTACTACTCATGAACCACTTTTCGTAGATTAATGCCTGCAGGAGGCATGATCCTCAATGCACTGAGAATGAAAGTCTTCAAGACTGTAGACATGGTCAAGACCCTGAGGAGAGGGAACTTTTTTACCTGTCTTGGAAGCTCTCCTATCCTTCAGGCTAGGGGCATCTGGGCAATGAATTACCCATGAAACACAAGAAATTGCAGCAATGCCTCTGTAGGCTGAGGAAAGGGATAAGGTCATGACATCAAACTACCCATGAATGTAGGTAAATAAGACAAGTAAATTTTTGACCTGTCTCCAGAAAAAAAATTGCTGAAAATAGGAGATGCATTTGGGTAAAATGAGCAAACAGAAAGACGGGTCAGGGAGATAAAGCAAAGTGGAACTTCTGTACATTTTCCTCATCTTCAGATAAAGCCGTATTGGTACACACAAGCACAATGACTCCTGAACTTTGGCTCCTTTATTTATAAAACAATATACTAAACCAAATCCCTGGATACACTGACGTAACTGAATGTCATACTTTCCAAATATAATGGATTGCATTCCCATCATAAAATAAATACATTCCAGCAGTGAGCCCCACAGCAAATAACAAAGCTTTAACAGCTGGGGAAGCTGGGGTAAGAGGTACAACAATTGGGTTGTGTTGCTGAAGCCCAAAAGCAAAGTTTTTGCTGGCAGCATTCTAGGAAAACCTATTATAATGCAATGCTACCAAAAAAGTGCTCTTTTCTTTCTAGTTTTGTGCTGCATGCAAAAGCTATTAAAAAAACTCCTGCATAAACAAACATACTCTTTTCCATATGACCTTTTCTTCAGTGTTTTCAAAAGTATATTGTCTTTTCAGTTTAACACAATATTTGTCAGCTTTTATTTATAGCTTAAAAGAAAAGCCTCCCTCAAATTGTCATCAGAAATGCCCTTCTATAGGCATGATCTTAGGAGAAAGGCTTTCCTTCTTTGAGTGCCATCCTGGGCTCAAATAGGTTTTACTGACACCAAGACACAAGTGTCTCCAGCAATCATTGCATCTTGAATCAGCTGGACATATATCATTCTGGCCTGAGAGCCATTTTTAATCTGTATTATGCAAAAGTGAGGGTTAAATACAATAGATAACCAAGCAGCAATGGTTTGCTTTCATGCACTCTCTCTCTTTTTAAAAAAAATAAAATCAGCAAACACTAAAACCTTTAAAGAACCTTTTTATTCTTATCCAGTGCATAGTGGGGAAAAACAATAGTTGCAGCAGTATGATAAAAAAGCACACTACCCAATTCCACATGACTCAGTGTATTTTTTAACTTGGAAACCATAACGAAAGGCCAGGGTGCCTCACAAACTGGTTATACTCTGTGGATATTAAAAATGAAAGACTGAAATGTCACATGGCTAGTGAATATCGCTAGCACAAATTCACCAACATCACTTAAACAGGAATGACCCAGGGCAGATTACAGTTTGCAATGTTTGGGAGCTCCTTTGCTGAGGATCAGAGAGGTTCCTGCAACTTCACGGGACATCTTCAAATGTAGCACAGGACTTTATTCCCGATTCTGCTATTCAGTAACTTATTGATATGCAAAAAGCCAAAGATGTGCAGTTAGATAAAATGTAGTCCTCTGGAAAGTCCATATTTACTTCAGCTGCAAAGAAAGAAGGCTGGTCCCATGTCCCTTGCAGAAGCTCAGCATTTGGTGTTGTCATGAGTTAACACTTCAGTCAAAGATGATATTCTTATTAATGGCTGCTGCTGAAGTGTACGTACATTTTTTGTTTTGTGACTGAATAGTATTACCTGCAAAAGTGAGGACAAAACTCTGGGAGGCTGCTTTTACATGTTTGTATCCTCAGTTTGTGACAGTACACTTCGGGGCTTTGGGAGCTACAAAGCTGACTCCTTCCCAACCCAAAGGGTGTTTTTGTCTCTTCATGAAACAGTCAGAGGGCGACTGAGTTCAGCCTTATCCTTTACATCTTCCTGATGGCTCTTGTTTTCTTTTTTCTGTTTGTTTTTCATGTGAAAAAACACACCCCCTATAATGAAACCTGGAAAACAGAGAGCACTCATCAGTACAGGGAAGAGAAAACTTTCTGAAAAGGTATTTCAGCAAAGGATCTGACACCCGCACTGCAATATCCATACTGCTTTACCTCTTGAACAGAAGCAAATGGCTTTGGGGAATGACTATGCAGCGTTCAACCAACAGCATGTTGAGGGACCTGAGGCACTGGTGGGCAGGATCAGATGCCTCAGTGCTCAGGAGGCTTCCCCAATGGAGGACTTCTCCTTTAGAATCTGACCAGATGGCAAAGTGTCTTTTTTAGCCCCCACCCTTTTGAGCAGTGATTTGTCATGTTTGTCATGAACCGTACTCCCTGTTTTTTTTGCCCCCAATGGAATGGCAACTCCATCACAGCAAAGCTGAGACTACTGACAGCAAAATTCTTCTTCAAGAACTGCTTGGTATCTGTTAGGAATATCTGATGGACCCCAGAGATCTGTGCACCTATGGCCAAGAATGACTGAAATATTCTTTTGGCCTGGATTAGAAGTGCCGTTACCCTTTATCATTACTTGTCATATTCAATCTAAGGCATCTAGATGTCTTCATATGCATTCATACATATATATATGAATATACGAATGTCATATATGCAAATTATATGTGTAAATATATAGTCTTATCTTTTTAAATCACGAGCTTGTTACACTGTATGTAAATTTATTTCCTCTTTATCAGTGTTAGATTATCTATCATTTTCACCATCTCTTTGTTCCTTTACTAGAGTATATAGGAGTGTATAGTATATAGAGTATATAGGAGTGCCCAGCTGCTCCTTTTGCCCCGTTCATTGCTCTGAATATCTGCGCTGTAGCTGTTCTTATTTTACATTCATTTTTGTTCTGAGTAGTTAATCAAGGAACATGCCTAGTATCTGCCACATTATATTTGTTCTCCCACCCGCTTCTCAGTGGGAGAAATACCTTCCAGGAGAGAGGCTTTGTCTTAATGAGAGAGTTTCTCCCATCAGAATGCATTGGCTGAGGATTTGGGTGTAATTTTTGTTTTGTATTTTTTTTCCAGTGTCTATGATCTGTTTGTTTTAAAGAAAGTAAGACTACAGAGGATCCTTGCTCTTGGAATGAAAGGTGCTGAAGTCTGAGAGAGTCCTTAGCTCATGCAGGAGTTCATTCTGGTGTCAGACAGGCCCCCAGGAGATGGCTGGTTTTATGGTCATATGTTCTGAGCTTCAAGGCCAAACTCAGTGATTGTAATCTCCCCAGGTTTCATAAAATCTTTAGATACTTCTCAATGTTTTTTCCTTGCCCATCTCCGATCCTCGTTGAATCCACTTGAGAGGCTATCATCTGATTTTGCCTTTACAGTGAAAAAACTTGCTATTGAAAAAACCTACATATTCATTTCAGGAATTCTTTTAAAAATCCTTTATGAGATTCATGCACTGTGCTTTGTAAAAGTCATAAAGCAGTAGCAACTTTTACTGTGCTCTCTGAAGCTGATGAGCTCTCTTGTAATGAAAACATCTTTGGTCAGTTATGCAACATAATTTTCACTTAAATGTGGCACTGTACTAAGTGAAGAATCAGATCAAGGCATTGTGCAGAAATAAGTGATGTGAGAAGCTTGAACTGAGATGATAAAAATGCAGTTAGAGGGGTTTCTCTGTCAGTCACATGGTCTAAGTATGGCTTCTTATTTTAAGTTCTTTGAAGCTTTTTCCCTCTTTTTGTCTTCAAAAGGCAAACACATATGCATCACATACGCATTGGCACTTTCTCTTGCTTCTGGGGCTTGTGTATTACAAAAGAAAACACAGAGCTTTGGTTTTGTCTTTTCAGGCACTGAACTTGTTCTTGGGGGCTCATTCTCTTTTCTTTTAGAATTGAAGTAATGGTAACTTACATAAGTTCTTGGGTTTCTTTTTTTCTTTTATCTTCTAATTTAATTAGACTCTTTTGAATATGAGGTCTGTAAGGTATTTAATTCCTTTTCTTTGATTTTCCCCATGGGTCTTTCACACTCCCTTCCCTTTCTATAGCTGAGCCACAGTTTCCCAGTCTGGCTCTTGCGACCATCACGTTCAAAAATCACAAAGGACTGAGCACTGAATCCTTCTTGCTCTTCACTTCCTAGGGGACTGGATCCCATCAACAGTCATGCTCACTACTTTTGCCCTTATGTTGACAAATTGAATCCTGAAGGAACTAGAGCATGTTATGGCAGGACCCCTCTCGATCATCTACCAAACGTCTTGGGAGTCTGGGGAGGTCCCTGCTGACTGGAAGCTAGACAATGTTATTCCAATCTACAAAAAGGGAATGAGGGAAGACCCAGAGAACTACAGACCTGTTAGCCTAACCTCAGTTCCTAGAAAAATTATGGCTAAGATGATACTGGGTACTACTGAAAGGCATTCCTTTCAGGAAGGAAACGCGTCCAGAGGAGGGCAACAAAGCTGGTGAAAGGGCTGGAAGGAATGTCCTGTGAGGAGCGGCTGAGGACTTTGGGTGTGTCTAGTTTAGAGAAAAGGAGGCTGAGGGGTGACCTCATTGCTCTCTACAGCTTCCTGAGGAGGGGAAGTGGAGAGGGAGGTGCTGGTCTCTTCTCCCTGGGATCCAGTGACAGGACACATGGGAATGGTTCAAAGCTGTGCCAGGGGAGGTTCAGACTGGACATTAGGAAGCATTTACCGGGAGGGTGGTCAAACACTGGAACAGGCTTCCTAGATAGGTGGTCAATGCCCCAAGCCTGTCAGTGGTTAAGAGGCATTTGAACAATGCTCTTAATAACATGTTTTAACTTTTGCCCTGAAGTGGTCAGGCAGTTGGACTAGATGATCATTGTAGGTCCCTTCCAACTGAAATATGCTGGGTTGCATCAAAAAGGGCATCGCCAGCAGAGATAATGAAGTCATCATCCCACTCTACTCAGCACTTGTCAGGCCACACCTGGAGTACTGTGTACAGTTCTGGTCCCCGCTATACAAAAAGGATGTGGACAGGCTGGAAGGGGTCCAGAGAAGGGCCACCAAGATGATCAAAGGACTGGGAAGCCTGCCATACGAAGATAGGCTGGGAGAACTGGGGTTGTTCAGCCTTGAGAAAAGGAGGCTCAGAGGGGATCTCATCACCATGTACCAGTACTTAAGGGGCAGCTACAAAGAAGGTGGAGACTCCCTTTTTACACGGAGTCACATGGAGAGGACAAGGGGGAATGGGCACAAGTTGCTCTTGGGGAGATTCTGATTGGGCACCAGAGGGAAATTTTTCACAGCGAGGACAGTCACCATTGGAATAATCTCCCCAGGGAAGTGGTTGACTTGGCCACATTGGACACCTTTAAGAGTCATCTGGACAGGGTGCTGGGCCATCTTGTTTAGACTCTGCTCTTCCCAGAAAGGTTAGACTAGATGGTCCCTGAGGTCCCTTCCAACCTGTGTGTGATTCTGTGATTCTGTAGTCTAGTCTAGTCTAGTCTAGTCTAATATGAAAAAAGGTTTTTTCTTGTTTTGGAAAAGGTTTTAAGCTACTTGTTGAATTGCATCAACTCCTGCCTATAAAAACATAATACTGTTCACTACTGCTTAGCAATATAACTGGACTTTGTTCATGTAAAAGCCAGTTTCCCACAGCTTAAAACCATTCTCCATATGAAATATGGAAACCTACGAAGCTGAAATAGGTGAATAAAATAATAATTGTAGGCTACAGGTATAGACATTGTAAGAATGACATCCCTGGATGCTTCACTGTTTTCACTGTAATCTGGAAGCCAAAGACAAGGCTCCCATGCCTTCCCTGACAGAGAAAAGGCAGTAGGCAGCAATGAAGCAACAATATGCTACAACCACAGCATTTCCTTCTGTCATAGCTGCTTGCTGTGCCATTGCATGTGCATTCAGAAGCACAGGCCAAAGAAAGCTATACCTATGACCAAAAACTTACAAGTTTGCAGCAATCATGATACACAATCATTAAATTGTCCATCTTTTGCCCATTCTGCAACATTCATAACATCTCTTCGTGAAGTAAGTGAATCAGTGTCAGAAATGCAGCAGCACTATCATATGTCAGAGACCTGGCTTCAAATCAACCAAGAAGAAGTGACCTACCAATGACGAGCATGACCCCAAGAAGAATCCCAATTGCCTGGCCAGCGCTTGGACCAGAGTGCTCACGCTGGACTGGAACAAAACATGATTTTTCACTTGAACACTTGCAGATGTTTACTGCAAAAAGAAATGCCATGAAATTAATGAGAAGTTTAGCAGTCCAGTTTGGTTAGTCATAAATGTAACTGTTGTGTTGAAATAAATAGTTCTGTGCATTGTATACCTTTAAGATTCACTTTTCTTTCCAAAGGTGGTTTCCCATTGTCCTTAATTATTACTGGAACACTATACACGTTTTCTTCAAAGTTAGTGTGTTTCGGAGAGAGGTAAGCATGAGTAGCTGTAAGCAGGAAGTGGAACATTCATGTCAGCACAAGAAAGAAGTTTAGCTCAACATTCATACCCACTGCAAACACTCTTTTTTAAGGCTGCTTTGCACATGACGGTAGTTCCTCTTTTCCCCATGTCTTCCCAGGTCTCATTGGTTTTAAGTCAAAAGGGAACATCTGAATGCCTACTCCAGCCTCCAAAATAGTATGGTCAGAGGATTTCCTTCCTAATTTCTACAGGAGGCCAAATCTGATCTTGAGTAGTGCTACACTGATAGCGTCACATTTAAATCAAGAATATTACCCCATACTCATAGAAGCCTTAACCATCTTAATTTGTTCCCAAGAAAACTTAGTAAGGCAGACCATCCTTCTACATCTAAGACTCCTTAAAACTTGGAGAAGTAAGACTATAACAGCCATTGGGCTCAGACCAAAGGTCTATTGATGTCAGTATCTTATCTCTAGAATAACTGGGGATTACAGTAAAAAAGCGAGCAGGCATTTTATTTTCTCCTAATGGTCTCCCAGCCTTCAACTACTTTCAGTTCAGGGACTTCTTGAGCAAGATGTAATTTCTTGCTTTGAACTTGTAGAAACTTTCTAGATACTCAGCAGCCTGTGGCAACAAGTTCCAGATTCAGCTATGTCCTCCTATCTGCACTTGAAGTTCCCAGGTTTGTGTACTGGAAGAGAAGGCAAACTATGAACCTCTGGCCACCCTGACAATAGCATTCATGATTTTATAGACCTCTATTGTATTTTTTCCCCTACTCTCTTCCAAGCTAAATAGTGCTTACTTTTTGCTGCTTCCACACTCTTCCTTATATCAGGCTACTCCATAACTCTGATTATCCTTGTTTCCCTATCTGAACCTGTTTCCTGTTCTACCGCATCTTTCTGGAGATGGAGAGACCCGAGTTCAAAATTTGAACAAATCATGGATTTATACAGGGGCATAATGATGTTCTCTGATTTCTTCTCTGGTCCTTTCCTAACAATCTCCAATATTTAATCTGCTTTTCTGAACACTACTGATAATTTGATCTCACATTTTCATGGAACTGCTTACAGGTCTCACTCCTGACTTGTAATGGCCAGCTCAGCACTCATGATTTCAAATGTGAATTTGGGAGTCTGAGGTTTATTTGAATCTGCCATTTTATTGTTCAACCAACTTAGTATTGCAAGGATAGTCTGCAGTTCTTCACACTTGGTTTCTAATCAAATAACTTTGTATAATAAGCGAACTTTGCCTCCTCATTACACATCCATATTTATTGACCTACACAGGTCCTACCTAAAATCGCTTTGGAAAACCACACATGAACTCCCTTCAGTGCAAGAGCTGACCATTTATTCCAACTCCTGAATTTTAAATAGTTACTTATCCTTTCAAAACTTGTCCCTCTCACATTGTGGCAGCCCAACTTTCTCTAGTGGGACATTTCATCAAACGTTTTTTAGGAATTCAGGCAGGATTTATTGGCCAAGCACTTATCCATGTGCTTACTGACCCCCTTCAAAGAACTCCAGTTGGTTCATGAGGCATGACTTCCTTTCACACATGAAATGTCATAAATAGACCATTTGCGAACTGCTCAGTTTCTTTACAAGAAGTGATTTGTGTTCATTTAAACACACAGTATTTTATTCTTACATGTTTCTTCTCTTGTAAGTACCAGTGAAATTTCAGCTTGCAACATGCTAGATGTAAGCTCTTGAAAAAAATTATTAATGACCTAGGTGTTCAAATAAATACATGTCAAAATACATCTAGTTTCTCAAAAACATATATTTTTTCTGCATGGAACACTGGATATGCAATAGTAGGAATGAAAAGGAATTCAATAGTTCTTTATATTTCCCCGAGTAGTTAGTGTCCCATATCATTATAAGAATAGCTTTATTAACTTACCATTAAATTTTGAGATTTCCCAATTATTTCTTGTATTCATGTCATCCGCGAGAGAAAAATCAAATGTTGAAAAATAGATCTGTTCATCAGGATCAGTAGCTTGAATGAAAGTTCTCTCTCCTCCACTGAGTGGGTGGCAGAAGAAAGGAAGATAATCCATAGCTAACTGTGGAGGGTTGTCATTCACATCACTTAAGTGTAGTATCAAGGTTGTTTTGGACTTCTGAGCTGCATTATCTGTAGTGTTTAACAGAATGCCAGGTTACACACATGTCTTGGACTTACATGCCGGGTTGTTGCATTTGCCGTTATTGTATAGGTACACCATCAGGCAGGCAGTGGGAGGTGGTATTTTGCCTGCAGGTTGAAGCGGCAAGGTCTCACAAAGTCCTGAGGGACTCATGGTAGTTGCCACTACTTTTTAAGGTATGGTTTATTTAGCCCCAACTCTTGCTAACTACAGAACACTATTAAGTGAAAGAAGGCAGATAGACCATTGTATCTAGTAAGCAGTCACATCCATCATACCTGGTAAGCGGTCACATCCAAGGTGACCAGCACTCTTTGGAGCATTCTTAAGCATGCTTAAGCATGAAACTCCTTAAGTTTCCCAGCTCTCTTCTATATATAGGAAAAGCAAGTCAATATTCTGCCTTGGAGCCAAGGCAAGGGTCTCAAGAAAACCTTTCAAAGTGCTATAATTTCTCCAGCTGTTCCTGTAGGAACAGCCCCACTCCACCTCAGTGTTCAAGGAAGCACTCCTTTTTCCTGACATACAGGAACTGCATCTTTACCCATCTCCCCTAAAACAGTGGCCAGCATTAATTTTTATCTATGTTTAATAAGGGAAATCTAGATTTATACCTCATTCAATCAGATATAGTCCAGAGTTTGTAACCCCTAATCAAGGTAAATCATGTAACGAAATCTCCCCAGATAGACTATCTGAAAAAGTCTAACAGCTGGAATTAGGAGCCCTAATATTTTTCAGATGAATTAATATATTAGTTTTATTCATAATAAAATGAAATAAAATAACACTAAAGGTACGAGGTTGCAAGTTACTCTCCAGGTATGTTTTCAGGAAGCCTAAACATACACACAAGAAAGAATAAAACCTTTATAGCTATAGAGGAAAAGCGTGGCAGATGATGTTGATGCTGAAAATACTGAAGAAATTCTAACATCTATATGTCATGTAGCTCATGCAAATATAATGGCATATGATAGCTAACTTCATGAAAGCTATTTTAATCCTCATTATCTACAACATCAAGATTTCTTTTAAGATAGTTAAATTCTTAAGAAATATATATTTCTAAGGATACATCACAAGTTTCTGAACTTTTCATGGGTTTAGTCATGGGGATTATGATAATTCCTCATAAAGCAATAAGGGCAGGGAATTCCTCTGTGTGTATATGTAGTTGTTTCATCACTTACTTAGCTCTGACGCAACGACATCAACTGTGTATATTTCTTGCTGCTCTCTATCCAAAGTGGAAGCAGTGTATATCTGCCCAGTGGTTGAATCAATCCTCAGCCATTTCCTTATGTCACCTTCTAAGGAGTATCTTTGAAAAGAAATAAGAAAAAGTCACATATACTATTCCAAATCAGGAAAAAATGCTGACAAAGCAAATACTTCTTTACTGATTTTAGGCTAGCAGCTTGATTACAATTGTACTCAAAGACAGAGTTCTTGGAAGAGTCCCAGTACTACAGCCAACGAAGAGAGACAACAGAGGAAGGCAGGCCAAAATCATTGAGAATAAAGACTGATAGCAGAACCGTTGGAATGCCACTGCTTCTCCAGCCTGTGTACCGCAACTCCACCTTCCTCCTAACTGCAAAACCTGGGGTGTTCCTGAGCTTTTGGTCCAGAAGTGTGCTCTGTCCCAACTCCATGTCCCTCTCTCCCTATCACTTCTCCCATGCCTTGATTTTGACGGGAGCACAAGCCAAAGCCTGGGGGGCAGAGGGAGCAGTGCAGCTAGGCACTCTTTTTTGGATAACCAAGGGGCCAGGACCCTGAGGTAGGCTACAGTGGTCATCTGCTCTCCATCTGAAGCAGTCTGTAACTACCATCAGGACAGCCTTGGAACAAACAGTGCTTTAAATATCACCATATAATTGCTTTTATATTATTGTTTAAAAAAAACCCAAGGTGTCTACATATTTACTTATACAAATTTAACCATGAACATGACCCAGCTAAAGCACAGGCATTTGCTTGAGTAGATGTGATGCGACCTTCTTGTTCAACGCTTTTGTTCTTTCAGTACTCCTTGCATTATAAAGAGCATGCTGACATGCTTGTACATCTTTTATTTTTATACTTTTTGTTTTATGTCCTTTAACCTATTTTTTAGCAGAAATGCAGTTTATGTAAATATAAATTTCTGTCATCTGTCTCTGTCATAATCCCCCAGAGGTTGTGGACTATGTGGCTCACTTTCAAACCA
This sequence comes from Phalacrocorax aristotelis, assembly GCF_949628215.1. Lineage (NCBI taxonomy): Eukaryota > Metazoa > Chordata > Aves > Suliformes > Phalacrocoracidae > Phalacrocorax > Phalacrocorax aristotelis. Next base: position 141,892,542 of record NC_134277.1, read on the forward strand.
GTTTGACAGAAGACCAAACATGTTAAATTCCCAAAAATTAAGGGAAAGTAGAAAGCCAGATGAGAAACCTCTGGGAATAAAAATCCATGGGACGCCTAACAGTCATATTCTGCAGCTCCAATAACGACTTGGTGTTTTGCTGAATTTTAGTTAAATTTGAAGGACTGTTTGTTTTGGGTTGATCTGTTCAGCGTCCCAGCTGGGAATCGTGCAGCAAGAGCCACAAATAATTCTTCTATCCAGCTCTACTGTGTAAGGTATATTTACACCATGCAACAGAGCTGGCAGAGATTCAAGGTGACTGGCCACACAACATGGCTTTGGGCCACCAAATGAGCCAGTCTGAAGTTTTGCACCCCACTCATAAGCATAGGAGCTGTCTTGCAGAGAGCTTTACATCCTCAGTGGAAGTAGGCCTATAATCTTTGGCAGTTGGAAAATAAAATTAATTAATTGCCAATTATAGAATTGAACTCACTAGACATTGTGTGTTTTGGTGGAGGAAAAAGTCCTGTGTGGTTTTCTGTGTGACATGAAAAGCAGCTATTGTCCTACTCGTTCCTAGGGGTATGCAGTATATGCTTCATTCATTTGTTAAAGGCATTATGGATACGGAAACCCTGCTATTCTCCCACCAGCTCTGCCTTTTTCCTGGAGACATATATTGGCTTTTTTCCCTTTTAGTTTCCTGCTTCAAGGGCCCCACTGGCTGATGCTTGTCACAGCACAGATAGAAAGCAGGTTAGAAAAGCACTGCCCAGCAGTATGCTGCAGGTGAGTCACCAGCTACCACTCCACCAGACCTCCACCTTCTAACAGGAGGTGAGACTTCTGTAAAAAAGTCTTTGCCTGCATGCCAAGAATTGGGCATGTCTTTCTTGTACCTCTTTTAGAGCAATTTTTCTAGATCCCAAATTCCATAAATAAATCATGGTCACTCTTTTTTACCGTACAGCAGCCCCCTCAGGATCATAGGCCTCCACCGTCATGACCAGTGTATTGACAGGAATATCTTCAGGCACTTCTCCTCTGTAAACTGTCTTGTGGAAAACAGGTGGCTCATCCACATTTGTTACGAAAACTTTAAACAAGGTAAGGGAGCTTGAGTTGTACTGCACGTCTGGCACCAACGGTTCGGGGTTTGTGGCGTTGATCACCAGGTTGTACACTGGAGCTGCTTCAAAATCAAGAGCCTGAATAAATTAGAAAAAAGTGCTTTTACCAATGGCCCTGTTGCTGCTGGGAGCTCCCATGGGAAACCACTAAGACCCCTCTTCTCAAGGAGGAGGTTGTATCCCAGATAGATACAGGGGTTTGGAGGCCTCCTCAGCAACTTCATTTCCTAAGAATGTTGCCACCTGCCCAATTAAGTTTAATAACTATAACCTGCTTACAAAAATAGTATTTATAGCTCTGTACGAGAAGACCTCCAGTGACCTCTGGGTGACAAAAGTCATGTGAGGGTTGTTACACCACAGAGTTTCTTATAATTGCCTCCTTGGGAAAAAATTATGAGGTTGAGCCTGAAGATGGTCCACCAAATGCTGCATCTGCCTGCCCTTGGCCCAGCCAGTGGCAGGTGAACTGGATGCAAACATGTCACTCCTTGGAAAATGAGTGATAGGTTTTCTGGACCTGTAATTCAAGGGCCTTCAAGAAGGCTAATATCAAAGGGAGAACACTTAAGCTATTGAAATTCATGGATGCAGCAGAAAGTGTTCCTTATATTCCAGTCTCCGGCACTCAACCTATGAGATATATCATCACCCACCGCAGTATGTGCTGACTTTGGCTTTGTCACAGCTAATGTTTGCCTCAGCAGGAACAAACTGCCTCTCCATCCTGACACTGAGACATGCTGGTCTCACATGCACCTCCCACTGCAAAAGCCACCAATGGCTAGCAGGGCAGAGTATCTGCCCTGTGACAGTCCATCACCATGACCGCAGCCCATGGAAGCATTTAACTGGCTTTCTGTTTTCCAGAAATGCTGCTGCAAAATTACTCAAATAAGTCCTTCTTCTGTTCTTTCTTTTTGGTATGTAAACACGTACGTCATTGGCCAGAGCCTGCTCTGGCGGAGAAGGGGCCAGCAGCAAAACCAGTGGAGGGAGCGGCTGGTGGCAGTGGGTGGGTAGGGGACAACAAAGGCAAGAGGACAGCTGTGCCTGAGCACCGCACAGGCACGGTGCCTGGGCCCAAAAGTAGGGCCTCCTGCAGTCTGCACCACGGTCTTCACCCCACCAGCAGCCAAACACCCCCCTCTGCAAATCACCAGGGTAGTTACTGTTTATGACAAATACATACACACGCACATACACACATATATAAAAATATATGTGTATATATCTATAAAAAATAATAAACCCTTCTATTCACCTTTTTAATCTTGACGAACCCGCGGTTTGTTTCAGGATCTGTCTCTATGGTGAATGTGTTGTTTGGATCTCCTTCCTTCACTTGGTAAATGATGCTGGAGCTCCCTGTGGCAGGTTCATCTCCATCGGTAGCTTGAATTTCTAATATCACTGTTCCTACTGGGAGATTTTCTGCAACAGTCACATTGTGGTACTGAGGAGAGAGATATGGTTGAAATATGACATACTGAGCACCATCTACAGATAAAAACTTGAGCACTACAATAAGCTTGCAACCCACAAGCACAGATGTATTTTAATCCACAGCAGCTGTGTGAGGAAGGGAAGTGGTGGGGCCACTTCACAGCAGAGACATAACCAGATTAGAGGGATGTGCAAAAGCATTGGTGACATGCCTTGCAGCAGTACAGGTGAGCTACCTCGCTGCCCATGAAACCAGGGCTGCAAGATGGGTACTAGAGCCTCTGCAAAGTTGCTATATCCCCCTTTTTAGCCATACATTTATCAAAGGTGGTGGGATCTCTGTCAGTGGGTAAGCTACTAGTATAGCAACAGTCCCAAACCTTTACCTCCTCTGTTGAAACCACTCCATGTTCATGCCATGCTCACAGCAGTAGGGACAATACAGCTCCTCTGTACCCAGTGAGCACCGTAGCCACTGACTGTTACGTATTTAATTGCTCCATGCACCATAGAGTGTGGCCACGCTAGCAGCCCAGCTCCATTTACTCTGTTTGATGTGTGCCCTGACTGAGCAGTCTCATCTTGAGACCAGGTCGTGGACTGAGACCTTGAGGTGAGAAAGTCAACAACCTGCTATGTAGGCACCTAGTCTGCATGTGTCTAAGCTCCTGTTTCATCAACAGAGAGCTGGGCAATGCAGTCAGCAAAGGCAAAAAACCAACACAGCTTCCCCAAGAGGACACCTACACCTGATGGGCCGGACAGCTCTCCTAAGCCCATCACCTATATTGCCTACAAGTATGGTGGGAGCTTAGACACCTAAATGTAGGCATTCCAGCCACTACATGTCTGCAGGGAGGCTTGGGCCAGCAGGCAGAAGTCACAGAAGGTCTGCAGAACTTTCTGCCAGATGTCAGCACCTCCACCAGAGGAAGAGGGAAGAGCCTGACACCCATTACAGAACCAAGGGCCGAACAGGTATGTGTATGCGCATGGATCACTGGACCATTGTTTCTGATTAAAGCAAGTAGTGTCTTTGATTTCCATTCACCTTCTGGCTTTTCTGGAGACATGAGTATTGTGTATGGGAGGGAACTTGGGAGATGCTAGCTTTTTTCCATTTAGCTATTTTAATTAATTTTAAATCTTTTTCTTCCCCGTTTCCCTCCAGAACTTATATTTCTGCAATAAACTGCTTCAATAGAATGATTTATTTCTGTAAACAGTTTCCCACTGAGCAAATTACCTTATATTTCAGAATTAACTGTGAGTCAGTCCCACTGTTCATTGTCTAGAGAGAGCTTATATGCAGGCTTTGCAGTGACATCTTGCCTTCATTTCCACTAGTGGATTGCTCTGTTACTTGTTCTGTAAATGGTTAGTTTCCCATTGACATACTATAGACATTGAACGTGTGCTCCAACATTTGTCAAAAGTTATTGGGACATCAAAAACGGTGTTTGAAATACTCACATCTGATTTTTCAAAGATGGGAATCTGATCATTGATGTCAATGACATGTATTTGCACGTCACAGATTGTTTGGAATGCTGCATGGAAAGAGAACAAACAACGTCACAACAACCCTTCTCCCAAAAATAACTTTCCTCCAAAAGGGTTCACTGTGAGCAAAAGTGACAGCTGCCAAACTGCCCAAGCCAAGCAAAGTCCTGCTGTTGTAAGAAGCACTTGATCTCAGTGACAACCTCACTCTCTATCTTACTATTCACCTTCCCAATTTATTCAGCATTGTCCCATCCTGTTCCATTTCATTTCCCTCACTTTTTTTAACCATATCCCTTTACCAGGATGATGATAGCTATGAACTGTGTAAGCTTTATCAAGATCACATTTGCATGTCAAAAAGTAAACCCTGGATTGTTATGCTACCTTGTCCTCTTGGTGGGCCATCAGGCAGCACCCTCATTTTCATTACAGCCAGACTTAAACTTCAGATCTATGTAAATCTAAGCACTACCTGAGCAGGGACACCCATAGCGATGGGAGGGTTGTGATTTTAAAAGCATACTCTGTCTGGTTGTGTGCAACTCACATAGCTGGATTTTAGTGTTTTACGGACACGCTTCATGAGCTGAAAATTAAGGAATATTCTAAACAAAACTGTTTGAATGGAATTCAAAAAAAATTGAAAAAAAAATTAGCTCTTCCCTTTGCAAGGTTTTCATATCATCTGCCCAAGTGATGCTATTTAATTTACAGACATGTTACACTGCTTTCTTTACATGCTAGTTTCTCCATCCACAAGTTTTGCCACAAAGCTTTAAGCTTTAGTATGGAGTTTGTTTTCCTTTCCATTCAGAGAACCACAAAGGACTCCTGGGAACTTACATAATGGACAAGACTCTTTCTGAAGATTAATTTCAGCTCCTAATCTTTTAAAATACGTTATCTGGACTCTCTGAGCAGCTGTGTTTAATTTCTTGATTTTTTTCAGTGAATCCATCTGAAAGATTTTTGGGGAAAACCACAGTCATGATCTCTTAATTTTTTTTTCCCATGGAAGGAAATCTGTTACTGGAGTACTTGTTAGCAAGCTTCCCAATTTACCCATGCTCTGCCCTAGAGCTGGTTTCCTTCCATACTTGTGTTATGAATCATGATTAACCTCCCTGCATCTCGAGAACAAGGCAGTACCACGCCAGAGCAAGCCAGCTCTCAGTGCTCCTGCCTGTCCTGTGAATCTTCCAGGTCTCCTTTCATCCCTTGGACACTGAGCACAGGGGATGTCAGTGCAAATAAAATTATTCCAATGTATAACGGCAGGTATTACATACCTGCATCTGTCACCAGCACCTTCAAGGAATAGTTGGATGCAATGCGCTTGTTTAAGGAACGGCTAGTTAACTGCAAAATCCCAGTGTCTTGCTGAATAAAGAACAGACTACTTGCAGGCACAGCAGGAACCTGACTTTTGATTTTGAACTGCAGACGAGAGTTAAGGGTGTCCTTCTCATCCATGTCTGTAGCAAGCACGGTACCAATATTACTTCCTATGGCAGAGGAGAGACCAGAGTCAGTGAGACAATGCAGTGGTCCATTCCTCTACAGACATACACAAACACAAAAGAGATACCAATGCAAAGAGTAGAGGGGCAATAAGAATGTAAATGTGTGGGAAACACTTAAATGGACACAATCATTTGTCTTCTGGGAGTTTTTCCTTTAGCATCCCAACCAGCTGTTTTGGGCTTGGGCAGTCCAAAAAGACTGGGTTATGTGTTTTGGTCAGAAGTGACTGTAACAACAGATACTTCAGCCTCGAAACCAAAAAACTGATGTGAAGACTTAGGGGCAGATTTTGGTAATGGTCCATTGAAATCAAAGGCATTATGCTGGAGGAGCATCTGTATGAGGGAAGATAGGCTCAAGCTGCTTTTAGAGCAGTATTTCTTATATTAGCAATAAAAGGGTGTTTTAATTTTTACATTCTAAGCAGTTGTCCAAAACTGTGGTTGTAGGAAAATGCAATTTTATATTTTAAATTGAACACTGTTTTTTGAGTAAGGGTCTTGGGTCTGTCCTCTCAAGATATTAAAATCCTTTACACATGAATTATTGAAGTGAAAACAACAGGGCTATTGGCACAGGAAAACATTTGCCTAGGAGAGCTACATTTTACTCTTTGGGATCAGAATTTCTAACTTTATTTGCACACAGCTGGAAAAAATAACAGGACCAGAATGATGTGTATAAATGTATAAATGTATAAAAGTAGCTGCTTTCTCACCTCCACCTTCATTTTCTTGAACTTCAATTTCAGTGAGGGCCTGCTGGCACACAGGGGGATTGTCATTAACGTCTTTCACAATAACATGAATTTGTAGAGGCTTGTCTACCAGTTCTCCCATTTTATCTTTTGTGATCGCAAAGAAAGTATACTGCAATAAGAATATTGAGATTAGATGTGTCGAATGTCCACAGTGACAATATTCTCTGATATGTTTGTTCAGTATTTTCACTCTGTTTAATTCAGAACTCTTCCATCACCCCTTAGTACCTGAGGTCTGAGTTCTCAAAATTTAAAAGTCCTGAATACTCCACTGCACTGTGAACTTGTTTTCACAAAAATTCAAGAAAAGCTGGAATATCTCATTTTTGCCACTTTGCAAATTCATCTGTCACATACAGAGATAGGATTCCTCCAGCATATTCGACCTCTGGCCTATTCTCTGCTCAAATTTCCTCTAAGAACAGAAAGGGACAGAGGATTTTCTGTTTAAAAGACCCCCAGATGGGGAACTTCAGGGTAACTTTACAGTTGCAACTGCAAACTAAACTCTGCTTCTGCTGTGGAGAGATCCCTGAGGACCCTGGGGTCTGGAGTAGAGGCAAAACATCCAAATCTCCTGCCCTCCACAAATGCCACTGCCTACCTCTTCCTTATGGACCTACAATCCTGCCATGGTTGGTCCGTGTTGTACATTATACATACACCGTGGGCAGTGATTGCTGCTGCCAGACCTGTGGAGAAATGTTGTAGGCTACCAAACTGAAGGCTGTTTACAGTGTAGTAGATGAATGTGCTTTCATATCTATCAAGTCATTTGCAAAGAGAAATGACAAGAAAAAAAGCTTTTATTTCTTTTTTTTCCCCTCTGTCCTTTCTAGTGAGCTTTCTTGTATTTACTCCCACACCAATAATTGGCTTCCTGCTATGGTCTCTCCCATCAGTCAGGTTTTATGTGTTTACTTACAGCATCCTTTTCTTCCCTGTCCAATGGTTCGGTCACATAAATAACCCCGTTCTGATCGATGGAAAATGGGAGCCTGGGCAGCTTCTCTTTTTCAAGAAGGTCATAAATTACATCTGGCTCATTTGAGCGTACCTAAAAACACAAAAATAAGTCAGGATAGGAAATCAGAGATGTAGACTGAGATTTAACAGGGATCATTTCTGGACCACAAACAGAAAAGACTGCATTCCTGTTAGCTTCTTAAACCAGAAAATTAACAGATTGTTAGGCTCTTGGGATGAGCTGCAGAAAACCAGACTGATAATCCACCCCTGCTCTCTGAATTGTTGTGGTGAAGCCATTTAACCTCAGTGTCTCCAAGTGTCCAGATGAGCTAGGACACTTATCTTTTTATGGAAAAGTTTTGGGATGTGGACCTAAACAGTAATACATGAGAAGAAAGTATTATATGTATTTGTATGTCTTGACACTCATTTATTCTGTCTCCTTACACTGTCTATTCCTGCCTGCTTTGGTTTATCTAATTCAGACATGTGGAACAAAACCCCAAATATCCAGTACCTATCTGCACGTATGAGTGTGCATGCACTTTACATGCATCAAAATCTGTGATGAAGGATCTTTAGTGGGGTGTTTCAGATTTAAAATGAAATGCAGTAAACAGACTGACAAATTAATGGAGTCAGTATTACTGTTCATGTTTTATACTGTATAGCAGCAACTGCATTTCATTTTTCCCTAGGCAGAATCAGCATGTCATTGGCTGCCACGTGAAATTATATACAAGTGACCCCAGAATGGGAGCACCATTGCATGCTAGCTTTTATTCCACCTGTTTTCACTCTGCACTTCCTCGGGCTGTCGCTGAGGCCAGTGGGAATAGCACCAAGACAGTTAGTCCTGCAAATAGGATCCAAGGAATCCTGCCATGTCTAAGGGATGACAACATTGGGCATGTCAGTGCCAAGGAATTTTTCAAAGTCAAACATTTCTGAAAGGCTGCTGGCCTGTTAGTTAATATTTACTGATGTATACATTGCTATCGGTCCGCCGTTATCAGCAAGATATTTTGCGTTTGCACTGTGAAAAGAGGAATACCGTGGGAAAGCTGGGTGCTGAAGAAGGGCATTTCAGTCCTTCCTAGGTACTTTTGGTACAGCAAGTGAGCTACATCACACAAAACTGGACACAACAAGCATCCCTGAGCGGGGGGGACTGCCCACAGCAGGGTTGCAGAGGAGCTGGTCCCCTGCCAGGCTTTTCTGCAGATGGAAGCAGCTAACCTCAAAATAACCTTCAGCAGGTTAGCTCTTCATTTGCCCAAAGCCTGGAGGGCCTGTGGTGTTAGAACAAGGCTGGAAGTGCTCAGAGAAACCCCTTGGGAGAGGTGAGCGGCACCTCCACAGAGGCACCCAACTGCCACGTGTCAGTTTGGGAGCTCCCTTGGGATGTCTCAAGGGCTTTATTTTTCATATTGTGCCAAATAGGCTTGTAAAGCACCCTTTTTCTTCCAGTCATTACACTGTAACAAAATTCTCCAAATGTTTCCTCTATCCATAAGATATTCTCACACATGGGCAGCGCTTACAGCCTCTCCAAACTAAAGGGCAAAGTTCAGTCACTCTCATGTTTGTACTGACAGTATCTCAGTCACCATTAACTTCCATACAATAAGTTAATGAAACATGCACAAAAGATAATTTCTAAAGGATACAATATAAAAAATAACTGGGAGGTGCCAAAGTCCTCCTGAAGAGCCTGGCGTTGAATGCAGTGGGGACACCTTCACAGTTAGCTGGCAGAAAATGACTCTGTGGCACCAGGAAGTGGTGCAGGGAGCACAGCCAAGGGCCCTACCTGGGTGATGTTGACAGGGTGGACCTGAGTTGAATTTTCTTGGATGTGGATGGTGGAGGGAGCTTTCCACAGGCTCTCCTTCACAGTGATGATCACATCAGCACTACTGGTGAAAGCATTCGCTGTCAACCCTGCCATGTCCTTCACGGTGACAACAAGTGTGAAGGTGTCCTGCTTGCGAGGATCTAAGTGATAAGAGCCTAGAGAGAGAGCAAAGGGTCAAGTGAAATGAAGCAGAGGCTGTGGAGATGGTTCATCTGCCCATTGCCTCCTACATAATATCATGCTGCTTCATCTGTCCAGGCTCACTCCTTAGATGGGCCTCTGTGCCAAATCTCAGCAAGCCATTTCCTCTGGCTTTTCTGACCAAAGCAGCACAACATGTGGACGCAATCATATGAGACCTCTGTGCTGTGATCTCATGTTGTGCAAATGCATCACTGAACAGCCCTCGCTCCAGTTAGACACTTGTTCTGCCCACCAGAAGAGACAAGGTTTTTAAATCGTTGCAGTTTAGCTGGGATCATATAGCTGGCTGAGTTTTCTCTGCATTTTTCTTATCACTGATTTTGGTTTTCTAAATTTCAAGGAAAAGAATTAGTCCCAAGATATGACTCAGCATAGGCCTGAGGGCCAAAGGATCTACCTCTCTTCTCACTTTTATATCCCAATCTCCATTTCTTTTAACTTCCTTTGAATTTGGTGGGACACAAAGAAAGTTCCCCAAAACCAGAGCCTCAGTGGAGTATGTCCCACTATGTTTATTAAAAATTTAACATCAGGGCTGTTTTGTTTTATTCCTAGGTACACCCATGAACTCACGTTTGCTTTTTGACAAACAAGAATATTTTTACATACCCGCCTTACTCGGTGAGATTTCTCCAGTTATATTATTGATCTGGAAAAGCATTTCTGTAAAAGGGTTGGGAAAATGATGGAGAATGCTGTATGTCAGCTGTGCATGGAGAGTAGTAGGATCATCGCGGTCAGTGGCGTGGACACGCATGAAGGGCTTGCCTGTTCAGGTTAGAGACAAAACAGCAGTAAGAGGAGACTGAAACCTCAACACATAGTCCATTTCAGCAGAGCCCTCAAGCCAGGAAGGCAGCTTGTGGGGAGCTGCTGTTGTTTTGTAATGCATCTTTCATAAGCTATGTTTGTGTGTGGATGTTGAGTTGCCTGTATACCATCCCACAGGTCCTGCCTCCACCAGCTCTGCGTTGTAGGATCACGATAGGTGTGATGAAGAATGTGACAGTGCTAACTCAGAGAATTATCTACCACCCAAGAGTGCTTCCACCCAGAATATAGCTCGCTGGTATCTCTCTTTAAGGTCACTTTAGAGTCCTTATACAAATCAGTTCAATCCAAAGCAGCTTTAGAAAAATGTCCTACAGCTGTGACACATTGATAATTAAAGTGAAAAAAATATGGAAATGCATGATAATATAAGTGAATTATTGCCTTTTGGTCACCCATGTAACATTCAAAATTTTTTTGACTTGGACGCAGTTGAAGAATGCAGTAAAATATTTCAGAATGGTTCTCTGACCCCATGGAGTTTCATATGCGTATTCTTTAGCAGAAGTTTGTTCTTGAGTCCATAGTCACAGTGGTAACAGCTGGCTGAGTCCTTTGTTTTAATTCCAAGATCTGGGTCTTGAACTGCTCTTCGATACTTTCCTGGTTTCTGAACTGGATCGCTGCAATCCATAATCTGAGACTCCTAAATACTAAGGTTCAGCCCATGTTCTGAGAAGCATCAGTCACAGTGAACACATACACCATAGCTACACTGGCATTTTATTTCACTGATGTGTGAAGACTGACATATTCTTTGCATTCTCCCTCTGTATAGTCTTTGGCAACGTTTACATTTTAAACTGCTAGCACAGGGTGATTTTTTTCACTGCAATGGTGAGGGCAGCAATATTTGCTTGTTAAGCGGTACTTGCAAAGCAATCAGTACTGTGAAATATTTCTGATTACACACATCCATTTACATGACACAGTTGTCAGCTCTTTGCCCTTTCATTATATTATGCATGCTTGCATCTTTATTTTGTACAATCCTGTGGGAAGGAAAATGGATCTTTTTTCAGCTTGTTGAAGTATAGCACCCACTCTATCTTCCTGTTTAACTAAACTACCTAGCTTCCTATTAGCTGTAATATTTAATTATGATGATGATTACCTGGACGGGAATTCTGCCTCACTACTCCAGTGTACTTTTTTTGGTCAAATTCTGGTGGGTTGTCATTGATATCTTCCACATATATTGTAACAGTGTATGGACCTTTCACTATGTTTCCCTTTTCATCCAGACTTTCCACCTTGATTTGGAAAAAGAAGGAACAGCAAGGAAATATTTTCATGTAGATAAATTAAAAGACCTAAATGAACATCAGGATGTCAAATGCCAAGTCATTCTTACTGTGACACAAATCTGGTGAAAGCCATCACTGAGTGTCTCCGTCTACGAGGACAAATTTACCACGGTAGCTCACTGACAATAATTGACCACAGTATATAATGGCAACAAAGTAAAATAACCTAGTCCTGCTTCTGATGACACTTTTCAGAGTGTAATTTCTCACCTCCAGCCTCAGCTGACTACTTGAATTCTTGCACAGCTTAGACCTTATGTTTTTCTTAATTAAAAAGAAATACTTTCTAAAGAACAAAGAGAAAGCCCAACATGATATAGCAGACTCAAGTGTACTACTGTAAATATCAACCAGAAAAATAGGTTGATCTAAGGGTTTGTAAAGAAAACTTAATTCTTAGTTCTGATTACGTTTTTGTTCCAAACAATTTGATTTCTTATTTTTCAGCCTTCTTTAAATTTAAAGCACCAAGTATGTATTATATCTGTCAGACTTTATTTTGTTTGCACATAATAGATCAAATAATGATTATTTATGCCTAAAGAAGTATCTTTTTTCAGTTTTGTCATAACTTCTTATCTGTAAAGGATTCCCATGGTTAGGGTTAATAACTTCTAGGGCTATAAAATTGTTCTCTCTAATAACAGTCCAAGGGTTCTTTAGAGCTGAGAACATGAAACCATTAAACCTGAAGTGTTAGACTCTAGGAAGATAGCTAAGGCTAGCTAAAACATCATCATGTACTTTGACTTTTCAGATATTGATCCTCTCATGATCATCTCCTTCTCAGTTGCTAGTGCCTCAGAAAAAGACAATACCATTTTTGACACAGAATAAGAGCACAAGGCTACACTGAGGCCAAAAGGTCACCTACTCACTGTCCCACTCCCAACAGTGTTTCCAATGAGATCCTTATGAAAAGAGTATAATAGCAGGACAAGCTCACAATGGCCTCTGATATCTGCCAAACAGCTTTATGCTGTTATCTAACAGAGGTCAGATCTGTCCTTCTGTGTCTAAATGTCATTTACTCATACCATTAGTCACTAAATACGTTATAATCTTCCTAAGTAGATTACAATAGTTTATTTTCCTATTCCAGCCATGGAATTCACCCTGTCAGTCTTCAGGGGTAACGAGTGAATCTCATTCATGGGGCCAGATTTCACTTCCAGTCAAGTGTCCTCCTCATATTAGAGGAATGAAAGGACTGGTGTTGGCATCAGGGTGATTTTTGTGTTCTCAGTATAACACTCCCGTGGTAAGGAGCATTTTCCTGTGCAAAGTCTTTCACACCTATAAAACTATCTGCCTTTCAGCAAAACTCAATATTAAAAATGAAAAGCTGTCTGTAAACATAGACAAAAGAAAGAATTTGGTATTTCAATAGTTTTCCATTAATTTCAGGTTTACCAAAAAAAAGGTGAATGTGAATAATGCTCCTTTCCTATTTTTCACTGAGTTTTTACCTGCAACCTGTGCGCTGCTCTGGTTTCCCAGTCCAGAGACCCATTGAGATACAGGATGCCTGTCATTGGCACAATGTCAATTATTCCATCTTTTTCACCAGTTGCTCTGAAACTCACAGCAGGTGGCTCAGATGTGAACTAGGATGGGGAAAAATCAGAGGAAAAATCATCATTTCTTCAGCATTTTCAGCATAATCAAAATAATTTCATGCTTTTGTGTCTTTTAAAATCTATTGCCAACAGTGTGCTTGGCCGGGGGAATGATACTCCAAGAGTCTGCTCAAGCAAGTCTGCTCTTTTCTAATCTGCAATAGAGGCGTTTTCACAGTATTTCCTGAATGCTGCAGGAAATCCCAACTGTGGTTTCTTTCCAAAGCAAACGTCTGCTTAGGACAGGGCTTTGTCTGAGCACAGGAATGGAAAAAAATGACACATATCCTCCATTTGCCTGGGAGCTGGATCTGTCCTTCTGTGGTTATGGCTTTGGGAAGAAAACCTCAGAGCTGAAGGAAAATGATGACACAAGTTACATGGAAACCCATTCTCTAGGACTGCTGATTTTATTAATCCCTGTCTTAGGATATCCTCTTAAAATGTGTTTGAGAAGGGTTTGTCTCCTGCTTTTTGCATGCAGACTCTTGAATTCCCAGATAGAGGAAGTCAAAGTCAATTTCAGATCCTCTCGGGGGACTGTTCTTCCCACCAGCACAGATGACAATGCTGCCTGTGAGGTCAGTGTGTGCAAACTACAGAGTTTTTGACTGGAGTGGATACCAAGAGACACTTGATTACCTGGTAAACAATGCGCATTCCCCCTTCTTCTGGAACAGAGAAATTCATGTCCTTCAGAGGCCCACTTATATGCAGGTGCCCCAAATTCTGGCTTGTAGCCTGTGAGAAAGAGAGAAAGGGATGGAGAAAAGCAGCTGGGGGATGTCTGCTGTCACCACACACGAACAGCAGCTCTCCATCACTGAGCCTCTTGCAAGTTATTTTCCTGTAGTATAATGAAGGAGGCTTTTTCTCGTTTGTACTGAGCAGCTCCCAGTTCTTCAGCACACATCCATCTTTAAAAGCAGTGTTATTTATTAATTAATTTGAAAACAAATATTTGGGCCCTGCCCTTTTCTAACCACTATGTAATAAAATGAGATTTGATCTACCTTCAAGAGCAAACAGAAGCACTGAAGAGCTGAGTGTAGACTGAGAGCAAGAGGAAATTCATAAAAGCATTTCTGGATCACCCTTCTGTCCCCAGCAGGACCAGCCACGTCCCATCCAGAAGCCGCACAGTCCGGTGGCCACAAGGGCGTTGGGAGACCCACGCCACACCTGGGGGTGGGGAGGAATTGGGGCTGCACCCCTTGTAATTTCCTCAGTAAATCCAAACCATTTTTGTAAGGGAAGAAGGTGAACCTCCCCGGCTCCCCTGCCCCACCACCCTCAGTGCCCTGTGCCTTCACAGCAGTTCCATGTGAGTGCAAGCCACAGCCAGAGCAGACATGTCCTGCTGATCTTTGGCTTCTACCTCACGGCAAAAATGCCATGCAATTCTGTCTCAGTCTCTGTTTTCTTCCTAATGGCTGGCAATGTCTTCACATGATTTTTCTGGCAATTTTTTTGAGTTCTATATGAGTTTTATAACTGTCCCCTTCCTAGTGCCCAAAGACCCCCAGACACACTCCTGCCCTAACATTTCAGGGGTGTTCTTACTTTCAAACAAAAAACGAAAAGCAAAAATCAGCCTCCTGGAGCAGACCTTGCACACAGGACAAGTCAGCCTACCATTCAGATAATCTACCTTCTCTTCCTGACACCAAGGTCTTGCCAACACTGAGGAGCTGCCTGCCAGAATTAGGGCTCTGTCATTTATCTGCACAGGTAAAACTCCCTTTCTTCTGGTATAAAAATTACTTTATGCTGCTTTATAGATTCAGAGTGCCATTGCCACCCTGTCTATCACCCCATGGAGTCAGGCTCCAGGAGTACATGTTCTCCGCTGCATGACTTTTTCCCTGGATTTGGTCCTATTGCTGCTGGGACAGCTATTTGGCCTTTCATAGAAAAGCATAGCTTACATATTACCAAGGGAAAACTTAATTTTGGCTATGACAAAAACGTAGCTAAGTTCAGTGCAATTTACCCTAAAGCACTGCTCTGTGTGTGTGTGTCACAAGTGGTGTTTGAATAACACCAGATTCTGCTTAATAACAGCCAGAGATGCTGCCCTCCTTTCCTACAAGGGTTTGTGACTCTTTGCAAACAAGAAAAGTAGAATATTGTGAGAACTGGGGAAGGAGGGGAAGGGATGCTAGTGAACACTAGTGACAGTAAAAAAATATCCCAAAAAAGCCATGTAATAGGTACGCATACAAGGAAAGAGTACTTTACAGCTACCCTTTACTATTTTTGCTAAATGCTGACTGCTGGCCCCTGCCAGGGACAAGGTAGCAGGACCCTGGATCTGATCTGCTACAGCTGTTCCCTTGTCACGCTGGTGGGCACAACCTGGCTCCTGGAGGTTTTTCCCAGGGCCATTTTGTGGAGGGCTTTTGCTTGGTCATGTTCTACACCATGGAGGAACAAAGGCTGACGCTATAAAACCCAACAGGGTCAAAGTGCAGGCTGTGAAGCAAGCAGGAGATATCTCTTCCTGTTGATTAAAATTACTTTATGTGGACCATAAATATATCCAAATATATGTCTACAGCATGAATCACTACTCAGGGGCCTGAAGGGGAAATAGGGCTTTCTCCGTGGCCCATATCCATCTGGCACCCCTTTGAAGGCAACTGTAATGGCTTTACTGGGGTCCGCAGTGCCACAGGCAGCAACTTTTGAAATGGGAAGAAAAAAGAAAGAACTCCCTACTGCACATCAGCTGCCTTCCCCGCCCTGCTCCCCTCCAGGTTTCCATATTCTGATGCTTTTTTTTTTTTTTGTAGACTTGAATTTGACTCATGTTTTATTTTTTCCATCAATTTCAATTGTAAAGTAGAAGCCACCACTGTAGCCTTTACAGACATTAGTAAATCTATTGACTTTAATAGATTAGGTCCATAAATAGGCTAATTAATACATTTCAGTCCCAGAAAATCCTCTGAAAAGGGATTCACTTGGATGGAATAATGAGGATAAATAATTAATATGCATGGTTTAAACTATGAGCCATTATATGTCTTAGAATACATTTAATATGTCAGCACATGTATGGATTATAATACACACACAGATGTTTTCACTGTTTGGTGATTTGTTACAGTATTTTAAAATCTTTTCTAGTGTGAAATCCACATACTGCAAAAAGTAATATTTAAGGAGGAACTACAAGAGGCAAAATAGGTAAATTAGTTTCTTATAGGTTTTTAAAGTTTTTTTCCTAATGATTAACACATCTTCTTAACTTTGTCCATGGGGTCACACACGTTGGGGCTGCATACCCACACCCAGAGTTACAGCCAGTCTGCTGGCATAAGCTGCCAGCCTGACCTGCAGAGAGGGACGTCCCATGGATTAGAGCTCAGAGGCTCGCAGGCAACCTTTGTCATTTGCTCCCACATAAACAAAGTAAAAACTGTAACTCACCAAGTAAATGGCAAGCAGAAATTGAAGTCCACACAGCTTAAACATACTGGGATATGTTTTGCTTCAGTTCCTGCAAAGAAGAGGTGATAGTCACTTTAACCACACGGAGCTGGCCAAATCTATTTGCAAATAAAGGCTACAGCTAAGCTTTCCCAAAGCTGTAGGGAGAGAGTAGCTGAGGACGGAGCTCTTAAGGACCAGGCACAGCTCTGTCCATGGCAGGCAAGACCGCTGGTATCACCAGGCTGGCTGGAAAGGTTGTGCCCATCAGGCCCGTCCCCAATGGTGCAGGAGGTGCCACATGTTGTGAGATCCTCAAGCAGCTGTCACAGGTTGAAACTGGAACAAAACTTCAAGCCATGCAAACTCACTGTTGCAATGTCACACAGGCTCCATTTTCATTTCTGCTTTACTGAAGGCAGCAACACGTTCACAGGAAACTATAACCACAAGAAGATGAAGGTCTTGCAGGGACCATCCTGACACATCTGTCTTCTAGTTACAAAAACCAACTGTTCTGTGCAGCTTGTAGAGGCAGAGCAAGCTGGATGTGTCTGTACCCCTTAAAACAATATAGCTACTAGAAATGAAATTCCCAAGTCCAAGGAGCACTGCCTGCCTCAGATTTCAAAAAAATGCTGAGCACATGCTGCAGTGCCTTGTGTTGCATCCTCCTGGACACTACATGGGTTCCTCAAAAATGAAATCTTGCTTTCTCACTACTTCTAGATTTTAACAAAAAGGACAAGGCCGGTTCTGGAGAGCGGTGAAGCTGGCCTGCAGTGCTGCCATCTTCAGTGGTACTCCTTGTTACTTGGCTCACACCTGCAGGTATCCTTCAGCCACCACAGCCCTGCCCCATGGAGGCTCCCAAGGATAAGCAGACAGTGTGGAGGCACAGCTCCCTCCAGATGCCTTCCTGTTTGGGCTTCTCATCATACCTTTTTTTGCCCCCTCCTTTTCTCTCCTCAACAGCTGACCAAAAAAGGGACCTATAAATATAGAAACTGCTGCCCACACTGCTATTGTCTCCAAGCAGTCACTTTAGGACATGGTTAGGACCTAATCTTGCAAATCCCATTCTGAGCAGGGTCTGTGTGTGCCATTATGTCCTTTGAAATTACTGGGCTCTTTCCTTGGGCGGAAGCCAGTTGCATGGGTACTGGAAGAAAATAAAATTACACTCCTTTGAAACCAGAGGAAATCAGGAAAATAATTAAAATTGTCAGGAAACAAGGGCTGAAGGTGAGACCCTGCAGCTGCCTGCAGTCAGAGGAGCTGGGGCGCGGCACAGGAAAGACAGAGGGGTAGAGGAGACACTTTGAACCTCCTGAGAAGACACTTTGAACCAAGACCATGGCTGATATTTCAGTTAGATAGTTGACGGAAATTCATTCAGTTCCTCCATCTGTCCAACAGCCTCTCCACTCCCCTCATCCTGGTCTCTTCTGAATATATTGGCCAGTTTCAGATGCACTTAATAGTAGGTGGGAACTTAAAAAAACCTAATTCCTTATTAATTTGGGGTGGCAGGTGGGACAGAGGACCCAAAGACATGCCCTTTCACAAGGGTAAGGCTGCAGTGTGTGCCCAGTGGCCTCCTGCCCCTCAGGGTGTGGTATGGCTGTACGTGCCCTCAGCCAGCCAGCAGTGGAGGGACACCAGGGAGCTAAAAGTCCTGGGGAGAGGCCAGCAAGAGGTGAGGAAAAAGGGTGTGGGTGGTCTGGGGATACCACAGTCTGCATTCAGAGAAAAGAGAGGAAGTAAGACCTACTATGGTGAGGAGAAAACTTAAGGAAGGGATGTGTCTAGCCTTAGTGTAGGAGACAGAAAATGCTGGAAAATGCACTCCTTCGTGTGGCTGTCTGACTGTGCTGTGTCTTGGCCAGGGGTCTCTGTCCAGATCCAACTGCAAAACACAGCAGTGGAAATACAGCCATTTTGACGTTACGGGTTTGCATGATAAGTGCCTTTGCTGTTCCCTGCTCTTTGACTATAAATATCATTCCCTAATGTTGTGCCATTTGCGGTGCCTGTTGCAAGGCCAGGATGAGTGGCTTGATCAGCCCTTGATCATTCATTTTTGCCTAGAAAGCTGCTACCAAGTCTCTTGAAGTATTGCACTGCCAAGGACCAAAGCCCCAAAATACATACTCCTCTGTCACTCAGAATAGAGTTTCAGTATATATAAACTCATACAAAAGTTTTCAATAATAGACAGTTTCAGGATTAGAATAGGATCAGCTTAACTAAAAGCAGCCTGAGTTCTGGCTGAGGACTAGAGCCATATTTTCCCCTTCATTTCTTAGTTTCATCTCAGTGCTATATCCCTAATAATCCCTTATGGTTCCCCTGCCTGAACGGAAGTCTGTAGAATAACAACATACAAATATCCCAGAGACTTTCAATAATAAATATTCAGAGAACAAAGAATATTCCTGGAGGTTAAAGATCAGTCACAATCCCAAGTATTTGGTTCTATGAAAAATAAAATGTTGATTTTCTTTAAATGATTGACTTCAGATGTTCAAATTCAGTAAAGAGAAAACAGAGGAAATTGATCCAAATCAAATACAAACCAGACTAAGCCTTAGCACAGCAGTCATCCATTTTACAAGGACAGCTGAGTTCCTAATGCTGCCAGAAAATCCTTCAGCAAAACCCTTGCTTCGGCTTTTAAAATCTTTCCATGAAACGACAGTTAGATCATCCCTTACCTGTAACATGAAAATCTTATCTTGCTCTAAAATGCTTCTTTCTTTCTGCTGTGGGAATCGCCTTTGTGCAGGTTGGTAGTGTCCGTTTGTGCTTCTACACAGAGTTTATAGTTCCTCAAACTCACCCTAGAGGTTCAGCAGCTCAAACATTAACAGCATGGCGAATTATTGATTCTTAATGACTAGGTGTGGTATGGAACATCTTCCATGTAAGGAAGCAATGTAGCTTCGAGACAATTTACAGCCTTTTACCTTTTTATGTCCTTTTGGATTTTCTTTGTGAATTCATTTTTTTCAGTGAGGCTGCAAGAAATGAACACACGGGCCACAGGTTGGAGCCGCAGGGGGAAAGTTGCTCTTTCTGTAGGAGAGAAGGCAGAAAAGAGGAGGCAAGGGCCTCAGGTGGAGGCAACGTTTTCTACTTGCCTAGTCACAGGCTCCTGTTAAATTATTTGTGCAGTGCATTTAGTATTTTGCATCCAAAGAAAGAAGCATTTAGAATCAATTACAGCTGGAAGGCGTACAGTTCTGGGAAAGGTGAGCTTTTTGTTTGTGTTTCAAATCACACTTTTCCCTTGAAATCAGCATTTGTATTTCCAAGAAAAAACCTCTAGACTGTGCTTTCAGAGTGCTTTCAAAGACAACTGTTCTCCATTTGCTCACGCACTTAGAATGATTCAAACTTTCTCAAAGCTGCCTGCTAGCAATGAGTTATCTTTAGATCACAGCTCAAAACCAACAGTTTCCGTTAAAGCATTAGAACTTATTGTTAATGATTTCAAAGTAAATATAATAAGGGGGAGGGAATTGAACTTTCTTGGAAATATGTTGAATTTAACAGACTTACATGCAGATTAATTGTGTACTAGTTGGATATGAATGAGAAGTACTTTCAGCATGAAGTATAAGTTTCAAAACAGCCAGAAATCATACTGCAATAACAAATTCACATAAACATATTCATAATATCATTTTTAGCCCAACTGTACATGACAAGTGCAGAATAACCCAAGTCATTATGTCAGAAGTGGGACCCTCATAAACAAATAAGGTGTTTGTCTTTCAAGTGATAGCATCTCTGCTTGGAACTCCAATTACTAGGAAGTGCAGTGGGATACTTGAAATACAAATTTAAGGTACCTAACATGTTTAACTGAATGCCTGTATTTTTGAAAGTCACTGGAAGAGGTGATCCTGCTCAACCCTAGTGTCTTTTTCTGGCTGAAATAATTTCCCAGCCACAGAGCAACTGCTTACAGTTTGTAACCACACAGGAAAAAAAGAAATCTCCTGTGTCAAATATATTACAAAGTCCAGAAGCACTTAAGGCTTTACAACAGTCATAACATGGTGCCACAGATAAAAAATCACATGACAAAACTCGGCAATGAGACTGTGCCTTCAGCCAGCTGTTTCTCTGAGTAGATTTGTTGAAAAGGAGGCAAATATCCAGGTGTTTGTTGTGTAAATCATTGTTCAACGAGTCAGTTTTCCCAGAAACAACTCTTCTCATATCATTAGTCACATCCTTTTTAGTCTTCCCATTTATCAGCTTTGTCATTTCACCCTCGCTCCTTTTTAATTTTTCTTCTTTGTCTTTTTACTTTTACTCCTTTTTTCGATTCACCTGAAGTCTCTCTACATAACCTCATCCACTTCCAAAACTAACGGGAC
The DNA here is from genome assembly GCF_949628215.1 of Phalacrocorax aristotelis. NCBI lineage: Eukaryota > Metazoa > Chordata > Aves > Suliformes > Phalacrocoracidae > Phalacrocorax > Phalacrocorax aristotelis. Next base: position 141,913,507 of record NC_134277.1, read on the forward strand.
CTCCCTGACCTCAGCTTCTTTCCATTTCTGCTTGTTTAGAAAATGTTTCTTGTATGGATCTCTTAGGGCATGATAATTTCACAACATCATCAATATGTGTCAAAATGAGCTGGCACCAGTGAAGAAAAAAGAAGCATAGAAAAATAATGCTTAAAAGAAACGCAAGTTTATGGTTGTCTAATTCCTTTACTTCTCCTGAGGCAGAATCAGCCACACCTGCAACCTCCCTGATTGTAAAAAATGCACATAATAGCCACGCCCAGTCTCCAAAGGTAATCCACTGTGGTACTTCCAGACATCTGCTCATTCACATCACTGTCCTCTGGACACTGCTCAGTCACTGTCCACGTTTGCTGATGGGCTGTGCCCCAGATTCTCCCAGGTGAGACTTCCCAGTGCTGCTGAGGACAGGCTCTTACAAACAATATTTCCTGAGCAATGCAACTCGAACCAATGTGTTTATAAAGTATTTTCATGGTATCTTCATTGCATTAATAGTTGCACTTCCATAATTCTGATTTTTGTCTCTATTTGCCTATGCTATATACTCACCTTTAGTGGTGTAACTTATGGCTGTCTTTGTGCTTCCTTTTTGAGTTTGAGGACACTGAAGAGCTCTAGTTGAACAAAGTTATTCTTACTACTCTTCCTAATACTACTTCTGCATTGGGTCATATTATGTCCTTCATTTAATTTATACAGACCTGGTCATTCCTGCTAAAGCTTTTCTTTGGTTTGTTACCTCTGAAATTGTTCTTATCAATAATCTTAATTTATAGAAATCTGCTTTTTTCAAGTCCACTATAATTTTTTTCTTTTCCCTCTTTCCCTTTGCAAGGACTGTGGATTCTCATCATGGTATAATTACCAGACACTTACATCACTCCTACCTCCTGTATTCTGCGCTTCAAAATAAATATATTAATCCCCATCAACATTTCACTTTTTCTCCTGACAGTTCTTTCTGAAGCACTTTACCCTTCTGTACAAACAGTCTAGTCCCAAATTATTCAGCCCAATCTCTGTTGTTCTTATAATCTTGAAAACATATTTTTACAGGACCCTGTATTACTTCCATTTAAGATGTTCTTCAGACCTTCCTTTTACATCTCTTACTGTATTTCATAGCCTTGCCCTTTCTAGTGTTTATACCCCTGTTCACGTTGAGATAATTTATGTTTATACAACAGTGCAAGATGTGTTGGGGAGAGGGAACTCGGACAAAAAGCACAAACCAAGAAGATCAGATGGACACAGCTTTGTGAGCAATCATCCAAAACAAGAGGCACCATGGTAAAGGGGATAAGGGGGGGGTGAACTATGTAGGCCTGTATTGGGATAGGAACAAAGCACGACACTGACTGTTCAGCAAGTTCCCTGCATAATTTTTGTACTGTGGGGCTTCACCATCAGCACCCTTTGATCCTTGCTTAAACCCTTCTTACTAGCTTAGCCAATGGGAACACAAAAAGAGTATGCAGATGTATCCAGCAGTTCATGGTACTAATGCTTGATGGCCAGGGTCAATGAAGCTACACCACCTGTGCAACCCTGTTCTCTACCCAGGAGATACGGCCTTTGAATGATTTTGCCTTGGATAAGGAAAATCTTACCTGAATCATCCATGTTCCCAGAACTTGTCAATCAGTTTTGACCTGTTAACCTTAATCCTTGGCCAGATTCTTAGTGTCTGTCTGGGGGAACAGGTAACAGCATCAGGAGCTCAGGTGAGCTACCTAAAAGGGACACTGCCTCAGAAGCAGAGAAACTCTTTGCTTTCTTTCTTCCTTGGAGATGTCATTGTGAATTGCTCATCTGCTTTAAGATATGGGCTCTGTCCTTCCTCAGAGAAGCTTGCAGGCCGTTTCCACCCCACTGAGGGGCCTGCTCCTTCCTCGCTGTTGCTGCTCTGTCTCCAGCATCTTCACTTGGTTGTCCTTGGAGGACTTCATGTCCATTAGATTGATGAAATTCTCCCAGCCACTGATGTGTCTCAGCCTAGCCAGCTCCTCCAACAGCCCTTCACCCACATAGTGCTTTGTTCTAGGCTCCATTGACATCGATGCTACCTCGCAGTTCAGTAAATCCTCACTGGGACTTCAACAGAGATATCCTAAGCTGGTTTCATTTACAGGTTCCTCAAAGCAGGATAAAGCTGAATCAGCAGCATGCCTGGCTCTGATGAGGCAGCACATCCCTACCTTTGTTGCCAGAGGGTCTCCTTGAAGGCCTCGGTCAGTCCCAGCCCCAGAGAAGTTGCCCCACACATGTAGTGCTCCCAGCCATGGTGTCCATCTCCCCTAGGCACAGACATCTGACCTCTCCCACTGCACACAGACAGACCGTACTGGCTTGCCTTCTTCATCACTGATACAAGAGGCCCATTGAGAAGTTCCCCCATTTGCTGCCGTCAGGTCCTGGACCCTGTTATGTGCTGAGCTAATGCTGTTAAACTCATGGGTTGTTAAATTTGCCCAGGTCAAGATGATAGATTTTAGTTTCCCTTTTTCTTCTTGCAAGCAATGACATAATGGAACCAAATGGCTCTTCTGGAATAAACGATGCATATTCTAGAGATTACTTGTGTTTACACTACTTATTACAAGACCTCCAAAGGAGATTAGAACTTGAGCTCTGTACTGAAGCATGGGGAAATCCACTTTCTTTCAGTGTGCTGGTATCCTCTAGCTAATTCTTATGATGTCTTAGTGTGGCGTATGCATTAGAAGTTATGAACCACATATTTCAAAGTCACATTTTTTCCTATAAATGCAGAAGAAGCAAATTTTTACTTCTTTCATTCATTACTCAGTACATATAAAAACACATCCACAATTTGCACTGTGTCAAAACAAAATAGGGAACCCAAGTCTTTTCTCAGCTATAGACTGATTAGAAAGCATGATAGTATTATGACATGAAACAACCATCAAGCTGGCAGGCTGACACAATTTTTGTTTATTCACACACGTATGTAAATGCAGATGGCCTTAGGACCCATGAAGCAGATAGTCTTAGAGCACTCTAACATCTGGATTCACGTGCCCACCTGTAGGACATTGAAGTAGGTATGATAAAACAAACTAGTCTTTAGGGCTTCATTTATCATTGTGATCACAGATTCTGCTGCCTGGGCTGTTACATACAGCAGTCATTGGATAAAAATCAGAAATAAACCCAGGAGCAAAGCCCAGATGCCAGGTTTCCCCCTTCAGACTGAAGCAGGACTCAGGTGCTCTTCATTTCCCTTCTCCACTCACCAGAAATCATGGCCAGGCAATCCCCACAGACCCTGGGGAGAGATCTGAGGCTCTGGGTCCCAGGTGTAGGGACAAACACTTTCCTGCAAGCATCCAAGCCCCAGGGCAGGAGCAGGCACTCATGTCCAGCCCTGTGCTTAGCCTTACCTGGTCCCCAGCACTGCAGAGCTCGCTGCTTCACCTCCTCACCTCCAGCGTTTGCCCTCCTGAGGTGTTTCACTGTCCCTATTAGATGGGTCAGGAATAAGGTCTTGGAGCTTTGCAGTTGGATTTTACTCCAGAAAAAAAGCACAGCACTGTTTAAGCTTTCTCTTATATTTGGTTCTCAACTTCTTTATTAAAAACTACTATTACATATGCAATATGCATGTGGTGCAATATGTGATGTGCATATGGAACAATAAGCGTATGGTGCAGATGCATATATGCAATATGTATACAGTGACTGACATGCAAAGTAAAGCCAAACCAAAGTTCACTGCACCATACACAGAAATCTGCAGTGCCTGGCAGCCCCATGTCCCACAGCTCAGCTGGGAACCTGGAAAACTGGCCTTTGAATGAAAACGCCTTTCAAAATCCAGCACAAGCAACTGGAAGCTGATGCCACTTTCTCCCTCCCCCCTACATGCCCAGGTTTGAATACAAAATGAGGTTCTGCCATTCGGGCTTTCCTGACTCTCACTTTGCCCTGGCTGTGTAAAACCAGCAACAGGGCATCTGTCCAAGACCTTCATCTCAAGTTTGATGAGTTCTCTAAATGGCAGGCTTTATTGTTGCCATGCTAATATAAACCTAAGAAATGGAGAACTTGACCAGTGAAGACAAAACTGCTTCAACTTTATAATTTACAACCAGCTTGTTCTGCTGGGATGGTTAAAAGAAAACATGCTCTTTCCCTAAGACAATCAGACAATCCTGACTCATTTTCTTCTGGTTTTTGTCCTTCTCTTCCCCACATAGCCAGCGTTCAGACTGACACTGCTTTACATCACAGGGTGGAACCTTTACAGCCTGGTAAAATACCAAGTGGCTCCCTTGAGCACAGTACCTCTCACAAATATTTTTCCCAGCAACTGTAATAGTGAGAAGAGCAGCAAACTTCAGCTCATCAGGAATTCTTTACTGATAGCTGAGCTCCTAGAGTACGTTTCCCTAAACAAAACTGCATTTTCAACACGGAATTGTCTTCTTTAAAGCCTTTGACAAAGGTAGGAATTGGTAGCAGGGATCTGAATATATGTATTGATTTTGACTAGCAATGAAGCTATGTTATGCCTAAATATCAAATTCAGGGTTTGTTTTAGTGCACATTCTTTTCAGAGGAACTGCCTTAAATGTAATTCCTGCTGGAAAAATTGTCACAAATCAGTTCTATTACCTCTCATCTCAGGAGGACCGCGAGGTCTGGTTGTAGCTGTGCCTTCCACTGGAAACATTATGAATTCCCAGAGAAGGGCTAGAAGTGGACTTGAGCCTTGTAGGGACCTGGCTATCTCATTTCAGAGTCAAGATACATGGATCAACCTGAATCAATGCTGAGACTGACCTTTATCTATTGGAAGGAATTTTGCATGCATTGGAGGCCAAGCCAAACATAAATAACCCCACTTATTTCAAATACCTGCTTTGATGATCAAGACCTAGTCACACAGATGAGCCATTAGAAGATGAGGCCTATGGTCTGCAAGAGAGAACTGTGCACATTTTGTGTTGCAGTCACCTACAATGAACATTATTTAAAGTTCTAATTCCTGTGCTTAGAATAGAAAATGCCAGAAATACCACACAATTTTAACTGGCAGTGGATAATCAGCTTTTATTGGCACACCATACACAAGCTGGGACTTCAGGGACTATTTCTGTGACTAAATAGCTGTGGTATTGTGCTATCAGTGTACGTACTTCATGTTCACTTCTTCTGTACTTCCAAAGATTGCAGTGCAACTATTTCAGCTCTTTCCCTGACTCGTTTGTGACTTATAAGGAAATGCCTCCTTGAACATACACCTGTTTGCTTGACATTAATGGAAACCGCATGGCTTAATGCCCTCCCTCATCTCCCACCTTAAAGTCTCAAACTTGCATCTGTCTCATTACCTTTCAAGTTAAAAGGGCAGTCAGTAACATAAGTTCATGAATTCAGAGCTACCTCTGCCTTTTTGTACCTCAAGGTCAGTGCAGCCAGAGGATGAACCAGTGCTTTTAACATCGCAGTGCCTGTGAGCAGAGATGCAGCAGAGCTGGCCTGGGCTGCTGGTACCAACGTCCATCCTAGACCACAGGGATCCAGGACCAGAAAAGCTGAAACTAAATGCTGTGCATCCAGGGGTTAACTTCATGGTCAAAGACAACAGGAAGATGGGACAGACTTCTTCCTGAGGAGCCCAAACACAAGGTTAAAGGTTTCACTAAAAAACAGAAGTGCAAAGCTGTTTCCTTTTATCCCAAGACTCCAGTGAGCTGTTGCAATCAGCTGGACTCGGGTCAGAGTAGTGCCTCTAGCCTGCTTTCAGGTGTGCATTCCCTTTTCATAGCTGTTTCCCAGACCATATCCCCAGCACAGGTACAGCAGGGCAGGGCTGAGCAAACAAGGACCTGTTACCCAGCAAGCTCACTGCTGCCGGGCGGATTCTCCTCCCAGTCCAAAGGGAGACCAGCACATCTATAAAACAAAAACCATCTTGTCAAAGAACAGTTTGCCTGAACTTCTTAGTTTTAATGGGTCTTCTGTAAGTGCCGAGTGGACCCAGCAGTTCATGAGATATTGAATAAATGATATCGATTACTGGTTAATGATAATTTTACATTTAGATAATGCATTATAGGAGTTCCAAGTATTTTACAGACTTTGATTAATCCAATTCTGCAAGACCTCTGTAAGAAAAATTCTGCTTTCCCCAAAAGTAGTGCTGCTGCCAATTCCAGGAATTCAAAAACTGTCATTCAGGCTGCAAAATACCATGATAGGCTTAAAAAAGTCTTAATAAGAACAGGATGAATGAATGTCTTTTTATTCACCTTTTGCTGGGTGACTCATAATGTTTCTTTACAGTTACGAAGATTAGACTTTTTTTGAACAAAAGGAAACCTCACATATTGTAGAAGCTATCAAGCAAAAACCAACATTGTTTCAACACAGTCTGCTGAGAAAACAAAAATATAATGTTGTCTGAACTTTCTGTGCATTCTTCAAATGAATTAGTATGCTGTTTGGAACTACAGAGATACTTAACTCTTATCTTTAACAAATCCAAATGAAAAAGAGGTTGTTATCAGTCTAAGGACTTTGAGTTATGCTCGTGAAACAGTAGTAGTGGTAGTAAATTTTTACTGATTACTTTTGCTGGGAAGTTAAATAGCACCATGAGCAGCTAATGTTGAAAGAGAAACAACACACATCCAATGCCTTTGATGTTCATGCAACCTGCTGTGACAAGATCACAGAGAGGAGAGGTGGGATGAGGACAGGATGTTGCGCTTTGTGGTAGCTTGTTGGGGTTTTCTGATGAAACCAGAGGGGGGTTTTGTCCTTTGTTGCACAAAACATGTTTAGCTACATTCCTATTTATTTTGGAAACATTTTAATTTTTAGATCAGTCTTCAGATTTCTGCATTTTATAGGTTTTTGCTGAATTTCTTTTAGCCTTAACTTACTTGCATCTTTTGGCTATGGTGCTGCATTACTTCTGCAAAAAAGTCTAAGACTTTTTTTTTAACTTCTTATATTTATTAACTGAGAAAAGCTGGTCAGGAGGTATGTCCATCACTTTTACTCTTGCGGCAGTGGTTTAGGGGGGCAGCTGTTCACCAGCCTGCACACCACACAGGCACTCCCAGGTGTGTGCTGCTGTGCACCCTCCTCGCCCCAGCCAGCTGCACCAGCTGTGCCGGAGGGAGGGCATTCCCATTAAGCTTCAGCTGCTTGAATTGCAGACTCTGGCATCTTATGTCCAAGTCAACTTAATTTTCAGCACCGTGCAGCACTTTGAACCATGCAAACTGAGACATTTGGGCATCTTCCCTCTACTCTGCTGCAAAGACAGCTATTTCCAGTGGAGTGGGCAGCAAAGGAGGAATTGCTTCATCCTTTGGGGGAAAGACCACCTTTCTCAGGCATTTACACTTTTTTAAATTCTCTCTTAAGTGACAATTTTATTTTAAAGGTCTTTTTTTACTAAGAATTGAATTTTGTTTATTTTTAAAAATTAGGTTATTTTATTAATCCCCACCAAGTAAGACTCCTTTTGCTTCCAGTAACACCTTAACTCAAATAGAAATAAGGAAACACAAGGCTATTACTGCATTTGCTATTCTGTTTTTTTTTGAAAGTGGGCATGAGAAGTAGCAGGTTTTGACAATGGTATAGCTTTTCAGGTAAAAATAAAAGCTGGACTTGTGTGTAACTATTTGACTACAACGGGATTTTTACAGCTAATTCCTACAAAGTACTAGTTACTTATAGTTTGTAACTTCATGTCACTACAAGTTTTTACTAAATTAAACTTGGTAAGCATGACAAAAGCAAATTTAATTTCCTTATTTCATTTTTGTTCTTTATTTTTTGGCTGCTTATGGAATTCAGTTTTAAATATGCCACATTTGCAGACTCTCTGCTACATTTTAAGAGTCAATGTCAGTTTTGATGGCTTTAGGTTTGTTTTTCTTTGCTTTTAATATCTAGCTACTATGGAAGTTATGTGTGTGTATTTTTATGTAGATATTTTCTAGGTTACTTGCAGAAAGGAAAGCAGTTTGTTGAGTAAGCACAAGTATTTGACATGGTAGAAATGCTGTGACAGACACATGGAAGGCAATGTTACACACATGTTAAATAAATTCTATTTAAATAGCATGCCGTTATTGTCTATTATAAACAATAAAGATTTTATTCGTAAAACATATCAATGCATGGGCTCTTCATTTATTTTAAAACATCGCTTCTTTCTCTTTTAGATGGCTAATATAAACACTGTAATTGGTACCGTTATAATTCCATGTATACGTAGTACTGTTCCAAAGTTTTGTTACTAATTTTTACTCAATCTAAAAAACAAAAGAAGCACTTAGCAAAGATTTTATCAGATGTTTCCCAGAAATATATTTTTCATGCCATTGGGGATTTCTGTAGGTGACTTTTGCTTCTGTATTTAGACAACAGTGACCATTGTGTGAGGATCTACACAAGATGCAGACTATGACCACAGTCAAGACTTGCATTTATGGTGGTTCTACTGATTGTTGAAAGCCAGAGTTCAGTTGATCACTGGGGAAGTTCTCTCGGCCGATGCCACAAAGCATGCAGGAAAGAGGAGGAATAAAGTTCCTGGATGCATGATGGATACATTATTTTATGAGAAAGAGGATTTAGTTCTGAGGATAAGAGCTGTGATCATTCTGTGTGACCTCAGGAGGGCTTCCAGGAGGAACGTGCGGGACGAGCCATACCGGTGACAACCCGGGCACAGCTGTTGCCCGCAGGAGTCAGCACAGCTGAGCTAAGTGGGCATCTGGCACAGAGCAAGCCTTCTCCCCTTCGTCTGCTGCTGCTGCCTCACCACTTCTGAGTCGGGTGCTGGCCCTATGCATTGCTACCAATTCAAATAATAATTTATCTCACTTCTGTCGTTGCCTTACTATCCTTATAGGCAGAAAAGAATCTTTCTGGCTGCCTGTGTTATGGTTACAAGCCACATTTAACTGTCATTTACATGCACTTCAAAAGGGAAGACTCACAACAGGAAGGCAAGAAAAGGTAAAAACAAAAGAAAGGAAGGAAAATGCAACGTTCCTAAGGGCCTTAATTATATTGGCTTGGGAGATTTCAAAGCCAGCGGGTCACTAGCTCACTCCTTTACTTTTTCTTTCCAAACAGTGCAGTACTTCTCATATGCCTCTCAAGGTCCTTGCTTGCTTGCCAGTTTGACAAGGAGTCTGTAGTTGTTACTTGTATACATCCTGTTTGCTGAGCAGCCATGGACTGGCTGGGGTCAGCTCCAGGTGAGCTGTTAGAGCCAAGGGGCTGCTGTCAGACCAACTGGATGGCAGCCAGGCAGCTGGGCAGCCCCTCTGGCTACATGTTTTTGGCTGACCACTTTTGACGCAAAGTCCTGTTGCAAAAAAGCAGAGATCACAAGTGAGAGAGAAGCCATATGAAGTGAGCAGCATTAGTGTTACGCCGCCTGGGATGGCAAGACCTCAGCAGGCAGAGAAGGGGGATGTGCATGGTCTTCCAAGGGGATTTTCAGAGGTGCTGTGCAGGAAGACTTGCAGATCTATGGAGATTCACATTAGAAACACTATATTTTTTTCTTATTTAGGTTTAAAGTAGTTTCATTTTCTTTAGTTGGACTTATTTATGATAGACTTTAGCATACATGTCAATAGCTGACTATGGTCTTCTATTTTTGTAAGTGTGGTTAATATTTCTGTAACTGTTTTAAATATATCTGGCATGCAGACAATAATGTGGCTTCTGAAGACACATGCAATTTTTAATGTCATGGTTCAAGGTCAAAGTCTCAACACTCTATATATCTTTCTTACACTGGCCTTCCATCATGCTAAACACATTTTTTAATTAGAGAGGGAAAGGTTTGTTAGTTTACTTGTATTTCAGTAAACTTCAGCAAAGTCTTTGCCAAGTACAGCCAGAATCACTGGGGTAAATGCACAGTGACAGAGCCTACACAGTGTCTGAGGCTACAGTTCCGCAGAAGGGTTTCCTCTATTGTGTATTATACATCAGTCTAGACTGTTGTAACGAAGATCTTCTGACTCTCACAGCACGACTGGAAACTAGCATTTTTCCCCTCCAAGTTACCACTCTGAAAACCAAAACTGTCATTGGCAGCTTGTACTTTTGCAGTCTTGCAGCAGGTGCCGTCTGCCAGGGATGCAGATGTTCTGCACAGTCCCGATGGTACTCATAGCAAATCCTGCCTTCCAGAGCCAAATATTTAAAGCCAGCAAGAGTTCCTATGTGGATCTAAAGCACTCTGGTCATTTCTTCTATTTAAACAGAAGTGCTCAGCCACCAAGCTGATGAAATACTGCAGGTAGGAACTATTAAAGTAGTAGCTTTTGGATGCGGAGCTGGACCATGGGCAAGGTTTGCCTGGATATCACCCAGCTGGCAGGCCTGGAATTCCTCAGATCCCATGTTTCTTATCATCCTTGGGTCCCTGGGGATCAGATGCACTGTGCAGCTACTGCTTCCTGAGAAATGCACCTCCAAAAATGCAGCAAGCAGCACTGAGTGCTGCAAAGGCATTCAAATTTATACATTTCAGCCACATATGGTAGAAAAGGAGGCAGTACTGCTCTCAGCATGCAGAGAGCAAACTGAGATACGTGTTTGTTAAATAGCCTGGCTATAATCAAGTCTGAAGTCAAGGAAGGGATCAGGAATAAAATTAGGATGTCATCCTTACCCTGAGGTTAGGATTTTATTTAGGATTAATTTACACAGAAATTAAATTTTTCTCCATCAGAAGTTTAGGGAAAAGTCTGTATATAGTCTCAACAGAATATCGTGTTTCAGTGTAATGCAATATCATGTTTCAGTGAGTGCCAAATCCTAGAACATTTCCAGGCCCCACCCATTGGAGACAAGAATACACCTTAAAGAAAGTATCGGATGGACCAGATGAAACCATGATGTATTTCCTTTTCATGTAGGAGAATGACATAAATTCTTACTCACAAAAAAAATAACAGATCCTTTCTTGGGACTTAGGACACTGTCTAGTCCTCAAAACACCACCAGTGTGAATAATATCAGCTGGATTACTTGCTTAAGCAAACACCTGCAAGCAGTAGCTACAGGCATCCCTCTTCATGCTCATTGTATGATGCAACCCCAAACACTGGCAGGGTTGACAGACCTGTGCTTTACCAACTAGTCACCTCTTTTCAGGTTACCATATAAGATTTTTATCTGCAAGACAGCCTTGATCCAATAATCCTTATGAAAGAAAGTTTTGTTGCACTCAGAATATAGGAGTTGCATCCTGTGACCAAACGTGTATTTAAATCCCTAATTAGGACAAGAGCTGTGTGCTACAAATTATCTGGTTGCTTTCAAGGTAGTGCATGAAAGAGATGTTCAGTGCATTTAAATGGAGCATAGTTTACATAAAAACTATTTTTAGTGATGAAGGATCTCATAAAACCAAGTGAGGGAGTAAGAAGGTGGCAGGTGACCAGTCACTGTTGACTGTGGTCTGAAATCAGTCTATAATGGCTGCCAAATATGTCAACAAGCATAGGACATAATCAAGAAAGGTACCAAAAACAGGAAAGAAAATTATGTTTTATCACTCTAAAACATAACTTCTCAAGTAGTATGTGCTGCAGCCTCAGCCTCTCAGGTAGGTGAGCATTAGGGAAGGAGCAGAGAAGGGCAACAAACACAGTTCAGTGGCTGGAGTGGCTGGAGCAGCCACCTTAGGGGAAACAATAAACGCTAAAAAGTTTGGGCCTTTTTGGTGTGGAGAGGTGAAGGCTGAGGGGAAAATGACTGATAATTTCAGTTTCACAAAGGTAGTGGAGAAAGTGAGTGAAAAACTGCTGTTCATAAGGTCTCATAGGTGATATTCCTAAACAGCACCACCTATTGCCACTTTGCCTCCTCCTAGAGACAGCATGTGCTGGAAGCATCACTGGTCCAAAGCACCAGGGCATTTCTTCTCACTGGGTCCTTAGATTCCTTTTTGATAATTCTCCAGGGGCAGTCTGAAGTCCATAAACCAAGGGATATCAATTTGCTTTAAAAAAAAATATCACAGGATGGATTTCTGTATGGGTAGAGCACTTATCTGTCATGTGAGGGGGGCATATTTATTCCATCAACTCTCTAACTCACAGGCTTATTTACTGCAAGCTCTTTCCACACTTGCTCTTTCAACAGTCTAAGGGGTACCTGGAACATGGACAGGAGCCCAACATGCTCCTGCCAACATGGTTTTGCATTTATTGGTGGATTGTGTCAATACAGCTGCACTGGGCAGCTCCATTCCCAGGGCTTCTGGGAATGGAGCTTTATCAGCTGGGCACAACATCCCAGTCACAGCACAGATGCCAAGGGAACTTCTCCAGTGGAAGCCCATGTGCCAAAGATGTTATGCAAATCCTGGTGGGGCTGGGTGGCTCCCAAGTACAGCTGCTGGCAAAAAATCCTGCCATGGCTGCTGAGGGAGCATCCCAGCCCCCGTGGCTTACTTCTGAATGGAGCCAGATGAGGAGGATCAAATGCAGCCATTCACGCTGCAATTACTATTGCATTGTATACATGGAGCATTACTATGCTCCAATCCACAAGACTGGAGCAAGGGGAAGAGGAAAATCTTAAACCACAGAAGACTGAAAATATAGCTAAAAAGCAACTAAAATGATATTATGGTGGCAAAGCTTGAGAACATCCTACTAGGTATCACTGAGTGATTCAGCAATATTTAGAGAGGAAATACATCCTGAGCAACTTCAGAGCAAAGCTGTGACTCGAAGTAATACACACATGCTAATGAAAGGCACAGGTAGATATAGAAATAGCATCCTGGCCGTGTAAAAATTATTGAGGTTTGTTCTGAGTTCAGTGGAAGTTAAAACATTAAGCAGTTCAGTGAAAACCATGCAGAGTCAGAGGAGAATGGATGCAAAACTCAGCAGAGCTAGAGGTCCTTCCTCCAGAGGGGCAGTTGCCATGCTCCCTCTTGCCCCTGCAGGGTACCACTGCCTACCCACTGCCACCCCCCCACCCCCGGATCCCCCACTGCTCACCTCCCCTCTGCTGGGCAGTTTTAGGGGTCCAGTGGAGGATGTGGCATCCTGGGGCTGGCCATACCCACCCAGAGACCAGTGCAAGAGGAGAAGAAATGCTAGTCCCGGTATGCAGTGTGTAGAGGCACGGCAGTTGAAGTCAGACATCATTCAGCCTATCGATGTGATAGTCTTAATTTTCTCATTGAAAATTCCTACCTCTCTTTCTCCTGTTGGCCCAAAGATCAGTCAAGTCCTTGCTTATAAAATGATTGCCACTTAGAAAATAATTCTAATTTTAAATTACTTAAGCATAAGTTTCAAAACTTGGAGGAAGTGTGTTACACTAAACATTTTCTTAGCAAATTATTAACCAAGTGATGCAACAGTGCTGGGGCTGTAAAGCGAGCCGCATAGGACTAGTGTGCTCCCATGCGGGCCTGTTGTTCTTGCTACCTGACAGCAGGAAAACAGTTGCAGCAAAATTACTAAAAACACAAGTAATTAGTACACTCAATTTCAGTGTCTCTAGGCAAAAAGCCACTATTTCGATGACCTTAGCTATGTGATCACAGAGGATAAATGCAGAAATATTGCAAGCCCCTGCGGGAGGTGGTCACTGAGAGAGGAGGTCCTGATCACCACAATGTCTGTAGATTTCTGGGGTGAGAGCACCGGGGGGGGCAGGTGGGGGGATTGTCAGGTTGCCCACTAACATTGTACATTCTCTGGTTGTGGCAGATGCTGGGATTCACTCTATTTCCTGCAGCCATCCTTACCTGATGTTAGGTCCCTACACCTGCAGGTCCCTGGCCCATGGTCACAGAATCACAGAATGGTAGGGATTGGAAGGGACCTCTGGAGATCATCTTGTCCAACCCCCCTGCTTGAGCAGGCACACCCAGAGCAGGGGGCACAGGAACGCATCCAGGTGGGTTTTGAATGTCTCCAGGGAAGGAGATGCCACAGCCTCCCTGGGCAGCCTGTGCCACTGCTCTGGCACCCTCACAGCAAAGAAGTTTTTTCTCATATCAAGGTGGAACTTACCGTGTTCCAACTTGTGCCCATTGCCCCTCGTCCTGTCATCAGGCACCACTGAAAAGAGTCGGACCTCGTCCTCTTGACACCCACCCTTTAGATATTTATAAGCATTGATAAGATCCCCCGCTCAGTCTTCTCTTCTGCAGGCTGAACAAACCCAGGTCTCTCAGCCTTTCCTCATAAGATTTGCTCCAGCCCCCTGACAATCTTGGTAGCTCTCCGCTGGACTTGTTCAAGCAGTTCCACATCCTTCTTGAACTGGGGCCCAGACAAGACACAGGACTCCAAATGTGGTCTCACTAGGGCAGAGTAGAGGGGGAGCATAACCTCTCTCGACCTGCTGGCCACACTCCTTTTAATGCAGCCCAGGATATTGTTGGCCTTCTTGGCCACAAGGGCACAGTGCTGGCTCATGGTCAACTTGTTGTCCACCAGCACTTCCACATCCTTCTCAGTAGAGCTGCTTTCCAGTAGTTCAGGCCCCAGCCTGTACTGGTGCGTGGGGTTGTTCCTCCCCAGGCGCAGGACTTTGCCCTTGCTCTTGCTGAATTTCATGATGTTCCCCTCGGCCCAGCTCTCCAGCCTGTCCAGGTTTTATTGGATGGCAGCACAGACTTCTGGTCTATCAGCCACTCCTCCCAGCTTGGTATCACCAGCAAACTTGCTGAGGTTACACTCTATCGCTTCGTCCAGGTCATTGATGAATATGTTGAACAGGACTGGACCCAGCACAGACCCCTGGGGAACACCGCTAGTGACAGGCCTCCAAGCAGACTCTGCCCCTTGATCACAGCCCTCTGAGCTCTGCCATTAAGCCAGTTCTCAACCCACCTCGCTGTTCTCTCATCTAACACACGCTTCCTAAGCTTGTCCATGAGGATGTTATGGGTGCCTTCTGGAAGCAATGGCAGGAGCAAGGTTTCTCCACAGCCTTTCTGGAGCATAGTGAACATGGTGTTCCTTTTTTGACTAGAGGGGGACTACATTTAGAGACCTAGAGGTCACTGGATAAATCTCCCACAGACTCTGCCACATTTAAAAATGCTGGTGTGGTATGACCAGGAATGTGACAATTAGCATAATTTTAACACAGGATGCTATGTGTCTCTTGGGTGCTACCTCACTCTTAGCATTGCATGGGTTCTACAAGTGGACAAGCACCAAAGAAAACATATTTTGTCCTGTGCTACCCTGCTGAACCAGAACTGATGGGGACTGCAGGCAAGGTTGACAGTTCTCATTAAACATTTTTTTGTGTACCTGGAAGCCAGCAGCATGCCGAACACCACCACAGCCCACAGCATTTGCCCTCCTAACTGAGCATCAGTCTCTAGTGAATCTAGAAAAGAGAGTCAGAGGAGGACCAGCCCCACAGCTCTGACCATCTTTTATCTCCTGCACTTGTGGGTCAGACACAGGAATGATTTATGCAATATGTCCAGCTGTACAGTCTTCAGAGGCATTGCAAGGAATGAGTTGCAGGGTTCACTTTTGGAGCTTCACAAATATATTAGTCCAGGGATCTCACCAGTAAAACACCACTACTACTCCTTAGCACCTCATCCCTTCTCTGGGTGACACATCTTTCTCTAAAAAACCTTCCCAGAGAAGAAGAGCTGCAGCTGACTGTAGAGGCAATACTGCACAGAAGTAAACTGCTGCAGCCCTCTGTAGATCACATTAGCATCACTAGGACTGCTGCTGTCAGGAGCCCTTTCTCCCATTTATATTTGCACTCCAAAGAGCCCGAGAGAGAGAACTCTGGTCCATGGTCCTTAAAGCTTTCCAGGGGGTTGATGTTGAAAGGTTTGTGTAAGTGAGGGTTAAAACCACAGTGCATCCATTGATTTTATTGAAAATGTCTTTCTTCTACTTCACTAAATTTTACCAATAATTCTCCCAAATCTAGAAGCACATAGCACACCCTACAAATCCACATAGTGCCATAACAATTAATTATTCCTTAGTGTAGTTTTGTCCCAAAGCATAAGTAAATCTTTCTTCTTGCAGTTAATCTGTCATGATTAAATTAATTAAAGCTGGACATGCCGTCTAATTCCTTTTGCTGATCTGATCTATCTTCCTAAAAAGAGCTTTTTGTAACAGCTATTGCACGACAGTTGGCATTTTGTGTGTTCCTATACTTCTTTTTTTGCTGTATTTATTTTATTTTATTTGGACTCCAAGAGTTTTGCCGTTTTGGCCTTGGTGCGCTCGCTGTTGTGACTCACATATTCCACAGCTACTGCCAGATCTCTGAGGCCGACATTGTAATTATCGCATTAGGATCTGTCATTGTAGCCCTGACTAAATAACTAGCCAGAGCAGTGATTAGAATCGCTGATTGATCCATTCCGTGGTATTGGACACTCACATCTAAGATGAACAAAGGGACTGTGGATATTAAGGGTTTGAAATGTCAGCAGTCCCAATTAAATTAATATTAATTAGTCATTCCAGGTACACTAGCTGTTATATATAGTAAGCATTTCTGCATTTGATAATCTGGTGAGGATCAGCTAAAACCATGACTCAGACTCATCTCAGAAGCTGCAGAAGAAATCCCTGGCTCTTCCTCTGTGTCCACAACCCGCTGAAGCCGTGCAGGTCACAGCAGATGACCAGGGTTGTTTCCAGGTGAAATTCACCGTGCCCATCAGGAATGCAACTCAGGCATTGCAGTCTCAGGTGGGCATTTGGTCCACAGGACCAGGCTAGACATGGTCCAAAGCAAGAAAAGCCCTGAAACATGCAGAGTGTGGATCCTCAGCACCAGCTCGCTCACTCCATATCCAGAGGTCAGATAGTAACACACCCCACAGTGTCTGAGCAAACTGAAGCAACAGTTCCCTGGAGGAGATGCTGTTGCTGGTGGCTCTTCACCCCACAGCTTCCTCCATGCTCTCCCTGAAAACCCAGAGCAAGCCAGGAGCCTGCAGGGTGGACCAGGAGGGCCAGTGGGAGGTTGGCTGGGATGTGCAAGGTGGAGATAGCTCTTTAAATTATTTTGGTCCAAAGGCAGTGCTGTGCTATTCAGAGGGACCAGCAGCAGCCCCAGAAGACAGACTTGCAGTGATGTCTGTTCATCACGGCCATGGGAAAAATGTGGTGATATGACATGCTGTGCATGACCGCTGCATGGCTCTTTGTGGCAGCTCTCGGGAATGGGCCTACCACAATGGGGTTTTTTTCTTTAAAAAATCACACTTTTTAGAAGAATATTTTGTTATCCTGGGAAGGAGTGGAAGGAGAGGAGTGAGGGCATGAAAATTTACTCAGTAACTCCAAATTTTTATTATACCATCTATGTGTCCAGTGATTCTGCAAACATGGATGGCTTTTACCCCTAAAGGCTATGTGATCAACATGGACATTTTATAATTCTTCAAAACCTGCTTGGTTTATATTTGTTGGGTCCATAGCTTGACAGATAGAGAACAGACTAAGGAAATGTGCTGGTTGTGTTCAGCTATACTTTCAGTTCTTAAAAATAATCTTAAAATATTGTTTAATTTGTGCTATTTTGTTTTTGTTCTTGAATGGGGAAAAGGTTCTGAGAGTTTAAAAGTTCTGAAAACTGGTATCAGAGTCAGTATGATTCTCTAGACATGCTTAAGTTGCATGCTGACAACTCAAAAGCATTCATTCAAAGTCAGCGACAGGGATCTTGTCTGTGCTCTATTCAAAATGTTGTTCTCTGTTCTTGCCAACAGTTTAATCTAGATCAGGAATTCCCTTCCAGGGAGATTTGAATACGACACAAGTGCCGAGTCATCCTGCAATGTGGTATTTTACCCCTAGAGAAGTGCTAAAAGGCATCCCCTCAGCAGAGGGAATGTTGGGCAAACACTTAGCAAGCTCACTCCTTTCCAGAGTGTTGGTGCATGAAAGCTGCGCAGCCCAAGATGAGGAACCCAGTTCTCACCTTCTTAGTGTCACATTTTGTTGCCTTCATCATCAAGGAAGGTAAGCTGCCAGGCTGGACATTTGGCTTTCCTGAGCCATCTGCGGGCAAAATATGATGACTGTACCTCTACCCTGAACTCTGCAATATGCCCACAAAAACCCAGCATAGTCAGGAGGAAAATAAAGCAATTACGGCCCATACTAATTGAGGATTAGGGCACATCGTGCCAGCTACCTGCTTTCTGTGCCTGGATGTAGCATTTCAGTTCTTTTCATCTCCAAAATTGGGATGACAGTACTCACCTACATTTCTAAAGTGTTTTCAGGCTTACGGCCAAATACCTTTTTAAAGAACGATTTATTTTTGCCTCTGCCACCACAAGCGCATCTGCACACGAGGGATACCGTGCACTTATAGCTTTGGGGCTGTGGGTAATTCTTGCTTTGTGATCCTAGGTTGCTAAGTAGCCTGTGTTCAGAGATGTAAGGAATCCTCGCTGTACTTGTCATGTAGCAATCGTGCCCAGCATTCAAAATATTTTCTCAACTTGAAAAAATTCTTAGGGATTTCCCACGGAGGCTCAAAGGCAGTAATATATTTTATTTATTTTATTACAAGGCATGTAAGTAAAAACTTGCATATCTGAAAAAAGATATTAGATAGAAAACAGTAATAAAATTAACATTATTCTTTTAAGAAACTTGGTAATAAATACATTTTCCCTCAACATTAAAATGCTTGTTATTTTGCACAACAATAAATACAGCATAGCTCTGGCATAGAGAAAGACCAAGGCTGGATACAAGAAGTCCATGTTGTTTCTTAAAATGCTCAGGTGATTTATAAAGGTTTGGCATCCTGCACTTGATGCACTTTGATACAATTTGCACTTTAATTTTACTATGATTTTTAAACAGTCCCATAATATGAGAATATGAGAGGAAAATTTGTTTGATTATAGGATTTTTCCTTTAAATATTTTCAAAGTAAGAGATGTGTAAACTCATTAAAACGAATCCTTGAAATAATTACAAAAAAAAAGTGTCTTCGTGGCTATTCTACAAAAATGCAGGTTTTTCAGCTGTGGGTGCTCAAGCCAGACCAGCCAACTGGCAAAGGACCAATCCCAAGTCAGTTCACCGATTCTTTACACAGTTTTAAAAAAAGAAATAATAATAACAAAGAGAAAGAGTAAAGATTGTAGTATTCACTTCCCAAGTCATGACAGTTGGAGATTCTTACACTATTATCCATAGGTGAGAGGAGAAACAACAGGTATACTCCAGAACACTTCCCAGCATAACTTTGGGTCATTCTGGTCTATACTTCTCTTTTAAAACTACCAACAAAAAAAGAGAGAGAGATATTTCCATGCACTGTGCTGTTCTTATGCCAGCACATATCATCACAATCACAACTGTGAACCTAAGTCACTTTGATAGCCCAATCTAATATAGATTGATTGATTGTCCCACGACATAGTTAGATAACGTCCACAAAATGCCACAAGCTGTGGCACGGTCCAATGTTCTTAAAGTACCGATAGGTCATGGCAAGACTTGGACTTGAGTTTGAAGGCCATGTTCTTGTTCTTGGCAACTATTTTGCCCCAAAACCGCCTGGCTTTCTTGGGGATGCTCTCTCTCCGTTTCTGGTATGCCAGCCGCTTCTCGTTCTTTTCCTTGCTGTCCCTGCGGAGCCGGACTTGCCGCACAATGCCTTCAAACAGCTCTTTCACGTTGTGCTGCACAGCTGCCGAGGTCTCAATGAACTTGCAGTCAAACACGACAGCACAGGCTCGTCCCTCTGCAAAATTGCAAGGTGGATATGTCACGAGGCATCACAAGCAGGGGGGAGGTAAAGCAGCCACAGGCTGCCACGAGTCAGCACCACCAGGGGAATTCCTCAAGCCTAATATAGGAACAGATAAATCTCTAATCATCCTATGCTCCCTGCTAGCCCATGCGTCATCTGCTCTGTGTCACACTCCCTGCCCAGCAAGGGGGGGTGAATCTCAACCTGGAAAAGCCCAGTCCCTGCCAACGGCTGTGAAGGGAGCTAGGGCTGACTGACTTGTGCCAAGGCACCTAAGGCTGAGAGGTCAGCCATGACTTAAAATCACCTGGTCATCTTACATGCGGACTCCCTCAAGCTGCAATAAAGGCTGATGACAGCATCCTCCACGTGCACAGCACAGCTCTTGTCCCCATAGGAGGCAGAGCCCGGGCTCCCCCGCAGGTCATGAGTGTAAACCAGGGCCTTGGAACTTTGGTGTGAACAGACACATGTACAAAACACTTAAACAGAGGCAGAACTATGCCTATGACTTTAGAGGTACATCTGAAATCATAGTTCTTATCCTTAATTACGTGAACCTAAGCTATACCTGACAGCTCTCTCTCACACGCAAGCCAGTTTATTTGTCTTCTGGCTTGCCGTGAACTAATCACCAGGATGACTAAAATGACATGCATGCCCCTGCCATCTTTCAAAAGTTTCAAGTCGGGCAGAGAGGAATGAGAGGGCAAATAGGCACCCCTGGGCTCCTGATGTACTCCTCAGTTCAAATTCTTCACTTGGGGCAACTGTGACAGGGACTAGAAGAACTGTGCTCATCCCCAGTGGAAAAAAAAAGTCTAGATCTATTGGGAGATAGAAGAGTGGAACTGTTGCAGATGTAAGAAAATGTCAAGCAGAGAAACCCTTGTTTATGATGGACCAAGATGAGGTCATCTAATGCATTGCTGTGTGTTATGTTGTGTCACCTAAGCCTCAAGGAAGACTCTCCATCTTGGAGCAGGTCCAGAGGAGGGCCACAAAGATGGGCAGAGGGCTGTAACACCTCTCCTATGAAGACAGTCTGAGAAAGTTGGGGCTGTTCAGCCTGAAGAAGAGAAGGCTCCAGGGAGGCCTTATTGCAGCCTTTGTATACATAAAGGGGGCTTATAAGAAAGACGGAGAAAGTCGTTTACCAGGTCCTGTAGAGACAGGACAAGGGAAAATGATTTTAAATGGTGGAAAGAAGGTAGATCTAGATTGGACATAAGGAGGATTTTTTTTACTGTGAGGGAGGTGAGGCATTTCAACAGCTTACCCAGAGAAGTTGTCATCATTGGAAGTGTTCAAGGGCAGGTTGGATGAATCTTTGAGTAACCTGGACTAGTGATAGATGTTCCTGCCCGTGGCAGAGGGGTTGGACTACATGATCTTTGAAGGTGCCTTCCAAGCCAACCATTCTGTGACTCTGTGTGTGTGTGACTACAGACCTTGAGAACCAGCAGCAGCTTTCTCAGCAGTCTCTCTATTCCTATTTACGGACTTAGGCTCCCTGGGCCCTGGGAGAGTGGTACAGGCCGGTTATTCTTTTATATGCAGGAGAGGGAGGGCTGGTTTAACATCCCAAGGTGAGGCAGTAAAGAGACCTCTCCTGAAAAGCTGCATAGTCCCTGCCCAGACTAGCAAAATGAAGGGTGAGAGGGAATTTTAATTCATCAGTGAAGGGATTAAATGAAGAGATAATCTTTCACAGCAGAATAAAGGGGGCTAAATTCATTATGCAGAAACATGTATTGGAAACCCAAAGGGTTTCCAGCTACCAGAGAAATCACATACTGCAGTGGTCTTACACTATGAGCTGGAAGGGAAGACATTCAAGCCGCTTTTATGACGGTACTTAATTTACAAAAGGGATTACGTGACATGTAACAGCATTACCAAGGGAGGCTTAAGGACCTGGCAGACCCCTCCCAGTCCTCTGCCCTCTGTTCCAGTCCTCTGCTGTTTTATTGCTCTTTTATTGCCCTGTCCTGATCACAGCATACTCCCTCAGCCAGAGCTAGCCTTTCATTCAAAAGCTACTAGATGACTTAACATTTATGTCGTTTTTATCCTCATCATTTTCCTTACCTGCTACTGAAACTTCACGGCACCTGACAAGGTCACTTTTGTTGCCAACCAAAATTATGGGGATGTCTTCTTTCTGGCGTGCCCTGCGGAGCTGTATTCTGAGTTCAGAGGCCTTCTCAAAGCTCGCCCGGTCTGTGATGGAGTAAACAATCAAGTATGCGTCTCCCACTTGCATGCAGTGGTCTCGAATCCATTCTCCCTCACACTGTTCAAACAAAACAGTCAGACATCATTATGGCCAGAACAGATTTTACTAAGAAAGTATAACATTAGAGGATCCAAATACATTCCTGCTGTAACTGTAATGGGTACGGTTTGAATCACAGTTATACTAAAAGTAATTCCAATGCAGTGATGGTATGAATATTTCACCACAAAGGAGGGCAAAACTTGCCCCAGATAATTCATTGTGTTGGCTTTAGTCTGGAATGAGCATGGTCTGGAAAATGGCTTGAATGTTTTGTTTTATCATTAAAAAAATAAGAGAGTTTTGCGCTTCTCAGGCTCATACTCAGAGCCGTTAGGCATGCTTGTCTTGGTGTGGGGGTGGGGTTAATCCTGCATTTTCCCTGACGCTGAAGTACGGAAAACACCTACTTTCTTTCCCAAAAGATACCTACTTTTGATATTAGCACTCACTCATATGCACTTTTCTTTTGGCATTTGACTAGAAGAAATAAAAGTACCTTATTATCCCACATGTCGAGCAGTATAATGGTTGCACTTTCCCCATCCACCATCAGCGTTCGTTCATACGTGTCTTCTGGAAAGAAAAGCAGAAATGTTGGGAAAATATTACTTTGTGGCATCATGTACCTTACAAAAAACCGAGTCGTTAAATACGTATAATTGGTTCACAGTTCAAGCTATTGAGCCAAATTTTATGCTGGCTTACATTCAGTTCTTTCCTCATTTCTATCAGCACTGAACCTCTCTCTGTTCATTACTGGTTGTCTTACTTTCCATGATATATGAAGGAGGCTGAAGGATCAGGAAACGAAATGTTCATTATTTTGGCTGATACTCTCTTTATCTTATGTGGGAGAGAGAAAATAGAGCCAGTGGAAGAAATATCCAAAGGCTGAACATTTGCCCCATGGGAGCAGCAGAGTCCAGCAAGGCTGAGTAATGGAAAATATTTGCTTTCGCTTTAGCAGGGACAGTTTACGGGTGAGCAGTCACCGCTGCTGAGAGCAATACAGCTAACAGCCTACCAAGCAATGAGGACAGGGTTTTTTGAGACAAGAGCTGTTGAATTTTAGAAAGGCTGAGACTTCCGCTGCGTCCTAGTTCTTTCACATTTCACCATTTCCCACATTACCTTTGATGTCAAAAAGCAAAAGAATCAACAAACCACAGAAGTTCAGTTATTTTGTACTGAGGCCACAAAAATTCATACCTAGATTATAAAAGCCATGTGACAAAGTTCTGCTTAGATCTGGGGGGGGGGGGGGGGGCGGGGCAGATCTTCCCACTCATAATTTTGATCAACCCTTGCTGTGAAATCTCAGTCTAGCTTCTGCTCCAGATACTAATCTTCCTTCTTTCCCCAAACCTGGGGACATTTGGATGAGCAATATGGGGTTTGGACCCATGTCTAATCTTGTATTTCTGGTCAGTGAAAAATACCAGGCTTTGGGCTTCTGGGCAAACCACACCTCTCACTGTCTCACTGCAGTGTTTAAGGGGTCTGTTCCAACCACACTTGTAGATAGGACTGTGTCTTAACCCTTGACTCATAAAACTTCTGCTGGATATTAGTGGAGTGAACTTTCCCCTAAATTATAATCAGAGCCTTTCCTCAAAGCCAGGAATCTGCATCCATGCAAAAGGATGAGCCAAAAATATTACACATTTTAAGCAAAATAAAAAAGAGCATGGGCTTGACACAGCTTAAAATGGAGAGATTAAATACACAAAGATAATCAAGAGAAGCAGTTTCCCTTGCAGGCCCAATAGCAGGGCACTTTTGTTCATGAGTTAGTTGCAAAGCCAGCCCGTAAACACAGCTGTATTCCCTCTGTGAGGTGGCTACTCTGAAACCAACCCCTCTTGTCATAATGTTCTCAGTTTGCAAGCTACAGTTTGGAGAATAGTTTCTTCAATTGATCGAGCATCTGCATGGGAACAAGCTCCATATACACCAGAGGACAATATGCAGAAGACTCCTTCTCCACTCTGTTGCACATGGAGAGGCTACAAATACATAATCACACACATTGAAAATATTATGCCCAAATGGTCATATTCAGCACCAATTTGCACCTGGGTCAATCCTAAGGGACTTCCGTAGAATATAAAACACACTGAAAGTGAGCATTAATTCATCTCATACTTCTTTCAAAACTGACACTAAATAAGGAGAGAAATATAACAATAGAAATTTTTCTGATACCTCAGAGGAGCTGGCCTTGGCTGCAATCAAATCAATATTGCTGAGAGCATGAAGGAAAGAGGAAACCATACAGCTTCGCATGGAGGAGAAGGAAACTGTCTGACAGGGGTATGCAAAGCTAATCAGCTGCCTTTTCTGCTTGCCCAAGGGTCCTACTCTAGTTCACTGGTGTAGCACTAGGAAACCTTTCATCAGGGATACTCCAGGCTGAGGACTTGGTAGGATTACAGGAAAAGTTGGTGGTAGAAACTGAAGGCCAAAGCACACCTGAACAATAGATTCAGAGCGATTGCACTGTGGGAAACTTCAAATCCCCAAAGGCACAAAGACCTGTGCCCCCCCAGTCTGTGACACCAAGCAAGGAAAATGTGGGTCCAACCTTCCTGATGCTGGGTAAAACCTCTCCTATCTGGAGAGGTAAAGACACAAAAAGTTGCTCTGCCTGTGCTTCACTGAGGACTGGAAGAGGAGCCCAGAAATTCTCTGTGCTAGCACTGGCACCATTGTACCAAGAGATTAGAGGCAGGAGAGGGAAGCGATACGGGAGAGAGGAGGAGAGTCCTGCACACTGAGAAGCAAAACCAGCCAGCAACCTGCATGTCCTCCAAAGGTGACAGCGTCTGCCTCCTTAGAGCCACAGCAGATTTCTGTTGCAGCACAACTCTTCCACATCGACATCGCACACACTATAGCTCAGGGCTTTATGGCACATCTTCACCTTCTGCAGGACCTGCTCTTTTGGTTTGAAGAACATTTCACAAGCCTAACTAAAGCAGGGGACAGTGGTGAGGGGGAAGTGTCCAAGAAAGCTCTACAGCTTGTGCCTTTTCCCTCTGCTTGGGCAATGGGAATTTTACTATACTGATGAAGGACCTTTGTCTGGTTTTCCCCTGGGGGAACCCGTGCTGGGCAACTAACATGAAATGAGGAGGAGATATATTTTACTTAAACTCCATACAGCCTATGCTGAGGTTAGGTGTTTATACAGAAAGGCTGAGATGACTTCTAATAGCTAGTATTTTGTAGGTGTTTGAAGGACTCGGCTTATTATTTCCAAGCATTTCATTCTCATAGACCATGAGGACCTTGAGTTGTTTTCTCTCCCCCATAGAAAGCTGGAGCCAGCCCCACGGAGCCAGTGGTGACAGAGATGTTGGACCAGAATGAGTGTTGAACCGGCCTTCTGGGTAGCATCATCACAGGCAGGAATGAGGCAGCTTCCAGCAGGTATTTTGAAATGAAATAGCATGAGAATCTGAATCGTTCTCTTTCAGAGACTTTTGATCATTGTTAGTATGTTACTCATCCTATTTTGCTTTCTTCATTTTCTAAGTGAGATGCATGTGTTGAATCAATTTTGATGATCAGATCGAAATGTTTGTTGCCTCAATTTTTTATTAAATGGCCTCTGATTTTCTGTGCCAATTACTACTGGCAGGGCTGATTGCAAGCAAACCCAAACACCCCAGAGCATAATGACCTACCTCCCAGCACCTCACAGTCACTGTCGATGCTGTCATGCACCCCCGCAAAGATGTTGGCTAGCGAGGACTTGCCTACGCTGTGCTCCCCGATCAGCACCACCCGGTAGCAATTGCTGCCAGACTCAGAGGAGATGACAGAGTCAGACGACTCCGAGGACCAACTCTTTCTGTAGTATTCATCAGGACTGATGGTATATCGCTTCTGTGGGTTGTACTCATTGGAGTCTTTCTGGACCAGCAGATTCTTGCCGTCAGCAGGGATGCTCCATCGCTGCTGCTGCTGCTGCAGGCTGCTGTTGTGGGTGCGACGCATGGTAACGTTGTTGAGGGTCATTTTTTCCCCTAGTGAGAAATAGGAAAATCACAAGTGATAGCTACTGAACATTTAGAAACACATTAACACCTGTTATTAACTTCAAGGCTGCATGTCCTGTTCTTTTATAGGGTTCCAGTATACAACAAAAGAAAAACAAGACTTTCTGCAGTCTTTCATAGTTGCTGGAACATAAAGAAGTATTTCTAGTAGTGAGTCAGAGACTTTTTCCTAGGGATGATACCACCCTCACATGTGAAATCCTATCTTTTCTAGCTTTCACAAGCTCATGGTTGTGCTAGGTGCAGGCCAGCCCTGGTAAGAGTGAGGCATTGCTGTGTCCCAGGAGGAGAAGGAAGGGGCAGTGTTCTCCAGAGCTGCCCTACATGGGAGCTGCACACCTGCTGAGAGGCAGCCTACAGTACAGGCAGCACCTACAGGTACTGCAGCCCATCCTTTGTGCTTAACTGGGGGCAAACAGAGGCACCAGTCCCAATTGCCTCCAACTCCTAGTGCAGCTGGGTGTACAGCATCTTTCATAGTGTCTCAGTTAAGAGCTGAAGCTTTTGAGAAAGCAATAAGGCATCACTCACTGCACCCTTAGACAGCCCTGATATGAGAAAAGAGCCAGGCAAGCAAGTCTTACTATGATGGGGCAGATTTGGGTCTCATCTATCGCCAGGTAAACAAAGAATGGCTGCTTCAGACGGTGGCTTTTTAGGCTTTTTAGGGAGGACACAGCCAAGTCTAACAGCTTTTCTGAGGAGGTACAGGTTCTGTCCACTAAAGGAGGTAGCACTGGGAGAAAAAGCTCACAGATTTACAGATATTAAATCAACAACTTCATTTACTGCACAATCAGTTAGATGGGTTAGCTCTTCTTATCTAAGCATGGCTTTTAATTACATTTTACTCAGCAAACTCTATTTTGCCTTGCTTGGAGGCAGAGGACGGTGATGTCATTCTCACGGGCCAACAGCTACCATTTTTAGGAAAGTTACTTTGACGCATTCCAGTTCCCAAAGTGACAGTTATTTAGACAATTTGCTTTTTGCCATATATCTGACATTTCTCAGCCCTCTTCTCCATATTAGTAAATAAGGTAATCATCCATAAAATGCACCCAACCACTTTCAAACCTGAATAATAAGTGGTGAACAAAACAAGTACAGAATCACATCAAAACAACATGTACAAATCGCTATTCCTTTTGACACAAAACTGCCTGAAAACTTCTTAGAATAAATGCACAGCAGGACATAGAAAAAATATACAGAAAAAGCACACTCTACCTGAATTTATTACCGCATACTCAATATTTCCTCTGTGATGCACAGTACTTAAGGCAAAATGAGATTGTTTGCCTAGTCCTAGTCACAGTAACTTTGTCACCAAGAAACACATCTAACTAGAAAACGCTCACCAAGCAAAGACTGCTTCACAAACAAAATGAAATATTTACTGAAGCTGAATTTTAAAATGCGTTTTTTCCCTTGCTGAAAAGACGAGATGAGGAAAGCCAGCTCTGATTCAGTCAAACAACAGAGCCTAACTCTCAACTTGCAATAAACAGTCGCACACTAAACAGTCACAAATATGAACATTTTACGATTTTGCTCCTAACAAATTATAATCCTTCATTAAACAAAGCCAATTTAGTCCCTGTCACACATTGCGTTCCAAGTTCAAACTGGTTTTCATACTCCACACTGCCTTTAGCTGTCTGGGTCTCTAGCATCGACAGTTAAAGACTGTGTCCGAACCAGTGCTGCCTTACTTCTGCCAGGCTCCTCCAGGCAGCCGCGTCCTTTGCTCGTGCTGCTCTTCTCCCTCGGTGCAGTGTAGTACACTGAGCTGCTCAGCCGAAGTAAATCCTCTCCTGCTTCGGGGCTGCCTCTTTAATTCTTTCTTAGCAAACCTGGTTTATATTAAGCCCATCTGATCAGAGACAGGGCTTTTCCGTGACGTGGTTGGCCTTTCCATACAACAGCCAGCCCCCAGCTGGGAGGAAGCAGACATGCAGAAGAGCAAAAACTTGCAAACAATCTCAAAAGACTTACACAAAATCATATGATTGTCTTCATTTTGCCAGTAAAATAAACACATTTGGTTCTTGCATGATGAAAACAGGAAAGTGGAAAAACCCAGAATAACACGTGTCATTTCACCTCACCCAGATTTTCATTCAAACATGAACAAAATTAATGATGTTTAAAAAAATGACATAAGTTTCATTAATTCATAAAGTTCTGTAAATGTATTATGCTTTCTGCCTGCAAAATGCACTTAATCCCCTGCTGGACAAAATGTTTATTTGGAATAAAATATCTGAATATTACTTTGGAATTATCCTAAAAATAGGAATATTATTGTGGGGTTTTATAAAAAAATCCTAAAATCTAATATATACAATTCTCTTTTTCTCTGTCAGCCTCCAAGTGACAGCACCCAGTTTCCTGAACTGCATAATGAGCTCTAACTTCTGCTCCAAGTTTACTTCGCAGTAACAAACTAACCCTTTGCTAACAGGGGCTTGAAAAAAAATCTGAATACAAATTCAGTGTTGCTCCGGCTGGATGGTGGCAAAGATGCAGCAGAATGCACAAAGTCTGCACAAAGTCAGAGTAGCACAGTGCTGATTCCACCCGCAGCTCATGAGGAAAGATGAATTTATAGTGTACATGCCACAAACCCAGGGTCTGCTCCTTAAATTTTTATAATCTTATAACTCGCAGCACGAATTTTGCCAGAAGGAAGAAAAAAATCCAAAACTGTAAAGTGTGCCGCTGTGTGATGCTTCTAACAGCATATGCAAAATACTTCTTGATTAACAGATAAAGAGTAATAAACTTTCACAGAACTACTCAGTAGGGGTACCACAAGCATATAAAAGCACATGGAAACTCTGTAGTCATGCCTTCAATTATCCAGATTCTGGATTAACTATGATGAGTTCAGAATCAAGCTCCTACAGCTTTCCTTTATATTTACAATCTCCTAGTTACTCTATCAGCCCCTGAAACCAACAGGTGACTAATTCTTATCCCATGCGCAGGAAGTCTGAACAACTTCACTGCTGAGCAAGGGGCAAGAATGTATTTTTTCATGTGCTCATTTTTCTCAGTTACAGGCGAGCAAGCCTTTAACTGATAAAGTACTTTTATTAAAGGAAGCAGTAATATGCAGAAAAAAAAGTCTATTGCTGTGATTGCAGCCTAGCACTTATTTCACATTCCTCCACTGTAAAACTGATTATTTTCCCCTGAAAAAACAGACCTTTACAAAATTCTTCAGTTGAAATCTGCTTGCTTTGTTTCCGCTTTGGATTTATTGCATTCCTGTGTCTTTCATGAGGATTTTCAGGGCCCTCCTGAGCCCATTCTCAGCTTTAAAGAGCCAAGAGAATTTCCCAAATTAATATCAGTTTACACGGAAATTATTCAGATCTACCGAGGAAAAAAATTGGACAAAAATCTGTCCTGATTTTCCTTCACCTGCATTACATTGCTTGGCAGCAACTGAACTGGCCCCAAGCCCTGCATCTCCACTCACCTGTCCCTTACACAGCAGGCTCCAAGTCTCTGCTGCTGTGTGATAATCCCAAAGAGCACAAAGTGGCACGTCCCTCTGCGTAGGATGTACAGAGCGACTATAAATCCTTACTGCACAAAATGCAACAACATATCTGTCGGGGAAGGTTTATGGCACGGCCAGTGGTTTGCAAGAACACTTTTGCTGTCGGCATACTCAGCACCACTTCTCAAGTTGCTCATTTTTTTGAAGCGTGCTGGAAATCCTGAAGGTGAGTGGGTGGCTGCAGTACTGCGCTCTGCACTTGGGTTCACTGCGTTCTCTTTACATTGTCTGTACTTTGTCACCAGGAGCAAAAAACCAAAACATGTCCACCGCAGAACTGGAGAGATTTATGGCCAGATTTATCTCAGCAGAACTGTAAGTTCTAATATCTCACTCAAATGTTTAACTTATAATAGAAAGCACAAATAGCAGAAATAAGCCAAAGGCAGAAAAGCCTTTATGTTTAGTTATGGTTAATGTTAGATCAGGAATTGCTAGACATCATTTTCCATATCCTCTTCATAAAATTCAAGGCAGACAAAGAAAACACAGCTTTTCATCGACCACACAATACATCTCTTCTATAAAGCCATCTATAAGGGTTGTCCCAACTGTGGCATGAAGCACTTGCACTTGGGAAACTTGTAAGTGTGTTTTCCTTTGTACTGCCTCTTTTGCGCTTATTCTGGTTTTCCAACTGGACAATTAATGCTCCAGATCCCATTCTGCACTACTGTCTACCTCCTCCTGTTCCTCAAGGAATGCCATCAGCACTCATGGATTTCAATCATTATATCTATGGGAAAAACTTTTCCTTACTTTTTTTTTTTAAATCTTGGAGAGGTGCAGCATTTTCAGCCTCCTAGTACTTACTTAGAAGGGAAAACAACAGGATAGTTAATGAAACATATGAACTGAGCATTTCTCAATATGACTGACTGTAGGTTTGGATTTCCAAATACAATCCCATCAATTGATGGAGGCTGATACAGTCCTGGACTGCTCAGCCCTGTTGCACTCTTCGCTGGTCAACACTGCTACAACTCAAACCACCTGAGACACAGGCGCAAGACCAGACAAACCATAAAGTCAGGTGCTGTCGTAACACACACAAGTACTTGGATGTTGCTGCCTGGTGCAATATTAAAATGCAGAGGGATTGGTTTTCACCCATCTTATCCATTCTCTGCTTCAATAATCACTTCTTAAAGGAATGCTCCCTGCAGCCAGGGTGAAGTAAATATTGCAGAGTAACAGCTCTGCAACTGTTCTCCAGCCAGTTACAATTAGTCCAAGTGATGCCCAGAGCAATTAGGCAGAAATTTTCCATTGGATATAAAACAGCAGTGCTTTTTAGGTGACATTTAATTAGCCTTTTTGTATTTATGTATATGAAGGCAAAAGTAGTTCCTCGAATCACCTTCTGGCATGATGGTAGTGCATGGAAAGGACCTGAGTCAACTTCAGGGGAAGGGGAGGGAAATGCATGGGGGAAAAGAGCTCAAAAAAACCTGGAAAAACAAAATTCAGATTTATTTTAACAGAACTTGAATGCAGAATGTCTGAAAGAGCACTTTATCCCTATACGTTTAGTAGAAGAGTACCTCTTCATTTTTCTCCTCAGGGGACCTAACTTAGCAGACTCTATTCCTAACAGTTAGTTGCCTGTAAAGACAATGAATGAAGTCCACCTCCTTCCTTTCCTCCACACCATTGTGGCATTTCACATTTTGCTCTGCTTCTCACATCCATCAGTGTTGGCTGGCCCTTGGCAGTGCTCAGCCCCACCAATAGCACCAGCTATGGGCAGAACTGGTTTTCAGTGTACGCACAATGCTGGGCTGGGCAGTGCTGGGCACACCCAGCATACCCACAGTGACTGTAAGCATTAGAGGAGCTGCTCCAGAGTCACCATCTATTCCTGCAGCATAGCGGGCCACAGGCAGCTCAGTAAAACAAAAAGCAAAAATATATGTGTGATGAAGCTGCATTAGGCCTGTAGCAATGAGACTGTTAGCTTATTTACACCAACTCTTATGCCCACAACGTTGCCCTTCCTGCTTCCCATCCAATGACCAGGTAAGAAGTTTCATGCTGAGGGAGGGGGGTAATAGGGCTAAAACACTCTGAAATTGGGAGGTATGTGGTAGGGAAATTAAGGATTATGTGCCTGAGGACAACTACTGAGGGTCTTGAGTGGGGGACAGGTCAAAGAAAGACACTTATAAATTAATGAATAACAAAACTTTGATTTATTTTAAGGGAAACAGAGTCAGGAGCACCTGAAAGTGCCCCCCCCATCTAAATAATGGCCACCTCTCCCCTCAGAGGAGCAGATTTGGTATACTGTTACCAGCAATTGCTTTCAGTGGGTACTGAATTTGTTTCAACACCACACCAGCAGCATTTTCTGCCACACCGCAGCAGCATTTTTACAATTCTTTAACTGAACTCTAAAAGCAGAACATGGTCCTTTGGTGACGAAGCACAAGGATAGGGAAGAAGCACAGACCTTGTGCACATCTTGTACTCCTTGTGCACAAGCTGTCAGTAAAAGCTGGCATTAGCGCTCTCAGGGAATAGGATTGCATTTAATCAGATACCTCATTAGAGAATGCCTCATTAGTATATTAATTGCAGGTAGTCTGTATTCTGGTGTACCAAAAGGAAGGTGCGCTCCATATCTGTGCACTGCAGAGCTTTGGTGACTGTAATGGGTGTCCAAAAGGTATTTTCCCCATCAACGCATTAAACCAGCACAGTCAAATACTCAGCACAGAGTGAGAAATGAGAAGCCAGAGGAAGTAATGCAGTTCAGTTCATTTTAAAATACAACTTACTTTTTAGTCTAGATAACTGAAAAGAAAAACAATTAAAACAACTATCAGCTGTGGGGAAAAATGAACAATGATAATGAGAAAATGGCAAAAGTGAATTATTTCAGTATGAGTTACTTAGGAAAAGGACTGCCTATTTCCCACCCTTGCACTGAATGATGTTAACAAGTTCTGCCAACAATTGTCCAGGGAACAGGATTAAGTAGTGTATGACATAAATAAATGTGTTTTTCAAATGGAATCAATGCAAATGGAAAAAAAATCATAATATACTAATAATAGTAGGATGCAAGCTAGCCATAAATGTTCTTCGAATACTGTGCTAAAAAACCTAGCACAGACCATTTTCTGCGTTTGGGATCTTTGTAGTATGTTGCAGTCCTCAGTGCAATCAGGTTCAGGAGCCACAGTCCCCTTTGCAGCTGCAAGATTCACAGGTTTCAATAACTTTATTTTATAGAACTAAGTCATGGTGATAATTTAACAATAGGCAGCAACTGCATCAGCAAACACTAGGTTAGAAACTTCAGCAGGATAATCTGGGCCTCCAGACTTCAGAACTGTTGAAAGGAGATCCAGAAAAAGGTCTTTTGCTCTGAATGTAATTTATTCTTCACCATGATGCCCAAGACACTTACACCAAGTGCAACCACAATAACTACCAATACTGACGGGGGCTGGGTCATACTGGTTTAACTCACACAAAAACACAGAGGAAGCCCTCAAAATCCCACCAATGAAAGAAAATTTACTTCAGAAATATTCCACGTGGTGGCCAGAGCTTGAACTTTCAGGTCCTGATTGCATTTATCTACACAAGTCTGCCTGGGACTGGAAGGGAGTGCCACTGAGCTCTCCAACCCACCTCAGCTTGCAAAAATCCCCCTAGTTTCACATCATTAAAGGGTGTTTGGGGCTTGCTCTCTGGGTGGAGGAATCCCATTGCTGGGGCAGGGGTTGACATGGGGTTCTGGGCAGACTGGGGGAGCTCTGGGGGGGTGGGCAGGTCTGTGGGTGCCTTCACCCACTTGGTGCACCCCTTGAGGAAAGGTGGTGGCACATGGCTGAGGTTCAGCTAGGCTGGTGTCAGTTGCGGTCACACCAGGGCTGTTATTCACATCTGCACTAGGAGAAAGGTGATGTGTAAATCACACAGCACATCACAGTGGCCAAACCAGGTACACTCTTCTTCCAAAAGAAGGTCAGGCCATAGCTGGAGTATAGCGTCTGGGCATCTCATCCCTCCCCAGCCTTCTCTCTACTGCACAGATGACTAGCAGTAACAAAACCACAGCTAACTACGGTCTGCTTGGAGGGAGTCAAAGGTTCTCATCTTTCCCCGTTTACAGTATCGTCCACCCAGTGCCCCTGGTTCAGCACTTAACTGCCCACTCACCACATCAGCACCTAGTAAAGTGATGTGTCATGCGATTGCTTGGTGATTCACCCCCTTGTTTGGATTTTCTGGCTCCAGGGCTCATGTTTATCAGCAAAACACACACTCCAGAGTCACTCCAGGCTGTCAGTGAATTGCAGCCATATGAAAGGCCTTTCAGCAAGATGCTCTACATGGTCAGGTGTAATTAATGTCTATTTAATTGATGAGCGGCACCTCTTTTATTTACACGTCTTTAATCCCATGTCTTTCAGTGTGTACTTTCTATTTTTCCAAAATGGAAGATGTGAAAATTACCATATAAGCGAAGGTATGTTGTTTATTTTCCTTTTGAAGATCTAATTCTTCACCTCTGTTGTACTGTGTTCATGACAGGACAAATGAGCACTGGGCCCTGCAGGTAGGATTCACTTCACCTCATTTAAACTACTTGCCTTGGTTCCCAGAGGGACGCAGACAGGGTTAACCAGGCGGCTCCAGGGTGATTCATCTAACACAGGTTGCATGAATCATGGAGATGCCTCTCTCCCCACTGACAGCAGAGGGAAGGGGAGATGAGTGTCTCGGCACTAACGCTAGCCTTAAACTGCACTCTCTTACAGCTAGACTGGCAGTCAAAGGAAATCAAGAAATCCCTAACAACCTAAAGGCTAATTTTTCCCAGTGCCTTTTCAAAAGGGCAATAAGTAAGACAAGGTTTAAGATGTAATCATTACATATGCAGTGCTGAATAAAACTATCTTGCTGTAGCACAGGAGGTGCATAAATAGACAAGCAACTTGGCTACAGAACTGGAGAAATCAGTGTATGTACCTGGATGGCAACAGGGGTCTTTTCCTAGTAGCTCCTGGGACATTTGTGGGGAGGATTTACTTCTGTTACCACCCACATTGACCAAACACCAACTGCTGTTTCTTCACAGCCTCTAACATATGGCAGCATGGCTTGTGGAGTTTTCTGTCCTTCTTCTGTAAGCCAGTGTGGGTTGTCACTGAGCATCACCATGGACATGTCCTGCTCCATCCAGGCAGCCCCCTGAAAAAAGAAAGATCATAGCCAGCATGTTTTCCAGGGAACATACTCAATAAAATACCAGCAGTTACAATGCTGTCATCTTCACTCTTACTCTGCAAAGCCAGTTCCTTGGCACCAAAGGGTCTTGTGTTCCTGTAGGAGCCAGAAAGGAGTGGCACAGCTACAGCAAACTCTTCTCAAGCCCTCTAGCTGGGACACACACATGTACATCTGTACTCAAGCTGCTGGGTGACCTCCTACAACCACCACTTCTTTGTGTTCTGCTTTCTCTCTATTGTTTTAATAAAATTTATTCATTTTGAAAGCAGGCAGTAGA
Source organism: Phalacrocorax aristotelis (assembly GCF_949628215.1). NCBI lineage: Eukaryota > Metazoa > Chordata > Aves > Suliformes > Phalacrocoracidae > Phalacrocorax > Phalacrocorax aristotelis. The sequence continues at coordinate 141,948,732 of NC_134277.1, forward strand.
CACAGGAGCTGGGCAAAATAAAAAAGCCATCATTAATAACTAAAGTCAACAATTTTGATGGCTAGCTGAACCTTTAATGCTTTCACTGCATTGTGCTCCAGTGCAAATGATTCATCTGCAAAATTTACATCTTTGCAACAATGTGTGAGACAACACTGTCCTTTTCAGAAGCAGTGGGCTGCAAGGTCTCTGTCATACACATTTTTCCTTCTTCATGGTAATTAACACATTATTTAATGCTTTCTGAGAATTTGCCACACTGAATGCTACTAAAGTTTCACATTAATAAGGGAGGACATGTTCTCATGAAGCCAAGGACACTGAGCATACTGCTGATTCAAAGTAGTGGTGTGGCTAGAAAAGGGAACATCTATCAGTTATTCAAGCACATTTCTCACGTGGGCTGCTCCAAAGCTGGGTACCTGACATGCATTGTTCCGGCGAAGCATGAAATTAGAGAAAGTGGTAGGAAAAAGTTGATTTCTTGAGCCTGTGGAGGTAGCTACAGCCCTGGTTTTCACATATCGTCTGTGTCACTGGGAGTTTAATAAACAGCCAGGCTGGCAGATTTAGAAGCCAAAAGAAAAATAACTAATTCAAAGACAAAAGCTCAAGGAACGTAACTCTAATGTGACTCATAAACTCAATCTGGTTGTTGGTGCTCTACAAATCCCAGCTCTATGTAGCTTGCAATTTGGCCAACGAACCAGAGCGAGTGAGCCGGCCGCACAGCCATGGTCTCCCTCCTGTCACACTGCAGGCTCTCTGCAGCCATGGCCTGACACATTTTAAACAATTCTGTTGCACTGTAAAGTAAGACCCAATGTACCACAAATGTGAACTGAGATGATAAAACATAACATACTGAACAAAGAGAGACATGAGGGGGAACAATACAGACACATCCCATTGCAAAAGGCAGAGAAAATATTTTGATCTCCTAGTTACAACCCACTGCTGTTTGACTTCTGACCCAAGACTATGCTGCCAGCAATTACATCACGGCTGCTGGGCAATACAGCGCTGCCTCCGGAAGCTCTTTGCCTCATTAGCAGGGTATTCACAAGGGCAACTTTGGCTCGGTGAGTCAGTCAAGGGAAATGGGCTCCTTCAGAAGGGACAGCAAAGCAGCTAAGGCAGGCTTTGGCGCTGAATTGCCTCCCGCGCTCTCCCTCACTCACGGCTTAAGGAAAAGATGAAGCTAAAATGAGCAGCACCCTTAGGGGACAAAAAGTTCTTTCATTAGGGGATCACATCGAAAAATCTGTCTGACAGCTTACCTGAACATCTTCAAATATCTGCTCTTGTGAAAGAACATCTTATGTCCAAAGTACATAAAGGGAAAACAGCAGTGAAATTTCATATATTCCATGAGGGATGAACACCTTGTGCTCCACATACCTACACGTTTCTGGTTCAGCAAAACCTGTACAACACACATACCTGAATACTCATCACACTCTGCACTAAAGGACAGGCCATATCTACTGCCTTGGTTACCCTGGATTCTCCCTGCACAGAGGATGAAGTCCCTTGATCTCTGCTATCACATTGCAGGAGGCCTTTAACAGCACCTTTGGATTGTTTTCTGATTAACCACACAATTCATATTGTGTCTATATGTTGCATATAGGTAATGTGCTAGTCTTTTAGCTGAATAAAAAATAAAGAAAAAGTGAGAAGGCAAGGAAGAGAGGGCAACAGAGACAGAGAGATGTCCTATCCTCAGAACAGCCTTCTTAAATTCATGCAGACTCAAGCACTGTCCCTTATTTGAATGTGCTATATCGTTTGCAGTGTCACTCCCAGGTTGTTTTTTTTTTATTGCCAGCATCCCTGCAAGTGCTCTCTTTGGAAGCCCTTAGACTCCCAACATCTTAGTCTCATATTGCTTACAGTAATGGGACTGTGTTAAGGATCCAAGCCTTTTCAGTTCAGAACAACTAGGACAGACCTAAGAGCACCACCATTTTGGCCTTTCAAAGCATCCCTCAACCATCACTAACATAACAGTGCTCAACATGGAGTTTTACCTAGCCTACAGGCAAGGGAGGACTTTCTCTAGCTTTCTGAAAAATCAGAAGTTTCCCCATGGGTGCCCTAGCACTGGCTGACTCCCAAAATGCTTGCAGGTCTACCTGAAGTGAGTACGGGGTGCTCTATTCACGCGGGAGGCTGTGGAGCGAATACAGAAACTCATGCACACTCTTTGTTCAAATTCAACAGAGAAAGGCACCTGCACATTTGATCAACTTCAGGCCCAAAGTCTGTGGAACTGGGAGAAAGCAAGGACGTGGAGGTGATGACAGCCTGTGTAAACAACATTTTATCTGTGATGAGAAGAGAAATGAGATGAAACAAGATGAGATTACTTCTTCCTCAGTCAGGAAGTAGTCAAGTTCTGGAGGTAGCAGAGATGTCACTTCCTCTGGAGGACGTATGTGGCTTGTAAGCAGCTGGTTTTCAGAGTAGTTTCCATTTCTAAAAAACACTGGAAAGTACTTTTCACAGTGAGGGAAAAAATTCCTGAATTTTAGAAAAGTGCAACAAAAAAGTCATGAAAGTAAAAGGGCAGATTCTTAACACACAATGTGTGGGGAATGAGCTATTTCACAGGGTTGCTCCACATCTTGAATGTACTTGGCAACACTCCAGTATTGGCCTCACAACCTTAATTTCACCTCCAGACCATGCCAGTGGTTTCTCAGTGGCAGCTGCAAGTAGCATAGTCTGCTGCCGAAGATGCTGCTCCACCTTCACCAGATTAGCACCCACCCCTAGGAGAAACTCAGCTGCCTGGCCCTGGCTTGGTGTAGGAGCAATGGAAGTAGCAATCACATATATTTATCCTTTTAAAAAAAAAAAACCCCAATGATAGTATCAAACACAGCCATGACTGAAGACTGGCAGCCACAGCAGCTCTCTGTCTCCTGTGGCAAAGCAAAAGACAGAATTAACCCCTAGCTCAGACAGGAGAAAGTAAGATATAGCACCTTGCAGAGTCAAATGCAATGCACTGTCTCTAATACTGATTGCTAATTTCATTAGAGCTGCACAAATCATCTGGTAGTAACCTTTTTGTTTATTTAGAGTCACTACTTTAGTTATTGCCTTTCCATGATGTACTTGTGAAGTGTGTACTTCCCCGCAAATGGAGCAGCAAGTTCCCAAAACCCACCTGTTTCAATGCACAAACTGTTCTTATTGCAATTGAGGGGGAAACTGATCTATCAAACACCAACATACATGGAGAAATTCCTGAGCAGGCTGAACAGACCCTCCTTCTTGCTGTCACCTCGCCAGCCGTAGCAGAGGGAAGGAGCTGCTGAGTTCAAAACAGCATCAAAACATTCTCAGCTGCCATAGGAGCTGCCTCCTCTAGGGCTCTGGCAAGCCAGGGACTTCAGCTGCCACCCCAGACGGGGAACCTGCAGGAGATCACAGCTGAGCCAGCCCAGCCCAGAAAACTTGGGGCCATCACATTGCTAAATATTCAAGCCCATGTGGCTGTAAGTGACAGCAAGTGTTAAAAAGCTTAGCCCAAGCTTTTATTTAACACAGCAAGTCTGAAGCTTCTTAACAATATAAATAGCCACTATTAATACTCAGTGTTACCCAATGGCCAAACTAGGTTACAGTATTTTTCAGTTTAATTGGGGATAGCCCAATATATAAATAGGTTGTGGTTATGTGTAGCTGGGTACAAGGATTAGAGACTGGCTTAATTTGGTAGATCCTGATAGACAACTTAGGAAATAGAAAGAGATCAGCATGACTATAGCAATAGAGCCTAAACACAATGACGAACCAGCATACAGTGGGTTTCACTAATTAGGGATGTTTATTGATGACAGTGGTCTGTGGTGCCTCTGATGATTATGTCATTTCCTACGCTAAGACAAGGGCATCCCTTAAGTATTATGAGACAGGTAAATACTCCAAGGGAATTACACTAAAGATTAAATCATCACTGACACTGAGGGCATATGCCAGGTATTAGACGGTGCATGTTGTACTCCTTGTCCTGTCACTCGTTTAGCAAGGCATTCTCTCCAGAGCAGCAGCACTCAGGTTACAGTGGTTGTGCTGTGCAGGTTTTTTCAGATATCTGGAGCAGATCTCCATACCCTGATGTCTTGGGCTTTAAATCAGTAAAATGATAACATGCATAACACAGTGCTTGTGAGGCATATTGGAAAAAGCTTTCACATTATTAAAAGAAATCATAACTGATGTGGAAAACATTGCTAAAATAACAATTTGCTTCTAACTGTTTAAAAAAGAACTTCTGAATTGGCCACAAAACTGGAGATTGGAAGAATTGGAAACAACATCATTATTATTCAACATACACAGTCGGAGACCAAGCTCCGTGGTGCCAAGCACTGTACAAACATACATCAAAAATATAGCCCTTGTCCCAGACAACTGTCAGCCTCATTATTAAATCAGAGACATGGAAAACAGAAGGAAACAAAGACAAAGCACTGGTCAATAGGAAAGGCAATGGCCAGAGCAAATCAGCATCACAACAGACATCAAATATTTGCAGAATAATCAAAGACAACTTTTATGTAGACTTCAAGAGAGAACGAAATAGCTTCTATAGGTCTATAGGGATCTTCTAGGCACAAGGAAGACCACAAGAAAAAGTATGGAAGAGTGCAAACTGTAGATAAATTCTCCTTCATTGCTCTGGAAAAGAAAGAGATTTTCTTTGGAGCACAGGCGAGTACATTTCCTGACAGAATTCTAAATAGCTTTGGGGCTTTTAGCATGCCTTTACATTGCCTATAGAGTTTATCATCCAGTTTCAGGCCATGTTCATAATCTGTGACATAACACAACATTTGGCCTTAGACAGTCCGTTAGTCTGAGTCCCACTTGGTTTTCTCAAAAACAGAAATTACAGAAAATAATTTACTTACCCATATTTAAGTTCTCTTATTTTTTCATTTTTTAAAAAATGTTTAGAACATCCTAATCTAAATTTCTAGAAATTGTCAATAATCTCTTGATGCCTTGGTGCCTTAATATTTTCTTCAATTCCCTTTTTAATCCTGTACTATAGAAAAAAAGTGTCTGAAAACTAGGTTATTTACCATGCCTATTGAGCTGGGCATGAAAACCCGTGCCTGGAAACGTAAAATCCTTTATATTAAAAGACCAAAGACTTGCCTATGTAAGAACATAATGAAATACAAAAACAACCACAATGGAAAAAGTGGAATATATTTACAGTTTTAAAATAGCATGCATGATACAAAAGTTCATGGGTCTATTTAAATTTCAACAAAAATCTTGTGGTTTTTTTCATTAATGCAGAATGCATTCATTGTGGGTTTTAAGTGCCTCAATTTAGAAGTCGAAGGCAGTTTTTATTAATAGCACATGTAATCCCGACACAGCAGATTCCTGTGGCAGATTAATTTGCTCCTTAAACAGGCACCCTTGGCATCACTAAGAAGAAGAACTGAGTAGGAACTGCTGGCAAGGGGGGTTCCCGGTGACAGTGGGGTCCCTGCTGGCAGTGCCACCTCACTGCTGTCTCGCGGGCAGGGTGGGCACCACTGGTCACGTCCTCAGGACAAGCCATGAACGTGCATCCTCCCTCCTCTGGAAGGAGATCCCACACAGAGACAGACATGAGCCATGATGGGTCCTGGGCCTCAACACCTGGGGAGCAAGGACCCCAGGATGCTGTGCTGCTCAAGAGTACAGGGACAGGCATTGGGAGGGGGAGCAAACATGATGCTCCAAGGAACATGGGAAAGGAAAGGCCACCTTGTTGGATGTCACTGGCAGTAGCTGACTGTTTGACCCTGCTTATTCCAAGAACTCCTCTGACATACAGGGAAAGCTGGCAGAGAGGGACTTGACACCATCACTGCAGTCTCTCTGGTTACTATGTATGGATTCAAGCCATCTCAGCCTTTTCATGGAAGTCTTTCATGTGAGCCAGGGAAGAAGAGAAAATATATACTCCTCCTGCCTTCCTGAGAAGGCAAATACCCACCAGGAAAACCCTCTGTCCTGTACAACCTGACATTGCAGTAAAGGAGGAATCAAAATAAATGTTCCAGAATCCACCTTATCAGGAGCCCAGGGAGACGCTGTGTTTCCCAAACTCGCAGATCCCCACTGAATTTGGAGAAAGCTGCCTTCCACCACGCAACCAGCTGGTACCACTGAGACGGGAGACGAAGGCTCAGGAACTGCAGTGGGCAGCTAAGGATGGTCAAACCCACACGCAGCAGCCCAGCTCTGCAAGAAAAGGACAGGGTTTCATTAGAGAGCCCTGACGTTAAAAAGTAACCATAAGACCAAGAGGCATCTGAAAACTCTTGGGTAAAACCTTTAGAAAGGCAAGGGAAACCAAAAAAGCAAGGGGGGAGGTTTCAAGAGCATCATGCAATAGCAGAGCAGTGGTGAAAAAGAGCCCCGAGCTGCAATGACATGTCTGTCCCTCTGACTGTCCTCTGAAGGAATTTGAGGAATGCCCAGAATGAGTCTGAATGCTGTACAAACTGTGCTTTTTTTTCCCTCCTTGTTATCAGTTTGATGCTCGAGTGATTTCTGGCCCTAGAAGAGGAATTCCAAGCCATTCTGAAGGTAAAAGGGCAAGAGCCTTCATTACCAGTGGAGTCTCTGAAATAAGATACAGAAAGACTAAGACTAACAAATGATAATTTCCAGCTGCTGATGCTTCCAGTACACAGAACAGAGCTGTCATGAGCCACAACAGCTATCAGGAGAGAGGAGAGAGATGTCAGGATTGCAGAACCCCTTTACATTAATCAGTTTATATAAAGTTTCCAATGGAAACATTTTGGCACATCTGCACTTGAAGAAGTCCATAAAAACTTTGTATTAAATACGTTTCTGCTTTTGAAACTTTCCTTTCTTTTGTGTATTCCCCGAACAGCTCAGTATTTGCCAGAAAGCTACCCTCAAGGCAGTTCTGGTGTTTCATAAACCAGCAAGCAGTGGAAGCATGGGACTTGCAACATCAGCCCACACCCACCGGCCAGTTAAGGTGCTGTCTCACCAGTTCAATTCCAAGGTGACTCCCTAGCCAAGCATTTTATCTTGCGAGAAGTTGTGCAATGCCACGAACATTTATAGAACATTATTGTTATCACAGTGATGGGACAGGATTCAATGTAACTGCCAGTCCCTGGCAGGGATCTGAATTAATGTGGAAATCTTATACCAACGCTTGCTTCCAGGGCATCCTCTGCTCTTTAGCAGCACAGTTACCTTCTCTGGATGTTTGAATATATTGGTGTAGGCAGCTTTTGTTCCTGAAGAGGTGGTTCTTAAAATATGCTTTGGAAGATCTGAGGGCACAGGGCGTGCTTCTGACAGGGGGGCTTATGGTGAAGTCACCCCTCAGCCAGGTCTGCAGTGATGGCTTTGGAGACTGGAAAGCAGCGACAGCGCAGGGAGCCGCAGGGGTGTTCCTGGCTATCAGGGGCGATGGCAGAAGAAAAGAAGCAAACAGCTAACAGAAAAGGCACCTGCTCCAACCTGGGTAATCCCTGCCAGCTGTGCCACCTGGTTTTTAAGCATTGCATAGCAGTGAGGGTAGTGCCTCTTAACCCAGTGCCAGAACTTGGCAAGGTCAGGGAGGGCTCTGCAGCCAGTGCACACAGCAGGGAGCTTAAAAACATGACAAAAGCTCAATATGTTTTTTCAGTCTAACCCACTATTGTGGTCCAGATAAGGCCTGCCAGTAGAATAAAAGGCCCGTAGTGCCATGAGCATGACACTATACCAAATGTATGTATTGTTCTCCAAGACCTTTCCAAAAATAACAAATTATCTCAATGCAGATGTTTCTTTATGTATTATTCCCTTTTCATATGCCTGCTTCTCCTCTTACAGGCATTTGCTGGCAGTTAGGTAAAAAATTCAGTAGACTTCATATCTATCAAAGGCCCCGGCAGTTGTCATGATAATAGGAATAACAGATAATACCGCCTTGCATCCCTTTATTGCACAGACAGTCCTCATGGACCTCGCTGGTGAGATGAGTATGGATAAGGATTACCACACAATAAAACTCACTGTAAAAGAAAGAGACAAAGGAGGATGACAGAAGGTCAGAATAATTTATGTGGAATATCAATAAACTGTCAAAACAGAAACACTTTTCTCCATTTTTCTTTTTGTCAACAAACATTTTTACAGGCAGCGCAATGCTGCATCCGCCGCCGGCTTCTCAGTTGGTGCTTGTGCACATGGGCTTTGCATGAATTTACATGTGCGGCAGCGAGTGCCTGAAACGATTTGCACACAGGTCATGCACAGATTTGCACTACTGTACATGCAGAAGGAAGCACAGCTCAAATGCTTTTTTTTTTTTTTATGGAAGATGTCTTTTTCCTTCAGTGCTAATAGACAATGAACTGAAGAATCTGTTGGCACTATAAAACAAGAAGTGTAAGAGAGGTAACAAATCTAAGAGCTACACATTGCGGGCCACAGGTTGGAACATATGCAAAAATATTTGTGTATACATGTAGACAGGGTTGAGTTTTCCATTATAGCTCTTTCTATGTCAGAAAATAAAGAATTTCAGCCAATTATATAGTCATTTAAATAACAGTGCACTTTATAGCTTTTCCATTTTGTGCGGTCTTGCTTTCTTTACTTCATGTGTGCCATTTACCATCTCCTGCTGCCAACGGTTTGGATTCCAGTTCTAGGAGTTTTCTGCTAGTTCACTGCTGCAGCAGATACCAAGCAGCAACGTCGGCTGCAACAGCACGTACACTCAAGTCATGATTCATTATTTTTAGTTCCTAAAAGTATACATGATCCTAATCAAATTCATCTGTAAGCAAGTCAAGTGTGCTTGATTAATGCTAGTGAGGAAAATCTGAGGGCAGATAGGCATTTATTTTCTGCTGCATTTGAAAGACATATTGAAAACTGAAAACCTATATTGGTGCAAAGCCTATTTCTAAAATGTTAACTGTACTTTGTCTTTCTGCATCTGTTAGCTATAAGTACCAGCAGGTTAGGAGCAGGGTTTCTCCATTGCTGCTGCAATGTGGTTATTCTTCTGGAGGCATATTTGTACATAGTGTTGCAGCCACATTACGGTTTGTTCCTGAGGCATTGAAATATTTATAGGGATCCTTCCACGCATTTGAATTGCAGCAGGCAGAGCAGGCCCATAGGTCCCACATTCTGAAAAATATTTAGACATCTTGTGCCTGCTGATTTTAGTAGCAGGAAGATAAACAACTTGCAGGATCAGGGCCATGATCCAAGAGGTACAAAGTAAAAACCAGTTTGTACCTGGCTGCATTAAAAGCCACTGTTAAGAGTAACTAATATAAATCAGCAGCGGTATGGGTTCTGCAAACCCTGGAGCAGTGCCACATCTGCTGGTGTGACACCTGATTGTTGCTTTATCTTTTAACATGGGTGGGCGTGAGATGATAAATCCTTGATACCAATAGATGTAGGAAATTATAGGTATGAAATATAGGCTTGCACAGTAACATCTTTTATGCAAACCTTTTGCTAGAAGCTACATTGCCTAAAGAGAGGTGCCAGCATCAGTGGGACAATGTGTTATTCCTGCAGCAGCGTAACATTCCTTTTCTGGAAGTGCACGGGTAACTCCACAGCCTGATTTACTGTAGCTCCACTGCCTGCACAGCAAGTCTGTTGGCTGCTATCTTGCAGTATTTCAGTAATCCTGTTCTTTATAAATAACAGATAGTTGTCGCTGCAGGCTGCAAAACAGCTTGCAACACGAGCACTGCTTTAATACTCCAGTGCTGCACAGCAGTGACAGCAACACTGGGACAACGATGCTGCTCAAACTCAACACAAGCTCAAATTCACAGGCTCAAACTCCAGGAGGAAATGTCCTATTGCCCAGAGGAGACAAAACTGCTCAGCCTTCCTCCTTCTCACCTGTGGGCAGTGGGCCTTCTGTGCTGGAGTTAGCAAGGAAGCATGCAGCATATAGGAGAAGGCAGTGACTATAATCACTTCTAGCACTTGTGTAAGAGCCTATATGTTACTCTGGGTACAGGAAAGGCAGTGACTGTATCAGTCTTCATGTCTAGCACTCATGCAAGGGACGCAGGGGAGAGAAAATGTGTGTATAAGTCCTTGAAGTGCAATGCAAGGGGGAGTTTGGGGGACTAACACTAACAAGACAAGCTACCAAACCCCACCTAGCCCAGCAGCAGACCTGAGAGGATATAGGCATATAGGATTTTGCCAAATGATGTGTTCAGGTGCTTAAAATTCTGCACTGTGCATGCCCTCAGATGCCACTGCTGCAGCCAAGGTTATCGTAGCTCTTCTGATGAGATTCACAAACTGCCCACTGTCATGACAGCCTGGTCCCTGAGAGATTCCCAGTGCATACCTAAACCATTCTGCAATATCCATTTAGCAAAAGACAAACAAAAAAACCCACTCCAAACAGTAGTCATTTCCATCCTGAAATAACTAGAGAATGAACTTCAACAAGTTCTTCACAGCAGCCTCATGGGTAGAGCACTTGTGCAAGAAATGAGAAAGCAGTTTCTAGAATCATAGATTTATAGAATCATTAAGGTTGGAAAAGACCTCTAGGATCATCAAGTCCAACTGTCAAACCAACACCACCAGGCCTCCTAAACCATGCCCTGAAGAGCCACGTCTACATGTTTTTTGAATAGCTCCAGGGATGGTGACTCCACCACCTCTCTGGGCAGCCTCTTCCAATGCCTGACCACTCTTTCAGTGAAGAACTTTTTCCTAATATCCAGTCTAAACCTCCCCTGGTGCAGCTTGAAGCCATTCCCTCTCATTCTATCACTAGTAACTTGGGAGAAGAGACCAACATGCACCTCACTACCACCTCCTTTCAGGTAGTTGTAGAGAGCGATAAGGTCTCCTCTCAGACTCCTCTCCTCTGGACTCAACAACCCGAGCTCCCTCAACCTCTCCTCATAAGACCTGCTCTCCAGACCCTTCACCAGCTTCGTTTACACCTTCATTACTGCTCTCTTCCCCTGGAAGGGACTTGGAGCCATACGCTCCCTGGGCTGCTGCTGTAACATACCCTTAAAGAACCAACACAGAGCCCAGGGCTGAAGTTCAAGCCTGCCCCTCCAAACAGAATCTTTTAACCACTAGATTACTTCATGCTTTTATATATTAGACCATTTCCATGAACATTATCAGCCCACTGTGTCAGTTTGGGCAAGAAGTTGCTCCCTATCACCTGCAATTCTTCTATAAATTAGGAGCTCAGGCATGCTCCTGCCAAGAGGAAGCTGCAGAGCTGAGTTCCTTTAGGATAAGGAGCTCCCCTATAGATGAACGGTGTAAGGATCTGACTGTTATGCAAAAGGTTGTCTTAATTTTCATGCAGGCCCCTCTTTTCAAGACTAAAAGAGAGTCAAAGATAACAGAAATACTTCTTAGGTGCACAAGGGGGTTAGGTGGGATTTTGCAGCTTGCTTGTTATAGAACATTAATCCCCACATTCCCCCTACGCTGCACCAGAAGAGCTCATGTGGTCGTTTTTGGATCCAGCCTTCTCCCTTCCTGACACCCGCAACGAGTGCTGGACATGCTGCTGTGATTGCACCCACTGAACTGTTCAGGCACCAAACAACACTGGTGGGGGGCTCTGAATCCCAGCCTTACACAGCATTTAACGCAGATCAGTGATGAGGAGTGTTAGCCCCATGGGATGCAGAATTAGGGCACCCATCCCTGGTTCAGGATGTGACACTTGGGGCCAGCTGTCCTGAAGTTCACTACACAGTGTTGCCAAGCTAAGGGCTTTTGGGAATTTGAACACCATGCTTGCCTTCTGCCTACATGCTTCTCATAGGGCCGAGGAAATACTTGACTTCAGATGATGGGAAGCTAAGTATTTTTGTTTGCCTAGTACCTCCCAGGGAACAGATGCTTCGAGCCAACTAGCAGCAAGCTTGCTTGTCCAACAACTTTAATGTCTAAAAGTGTTTCAAAGCTGTGTGGATTCAATCCTCTGTGTGTGAGTGTAGTCAAGACTGCATTGTGTCTACTACAGTCTGGGGCTTCGGGCACACCTCATCATCTAGTTGAAGAGACTGCTCCAAGCTCCATTAGGTTTTATCACTCTCCTCATGGCTTTTCTGTTTTGCCTGCTGACTTCTCCCACCTACTTCCCCCTTTGTTTTGCTTAATTTAAACAATATTGGTGGTCATACATCAGAAAGTGATCATCCGGGCAGCTCAACCAGCTACAGTAAAGGAGTTGCAACCTGTGGTAGCATTCTCTGCTCTTGCAAGGGGCAAGCCAAATCTCTTACTTGTGCGTTAAGGAAGTTTAGCATATCGCTTCAAAACTGGACCAGAAATCTTTAATCTCAATATCAGCCTCTTTTCCCCATATAGTGGAAGAGGAAAGATCTTTTGTACTAGCAGTCTTAGCTGCTTTTGTGTCACTGCTGACCATAACAACGCAGACAGAGGAACAGCTTTGACAGAGCAGATCGAGCCCGAGCACCTCTTGTGGGCCTCACAGTTTAGATTTATTTTTCTGTGCAGTATTTTATAATGACTAACATTTGTCACAACTGTCTTAGTGCATGTTTCTATATGTAAAGTTCTCGGCCCAACAAGAGTCCATCACAACTTTCAGCTTTGGAAACCTCTCTTTTACATTAGCGATGACAGCAAACAGAAGGCACAACCATCCTGATTAATTAATCCCCATACAGCACCTCCTAGCAACCAAGTGTTGTTTTCCTAACACTTCTAGCCGGGTCTTGCAAGAGTATAACTTAACCACATGGGAATGCACTATCTCATTCTCATGAGCTCAGAAGTCTTTAAAGGAAACACTACCTACCTCAGTGCTTTCTCTGAGATGCCATCAGCAGCTGGACAGGCAGCATGACCAACAGACAGGCTAGTCACAGCAGGCAGGAAGAGAAAGGTCCATTGCCAAAATATGTAGTTACAGTTAGCAACATTTCTGTTCTCCTGAAAGGCTGACAAAGCCACCCGGTCAGATCTTGGCCCCAAATGTGTCTGCTACATGGAATTACATGGAATTTCAGACTGCAAAATTGATGCCTTTCTGAAAGGCATCTAAAACATTGAACGCGAGTCACGGAGTTTGCACAGCGTCAAGTGCTGATAAATAACCCAAGGCACACCCGTTCAGGATGCAGGAAAATTCACAACTTTTGACACCCTAATGTACACTGTCTGTGCAAGAGCAGTCTCCAGACCCCACATTACAACAGCACTGGAGCCTCCAGCACTGAAGCTTCCCAGATTTACTGGTGAGTGCAACATGGCATCCCACATTTAAAACCGCTTTCAGCAATATTACATTAAATCTCTCCACCTGACTTGGCATTGACCAGTTATTAAGGTGTCAGCCCAGTATGTCTGCAACCTTGTGTTTTTAAGATGCATCTTTTACTGGAAAATCTTAGCTAAGCAAAGCTAGCAGAGAGAGTTGTTTCAGCCATCCTGAAGTATGAGGAGAAAAGTAGCTGGCTCCCACATCTACACTTGAGACAAACCAGGAGACTCTGCAATCAATGCAGCTGATTTACCTCCAGTAACTGCTTCATCAGCCATGGGAGGTCAGCGTACACGCTCTTTGCTGAAATTAATTAACATGAGGAGACAGAAATTTATATCATAATTAATTAATTTTCAACACTCTATGTTACTGGGAAGTCTGAAGAGTGCATTTATAACCAGTGGATCTTCAGGAAATAAGGATATACACAAAGGGAGACCATTCAGGATTAAGGCACCTGTCTGGCATCACATACTCAGAATCACAGAATCACAGAATCCTAGGTTGGAAGGGACCTCAGCGATCATCTGGTCCAACCTTTCTAGGAAGAGCACAGTCCAGACAAGATGGCCCAGCGCCCTGTCCAGATGACTCTTAAAGGTGTCCAACGTGGCCAAGTCAACCACTTCCCTGGGGAGATTATTCCCATGGCTGACTGTCCTCAGTGTGAAAAATTTCCCTCTCGTGTCCAATCGGAATCTCCCCAAGAGCAACTTGTGCCCATTCCCCCTTGTCCTCTCCACGTGACTCCGTGTAAAAAGGGAGTCTCCATCTTCTTTGTAGCTGCCCCTTAAGTACTGGTACATGGTGATGAGATCCCCTCTGAACCTCCTTTTCTCAAGGCTGAACAACCCCAGCTCTCCCAGCCTATCCTCATATGGCAGGCTTCCCAGTCCTTTGGTCATCTTGGTGGCCCTTCTCTGAACCCCTGGAGCATACTGGAGCACGAAGGTGCACTTGATGGACTGGGACAACCTTAACAACTGCAGATTAATTCTGCTAGCCAAGAGGGCACAGAAAGGCGTCTCAGGAGTCCTCACCAATGTTACCAGGGATTATAAATGTATGTTTCTGTTCTAACATTTGCAAATACTTTTTTTTTTATTCTAGAAATTCATTTTTTTATTTCTGCATTTTAACATAACAAAACGCATTTTATCGTCACTAAACTCTTCTCCGGTACTGAGAGGGATGTCAAAGTGATCTGGGAAATGCTGGCACTCTTCACTCCGGGCGTCACTGCATTACCCACTTAGGACGTTGAGGATGGTTTCTCATCAGACTTTCCTCCCCTGAGCAGCACATCAAGGCAGTAATCACAACACCAGCTTCTCTGCACTCCTCCTCTCACACACATTTCTAGCACCACAGATGCGTGACTTTCCTCCAAAAAAGGATGGAGAGACCCTTTACTGGTGATGGCCTGCCAAACCATTGCTGAAAGTTATTTCTCCTCAAGCCCAACCACAGCAGCATTAGGTGGGAATCTTGTGGTGGCAATGGGAAGATACTCAGGTGGGCTCCCACAGGGCACAGTGGGGTGTCTAAAAGCAATGGCAAATAAGCCACCCCACCTGGACTTGGGTCTCACTGGCAGCATCCCTGCGCAGCCTCCCAGTCCGCAGCCATGGCCATGGTGTTCCAGGACAGCACTGATGAGCTGGGCTGGAGGACAGGAGGCAGCTGCCTTCTCTCCAAGGCAGTGCAAAGATCAGAGCTTCTTAACAGCACAGCTCACCAGCACAACCGTTGTTCATTGCAAATCACATACCAAATTTTTTAAATCAGATGCAGTAAGAACAAAGGGCCATATGTTTCGTGGCTTTGCAAATCATGTGGGGAGCTGGAGGAGCGGGGAGAAATTACTTTGAGTATTGCCTGCGTGAAAGAAAGCCATTATCCTTCCACCCCACTGTGCCCAGGGGCTGGCATGAGTCCCTGTGCCCCGACTCCAACCCTCGTTGGCCATGGCCGCAAGCCGAAGGGGTGCTCCTATAGCCAGAGGAGGAACTGGAGAATGTCCAAGGAGCTCAGCACTGAGACTGAATTATTCCCAGCAACTCATTTCCAGTCTAAGAGGAACACCTGCTTACTGTAACTTCTCATCTTTTCCAGCTCCTGTTTTTTTCCTTCCTGACCTATTTCCCTGTATGTTCCCCATGACCACAGTGCAGTAACACAGTGTGCATCTTCTTCTGAGAGGCACAGACTACTTTTTGGAGAGAAAGAGTTCCCATTGCAGACATCCTGCAGGGCTCGTTGGAAGCCTGTGGTGGCTCCAGGTAGGCCTCCTGCCAGGACACAGGAAGTCTTTCAGGTGGAGCCAGCATGCCCAGGGAAACCTCCCTCTCCCAGCTACAGACTACGGCAGCATCTCATGCCTGGAAAGGCAGGAGCTACCCCTGAAGAGCTGTCCAGCTAGATTGTTCATCTGAGGGGCCAAACCTCCCACTGAATTCAAAATGTAGTGGGGACTATGGTCCAGCAGCCACCACCTTTCACAGGGGTGAGAAGTGATGAAGCCAGGGTGTGCCTGCAGTCATGCCACCAGCTGGGGTGTTCACAGGGCAGCAGGTCTCAGCAGATGACTGCACTGTGGGTTGGAGCATCCCCTCTAATGATTCCTTCCCTTCCCCTCATGTCTCCCACAGGAGAAAATCTGCTAAGAAGCCATCCAGGGAGTAACCAGCTCCCACGTGCAGACTCCTTGCAGGAAGTCTCCAGGCCAGCTTCAGGGCTCAGGTTCAGAAGGACTTTGTTTCATTCTAGCTGGCAGCACTATCACCCTCAGCCACCCCAAAGCAGCACCTGCTGCTGACAACTGCTGGTAGCAGCCAGGGGCTGTACATTGGAATTAATTTTAACTTGTCATTAAACCTGCCTATGCATCAGCCCCTTTGGCAGAGACTGTTTAAAAGCTGTACTCGTTCAAACAGGAGCTCTCATCAGTCCCAGCTCTAGGAGGATCAGCAGGTTCTCCTGGCTCTGGGAAAAACAAAGCAGCAAGTAGCTTTGGCTAATAATAAATAACCTTTACAGGGGGTTTATGGTCACCTAAAGTTATCTGCCCAGCATACTGCAGAATGAAACGGAAGCAGCACCATCTTTGATAGACAATTATCAGTGATGCAAACAAATGTTTCAACAAACAAGGTTTGTTCAGCCTTGAGAAAAGGAGGCTCAGAGGGGATCTCATCACCATGTACCAGTACTTAAGGGGCAGCTACAAAGAAGATGGAGACTCCCTTTTTACACAGAGTCACGTGGAGAGGACAAGGGGGAATGGACACAAGTTGCTCTTGGGGAGATTCCGGTTGGACACGAGAGGGAAATTTTTCACACTGAGGACAGTCAACCATGGGAATAATCTCCCCAGGGAAGTGGTTGACTTGGCCACATTGGACACTTTCAAGAGTCATCTGGACAGGGCGCTGGGCCATCTTGTCTAGACTGTGCTCTTCCTAGAAAGGTTGGACCAGATGATCGCTGAGGTCCCTTCCAACCTAGGATTCTGTGATTCTGTGTTTCCTCACATATTATCAGACTTTTCCCCACAGCCTTTCTCAGATGGTATTTCTTGGTACTTAGGAATGCACTTCAGATGTCACCACACTGGAATCAACCCAGCCAGGTTTGGTTTGGATGCTGTAACAGATATATCTTAGTGGGATGTACATTATTCACACGGTGAGCATCTGGAGGTGGAATAGAAGCTGTCATATCTGAAGAGAGAAAATGAGCAGCACACACTAGCTTCAGATACTTTCCTTAGCAGGTCATCCCTCTGTATCTTAAACTCTGTTCTGTCTGCAGCTGAGCACTCCTAAGGTACAACGGCTCACAAGCATCAGGGAAAAGCAGCGGGAGAATGCCAAGCTTGCTCAAACTGGCTTTGAGCATATTAGTGATTTGGAAAAAAAACAAAGGGCCAAACTTGAAGCATTGTTCCTCTCCTACTCAATTCTTACTCAAGGATTTCAGGAGAAGTGTAGCCTGAAAGAATTTTGTGTGTGGTCTTAAGATTTTATTGCCTAATTGTAATGCAGTAAGAATTAATTCTGTCCCATGGGACTCTGGCCCTCCCAAATGAAACACCAAGATCCTGGATCCTGATAGAATGATGCAAATTGGCCAAATTTGGTAATGGATAGAGTTGGGACCTTCCATGGTCTTAACCACCACTGAGGGCACATCTGAAGGTTATAATGGGTTGTGATGGAGCAACCTCTTTGAACTATTACCAGGCATTGAAATTTAGAGAAGCCCTCAGGCTGCCTTAAGTTACTTACAAGATCCTACTGTCTTTGGCTGGCCCTGGAAACAAAAAGAATAGAGAAGTTCTACGCAGTCATGTCTGCTTTTCCCTCTTGGATCATAAGCAAGACCTGGAGAAGAATGCCAGCATCAGCCAGATTTGCAGAGACACAGGTGCTCTGAAATGCAGCATTACAGTACCAACCCTTTTTGTGCCTCTCCCATGTTGAGAAACCATAGCCCTGAGTTAGGTGCACAGGCATACTTTGCAACACCTGGGGAGAGCTGGGTACTTCAACTAGGGTCCACAGATGCCTACAGCATCAGGAGAAAGATGCAAGACCATTCCCAGCCTTTTAATCATTGTGGCAAGTCTTTGGCAACAAAACACTGATGTGAGATTACCCACGGGGTGCTGATTGGTTTGGGTAGGTGTTTAGCATGTTTAGGTATTTCACAGCTCAGTCTGCAGCTGCAGAGCGATTTTAGGACTCTGGGGGTTTTTTAGGTGCCTATAGCAGTACTAGGACAGCTCTTTGGTACCCTGACCCCTTTGGTGCCATAACCTGTAGTTCCCACACTTGGGTCCTCAGGATGTCGAACACCCACAATAAGGCTCTGGCTGCAGCTTTGATTTACAAACTGTGGTCTTTTACGTCAGTTGCATTTGCACAGTTTGCTCTTTCTTCGCTGGAAGGTATAATCCCCTCATAACTCACTCACAACAGAGCTGGTCACCAGACAAACATGTACCTCACTGATTTTGATCCAGAAGTAGAGAGTTCGTGATTTACTTCTGCCTGGAAGCAGCAACCAGGTTCACGTAAGGACTCCTTTGTAGCAAAGTCACA
Organism: Phalacrocorax aristotelis; assembly: GCF_949628215.1. NCBI lineage: Eukaryota > Metazoa > Chordata > Aves > Suliformes > Phalacrocoracidae > Phalacrocorax > Phalacrocorax aristotelis. The sequence goes on from NC_134277.1 coordinate 141,967,170, forward strand.
GGCACTCCCGATGCATGACAGTGATCCTATGTCACCCTCACCTTTGAGGGCTCCTTTGGGCAACCACCCCGTAACTCAGTGCTCCTGCTCGCTCCTGAAGGGCCCTGCAGTCCCCGCACACCCCTGGTACAGGCACTTCAGCAGTTGCACAGCCCGGACCAACGCTCCTGTGAGCAGCTGCTGCCACCCTCAGGTCACCCTTGCACAAAACCTCTCTCTCTGCTGAATGCTGTCTGTAAAACAAGTAGTTAAAATCAAACTCAGCAAAGACACCGGCCAGAATGATTCTTGCACCTCACTGGCATGCTAGCATTGCTTGCCGTGGAGGAGTTAAGGTTTTTAATTTAAAATGATTTACGTAAGAGCAGGAGCAGAGGCAGCTGTTACAGGTGGCACAGACGCAGGAGGACGGTCAGGGCCACAGTCCCATCACACGACTGAGTTTCAGGTCCAGGAATGAGGCTGCAGTGAGACCTGCAGCCAGGGAGCAGCACATGCTCCCTCTATGCTCATGATGTCTCAGCTCTCTGCCACCCAAAAACCTCCGAGCCTGGCACACCTGGCCAACCAGCCAGGCAGCTGCATCAGGCTTGCAGGAACATGAAGCTCAAAACAAGCTGCACCCACCCTAGAAACCTGTTACCTGCAAGGACTGGAACTGCAAGAGGGAAACTGGAAACCAAAGCTAAAGAAGGAGGCGGCCTGAAGTCACCTTAATTCCCCACTTCCAAACCCCCAGCTAAATCCCCAGCTGGATCTAGACACTCACACCCTTACACTCCTCTTTCCCAGCGGTAACAGCGTGTGTGCAGCTAAACCCACAGCTGTGGCCAAGGCTGGAAAGAGTGCTGCTTCAAGCAATCTTAATTGCTTTTTAAGAAGTGTTTTGCTTGCATTTATACCACCACACACCACCTACATGAACTTGTCCCAGCTGAGGAGCATAGGTCTTGACACGGTTGGGATGAGATAGCAAAGGGGGATGTGAACCTGCCAGTGCTGCAAGGCAGGGTGTTGCTCTGAAGGCAGGCGGTGTCCCTCCTCGCTTCTAGGGCTGCTGTGCTGCAGGAGGAGGGATGAGCTCAGCATAGCAAACTTCGCTTCTACCAGTCCTTTGTAGCCAGGGAGTTGGCTTTTACTGCCTAGCCAGTTAAACAAAAAACAATTAGAAGGTGGGCAAAATCTTTGTTCTTATCGCTCTCCTGCTATACCTGTGATATTTTCACCTCTGTGATACTTCTGTAATTCTCCTAGAAAGAGGAAAAGAAGTTGTCTGGAGACCACTTTTATTGGCACATGTAAGTGTAGAACTAAATAAGCCATGTCCTGGGGGAAATTTTACATCCTCCAACAATGTATGCTTAACATCTGGTGATAAGGATTTTTCTTAGAAGCTTCTTTCTAGAGGTTGCCTGCATGCTGAAGTAGAGAGCAAGCAGAAATTCCTTTCCAAACAAGTTTTGCTCATAAGAGTGTCAGGGTCAGCAATATCTTCATCTCCAGCATGTTCTTCCCTCCTAATATTTGTCTATTGGATTCTGAGACCATCATAGCTGCTAGGGAACAAAAGCCCTAGCGAAGTAATTTCTGGGCTGTGTTTAGCTTTCAAACCAAGGTTGAGATTTCAGAACTTGCAACACTTTAGCAGTTTCTTAAAGACCTTTTCAGACCATTAAATCTTGCAACATCTCTGGGAGGAGAGATATGGATTACTATTGCTTTTGGGTTATGCTTTTCTTTATGGTACAGCTATGCGAAACAACACACAGAGAGACTCAATGAATAGATAAAAGAGTAGAAACATTGCTAAAAGCAGCTTGAGGAAAGCTGCTGCTACATTTTCAAGTGGCTTTCCAGTTTAGGCAACCTTCCACTGTTCATCTGCATGCTGCAGGCTTCTTGGTTAACACTGGCTTAGGGGAGCTGCCAACACAGTTAGCAAGAGATCTCACAACCTTTTCCAGGCCTCTGATTTCATACTGGTAGTAAAAGAGTTTCCCTCCGCAAAGCAGGATTCCTGAATTCTTTCATCATATCAGATTTTAAAATCCCATTGCTCCTGAGCAGATTCTGTTGTTCTATGTTCTTCACAGATTTTAGATCCCAAGGAGCTTTTGAAGATAGTCAGTGACTGTTAGTCGGTCAGTCACAGACATTGCAGATCTGTTCTTTCTCCCTACTCCTAACACAGTCCAGGAGATCACTTCCATTGGAAGGAGCCTTTGAAGGTCATCTACTCCATCTGGTCGTCTGCTCAGAGGAGGGACAACTTCAGCATTAGATCAGGTCACTCAGGATTTTGTTCAGTCCAGTTTTGAAAACCACTAAGGATGGAGTTTCCACAGGCTTCTGAGACATCTCTTTCAGTGTTCATATTTTTTGCTGTGGTTTTTTTTCTTTTCTTAATATTCATTCAGAATTTTTTCTTTCCACAGTTCATAACTGGCGCCCCTTATCCTCTTGTTGTGCACTTCTGACAAGAGTTCAGATCCATCTCCCCTCTAAACCCCAGGTTAGATCATAGAATCATAGAATCATTAAGGTTGGAAAAGACCTCTAGGATCATCAAGTCCAACTGTCAAACCAACACCACCAGGCCTCCTAAACCATGCCCTGAAGAGCCACGTCTACATGTTTTTTGAATAGCTCCAGGGATGGTGACTCCACCACCTCTCTGGGCAGCCTCTTCCAATGCCAGTGAAGAACTTTTTCCTAATATCCAGTCTAAACCTCCCCTGGTGCAGCTTGAAGCTGTTTCCTTTTGTTCTATCTCTAGTGACCTGGGAGAAGAGACCAACATGCACCTTGCTACAACCTCCTTTCAGGTCTCCCCTCAGCCTCCTCTTCTCCAGACTAAACAACCCCAGCTCCCTCAACCTCTCCCCGTAAGACCTGCTCTCCAGACCCTTCACCAGTTTTGTTGCCCTTCTCTGGACACACTCCAGCAACTCGATGTCTCTCTTGTACTGAGGAGCCCAAAATTGAACACAATATTCAAGGTGCGGCCTCACCAGTGCCCAGTACAGGGGCACGATCACTTCGCTAGTCCTGCTGGCCACACTATTCCTGATGTAAGCCAGTGTCTGACCTCCCCCCATACAGTCAAGTGTTGCACACAATTTGGTTAATTTATCTTCACACCACTGCTACCAGATGAAGAGTTATTAGCTGCACTTATGAGGTAGAGCACAGAGACTAAAGACAGCAACTAAAAGTCAAAGAAATGAAAAGTCAAAGACATTCACTAATTCAGAATGCCCTGTAAAGATAAATGGTACCAGATTTCCATGTACATTGAAAGCACAAATTATGTTCACAACAGCTGCAACTCATCTTATTCCCAGATCACTGTCCATCCTCTTGGCCGGATGAAGTAAAGAAACAGAAAATGTGTTCATGCAAGACTTCATTGTGATGTACACCTACAAGGCTGTTAAATGTCCACAAGGCAACGTTAATCCCAAAAGCTTGCAGTTTGCAAAATAGTACCTGTATCCCTTAAGAGGTCATGCTGGAATGAAGGTTTTCATCTGGATCATACTTTCAAATTTCCAGTGATTCACAAATGAATATGAAAGAGAATTCAATGACTCTAAAAGCCTATAGATGTCAGCTGAGAGGAAACAATCGCTTTACCAGTGACTTCATGGGCATTTGCCAAGAGCAGAATGGTGAGACTTGGGAATCATGGGATCCGTTACAGGATCTGGAGGAGAGCATCCACCCTCCTTTCACCAGATTCAATGATTCTTTCTTTTTAGTAGCAGTACCTTGTTCCAAACTTGATTTTCCCCCATCTCATCCTCACCTATCCTGCTCACTTAGCAGGACCTGGCCTTCTTTGGCTTCTCTACCTGACTCTGTACCCCATCTTAGCCTTTGCCTGCCCAGTCTCAGCCCTCCCTCCTACCTGCCCATCTCCTTGCTCCGCTAGGTCCCTCCACTTTCTTGTCTCTCTCTGTGCCAAACCCGGTCTCACCAGTTTCCTTATCCCATACCACCTTGGGTCTAGTTTTACTGCTCTGACCTGGTTTTTTTTCCTCTGAGGCAGATGGGATGTTGGTAGGCTGATTCAGCACACAGATGAGACAGTTCCTTGCTGTTAGCTGCTGCATTTGTGCCCTGCCCAGCAGAGAGCAACTGGAAGGAAGAATTATAGGAAGAATTCCCTGAAACAACTTGGGTCAGACTGCATTTTGTCACTCTGTGGCATGTGTGGATCAGGGCCTGATCACACGTAAAAGCCGTAAGGGAATGCAGCTTGCTCAAACTGGTAGAACCTAGCAGTTCTGAGTCTCACACAAGCCTGGTGTGGAAGAAATCAGGAGACATTTTAGCTGCCCAAAAGAAAGAAGTTGTTACCATCATATTCCTACTGCCTTTTTCTTGCAAATATTTATAAACTGGTGCAGACTCTAAGGGGAGCAGTGGAAAACATGCTAATACAGAAGTCATGCCTATTCCTCCCATCTCTTCCCACCTCTATTTTAAGTCCCAATCCAAAAGATGAAGGCAAGAAGGCATTTCAGCAGAAGGGTTTCCAGTTCTGGAATAAGGACAAAACCAACTGTTTTCTCCTACCCACAGTCTTAGGAACAGTTCAGCCATTTCTGCTGAAGCTTTTGACCCAAACTTAAATCAGCCCAGCAGCAGAAAACTAATGAGGGGAAGATCTAGTCCAAAAAGGAAAAGTTTCAAAGTAACAAACAACTCAAGTGCTGTATAGCAGGAAGCACTGGCCAGCTTTAGTGTTAGGAAGTACTGCTAACCCATTCTACATCTGTAGTACATATATCAAATACAACATTAGCATGAGCGACCCACACAGGTTCATCTCCTTAATGCAATAATTTGGACATCCAATCCAGATCCCAAGACTGCAAGGTTCTGGATAAGCCTTGACAAGCCTTGATGAGCACAGAGCTCTGTTGACTCAATGAGGCTGTGGGGACCCGTGTGTCCAAACCAGCTATGGGACAGGATGAACGCCCCATCAAAGGCAACACCTTCCAACTGGAGGGAGGAAATTTCAGGCTGCACTTCTATTGTTGAGCAAACTCCATCCCGCAGAAGGAACCTTAAAAAGTCAAGGGTCACAAGGGAACTCACTGTTACGTGACGTAACTCATGCTCTAGAAAACTAAAGCCTGGGCCAAGGCAGTCATAATGAAGAGAGGGAAAAGATCTTTGGCTAATTGACAGAAAATACCTCAAAAGCTGCTTGCAGGAGCACAGGCTTTTGTCACGGTGGCTGACATTTTGCCTATTTGGAAGGAAATGAATTAGAGGAGAATGAAGAGCATATGTTGCCAAGTGGGTGTAAAACAAACTAAGCAAACAAAGGAGCTCAAGGAGAACTCAGGCTGCCATCAAGGCTGAGAGAGAAGAGACTGGAAGCAGCAACAGCTGCAGATGCCTTTAAACAGACATATTTCAGCTTAGATTTCCACACGTTGATGAAAAGCTGGGTGAAAGGTATGAGTAACCAATGTACCTAACCAGGGGTTTCTAGCAGAATACCTGCAACCTGGTTGCAGTGTTCAGTATTACTTATCTGGGTCCTGGCTCGTGGTGCTTGTGCAAACATGTATTGCCCCTCAAGAGTGGAACGCGGCGTCATAAGTGTTAAGTCCTGTAAGTACCTATGTCTACAAAAGCAGTCTTGCTTTTGTACTCAGTAATAACACACAAGACCTTGTTAAAAACAGATTTCAGTTCAGCTTATTCTCCAGTTACTCTCTAAAGCCAAAAGTGGTTTTCCTCATTGTTCTTTATAGCCTTCCCAGATCTTCTAGCCACAAACACATCATTTATTTAAGCCACACATAAACAACCGTGATTTACGTCAACTTTTCATTCAATGGAAAAGACATGAAAGAACTACTTTCCTTCTGTGTGTAACTTGCCTGCAAGGGCTGGAGTCTCTCTTTGCAAATTCCTGGTGGTAACCCCAAGCAGTTGTCAAAGCTTGTTCCATTTTTGGCATTTTAAGAAATTCTCACGAGTTTGTTCCATTACAGAATCATTCAGTCACCATTTGGCACCTTTTCTGCACCAGATGATGAGTCAAAGAACTTCACAATCTCTGAAAAAGGCAGACCCTTGACCAGACTTGATGTCAACTGCTTGTCAGAATGCAAGAGGTATCTACAGCAGTTGCCATACAAACTTGTATGATACTCAAAGCTTGTTATATAGTTCCTGGTCTGACAATAAGTGAATAGAGTTATAATTCTGCTATTCTGAAAGTGAATAATGATATAGGGTCACCATCTCAATCATGAAGAAATCTGAGCCAAGATGGATAAAAGCTGAATCAACAAAAACAGTCATATGAAACCAGTTAAAAAATAAAAAAACCCAAACTTGCTGCAATATACAGAAATAAATAAAACACCACCCCTTCTGCTTTTTAAAATCGGGGCTGGTCTCAGTCGAGAACATGCAGTACGCTTGTCTCTTTGGCAGTATGCCCTGTACCAGAAGTAACAGAATTTCTCCAAAATCCCCTCCTCCAGCTAAGAGCTGGCAAGGAACACAATATTGATTGCTGAATCTGAGGGCTGGCTGACAACCCTCCCTGCCCAGTGTGATTCAGAGCCCTGCAGTAGCCATTCTAAGATTAGCAGACTGTTCCCTAAGAGCACGTGTCTTCATGATCTCTCCTGACAGGGAGAGCACTCCTCTCTGGGCCTGCTGGTGTAAAGCAGCTCAAATCGGTGTCATTTAATGGAGTGCTCTACGACACACCTCGGCTCAGACGGAGCACACCTTGACTTGTTAACCCTCAACATTGCACACCTATAATGGCAGCGGGACATGTAGCTGGCACTGCACTTGCCCTTGCTGCCTCAGGCATACCTCTACGCTCTGTACGTTTTTTCTGATTCTGTTGCACTAACAAATGCCAAATACTCACTGGCAATCTGCTAGCATTTGTTGAAAAAATACACTGCTTGCCATTGCGCTTACACCTGTGGTTTCTGCTGCTCTTGTTTTTCATGCTGCACTGAAGAAGCCACCCTTTGAGACTTACTGCTAGGCAGACCTGCCTTATTCTTTGGGGTGGGTCCACAAGAACCACCACTTGGTGGATGAAAACTCTTTCATTCTTCAAAAACCAGAACAGCCAGACAAGTACATTAATCAACACCTATGTTTCAAGCATTGCACTAGACCACAGCCATGGCTTAACAGCCCTTGCCTCCTCCATTCTGCAAAGCTCGTCTTGGGTCTAGGAGACTAGAAGCAATTGGTAGGACCATGCAACATGAACTACATAGTGTTTTTTCTATAGCTGGCATCACTGGTAGTGAATCCAGAAGCCACATCTGAGACCATCTGCTAGGACCTGATACTTGCCTTTCAGCACCAGCCGCCTTCCCCATCCTCTAGGGTTTCATGGTTGTTAAGGGAAGGGGCAACATGACCTTGTAGAGGCCTGAAATCCTCAATATACCTTATCAGTCAACAGTCAGATTAGAGTAAATTTGCCACAGGGACTTTTCCTAGTAGATATTTGTCACCTATGGGTGAGGAAATTCACACATCCATGTGCTGCACTCTGTATCAAAACACTGATTACTATAGTATGATTATGTCAGCAGGATGGACTAGTCTTATTTTGCAGGCTGCTGTAGACTACTGTGAGAGGATCATAGATGGCATAATAAATTAAAGTCTGCGTTCATGCTTCCTGTATTTTCCACAACCTGTTCCTCCAGTGAGAAAGGTAACTTTCCAGGATACATCAAATTTCTGAATCAGATTTTCCATCTGCATCATGTGTAATGCCGCGTCCAACCTGTTCTTTGGGCAGTATTGTCTTAGCGAAACAACCAAGAAGCACATGCATGCTTCCATCATGCCCAGAAGTCATGAAGGGCTAACAAGGGGTCTATGTCTGGCTGGCCGGATGGATGCTGGAGGAGCCATCCACAGAGCATCACCATGCAGCTGCCACTGCCCGAGATCTGGGGCAGCTTGGCATAGCAGGGCACAGACAAGGAATCAAACTGAAGCTGTAACTGGCATTGCTTGTGTTTCTATAGGCCACTTTGGACTTCTTGGCCTTGAAGCAACATTACTTAGTGTGACAGCCCATCTGCCACAAATCCCTCCCAGAGCAATGATCTGAGCCTGGATCACCTTCAGCGGTATATGTCTGGGGGCTCATCTCCTCTGGCACCCTGAGAGCTTCATGGTGGCCCAGCACCAGCTTTTATTTTATTTATTTTAAAACTGCCAAAATGAAACTACCCTGGAGGCCAAAAAATAAAAGGCCTTTTCTGCCAGGCCTGTGTTCTGCCAGCATGCAGCTACAGCTGTATTGTGCAGATGGTGCATGATGAGACAGCAAGTAGGATTGTCTGACGGCAGGACTCAACAGGTGAGGTGAGGAGGCCTGCTGAGAGACCCCTGAGGGACTGCCTCAGGCACAGAAGATGAAACATGGCACGGTGTGAATCCTGGAGCAAAAACGCTTCTCTTAAATGCCCAGGTTTCCTCAATGGCATTGTCAGTTGGTTTGCTCCAAACCAGAGAGGGCTTGTGTGTGTTCAGTGGAGACAACCAGGGCCCCACAAACAAAAGAGAGATGGAACCAAATTGGCATCTACTTGTTCATGAAGATGCAAGAAACCGCATACGAGAACAGCATGAGGAGAGAGAGCAGAGAATGCCAGTGTGCTTCCTACAGACAGGAACAGGAGCACAACTTACAGAGACTTACGGGCAGCATAGATCTAAGTATCATCAGTCTCAGATAATTATTAGTTACAATAATCATTATTATACAGACTGTTTAGATTCTCTTTCTTGAGTTCTAAAGCTGCAGGCAGACCTTGCCCTTGCTAATTAAAATAAACTGTGGGAACTATAAGATATCAGCCAGCCTTTGCCTAACAGCGAAGGGGCACCACAGCAACACAGCACCTGGATAAGCGTGACCACCATGCTCCACCACATACAGGGTGAAGAACAGGGTCTTTAAAAGACAGCCTAAAATGTTAAAGAATTAAACTCTAACTATTAGCATAATTCTAATTGTTACCAAGAACACAATTTACATGCCAAAAAGATGTTCGTAACTGACAACTTTCTCAATTATTCTCTCATTTTGGTTTTCATTATTTTCTGGTGTCATTCAGCATTTAGAGTCAAAGAAAATTAAAAAAAAAAACCAACCTGAAATAAATGTGGATGGTGGAGAAAGGTCAGTGCACATGGCTTTCAGTTCCCAAACTGCATCAAAATGCAGGGAAAATGTTTGATGATGGGTTAGGATGGACTGTGAACTCAGTGACAGCTTAGGGAAAGGGAGAGTACTAACTGTCATGATATGGAGAAAAAAAACCAATTTTAACTGTTTTCTGCAAGCTGGTTGGGCGTTTAGCCACCTCTATCACAGCATGTACTAAATATCCATATATCATGTGGCACAATGCAGAATTATCACAATGGAGCCCTGTTCTTGCTCAAGGTCTTTCAAATTCTGTAAGTTTGCTGTATTTCTGAAAATTATTCAATCTTCTGTCTTCCTGGGCCTTTCAAAGTACTTCACTTAAAAGCTGCAAACTGCCTTCAAATTTCTGCGCCCTCAGAGAAGAAGGAAAATTCAGTCATAACAAAAATATTGAGTGAAAACATGTTCATTATTTCAGTGTTTGGCAAAAAGTGTCCTTAAAACTAGCTAGCTAGCGATTAGATTAGCCTGTACTCTGTATGTCTGAGAAATGAAGTTTATTTTCTCAAGTAAAAGCAATAGGTGAATTCCAGAATATTTTGCCACAGTATCAACCTGTGGCCTCAGAATTTTGGACCTCAGTGGCTATTGCTCTGAGTTTCATTAAATTGTAAATTGAAGGGCACAAACATCTCCCTTGTTACAAAGCCAAAGTTACACAGAGACATAACTTTTCACTGACAAAACAAAAACCCAACCAGACTCTTGTTAATAGCATATACATGTATATAGAATTGCCTAACCTTATAAAATTTGGCTGAAGAGTTACCAGCTTTTTAAGCAATAAATCATTATGATCAAATGAAAACTATAAAACAAAGTAGACATACATAGGAATGCGCATAAAAACAAGACTGGAAAGCAAAGTTAGTTTTAAAAATCTGTATTATAATTATAGTAAGTATGATTAACCTAGTAATAACTGTAACTTTGTACAAATACCAGGAATCACAGTTACCCAGAAACCTCGTCAGAAATACACAAAACAGAACTTGGCAAAAAGAACAAAAGGTAACTGCACATCAGTTGTTTGCTACACCTATGAGGAGGAGGATGCAAGCGGTGGGGAAAGACAATGAAGTTTTATTAGGTGGGGGAAGTTGGACTGGTTACGTTCTGGAAGATGAAAGAAACATTCTCTTTTACCCTTTCAAGGAAAGGATCAGCTAGAGCCTGATGTTGCCCAGAGAAATGTTTCCATTGCATCAACTGTGACATGGAGAGTGGTTTCTTTGAATTAGGTTTCCCATGGTTTTGTCCAAGCTGGCAACTTCTAGACACAGAAGGCTTGTCTGAGGAAGGACCTGAAAAAAATGATGCAGTAGGCTAATCAGAGATAACCAAGACAGAAAATTTCAGTCTGAATCAATAAGCCAGTTGGTGATAATAAATGAGAGAAAATAGAACAGCATATAATCCTTCTATGTCAATGCAAACCAAACATATGTATTCACAGTAGGAGGGAAAAGGCTGTTTCCTGCTCATCGATTGAATTTATCAAAACCACCATATGCTAGCATAAAGACAAATCTTTTTGCAAATGTATGGGAAAGGAAATATCTTATCTGATAACTTCCTTTCTTCTCTCTTCCTAATTCTGTGACATTTGGGGTGCTCCCAATCTTTAAGTAAATCTGAATCTGGAAGTATGTTGCAGCAAAACTCACGTTAGCTTCTATTTCCTCCCAGAGGAGTCATTTCAACCAGCTAAGTATAGTTTAAACGGCTATTTCATTGACTTAGCACACTAGAGCTGGATCTCTAGTGCACTCTGTACATCCAGGTTATGGCAAGTTGTTCAATATACACAATACTGTATATCACAGTAAGGAAAAGTTTGTTCCCTGTGAAGCACAAAGAGAGGAATTAACTTTGAACAAAGGTTTCTAATGCCCCAAATAGTACCAGGTCCTTGCAGGGTATGTCACACATTGCTGGCTTCATGATTCATCTAATAATGCATGTGACAAACGAAGAAATTGGTCTGCTGATTTTAACCAATAACCGCTGTTATTGGTTTAAAACCTGTTGTCAAATGTTTTCATAGCAGTGTTACATGCTCCTTAGGAAAGACCAGTGATATGAGCAGCATGATGACTGGGTTTTTCAAACTTTTGGAGAACCCATGAAGACTCATATATGCAAGACACTCATTTTGACTGACACATGGTGCACATTTGCCCTAGACTTAAACGGACTTTACTGGCCAGAAGGAAATTTAGAAGATATGTACTACTCAAGTCCTTACAGATTCTGTGTTCCTAACTCCATAAACTAAACTATGATCAAGTAAAACTTGATCTGATCTGAAAGCCAGCAGAATAGCAAGTAACCCATCTGCATGATCCATACAGTTAATTGCTTCAAGACTCCTTTGGTTTGCTAAAGATGCGTCCAACATGAATGGACAACAGGAGCTCGGTCAAGAATATCCAGTCTCATTGGTATATCTAATGATGATCGTTATGAAAAGCTCATACATTGTGAAGACTGTATTATATTGCATGGCTCCTCTTTTGACACATACTTGCTAGAAATAGAGGAGACAAATCAGTGAAAGTTCTTGGCCTTTTCTGTGTGGCAGCATCTACCCCCATTCACCTGGAATCTGGTTCCCTGATGAAGTAATTTGACAGCTTTCTGTTCTTAGGAAAGGCAAAGAGAGCAACTAGCGGTAGCTGCATTCTGAGGTGACCAAACCAAAGACCATGACTGACAACAGCTTGACTAGGGAACTGATGAGCCAGTTTGTCCTCTGCTCTTTAGGAAGTCAAACCTTCCCCTCACTTTATCACTTCCACCAAAGTCTAAGAATGACCTTCAGGTTTTGCCTTGATTTACTGCCAAACAGGTTCGGTTCACTAGGACCAAGATATAATTACCCTTGAGGAAGTCTTGGTTACGTTCACTGTCTGAGATCCAAGACACTAACGTTGTGGCTGAATTGATGGAATCAATATGTGTTCAAAGCATAAGATAAGCAGTCAAGAGTGTTAAGACAATCACAAAATGCTAAATAAAATCATATGCACCAGTGTTCATCACCATAATATTATCAAATCTCTCTGGATTTCTGCAGTCCTGAAGCTCTACCTGCCTCACTGCACACCAGTGAGAAAATCTAGCTAACATTTAACATTAAAGGTGACTTTTTCACACGAATACTGTAATAGTAGCTAAGTGGAGGCTGGTATATTTTAGAACATCTAAGTAATGCTCATGCAAAAACAGAGGTCTAATTTTTCAATCATTAATGAAAGATACAAAGACAATGGAATCAATATGTGCAGCAAAAATACAGGAGAAAGTCAAATTCTATGGCTACAGAAGCACGGTCTTTCACTAACCAAGTCCTCCCATTTTGGGTAGAGTGAGATGAGAAAGGAACATAACTAGCCTGCTACCTGGAGACATGCAAACCATCAACCAAAACAGTCTTACTGGGTCTGTTTTACTTAATTTCATGCTCATATCTGATGAACACGCACTCTTGCAGGCATTTCTTTGGCTCTTCTTATTGTGGTATCTGTATGCATTTAAAAGGTATCAGTATTGGTAACTCATTATCGCATCTGTGAATACTGTATATGGATATTTCATGCCCAAAGGAAAGAAACATACCAGGGCAATAGACACTTCTTCCTTTAAGGAAATTGTTGTGGTTTAACCCCCAGTCAGCAACTAAGCCCCACACCGCTGCTCGCTCACTCCCCCCTGCTCAGAGGGGGGAAGGGTAAAAGTGAGAAAACTCATGGCTGAGATAAAGACAGTTTAACAGGCAAAGCAAAAGCCACCTGCGCAAGCAAAGCAAAACAAGGAATTCATTCACTCCTTCCCATGGGCAGGCAGGTGTTCAGCCATCTCCAGGAAAGCAGGGCCCCATTGTGCGTAACAGTTACTTGGGAAGACAAACGCCATCACTCCGAACGTCCCCCCCCTTCCTTCTTCTTCCCCTAGTTTTATATGCATGATGTCATATGGTGTGGGATATCCCTTTGGTCAGTTGGGGTCAGCTGTCCCAGGTATGTCCCCTCCCAGCTGCCTGTGCACCCCCGGCCCACTCGCTGGTGGGGTGGCGCTGGAAGCAGAAAAGGTCTTGACTCTGTAAGCGCTGCTCAGCAACAACTAAAACATTCCTGTATTATCAACACTCTTTGCAGCACAAATCCAAAACATAGCCCCATATCAGCTACTATGAAGAAAATTAACTCTATCCCAGCCAAAACCAGCACAATGACCTATGAAAATGAAAATGGATGGGATGTAAACATAACTTATATTTGGTTTCGGGTTTTTTTTGTAATAGTGCTAACAAACCTATACACCTGTATGCAGCAAGGTAGTAAAACAATTTTGATATGCCAGAAGAACAAGAGAGACAGGTTCCTGCAGAAATGGCACGTGTAAATATTTGCAACTTGGTGTTGTGGTTTCAGCTGGGATAGAGTTAATTTTCTTCACTGCAGCTGGCACAGTGCTGTGCTTTGGACTTAGTATGGAAACAAAATTGATAACACACTGATGTTTTGGTTATTGCTGGGTAGTGCTTGCACTAGTCAAGGACTTTTTCTAGCTTCCCGTGCTCTGCCAGGTGCACAAGAAGCCGGGAGGGGAGGGGGCACAGCTAAGAGAGCAAATTCAAACTGGCCAAAGGGATATTCCATATCATGTAACGTCATGCCCAGTATGTTAACTGGGAGGCACTGGCTGGGGAGGGAGGCAGCAATCACGGCTTGGGGACGGGCAGCGTCGGTCGGCGGGTGGTGAGCGGTTGTATTGTTTGTGTTTCTGGGTTTTTTTTCCTTTTTTTTCTTTTCCATTTTATTATATTATCATTATTGTCATTATTATAATAATCATTATTATTATAATTATTATTTCTATTGTAATTATTAAACTGTTCTTACCTCAACCCACAAGTTGGTTTTTTTTGTGCTTTTGCTCTTCTGATTCTCTCCCCCATCCCACAGGGGCGGGGGGAGTGAGTGAGCGGCTGCGTGGTGTTTAGTTGCCGACTGAGGCTGAACCACGACACTTGCGTTTATAACTGCCAACCTATTTTAATCATCCTGCATCAGCTATAGCTAATAACTGTGAAATAAAGGGTTATATTCAGTGATTTCTTGTATCGTTATCAAGATCTTCATCTGGTAGTGGCTGGTATACCTGTCTTCAGATAAACAGCTTTTGAACTAACCTTTACCAGCTACCCATTACTGTCCTTGAATATTTAGAAATAAACCACCATATAATGTCATTTGGTTGTAACGAATCACTAATTGAGCTGGTCATAGTTACTTCAAGGAATTAGGAGGCATGACACACAAATTGGTTGTTACTGCAAGGAATGAGTCTTTCCTCTCCATCCTGTGAAGGGCTCCAATGGATTAGAAAAATCAGCCAATATCTGGAAAATCCCATAATGAACTGCATTCCTTCACCCCTATTTTACTGAGCATCAGAGTCTTCTCCAGTGACTGACCGTATATTCAGGATGGATGTACTTTCTCAGCCACGGCCAGAGACAATGACAAAAAAACTCACTTTGATGGTCTTTCTTTCCCATACAGTCGCACTCAAGCAAGTCATGGGTAACACAGCTGGAATCTTCATGAAGTGTAAAGAGATTTCTAAGCTCCTCAGTTGAAAAATGGATGTGTTCAGTTGTCTTGGAAAGGTCTACAACTGCCCCAGAAAGGTCTTGTTTGCTGATCTGTCTTTGATAAATCTTTTCTTCTATTGAGCCTGTACTGAAAAGCAAAAATAGATTCACTGGGATAATTTTTGACCGATACTTTTCAAGAAAAGTCAAATACATTTCTTGATAACAATATTCATAGGAAATGCTAAACCACTATTTTCAGTTATTTATACAAAAGCACAGCAAAAGCAAACGAATGTGATGTCATTATTTTAACTGAATTCAGAACAAATAATATATATTTTTAAAGAACAAATTATTTCCAAAAACACTCCCTCCCTTTCTTTTACAGACAAAATTTCAACAGGGTACATCTGAGCACCATCTCTGACCTGTGGTTAGCAGTCTGTAGATATATACAGTGTGTTTCTGACCATCTCTCCACACTCTAGCCATTGCCTGAAGAAAACAAAAAGATGAAGAGCATTAACAGCCTGCTATACAGTGGTATGTCAACTAAAACTTGTAGCCTCCACTGATCGAAGTACCGGTTCTGCTAACTCATTCAAAAAGCTATTGTCCAAAGAAAGCATTCCTCCATAACTGTCTCTGACTGTTTTTATAGAAATCTTCTGGTATTAGCTATAAATGAATTTAGTAAATAAAGTATAGTAAAAAAAAAAGTTAACAAACCTAAATATAATTTACTTTCTGCCATTTAGGCTCTCCTTTCTTTCTGTGCACTATAGTAGGAAAGTAGGGGGGTCATTTCTTTCCTGTCAGAAATCCCCTCTTCGTATTTGTTTTCCAAGCATTAGCAAGTGTTTAACATTTCAGGAATACTCATCTTTCTCCCCCATCTTCAAAATTATTTTTTGCCATAATACATCTTTAAAAATGACTTTTCCATTTCTTTTAAAATTGTAAAATTAGTGTTTCACACCCCCTTTAATTCTTAAACAAACAAAATGTAACTGAGTACTGCTATATGATGTTTTTAAAAAGGTAAGGGTTACACCTACATACTGGGTACAAGTACCCACAACATGGTCTGCAGTCTTTGGCAACCTGTAGCAATTTTAACTGATTTAGCAGACTGTGTTTCAAGCAACAAGATGAATGACCACATGAAGGTACTAATTCACACTTAGAACAGGAGCAGGGCCAAGAATCAGAGCTTATTTCAGGTATGAAGCACACAGCATTTCTCTACAATTAGAAATTTCTTACTGTGTTCATAAAAAGATTTTCAAAAAATTGTTATCATTAAGGACTATTTTAACTGAACACTCTTATGCCAACTAAATAACCCCTTGATCCAACAGTGCCATTACAAGAACAGCACAGCACTGGCTTTGTGTTCTTTCTTTTGGCACCACTGCCACGTGATTTTCTCATTCTCTTAATTTTAATCAGAACCTCTCCCTCTTTCTCAGGTATTGCGAATCAACAGCAACATTTGCCATGCAGTCTAATAATGTTTTTCTTTTTTTTAGAAACAGAGCAACCTTCCAGTTAAAAAGAGGTCAGGAGAAAAAGGGGATACACGACTCTCTCCTCCCAAGAAACCAGAATTTAATCTTTTAATTTTTTACTGCAAGGGGACTTCTACTGATCCCAATAGATATAATATGACAGGGAAACATTAATTATTTTCTTCTCAGAAACAGTTTTCCTGCAGTATTGCACTTGTCCAGATGCAATGTGATAATTGGGTTGCAATAAGACATGTCAAGCCAGGCATTTCAAAATCAATCAAGAAATTATTTGATGCTCATCCCAACCCCCATGTACACGGTTGTTAACAGACCTGAATATCTGTAGCTGGATTCCAGTCGATATCATACAAGATCAAATGAGATGCTCCAACCAGATTCAGTCCTACTCCGCCAGCCTTTGAACTCAGCAAAAAGATAAAAGCTGGACTGAATTTACTATTAAAGGTATCAACAATCTGTTGTCTTTGGGAGACAGGAGTATGTCCATCAAGTCTAGTATAAGTGTATCCGTAACGTTTGCATGTCTCTTGTAATATGTTTAATGTCTGAGTGTAATTGGATACCAGTACAACTCTGTCAAACAATAAAACAAAGTCATCTTATCATCTTAGATCTTGGTAAAGTTAAAGTCCAATAACAAATTACTGAAGACATCTGGGAAAATAAAATCACAAATCAAGCAAAAATTACACATCAATCTACTCCTATTTCCTGAGACATAAAACATTTCCTATTAATTGGAAGCACATACTAGCTTTGGATGTATTATACCTACTGTCAAGCATTCAAATGTTAAATAATGAATGTTTTCCTTCACAACAGAACTTGGTTTAATGCACAGATTGCAGGGATCCAGAACCAACCACAGAGGTAGATTTATTTTAAAAATATATGTCTATTTATATAAAATAGCTGTTGTTAAGGCAGCATTTGCAGAGGGTGTTGTAGCAGCTAATAAATAATATATATATGAGACTACTTATTGGAAAAGCTACTGTGATCTTCTACAGACAACCTGAGAAAATTTTAATAAACAAAATCATGAAAGTCAAATAGGAAAGCAATGACTCTTTCCTACATTTTATGACTTAAAAGAACTGGGATGAAGGATGGTGAAAGATATAACAAACAATATAGTCTGGATTTTTGTTGTTGTTATTGTATTTAAAGCAAGATCAGTCTCTGGATCCCTTACACTAACAACCCATACTACGTCGGTGTTTTTTCTCTGTAATTTTGACTAAATAAGTTTCAGTGTTCTGCAGATCTAGAATTTCTATCCTCCCAGATATTGAGGATGATTCTACTGAGGGGACAAAGAAAGTTCTTTTGAATTTAAGCATAAATAACAAGCACAGTTAGGGCATTTTCTGCTAGACCTTGTTTGGAGGTCTATTATAATGTAAACTAAATGTTCAAAATTCCATCAAAGGTGCTACGTCTTTAAAAATAACTGCTGATTAAAAACAAGTACTGAAGAACTAGACAAATAATTTCAAGGAAAATCTGGTAAATTAACATTTTTAAATTGTTTTAAAGTTTTATTATTACAGTCGACTATACAATCGAACTACATCCAAGACTTGTTTGTAAAGACTTTGCAAGATTGATTTTTTTTGTCAACCAACCCCAAATTCACACCTTTGTTTTTACTCAAAGAGAATATAAGCTTTACAAGAGGACTGGAATTTGGTCTGTATATAGCAAAAACTTTTTAGTACTAATATGAGAGAGAAACAAAAGAAAAAGAGACACTATCAGCACTGAATTAAAGCAACAAAACTTTTAAAGGTGTAAAATAATGCCTCAAGGCCAGCTGTAACTCAGTAGCTGTAGCACTGATACAGGGAAAGGTGCTTTTTCCTGATACCTCTATTTCTTTTGACCTACAAGAACTAAAGCCCGTACATTTAGATATTTAGCTGTCACTGTTTTCAATGGATGTTGGGCATATAAATTATAGCATCCAGGAATTTAGGCTCAGCTTTCTGATTTGTAAGGAGAGAGCATCAGGAACAAATTCCACTACATCAGTGCCAGGAGGTCTGCTGTTACTTCCTGCTACAGCGTGTCCTATTTAAGCATCAATTTAAATAAAAGTTAAAAGCTAAATACTTTTGGAATAGCTGGGCTTTAAGGCATGAGTACATAGAAAAGTCATCATGGGATACAAGGTCATGTGAGATTTCCATGAATCAGCAATTCCACAGGAACTAACCACGTGCGTCCTATTACTCCATGATAAACAGAGGTTTTCCTACATGTCAGTGGCATTTACCACGGGGGAAATAAGCAGTTCCTGTGCGGGTTCACCTGTTGAGTCTTGTTGCCCTGAGCAGAAAAGGGAGCAAGCACTAAGCAGTTAAACATGATTAAAGAGGAAAGAATTTATCACCTAGTAACTGAAAATATTTTAGTGTAATTTAAAATATTTAATACATGAGTACTTCTCCTCAAGGAGATACAAAGCACTGGGAAGTCTTTGCAAGTGAAGATAATATGGCATAGTACAGGAGCTACAGCAAACTTGGGTGCTGGAACTCAGTGTCAAAAAATACTACGATTTTTATCCAGAAAAAATACGAAGAGCAACTTTGAAAATTATGTCAGCTGCAAATCCTAGTTTCGTAATTTAACATGGAAGAACCTGGAATGCAATGCATAAATATGCTTGGTACCTCTGCAAACAGTTGCTGTGCTTTTATTTTTAATATTACATCCCCATGCATTTGAAAAGCAAAACAATATCCCATTATCTCCCTTTTACCTGTCTTTCACACTTGCCTTTCAGTAGAGTTGAGCTCACGGATTGCTGCTAACAACTTCACCAGCACCTGCAGTTTTCCTGATTCTGTTTCAGAGAAAGTATCCAGAGTATATTCTTGTGGAAAGACGTCTATTAGACCTTCGTACAGACTGGACTCATCATGTTCATCAGACATAGGATCACAGCTTTTTTCCTATGGAAAATAAAAGGATTCAAGTTCTATAAACCTTCTAATATGTTTGGATTTTTTTTAAGTTTGCTATATTTTTCTTACAAAGACAAACGGAGGCATCAAAAGCTGCCACAAAGGAGTGTATCATGTGAGCATGACAACCTCCCACTACTGGATTGAAAGCACGGTTTTAAAACACTGATAGCGTTTATTTTGGTTTACAACCTCTAATCTAAGATGTTGCTGGCAGCTGAGTAGAAAGTTGAAATAATTAATACTGAAAAATGTGTTTTATTTCTACTTCTCCACTTAAACAACCACACAGATGTACACCCACAGCAAAGCCATATCTAAAACTTCAGGGAAAAAAATCAATACCCTGTTTATTCTTTCTAAATTCCATAACACCTTATTATGGAATTTCCCAGTCATTGGCTTTTTTTAGGATGATGTTGTAATTGCAGTTATACAACTGGAAATGAAGAAAAGCTAACAAGTAAAACAACAAAATAGAAGAAATACATGTAATATTTTGCTGTAATTTGAAAATCAATGTCTCAGGGGGAGGAAGAAGGCAAACTACTCAAACGGCAAAACCACAACAGTTATAAATGACTTGCACATATAGTCCTTTCCATCCCTATAGTTTCTCAAGAATTACACTTTCATGCACAAAAAAAATGCTAATGCTTACACTATGAAATAAAGGCAATGAACTTTACTTGGCAGCACTGAAAGTCACAGGGAGATGTGTGCTGTGAACATTGCCACAAGTCATGAAGAAAGTCTTTTAGTAAAGATTTACATTTCCACTCACCTTACTTGGACCTGACTAGTGGCCACCGAAGTTAATATTACCAAGTTCTAACTATTGCATTATATACCTATAGGAATGAGAACATTTCTATGGAAATAACAAGGTGTACATCGTGCTAGAATCCCAGGAGAAGTCGAAATGGAGACATCTAGTACCGCTGACATCTTGAGCCTGCAGCTCCCAGTGCCACTGAGCTTGAGAGAATGAAATTATCATGTGGACAGGAGGGTTTCAGAGGTACCAGCAGACAGAGTACACAGGATAATCTCTAGCTAATAGTGTTCTTTGTAGAATTCACAATTCACAATTATATGTATTTTTACAAATATTCAGAGACAAGATTAAGAGGGAAAATACAAGAAGAACAAGAAAATACCATAAGGTAATACAAAACTGGTGAGATAACCTCCCTGAGTACATTCAGAATTCCTACCACTTATGTTTTTGAAAGCAGATCTCCTAAAGCAAGTTGTATGTGGGAAGAGAGCATGGAAATGACCTTAAGTAACACGCACATTGACCATAACATAGTTTTAGTGACCTTTGCCTGCTGAAATAACTAACTGCAGGCACCCACCCCCAGGCAAATAGATACCTTTACAGCTTTAAACAGAAGACATGGATGATTGCAAAGTTTTTTCAAAGCTCCTATACATATTAGGTGAGGACTGTTTTCTAGCCTGCCTTGTAGACAGGACCTAATAACTCGAGAACTAAGCAGTTTTCGATACAATTCAAGTTGCAGTGCTGTTGGTCGGCAGAAGATTATGCTTTCCATTTTGGGGGGCAGAAATTTGTTTATAACCTCCTGTGTTCTCCTAAGAATAAAGAGTCCCGTGAGGCGCGTGAGTTCTGCTGCTCGTTTTTCTCCAAATTCCTTTTCCTCCTAAAAGAACAAAGCACAAAATTAATTATAATCTTGCATTTCATCACAATAATTTTCTGTATGATTTTAATTAGGTAGTTAAATAATATTTTAAATGTATGATACCACTCTCTCTGTAAGGGACTGTAATGATCAATTCTTCTCCAGTTATGTCCCGGTTTCAGCTAGGATAGAGTTAAATTTCTTCGTAGTAGCTAGTATGGGACTATGTTTTGGATTTTGCTGGAAACAGTGGTGATAATGTAGAGATGTTTTAGTTGCTGCTAAGTAGCGCTTACACTGGTCAAGGACTTTTTCAGCTCCCTGTGCTCTGCTGGGTGCACAAGAAGCTGGGAGAGGACACAGCTGGGACAGCTGACCCCAACTGACCAATGGGATATTCCATACCATATTATATCATGCTCAGTATATAAAGCTGGGGATGAAGGAGGAAAGGGGGGACGTTTGGAGTGACGGCGTTTGTCTTCCCAAGTAACCGTTACGCGTGATGGAGCCCTGCTTTCCTGGAGGTGGCTGAACACCTGCCTGCCGATGGGAAGTAGCGAATGAATTCCTTGTTTTGCTTTGCTTCCGTGCGCAGCTTTTGCTTTACCTATTAAACTGTCTTTATCTCAAACCATGAGTTGCCTCACTTTTACTCTTCCGATTCTCTACCTCGTCCCACCAGGGGGGAGTAAGCGAGTGGCTGTGTGGTGCTTGGTTGCTGACTGGGGTTAAACCACGACAAGTTAGTACCACTGCATTACCTTAGTTCTAGGTCTGGTTTCTAAAGTCCTATACAAAGGAAGGTAATGTCCCAGAAGATACCCAAGGCTTGAATTGTATTCTGGAATTTCTTGATTGATGCAATAAAATCATGCAGATTTTGCAATACTCTGGAGAAACTAAGAATGAATGAAGCATCATCATATGGTAATTTGCATGGCATTTTTGGGAATGTAAGGTGTTGTGAGAACAATTTTTGCCAGGTCATCAACAGGTGACTGAAATGACGTGGTCTCAACATGCACGTATTCCTCCAGCTCTCTTTCGAGAACAACTGATTTTGTTTCAAATAGGAAGGTGAAAAGCTTTTGCTACTATTAAACTTCAACTTTATTTTATTCCATAGAAGGCAACTTTCATAGTGTTGTCTATAAACTTTATTCTATAACTGTGGATTTTTAAAAAAAATATACCTTTGTTGCTGAAGGTTCTCTAGACCTGACAATTGGTTCCTCATATATCTTTCTATATGTGGATAAAGAACCAAGTATTCCTGGATTCACAAACTCTATTAACGCATAAAATTCTTGCAAGTCATTTTGGATTGGAGTACCTGGAAAGAGAAAAAAATAATCCTTCATTTGGTAACTTTTACTTGAAAATTATTGAAGTACAATTGTTGAATGCAGGGTTTAATGTTGGGAATGCATCCTGAAAACAGATGTTTTGTTTCAATGTAAATTACTCAGAGTACTGAATTAATCTAGATCTTTATCATGATTAATAAACTACTGACCCCCTAACTAAACAGACTGCACATCTTGCAGCTTTGACAAAGGAATTAAAAGTCAAGTTCTAAATCAATTTTATTAAATAACTACAAAGGAAAACAATGACTGCATGTAAACAGAGTCCTGATTCCCTTATGGAAGTTCCCAGGCTCCTTGCCTGTCCCTGAAGTTAGGCAAATTTTGGATTTATTTAAACAAAAAAAATTGGAAATAATCTGTTTTTACAAGACCCCAGATTTGTGCATTTAATACCAATTGGCAAAATTTATACTGTGCTCCTGCCATACTTAAAATAGTTTTTTCCTTTACCCCAAACTAATACTATTAGCACAGGTAAATATCAAAAGTTGCTACAGATACTAACCAGTAAGGATAATTCTCCTCTCACAAGACAGACTAGTGAGGGCTGTAGTTGTCTTAATAGAGCTATTTTTCAGGCGATGTCCTTCATCACAGATTAGAAGGTTAAATTCTGTAGCCTGAATTTGATCCAAAGATCGCAGCAGCATCTCGTAACTGATTATCAAAACTGAATGAAGCGGAGAACCGATGAATTCTTCTACTTTGTGGTCCTGCAGGTATAAAGGAAAATATGTCATGCAACTATTTCTTTTGAGATCACTCCTCATGTTCTTCAAATATCCAGGGTCTACAGAAATTTTTCCAGCATGACACAAGACATTTACTATCTCCTCCATGAGTCTGGATTATTGATTCTTTCCTAATTTGCATATGAAATATGGGATCTGATACAGCAATTTAGAGTTTAACCACCTCATTAAAAGAAAATTTATTATTCTTTTAGGCCTTCAAATCCTTTGAGACACATTACTGTGAAGGTGAAAAGCACAGGCTCCTTGTAACAACTTCCCAGTTCTGGCATTTAGGTAAGCTTCAAATGAATAATTAAAGCCAAGATAACGAAGAGGCATAAGTAACTGCCTGTACATTCACTTTGGACCTCAAGCTGCAGGGTGCAGTGATGTGATCCAGTAGGAAGCTACCACATTCCACCAACCTAAAACTCCTCTTGTAGTTTTGAATTGAATATGGTATTAACTTTGTTACAAGTCCTTAACATTGATGGGATGGCCGTCAGGTAAGGGCAGCCTGGGTCTGAGAAAATAGAGCCCAAAACTAGCCCCCAAAAACATGCCTGTCTATTGTTAATAAATGCAATTGATTTCTAAACCCTGTATTAGTGGTCAGAAAATGGCCGTGAGCCCCTTCACCCTTAGATACCCTTCAAACCCTTTTCCTTCAAAAGACATCAAAACTTTTGTTCAACTCCTAAATAAAATAACCAGAACTAAGTCTACTTGTTTATTACCAAACATGACAATAAGGAAAACCAACAAGAGCTGCCCATATAATAGCACTCAAGTATGAACAGAATAGAACTTGTGCAGTTCTAGACCTTAGAGACAACACCAGCTTTAAAGAGAGACACACTAAATTAAAAAGTCACCGTAATGTGACTTTCCTAGAAAAAACTTTTCCTAGAAATAGTTACATTTCTGTATAGATTTGTGAATGTACTAGGATTGCTTACTTGTCTTGCAATTACGCATAAAAATGGAAAAATCTACCGTGGGCGCATCCCTTACCTTTCCATTTGGCTCCAGACACTAATTCCTTGCACGCTCCTTCCTATTGCCTAACGGTGTTCACTAACTAAGCAGGCTATGGGCCCAGCTGACAAGCTGAAGAACCTCTTTAATTGTGAAAGCAAGTAAAGCTAGAGCCTCAGAAGGTATTTTTATTTCCAAACAAGATCAGTTACCAAACACAGACAACTAAGTCTGGAGCCAGATGGTGTAATACACTGTAAAAGCAGAATCACTTAATTATCACAACCTTTAGAGCCTCCTAGCAGGTGATTCAGATGAATCTATGGGCCGAATCTGGCACATTAATCTCACAAAGTACCTTGCATTAGATCAGTCCCCACATGCTGCTTACAAAGAAGCCCAGCGCACGTCGGAGGAAGCAGGGAGTTCTGAGGTGCAGGTAACAAGGGCATGCACCGATTTCCCCAGGTGTTTGGACGGGACCCGAGCATTCCTGCTGTTTCCAGAACTGTAGTTAACTGCCAGTTTCCAGTCAGTATTTTTACTGCCAGTTTCAAAACAGGACCAGAAAATTTCCCAACACAGGAAGAGAGACACAGAGGAGCCCTGTAAGCAACAGTCAGTGTTGTCCCTGCCCAGTATACAGGTTCCACATTGCAGCCCTGAAGACAGGCTCAATGCCTCTCTGACTTCCTCTGGGGATAGTCACGTATCAGAAGATACCCAGGGTTCAGAAATCATTTTGTTTTCCTACACTTGCTGGGTGTGAGCTAAAAATACAGGGAAAATGGTGAGGGCACTGGGGAACTGCCTCCAACATCCCTCCCCTGGATCAACTTTTCTGGACCCCTTAAAAAAAGCAGGAGAGTCCTGAATTACCATAAGCCCCCTGCAGCCAAATATATTCATTGCTGTATATAATAACAGCAGTGGATGATGGACTAAAAATTAAAATAAATTTACAAGCTAATTTCAAGTAATTAATTTATCCTCTTAACTGACTGCAAGATATGTATGTATTATAGCCTCCATTTTCACAATTACCCAAAGTAACCTGACAGGTCTAAGTGCGTTGCCTGGAGCTACATATGGAGAAAATGTCAATCAGAATTAGAGCTCCATAACATCCCAGACTTACTCTTTGAACAGACCCTTCTTTGCACTAGCCCAAATCCAATATAGTCAGTGAAGTGTAAATTAAAAAATGCTGACTCATGAAGCAATGTAAACTTTGAATTATTTGATTCTCCAGATATTTTTACTTAAAAATCAACCCAAAACAATCCCAGCAGAAGTGATACTCTGCAAACAGATAAAAGAGTTATTCTCTCAAACGTGTCTCAAATGACGATAACATGGAGTAACAAGATTTTATGGCAACCTTTGTGGGGACCCCTTCATTTTAAAAGCATCATCCTCTACGTGACATTTGCATTTTAACAGAAGTAAACTATAACTAGATTTTAAAAGCAGATCATGTCCTGTTGTTTTGAAAAGTCTGTTACTGAAGGGTTAGAATCAGTTTGCAGTGTTTCAGCGTGAAAGTGAGGAAAACAGGCCTAACACATTTTAAGAAGTCTGCCAGTTCTTTGAATGTATTCCTTATAGGCAAGAATAGAAAAAACAGAAAATAGAAAAAAAACTCTGAGACGAGCTCTTCCTTTTAAGTTATACGGGAGAAATAACAGTATGGTAATTGCTGTTTTTCCAGAGAAGACAGACAGTAAATTATTTTGAAATACCTCATTATACTCCAGGCAAGTCATATTGTGTCCTCCTTTTGCATGACAATGTATTCCCTGCTATTTGGGAATACAATTTTAAAAGCTGCTGAGTGTCCTCAATCCAAATGGCTCCAATGAGATGAGTAAGAATATTAGTTATTTAAATGAAAAGAAAATGAAAGCTACTGTCATTTTGGGTCATAGTAACTGTCAGCAAATTCAGGGTTTCTCCTCCCAACATTATTCATAAAAACTGCAAGAATATGTTCAATTACCTCTAACTACCTTTTCAAGTAAAAATGTTGCCATGTTATGTTTTGCCTTGTATCCACTTCTTTTAGAAACTTCCATATCTCTCATCCTAACCTATATTACATTACAGTTCCTGACAAGTCAGCTTGCTTCGTTTCCACACCTTGAAGCAAGTAACAAAGAAAAGCAAATGATGCAAAATAATGCACCTATTACATGTGGATTGTCCTCAGTGGAAGATGAGTAGGTTCAGTAATTTAAAGGGTTTGACAATAATGAGTGGAATTCAAAGACATAATTGTTGTTACAAAATTTTGTACGCTCTACAAAAGAGTTTAAAAACAGTCTGAAAACTTCAATTTCATCTGAAATATTCACCCTTCCGTACAGACAATAAGGATAATGCAAGAAACTAAAAGCAAATCTGGTTGATATAAGAATCGGGTCATCTCTAGAGTGAAGTACTATTTGTTTCTTCAGTCTACTTGTATGGAACTATTAGATTAAAAATAACTTTGGAAAGTAAATACGTTTATCTTTGTTGCAAGCACCAATGCAGACTGTAAGTTCTCCACTTCCTCCCACTGGCGCAATTCAAAAATACACGAGCAAGGAACAAGTAGGGGTACGGCAGATTGCTGAATGTACATATAGAAACCACAGTTTGCTAAACAACTTCTCTTTCCTTTCTGTTATGAATGCCCATATGGACATGAGGACCAGAAGCCTTAGGAAAAGAAATACGGGATGGTTAGTTATAAAAAGTAGAGCTTGAATTTGAAAGCTTCAGAAGTGTTAACCAAGGCACGAGCCAGTTTCCTGCTCACAGCTTCACAAATGCTGTTCCTGAGGGGACCCAACCCTTTAACTGAGATATTGAGCCATGCTTAACAGGAAAATATACATGGCAAGAAAGGCTTACTGGGTAACCAGAGCAAGATGTGGCTCTCCTCCAGAGAAAGCTCTCAGTCAGTGGTACTACAGCCACACCCCTTGAACTCCCCTGTCTTCTACCTTGCCAGGTGCTTTCCTGTCTGATGTGGTCAATAAAGATCACTGAAGCCCAGGGTCTGCGCTAGAACTTTTAGTCTTTGCAGTAAAGAACAGAGAGGGTTTTGTGTTTCAAAACCAAAGGCAAAACCCTAAAGGTATACCAAGGAGACTGAAAGATTAAATACTTCGTCAGCACATGGGATTCATCCAGGCCCTATGGTAACTTGGGAGTGCCATTACCAGTGGGAACAGCTCCACCATAGCAGGGACAGGGATCAGCATCATCAGCCTCTTTAAGATTTGTACTTGTCTGCTTTCTTCTAGAGACAAAAGATATTCACATTATCTGACACTGAGCCTTTAGGCTTTGTAACTCATGGGACTTTAAATCATCCCTACATAAACCTAATTCTTGACAGTGACAGTAAAGGGAATAACCTTCTGAAGTAACCTGAAACAGACAGACAAAACAAAGAGGAAAACGTTTCCAGTACAGAACAAAAGTAACTACCACAGAAACAGAGCGCAAGTCAGTCAAGGTAGATGCTCTGGTATATAAAGCAGGGAAGCCGTGCACTTCAACAGATAACAAAAAGCTCGTCTTTAAACTGAAGAGGAACATGAGGAGCATGTCACCTTTTATATCTTCAAAGGTGACGCCTGAGGAAACAGAAGACAGACCTATGCTACACAGGCAGGTGAGCTTGAGTTATGACCTGCTTACTGATAGCTAAATGGCCATATGGACAGTTACCTGAAGGAGAAATAAATTATTAAAATTAAATATTAATAGAGAAGTACTAGTTTTGGTCTCTGGTTAATAAAAAAAAAAACCACACAAGTCCTATATTCTGAGCCAAATATGACCTAATCCCCTTTTGGAAATAAATCTTACCTGATCAACTGTAAAGACTTTGATCCTTTCACTTCCCAACCATTTCTGAAATTCTTTTTTCCAGTTTTTTACCAGACTCCCAGGAGTGACAATTAGTGCTCGTTTTATTACAGGTTTGCATCCATAGACCCCTTGACGCAGAAGAGTCCAGATAAGTGCAATGCATTGTAATGTTTTTCCTAAGCCCATTTCATCAGCAAGAATAGCTCCAAATCTGCCACTAACTCTGTAAGACATAATTAGGCAGTGGTTACATTTTAAAAGACATATCTATAATTATTTACAACTAGTTTAGGGAATTGCTTTCTTGCAGTTGTTTTCTGAAATATAAAGAACCTATTCATACTTACTATGCTCTACTGTACGTTTTCATTCAGTTATATCAGAAGACCTTTGAGTGAAATTCCTTGTTTTGTAGATTAATGCATTAGTCAACAAAAAATCAAACAGTTTAAATCTTCTTTTAGAATTAAAAATATTATCTAGTATTTTTTAAACTTGTATATACCTTAAGGAATCTATGACTTGAGAAAACACTTTTGAAAATGGTACTGTATTTTTTCCAACAGGTTGGTATAACAGCTTCTGTATTATAAATGCCTGAATTATAACTTATATGAATAATTATTAATTATATGAATTATAAATCCCAGAAAGCGGTGTGCTTTAGCATGGGTTAGACTGTATCCACGCTTACAAGGCTTGGTATTTGCAATAGAACTGACAGGCCTTTTGACGAACTAGCTTCTCATGACATCTGGCAAAGTCACAGCAAGCATGATGCTACATACAAGTCAGAAAAATCTTGTGCAACCTTTACTGGGGGAAAATTACTAACATTAATTAATTGAACAATTGCTCAAATCTTCCCATTCAAATTGTCTCATTTTGAACATGGGCATGAAAATATTACAGGAATTGAAAGCCAAAAGGAGAATTATCGTCTTACCTCATTCCCATTACACATTCATATAGAAATATAATTCCTTCTTTCTGATGAGGTCGGAGATTATTTGCAATGTAAGGATCCACAACTACATCCACCATAGGTAAACCAGCCTTATTGAACATCCACTGATGATTTGCACTTGGTCTTGGCATAACTAGAGAGTCTTGAAGTTCAAAACATACGCAAGTATTGCACCAAAACATTATTTTTAGTCTGTTAGAAAGGGTATTATTTTTCTAACTCAGCTACAGAATAAAGTCAAACAGCAAATGACTGCTAAAAATACTGTTAAATATATTGACCATTCTCAGACAGAAAATGGATTTACCAACAGAGCATCTAGAGAGCCTTCTAAACAAAAACTCCTTTTACAGAGATTTCCCAAATAATTTGCACTTTTGTCAGAGGTAGAGGTGACAAACTGAGAAATCTGAGTATTTTTTTATGACAAGGTGAAACTGACTACCTAATAAACGTTGCAAGACAACTTTGAACGCACAGACTTAAATCAGAAGAAGCTCTAAAAGACTTCTTGAACTTTAAGAAAAAGAACATAAACAATGACCTACATAAAGTCTAGATGCTATATTTCCAGGGGATATTATTGTAGCTGCCCAGAAAGACTTCTCTGCCTGAGAAACAGAGATAAAAAGGCAATGATTTGTTAAAAAAAATAGGGAAGGACTGAGACTGAGCTGACAAAGGCTGCCACAGTGCATGAATAAAAGAAGTTGAGAAGTTTGAAGACATACAGAGGCAAAGAGAGCACGAAGTATTGGGATATATATCCTTTGGCTACATCTAAATAACTGTTTTGCTTGCCATATTTCGTTTACAGACTCTAATGTCGTAATTTTGCTAGACAATGTCCATACTGGGTTGCTTATATTGATGCTACATATCCTCACTGAAAAGTTGTATTGTCAGAGGACAGAATGAGAAAGCAATTTATAGCTGCTGGTATTGTTATGTCATTACAGTAGGTCTATACTGATAATTCATTCATGGGAACAGCCTGTTTGACGGCTTGTATCATCCAGGGAGATTTTGTTTCCTACTGACAATGGGCTGAGTTCTGACAGATCCCATCAAATTGCATTCCTGTATATATAAGAGCCAGTAGTGACAAAAAGATAACTTTTCTGACAAAATTTTGCAGCCTCAGAGATGGGGAGAAACAAGGCTTACATGAGCAATGGACTAAAAGCTCAGGAATCATATTGGAACCACAGGAAGGAACATTCTTAGATACAACATAATCAACTTGAATTCAGACCAGAAGCTGGTGTTAATAAAGCTGCTCTTATGAAAGGGCCAAGGATATCACTAATTACCACTTCATTGGGATTTCATTGTTTATTAACATAGCAGCCAGGTAGCAGCTTTGGTAAGTCCCATAGTATCAGGATATGAGGCAAAAAGTAGGATGGAGGTATAACTATAGCAAGAAAGCTTTTTTTTTTTTTTTTTAAAAATACACATTGCTTTGCTTAGTAATATTTTCTAAACTAATTTTTATCTTCCATCTGAAAGATAAAGCCATCAGCAGAATATGGCTCCTAAACTGTTTGTTATTGACAGACAAAAGAGTACTTCTCATTTAGATAAGCAACACCACTTCTTGCAGCTATCAGAAGTTTACAGGATACCTCTTATACAACTGCTAGAGCAGCCTGTTTCTATGCAGTTTGTGAAGTCTCATGGCTCTTTAGCACATGGTACTTGTAGCACTATAAAACAAAACTTTTACTCCAAAATGTATCTGGCTGAGTTTGGGCAGTGTAGTTACATTTGCTGGCTTTGAAAGATCAGGTGCTGTCAGAAGCAATTCTTTGAATCTGGCTTAACCTGGCTATTACTGATCCTCCACTGTAATTAATCCTCTACTGCCATACTATGTCAGTGTTTCACTGACCCCAGTGGTAAGCTGGAACTCATTTAGAGCTTTTAGCATGTGTCAGGCTGTTTCTCTGATCAATATACTAATTTTTCTCGGCAAAACTCTCAGAAACCACTCTAACTTGTTTCTACAGCCATCTGAAACAATTATGAGAAACTTCGTGCAGTACAGAGCATTTCACTCATTAGAAACACACATGATAAAATCCGAACGTGGTACTGACAGAAATACTAGTACTGTATGTCAGAAATCCTTTAGTAATACATTGTGGAACAAGAAAATTTTGGTTACAGATTCAACTTATTTTGAGAGCCAGAGGATGCTTAAAGAAACTTAAAAATCTGAATCTTACTTGAAGCATTTGGATCGTGGCGAGGTTTGTAGCTTTGAGAATCTTTGAGCATGTTCTCTTTAGTATTGGTCTGACAGACATTTTTGAATGGTTTACAGAATGGTTTCATATTAGTTTGAGATAAAGCAGTTGGGACTGTGTCATAAGTCCCTATCCCAGCTTGAAAACACCTGCCACTGCTGAAGTCATCTGCTGAAATTACACCCATCACTTCAATTTCTTTTCCTCCAACCATCAGTGTTTGGCCTTCATCAAGACTGTCTAGCTCTTTAGATTTATATCCAGTACCTAAAATAATATAAAAATTTAGCAATTAGGATAACACAACAGATACTGCTTCCTTAATACCTGTACTCATCTGCAGGAAGAAAAACCAAAACTGTCAACAGGTATTTGATTCTTAGGCATTTGAATTGCTACACATATGAACCCAATAAGCCTTTCCCTCCTTAACAGAGCTTGACATTTCAGTGATAATAATCATAATTAGATACCAGAATATGTAAACAAATATTCTATCATCACCCACAATCAGTTCTACTGAATGCAAATATCCATTTAAGGGAATTTACAAAAAAACAGCCCCTTATCATAAAATCTAGCGGCTTACCTTAGTTTTAAACTTGCTCAAAACTAATGGTCCTTTTTCCTTCCTTTCATGCCCTGACATGAACACCACTAGCCCCTCTTGTTGTTGATCTAGACAGAAATCCTACTTTAAAAATAATTCTAAATTTACTTTTTACAATTAAGGAGTCATATGCATCTGAGGTGTTTACCTCTACATATATGCCTGATTTTTGCCAGGATTTATCAATCAAATCAATAGTTTGCTCATTCAAAAACCTACCAGGGAGCCCATGCATTTCTCTATGTCCCCTCAGGGACTCTGTTGGGTGGGCATTCTCTCAGAGCAGGTACCACATATTATTAGTCTCATTACAAAATATCGCTGCAGCTGCCACTTTCTTTTGAGATGAAGACGTAGGAAGAATGGTGGTCTCTTCTTTTAAATAGCATTCTAGTGGTTGAAGCTCTCACATAAGAAACAGGAGACGTATAGAGTTTCTTTACTTAAATCAGGGAAGTCAAAGCCACATCTTTACCTCAAAATTAGAAGCAGGAACATTCTTTACCCCAGTTTTTGAATTTGTGCCACTTTGAATAAACAGGCTTGGGTCCTTAGTTGGGCCAAAATAATAAAAATCGTGTCTGTGTAGACCAGCAGTTAAAGCACTCACCTGTGAACAAGGCAAAACTGCCCAAGGTTTTATGCATATTTTATCCAACAAACACTACTTATAAAGACTGCTGGGAGCTGTTTGCAAAGCTCAGGTCTCCCACTTCTGGGAATGTGCCTTTACCAAAGGCTTGGAAGGTGAAGATCTAGATTTCAATTCCTTTAAGAGAATAAATCTACTGAAGTGTTTCACAGTCTATGCAAATGCTGAAAAATAGTCTGGCCAAAAGGGAGAGGGAGATGTTTTTCTTCCCCTCCTCTAAATGCAAGCAAAAGCACACTGTTTGGTTCTTGAAAGAACACTTGCTTTCAGGAGAGAGCTAAAGATGCCAGAAGACAAGAGAATGCACATGCCTTCCTAAATGAGGTGCCTAGAGAGGGCATTTATGATCTCTCCTTTGCTCTGCATTTTTGTTTTCTGTTACTGTGTCTACATAGCTTCAAGCTGAGCATACTGAATACAGGTGTATCCCTGTGCAGGATCTTTTGGATTCTGGTCTGAGGAGTCTAATTCTAAGACAGAATGGGCTTTAAGGGTAGATGGGAACTTAGGAAAGGCAAAAAGCAAACCTACAAAGCCGAAACGTTTACGCAGCTGACAGAAATAACGGTTTCTACAACATACACCAAACTACAAGAGAGCACCTCCTAAATTCTTTGTAATACATTATTAAGGAATTAGGATATTTGCAGGGGAGAAAAGCTGCTGGCTTGAAAACAAGCTACAGCCTGGGCTGGTTTTAGGTTCCCTTTGCCCTTTTCTTCCCATTTACAAATAATCAACCTGGATGCTCATTCACATTCACTATAAACTTCCTGGTATTAAACGTAATTTTAGAGGTAAGCACCACTACCAGACCTTTCCTTCTCACTTAATGGGCCTATAAAATAATTGCAGAAATTTAAAATTTACACTTCTTAAATTGGTCAATTTATGATTATTTTCTTAGAATCTATAAGCATTGAAAGCAACTCTGAACAGGCAAGTGAGCACCAATAACATTGGTAACATTGTGCTCCCTGACACCATCAAACACAGCAAAAGACTTAGCAGCAAAAATTAGAATATTCATTTTTCTATTCTGTTTTCTGCTAATTCAAGAAGACAGGACTTGAAAAAAAAAACACAAGAACAACAGGGTGGTGGCTCCTGCATTCCAGGCATTGCTGTCTTTCTCTCTGCCTTTTTCAAAAACAAGCAAGTCAGTACATATATTTCTTTGCTATAAATAAATTCAACTTAACTTCTAAGTCACAGTCTGATTTGCAAATCAAAACTGCCTGGTCCTAACAAGGCTCACAATGTCACGGTTGTAACAAAAGAGCAGAGAAGCCACCTCAGACCTAAAATCAATCAAATTGTGTTTTGTAGCAACATTGTCCAATCCTGCTCCCTTAA
Organism: Phalacrocorax aristotelis; assembly: GCF_949628215.1. Taxonomy (NCBI): domain Eukaryota; kingdom Metazoa; phylum Chordata; class Aves; order Suliformes; family Phalacrocoracidae; genus Phalacrocorax; species Phalacrocorax aristotelis. Next base: position 142,000,967 of record NC_134277.1, read on the forward strand.
AAAATGTCTTTGGCTCAGCTAGCAAAGCTAATTCTTGCTTTGCTTTCAGTAAAAAATGACTGCAGCCTATAGTTTGCAAGTCTTATTTTTAACTCTGATATCAACCCAAACTGAGTCTTACAGCAGCAGCTGCTGCTAAAACTACAAGACTAAAAATTGCTACACAGTTGACTTTGGCTTGGCTGGAAAATGTTGCTGTTTGCTTGTCTTTCCGACAAAGATAGTATTTTTAGCTGTTTGACTGGCTGAAAAGTACAGATCCAACCTCTGACATTACCAGTTGCCATACCACTGACTGGACTATGTACAAGTAACTTACCTGTACATTTTCCACTAATTTTATCACCTTCTCCAATGCGTTATGTGAGCAAGCAAAATCAACTACTCATCCCTGATTTGGCATCTCTGCTGAATTTGTACAGCCGTTCATTTCCAGATCCTCTCCTTGGACTAGCATTTGGTGTTACTGTGAATAAAGTTATTCAGCCTGCCCCAGCCTCCCCCATGCATCTGCCTTATATGTGAGAAAGATAAAGCTTTCCTGCAGTCTCCCCTCTGTACACCCCGCCCCCCCCCCACCCCCCAAAAAAAAAAAAAAAAACCAACCAGTTTCTTCATCTTGTGGTTGACACTGGTATGGAGAACTCTAAATTATCTAAAAAGCTGTGTCCCTGTTATTGAAAGCACAATAATTTTAAGCCAGTTGCTCACTTCCACAAGTATGCAAATCTACAGTACCTCTTCCAATGTCTTTGCCTTCCATATCTTTCAAAATTACTGACTTTCCTTTTGTAATAAGAACAGCATCACCTTCCCACTTCTTGTGCTTTTTCTTTGATGCCCTACACCACACAACACTGAAATATTTTGCAATGCAGTCAGGTTCTTCCTGAGCTGCTTCTTCCTTTGCCGTCCCTGATGCTGGCAAATACGCTGCATCTAAAAGGGAAATAAAATAACAAAGAATATCTCAGGTTCTCTTGACGAAGTGTACAGTCATTTGCATTTCAGACAAATCAAAGACAATCTATGCATTTCATCTTATATAAACAAAGTAGTGTATTTCCTGTCCTGGGATGCTTAAGTTTGGACTGAGACGGAACAGCACATAAGGACTCATCCCAAAATAGGAACCATTAAACTGTTTTGGAAAGCATGCACTTCCAGGAAAAGCATATTACTTGGTACATTAGTAAGTGAGCTCCTGATTTGATATACATACAAGACAACAAGAGTGGAGAAAGAATAAAAAAGGAAAGACCGGAAAAAAACAAGACGACCACAGGAGAAAATGAAAATAGGGTCCTGGTAAGACAGTGCTGGGCAATGCTCTGGAGGCAAGGACAGGAGCACAGAACTCAGGAAAGGAAGCAAAGGACACCAGTAACCAGATCTAGAGCTGAAGTCATTAGTACTAAGCGGCAGAATAACCATAACTGTAATAATGCACAAGATTATTTCAGCTCCTCTCCTTGTACCCTTTACAAGTAAGTAGTTGTGCAAATCTTGAAACAGACCATCCCTTGAGTTTGCAGCAACTCAAGTGTTGTTACTAGGCTTAGATTTAGATTTGTTAGCTGTTACCTAATTATAAGTGTCACAGATGTAAATATTAATAGGAAATATTTAGGTTAATAAGGTTAAGAAGTCATAACAGAGCAGACAGTAGTTGATTATAATATCGATTAAGAATAAACACATGCTTTCAAGAGTTAGCAATCTGACATAAGTAATGGTAGATAAGTCCCCAGCATTACCTAAAGGAATATCTGTAGCATTCCTTTTCAGCACATGCACAGCTTCAAAGGAAGAATCAGACTAATTTTCATTAAAATACCCTTGCATGCTGGTTAAAGGCTTAAATTGGTTTGCTCCTTTGATTCCATCTGGGATTCAACACTATACAAATCTGTTACAAGAAAGTGCTTGTGCCACAGACTAACCTTTCCAAAACTTCCAAGTGTGCCGGCATGTAAAGGAGAAGCGTCAAGAGTAAACTTTTGCTCACAATAATGGTGCAATAAAGAGGCAACTTAATCACTTCTACGTCAAGTCTACATATTCTTAAAAATGCAAAACAGTCACAAGTTACGTAAGTGCAATTTTTCGGATTAGCATTTACTAAAAAGGTATTATCTAAACGAAAAATGCTATATTTATTGAAGTGAATTTTCTTCCCAAAGTTCTCTAAAAGTTTTATTGTCTGTACAGAACTCTATGCTAACACAGTGCCTAACGTAGATAGGATTTTCCATAGATGGATGTTTCTGCCGTGTTTCATGCTACAGATGCCCCCATCACCAAGCGGTAACAGAGCAGCTACTGGATGCCGGCACACCACAGAAGGATGAGAGCACGGAACAGAGCAGCTCCTTTGCAGATGTAGGGGATTCTTGGGAAATGAGCCAGCGAGCAAGAATAAATCCTTGCAGTTTTGCAAAAAGGTACAAGGGCGCTACTGGATCTTCAGTAATCACAGTGGTAAGATTTAGAGGAGTGAAGAAGAGGGGAGGGAACTGCTAAAAATACAAAAGACTAATTTCACCCTGTATTGAGTTTCTAATTGTAAACTGATTCACAACAAGATAAACACAAGATTGTTTTCTCTTTGCTTTTCAAACTGATTCTCTTAGTTTAATCAGCAACTTCATTCTTCGTGTATTAAGGTATTAAGTAACTGTTACAGCAAGAACTGGAGATTTCGTTGCAGAACTTTATTCTTTCTTAAGGATGGCCATCCATAAACAAATGACCACCTCCTTGTCTCCTCTTGTGACCTCCCACATGAGTTTGGTGACCCCTGAGATCTGTTTTATGGTCATTGCTCTTTTGAGTCCTGCATTGTGTTATCTGAATCACCAGTAGATTATCTTTCAGGTCAATAACAATTCTTCAAACTCTTTTTATCCCTACTGCATTTAAAATAATAAGAAAACCAATAATTTAGAAATAGAGCTGGAAACTGCTAGCATTTTGTAACAGTGACTTTTGCCGAAAATTATTTCCAAAGCAACCTGGCCCCAGTGAGAAGCAAACTGGGCACGAATATTCAACACAATACTACCACGTTCCTATGGGAAAACTGAAAAATAACAGCTTCTGCAACGCTCAGGTGTCTTTCCTTAATTTGTCATCTGAATTTTCATCATTTCTCTTTATAAAAATATCCAATAATAATTTGTTTCTATGCTACATACTCCTTTTACGTAAAACTACAGTATAGTTTCAGATGAAAGTGTTAAGGTACTCTTCTTTTTTTTAAAATTAAACATGTTCATGTAAAAGTAATTACATCCTCTCAAAATTATCTTCCATAGATTTCCCTTGAAAAGAAAACCTAACCCTGTTCACTAACAATCCTGGTTAGGTACTTGCATTCAACCTTCTTTTTATCTTATCATTTTTGTTTGTATTCAGCATCACACCTATTTAACTTCAAAGATTTATTCCAGTGCAATAGCAGAATATCCAAATTCAATAAATACAGTGTCAGGAACTTTTCAGGAATTGAAATGAGACTGGTATGTTACGCACAGGGCCTAAGTTCAGTGTTTGATACAGGGGTACAGAGAGCAACGGTTTCAACAGTAAAACCCTTGCTGCTCACTGACCGTAGACAGTATCTTAAATAGAGCTGGGTATGCTGAGACCCTGGAAGATAAACCGCAACTGTAAATTCTGAGCTCTGCTGTTAATCAGTTTGGACTGAAAATAATAAGTAACAGGAACTATGTGTACACCACAGTATGAGAAAGATCAGGAAATCGTGCCCACTCATTTCTCTCCCAAAGAGCAAACCACCCAGCCTGAGAGTGCAGTTTTCTTAACCATGAAGAAACTCCAGCAAGTGGCATGTCTCTCCTCCCAGAATGAAGGGCTTGGGAACTTTAAAGACATGGCTAATAAGGCTTTGAAAAACTTCCACAAATCAAAAAGCTTTCCCTCTCTCTGGCTGAGAAAGCAAAGGCTTAAGTCTCAAAATATACACGAATATTCCTCACTTGATGTGAGGAAAAGTTTCAGCAGCCTCAGGAAGGTGATGATTTACAGAAAGCGGGAGAGGATCCAGGAGAGGGGACGGGGAGCGTTCCAATGGCAAACTAGTTTAACCAGTTTCTGATGAGCAGATTCTAGAGAAAATGCATTGATTAAGTGCATTAGGTTACTCCCAACACACCAAGAAAGCAGCTGAATTACGAAAGACTACAAAAGGTAACTCAAACGTGCATTTTCAGTAGACTACACACTGTAGCTTGTCGCATGGTAAGTATGCATTACCATAAGGAGCACAGCATGCTCCAGTGAGCAGGGCATTAGACACCTCGGCCTGAGGTGTGGTTTAATGGATGGCTTAACCCCATCAAACTGCAGGCTGCTGCCAAAACCCATGAGCTCACCTTTCCTTCTCTCTCCCCCTCTGCTTCTCACCCACCAGCTGCAGGCAAGCCAGCTCAATGAACCCCATCAGCAACTACAGTCAATACAGGGAAGGGCTATGGGCGGTTTGGAACAAGGAGGCTGGCAGTCTGCCCCTTTTTTTGTGGCAGCCGCTGCTAGGTTGGGGTGATTTTGAAACCACGCGACCTGTCAAGTTACTCAACACATCCATACCTGAACTTCCATGTTGTAAGTGTGTATGGAACAATGGGGAGTTTTTCCTCAACTGCTCTGAATCTTCTAAATAAAACGCACTGTCACAATGCAAAAACTACAGTTTAAAGAAGACAACTTTGAGTCAAGTTGTGCTCTATAGTGCTCAGGAATAATTAAAAAAGAGAAGGAGGCAGAGCAAAAAATCACAGGGAGCAACTGACAAGATGGATATGATTAAGGTAAAGAAAGTAAGAAACACCTGCTAACTTGTAACATGTTAAGTGCAAAGTTTGTAACAAAACTTTGCTCTGTGCATTGACTATTTACCAGTTTATTATTACAACTCATAATTGTGTTTATTGCCCTAGCAATAAGCACAATTATGAGCCAAGAGGGCCAGCTGTGCCCTGGGGTGCATCAAGCACTGCATGGCAGCCGGCCGAGGGAGGGGATTGTCCCGCTCTGCTCTGCGCTGGTGCAGCCTGACTTTGAGTGCCGTGTACAGTTTTGGGCGCCACAGTACATTAAGGATATAAAGCTACTAGAGAGTGTCCAGAGAAGGGCCATGAAGTTGGTGAGCGGTTTAGAGGAGAAGCCATATGAGGAGTGGCTAAAGTCACTTGGTTTGTTCAGCCTGGAGAAGAGGAGGCTGAGGGCAGACCTCATCGCGGTCTGCAGCTTCCTCACAAGGGGAGGAGGAGGGGCAGGTGCTGATCTCTTCTTTCTGGTGACCAACGCCAGGAACGAGGGAATGGCAGGGAGATGTGCTGGGAGAGGTTTAGATTGGGTATTAGGAAAAGGTTCTTCACCCAGAGGGTGGTGGAGCACTGGAACAGGCTCCCCAGGGAGACAGTCATGGCACCAAGCCTGACGATATTAAAGCAGCACTTGGACAACACCCTCAGACACATGGTGTGAATTTGGGGTTGTCCTGTGCAGGGACAGGAGTTGGACTCAATGATCCTTGCAGGTCCCTTCCAACTCAGGACACTGTATGATTCTATGAAACTCAATGGCAGCGCTTTGCTGCAGCCTCTGCAGCCACTCTGCACCTGTGCCATCGATCTGCTCCACAGAGCCAGCGTCATCTTCATCTTCTAAGCAGAGGAAGTAATCAAAAAGTTCCTTAATCAAATTAACTTATAATATTTAGAGAACTGATGTTTATGTAGTAGTTAAATGTCTTGTTCCATATGAAGATCTGTATGTTAAACACTCCTAAGATATCCCAGGAATATTTAAAGAAATATGAAACAGAGATAGCATCATCCATCATTTGCAAACCAATTTCAGTCCAATGATAAACTTAATATTAAGCTATCATGTAAATGCATATTAGTGTCCCTTGAAGATGGAAAAATATGTAATAACTCTTCTCACAGCACTTCTGAGACTTTTATGAGGAGCACAACCAGCAAGAGTTGAGCTGATTTGCCTTAAAACCAGAGGAATCAATGGCAGCTGGGATTACATCTCAGAGTCAATTGATTACAACCCAGTGCTTTGTACTACTCTTTCAAACACAAAATGTATATGTAATTAATCTCACACATATCAGCACCGTTAAAAACTCCCCTAAAGACTGATACTTCAAGCAGGAATATTTTCTTTGAAAAACACGTTTTACATCCAAAATTATTTTTAAACAAAAATGCAAATGATCCAAATTTTTTTTGATTGCCAGAGTCATATATGCATATCTTTCATCTGAAGCGCCAACCAAACTAGCCTCTAGATTGCTGAACATGCACTGCTATGGGGATCTCCATTAGTAGATCTTAGTTTACTTGTCAGGCCTTCACAAATCCATAGGACGTCTTCCATGCAAGCTGTCTCGGTTTAAGCACACGTATTCACATACATACATAATGTCCATAAAAACTTTCAGTGAATGAAAAATCACTCTTTATGAGAACAAAAAATCACAGATTAATACAGTTTCCATCACAATAAACTATTATTCCTTGTAGAGGCTCTAATAACTCAGTACTCTGGAGAATCAAAAATATGGAGAGAAGATAGTGCTTCTTTTTTCTTTTGGCTGGGGTAAAACTTTTTCCATTCCTGAAAGCTAAAAGCTCTTGGAAATAAAGGGAGTTTTCACATTCTCTGCAGCTTAATTTCCTGAGGATTACACACTGGACATGCTCTAACTGAGGCTGAGAATAGCTTTCTCTGTAGTCACAGCTCTCATTGCTCAGACCAAAGCTGAGTCTCTTCCAAGCAGGCCAGTAGGGAATTTCTCCTGGTCCCTCTCCTTTGGAGACATCATCTCCACTCCTGACACCAACCAGGGAAAGATGGCAGAGGGGACAAGGACCAGCTACAAGGAAGAGCAATTTAGGAGAATAAGCCTGAAAAGAAAGACTACCGCTAGAAAGGAAGTCTGATGTTAAACTGGTAGAAAACTGACAATGGGGTAAAAGACCGTAAGCCAGAGCTGGAATCACAGCACGCCAGGGAAAGGCTAGAAACAAAGCAGGGAGTAAGAAGAGTAGGAAGGCAACAGATTATTTTAGGAGGGATGGGGAAAATAACCAGGGCAGACTGGGACTGGAGTCCAGTATAAGAGTCAAGCAGCGTAGAGAGAGTTGGGATTTTCTGAGCAGGAACTGGGGCAAGAAAACTTACTGCCCCTCATCTCTGTCCCTCAAAATTCAAGATTCGCTAAAAAACATACGGCTGGAAGCCATCAAGGGAAGACCTGAGTGGAAGAAATGAGAACAGGAGCTGATTAGACGGTGACAGGAAAAATAAAGTAAGGAGTGACAGTGGAAGAAATCAGCTAAGGGCAACATGGCACTGCAACATAAACGATGTCAAGTGGTGAGCCCAGAAGGGCACTCAGAGCAACCCAACCTCCTTGTAAACAGGACCCACTCCTCTTCCCCCACCCTTCTAGTTTAACTTTTTTTCCCTAATTTGAATTTTAAGACTACCAAGGTAGACAACATAAAACAACTATAATTTTACAGAACAGGATTCAGCAGCTTCTCTCCACATGGATAGGGCTGGGGGAGGAGAGCAAGGGGAGATTTAGGTGCAACATAAGAGATGGAGGCAATTAACTTTTTGAACTGTATCCATTTGACTGATCATCCCCTGCAAGACAAACCCAAATTAATTCTGAGTTTAGGACTGGGGGGGGACACCCAGAACTGGGCAAATATTTTCTAGTGGACAAGTCAGTGAAGGCAAAGCAGAAGCTAAAGCTTGGATCATTGTATCGTTTTCCCCCCCAAGTCCCTCTGGTACTTTCTGCTCATCAACCTGAAAAATTTTCAGTCTTTCAGTTTCTTTGCTGTTGGCAAACGTGTACAAGACTCACTGGTCAGAACGCTGCATACCACTATATTAATGGTCTACACCAACTTCAGCGACCTCCTAATGCAGTCATTCACTTTATTATCCCAAAGGGTAAAGATAAGAGTTTCAACCTTGCCTGTCTTACACAGATGAAAACATCAAATTATATGGAATAATCTGTTCAGAAATGTTAATTTGCTCTAAAAGCCAAAAGATTAACATCTACAACCCCATGGTACAAAACTACGTCACACCCCTACCCCATCCCCCAAATCCCAGCTTCCACTAAGTGAATAGTTTTAAGGCTGTGAAGTCGAGCAAAGTTTGGAGATGTCAAAAGTACGCTTGTTCCAGCGACTTGATCTGCCCCATTGTGCGTATGCATTAATGATAAAGTCTTTACAGAAAACATGCTGCACTACATTGCCGCAGGACCTCCTGATCATTCAGTGCAGAGAACCAAACCGCTCAGGAGCAGCAGGAGAAAAGAGGCTGCTGCTGCCTACGCGGTCCCTCAGCTGCTTTGATGCAAACTGCAAAAGGTGTGTGATGAAGGAGGCCAAGACTGCAAGGACAGAAAGTCCCCTCTGGTGGTTAGATAAGCTGAACAGTGCCTTAGAGAACTGGATTTTATTTGCATGTCTTCTGGAGTTCCTCTGGGGCGTAAGGAAAGCCATTTAACCACAACTTTTCTGCAGTAAACATTTGTCTGAGCACCTGACTTGTGATTCGCTCCCATTTGTAGTAATAGTGAACACTCACGAGTGCAAATGGAAGTTGTGGTTTGAAAAGATTAACTGTACAGTATACTAAAGCACTGGGATAACGCAGTCCTAGCTGATTCAGTCTGCACCTCCAATAACAGGGCTTTTTGTTTTTATTCTCTGTGCCTCAACTCCTGCATTATCTCCTAGAAAGAGATTATACCAGCCTCTTATCTCACAAGGATGTTGTGAAATGTAATTACATCTATGAAGCACTCAGATACTATCATGATGGGCACCAGAGAAAAAAAAAACATTAGCTCATTAATTCAAAATAGTTTGAACAGTGTGCTGAAAACCAGGCCTAAGTCTCTAACTGAACAAAGAGGTGGAAAGAAAATACTGAATAGTGGCTCACTAAGTGGACTCAGTCCATTCTATGAACTCAAATTGCCAAGGAAGCCTACTAAAATATAATCTATAATCATGTAATTAATGACTATACCCAACAGCATCACAAGGCTGGAATCAGGTTGTACATATTTGCAAGTTTTTGGATACTTGAGTTTGTAACCTTGATTTTCTTTTCCAACAGGAACCTTCTATATACAATAATAGAGATGGCAGATGTGCTTAATTTGAACAAGTAGGAATAATCCTCTCATCACCGTTTAACAATACATTTACCTCCTAAGGGTATCAACTGCAGAGAAGGGAAGATGGAGAGCATATACTTTCAAAATTATAGCTCCATGGTAGAAAACTATTCTTCCTAAACCTCTCAACTGTCTAAAAATCCAACTGACTCCAGCTTTCACTGTAAAAATTTAATGAACTAAGCTGAAAGCTTCTGTCAAGCCCACAGAAATAGATGTGCAAGTCCTATTATCAAAGGAAAAAGCAGCATCATTGAGAATTCTGAAAGGCTGCAGGCATCATTCAGTGCATTGAGCCAGATCAGCTCAGTAAAACATTGGAACCAGTCAAATGCCATCCAAGCTTACTGTTTACTAGACTTCTTAATGTTGCCATCCACACCGAAAGTTGTTTTGTTTGTCAAGCAAAGGCTCTTCTACTTAAAAAAAAATGCAAAAGACATGTCAGAAAGCAATATCTATACTTGGGTTCTGTAAATTCTGAATGTTATTGCAAAAAGTGCTAGTCTAAATGGGATATAAGCAGGAAAATTCCAAATATTTAAATCACAAAAAAATCCAAATTACTAAGAAATAGTTGTTAGACTATTACACAGTCACAGACTGATTGTAGCCATCTCAAGAAGCAGACAGTTTTTGAAGCAGCTTGCAGAGATGTATGCATCCTTTTGTGTTTAAATGTTAATGGAAAGTACACAGCTAAATCTATACGTGGTACTCTGAAAATATATAGTTTGGCATTCTCTTAAGCATTTGCTATTACTTCTACTGGTTTTTATTAAAAATAAAACTATACTTCTGTGCTGTACAAAATCTCTGTTCCTAAAATGCAAAGACTTTTAGATCTGCAACAAAAAGCAAGCAGGCAGAAAGGGATTTATTAAGATTACGTGTCCTTCGTATTAACATCTGTTTTAGCACATATCAGAAGGAAAAGCATTTTTAATGTACTGTTTGTGTTTGCTAATGGCTGTCTTTGATTTCCCCAGATTATAATAAAGAGTCCTTAAAATAAAAATAATCAATAAAACTTATGCCCACTGTCATAAGTAAGAAACACAATATATCCCTGTCCTAAATTATTTAAACAGGACTGTTTAAAATTTATGACATTACCCTGGAAAGAGGCACACAAAGGATGAGTCATTTTTTTGAGAATTTTCATGTGTTACGCAGCCATGATTACTTGCAGAGTGGCTGATGAAATATTTGGAAAGGGAAAGAGTAATGTTTCCAAATCAAGTTACATAATTTTGATGTACATAAATGTAATCCATTCAGCAGTCCAAGCAGAAAAAGAATATTTATGGCTTAAGCACAATAACCTAGAACTCCAGTTGTAATTCTTACTAGGAAAGCAAAACTGGAACAGGGAAGATGAGGGAGAATGGAAGAGGAGAAATGCATCCTTGTGGAGGTAAGCGATGCTTACTGTGCTGTCTTTGCTGGTTCTGGATGCAAGAAAATTTAATACAACTTAAATGGCACAGAAATTCCAATGCAAATTAATAAGATTATTCCATGCAGGGAGCCATAAATTCAGGATACTTTTAACAGAGTCTACTTTGTATCAACCCTGCCTATTTTTGCTCCTGAGCTGACCACTTATATAAGGAAATGCTAGCAAAAATGGAGATGTGGCAGCTTTCCATCTGTAGACTGGGTCCACTTGCTATTCCCAAGGGACTGCTTTGACGTCACTTGAAAGCCTCTGCAGCACACGCAGCTCTTCTTACCAACTTACTGCATGCATATCTCATTGGGTATGTGTGTGTGTGTGTACCTACGTATGTACATGTGCATACTCACCAGAGAAGGATGAGATTTTAAAAAAGATCAAATTTATCTCTGCTATATTTCAGCTGAAAACAATCTTTACAGATGCCCACTGTATCTTCAGAGCTAAAGTATGTGAAATTCTCAAAACATATTTAACTTCTGGACTGTTGAAAAACACCTTTAGTACTGTCTTGGAAGTTGACTTAGGAATCGTATGTTTTCAAAACTCAACTACCGCAAATCAGCTGAGACAGCTATATAACAAAACCTCTTCAGAAAGGAACAAATTTTGTACAGCAGAAATAATTATACCAACAATGGCTAAATTCCCTAAGCAAGCTTAATTCAGCCCTCACCCATGCACACGCTATGCAGTACTCTGAATCACAGAGCTAGCAGCCATATCTTCCAGGCTATTGCTAGTCTTGAACTTTTCGCAGAACAGCTGGGCCATTACCTATCCAGCTGTATAATCCAAGAGCTTTGAAATCCTTACCGTCCTGAAAGAAGGGCAGTTGTGCTCAAGATCTTTGCTGTCATCTCTCACCCTCTCTGGATCTAAACAAAGTGGCTTCCTCATTGAGGCTGTCTGGCCTACTAGTGTCAAAACTGGGGACACATTTTCTTGCTTTCATTCAAGGTGTTCATAGCTGAGAAATCACTCTTCTCCTCTCAACAGTGCAATTCGCCCAGGTTGGACAGACTCTCCTAGGATTCAGTTAGGGACTGTATCTGAAGTATAGCAAACTTGTACTGAAAATTACAACGTCTGTGTTCACCAACACCTTATCAATTAGACAAATTTGAGTGAGGTTTTAATGGCCAAAGACCAGCTTGGCGTCAAATTTCAAATGCTTTTTCAAAAGCACAGAGAAACTAGAACACTACAAAGGGAAGATCACAAAAATTCAGTACATCTAAACCAGCATATTCTCCCCTCGACCTGGTAAACGGAAAAAAGCTGAGCTACTTCAAAAAGACATAAACAAACACAAATACATATCTAGAATACACACATTACAGCCTGAGAGGCAGCAACCCAGCATAAAGTGGCTCGGCCAAACTGATAGTTGGTGCTACCAATGTCACCTGGAAGTCCATTGTGATGTACAACCTACTGCCAAAGGTTCCTTACAATGCAAAACAATGCAAACATCACCTGGGTGAAACTTGCAGAGTTGATAAGAAAAATAATGGGGTTTGGCTTACATGTGCACCCCTAAGTGAATGCCATAGTATGACAGAGGATGTATCCACAATAATTGTAATGTTATACATACCCAATTTTACTTCTGTATTTCTGGTACATGCCACACAAACATTTCTCGAGTTCACAGAATGGTATTCTTAACAGTATCGACAAGCGGGCTAAGTAAAATTTACCTGCAGAGTGCTGCAGAGTTATGATAAATTATTTTCTTTCACATGACACGTTCAGTGATTAAAAATAGATACGACTCCAGACTACTGCAAAAGGTTTTATCTGATACAATAGAGGAAACAAATAAGGTAGTAACTAACCACGGGCAGCCCAAAGCCCCTCCTTCCCATCCCCAAACTACATAAATATTTTGTCCTATTGTTTCACTGTTAAAGTAAAAAAAAAAAAAAAAGGTAACTTATTGATTTCCTTATTTCAGGCATCCAGAAAATTCTGAGCTTTAAAAGCAGACATTTTTGAGAAAGCATTAGCAATATAGACACGGATCATAGGAAAGCATACCAACTAAGCAAATGGCGACACACAGAATACTGTAAACGAAATGACTGAGCCTTAATCAAAACTGAGTCCTGACATCAACTGAGTATGGCAGGACACCATAATCCACCGGAATTATTATTTAGCTGACATTTATGTTAAATTTTGCTAATTATTGGGATTATGCTAACTACAGATGAAAACTGAGAGCCAACAGGAAATGGCCAGGAAACAATTACTTTTTTTTAATTCTACTTGCATACATAAAATACAAAGAATTAAGTAGGATTTTTCAAGTCTGCAGTTTAGCTAAACAGCAAATAGAAGTCACAAATCATGTGGAGTAACTGCTGATTAAGTATTCAGTGAAAATTATATTCTTCTATTATTCTATTATTCTTCTATTCTTCTTCTAGGACAAAATACTGTGAAATCCCAAAGCATGGAAGAAAGGCAGGGGCAGTGGGGAATGGCAATGACTACAGAGGGCTGAACTTCCCCTGCGTTCTCTGACCTTTATCCACCCCCTCTTACACACAAATCACAAGCAATGTTTTCAACTACTTTAGCACTGAGCAACTGTAGGTTTTACAAGGAGGAATTCACAGAGATTAATTTTGTTAGCTAGTTTTCAGTGAAACTTCAGGAAATTTTATCTTTCCTATGGAGGAAATTTTGCCCAGACTAACTGAATGCCATTTAAGAGCAACCATCACTACCCAGGCAACTTGGCTGACATCAAGGTGAACGCTTTCATTTTTAGTAGATAAAACACAGAAATATAGTCACAGAATGACTGAAATTTAGTCATGTGTTACACACCCAGCTAACAGACTATTATTTTAACTACCGTAAACAGCACGCCTTTTTTTTTTTATTCTAAGACTTACACAATGAGATCTTTCAAATTATTTAAGACATGGATATTTAAAAACAGAATAAAAGCATGACTTGTTAGGAATACACACTGATAAACTACATTTCATGTATTTTAAAACCTTGAAGAATGCTAAAAGGCATTCTTTTTAAAGGCTTCTCTTTATTTTCATGTGCAAAATAGGAAAGTAATCAACATGAGAGGAAAACAACACTTTATCATCTTCATGACTAACCTTTTCATGATTTTACCAAAGTTAAAATTCAAATAGAGCCATCCTAAAGCACTTTAAAATAAGATACAAGAAATTTTAAAAGACAGCTCAGCCAGCCAGCCTGGGTACCGCAATTCCCCATTTGCTTCTCCCACTTAGAAACAACTGTCTCATAATTATAAGCAACTTAATAGCTTTGCCTATTGGAAATCCAGTGGACACAAAGTCTGCCCAAAGATGATCATATGCAAGCTTTAGTCTATGCAAAAAAATCTCAAGCCAGAAAATGTGTAAAAATATAAATGAAATAAAGGAATTGGGGCTAGTGAGCGGAGGATGTTAGAAAACAGGAGTATGACAAGCAAGATTAGCTGTAAGTAATCTCTCCTGGTCTCGGAGTACACCTCCCTCCTGCCATTTTTACCTGGTCAGAATTCTGATCTAAGGCAAGCACATCAACCGAGACGATTCCACAGGAGTCGAAAGCTTACAGCGGGAAGCAGGGAGGGTCAAAAAAAGCAAGATAATTAGGGAGCAGCCGACAAAATTACAGACTGATCATTAGACAATTACTCAGATAGATGAAGTTACACAAGATGCTATCACAATTATTACAAAGTTATCACAGTTACAGGTTTTTTTTACTCTAATTCTAAACATAAGTCCATTAGATGTTGGGAATTAAATTACTCCTGAAGCCTGTTTATTTTCAGTTATCTTAGTAGAAGGACATGAACATATGGTAGAAATTTGTCCTTGCCTAAAATTACTCTGCTTGTACTACGTACATTATAAACATGCAGACAGGGAATGGCACTGCCAGATGTAGTGAAGGGAGTAAGAGGGTAAGAACAGGGATGAAGAAGGGAAAGGCTTCCTACCACCCCTTTCACACATGCTAACAAAATACCATTTGCTGGAACAGGAAAAATTCACAGAACTTTAAGGTCCAGAAGGACTAGCCGCAGCTGTGTTGCATGTACCCACATTAGGAATACATATTAAAAAACCAGGAACAGGCACCGAGAAGTGAGAAGCCTGACTCGGAGAGATAACCTGATACTGTAAAGCAGATGTGGGGTGAGAAAGAAATGCAGATCCACCAGCATGGAGAGGTATAACATATAGTCAGCACCATATTGCACTGACAGAGCAATATAGTGTCATGAAGGAGGAAACATTTCTGTAGTGAAAGGAGATAAATGTCATGTCACTGGTATAGAAACAAGCAAGCTCCACAGGGACTCAAGAGATTTCTCCCCCCACCGCCAGCTCCCCCAAAAACCAAAAGAAACACAAGCAAGAACAAAGGAAACGAGAAGCATGAGAGATCTCTGAACTAGAGGTGCTGCCTCCAGATAAGAATGAAAGGCCTTCCAGTAAGAAATGAGACAAAGACATAACAGCCTAACACAGGAAAATGCTGATTATAGGGAGACAGCTCTGACCAGGCCAGTGGATTTTATTATTTTACTTATTTGCATCCTTCCCCTTCCAATACCAAGAACAGAAGGGAGATTTCGCTCTACCTGGAGTCCTGTTTTTGCATCTACTTTGTCCTTCAGTTCAGAAAGGACTGCAAGCTTTCAAAGACTGGAAATTCCTCTGATTCTAGTCCTCAAAATAAAAATACCATACCAATAGAAAACCTGGAGATCACCTCTTCATCTAGCTCAAGGAGAATGGAGAATTCAACAGAAAATATTCTAAAGTCTCTAGAGCATTTTGGTGGCCAACATAAGAGTAGCTATAATTCAAAACCACTGCAAGATGATGAGCTGTATGGGAATTATTTTCTGAACTATTAAAAACATGTTCATTTGCATAATATGTAAAGATGGAAACAACAAACAGAAATTAATTCCTTCCCACTGGAAACCAGAATTCTGATTTTCAACTGAAAGGATAACGAGGCATTTCCAAATTAAGATGAGCGCAGAGAATTTAGTGCTGTGTCTCTTTTCTGAGAAGCAGCGTTTCAGATGGCAACGTAGAACAAGTAAAATCCTTATTTATTTATTTATTAAGGCCAATATTTTGACTTTTGTAAATTCAGGGAAGTGCGTATCTCATTGAAGTGCTCCCAGCTATACAAAAACAGATTGACGTCCTTGAACTGAAAAATGCAGCATAAAGCCAAGGACTGTACAGCGACAGAGGCCACTTATTCAGGCATCATCATTTTCAGCACACACACAAAAATACTCAACAGAACAAATGCTTACAGTGCTCTCTTCTCTAGAAAACAACTGGACGAGGAAAAATATTGGGGAACTCCATACTGACAACATCTGTTTTCACTGTCTGTATTTTCGCTCAGTTTGTGAACAGAAGACTTGCTTCCTCTACCCTTTCTG
The DNA here is from genome assembly GCF_949628215.1 of Phalacrocorax aristotelis. NCBI lineage: Eukaryota > Metazoa > Chordata > Aves > Suliformes > Phalacrocoracidae > Phalacrocorax > Phalacrocorax aristotelis. The sequence goes on from NC_134277.1 coordinate 142,017,152, forward strand.
CTTGTAACCTGTTAAAGTTATCCTGGGCACCAACAGTCAAGATTTCTCTCATATCACTATCATAAAATTTTAACTACAATTCTTTTAAAGCTGCACTAGTCCCTCAGTTAAACCTACATGCTTCCAGCTTTCAGTTTTTAATAAGCATTTATCCCTGTGGCTACAAAGGCAACCTGATTCACTCAGAAGACCGACAAGGAGGTGTGAGGCTTACCTCATTCAGAGCCTACTGACACAGATCAATGACCCATGCTCGCACGCTGAGGTTCTGCAGAAATGGAGAAAGAAGCAAATTTGGGAAAACAGTGGTGACAGGAGCGACAGTTACAAGCAGCTGCAGGAAGAAATATTCTCCTTTGTATTGCTTTTGTTCCTTCTGTTGTTGGGGCCCTCTGAGAAGGGAGGAACAGGAGGAATTACACCTCCTGTGTTCTCTCCTTGTCCTTGATGCTGTGCTTCATTTCCTTTTCTTGTGCTAAAGGTTAGAGGAAGGAGAAAGTATTGTTGCAGGGAATAAGGAGCCAGAGGTCTAAGGCAGTTGTGGATCCATTCATAACAGGCAGGAGACTAAGAATTACGAAGAAATGAATCATATACTGGTTTGGGTTGGAAGAGACCTTAAAGACCATCTAGTTCCAACCCCCCTGCCATGGGCAGGGACACCTTCCACTAGACCAGGTTGCTCAAAGCCCCATCCAGCTTGATCTTGGAACACTTCCAGGGATGAGGCACCCCCAATTTCTTTGGGCAACCTGTTCCAGTGCCTCACCACCCTCATAGTGCAAAATTTTTTCCGTAAACCTACCCACTTTCAGGTTAAGGCCATTACCCTTCATCCTAGCTCTATAGGCACTTGTAAAAAGTCCCTCTCCAGCTTTCTTGTAGGCCCCCTTCAGGTACTGGAAGGCTGCTGTAAGGTCTCCCCAGAACTTTCTCTTCTCCACGCTGAACAACCCCAATTCTCTCAGCCTGTCTTCACAGGAGAGGTGCTCCAGCCCTCGGATAATCTTCACGGCCCTCCTCTGGACTCACTCCAACAGGTCCACGTCCTTCTTACGCCGGGAGTCACAGGGCTGGATGCAGTACTCCAGGTGGGGTCTCACAAGAGTGGAGTACAGGGTGAGAATCACCGCCCTCGACCTGCTGGCCATGCTGCTTTTGATGCAGCCCAGGATACAGCTGGCCACCTGGGCTGTGAGTGCACATTGCTGACTCATGGTGAGCTTCGCATCAGCCAACGCCCCAAGTCCTCCTCCTCAGGGCTGCTTTCAAAAATCATCTGGGGCTTGTGCTTTCCATGTATTTTTCTTCCAGTTATGAACGTTGATCGTAACTGCAGAGGAAACAGCTGCTACGAGGACAGACAGAAGAATCAATTTCTTTTTCATTTTGGGCATTTTATTTGAAACTAATTGAAAGACCAGAACAGCAGCATTTATAAAAGGTACCCAGAATAACAAAGAATCTTCTGTTGATTTCAAGTCACATGTTACTTACATACAGAAACTATTTCATTTTGGTAGCTTATAGTCATAGTGATACTGATCAAAGGCACCTGCAACTGCCTTGGTTGCACATGCACTGTAGTAATTATGCATGCAAATGAGGAAATTAGAGACATTTTTGTGGTTGATCACCAGTATAATTACTATAACTGAATATATGATCATGGTAACTGTACACACAAATTACACATGCATGCAGTTTTAAAAACCAAGTGTTGCATTCATTGTCTCTATTTTTATAACATCCTATGGAAACACTCTTCCACTGGAAACAATAAAAAGTATTAACCTTTTAAAAGGTGTACATTTATTCAACTGTCTACTGAACATTAAAAAAATATAACAATTCAGTAATTGTGTCTTCCAACCTGATATATCAGCAAAATCTCACCACTGTCATAAGATTTACCAACTTGAAAAGAATAAGACATTTAAACATAGCCTCTTATTCCTCCTTTTTCTATGTATTTATTAACATGTAACTTCAATAGGACATCAAAGGATAGGCAATTATTTGAAAAAATAATGCATACGATCAAAATTTTTAAAAAGCTGAGCCATTAGCTCATCACAACTCTAATAGAGATGAGTGGAAATATTTTAAAAGTTTGGATTTTTATCAGCCTAAACACTTAAATACACAGGATTTGATTATTCTTCAGACCAGAAGAGCTGGCGCACCCAAATCCATACAGGTATTTTTCTAAGGTACATCAACAACAACATGGAAAATATGCTTTCATCTCTTAAGCCCAGATTTTGATCCATCCATATTAACATAAGGAACAATTTTGCTAGGGCAAAAGCATTTTTTATTAAGTATTTCAAAGAATATGACAGAAGTAGTAAAATATTTAGATACTGCTGTATTCTGGCAGATCACGGCGTAGTCGTATTGCCTTCAGCTTCTCTACTTTGATTTTTGTTCGCAACAGTTCTTCTTCCAGTTGCTGCTTTCTTTTCAAACCATCCCTTTTTTCTTGGACATAAAGACCAATTTTTCTTTGATTTTCTAGTATTATTTGATGCTCTTCTTTCAGCATTTGTAACATCTGTGGGTCATACCCACACATTGGTCTAAAGCGTTCTCCAACCTCAAGCCTAAAAAACTCATCTCTTCTTGGTACAGGAGAGGGAGACATCATCACTCTCATATCAACTGAAGACACTGATGTTGAAGGAGACCTTTCCATAATATGCACCAGCTGGTGTTCTTCTTCTTGTTCTAAGTTCTCATTTTGCTGTGAGTCTATAATCAAAGAAGGAGGAGGTTTGACATCGTCTTCCGATTGCAACTCCATCATGACTGTCGCGGGATGGTGATCCAACATTGCCTGTGGTGAACTGGTACCAGCAATTGTTTCTTTATTGATACTAGCACTAGAACACACAAAATCATATTTAAATAATCCATTAAAAACTATTTTTAAAAGGTTTAGCTCTAACCAAAGCTTCATTTGAAATACTACTCTGCTATCTATGCTTGGGAGCCTAGTTCCTTACATGAACATCACCTCTACCCCTCCTTCTTTCCACCACACATATACAGCCCTGTCTTGCTCAGGTTCTATCATTATAAAGGCAGTATAGCCAACAAAGAACTACCCCAGTAGGCCCTCCTTCTGACACTGAAGAAGCAAGAGGGGCTATTAGTGACAAATGGGAATAAAAACAAAGCAGCAGCAAGTGACAGAGGAAAGAGTGTATGTAAAATATAACGTGATTTTAAAAGGGCTTAAATTTAGATTGAGCAGACTGTGGCAGAAACATTTCCATCTCCCAAACTTACTCATCTCCTTCTGTTATGTGTTCCCTGTTTCTGATTCATGCATCCAAGTATTTGTTTGGGGGTGTTTTTTTTTGTTTGTCTTTCGTTTGGGTTTTTTTCTTTTTTTTAATGTAAAACAATCACTTAATAAAACTACACAAAGAGCCTTGTGAGAAGAAACCAGAACCCAAATGATGACCCTGCCAGTAGATTAGGGAATCAAGCTAATCCTTGCTCCTCCTCTTTGAATTGATGATCTCAAGATTCTTCTGAAGCTTCACGAGAACACACAGAAATGTTTCCATTAAGAACAACGTATAGTTCTATGCATTTGTTTTCAGAAGTACAACACCCACTTGACTCATCTGTCTTTGTGTAAACCCCTGAGTCAGCAGCACCTCAAATAATGATCTGACATTACATTGGCTTTGATGATAATAATGGCTCAAGCTGTTCCTGCCTACTTCTCTACCATCAGCTGTGTTTGAAACCCTACACTTCTGCACATCACTCCTTTATTCAGGTTATGTTTTTAAAGCCAGATCAGCTGCTTCATCTATTTTATAGTACAGATCTACGAAGAATACTTTCAGCATGACTAAGAAGGCCAATATAGTGTAATATCGGGACAGGAATATAGTAACCTGGTACCGATACCGAAAACAGTGCATCATCATGGCCATGACTGTCTAAAAGAGAGCTTGTAACTGGCAGTTGCAGCTGAGACGTTCCTCAAGCCTTGAAGAACCGAGCTGCCGCTAGCAGCTACAGGCAGCGAGTGGATCCATGATTAATGTAACATTCATGGATGCTGCACAACCCTCAAGAACTGGAGTTGCTGTCTATTCAATTGGGGGGGGGGGGCGGGGAGGGGTGTGAGAGGTGGTTTGTTTACATATTTTAAACTCCTTGTGAGCCCTACAATCCACAAATTGAGAAACACTATCTGATTATTAAAACACTGTCCTGGTTAGCAGCACATGTGGGTTCAGATTCCCAGAAGCAAAGGAGAAATTTAATTTGTACGTCCTACTTCTCACGTAAATGCACTAACTCCTTAATCAAAAGGTGGCATGATCATCTCTTCTGCATCTCCCATGGTCTTCAAAACTCTTGATTTAAAAGAAAAAAGCAATCATGGCTGCAATTTCCAAAGGACCGTGATCTAGTCTGCCGTCCATCAACGTGAAAGTGCAATTTGTAGAATAAATGCATGAAAGCTTCTCAATACTCAATTATAAAAATGTTCAACAGGGTCGGAGAAAAAGAAAAAGAAAAAGAAAAAGAAAAAGAAAAAGAAAAAGAAAAAGAAAAAGAAAAAGAAAAAGAAAAAGAAAAAGAAAAAGAAAAAGAAAAAGAAAAAGAAAAAGAAAAAGAAAAAGAAAAAGAAAAAGAAAAAGAAAAAGAAAAAGAAAAAGAAAAAGAAAAAGAAAAAGAAAAAGAAAAAGAAAAAAGAAAAAAAGAAAAAGAAAAAAAGAGAAGAGAACAGGACCGTCTGAAGCAGGTACTGAAAACAGACCTTCCATTTATTCCCTGAAGAAAATGCCACAATAATCTTAATTCTATCGACTGCTACCTGAGCTGCCCATAGAGCATCAATTATATCACCTTACAGCCTCCTCCTCATGCCACAAAGCTTCACCTTTTCCTATATACCTCTTTCTCCCATTCCTTTTACTCCGGTCATTGAGCATTGGAAGTATTACCCTGCACACAAATTTTCACTTGTTTTCCCCAGTGCTGACTGTAATTCTGGGCTTCCCCCTCTTCACAACCACAGCTTCTAATACAGCTTCCCTCCTTCTTATTTGCTGGCTCCTGGCCAGCTTCTAGCCTGAGAAAAGTGGAAACAACCAGCAGGAGAAGCAGGTCATTCTGACAAAAGGAAACAGAGAGAGCGCAGAAAGAGAAAGTGAGAGAGGTTAAAGAGAAGAAAGATAGGTAAGATTCAGTCTAACATAGGCTAGAGCCTCCAAACAGTGAGAAATCCATCTCTTAAAGTGTAATCCACACAGAACTAGAAAATTACCAAATCTTCAGGTAACTCTGATGAGGCTTTTTTTTTTTTTAGAGTCAGTCTCTTAAGAGGAAAACAATTAGAGAGCAAAGTGAGAAAGAAGGAGTTGAAAACAAAAGAGCCGCCTGTATGGTGGTTACTGATGTTGTTTCTGACAACTTGACTGAAAGACAAACAACAGTTACCACAACTGGGGGGTGGTGTTTATAACCCTGCAGGCACCCATGATTCACCAGGTTTCGTTTAAATCTAAGTGAGCTAGAAATTGCTCAAAGGTACGATTAAGAATTTGGATTCATTATAAGTTGTATTTCCGTCCTACAAAACCTAAGCCATATCCCGGTGAGTTAAAACCCAACACAGGGTTTTGAAAATTAGGGTAAAATGCAACTCAGAGTTAAAATCAGAACTATAAAATAATGATGTATTTCAGCAGGAAAAAAAAAAAATCGTTTAAGTTATATTCTTATCCTTTAGCACACAGCGTATTGGCTGTTCCTAGGAACAACCATTTTGGGTAAGCAGTAATCAAGTCAATGTTCCCAGAGCCATAAGGGACTGCAAAAAAATGTTTAAATTATAGGAGACAAACTATGGAGATCATTAGCTCCTAATCATTCACAAAAAGCGTCAGTGCTTTTTATAAGCCGATCTACAAACCAAAGTTCTCACACTATTTTTTTTTTTCCTTCCTTACAAAAGTTGGTAGTCAAGACACTGCAACCTTTATTAGTGCAATTAAAAGCCTTGTTTTGTTCCAGAGAATTCTTTGGAACAGTTCCTCCAGGGGCATTCACCAGGAGCAGCAGTGCAGCCCAGTTGCTTCAGACTTCTTTACGCAAAGGACCCACAACAGCATATTTTTAGAGCATCTGGCATGTTGGGATTTAGACAATTGTTACCATTCAGTTCAACCAGTGGCACTGTGAATCCAATCCAGCGTGTGCGCGCATGCCAGCATTTCTTAGAGTGTTACGCTGCTGCAGTGACTATCAGTATATCTGATTAAAATACGGAAAGTTAGATTCCCATTAATCTGCTTGGGAAAATAACAAAAATCAGAGCTTTCTCAAGGTTGCTGGGGAGTTATTTGACCTTTTTTCCCCTCCTCCCTGGCTTAGTTTTTGTATCTGGAGGAACCAAAACCTGACCCAGGCATTTTTTGATCCCTCAAGGACCAATACAGAACCAGCAGAGTGTTGCAAGTCAGATATGAGGGGCATTAGCCAGCTGTGGGAGAAAGCCTGCATGCTGCCTGCCTGTATTATGTCTGGCTCAAATCTAGACAGTGTGTCTCACTTTACTGAGCAGTTAAAAAAAAAAAACCTACAAAAAAAGAAAACTCCTAGTGCTGTACCTCTCAGTTTTCCTCTGTATTTAAACTACCGAATGTATGATACAGAACTGCTTGGAGTTTAGACTGCAGTTAGCTTTGCTGCAGTTTCAGGGAACCACCATCAATACAAGAAAAGTATAATTTAAAAAAACGTTTGCACTCACAAAGGCACTGTGGTCTGGGAAGTCAATTTTTTTTTAAAAGGATTAGGATTGGTTAAAACATAACATGCAAACATCAGAGTAAATTACAGAAAAAAAGGTGTGTGGGTAAGGTTTCTTAGCTCTGTGAACTAACTTTATTTAAAATCTTTTATAAACTGGTAATAGTGCCATATGTTGCAAAATGACTGCAGTATTACCTTAAATGGAGGAGAATAGCCATCACTTTGCCAGTGCTTGAATAATCTGCCTATTAAAAGGTAGGGGAGGGGTAGAGGTTGGAGCTACTATTTCTCTTTGATTCTCTCTTAACCCTCACTTTCCAGAGTATGACAAAGACTCTGAAACAGGCTTTGAACAAGACCTGAAAAAATGAATGCAGTGCTAAGTCACCATAAAGCTTCCCATAAAACAAAAGCAGTATTATTTTGTCATTGTTCCCCAGTTGGGGCTTTTCTCTGATTAACACTTCCTTTCGGAGCCTGAACACAAGCAAAGCGTTACAGAGTAGATAGGAGGCGCCATAATTTTCATTCAGTAACAAAAATAAAAAGAATCGTCTCACCTTTGAACACCGCTCCTGTCCCTTAAACACACATTGGAAATCTGTGGAATCATCTCCACAACTTTCTTGGTTGGCTCGGAAATGCTGCTTTTACAATCTGAGTGAGTCTCCTTTTGCTGCAACAGCTCCTGTTTGGCATATTCTTTGAGCCTCTTGTACAGCGTGCGCAGGCCCTGTGCAGTACGAGGAGGGCGATCTACTCCGATGGCATTGTAGTTATCAGCTATGATATCCCAGCATTTGTTTTTTTCCACTATTACAGAATGCTTATTGGTATGTTCCTCGAGAATTTTAACGTACGGCTTCACGAGTTTTAGCAAATCAAGCTTTTCAGATAAGGTAAAATTAGAAGATCTGGCCTTCCCAACCATTGTTATCTTTGAATTAAGGAAGCCGTTTCTGAAGCCACCATGCAGTCCCTAGCTCTGCTCAGCTCTTTTTCACAAACAGAAAAAGATCAGGCTTAACTAGGCTAGTCTCATTTAGGCCCACGCCTACAAGGGAGGGTTTATTAAAATTCCTTCAGCTTAAGCTGACGCAGGTTCAGGAAATCTGCTTAAGCCAAGCCTGACCTACATAAGGCTTCAGACTGAAGAAGACGAGAAGAAACAAGCAAAATACACTTTTGTATGAAGAGACCAAACACACGCAGGATTTAAGAACACAAAGGTTTAAAGATTAGCACGTTACCCAGCTAAAAATTACCTAATTTAGCTTGAGTAACAAGCTCTGACACATCTCCCTAGCTCTCTCACACGTATCTCAAACTGAAACCGCGCTCGAGATGATTCTACGTGTAACGACGTCCCCCAAAAAAGCAACAATTGCTTTGTGCAACGCGCTGAGCGTTAGAGGGAGCGGGAGGCGCAGGCGGCGGGCGCGGAGCGCTCCCCTCACGGAGCCGGAGCCGGCTCCCGCACAGAGCCCCCGGCAGCCGCCGCCGCGCTCGCCTGCGCCATTTGCATAATGCTGGTCCTGCTGTCAATCAGGGGCGGCGGAGCCTCCAGCCGGTTAGGTTACACTCAGGCGCGGGCTTCGCAGTAAAGCTGAGCTTCTCCTACACTTGGCAGCCTGCTCCCGCTACCTACACGGGGGCTTCTTAAAGAGGCCGCTTCCCGCGGCGGCCCAGCCGCCGGGAACACGCCGGCGAGCCCGGGAGGAATCGGCTTTTTATTGTTAGAACTTGGGCCCGCAGCCGTGCCCTGCGACAGCACGCCTGCCTTCGGCGCCTGGGCCGTCGCCCTTGGGCCGCCGGGAGGGGGTAACGGCGGGAGCCAGGGCCCGGGCTGCCCGCAATGAGGGCTACGGTCAGTCGTGACAGATTTACGGAGCACATTATAGCGTGTGGATGCTGGGGGTTTTCACAATATCCACCAGGAAACAACCTACTTTTACAATAATACTTCCAGGCGTCCTTTCAGGATAAAAATCTGATTTTTATTAACAAGATGTACAGCCTATGTGCGTGCAATTCTAATGTTTGGTCAAAAACATAGCGCCTTAAACTGAGTCTTCACATAAAAACGCACGCAAGGCTCTAAATTTCTGCGGTCTACGCTAATTCAATGAATTGGAGAAAGGAAAGGTACTCTCAAATACAGAAAGCAAAACCTAAGTTTGAAAAATGAGGCGCGTGACTGAAAGAGTCCGGAGGGTGGAAACAAACACCATTTGAGATAGTGGCAACAGCTTCAAGCTTAACATGTTCAGCCTTGAAAAGAAGGGAGCCTGGAAGGGGGGTGAAAGAAGTCTAATTATAGTTTGAAATATCTTAAGGCTATAAAGATCTAGGTATAAACTTGTTTGCTCTGGGGGGAAAACACGCAAAGCAGACACAACCTGTATTCAAAACAAATTCCAACTAAACAAAGGGAGACTTTTAACTGCTAAAAATCAATTAGCATCTAGAATAACAAGTACATTTGGAACCATTTCTGAGACTCGGCTCGTCCGCACCACCTAACAGAATCGCGGCCAGTCCACTTTGCCGGAATTGCTTTCAAGGCAAAATTAAATGAAGCATTTTATAATCTGAAGGCCATTACACTAGAAGTGCAGAAACAAAATACTTGTGCGGTTAGAAGCACTGTATGAAAACCTTCACTTTTAAACACCTAATCCTTCTCTACTTCCCCACGCCTTGCTCTTCACTAACATTGAGTAGAAAGCTGGTGGCTATCTTTTTATTATTTTTTTTTATGTAATTGAAGCACTTGGTTGTTCTTTAGTAACTGTCAAAAAATAAATATAAAAAAAGAACATGCCTCAGATAGTTTAGGCTGCTGACAGTATCAGAGTCAAGTCACAGGCAGCCCTACGTTGTACCCTCTGATGTTGAAGCAGTTGTGCAGAGCCCAGTCTCTTGACTTTTCAGTGACAAAAAGAAAGAAGTCAGTGTTAGGTTGTGTGACTGAAGGCTTCTCCCCACCAAGAGCACAGACGAACAGTGTCAGGCAGGGGAACCCCAATAACCCAAATGAAAGAAACTGAGCCCTCAGCCCGGCTGCTCCCAGGGCTGTCAGAAACACGAGCAGCCCAGTGGGACGGGGTGAGGCAGCCACGAGAGAGGCTCACTCTAGATCACCTTGCAGACTGCGGGAGGGGGGTTACTGCCCACTGGGGTATGGGACTCATAGGGTATGAGATGCCAGCAAGAGTATTTTGGGATTGCAGAAGGCATAGTACAGGATATTTAGAGGAAGAACCAAAGGCAGGAAAAGGGAGAGATTGCTCTGTCTCTGTTTGGGACAGAACAAGCATAGGAGAATACCGGGGGGAAAAGGGATAAAAGGTGCCACATGCATGTGAACAGGTGGCTGCTCAGTACAGTTGTCCAGCCATGTCCTGCACCTGATCACTGCAGCTTGTCCTATCTTGTTAGACTACACTTGTAACTACTTTCCTGGGTGAGGGGAATCTCTACTCAGCGCGAATGACTGCATGGATGCGTGCATGACTGCACAGATGCGTGCATGCTAGCACCTGGAGTTGTACCACGGGTCCCAGAGACCCAGGTGCTTGGGAGCCCACACATACTGCCTGCATACCTATAGCAGCATGTGATTGCTGGCAAACACCAAGCCAGACTAGTCAGCAAGTTGGATAAAAGGCCTGGGAGCCAAGAACTGGAGTGACCATGAGCCTGGGCCAGATGCTGGAGAGGCCAAAAGGTCTGAGATTTGGCTACTGGAGGGACCAGGGCACCTGGGGACTGGCTACTGGTAAGATCATAAACCTGGACCAGCTGCCAGAGAGACCCAGTGCAGGTTTGTGAGGTAACTGGGAGACCAGGGGATCCAGGGACCAGCTACTGGGCAGTATAAGAGTCTCAGGACACTTGCTGAAGGGATCCGTATTGTATACATATGTATTTTCCACAAACAGGCTTTCATCCCAGCCAGCGAAGGGAAAGGATGAGGCCATCGATGCTGCTTATGTTTGCGTAAGTGCTGTGTTTTCCATATGGCTGGCCATATATATATCTACGTGTATTAGTGTGTTCACATGCGTGTTTTCCTCTTGGGAATACATCCTCAGCCTCACTGCAGGCCAGGCCTGCCACAAGGAGCTGCAAGCAGTGTCCTCCATACTGGGCTACCAGATGCAGCAACTCCTAAGGTACACCTATTTAAACTTGTATTACTTCATCACCTTACTGCTGGGTGTTGCTAGAGAGACCAAGTTTCCACACTAATGCAATTATAGCAAAATACCGCTACAAAGATTTCTTTTGAGCAAGTGCCTGAAGGAATCAGTCTGAATTACATATTGTTCTGCAGGAGTGTAAAATAACCCTTGTAAAAATGAAGCTGGCTGCCAACCAAGATTTTCCCTTTATTTAAAATTTTTTTTTTCCTTTTTAAAATAGCTCTGCTCATCAGCCTAAGGTCATATCAGTACTTGGATGAGAAATCACAGAAGGTGAGAAGCCTGGCTATTAATGCTACATATAGACTTCTTTGAGCTAAAACAACAGGTGTAGTTCCAATACAATTACAAGGAAAAACATTGCCGCAGTCCACACTTCATCCTACACCTTCCACCAACACTAGCACTTATGCAACTCAGTGCACAGCCAGTTCAGGGAGATGATCCAGCTACAGACTAATCAATATTTTTTTTGTTGGGTTGTTTTGTTGGTTGGTGGGGGTTTTTTTTGGGGGGGTGTGGGTTTTTTTGCCAAGCACGAAGTTTAATAATTGGTTTAAATCAACATACATATAGAACATTGCCAAAACAGGAATTTCTGCCTCCCCCCCAACCCTGTCATGTTCCTGCCCCTTCACTGAGCTGATATGAGTACTCACAAATCTTTTCAGCAAGTCAGATCAGAGAACTGATTTGCCTGCAAATTAATAATTTTTTTTCTGAGCTGAGTTAGTTTTAACCGCCCTGATGCAGTTCCCTGATGCAGTATGCCACAGGACAAATAACTCACACAAAAGAAATACTGAAAAAGATCACTTCAGGAATATGGTTTGCAATGCACCCTACAAAACCTTGTATTAGCATAATTGAGGCGACAGCAAACCATAGGTAGTGGGGAGGAAATTCTGGTCGCTGCTGAAGAAAATAGTCATACATGCACCCACCACATCACTGCCTTCTATACCTCCTGTTTTAATCCTATGCACAAGGTACAGCTCATTTTTCCTTCATATTTTCTAGGTGGAATTCACTAATCTACTCAGAATTCTGAAAAGAAAAAGGTCTTGGATTCAGCATTTATTTTAATTTGTTCGATTCTTTGCTTTAAAAAAACCCAAATGCTTCCCAATTTAAATGTTAATATTTAAAAACCCACTTTTCAGGTGCACGAAATCTTCATATTTAAAAGTTGAAAAATGGGAGCTGTGAGAGCAGATGAGAGTATTTTTCTAGGGAAAGAAAAATTAGCATGATTATTCAAAAAAACAAGCAACAGCCCCTTGCTAAGGTTGCAGAACTTCAGCAGTTGGGAAATAAGACTCAAAGCTACGGGTAAGAGGTAAGTTCAGGTTTTTGCCATTGAATAGTCTAGAATTAACACCAAAAAAATTATACAAATAGTGCATCCTGGAGAGCTATCAAGAGATGAATGAATCACAGCTATAATGCAGTCAGGGATTAAAGTAGCCAAATGACTATGAACTGCTGAAAAAGCTCAGTGGGCCCAAATTTTACAACTGACAAATTTGTATCATGGCCAATAGCTGCATCAAGTGGCCTATGTAAATTTGGGCACATTATGAGACAGAACACCCTGTAAAGGAGAGTGTCTTAAATCAGGGGAGCATCCTGGATAGAGAAAGGAAGGATCCTTAGTCATGCAGAACTTCAAAAGAATCTGTCCATGACAGACTTTAAAAAAAAAAAATCACTATATAGTACATAATTCAGAGATAAAAAACATCTGAGATAATTAAGGATGCCTTAAGGAAGAACAAGGATGCCTTAAGAAAGAACATATCTTAAAAGATGTAGTTTGGATCAGACAGCAAACTTGAATGTTGAAGGGAATGACACTGGCTTAAGTGATTCAGACTGGCACCTTCTAGTGCAAAAAATACCAAATCAACAGAGCACCTAGGAAGGTGCTCTGCCCACAAACTGGTAGCCCCAGAATGAGTCTGAAGGACATCTGTTCTTGTTAATAATGTGCAAGCAAACTCGCTCTGCAGAGACCTGGGTTTAGCATTTGCAATCACCTAGGAGCCTGAAAATCATAAGAACAAGAGGACGATTGCAAGATTTGAATCAAAGCTGAAGTGAAACCCTGATACCCCTGTGCTTATGAGAAACTATAAAGATTCAGCAGCTAGAATGGGCTAAGTTACACATCACTGAATACACTGGGGTACACTGGCAGCAGAAACATTTGGCAAGTATTGAGGCAGTTGCTCAGTTTTGCAAACAAATTTGGCAGCTGCCTAAGATGACTTGAGGGTGTCTATAGGTAGTAAGGGCTGCAAAAGTTCCATTAGGTCATCATATAGTCCTCTTTACTGACACGACAGTGAGATGGTGCCAAGTCATTCGATCTGCCTGTCTTAAGAGCCTGCTGCAGCAAAGGGTGGGTGAGAAAAGTTTTCAACTCCAAAGGTCTCTCATAGGGACAGTTGTTTCATGGGTGATCTCCAAAACTAAGGGTTGCAGACATTATTCATTATGGAGAGGGCTGAAGATGACACAGTTTTCTGAGCCAAAAGTTGCAAGACTACTTCACCTGGAAGTTCCAGTGCTTAAATACATTCTCTCCAGACTTTTTAGAAATACTTTTAGCTCATTTGTGTTTCAAATAGTTTTCTCATTTCACTTGATTTTTTTCTCACCTTTGTCAACACTTTCACCATCAGTTTTGCACTTTCTTGTTCTTAGCCCTGCTGTACCTGAAGCTCTCAGACCACTCCTTTCCTCTCTCCTGTACAATTGTTTCTAAACATTTCCAAGCCTCTGTCCTGCACCGGGGGCAGGGAGAACAAGGGGAAGCTTCACCTCTTTTTTCTGCATCTATTTCTGCAATTACCATCTGGCATGTACTAACTTCTAACATCTAACAGTTCTTGCAACTGCTGCAAGAACAAGGGTCATGTATCTTACAACAAGCACAGAAAACACAGAAGTTAATGATATAATTATTACCTTTACACCACTCATCGACACTAGCCTGAATTACACATGGTCTACTCCATAGCGCATATAAGCTAAAATTCCAAGCATAAAAGCTAACTACACTTCTGTCCCCTCTGCTGATGTAAGGCATTCTCTCAATATTTAGCCCAATGAAATTGGAAATATTCAAATTAGACAATTAAAATGCACCCCATGCCAAATTTTAAAGAATTTATCTTCATCTCAGTCTGACATTCCAGGGCCTACACATTCAGATCTGTAACCATCCTTCAAACTAAGTTTGGCTTAAGGCTACAAGAGTCTAAATTATAATACTAAGTGGCCATACAGCACCATGAATTAGCTCTTCACTTGGTAAGTCATGTCCTTAAAAAAGAAAAGCAAAGAGCACCATTCTTTACAAATTCAGAACCGTGTCCAGTTAGTAATACATGCTTGTATCTTCTCTGATCCTCTCTCCCAATAAGCTTTTTGATGACTTATCAGAAGCCGCTGAGAATCATAGAATCATTAAGGTTGGAAAACACCTCTAGGATCATCAAGTCCAACCGTCAACCCAACACCACCACGCCTCCTAAACCATGCCCTGAAGAGCCACATCTACACATCTTTTAAATACCTCCAGGAGTGGTGACTCTACCACCTGTTCCAATGCCTGACCACTCTTTCAGTGAAGAACTTTCTCCTAATATCCAGTCTAAACCTCCCCTGATGCAGCTTGAAGCCGTTTCCTCTTGTTCTATCTCTAGTGTCCAGTAAGAAGAGACCAACACCCACCTCACTACAACCTCCTTTCAGGTAGTTGTAGAGAGCCATAAGGTCTCCCCTCAGCCTCCTCTTCTACAGACTAAACAACCCCAGTTCCCTCAACCTCTCCTCATAAGACTTGCTCTCCAGACCCTTCACCAGATTTGTTGCCCTTCTCTGGACACACTCCAGCAACTCAATGTCCTTCTTGTACTGAGGGGCCCAAAACTGAACACAATATTCAAGCTGTGGCCTCACCAGTGCCCAGTACAGGGGCACGATCACTTCCCTGCTCCTGCTGGCCACACTATTCCTGATACAAGCCAGGATGCTGTTGGCCTACTTGGGCACCTGGGCACACTGCTGGCTCATGTTCAGCCAGCTGTCAAGCAACACCCCTAGGTCCTTCTCCGCCAGGCAACTTTAATACAAAGAAATACAGAGAAATACAGAAAGAGTTAAAAATATTATTTTCTCAGGACATTTTGCTTAATTCTTAAATCCCCATTAGCAAGAGAGCCTCTATAAAAAGAAACGGTATAAGAGAAGCCAAGTTTCTGCAATTCTCCCATCTTTTCGTAGAGTGGTGAAAAATTTTGAGATTACGCTTTTAAATATTAACCTCAAAATACTTCCCCATTCGCTATTCCCTGCATTTGACATAGGAGCAGCTTTCTCCATTCTTCTAACTTTGCTCAGCAGATATTTTGAGGACAGTGAGATAACCATCTTACCACTATCTTGCTGAGTTTAGGAAAGTCATATTGTGACAAAGCTTCTGTTTAAGGGGAAGACTTAAGTCCAAAGCCAAAAGCTGGGACCGCACTCTAGTTACGCTGGCGTGGCAACAAAGGGGATCCAAACAATGAGCATAGCTACGGAAAGATTTGGCGACTCTCCTTGAAGGGATCCAGGCCAAGTCTGTAATAATACTCATGATAGCTCAAAAAACCCTAGTTCCCTTCAATAAGGCATTTCTTGGCCCACCACCTGATAGATACATTCTCTCCATCTTCCCTTAAATCCACCTTTGTATCTGTTGGAGAAAGGAGGGTTGGGGAAGTAAAAAACCATCCCTCACATCCAGACCTTCCATAAGGTGGGAAAGTCGAAAAGACAAACAGCCAAGAAATTCAGAATAGCCATATATCTCTCTTTTGCCAGTCTTCAGTCCTTAGACACACACACCTGGATAATAAATTCTGATAATCAATAAGAAAAGAAGAGAAACAATGTGTACAACTTCCCGCAGAACAGATGAGGAAACTGAAAGAATTGTTACGGCTAAACCTGAATCCCTGAAAATAGTCTCTGTACAGATTATTTCCTGAGTTTCTGATTTTTAAAGTTACAGTATTAGATAATTTCATTTTCTATATATTGCAGACTATATGCCACGTGTTTGCACATCCTGGGAGCTAAATTATAATAAATATATTGGGATAGTAAGTTCATTTCCCAATACATCCCCTGCTGCCCCCTTGGAAAGGAGAGTTTTCTTTATATCCGCAGTTTCAACGTTAGGTCTCTGCCTCTGCACAAGAAAGACTACGTCTTTTTTTTTCTTGTTTACAAATTTTAATTTTCAATAACGTAACAGGTTAAAGAAGAATGCATAAAAGATTATCATCTTTCCGTGCTGCACAGCTCTCTTCAATAGCGGATATACCACTACTCAGAAGTAAAGAACCTAACAATTCATATTTTTTTCATTTTAAAGAAGCAACGACAGTTCCATTCAATAGACAAGTCACTACTGCAA
The DNA here is from genome assembly GCF_949628215.1 of Phalacrocorax aristotelis. Taxonomy (NCBI): domain Eukaryota; kingdom Metazoa; phylum Chordata; class Aves; order Suliformes; family Phalacrocoracidae; genus Phalacrocorax; species Phalacrocorax aristotelis. Next base: position 142,033,625 of record NC_134277.1, read on the forward strand.
AACTTTCACTTTAATCCCTCCAACTTTTTGGAAAATGTTGGATATCTTTCATGTTAGATGAAAGATATAACTCTGTTTTTATTTATTTTCTGACCATGTAATAACCTTCTGATTTCTGGTTTCCTTCCCTTCTCCTTATCTCCATTAGTTCAAATACACATATCAGAGCACACTTAACTAGAACAAATGAGAAGTATATTTCACTGTCAATTCACTGCCCTTTTCTCAAACGTGTGAATATCCTGGTTATATCATCTGTCATTATATAAAGGCTAGTTATTCACATGACAGCAAGGTATGATCATACATACAGCCTTCATTATTATGGCAGTATTATACTGCATTGCAGATGGCTATCCTGTCCAGGAAAGCACCTTTGCAGTCGCTGAACATTATACGATATGTTGCCTTTGGTGGTGAAGCTGATGTACGTTCCTTCTTCCTGTCTCACTCTTGGTTGCTAATTCTACTACCACAGCGTATCTAACTGCTCAGCTGGTGGGCAGCCCAAATTCAATATGACTAACACCGGTTAGGGATGTGAACTTCTTCATCAGGCTCATGTATCACCTACACATACACTATTCTTTTGCTTGCTTTCCGTCTATGGCAACTGACTCCAAGTTATCTGACTATTGCTACAATCCAGTAATGGTTTCTCCCCTGACAGACCTTAAAACTAAATTAGGGAAGTCATAGCTGCTGCATTTGGTGCTTCTGAGCACAGAAGTGGAAGCCCTTGAGGACAGTGTTGTGTTCAGTACATAGTTCTGGGCACTACTGCACAGAAGGTGACAAATCTATAGGACGAGGAAATGAGAAAAAAAAAAAAACAACCAACAGCAACAAAAAAAAACCCCAAAGAGTCATGAGAGCAAGCTATGGCAGACTAAAGAACCTCTCTTTTTCTTCTTTTTTAAGTCCTGAGAGTTTTGAACACTTTAAGATGACAGTACTAAAGTTATTTTGCTAAAATGCTGTTCCCTGCATTGCTGTCATAACACCTCACTGCATAACTGAAAACAATGCATGACCACAGCCAAGGGGAAACCTGAGTGTGCATAATCAGGTGGGGAGATGCTAGGGAAGGTCTTACACCAGCAGCAAAGTAGAAGACATCATCGCACATCCCAAGGAGGAGCACCAAGCAAAAGGTGTTGTGTTGAGGAGATGCCAGAGAGTCCCAGAGCTGCAGACCAGAAAACGCAAGCCATCTAGGACTAAATAATCACAGAAGTGTCAGTGAGAAGCCTACCTGCAACATGTCAACTGCTGTGCAGGGGGTACTGGGCCAATAGGTGACAATTCGCATGTATACCTATTGTGGATGATGTATAAATGTACAATTCTGCAACCAGCATCAGATCAGAGATACAGACAATTTCTCCTCCGATACATTTACATCAATGTAGTTTTCTTAACCAATCCCCATCTCCTGAGATTAACTGATCAAACAGGTACAGATAACATGTAAACAGTAAAGAAATTATTCTGAATTTAGAAACAGACTGTCTATTCATTTGTCTGTCCACTGTTACAGACTATTCTGTCTATAGCACTGCAGGGAGCAGGGCATCATTTTAAGTCATAAAGAGCTAGCAAAGTAATTTGATACTATTTTGATAAGAAATTATAACAAAATTTACAAACTTGAAAATCTAACTTGCAAACAAAGCTGTAATAGATTATTTGCACTTGGGCATCCAGTACCACCTTAGTACAACTAAGGTGTTGTACAACCAAGTACTTCTTATTAAGAGCTACAGATGTTTATGCAGTATCTTTTACCCAAAAACTTAACTGCTTAACCAACTGTTTATAAAAAACATTTGAGGGGCCTACTGAACTGCAGCTCTACACACAGCTCCACCACTAAAATAGACAGACGGTAAAAATACTCCTGACTGGAATATCTTTTCCAGCTCAATCTGTGAAGTGCAATAACAGAAATAAATGCAATAACAGAAATTACAATTAATACTTCTACTTTTGCAGATATCCAAGTAATTCTAGCAATAATATGGTTCATTATGAGATGTCAGGCCTGAATGTTTTTAGTTGTATTATGTAGAAACCAAAAGTAGGTAGTAAGACTGAAATCAAGTAATATGACAAACCATGAAAATAACATTTTTAAATCCTCTGATTAAAAGTGATAGGCAATTGATTGCTACTGTTGTAACTAAATGAAAAATGAATTTTCTCTTATAATATTCAAGTTAATTGGTTAAGAGGGTTTTTATTCATACCAAGTGACAGGAGGTATCAGACTAACCTGTAACAACATTCTAGAAAGCTGCAGGAGCCAACAAACATTCCTATTATGAAAATAAAAGTGACTTAAATGAGCAAAGAGTCTAAACCTTATAGACCAATGTACTCAGTAAACATTAACATCCCAGAGATGACAGAGAAAATCTATTCAAAACTATATGCAAATAATAAACATGGTTAATATCCTAGGCATGAAAAACATTGAGATACATCTGTTGAGAGACATAGGGTGAACACATTAACCCTGTTATGAAACACAGTTACAATCCGTGTGCGTTGTTAGCTCAAAGTTAGTATTTGAGTATGACTTGGACACAGTTCCTCTTGGAAGACACGTTAATAGATGTTAGTGATGGATGAAAGACAAAGCACTCCTGAACCAAAAACCAAACAAGAAGTGAGCTGTAACAGAATGAGACTCTATGTCCTGCTTTTCTGTTCATCTACACCAGGTTCAAACAATGAAATCTCAGTCCAACTAGAATCTTGTGTCTATGTGTGTAGGTGAAAGAGCTATTCATTTCCACGGATGTTATAGTAAGCCCAAAGGAGAAAAAGAGCAACATTCTCCTAGATTAAAAATACCAACAGAAAGCAAGCTGTAAATTCAGATAATAAGCAGAAATTAAACTATGGGTTTTAATATAAATAAAAATATAGATATTTAAAAGGTTAAGGTGAAGAATGCAATGTAGGTAAAAACCTCAGCTGTGGCCAATCCCGCTTTCCAACAACACCGAGGAGATGCTAAGTATAGTTCAGAGATTTGCCTGCCCATCATTTCTTCAAATGCATTTTATTTGTATTTTTTAGTTATTGCTTATAGGTCCTCAGAACGTAATGAAAACAAGCAGAAACCAACCACTTTTAAGAGCTGCCATAATATCCTTCCAAGCACACTTATGATTTTCATTTTCAATTACTGTTAAATATTTTAGAAATGTTAAAGTAACTTCCATTTTTAAAAAGTGTGCAGCAGACTTATCTGAGAGAATTCTCTGGAGGCATGTGAGAAAAAAGCATTAATGACAATGTCAAATAAATCACCTCCCCTCCACACATCCATTGTCAGTGTCAAGAAGTACTGTATTCCGAATACAAAACAAACATACCAAAGAGATGGCTGTGCTCTTTGCCTCTTAAAAACAAGCAAACACTGATTCATAAAGCAGTAATAAAGTTTATTTTCCAACAAAGATAAGTATTTATGGAAATACCTAATTTTCCAGTATTCACAACTCATAATCACGATTAGCAAGCTGCCTGTTGAACAACATGTTCAATACCTTACACTTCAAATCCTGGTATCACCAAATCTGTCTTAAAATTAGAACACATAGGTAGGTTTCACTCAACAACAGTTACTACAATCTTATTAAAACATATTTAGAAATAACTCATCTCATAGAATTTCAGGCTCCCTTACACTTTAATTTTATTAGTGAAATTTTAGGAAAAGGTTTATTTTGAAAAGAAGCCCAGAAAAGTAAGTATTTTTTTAAGCCAGATATGCTATAATTTTTAGATTGATGCTATCTAATCAAAATCTTATTTGTCAGCTCCAGGAAATGGACACCATGTGTCAGATAAGTTTTTTTGAAAGAATGCACAGCCTTTTCAGGGCTGGGTTTCAGAAAGATTAGCTCTATCAACAGCGCAGTTGTCCAATGGCCCACAGGTGTTTCAGAAGAATTTCAATGGAAACTGGGGTATTTATTTACACATTCCACTGCTGCACTGGAAACCCAAACACAGCAGCTTTAAGCATGATATAAAGCTAACAAACAGTTTAATTATCTGCATTAAATGATACGGAGACAATAAACCAAAATAATGCATACACACAGACTTTTTCAATCTTTAAATTATTTTAATGCCCCTTTAACAGAGAAGCCAGGGAAGTCAGAGAAGTCATCTTTGGCTAAAGAGAATGGCAGTCAGATAATTCCATTACAATATTAATAACAACAAAAAACCCAAACTGACTCTGGCTTTCACAACTGGTTTCCATTACTTCTGAACTTCATACCAAAAACAGCTTTTACAAAACAGTTTCATTTCACACTACAAAGGAGGTTATGGTTTACACAATCTACGTAATTGCTACATTAGCTGTAATGAATAGCAGACAGAAGTGACGTAAAGGGCAAAAGCTGTCTTGGAAAAATCTAAGTTATTAAGAAATTACTTAAGATTTAACGGAGCCTCAGTGCAGGATTGTTTTCACAGGACAGTGCTTGCATCACCAGTGAACCTGATGACCATAATTAACACTGACATTAGACATCCTTATTTTATACCACATTTCATCGTAGCTTTACAAAGCCTTGCACGGTTAGCCCCATTCTACAAGCTTTGGCACAAAATGACTCAGAAGGGTAGCAGCACAACATGAACAGAAATAGATCACCCAGTCTCACTCCACAACTTTTTGGTTATTCTTCTAAAGTCATCACAGCGAACACATACCAGCTACACCCAGAATTCATTACATTGAAAAAGCATTTAGTATCTTTTCTACTTCACAATATTTTTTGCCCTCCAGGCCACAGGCAGATTATTTTGGAAATAAATCCACTAGCTATCTTGCAAGTGCACTGCTAGACAGAACCAGCAGACACAAATTTTTGCAGATGTACCTGTAGGGTATAGGACCTATAGGTAAGCAGGACCACTTAAACAACTTGTCTCATACACACGGAAAATTTTCTGCAAGTATGAGCATCATCAGAACAGCTGGAAATTACAGCATGCAGCAGATAAAGCCATAAGACCAGAGGGACTTCAGACATACAAGGAGGCTGAATTTTTCCCCATTAGATCTGCCAAACAGAGTGCATATACTCTGGATCACATAACATGATAATGGCAGCATCCTCTCAGGGCTATCACAGGGGACTGAGCAACCCCCATTTTTGGGGGGCGAAACCCAACAAGAAGAGTCAGTGGGAAGGGCTTTTCCAGAGCACCTTACAGAGTTAAAGGAATTGCTCCCTTCTGGGCCCTGGAACTAATAAGCTGCTAGAGGAGCATCTGGAAATACAGCATGGCTGTATATACAGGCAAAAGGGGCATATGAAGGTAGTTCAGGAAGGAACAAGCATGGGAAAATACAGGGAAAAAAGGGGCCAGCTTTAAACAGGTGACTGGTGAGTACGCTGATCCAGAATGCTCTGCACCCTATTGCCACAGTCTGTCCCATCTTATTAAACTACATTTCTAAATATATTTTCCTGGGGTCGAGACTCTATTCTGCCTGCATAAGTGTGTATGAATTGTACCTGCCAGCAGCTGGAGCTGGACCACACACAGGTCAGGGCCCAGGTCCCTGAAGTGCCAGCAAGCAGGAGGTCAGAGCCCATGCATATTGCCCGGGTATATGTGTGTGACCACTGGCAAACACCGAGCTGCACTAGTTAGCAAACAGGATAAGAGGCTTGGAAGAGACCAGGGGGTCTGAGATTTGGCTACTGGAGCAACCAGGAAGCTCATGTGAGTTACTGGAGAGACCGGGAAATCTCAGGCTTGGCTACTGCTACGTCTAGCTACCAGAGAGACACGTTCATATGAATGCTTCTCCTGTGCACAAGGCAACTGGGAGACCAATGGATCCAGGAGCCAGCTACTAAGTAGACCGAGTGTCTTAAGACCAATTACTGGAGGGATCAATAGTGTGTTTGCCTGTGGGAGCACAGGTTTGAATACCAGCAACCGTACTGGGAGCTGTGGGCCTTTGTGGTCCACATGCCCATGTGCCAGCAGCTGGGGAGTTCAACAAATGAAGGAGCCACCTACTGAACAGACTGCGTAAGATCAGTTACTGGGGGGATCCATATTCTGTGCATATATATAGATATATGTATATGCATTCTCCACAAACAGACTTTCACCCTCATCAGCTAGAGGGGCAACAGGAATTGTCCACTGGCATTACTTGCACTTGCATGAGTGCTGTGTTCTCTATACCACCAGCCACACGTATATGTATATATACACTGTACACACCTATTGAGAATACATGCTCAGTCTCACTATTGGCTGGACATTGGGCCACAGAGCTATGGCAACTTTGCTTCTATCAGGCTTCCAGATTTAGCAACTCTTATCAGAAACAAAATTAAATACAACTTTGTTAAAGCCTTCTGAATTATAATTCCAGCCATTATGGAATCAAGGTGATAAGGAGTCATGAAGTGCTCTGTGTAATGAGTCTGGAGTTTTTTAAAAAAAAATAATTATCAATTAAATGAACCCAAAACCAAAAAGAAAGATCATTATCAATGCAATTAATTATGAGGAAACAACAGTGAATTAACTGTAAGGCAAATGTTGAAATGCCTGAGCTGGTCTAAGAGTGATTTTCATCCAGCTGTGTTAGTAACCCAGTTCAAGTTCACCGCTTTCAAGATGCACTTGGCTCCTGAGGTCACACACCTGCATTCACACAAGGCAGAACATCCCTGTGCCCTATCTGTGGTCAGGGCACATGAAGAGTGGTAAACGAAGACACTCAACCCCAGGGTCATTCAGGTCCATCAAAGTGCATTTGCTACAGTTCAGACACTTCAGTATCTTTGCAGTGCTCACTACCTAGCTTTTCAGAGTAACATGAGTAAGTGCACAAATGAGTAAGTGCACATGCATGAATTAAAAAAAGCCAGTTCTGCTCTGATGCTACACTAGAGTTAGCAGCCCACGCTTGAACCTTGAGTGCCCACTGGAGGCACTGAAGAAAAAAACCCTCATGAAATCTGAAAAATGTGAATCCGCTCAGAGTGGTTAGCATTCTCTGCACGAGGGCAACAAGGTCTCCAAATTGCAACACTTTTCCTCTAGGGTATCTCAACCCTCATCTTGATACTACTGTGGATTAGAGCGAGTTGACTATAGCAATCTTCTGGAAGACACACACCTGAATAGCAGCACTACCAACTGGCTTCTAAAATTACAACCTTTTTTTTTCCTTTTCTACTTAAAAACAACCATTTAAAGTTAGTTTCTTTCACTCTCTACCCAGTAGAACACCAAATAATGCCACCATTGCATGACTCTTGTATTATTATTTCCTGAAAGTTTAGTAAGTAGCATTTCACTCATAAGCTTTAAAATTCTTCTATGACGCACAGCAGTAAATAAGAAAGAGCATCTTACCTGCTTTGGGCATATTTAGTGGTTTTATTTCCACCTTGCCACACTTACTAATGCTGAAACATGCTTTTGTAGTCTTCATTTTTCCACTTAACTCCACAGATGGTATAAAATTTGCATCTTGATTCTGGCTGTACATTTTAGAAAGCAATGAAGCACTTCCCTCTTTCTCATCTACCTGCAAAAGAAAAACAAGTTCACAACAGCATTTCCTTCGTGCAGCTGAAGAGAATTTGAGAAAAGAGTAACAACAAGGGATCTTAATAGATGCTAATCTTCCTTATCAAACTATCTACATAAATATATACATCCCTACACAAATATATGCATCCCAGCGTTCACAATAAAAATCATACGCACACTATACTAAACACCACTTGCACAAGTAGTTTATGAATTGAATTCAATAGAATTTTGTAGCTAAAAATCAAAAATTGTGACACTTTTTTTGGTTGATATTAAAGGTTTCAGAGGAAGTTCTTTACAGCAGAACCACAACTTGATGTACTGGCATTTAATTACTAAGTATCTGTGTTTTTAACTGCTTTTGCCAAAGCATTCCAAACATTTGAATCCAACAAAGCCCGTGCCAAGACACAATCCATACCTCAGCTACACTGAGAATTGTATTTGGGCTCAATACTGATTACTTCTGTTTATCTGAAAAACATTTTTCTGTATCCACTTCACAAGAGAGAAACCCACCTGCGAAGCAAGATCAAATGTAGTATGAGCAAAGGTATCAAAATCTATTCTTAACAGACCGATTATTTAAGCAGAGATTGTTGTGGTGAGCTCGAGTGCTATCTTTTAGTAACAATAGTATACAAACAAATACACTTTTTAGTGCACTGTTCAGTTTACCTCCTTTAATTTCATTTCTTGGTCTATCTCCTTAGTTTCATTCTTGAGACAAGCTGTGATACTTTTTCCTGGTGGTATAAACCTTGGCCTTTTGGCTACATTTCCCAGCACTTGACTTGGAGCTGCAGACCGCCTCATATTTGGTTGTACTGCTCTGGAGGGTGGAGAGGAAGGAAGGAAGCAGATAAAGACAACTGTAGTCAGAATAGTCTTTAAATATAAAAATATATCCATAGATAACAATATAAGCTCTATTTTAAAACAAAAGATAGCATAAAAGATTTTCAAATAACTCTTAATTCATGAGCATAATACAACTTAGAAAAAAGTAGTATCCTTGGAATGCATTGTTTAAGTAATAAGAAAGATCCACTATAGCAAATTCTGCAGTTGAACACGTCCTTTTTCATTTGAAAAGCCAATACTTCAGTTCTCAATGGCAAGAAACACTCTGGAGATGTGCAACGTAGGGCTGCTTAACAAACTTTTACCAGGTCATTAAAAGAAAGACAATTTGAAGCAGGACTAACTATTCTAAACACTTAAAACAATTCTGAAAAGCCCGTTATTAGTGCACAATGAACAACGAATGCTGAATATGTTTCATATCCAGGAGGAGTATTTTGCATTAAACAGTCAAATGTATTGGTCATTCGGATTCACTATAATAAAAATAGAATTCAGCAGAAAATTATCTCAGAATTACAGTGGAGATTATCACTCCATGTTACATCCACTTGAACAGTGGAAAGAATGTTCTATAGGTTTTTCCTCAAAATATAAAAGGCCATTAATCCCCTAAACAACCTCAGGACAAAACCAAACATATAGCCATGTTAATATGACAGAGCATACTAGAATAACAAGCTATAATCTCAGTAATTCAAAGTAGTAGAAACAAAACAAGAAAAAAGCATTCCCATAGAATAACCCAGCAGCTGGAACAATGGAGACAAGCACGGTACAGCAATTTATGGAACATACTTTGGTTTAATTCTCCATTCATACATGGACTGTTTATTCTAATTGATCCTCTCAGCTATTGGGTAAAAATAAACCATGATAGGGATTGCAGACACAAACTTCCCTAACGTCTTGAAAGCATGTTTGCATCCTGTTGCAGCCGCCAGTGCATCTCTGCACTTCTTTGATGCTACTCTGCACTCCAGTGGCTTACTAGGGGACGACAACCTTTCCTTCCAAGGTTTGCACAGAAGTAGTAATGGAGTACTATTAAAATACTTTGCAAACATGCAGACACTAACATGAGTACTGCTATCTCCTTCATATCTGAATGATTAGCATATATAGGATGCTGTTAGTAGACGTAAACCTTAATGGCAAACTGGCCAGAACTGTTGTCACTTCCATGGTGGCTGTGATTAAAAATACAGGGAAAGAGGTTTCTTAACTGTCTTAACAGCAGTTCACATAAGTTAGGCCTACTCAGCAACAGTGTCAGCGTATGAACTTCAGTAACCCTGTGCAATACAGGAGTAGGTTAGCTATTATAACCGGAGACCTGCAGTGTAAACAACCGATGGTCACTGTGAAAGCTGCAAAGGTGTCAAGAACCCTCCAGAGGAGCAGACTGTGAGTGCCAGCGCTGACCACAGCCAGCTTCAGTTGCCATGTGATTTTGAACAGGTTCTCTACCCAATGCTGTAATGCCTGGTAACGCTTGGGAAGACAACCCAGGACATCCAGCAACTCTACATGAGGACTATGCATTACATGGCTGAACTGCTACAACTGACTCTGCCCACTTCACTTCTAGAGCTTGTCACGTCTCACGTGGAACAGCCGAGTTGTGCAATTCATAAATTGCATGTATCTGTGATTAAAGTGTTTTGGTTTCCAAATCCACGTGGACTTCATGCTGTCATTTGATCTTAAACCACAAAAACAGACTCATTAAGAGATTTGCGGATTATTAAGAATTTTAAAGACATGACCCTTGATGACTCAGTAACTTGACTGCCGTTAAGTTTAAGAACATGTAAGAACATTACCAGTATTACTTACTTGCAAGTAAAACACATTAGAGGTTTGTGGTTTTTTAAATGTAGTATTGCTTCCAGCAATACCTCTCTCTCTGTCATCAAAATGTAAGATTTTATAAAATATAATAAATATAAAATTTTTAAAAAGCTTTATATTTTGTCTCTTTACAGTACTATACAGAAAAAAGACCATTATGGATGTGCAACAACTGATTGACGATAGAGCTTTTAAATAGGATCAGAGTAGGTGTAGCTAGGGCAAGGAATAGCTCCACATTACAGCTAAACCAACTGACAAGCAAATATGCCCTTTCCTCTGAGACAACCAACAACACATTGAATCACCCTGTACTCGCGATGCCGTTAGGTATGGTTGCAGGGAAACAGCTGGAGGCAATGAGAAAAACACTGCTCCTGCCTTTTATTAGCAACCTAGCTTGGCCAAATTAAACGTACCATGAAACCACATCCTAAAACGTCTCATGAACGCATTTGTTTTTGCAAGCATTGAATTTCTCTCCTTAAAGGTATCTTAACAGCTGCATTAAACCAAAACACACATACAAAGAGTAGGTAAAAATTTTACACGCGCAACTCAACACAGTATGCGTGGAGTCCTGTTAAAGATAGCTACATTAGCCATTTCAGCATATATTTAACAGGCTAGGCTGCTCTCCTGAACACTTGAAGAGACATTACCGGCATAGATGACCAGACGAGATGGTTTCTGTAGGCAATTACAAAGGTGCGAGGCAGGATTAACTTTTACTCGGTTAAACCACAGGCAGCAACTGCATCGCCTTGGATATTAGTATTAGTGAAAAACCACCTCAGATAAGTAATAAACGTAAGGATTTGGAGCAGGTCCGAAAAGCAATGCCCTTCAAATCGCTACTAGCCGGACCCCCGGCCCACCCCGCCTCAGCCGCCCGGTAACGGCCGCGGGGAGGTGGGGGGCCTCCCTACAGGCGAGTAAAGGGGCTGGAAGCACCCAACCGGTTCCTCACCCGCCGTCCCCGTAAGGGGAAGCCAGCGACCCCACCGCCCACCCGGGCCGTACCTCAGCCTCACCTCAGCCACCTCCGCCGCACTCAATTGTCCCGCCGCCGGCTCCCGTCAGCCCGCTGGCCGCACCGCGCATGCACCCTGCGCAGCCGCTCCCTCCCGCCCGGCGGGGTAACCCCAACTGCGCATGCCCGAGCCCTCCCGCCCGGGAAGCTCTGAGGCGCGCGTGCGCAGGGCGGAGCTGTGAAGATAATGCTCTGCGCCTTGGGGAGAGGCGCATGCGCGAGGCTTTTATGCCACACACAGCATGGCGGCAGGGCCGCGTTCTCCGAGGCGTGCCGCGCGGCCGTCGGGCAAGAGTGGCCGTAAAAGTAACCTCTATTTTGCGACAGTGAGTGGCGGCGGCGGCGGTGGCGGCGGGCGGGGTGAGCGGGTGGCTGCGGCCGCCGTGAGGGCCGCCGGCGGCGGGGCGGGCCGGGCCGGGCATCGGCGGGCTGTGTGCGGCTGTGCTGCGGCGGGACCGAAGCGGACGGCTGCGCGGAGCCGGGTCGTGGGGCGGCAGGCGTTGCGCGGGGGCTTCGGCGTTCGCCCGGGGTCACTCGCCGCCGGCGGGCCCGGCGCTCGCGCCCTCATCCGGTGCGCCGGGCTGGCGGCGGCTTTGCTGTCCTCCTGAGGAGATAACGGTAAGTGTGTGTTCGCTGTGCGAGTCCGCCTAGGCGTGCTTAACACCGCGGTTCGGTGTTACCCTGCTTAGTTAACGCTGGCTGGTGTTACCCGGCTGTGCTCCGGGTGTTGCTAGGCCAGTTCTGTTCCTTGTGACCAAAATCCTGAAGGTCCTGCCCAGGCACGATCCGGGGTCCCTCCTTCTCCCTGTGCAAAGGCCAGAGCCTCTGAGGAGAGCTCTTGTGCCCCGGCCTTGCCTCTGTGCAGCAGAGCCCAGCCCTGCAGCGCCTCAAGGTGGTCCGTGAGAGCTGTCCCTCTGTTCCGAGGTGGTTCTGCAGCAGGACCGCAAGCGGGGGCGTGTGTAAAAATGTTCTTTGTCCAAATAGTTCGAGTTTCTTAGGTAGTTCCTGGTACAAACGTAGGCCTCAAATTAACTGTATATCTTGTACTAGTTATTATAGAAGCTTTTGCTGACTTAGTCATTCTTTTACATCGGTGTAAGCTGGTATTGCTCTCCATCCATTCCTGTCCTCTTCTGCTCCCTTCTCTTACACAAACGTTGATGAGACTCCACAGCGTAGCAGTCCAGGGAGCTGAGCTGGGGGTATAACTCTACAGCAGCCTTGGCCACAGACACTGCTGCTGTCTTGCTTTCCTTTCTGCCCTGGCTATGGTTTCCCATCCGCTGTCTTGCCCCACTTCCACAGTCATTGGAGCTTTTGCTGAGCCACCTAACAAGGAATTCTAGCCTAGCAAATCAGTGAGTAGTTTTCTGTATGGTTAGTTGTCTGAGCCAGTTTAGGAAAGGGCCAAATTAAACATTCTAACAGATTCAAGGGAGAAAGTAGAAGGCAGCTAGGAGGGCATTAATTAGCGGATAGATTGGCTTGGGCTACTGCAGGACAACTGTCTAAGTTAAAACCTTTTTTTTTTTCCAGTTCAGTCTTAAATCAGGTCAGTTACCCAGAGTGATACATCAAGGGGCTGTAGAATCAGCTTGTACTGTCACATTCTTACAGAGGGTGAGTCTGCCTCTTTGGGCATTGATGCTGACTTAAACTGGCTTACAGTGACTGCGGCAGAATGGCATAAAACACCCTAAAACTTTGTTTCTATGTAGCAGTATTTAAAGCACAGTGTATCTTTGTGAAAATAGAAGCTGAAGCAATGGCATGTTTTAAAGTCACTTCACCCCTGGGCCCTGCATAGGTTGGTTGTTCTTCCAGCCATGTGGCCCTTTGGGAGATGCTTAGTGATGCACATCTCTAATTCTGTTGTGATTCACTCGAGCGCTGCCTCATTTTGTCACATGGAAAAGAAACAAGTTTTAAAAATCAGAAAGTGAAGTGCAGAAATGAAACTGCAAGTCACTAATCTGATCTCACTGTCCTGATTTTGACAATGGAATAGTTTTGATTGGTGCCAGACACTTAGCAAGATGTCCCATTATGTTGTTGAGAACTACGTCCCATCTGTATCCTCTCTGCTATTAATAGCCACAAAAAATCTGTTTGAAGGCAGTGCAAGCCATAGCTCAAGGCTGGTTTTAGGTGTGCCTCTGCCTGGCAAACAGCACGGGATGGCAGTTACTAAAATGGACTTCATATCTGTGAAATCTGGGGGAAAATTTTGCATGTCAAAAACCATGGGGAGAAATAAAATATATGTGAAATGATGGAAGTAGAATAGCAGTTAATAGTTTGGGTTTTTTCTGCGTTCCAGATTTGGCACCAGCAAATTCCTGATATCTTTGTGGACAGTGTCACTGGTAATGGACAGGTGATGGGCAAAATTCTGGACCAGAGACACCGAAGACAAGGAAAGGTTTGGAAATGTTAGTGGATTGTGGGAAGGCAGTTATAAATAATGTAGTTTCTAGGTGCAAACAAAAAAGGAATGTGACAACGGTGAATTGTAATAGAAATAGAAGAAGAGTTTTTGAGGCCAAGTCAAGAAGAGAGAAGTTTCTGAGGAAGGGCATAGGTTGAAAACTATGTCATTCTGTGGTGGAAGTACTGAGTAAAGTGATCTGTACTTCTAGGGTGCATGGCATTTTTCTGATGCTCTCGCTCTGCTTATCTGTTGACTAAAGAGCATCTCTTGAAGTTGGCAGAAGATAAAACGCCTCTGGTTCTTCAGATCAGGAAACCTCTACTGGAAGAGGTCTGTCCCAGTGTTCAGTGGCAACTGTTGTTGTAGGTCTCGGACTCCAAGCCACAAGGATTCTGTCACTGCATGGGATAGTGCTTCTCCAACATCAGCCTTGAAAACATACTGAAGTTCTCATCAGAAACCCCCTTGATTGTATTTTTTTGCCTCAAAGTTCCCAACCACTCTCCATTTGAACTCTGGTTTTGGCTGGGGCTTTGTAGAGATAGATATATATGTAAATATCTATATATGTGTAATTATATATACAAAAGTATATATATTTGTTGTAATTCATTTTTCTGTCGAGCACCAATAAAGTTTTTGTTTCCCACTTTATAAAAATACTTTCCTGCATTCTGATAGACTTCAAACTTGCTAAAATATGCCGAAGAGGGTCTTGAAGCCTTAGTGCTCAGGGATCAGCAACGTGTGTGCAAAATGTAGCTTACAGCATCCACAGTTCCACTGGAGCAGAAACCCTAGGCCAGTAAAAATACAGTTCTGTCAACATATCTTATATCTCTTTGAAAGTTTTCTAAAAGCTGAATCCTCTGGCATCCACCAAGCCACATCAAAATCTTAGGCTCACAATTCAAATTATAGAATGTATATATGCTGTGTAACAGTCCTCCAGCATAAGCATACTATATGTTTCAATGCTTTCATCAGTATCAGGAACTAGTACTTGACTTCCCATTCTGCTACTGATAATTAGCATTGTTCTCCACTTTTTAAACTTTCCATGGAGGTCCTTGCTGTCCTTACAATCACAGCTTTGTGCGAACATAATGCTCATTTGGCTCACGCTGAGCTAGCAAAGTCCTGAATTCCCTGTCTTTGCAGGAGACCTGTGAAAACATGCAAGGAAACAACAGTGTGAAAAGAACACTCTATCATCTTCATAACATATCTTCTTGAGCAGGCTCTTCTAAGATATAAAATGTCTGTGCTGTGGCTGAAGGAATAGCATATCCCAGATACCTGTGTATTTAATTTGCCTGTGGCCTTGGTGACAATGTAGCCACGGAAGCACAGAGCTAAATGTAGCCTGTGAAATCTGCCTGGGACCTTGTCAGGAGTCTCGGTGGATTGCACTCCCTGCTGCCGTGCCAATGCTGTCACTAGAGGACCTGGCTGGTAGGTGTCCCAGCTAACCTAAAGCTAGCTCAAGCATCTCTGCAAGCCATGGTGTTGGCTGCGCAATAAACCTGCCAGTGGAATGACAACACAATGTGGAAACCGTGTAGCAGATGATGCAGTTTGTATTTGGGTAATACACACGCTTGCTTGTGTTATGTATGCTTTTATTACATGTTTTATTAACTTTAATCTTAGCAAATACCCTTTTAACACAAGCACCTTTAATAATCAGTGAAGATATACTTGATACTCAGATATGTAAGATCATCTAAATTCCAGATTTATACTGTATTCATGAAGAGGAATTGCAAAGTTCTTTTTTCCCTTTAGAGCAAAATTTTACATTAGTCCTTAGAGATCCTTATTGTTCTTAAACAGTTCTAATTCAGGTTGAGATTCTCTTTGAATGTCATAATGCAATTGCTAGATTATCAATTTAAGCGATTTAAGTGATGACATCCTTTTTAATTTTTTGTTTTAAGGGAGCAACCTTAGTCATGCTACACATCAGAGCATCAGAGCAATGTTACTTGTCAATACAATGAACTCGACTGTAATACTTTTGTTTTAAAAATGAACTGTGTATCATGCCCGTATAAAATCAGGTTAGGTAAGAAACTTCCATCTTTTTAAGGAGTATTGTTTTACCAGATTTCAGTTGCTACTTTTCAATAATATTGAATACTGTTGTCTTCAATCTTACAAACAAATCTGTAAGACTTCAAAATTAAATGACAGCAGGGTGTTCAGTTTTGTAATAAGTATCTGCATCAGTAATAACTGAGAGACTGATGATTCCTGCCCCCCCAGGCTAGTCAGATCTCCTCTGCTGAACTTTAAGTTTTACAGTGTCTTGCTTCGGAAGCTTTGTTTTAATGGACTGGTAGGACAGCATTTATTCAGCAGCTGGCTGGTTAGACACAGGACTCAGTAACTTAGGAAACACTACTGAGCCTTTTCCTTTCTAATTTTTCTCATAGGCATAATAAAGCAGCGAAGAGAAACTGAAGGAAGGAAGCATTACATGTCTTACTGATCAGAAAACTTTCTGAATTGTTTGGGAAAGCTACATGTATATGTAGTAAAATCTAAAAAGGTAGGATATCTTCCTTTTTGGTTTTATTTAAAAAAACCTCGTAACTAATGGAAAACTCTTTCATGAGTCTCAGTGGGGTTACGAAAGTAATTTTGTATGTTAGGGAGGAATGCGAAGTCTAAAACATTTTTGTTTAAGTGAGTTCTGTGGAGTCTTACCAAATTCTGCTAGGCTTTTTACAATGGGATTTTAATGAAGGCAGATTGCCTGTTAATTCGTAAAAAAATGTACAAATCCATTTAAAGGTTACTCCCGCTTTATAAAATAGACCCTGTAGGAGAAGACAGTAGCTCCTCATGATTTCAGGGTTAGCTGCCGTTTTGCCTCCTGAATGTAAAGTATTTCTTTAGGCGTGTGGAGATTTCATGCTGTTCCCTCTGGAATGGAAGTCTACAACGAGTAGAGAATCTTAGCCTTTTTTTTTTTCCAATATGAAAGCAACATATTAAGTGATGTGCAGTTCACAAATATAAGATCTGCTGGCTGAGAGTACCACAGCTGTTGTCTGCAAGGACACTGTTTTATAAGTTTGTTAGGCATTATAGAAAAGGCATTAAAATGGAAAGCAAACATTTGCATGTTTCTGCTTCAGCTAGAATTCAAGTAAATAGAAACTATATGTTTCACAGTGGCTGCTAGAACAATAGCAGAGTTCAGAACAAAAGTGGCTCACATATCTCCTAAAGTCTTTGCTTTCAGAATTCAGAGAATCTTGATATAAAATTGGGCGTCTGGCATCCAGCAGTACAATCCTCAAATTCTGAAAGTCCCCAAAGTATGTAAGAATTTGAATTCTCACCTGTAAAGCTCTGTATTCATGTTAAGTTCTCCATATTTCTCGGATTGCTTCCAGGCCCTTTTGTGGATCTAGCCATACAGATTCAGCACAGAGACTGCTTCATTTCTCTGTGTTGTTTTAATAGGTTGAAACTGTGTGGAGAGCATGGGTTATGATATTGAGCGTTTTGTTGGCTACGTGAATGAAGGGCTATTATGCTCCATCTGCCGCGATGTGTTAGAAGATCCATTACAGGCTCCTTGTGAACACGCTTTCTGTACTGCTTGTATTCATGGGTGGCTCATTCATCACAGTAACTGCCCTGAAGACAGACAAACCATTGATGTATCTTTGCTACGACCTCTCTACAGGTATACAATAGTCTTGCTCTTTGTTGAAATACATGAATTTAGGATTTCTCATCTTTGCTTGCACAGCTTCCTCTCTTGTCATTTTGTCACTCAAATTGTCTTTACTCATTATGCCTATGGCAGAAACTGACCACTTGCATGAAAGCATTAGCATTTTCTATTTATTATAGCTAACTTTCAAGGTATTAACATTTCAAAATGGAACTAACACTCTAGTTTGTTCTCCATGTGATGATTCTAGATATCTGCCTGGATATTATTTTGAATGTCTCCTACAGCACCAAAACTTTCCCATGCTTTTTTAGAGAAAGCAGGCAAAGCAACTCTTGACAGCAACAGTCAGTAAACACTGTATATTTTGGTTTTCTTTTCAGTCTTGCCTAGATACTGTAGTCAGGTTTGTAATGAATAATTCCTGTAGACATGAACCAAACTTCTCACCTTCAAATCTTTTTTTAAAAAGGTTTTTAGCCATGAGAGTATCTGTCTTGAGCCACCTTGTCATGTAAAGCAGGCTGTTTTCACAAGTGTCTTCCATAATCGGTCAGGCAGTTGGACTAGATGATCATTGTAGGTCCTTTCCAACTGTACTGTTCTGTTCTATTAATTCCTGCTATTGGCAGCACACAGAGTTTCATCAGTAGACACTCCTTGCTATTTAACCCCTATGTTGTCTAATCTTGTTCAGATTAACAGTTATGTTGTGTTTAAAACCTTCAGCCACAGTATGTTAAATTAACTCCATTAGTACTTCTGGTATTTTTGTTACTAAGGAGGTTTTACTGTATGGAAAATTGAAGTATAGTGTACAGAGCTCCAGAGTTTAATTTATAGATTGTTTTGTCTGTACTCAGTGTAGTCAGTTTGATTTGGCATGGTTAGAAACATAAAGCTTAAATGGTGAATGAGTGGCCTAAGTGTTTGTTATGGGTAGTATCTGCTGAGCTACTGAAAGAACACTGTTAAAAAATCATTCAAAAATAAAGATTGCATTTGCATGTTTAACTTTGGAGACTGAGTTTTCCTTCAACGTTTTTATTTTGAAGCCTGTTCTTTTCCAGTATGGTCACTTGAATTCTAAGAAAAGAAGATTAAACTGATTATTCATAAGTCTTCCGAATGGAAATTAGAATCTTACTTTTTTTCCCCAAAAGTTGAAAATACCATTTTTTCAATAATGTTTTTAATTTTTTTTTCACTTAGATATATGAAAAATGATTTAAACCGTCTTCAGCTACATTGCAAAAACAGAGAGTATGGCTGTGAAATGGTTTGTTCTCTGGAGTCTATAGACAGGCATGAAAGGGAATGTGAATACAGTCAGATACCTTGCTCCAATGCCGGTGAGTAGAAGTTGAAGTTGTTCAAATTCAAAGAAGTTGAATCCTTTATCTTCAGAAAACATGTGTTTTGTCATCTTCTGTCAACAGAATGACAATAATGGCTGTTATTTCCAAACAGAAATTCAAAGCTGTCGCATGATCTGCTCTTTACAGCTGTCTTTTTGAACAAAATTTGTTACCAATTTATGGCAGTCATGATCATTAGCAATGATTTATTACCCAAGAACTAACCAAAATGAATGAGAATGATGGACTTCAAATCTGTGAAGATACAGTGGTGCGTTTGCTTTCTGTCCAGTTATGAATTTGTGTTTCAAGTTTGACTGTTCGTTTTGATAGCTCTAATAGCACCTACAGAACGCTTATGGGTCACAATTTATTTATAAAGCAGCTGGTTACCTGGTGCATGTGTAGCTGCTCGCTCTGTCTCATAGTTTTAACAAAAGCATATCTTGGAAATGAGAATTGTTTTAACTTAAATTCTGGTTAGAATTGTTGTGTTCATGTTAAGAACTTTATTTATTCCTAAGGAAGCTACACCTCCTTAGGAAGAAACATAACTGCTAAATAGAAGCATACTGTTAAAACTTCCCAGTCCATTTTATTCAAAATGTCATATGTTCCTAGACAAATTTAATTTCTAATTAATGATGCTAAGGGCATAGTCAAGTCTCCCATTGTAATCAATAATAAGATTAAGGTGCTAGAATTGTTCCACTGGAAGTTATAATTCCTCTCAGCACTAAGTGACTCCTGCAGATCCTTCAGATTCACCTGTTTTACTTTCTACAGAAACAGTAGCATTTATGGTTACCACACCTTATCTCTGATGTCTGGCATTCAGGGCGCGAGAGCTTTGACATCTCTTGAACTCTTTCTCAAGAATACATTGGAGTGTATTTTGAGTGCCTCAACTAAATATAATTATTAGTAAAGCTCTTCTAGAGGGCTGTCTGTTTTAATTTTCTGGTATGGTTTGTTGGCAAGTTTCGTTGCTCCATTGTTTCAGTTTTCTTACATCGATTTTATCTTCAAATGAAACGCAAGGAGCTATGGTATGTATTACAGCAAACAGCGCCTCAAAGATTAAACATTAAGACTACAAACTTCAAGTTTAGAGTGTTAAATATAGCAATAATTGATATAGCATTCATTTTTCTATTCTCTACATTTTACTTTTAATCACTACAGATTTGTAAATCTTGTATCCTAGAATTTATGTGGACATGCTTCTATTTTTGCATCAGTTACTGAATGTTGATAAATAAATGTTCTTGTTTATTTATGCAGTATAGTATGTTGCACAAGACAAACCAAGGGTGAGGAGAACAAGGTTACGTTCCGTCTCACCCACATCTTTCTCATCTGTCTTGGGACCTTTTTTCCTAAATTTGATAATCTAATTTTTTTTACAGATGTGCATTCTTCTTCAGTTCCGGTCACTGCAGCCTGTGGTGGAAGTGCAGGCAAGCTGCTAGAGTCTTAGCTTGGCATCAGTATTGTCATTACTGAGGTTGCTTTAATGCCAGACCAGTGGTAGAAGACTACAGAAAATACCTACTTTCAGTTTTTCAGTGTTTTCTGTTGATTGAAAAATACTTTAATAAAACTTTTTAAAATGTTTTATTACCAGTTAAGCATGTTACGACTATGGCATTTCACATTCTAAAGAAATAACTTTTTTCATTACTTTAACAGACTGACAGTTGCGTAGCTCCCGATATCGCAGCTTGCTTGCTTGAGTGATTTCATTTGGAATTAATTAAAATGCTTTTGTTAGTTGTAAATGACTGGCTTACCTTACTATTCCCTGTTCAGGTTGTACAGTTCAGATTGAACGACGTAACTTAGATGGTCACCTGGCAGTGTGTGAGTACCGGAGCCGTGAGTGCCCCAACGGTTGTGGTTACACCATCCTCAGTGCAGAAGACACACAGCATAATTGTGTAGCAGAGCTAAGAACCGAGCTGGAGTTACTTCGGTACAAATCTTCTGTTTCTTTGATGTTTGTGTTAGTCTGGGCCTAAAATCACTGCATAAAGCACTTCAAATACTAGCACTGGATTCGGTCTGTGTTTAATAGTCTGTTAATTACTTGATCCTAACAGGCCAGAGTATTATTACGTGTCAGCATAGACTTTAAATTCTGACTGTTTTGATTTTGTTTGCTGTTATTTTTTGTCCAAGTTACCATCGTTCGAGAAGCACTTGGACAACGCCCTCAGGCACATGGTGTGAATTTTGGGGTTGTCCTATGCAGGGACAGGAGTTGGACTCAATAATTCTTGTGGGTCCCTTTGAACTCGGGGCATTCTGTGAATCTCTGATAAATCCTAAAATACCTTTGCTTGCAGTTGAACTGCAAACTGACTATATAAAATGACAAAATACCCAACAAAAACTGGAATTAAGCTGTTAATTTCGGTTTTCCATTGGCCTGACATAGACCCAAAGTCACATTATTTAATAATTATGTTTAGTTTATTTTTCTACAGATCCTGAAGATAAAAATCTCTAATTATTTTGGCAGGTACAAACTGGTAGATTTAACCTCTGAGGATCTAATTTTCAAGTTTGATTAAAATCCTGGCACATTAATAACAGTTGGTGAATATAACTCTTCTTACCGGCATCCTTTTTCCTTTTATATATGTTTCTGTAGCTTTCCCTTTCCATGAGGTTCCAGTTTGATGGGGTTTTTTCATGCTCCTTCCCATTTCTGTCTTTCAACTCACTGTCTAAGACTTGTGGTGTTGAAAATTGCTGTGAAGTCAGGCTCAAATCTGCTTCACATGCATTGAGACAGAAGGGATCCTGCTGCCTAGTTTCTGAACTCAAAAGGCTAGTGCAGTAACAGCTGGGTTTTGGCTGTGAGTCTGTGTGAGGGATTAGGTTATAATAATTTACTGCAGACTCTCATGTAATGTCTTCCATGAAAGTCCATGTTTAGCAATACTACAGTATTCACACTCTTTATCTTGACTACCTGTGCTTAGTAATACTAAGGAAGCACATAGTATAAGTAAAAGGCAGTAAATCATTTAAAGTCATAAATACATGCTCTTGAGCTCCCAGGATTATTTCAGGAATGTGATACAGTTGTTCCCTATATGGGCTGTCCATGGTCACAAGGCACTTTTTTATGCTAGTTTTATTTAAATTAATAAATAGTACTGCCATGCCTTTAGAGAAGCGTCCTGTAGGGTATAATGGGAATTGGAGCAGGCTGTTTGGCTGCGAGAAGGCTTTCTGGAATTTGAAAATCTTTTTTTTCCGTGCTTACAAGACCTAACAAGATAAAATAAACTTTTTAGGTCAGAAATGATCTGCAGAGTAGAGGAGGCAAAACATGAGATGGAATCAAGGTTAGATTCACAGAGAAGGCATATGGTCCAAAAAGAGAGTATTCTGCAAAATGAAATTGAAGAACTAAAGGTAAATATTATAATTTTCTTTTTTCCCCTTCTCCTAACCGTCTAGCTTTTTGCTTTTCCCTGTAGTAGTCTCTTATTTTGTAAATGTAGTCTCATACAGGTGAGAACTGCATTAAGTATGGGAAGCAAAACAGATGTTAGCACAACGCTTTGCCTAGGCTTATCAGCTCTGTTGAGAATGGGCTGAGTGCTGTATTCATGTGGTTTTTCTACTTCAAATTCATTTGGAGCTAACCTGTTCCAGGGCTGCGTTGTTCTGTGTGTACCTAACACGTTGGCAAATCAGTCTGAAACTCGTTTTCAGTGTCTAAACATAGGGTGTACATCACAAATCGGATGTAGTTAAATATCCAGCTCCTTTTCTAGTGCTGTCCAAAGTGGCTTAATCCTGTGTTGACACAGAGCCTTACTGCAGACACTGTGGTTCAGCTGTGGTCAAAAGGTTGGGAAGTTGCATTGTAAACTTAAGTAACGAGCAAGGCCATCTTATCTTTTAATTTATCCAGTTCCTATTGTATCACAGAAATGGATGTCCCTTATAATTTACATATTTATTTTTACTGGATTTGATGTTAAATCCTTGAAGAATGTATCTGAACATAACCAAAACCTTATTTTGGTTGGGGTCTCGAAATACAAAATTTAAGCAGCAGCTGGATAAATCCACTGTTTCTTATACTTTATAAGAAACTTCTTGCACTTTTAGGAAAACTGTATTGGAATCTTTGAAACAAGACCATCCCAGAAGGTGAACGCTGGATTGTGTCTCAAATTGTCTACATTTGTTCCGCTATCAAAAAATTACATCATTGGTGCTTCTTATTTATAATCACTCACCCTACACGCATGGCCAATTCAGCTTCATACCACCATCATTAGAAAAGGGTTTGTTTCTTGCAGTAAATTTGTATTTGCGTTTCAGAGTCAGATGTCACGAATGATGTCAGATATACGCTCTCTGATGGCTGCAGAAAGACAGCACCGTCAAGAGCTGGAGCAGGCAGAGCTGGAAAAACGGGAATTAATGGAACTGCTGAGGGGGCTGCAGAAGGACTGTCGATTAACTACTACGGAAGGAAGCAGGAAGGCAACAAATTTCCGTCCTCTAGCTCGACTAGAGAGTGTAAAACGAAAACCTAGGGAAGTTACAGTTATCTAAGCAGAAGTAAGCTCAAAAAGCATTTTCTTCTAATTTCTGTGACGATCTGGCAAACATTTCTACTTTCTGTGAATGTTTGGTAAACTGTATATCACTTCTGACTTACTTGCTTTCTTTTTAAATCTAGATTGCTACTTTATTTCCTCTTAGGGCATAAAAACAAATGGGGGAATTTTCTTTTAGGGAACGTTGGGCATTAAAACCAGTAGTTGGCAAATAACTTTTTAGCTAACGTTTTTATAAAAAGGGGGAAGGAACTTGATTTGTTACCTCTTCACTGCATCATTTACAAGAGTCTTTCAAGCCTGAAATCTAGAACCTTTTAAATTCAAAGACACTTGAAGTTTGTTTCCTTCCTGGTCCATTAAAGTCCGTTTAAGTCTAGTTTATGCTTATACTTGAAACAGGAAGAAAACATCATCATCAGTAATGATATTTGGGATGCACTTGATTTTGGGAAAAGTCTGTAACAGAATTAGTAAGCCAGTGATAGAAACTAATAGGTTTTGTTTGTAGTCTGTAGAAGGTCTATTTTAAAGGTGAAAAGAAAGCACTTTAAATTGTAATTCTACTGCTATGTAACAGCTTCAGGTGAGGTTGGCTTTTACTTTAGAGCTTCTCTAATTTCCCAGGCTGATACACACTTATAAGGCTAATAGTAAAGCCCAAGGTAATAGAATAGGGTGATCTAAAACCCTTTAAATAGATGTGCAAGTAACCTGAAGTTTGAGGGAGGGTATCTGCATTTTATTAAAAAACTTGAAGCTTTTATATGTGAAAGCATCAACTATTTCTACAGGGTCCTTTAAGCTTAAGACCAGCCCATTCAGTACTCAGTATCTTTAAAGCATATATAAAAACCTTGAGTATCCTTAATTTTCTTTTGGCAGGTTTAACGCTCCTTGAACATTAATATCCACAACAGATGAATATTTGCACAGTCACTTGGACTTCAGACGTCTTTATTAGTACTCAATTTTGCAACGGTGTCAGAGCTAGGATGTTTTAACAGACCGACAAATACTGAATCAAAGGGGCATTTATCTGTAAGGACTGCATGAGAAATCTGTACGGTTCAAAGACTTTTCTCTAAACTTCTCACACAGCCTGTCCATGTTGGTTTCAGTGCTAGAATTAAGCCATATTCTGTCCTCTGTTGCAGCTTGTCAGTGGAGTAACTAGGGGAGTACTGGTCTCCTGTTCACTGAATGTGTTAAATCAGTTCTGAACTTTCAGGAAAATGTGTGCAGGTGCAACAATTTGAATAAGCTAATTTTATAGGTTAGAAAGCAAATACATTACTGTGCATGCCTTGCTGTCACTCAGAGCAGTGCTTTTATGATTAACAGCATAACCAAAGAGAGAGGCAGCATCCTTCTTTAGCACATACACTACATTACAAAGACTTGTGGTCAGAGCTGTCTTAATTCCCAGCATTAATAAATCCTTTTAACTTGCTGTTTCTTTAGTACCACTGAAGCAGATATGCACAGGTTCAGGTCTCGTGCATTTAAAAACTGACAGAAATAACTCTTCTGTAAGAGGTTGGGGTTTTTTTCTGAAAGAAAACTCATAGGGAGGGTTATGTCCAAATACTTACCTGTTCTCAGTCCTTATAGTCCAGATTAAATTACAATCATTGACAGTATTTAGGTCGCTATAGCTCTCTCACCAACTCGTGACATAGCATATCTCTTAAGCAGCCGCATTTAACAATCTGAAACAGTAAAACAGTAGCTGTAATTTGGGAAGATCTTTATTTACACTAAACGTTCAGTGGTCAGTTCACATATGTCAGTGTGCGTATTAAAGCTGTAGGTAGATGGTAAGAATGCTTTTATTGTGTTCTCAGTAAGCAAGCTGTTAGTGTCTGTGGTCCGTGCCTACTTCAGCATTCACACTAATTTTTGAAGCTTCTTGGCAACACCAGATTTCATGCTATTAGAATCAGTATATTTTCAGGAAGTGCTTTTCTGTGTACTGTAACTGTGGTTCTGTGATGTGGTTTTATCTACTTTGCTTAATGTGAAAGAAGAAAATTCCTTCAAAATCCTATAGAACTCAGATGAGCTGGATCATCTTTCCCACATTGGAGGGCAGTAGTGATCACCCAATCTTTTCTGTTTTGACCAGAGAAAAAGGCAAGTTCTTAGCTCTGCGCTTTCTCCGTAATAGGATCTCTACACTTGTTTGTTCTAGGAATTTCACCCACTTATGACTAAATTCATTCTAGCATAGGAAAGAGGGTTTGTTTAATATTTACTTAGCATTTGGTCTGCTGTCTATCTCCTAAGTGACGGACATGAAACCACGTGAGAAAACGCATCCTACGTGGTAAGGAGGGACTTTCTGCTGCACAGTCTGTGTAGCTTCTAGTTGCCAGCTCTGGAGAGTCTGAACTTCCCGTGTTGAAATGCGGCAACGCTTTGGGGCCCACCTGCTGCTGGAATGGCCTGTCGGCTCGGGTTTCCTTTGGCAGAAGAGAAGCACTTGCAGAGGTATTTTAGATGGGCACATACTAGCTAAGAGCATCGGATCTCTCCAGTTACTTTAAGCTCAGACCCATTCCTCAACGTTGATACCTGTTCTGCACTGAAGATTTCCTCTGCTAATGAACCACTCACAGGGTGGCGTACGCTTAAGTATGGTCATCATTTTACCTGTCTTAAAATTACCTAGGCTGAAATTAAATAGTCCATGATGTTAATATTTATCTAGTTTTAGCTTTTCCAGGCTCATGCATTACACAGCTCTTAGTAACAGCTGGCAGAAGCGAGGAATTTTTTTCTTTCTTTCAAATAGTCTATTAAACCTTTTTATAAAAACTAAGGGTCCAAATATTGTAGTAGACTTGGTGTAAGAGAAGACATTCATTTGGAAATGCTACTTCCTTAGTCATGATCATATCTTAAGATTATATGAGAGATACTGCTAAAAGTGCATTACGGGAGGGTTCCAGCACTGAATTACTGGTATTAGTATTCTCATACTAAATCACACTTCGATCAGTTCCGTTTCCTCACAGGTGGAACTGTGCTGAGTCTGCTCAGGTGGACCAGTAACCACGCAAGCAGTTGTATTTCTAGTTGCTTCTAATAGCACTTTGCAGCTACAAAAGGGAGAGCAAAGACTGTGGAGCAGGGAGACTGGAGAGAAAGACTAAGTGTGGTCCGACTGTCTTCCCTCAGCACGAGAGCAGCGGTGCAGCTGCACCAGCCTGTGCACCAGCAAGCTTACCAGTGTAAGGGGCTGCGATTAACACAGCATTAGAATTGAAAAGAGATTAAATCTTCAGCCACATGTAAGCGGATACTAAATGTAATAGTACCAAAACTGGGAGATTCGCAAGCAAAACTCAGAGAGAGCAGGGTGTTAAGTTATGTATGTGAGATTACAAGGTGTTACAGGAGTTGAGCAAATCCTTATCCTGCATTGACGTGAGTGAAAGAGAGTAACACGAAGGATGGAGAGAAATGAGTATTTTAAAGTGAGTGGAAAGTTTGTCTTTGAAAGAAAACAAACATTTACATATTTATTCTGATGACCTGAGAGGCCAATTACAAATACATTAAAACTAGTTCCCTTAACTGACTTCTCCACTTAAGAAGTCAAATTCAAGACAAAATATTGTTTCCTCTGTTTCCTTCAGCATTAAAGCTGTGTTCTCCTGTTCTCCTGCACTCCTTCCAAAGCAAAAAATTGTCAGTGGTCTTGGCCAGCGCTGAGCACTGCTGCTCATGTTACTTTATTTGGAATGGGAACAGTGATTCTGGGGAGAACTCCCAGTAGATTTAATGAGATTCAACAAAAGGGATGGAACTGAGAACCGTGCGTCTGAGTCAGGTGCAGGGGTGGCAAAGAAGAATTTTGCTGGACTTCCTAATTGAGGTGGCAGTTTTTAATTAGAATTATCCTAATACTTGATTAACAGTCTCATACAAGATAAATTAATTTATTTATCTGAATGTACAAGAGTTTCTTGCCAGCACAGAAGGGAACGGAGTTACATGATCAAGCAAAATACCTAATATGGTGAAGAATTTTGGCCAAAAGTGGTTTTCTCTCAAACGTTCTTGGGAAGCTTAACACATTCCTAGATCCCAGGTGGCAAACAGTTCCTGAGAGATGTAGAAGGGGTAGCCTTGCAAATTAAATTTTCCATGTGCTGTCCCCTCGGATGTTTCTGGCATGGTGCTTTCCTACAGCCCGCGTACCTGGGAGTGCTGGATGGTATTTAAGAGGAGCAGTACCAGCCTTGCCTTTCTCCCGCACTGCTTATCGGATGAAGTATGGTAGGTCAGGGAGATTTTACCACATGCCTTTATAAAGACCTACAATTCTATGCAACTTTCTATTAACAAATAAACATTGAACTGTCTTCCAGCATAATGGTTCACTGCCAATCTATTTACGTTTTCTATCTTTATATACAGAAGAAGGATAAACCAGTGCTTGACAGACCTTAATCTCTAGTCTGTAAAAGAAACAGTAACATTATTTGTATCACTTTGAAGTACACTTTGTATAAAAGTTGAACTAATAAAGGGTCTGTACCTTAGCTGTGATGCAGTTTGTTTCGCTTCTTGGTCCTGTGAAGTTTGAGTATCCCCTTTATGGGATGAAATAGCGTACTGTATATATGCTGGCTGCACAGCCATGAATGAACTGCACTGGGGGGGTGGGTGCACTGGAGCAGGTAAGGCTGCGCGCTTGTTGCCCAAGTTTGCCAAACGGGGGATATGTAGCAATGAGCAGGGTGGGCATTTGATCAAGCAGTATCCCTTCTCAAGGACTTTTTTTCTCCTGCCTCAGAGCTGGGAGTTTGAGAATGGGATGGGATGAGCAGCCATTTTGAGCCATTTTGTCTGTCCAGTTGTGCACAGACAGCAGATTAATAGACTGGCAAGAAGGGGAAAAAATAATTCCCTGGCCATCAACTAAAGGGACGGCATTGGCAACGCAGGTTTTTCGTACACACTACAAGAGCCCACAGGGGATATGAACAAGTAAGAACAGGAAAAAGAGTGTTTTTAGCATTTTGTACTTCAGGAGTTGTAATCAAGGGCTGCATTAGCCTGAACGTGAGCAATGTGGACACAGGGCACACTAGGGCACGAATTTGCTGCATGTGGTGCTCTGCATTAACACTCTCAAGCATATTCTCTTACCTGAGGGGAACTCAGTGGGAGAAGAAAGGCTGAAAGCTTGCCTGTCACGAGTACAGAGAGCAGCACAGAGCTTGTAGATAACCTGTTCATCCTCTTAGACCTATCCATCTGCATCTGGCCTTCAGCCAGCATGCAATACTAAAGACCGCGTAGCTGCTGAAGATTTTGGAAGTAAACAAAAAGGGCACACAACTTGTCTCATCCTTATCCCATACACAAACACTCCCAGTGTTCTGCTGCTCCAGTCAGGAAACCAACCTTGAAAGTTTCTTTTTGGGCAGCGTATAAGCAGCAAAATTTAATACTTAATGTGTCATTTACTTATGGTAGGCATCCAGTTTAAAAGCTCAGACCAAATAACTCCAAGTTTTAAACAGCATTATTTCAAGTTGAATTTATCCAAGAAGGGAACCACTTTGCATTGAAGGGTCACAGAACTAAAGTAATTTAAAAAAAAAAAAACAAAAAACAACAAAACATATACTTTTTCAAGCTTAACTAAATTTACAGAGCTTGCATACATCAAACAATTTAACCAACCCTTTATTTCCTCCTAGTTTGAAAACAACTAGTGTGACATGCCGTATATTTTAAACTTTCAAGAACCAGTACTGAATATTTATATATTATTCCATGCTCGACACTTTACTTTTCATTTCAAATTCCCTGACAGAAAACAAATCGTTCATATCCCTGCTAGTTTCCAACACAGTAAAGTTTTTAAAAAAATAAACCAACCTTAAACACATGGTCTAAAGGAGCTATTCAGCTTTAAAAATATTTATGCAGTGCTCCTTAAAAAAATAGCATTAATACCTGTAATGGCTGTGAGAGCTCTACCCATTTTACTCATTACAACTGCATTATTAGTAAAATTACATCTCCCTCTTATTTTACCATTCAGAAAGTTGTTTGGCTTCCAATGCAAATTTTTGTTCGTGTTATTTTTGACAACATTAAAACGCGTACCTTTATGAACCGATACCACTCCCTTTAACTGCACCCAGTCAATTAAAAGAAGTTCACCACTTTCACAGGTTATGTCAATTGACTTTGTGCAAACTCATCACCTCTCAGACCAGTGGGACGCTGCCCCAGGGTCTCCACACAGAGAAAGTACACATAAAGGGGCCTTCTGTTGTTCCTTGATTTAGCCAGGCAGCATAAAGCTTAAAAAAATATCAATTTAAAGCATTATCATACTTCAGAAACACTTAAAATAAGGTCTTAAAGTTTACGATTCTAGGCAGACGAGCTGACCAAAGTAAGTTAAGAATACATAAAACAAGAATGTTACGACTGGGCCTTCTTTAAGTAGATGAAGACCCCTTTATAGCACTTTCATAATGTCAAGAGACCAAAGCATAAGTGAAAAATGAGCTCAGCTGAGTCTGATAGCGGACCTCATTTGTAAAAGTTGTATGCGGCCTTTAGAAAAAGCTACCACTCCTCACCCCATCCAAAAACGCAATAAAAGGTTATTGAGAATTGGTTAATTCCACGAAGTCCCTTGGAGCCCAAAGGAATGCAAACATGTAAAAAGCTTTCTTCGATCACTGAATTTAATATGAAAATAAATTTAGAGGTGACTCTAGTGGTAACATTTCCTTATGAATGCTTTCTTTTTGCACTGTATCTCAGTCTAATTACAGAAACAAAAATCCAAACCATTTATGCAAAGGGAAGGTTTAGTATTACTGCTTCACTGTGTAGGTGTTCCATTTCTACATCTGTCTCTACACCCTCTCCTCACCCACGTGAGCCAGCAGAGAGGCAGGCAACTCATTAACTCCAGGCTCTCCCAGGGTACAGGTACCTCGCCTTTTAACTTCAAAGCATACTCGTGTTCTCCAATGACTCCTGCGCTCCCAACGCATGAGCTGGAGTTACAAAGTAAATGCTAGAACGTGATCTTATTCTCCCTGAAGGCAATGACAGATTTTCTAGTCATTTTAACAGGTGTGGGATCTTATTTAAGTGTCTAATCACATTACCAAAGATGTACAACAAAAACCTACATAAATTACATTTATATTTGTATTCTTTCACAGGTTAATTCATTTCAGTCAATCTTCTATCACCTGCTACTTCAACTGCTCTCAGACAGACCTCATTCATTAATAACTCAGACTGGCTAAAAAAAAAGGGCTAATAGCTCTAAACCTGAGAGAAAAAACTAAAATTGCCTTACATAATTTTTTTTTTTTTTTTTTTCATTTTCTTGCAGTAAATAAATCACACACAAAACACCTGTACCTCTCTTTTGGCACAATGAACATTTTACACGTCCTTCAAGTCTTAACTCAAAGAGGTTCTTTACTGAGTATTGTCTACTGAAGTCCACAAAAAAAATTGAAACATTCTTTCAAAAGGAACAAAAAATTTACAATTGTACACAAAAAGTCTTGAATTTTATTGAAATTTCAAGTCTTGTATCAAACAAAAACTTTTCTTCAGACAAAAATATTCTCTTGGTGTCCTCCAGATACCAGTAACTCTGAATTGGTCCTTTAGTGCCGCCACTTTCTTTGTCATCTTCACAGAAGTCCACATGGTTGGGCTGTCCCATGAGGCCTCATTTTATCGTGTGAAGGAACGTACATGTCGACCTCTTCCACTGCCTCCACTAACAAACTTTCCTCTTGAGCCACCACTGCTACTACTATTAGCACTTGTCCAAGACGGTCCAATTCCTCCCCGGCCTCTGGAAGCACGATCGCGAGGACTCGGTCGGTAGCCTTAAAGCAAAGAAAAGTATACTCAGTTGGAAAAAAAAAAAAAAAAAAAAAAAGCCCTAGGCGGAGTAGCTGCTGTGAAAGCATAAGAAACAAAAACAAGATGAGACACAAACGGGGTCTGTTTTCTCCTTTTAATTCTCACTTTTCTCTTAGGCAAGCATTTTTTGCTTTGATTTGCTCTATAATTACCGTGTAGGTACGAAGACAACTGAATTGCAAAAATCTGAATGCAAACTTAAGATTCTGCGATCGAGTGTTCAATTCAGCAAGTTTTATGGATTACAGGGCAGTTCGTACGAAAGCATGTATTTGACACAGTCTCAGTGACAACTGTTCATATATGCTTAAAACATTTGCTGAATTTCAAGGTGTCTGCAGCATCCTTGCATGGTTTCATTTGTAAAGCGAAAATGAAATTCAAGGAATTTTCTACGGTTCGATGCCCATATGAATACCATGTACCTGCGGAACTTAATGGTCTCAATGGTGGCAGTGGACCCCTGTTAAAATTGCTTTGACCACCTCTACTGTCATTGTAGGTTCCCCTGGGTGTACTCTGTGCACTCCAGCTTGAGCCTCGAGCACCTTCACGACGACTGTAATTTCCTGGACAGGGAGAGAAAAACCCACACGCTGTTGAGCGAACATCACTTTTTCCCCCCCCCCCCCCCTTTCAATTTTCACAATACTCAGGGTGGTAAACATAGTATTTGCATAATTCAAATAGATAAAGCTACTCTGCATCAACATACCCTCAGTACTCTAACTCAAAAGCTACAAGTTACTGTATTATACACAGAATCAGGGGAAAATATCTGTTTTCCAGACATGAACTCAAGTTTTTTTAAAAAAAATTACATTACCTAGTGCATTAAGGTAGACTCCTATACTCTAAGTTTTCGTTGTAAAATAAATCCTAGTATTTACAACTTTATTAAATGGAAGTATTTTCTGTTTCTACTTTGCAAGGACAACTTGCCCTAATTACAGAGTTGAAGGGAAGGGAGTGCAACCTTGTCTATGTATGAGAGAAACTTAACACTCTGTAGAGCTAGACTCTCTAGATTCACTGAAAATTGCATCTTATTCCTGTCAAGCTCTTCCATCCTTTTATTCAAAAGCCTCATGTAAACCCAGAGATATATTGTGATGTTTGATTTCAGGAACTACCACATCACAAATGGTAGACAGGGCTTTTTATTTTTCTGACTGCATCTCTGAAGCACTCCAACAGTTGCTAAAAGAAAAAAGCTAACTCATTTTGTAACAGAGAGGGGGAGAGAGGCAACACAGGAACTCGGCAGCCTTGGTTCAAATTCTGCTCGAGAGAGAACCCCTTCTAGTGCCAAGCAACTTATTTCAACAACACTGCTTCAGGGGCATCTCACACCAGGGATGATTAATTGCTAGTAAATTGCATTAGTATTACTGAAGCATTTTTATCATTCATTTACTTCAATTCTAACACAGGAGACCACATACCTTTTGAAGCAGGTGGTGTAAAGAACCTGTTCTGACTGTGAAAAGCTCCTCGTCCGCCACGATTCCCTGAGAACCCACCACGTGAAGAAATCTTCTGTGACACTTTTGGTGGCCTTTTGGCTGGCGGTATCCCATCTGGAGCAACCACTTCTTTGCTCTCTGCAGCGACAAAATCATCCACGTGCATGGAGGGTGGCCTGCTCGTATTCTGTTTCCTCTGACGGAAGATATCATGCGGTCGAATTCCTTGTCCAAATCCTCCCCTGCCTCTTCCTCTTGGTGGTGGCACAACATGAGCTCTCTTTGCAGGCTCTATGTATTCAGATTTTCCACTGTCATGACAAAACATGATTTATTTAGTTAACGTAAGAACATGTTCATGCCGAAGGTCAGGCATTCTCCATATCGGAGATGCAATTTGAAAGTGTCTGACATTCCGAGAATACACAAAACAGTGCCGAACACACTAACTGCTCACTCATTAAACTCATCTTACCTGGAAGTTATGAAGGTCTCATGCTTGTGCTTGCCCAGTTTGAACCCTTTTGTGGTTTTTGTACGGCCAGGAGATGATGGTTCTGACAAAAATGACCTCTCCAGTTCAGCTTGCAAGTCAAAGTCACTGCAGCCCTTCTCTGACAGTTCAATTAAGTCAACTTTTACCTGCAATGATAGTTTAGCTTTATCACAACAATCTTTACTAGCTCCTCTGAAGAAAAAAGACAGGCTTCACCAGGATGGATGAGATTCAGCTAGGGTCATTCTGCTAGAGCAAAAGAGCTCCATCCTCTACCTTTTAATGCAGCAGTGTGGCTCAAAACAAAAAGCAGCAGTAACAAAACAAAAAAGCAGCAGAGCTGTAGCTTCTGAATCTCAACAAAGTCGAGTATTTAAAGTATGAACACCTGTCCTGCCACTAACTAACCTACAGTGAGGCACTCTTTTGCTTAAGCTACAGTCCTATAAATTTATTAATGCTGCTTCCATATAGGAATCAACAGGTTTGGTTTTGCTTAAAAAATTAAAACACAAGTACCTTTGCATGTAAATTTTAAAAGAGTAAAACTATAAAAGAATGAAGGCAATTAATTCAACAGAAAGTGATTATTTCTCATGTAAGAAGTTAAGACACTGCCAACTGCTTAGTTAAAAAAAAAAGTTATTGTATATTTTTCAAAATCACTTTTAAAGCTTGGATTATAAAAATCAAGTATCAAATACTGTGAAAAGCTTTTGTGCAAGTAGTTTAATTTACTACTGCCATCTTTTCCACTTACGTCACATCAGAGCGAAGGTTTTTTATAAAAAAAAAAGGCAGCTATCAGGCTCTTTGGATATTACTGCTATGACAGAAGAGAAGCAAGGAAAAGAAAATAAACCACATTGCATCACTGCTGCGGCTTTTCAGCAGTTTGTGTTAAACGTAGACAAAAGCAGGTTAGGACTGACACAACAACTGTTCCTCTAAAGGAGATTACTTCTGCATTAGAGCACTGCAGAAGGTGCCAATTTTGTGGCTGCTTCTGAGTGAACCTGAAGGTATTTGGTAACAGACTTTAACAAATACCAACCCCTGTATCTGGGTCAATTTACAAGGGTGAGCTCAGGAAAACAAACCGTTTTGACTACATGAATTTCTGATGCTACTAGCTCAGCTTCACCCCCATTTTTAAATCCACTTCGGTCATGTTAATGAAGCTCTTTACCATATCCAGATCAGTGTCTATTTCTTCAGCCTGAAAGGGTGAGAACCACATGGACTTCAGCTGGTCATCCATCACATCTGCCAACACGTAGGTAGTCCTGCAATAAAACAATGTCAAATGCCTACTTGATTATGAACTACAACCAACTGCAAGTGTACGCAGCATTACAGAACCTGAGGTGAATGCTATTGCCTTACCCTTGATACTTGCTTGAAATTGAATACACTGGGCCTAGTAGGTAGTAGTGACAACAGTGCTGCTTAGCTCCTCTTCATAATATACTCATGCATAAATCATTGCATTTTCTTAAGTAAATCACAGGTAGTATGATCACACACTTAACCATTTTACCTGTTGTTAAACAAATTCTGAAGAGAGTCTGGTGCAGAAAGAATAGGCTCTACATCTTGGTCACTCAGCGGACAAGAATCACCTGCCGATTCCAACATCTGCCTCACTCCAATGATGTTGTCCAGCAAGGATTCAAGGCCATCATCTTCCTTAGAACGATCCTAAGTCAACACGGCACAAGTCAGAACTTTTTCCCCTCCGCAGAGAAGGAAATATGCTTCTGTTAGTTAAATTTAAAAAAAAAGAAGGGGTGGGGGCACTACACAGAACAGTCTATTCATCCACTAGTAGTGAAACCAAGACACCCAAGGACACAAACAACAGCAGAGAGCTTCTCAGTATGCTATAAAACAAACCACGCACATTCTAGTCTCCATTTCCAGTTGATGCAATAACCTCCATAACATAGTCCCATAGTCCCAAAGAAGGCATCATCCCAGGTTTCAGCTAACAAGCTCTCTGCTAGAGCAGTCCAACATTTTAAATATCTGCTATTTCTCCTTCAGCGCAGTTGTGGCTTTTAATCTTTTACCACAGATGCAGGCAGCTAGGGAAGGGACAGGAGGGAGCATAGCACTGGAAAGCCATTTGCAACCAACAGGCTGTGGAGCAGCTGTTTTAGGGACTCCTCTAAATTAACCATCTACTGCACGGCTGCCATCAATTATGTAGGGTTAGATTTAAATATTAGAGTTAAGTTTGCAATTAGAATCACAGAAGCATTGGGTGCACCGACTTCTCCAAGTTCTCTAGTCCAATCACCCCCTGCTTGAAGCAGGACTATCATCAAAGCCAAGTCAGGTCAGCCATAACTTTATCTAGCCACCTCTGAAAAAGCCCCAGTGACAGAGAGCGCATAGCTACTCTGAGCAACCTGCTCCAGTGCTGCACTTCTCTCACAGTAATTTCCCCACCCCCACCGCGCTAATGTCAACCTGAACCTCTGAACCCACAATCTGGGACCAATGCCCCTTGTTTTATCATCTGGAATTATCAAAGGGAGTTTGATTCCACCGCCTTCGTAACTATCCCTGAAACAGCTCTAAGCTGCTCTGAGATAGCTTCTTAGCGCTCTTCACCAGGCTAAACAAGCCCAGCTTCCTCCTGCTGTTTTCTATAGCACATGTCCTCTAGGTCCCTGACCACCTTGGTAGAACCCTCTTCAGTTTCCCTAGATGTCTCTAGAACTGGTGAGAGGGCAAAGCTGGCCAAAGGTGAAGGCAACACTCCACATGAGAGCTCACCAACATCCAATGGAGGGAGGCAGTAAGGCTGCTTGATTTGCTGACCATCCTCCTTCCAGGATAGCTTAGAACACAGTCTGCCTTGTTTGTAGTGACCATGCGCTGTTGGCCCATGTTCAAACTAACATCCACCAGAACCACGCAGCCCTTTTCAGCCCAGCCGCATCAAGGTACAGGGTTATCCTGCTCTCACTGCAGAACTTTGTGTCCTTCCTAACAATCCACACAAGCTTTCTGCTAAATCAATCCTGAAAAGTTTATTGAGGTCCCTCCGGATTGAGGCTTTGCTCTTTGCCACATTAGTCACTCCCCCAGCTTACTGTCAGCCATAAATTATTGATCATTCAGGTCTCTGATGAAAACCTCCAACAGTATCAGCCCCACTATTGACTCCTGGGTATTCCACTGGTTACTGGTCACCAGTAACACCAAGCCACTGCTAAGCAGCGGTTCCTGTTGCTTATTACATTAACAATCTGCTCACCACTATCCACTGTGCTCTGTTGTATGCACTCACTGCTTTTCATCACACAATTAACTGCCTATGCTCTTCTGGTGTGCGAATACTCTCAGCACAAGGGGATCCCAACCCTACCTGAAACTTCTTACTATTACCACAATACAAACAATAAAGTCAGAATAGGTGATTTTGGACATCAGTATTAAAATAATGGCAACAGCTATTACCAATTCCGCAAGGTACGCCACAGAATTGCGCACCCTTCTCACCAAGGAGGGACAGTCTATACTTTTTTAAAAGCACGTTCAGGTACAAGACCGCAACATCAACTTGCTTATTTAAATTCTTTTACCATAACATGTTTCTCCAGATCAAGCAGCAGGCTCTCTGGCGTTTCTTCTTTGTTCTGCAGTAGATGTTTTAACTCTGCAGTAGTTAGACCTAGTGTTCTGCCTGGATGAGATCCATCTGCTTCCATAAGGCTTCCATCATCTCCACAACATCCCTGAAATATTTGACAAGTGGGAAGTAAGTATACTTAAATACTCAATATACTTCTGGACTGCAAAGCCCTTAGAATTCAAATGCACGTTAGAGCAAATCTAGCAAAACAATAGTAGTCTCTTGATTTAAAAACGTTATGCTAAATACTTTATTGAAGTACACTTCAATAGGCAAGTTTAGATGCTGCATCAAGATGAATGCAATCCTTTCCTATATAAGCTGAGGTTTGCATCACAGAATTAACAAGTATTTTCAATTTCTTTCGATACTACATATCAACACAGCAACTCTCTTAACAGAATACCATGAATCTAAAACCTGGAAGCAACAGCATGGTATTCACTTAAGAAATCAATAGGAATTAATATGCCATTCCTCCTACTAAAACCCCTCGTTTATTAAACATGTATTCTGCCCAGCTTTCACAAATGTCATTAAAAACTAAAGATGGCACTAACACTACTGATGGAAAAGCCTCATGCGGCAATCTGCGTAGTCAGCTGCTTTCTGAAATAATTGTTCCTGAAGATTTCTCACGCTGCAGGTCTCAAGGAAACTAAGTTGAGTTTGTCTAAGTATTCAAAACACTCACTTACCAGCGTATCAGAGTTTAGAATCTGTCGCATAAAATCCAAAAAAGAAGAGGCCAGTTCACCTGTGTCTTTGCTAAAACTAGTTATTACTCGTTTTAATACCGTGTACAGAGCACTGCTGTGTTTTCTTAGAGAGCTGTTTTTATAACGAAAAAGAGAGAAAATACTTTATTAGTGCCTACATTGTGACCATTCCACTGTAACTTGTTGCAAGAAAACAACATATATGCAAAATAAATTTGGTAAATTTTATAATTATCAGGTTGAGTTTTGGTTACAAAGCTGGAGCTTCACTATTTTCTCTGTACTAAACTGTTGCTTTCACCAGTGCTGTCTGCAGGTATTTCAGACTGCACATATACAGCTACACGTACTGCAGCAGTACCTCTACAACCTCCAGGAAATTACATTTTCATCTTTGGGAGAAACGGGATAGGACAGAAGAAATTTTGCTTGCGCAAGGGCTGTACATATGAAGCTTGCTGTCACAATTTCACTGCATCCCACGGTGCCTAACTGCAGGAACTAACCAGGAAGGTAATCGACACAGAAATAGCAAGGCTGTACCTTGAAGCTAACAGCTAGACATATGGGATCATAGAAACAACAGCATCTTTAACCTACTTATTTTTCATCTGCGGGTTGTATAGCTTCCTGCAGTCTGAGCAGCACAGTTCTGTAGCACTGCTTAGAAGAGTGTTTTGAACAACCTTTTATTGACAAGGCTCCAGGTACTACCTTTTTGTCTTTGGGAACCTTACAACTTTCCTGCCTCTCTGCACCTCACCTTCAGTGGACAGAAACAGGTCCAAAGACAGGACAAGGAATTAAGTGTCAAAACAACACAATACTGTCCAATTCATGTCTCTATTCTGTTCAAAAGGGAGAGGAGTCAATAAAAGTAGTTAAAAATATATCTATCTCCTCATTTCAAAATGCCCTGATTGCTTGGAGGTCAGAACACCCTGGTGAAGTTCAAACTGAATCCCCTCAAAACAGAGGGAATGACAGACAGCTCTCCAACGTCCCAGATGTCCCCAGTCTCTAACTACCGAGTGACTCAGAAGGGAAGGATATGAGCACTAGATCTCATTCTAATCCTCCAGAGCGGGGAAATGGAGGGTACAAACCTTTTTTCAATCCTTTGTTTCTTTCTTGAAAGAAAGTGCTCCTTTGTGCATACTGCAGGACTGATTCAGAGGTAAAATCTCAAGTGAAGGAAGAGCAAAATACTGAGTAAAACATGGAAGCCCCAAAGAGAAAAGAAAGTTCAGGTAGCATACCCTCCACATTTCCTACTAGATGAGTAGGAAATTATTTCACATTGCAGAAGTTTTTCATTCATTTTAAGCTGTCAGAGATACCTTAAAATACCATACCTCTTTAAGTGATAGAAGCCATAGTCATGCTCTGTAAGGAACATCATTGTTCGGATACATGTCAGCAGACAACTGTAACTGCTCTCAGAATTAGTTAACGTTTCCATCAGAGAGTCACAAATTAAGGGCATCAGCTCTTTGCTTGGTAAGGAGTTTGAAAGCTGCTCCAATTCAGACACTGAGCCTTCTGCTGAACTTGGTAAAATGAGTGCAATATCCTACAAAAAGTTATTATTATACACATAGTAAAAAAATGCATTCTGTATACCATCAATAAGATAAATCATACATTAAGTCAGAAACACTAGGTTCTTTCACTACCCTTTTATCATTTTCCAGTATTTCACAGTTGTTACTGACCAGTAAACCATTAATCCAGTGTACCTTTTTAAAATTGGTTCTGTTAAAAATCAATCATGGCGTGTAACCCTTAAAAACATAAAAGCTTCAAAGGGTGAAAATCAATAGCAGAGCCACAACCAAAAGCCAAACAGTCAGTGGATAATATCTTCTACTTGCACACAGTTTCTTGCCGAGGTAGTCACAGTGCCCCTTAATCTCAAAACATTCATCAAAATTAAGAGGCTGCAGACACCTGTTAGACCATAAGAAGTTTAAGATCTAACACCCTCTCCATGTTTTGCATAAAATAAAACAAGACTGACTTTCACAATGAATTTGCGTGGGCAAAGAGCTCTTGTTTACATGCAAATTCCTGACTGATCTCTACTGACCAACAACGCCCAAATGTCTTTTGCATAAATGGGTAAGCACTAAAGCAAATCAATACATGCAACTAGTAACACAAATAATGACATGCAAATCTATGCACACTACTAAAACTACAGGGGCTAGTCTATGAATCAGTTTTCAGATAACATTTCTTACTTTGCTCTAGTAACATGCTTTTTTTTAATGGTGTAGGTCTATGGTAGCAGCATATCATATATATCTTTGTATTTGGAATACATTTTTAAGAGTTTCAGCTAGACAACAGAGATACATATTTACTCAACTAGGTGAAAACTGCATAGTGAGAACTCAAATTCTGCCAGTGGCCCATGTTCCAAAAACCTTCCCACAGGGAGAAATTATATCCCTCTTTGAGCTGAGGCGATAGCCAATCTTACCGCGTTCAGTTTTTGGTCTCTAATGAGCTACCAGAATAGTGCACATAATGTAAAAAAGGTATCATAAAATGAAAGAATCTACACTCAAGAGCAACAAGACAGCAAGTCTGTCAAAGCAGCCAACCATACACATTTTTTTCTTTTTGTGTTTTAACAATGTTGATTTTTTTTTTATTATTTTGGAAAAAAATAGACACCTAAGAAATAGCCTCATTTAATTTGTCTCCCACAATTATCAACACGCGTTATGCATTAAATATAGAAAATACCTGATCGCAGAGGGACTGCAAAAGGGAAGTTACATATTCAGCGCTCTGTTGATGAGTGACATTGTCCCCAGCTGATCGCATTAAAGCCAATAGCTCCTGGAAAACCTCTGCATACTTTTCATCACCTTTAGTAGTTCCATTGATAAGATGCAAAATAGCCAATTTACAAGCTTTGTGTGAAGCCAGGGCATCCAATAAGGCAAGCAGTCGAGTGGTCTGTCCAGTGTACTGTTTCTCTTTATCTTCTGTGTTGCTGAAAGGATATCAATCTGCTTTGAAAAGCTGTTTTGAAGTGATCTTAAAAACTATGAAAACCACCACTACAGGAGTCATATAACTCTGCATTTTTGAAAAAGCACCTGTACTTAAACTTACAGTTTAACTTACTTTTCAAAAACTCCTTGACTTCACCAAATGACTTCTGGTTCCATAATAAATTAATTAGTCTACTATGCATTTAACATACTATAGGGCACCTAATTGTATATTGATATGCGTTTACACAAACAGTATCTACTGCTACGTGAATAATCATGCTTTTAAATAAACAGTACTCATTGTTTCAAAACCCTCTGAAATGGTAGCATTCAACTTCCTCCAGCTTACAAACATCTACACAGTTTCCTGTTAGCACGCAAATATCAGTATAGCAACCTTTACTGGCCTACTTTTGTTATTTATATCAGATAGGCCCTTTAGAAGAAATTCACATACAACATAAGGGACAACCTGAAGAAAACCTTCCTAAAATGCTTCCCATAAACAGAGTGTGAAACTGTCTACATCAAAACTTAAAAGTATGACACGGTTCCTTGGCAATGCTAAGCATTATCAGGACAGAGTATATAGTACTTGTCTGAGAATTGGTTCAGTTCATAATGAATAAGTAATATTTCTGAAGGTATTTTCCTCCTGCTAAATCTACTGTACAGAACCAAGGTGAGTTTAACAGTCCATTAAAGAAATATTTGCAATGGAAAACAAAGATACCTCTGTAGGTCTTCTACAATCAGATCCAATACAGTCCTCATGATAAGAAGAGCAGTAGGTGAAGCCAAGTCACACAACTGAACACAAATACGTCTCAACATATGCTGAATAGGCTGGCACGATGAACCAGAGAAAGATCGAACTATCTCTTGTATCAGTTTGGCTTGAACATGAAGATGCATACTCCACAGCTTCCTGGTGTTGAGTGCCACTGAAATATCATGTGGTTCAATTACCTGCAGGAACAGAAGAACAGGAGGTTTTTTCCTTTCAACTTGTATCATAAAACCTGAATTCTACCACAAGGTATAAACAAAGACTAAGTACTAATACTATCCTCATCAAAAACATGCAATGCCATTTTCATTATTATCACTGAATGACAGGGCACAATTGCAGCAAACTAGGTGTGCCTTCAGGAGCATGGGTTGCCACACACCTTTTATGCTTACTTATGAAAGATCACAAATTCAAGATCCATGCCAAAAGAAAGGAGAGCCTTAATACACTGAGAGTTTGGCATTCAGGGTTAAATCCAAAGGCTTCATAGCTAATCATTTAAGTAATAGAATGGGAGTCTAGATAATTTCACAAGGGACAAAAGAACAACATAAGATCGCTAATTTAACAAGATGTACCAAATAAGAACAATTTTGTTTCTGGTGAAAAAGATGTAGATTCTTTGAAGATACAGGAACACGTGCTTCACAGAAACTTTCAATTCATCCTTTCACATATCTGTTTTTTTCTGCAGCTATGAAAACGATCTAAGAGTTATACATAATTACAATTCTTTAAAAACTAAGTAAATCTGAATTATACCTGAGTCGTCTGCATGGGCAGGGGAAGAGGCAACAGTTCTGAAAGCAGTATAAGTCCAGAGAAAAAGCCTTCAGGAATTCTCAAAATTGAAGAGAGAACTTCCTTCAGCATTAAAGACCAAGTATTGTTCGCCAAAGTTTCTTCCGAAATGGTAAGCTTTTCATTAACACCTTGTGTAAAAGTCAGTAAGATATCAACAATGTCATTCTGAATTTTTTGTTCATCGCTATCTAAGCGGCCTGAGAGAGGAATAGAACACAGGAGCATGTGTAAAGAAACAAGTGCTGATGGAACACGCATGTCTTTGAATTCAAAAGATCCACCCCTCAGCAGTTCTGTTAGCATTGTTTTAAGTAGAGTAAGTGTACAGCGGGCCATAGAAATAGTAGTAACTCTGTGAAGTGTGGTGCCCATGTTGACATGGAGTCGCCAAGGCTGAATAAGTACACTGTTCAGCTTCTGTAATACCCGAATGAAGGTGTCCATTCCCTCAGAAGAAAAGAGCTGAATAACTGCAAGATTCCATTTAAGGTCTTTCTGTTGACCTGTACGGAAAAGAAATAACATTTCTGTATGTCTAACTTGAGACATGTTTAAGTAGAAGACTCAGAAACCTAAGATTTCTATGTTAAGCCATACAAATATATCAACCATACCTTCTACCAGAGGCGGTGGACATGCAACATGACAAAGAACACGAAGTGCAGTGGGAAGACCAACTCCATCTGGGGTCATCAAACTGTCAATGTTCTTAAAAAAACAAAACAAAAAA
Source organism: Phalacrocorax aristotelis (assembly GCF_949628215.1). Classification (NCBI taxonomy): domain Eukaryota; kingdom Metazoa; phylum Chordata; class Aves; order Suliformes; family Phalacrocoracidae; genus Phalacrocorax; species Phalacrocorax aristotelis. Next base: position 142,076,662 of record NC_134277.1, read on the forward strand.
AAAAAACCTGTATTGCAAGGAAGAACTTTACAACAAGTATATCACTAGCTTAGCATTCAGATTCTGTATTTAGTTACTCTAAGCATTCTGCAAAATTTAAGTTCAATTATTCCACCTTTTGGAAAGCAGTCACAAATAATGTGGAAGCAAAAAAAGGGAGGGTCAACGTTTGTGTTGTGGTTTTATGGTATGCTAAAAGATTTAAAAGGTTGGATCTCTGCATCACATAGTTACCTTAGACTTTGTTTCAATAAATATAACTGAGAGTAAGAATTGGCCTAGATCATAAGCTTTAACAAAAACTTCTATTTTTTATAATAGTGTATATTTTTAAATACCATACGTTAATACACACCTAAGATAAGATACCAAACTACAAAAAGGTCTAAGCTCATAGAGCACAACTAAAAAGATAGCATCTAGCTGTATTTTACTAACCTGTTTGATATATTCAATGAGATTTGGAATACAATTTATTTCAAATCTAAGATTTTTCAAAGGTTCAAGCCACTTGCTCAGCTCTGGAGGGGAGAAAAAAAAGAAGAGTTAAACAAGTAATATTTATGTGCATTTATGAACATAAGATTCTTGCAATAAAAACATACTTAATTTACATAACAGGTACTAAGTCCAAGTGTGAAATTTGCAAGGCACACATTGCAGCTGTAGCCAGCTGAAAAGCATCAACAAAAATAAGACTTCAGAACAGTCAACACACCTCACTTACATGGACAAAGTTCAGCTCAAGTCAACCTGAGCACTCAGATAATTTTCATCTTATTACTTGTATTATTTGCAATTAAACGTATTTTATAAAAGACACTAAGGGTCCCACTGTCAGCTAAAGAAAAAGCCATGAAGAGCAAGGACCAAAGCACGTTCCCCGTAATGTACATAACTGGTTATTACAAAGTGAATATAAAACTCCTATTAAATGCCCAAATGGAGCCAATCTCTGCACGAGTAACACATATTCCCTCTGGAAGTCCTTATAGATTAACAGGGTCTCTCTTAGTCCAGAATAACCTGGAAGTCATAATTTTTTGGGACAAGAGATTTAAAGTTTTAAAACCCATTGTTCCTGAAAATATTTGAAAGAATGTGAAGGTTCAAAGGTCAACTGGATATGAATTGACAACTCTTCCCAGACTGATTTCATTATTTGGTTTAATAAACTAGCCCCGTTTCTCATGAAACTGTCTGATGATCAGCTGAGGAGAAAAGAAAGAAAAGCATGGCAGAGCAGGGAATTAAACTAAAATTTTGAAGAATTCTGATTTCTTTAAGTGCTTTTAAGTTTTGGAAGAAATTATTGGTATGTCTACACGAGTCAGTTAAGCAGTGCAGAGCACAACTCTGGACACCAGTGCTTCAACATTCAGTTGTCAGAATAGTCCTCAGCAGGCTTGTGACCATCGGCTCCATTCCAAATGACCTGGGCCTCATCTGTCAGTCAAAACAAGCCAGGGAACACCCTGAGATGCAGTTTGGAGTTCAAAAGATTTAGTAATAGGGTAACAAGGACTATTCCATGCCAGCTGGCCTAAGTGCCAGAGAACAGTCCCAGGATTATTTATTAGTATACACAGACCCTAAAAGGCTACATCACTAAAGGAAACAACAAAAGTAACAATCAGCTCACCAACTAGTTTAGTCCATTTTTACTAAAATTTGCTCTATTTTCAACACAGAAATAATTTCAAACTTCCTGTAATTATCCAGAAGTTATGGTAGCCAATATTACTTGAAAAATAATTTAACTGTAAAGAATTTCCTATTTAACTCTCATTAACAAAAAAAAATTACACATTATCTCAGTGACTCAACTAATCAGACAGAGCTGGAAAAGGAATTTCATTATATACATTATCCAAACCAGATGATTCTGAAGCACCAATTACTCACATGTAAAATGTTTCTTCTACACATTCAAAATATTCAGCGGATAATGGCACATACTGTACCTTGCAATTTCGTGTTATTTTCATCTGCCTTACAGAGCTTCAGCAAAGGCACTGAGTGCTGTTCCAGCATTTGGACATCACTGGAAGACTGAACCACCAGCAAAACAAGGATGCAGGCATAATTATAAGCAACTGACTTCTTAGACTTTGAGTCTCTGGAACAAGAAGGATTTTCTTTAGATCTCAACTAATGCAACTGGGTTTTGTTAGATTTTCATTCTCTGATCCCTAAAAACCTACCTTCAGAACTTTTACCATCACCAATACTTGCCCCATATAGTTAACAAAAAAAAAAGCAAACAAAACCAAAAACCCAAATGCCAAAAAATGTTCTCCTATGCTTTTTGAAAACTTAAAGGTTTTTTTCACATTTACTTCACATTTATTTCAGCATCCACAAAAGATGAGAGCTGAAACCACTGACTGGAGTCAAGTAGCAAACAGATTTTTCCATTACTTTGTCTGTTTTTACAAATCTTGCTTTAAAAGCACTGCTAGCTGAAGTAGTAAAATGCCTGTCCAGAGGAAATGATGACTGTTTCTAACATTATAAGAACTTGCAGAACTGAGAGAGTCCTACACCAGAAAAGTGTCCAGTGCCATTTCCCCACTCAAATATTTTGCTCATTTCACAGTCAAATTTTATGCTTGAATGAGAACTGCCTACTTACTGATTTTTTTTCACATAGCCAAAAGTCTGACCTATGTCACAACACCTTTGACAATGACCTACACAGATTCTGGGCATTAAGTACTTGATCACAGATGACAGGCCTGATTTTTCTATTACTTTCTTCTACTTAAAAAGTTGTTTTATTTTGTTTTTAAACAAAAAGATCATGATTTAAAAGAAAAAAATATTTTAGATTTACTGAATTATTTATAAAACATACAATACTTGTAAAATGTAAAAATCTCAAGAATATAAATAATGCTTAAATTACCCTAAAGCTTCTTTGGAATAGTACTCCATTAAAGTAATAAGACTTTGGAGATTTTTCTCCAGACTGAATACATGAGCCACAGCAGATCTTCCCACCGGGTTAAAGGTAATCAAGTAAAGGTTGTGAAGTGTTCCCAGCAGATCCGAGTGGTCAGTCTCCTCACTGGCTGTGCACCGCTGGAAGTGGCAGAACAATTCTGAAATGCACTGTAACGTCTGTGTTGAATGCAGGAGCCACAGGGCAAAAGTATCCTCATTGGCACCATCTGACTGGAGACCTTCCTCTTGATCCGGATCAGAAAACTGGCAAAGTGCTCTGATCAACAAGTTTGTTGCTTCATACTCGGAAATAAAGAAAAGAAGACCCTTCTGTGACTGTGCCAGGAAGCGCAATATATCTCGTATAGCTTGAAGCACACCTGGATGTGCACCTGTCACTGGAATAGACAGTAGCAAAGTAATGCATTCCAAGAAATGGTGACTATGAAGATATCTGGGGGTTGGAAAAAAAGAAACAAACACAAAACAGGGAAGTAATCAGTAACGTTACAATCATTTGCCAACACTGCATAATACCACTCTATAAAATTACATGCCTCCTAGCTTCAGGACTTATCGCTCTGTGGACTATGAGAAATAATAACTAATTATGAAGTAGTACAATATTCAAATCTTGCAAAACATAATTGCTGTAATATTTACAGGAAATAAATCCCTAAATACAAAGTTCTGACCTCAAAAGAAAAAAACAAAAACAAAAAACCCCTCACCTTACCTACAAATAAAATAACGCTTTATATTTTATTAAATTTGCTGTATCTGAATCATCAATCATGCATGAAATGTTTCAAATATGCTATAATGATTGATTTCTTAGCACATGTAAGAGGTGATTTGAAGACTCTTTGCATGTAGATACTTATATTCAGCCATGACCTACACCACTACTATCAAAGAAACCTGTTAGCATTTAGAGAAATACTTTCTAGACAGAAAATTGCTAACAGAGAAATAACCCATGGGATCCTTTAAATGGCTGAAGGCAGGCAGGCCTCGACTCCTCTGCCTGTGCTGTAAAACAGTGAGCTACTCTGACACCACTGCACGACTCCTAACCATGGCTGGCTTATATCCCCACCAGCTCAGCATAGACAGAGGTATTCCAGACTTGTTTTATCTATATGCACAGACATGTTCCAAGACAACAAGGGGAAAACACTCTAGATCTATAACAGTTTTCAAATATGGACCTGTAAAGAATCCTCCAATAAAGTACAAAGAGAAACATCTAGAAAAGCATTAAGACAGCAAGGTCATCCTTAAAAAAAAAAAAAAAAAAACAACAAAACCAACCCTATATCAACCTGACAGAAATACACTCGAGTAAGTGAGCTTGCAGCTGCCGTACCTAAACAGGACAGGGTAAGGATCATCCCTTTCTGGCGGGCCTGTAATGCGTGCCATGGTTGGGAAAGATTTCACAGGCGGTTGAATCATTGTATGAGGAGCAGTTTCCATCAAATGGAAGATTTCTTCAAGAAGACTAACAAGTTTTTCCATCTCTCCTTCGCTTATGTTAGAAGACTCCAAAAGATGGTCCATGTCCATAGGAGCCTCCACATCATTCTCATATTCTTGGTTCGTTCTTTCAAGTCCTGCCAAGTCCTGGTCCTGTTCTGGCTCCGTGTGATTAGGAAGAGAAGGAGTGTTCTCTGCTAACTGATCAACCACCTTTTTAATATCTGACAGAATCTCATAGAAGTGACATTTCTGGAGAATTGCAGAACCAGCAGTAACTACTCTCACAGTCTGATCTAACAGTATGAGTTCCAGGAGTTTCTGATAACCACTTTTTTCATGTACATCTACACCACCCCTTAGAAACATTTCCATTCCCTCAGTCATACTAATAACACTATCCAGAGCTTTAAAAGCATTAAGTTTAAGGGAGGATGACACATGATCTGCAAACAACAGTTCAAATAACACATTAATAACTCCTGCCTGCAAGAGTGCTGTTATTCCTTGAGTCCCACATTCTCCTAACGACGACACCAATTTTGTCCCAGCCTTCAGTTGTCGGACATTCAAAGCAATGGGCTGTTTGAGAGCTACCTGAAGGTTTAAAGCTTGCAGGGTCCAGTCTACCAGCTGGGTAATATAGTCTTGCTTTGTGTCTTTCACCTGCAGGTAGCTCAATCCTTTTACTATTAAACTTGGAACTTCTTCTAATGCAGTGACCCACTTTGCACCCCTTTCCTCTTGGTATAATTCCAACAGTTCAGTTAATTTAACTGAGGCTTCCACTGCCCCTGAATTTTCTTTTTCAGGGTCTTGGTCCTTTATTTTACCAACTTCGTTTTCAAATACAGTCTTGTAAGGGCAATTGAAGTACAAAAGAGGTCCAAGCTCCCTTTCAAAAGGTTCATATGTCACAGGAGGCACAGATGCCAGATCCTCGGGAGTATATTCAATATCAAAGCTTGGATACTTAAACGTTTCACGTTCCAGATCAGCAATTCCATCTTCATCACTTGAAATCTGCTCATATCCATCATCTCCTAAAAAGAAGATTCAGTTATGAAATAAAATCAGCAATGAATAACCAGTTCATAACTGCTGAGAATCTGCTCAAAATAAAAAAGTAATAATTTATTTATACAAATATTAATGGTTAGAGAACAATCATATGCTAGCATAGAGAAAGCTTTCTCTCTCCAGGTACAAGTGAAAGCCCCAGTTGACAGATTATTTTATGCAATAATGGAGACATTTTAAAGAATGTATAAAGCAAAAAGTTTCACTAGAGTGCACAGGCATGGGTGGGAACTTCAATATAAGAAGATGACTACTGACATTACTACATACACAACTTTTCCTGATTTTTAATTAAGATGTAATTTCTTTCACCGCTTTCCTACATTTTTAAACGAAACAAATAACAAGATCAAATGCTCATTCTCACCTATAAAAGCTGTACCTATTTTCCTCTATTTATAGAAAGTAACAGGAAGATTTACTATAAAGGCATAAACGCTCCACAGCAAAACACTGTTCTTGAGAGATGGCAGAACCATAAGTAAGTCAGGCAACGGTGCACTGATCAAAGGAAAAAGATCCAGTTCTTTTCACACCTACTCATCAGAATGGTAGTGCTATCAAAATTTCATAAACCTGATTTCTCTTCCTTAACTTTTTACAACTTCACTTACCTTCACCCTCCTCCTCCTCTTCACCCTCTTCTTCATCTTCATCTTCCTCCTCTTCTTCCTCTTCCTCGTCAGCAATACTCTCTACTGTATGCCCATCGTCATCATCATCATCGTCATCCTCCTCCTCAACATCCACATCATCATCATCATCTCCTTCTTCTGGTTGATCTTCCTCCACTTCTCCATCATCAGAATACTGGCTCTCTTGATGAATGGATGTTCGATCAGGAGAGATGGGCTCAAAGTAATCCTCCCTATGGTCCACATCATCTTCTTTTTCCCCAACAACTAAAAATATATACAAAGTTTAAGAAACAAGAGTACTTCTCTGAAATCCAATGCTCAAAAACGTTTTAGAATTTTGCATTATGCATAGTGGAGATACAAAAAAAGCATCTTGAAGAAAATCTTCAGGTGATTTGACTGAACACAAGCAACAATCACTTATTTCAGTAAGACTATAAAGAAATATGTAGAGTTCTTGGCACTTTTAACCCAGGAGGAGACCAGAGAACTCGGCAGATGCTGCAGAGGGATGGAAGAGAAGGCCAATGAATACCTGAGTCATGAGAACGTTTACATAAAATATGAGCAGCATGTTCAAGCAGTGTATTGGTCAACAGCTGATATTCTCAAATCTACTAACTTTTAAATTGATAGATTTAACATATCAAACAGATTTTCTTTCAAATCCCTTTCCTAAAACTGAATCTGTCCAGCAGGAGCCACAGCAGACAGGAAACTTCACACTGGGCAGGAACACAAAATTCTGCCTCCTCCAAGCTAAGCAGCGATGTGTAGCAGATAAAACAGAATCTGTTCTCATTCTACCTGACACTGGCATAGGTTCATCCTCATCATCATCAGGAGGAGGAGGGCCTGGAGGTGTCCTTGGTCCCCTAGGTTGTGGTCTTGGAGGGCTGCCATTGAACTGGTCTTCTTTCTCTCCATCAACTATATTTATTGTGAAAATAAAAACTTGCATTTAATGGAATCACAGGAATAGAAGCAGGACGTTTTAGTTTTTCAGTGCTGCTTTTGACTAGGGAACACCTTCATTTCCCAGCTGTTGTTTGATCCATATTCTGCATCTACAGTATACGAGGCAGTTTTCTAAAGTAACTTTTGATGTAAACAAGAACTACATCAATAAGCAAGCTTATTAACACTATTGATGCTTTTTAATATAATACTGGGTTAAAATTAACATGGGTAATTGCTATTTTTGGCTTTGACACGATACTGTAACTCTACCAATATCTGAGTTACTTTAAAAAAACAAGTTTACACTTTAATCAACTGTTTTTTACAGTTTACAACTGTTTTTTACCACACAGAGTATTTAAAATTCTGCAGCCCAACAGCTGTACCTTGGACACGACAGTTCTAATTTTAAATCTAAAACCAAAACTGAAGCAGAAACTTGCTCATGGGTTCCATTCAAGGCCACTCTAATACCAGTATAAGGAACCCACTCTCAAAAAAGCACTAGACAAGAATCTGCTTAGAACCATTCAATATAAATCTAAAAGAAAATACAAAACTAAAGGACAAAGGCAGAATGCTAGAAAAATGAAGTCACTGATATCTAAAATGTAAAATAACTAGTGGTTTTTTTTCAAGATGGAATACTATAATGTTGATTAAAAAAAAAAAAACAACGAGATCTATGTCTTCTCATAAGGCTTACCGTGTTTCGGGTTTCTCTTCAAGCCAGGCTGTTGCTGGGGAGGTGGTGGTGGAGGTGGGGGTGGAGGAGGTGACTCTCTCTCATGACTTATTACCCTGTCAACTGAGCCATATATTGCCAAAGTCAGACAGTTGTACCACCCTCTTAGAACCAATCCATCCGTGTTGACCTGTTTTTGTTAAAAAGAAAAAGCACTTAAAAACAACACGAGACCTTCAGAAAAGTTATTTTATTTTAATATCACTGTATCAGCAATGGCATAAAAGCAAGAAAGAACTACTGAACGTTAGAGTATCTCTTTACCCTACATTTTGAAAACTGAGAAGACTTTAAATATATCAGTCATTACAACAAGTAATCTTTCTCTAAAAGCATTAAATTCCTTCCAATATATTGCCTAATCTACTACAGCCTACTACTAATAAAAAAAAACTATTACCATGAGTCACATAAACACTAATCTGAATGAAATAAACCCAAACAGAACCGAAAATGACATGCTTAGCTGTGGCCTGCAGCCACAACATTCTGATTCATCTTTGCTCATAAGTAGTGGATAGTTCTGCTGTTAGTCTCCATAGGAATTGTCAAGCAACCAAATCTTCTACAACTCAGACCATTACAGATGCAGACTCTAAAGTAATGAGTATCTTTAGTACAGGCAGGTTTTAGAATAAGATCTTAGCACTGTGTAAAGCATTTATTGTGTAACACACCGCACAAAACCACCTTTATATTTAAATGACAGACATGTAGAAAAGGAGGTTTAAATCACATTGCATTACCTTTGCATTGGGTCTAAAAATAATTGAAGTGTTTTCATCATATTCAAGGCTGTTAAATAAAATTACAAAGTTATTTTTCCATTAGTATAAAGCATGTTTACAGAAATGAAACACAGCAGTGCTTAACACAAGCCAATAATAAAACACTGAATAAATACATGCTCTTAAAAGCGAAAGTGCAAAATCACTTATTTCTACACAATATTTTTAATTAATATCTATGAGCTCTGCAAGTTTAAAAATAACAGAAACTTTTTTTCTTTTAAGCATGAACCTCTGTCCTCCCACAGACTGGAAGAAAAGCACAAGAATGCAAACTAGCAAAAACCAGACCAAACATGAAAGTCACGGGAGACACAGATATTCTGTTGTGCATTTTCTGCACTAAAATATTCTCAGGAAGAAAATGAAGTCCCACACTAATCTTGAAAGTACTTACCTCCCCAGCCTATCAAAAACAGGGGCACTTGGCTTGCTGACATTGTTGAAAAACAAGTCTAGTTGAAACGTATGTGGGGATGTCTCTCTGGAAACAGAATAAAAATAAAAATTAAATCGCTCAAGCTCCTTATCAGAGTAAGTAGGACTAACAAGGGAAAAACACCTTTAAATTACACTGTGTAAATAATTCCAAAATAATTACAAGTTCAGCAGACACACAAATGCATTTTACCTTTTTATAGAGGCAGTTCTATTGAGATACACAAGTTCAAGAAAAAACAACAGGAAGGGGCTCCTAATCAGATATGGAGAATCTTTCACTTACCCATAAGCCCTATTGTCAGGCAAACTTGTGTGAGCTCTCACTCCTGGAGGAATGACACGTACTTCATTTATGTAGACCACGCATGGAAAACGAACCACATCTATATTGGTACTTTGCTACAAAACAAAGAATGAAGGAAGTCTAAGAAATGTAAAATGCAAACAACATAACGTACTCATATTCTTTATTAACCAAATTAAGGTTGCAATCCTAATAATTACAAAATTCAATTCTGTAAAATGCTAAACACTGTGAAACACTTAGAAAGAAAAGGGGGGTTTATTATCATCTTCTGGCACCTTTCATATACTTAACACTTTTTAATAGAAAGCATTACTGGTTTATTTACAAAATTTATTCCCTTTATTTGTGAGAATTTTTTAAACAGTAACAGGTTTTTTTTCTAACAGAAGGTATGTTGTTAAAGGTAAAAACTGGAACTTAAATTATTGAAGACTGCGTATACGGTCCCTTTTAATAAAACATTAATTTTATAATTAAAGAAAAAAGAAAAAGTGTTTTAATTTTAAACATTAGCAAACCTTCTATTTCAAACATAATATTAGAAATTATGATACTGTAAATCTGTTTTACTAGACCAGTACAAAAATGCTGTATGATGCTTATTCCTCCAATTCTGCAACAACACCTAAAAACCTTCTGCAGAGAGCATTTCTGTTTACCACACAGAAATAGCAAGTATAAAGAAACGTTATGCTTCAGCACTCCTAAAAGATGTTTGAGCAAACTAGGAATTAATCATAGTCACAGTGACTTCCCACATAGCAGCCACCAAATTAATGCTGAAAGTCTCCTGTCGCTAGATTCATTATACTGTCTTATTAAATTTATACATCATCTCTATCATACATGCACTTACAAAATAGTAAACATGGATCAACTACATGTCCAACTGTAAGCATATAAATACTTTCTTGAACAGAAGCTCAGAGTCACATTTCTTGCTGAATGTTTCCATTTACTAAATTGGATTAGCAGAGACTGCACTAGAAAAAAAAAAACAACCAAAAAAACCACACCACAACACAAAAAAAAACAACTGATCTAAGTGTCTACCAACATAGCTAAAAAATTAAGATTAAAAACCAAACTGATCTGCAGTCAAAAGTCATATAACTTTCAACATAATCAGAAAGCAAAATAAACCCCTAAATTACCACCATAAGGCAACAAAATACTAAGATTTTTAGAAAACTAATAAACAAAGCAAGTAAAGTTTTAAAAAGAATATTTAAGTGTGGGCTTTTGGGCACATACTACTGTCATTTAATAAGAAATCTATGCGTACATCCTTTAGCACACAAACACAACATGTCACCCTAAGGGCTGACATATTACAAGCAGGATGGTAGAACGAAAGGAACCCCACCACAACAGGAGCATAGCTTTATTTGCAGGATTGAGGTGACTGTAGCCTGTGAGGAATGATGTGCGGTGGGAGCTCTTTGCTTCACCTTTAAAAGAGGTACATGTGTCATGTACTCAGACTTCTGGAGGAAGGGCTGCTGCTGAGGAGGCTGCATCCCCAGCAGCACTGCACAAAGAAAGGCAAATTCCTGCTTAAATGGTAAGAGATTATGCCCTGACAGCCATACCTCAACATCATCAGAATGGCAAGTGGATCCATTCCACCTTCCCTCCAAAACATTAAAAAAAAAACCCTACATCAGAGCTGCTGTACATGTTAAACTGCATAGCTAAGCCAAATAATTTTATTAGAAAACTCAGCAGTACTTTTCAAGAACTACAAGCTCCAAGGCAAGACTCACATTACATTTAGCTGAAGAATTTCTATAACATAAAGAAGGCTTTCCTGCAACATGTAAAATACATTTGTTTGATGAAAATTCAATATAGTTCAGATTTGGAAAATGTCACTGGCAACAATGAAAGCACCAGAAAACATTATACACAATTAAAAACCTTTAGTAAGAGAACGTACTGTCCAGGAGGGGAAGAGGAGTGGCTAGTGCTTCCTATCCAGGGGAACAGCAGTGGCTAGCATTTCCTGCCCAGTACGGTCTTAAACACTAAAATTAAAAATACATGTGGGTCCCCCTGATCCTGGCAGCTAGAAAGGGCTCCAGAATAGCTTCGCGTTTGTTTTTAATTGCAGCATCAGCTCAAAATGCTTCATTTTTTTTCCCTGACACCTGTCTAGGAGCACACCATCTTTCTCAGGTTACATTACATTTTATGTTTTCCCGCTCGTGGTCCCCTTCTTCCGCCCTGAAGAACACAGAGCCCTGAGCAAACCTGCTGCAACACAAGCAGCTTCGAGGATACTCAGGATCCCAACAGCCTCAAGGTGGAATATTTATACGAACTCCCACCGTCAAAGGAAGCCTGAAATAGTCCTTTTGCTCACGATGCGTGCAGGCTGCATAGATCTAAGGCAGCGCCTCGCATGCACACAAACACCCATCCTCACTGGCTGCAGAGAAGCATTAGGCACCCCTCAAGCGGACAGGTACGGGCCTCTACCTTACGAGCAAGGCTCCGGAGGGCACCCGGCCGGGGCGGGCTCGCACCCCGCCCTGAGGCGATGGCCACAGCCGCCGGGGCCTGCCCCCGTCCCGCAGCTGCCGCCACCGCCGCCCAGGGAGGCCCCGGCGGTAACTGAGAAGAAGGGATGCGAGGCAAGCGGCAGCCCCGCCACTCCCCGCCTTGCCTCACCTCCGCGCTCTGGTGCTTGAACGTGTCTAAAAACAGGAGCTCAGTCGCGGTGTCCACCGCCATCTTGGCTCGGCCGAGGGGGAAGGGCTTCCGGGCGGCGCGGCGAGCGCTTCCGGGGCGCCGCCGAGCCCGGGGCGGAGCAGGGCGGTGGCGCGAGGCGGGCGCTGGCCGTTACCGCGCCCGCGCGGGACCCGTTGTCCTCCGCGCCATAAGGGGAGCAGGGCCGGGGCAGGCGGCGCTGCGGAGCGCACCGGGACGGGGGAGAGCGGAGAGGCCCAGCCGGCTTTCCGTGAGCCACGGCTGCCGTCTGCGGGCGGGAGCGGGTTGGAGTTTGTGGGCAGGGGGTGCCGCCCCCCGGGCCGTGCCCCTGCCCTCCGGAGCCCGGGGTGCATCGCCGTGAAGTCGGCTGTGCGCCACCGCGGTCCGCTCCAAGGCTGGCTTCTGCTCGGTTTCACAACTCCAGCTCAACGCTGACTAACTGCGGTCCTGCTTGAGAGGTTTCCTCCGCAGCCTTTCCGTATTTAAAACTAACCCTTTTCAGATGTAAGCAAGTCTCTCAAGTACGGGTAGAGCAATTTCTTGCAACCCTTCGGCAGCTCCTGATGTTCTCGTTGATCATCCAGTGCCCTTCTGCAACAGCAGCCAAATTGTACGTGCCTTAGGGATGCCATGAAGCCAAAGTCAGCCACGGCCAGGAGAACGATGTGGAACTGATCTTAGCCAAGTGGTGGGTGGTTACACAAGCTTTGTGTACAAGCTCTACGTTTATAACACCAGTAATAGCAAAGCTGCGCCATGTGCCTTTAGAGGAAGCCTAGAAAAGGTTGTATAACCTCTCTGAACGGCCAACTGGAGCGTCAGCCGCATCCCTGTGCTTTCCTTAATGGTGATAATTATACCTTATCCATGACTTGTTTCTGGAACAGCAGCTTAATAAAATAAGCTGTTTTGTGTGTGCACTGGGAATTGGCGAGCCCCTTTTTTCTTTCGGTAGCTAACCTTGCTGCTCTCGCAACACTCCAGAGTTTCCCTTCCACCAGGAGCGGCAGTCCTCTAGGTTGGACTTTGCATGGAAACATTGCATCAGTTTAAACAAGGGTGTGGTTCGATAGATCCATTTTCAGTGGTGAAACGAGTTCAGGAAGTTCCCATCCCCACACGGCACGCTGGGGAGCTGGGCCGCAGCGTGCCGTTCCACAGCCAGTTTTATTGGCGCACCTGAAGAGGTGTTTTGTGGCAGTGCAGGGAGCCTCGTCGGCTGGAATTGCTTCTGAATCCACTGAAAATGCAGTACTGCCTCCTCATACCCTTCCAACAGAGCTCCATAACCTTCCATAACCTTCCAACAGGTTAAAATACTGCAGATCCCTTCACAGAAACATTTTGGAATTTGACGGTCAAGGGGCCTCCTTGGCCATGCTGGCAGGTTTGCCCACTCTCATTCTTGCCCTGAGCTGGGACCCTCTTGCCCTGGTAGATAAACAGATCTAAACTCCTGGAATTAAATATAAATCTTATATGTAGAAAAACAAAACTTGAATGTGCATGCATTTTGCTAAAGCAGCATAAATTTATCCTTACAGCTGCTAGTGACACTTGACGTGGCTTATTTTGGTTATGTTTATGGGCTCTTTGGAGACTTCTATGCAAAAGTAGCTTTGCAGATCTACTCCAAACATGGGCATCATCGCATGTACCATTGTGCCAGAGGAACGCAGTCCTGGGCAGATGGCTCCTCTCCTGGGACAGCCTGGAACAGTACTGCAACCAGGTCAGCTAATGCAAGTAGTTTCAGTAACTAGCGGGGGAATTCCAGCCCTGCGTTTTTATCTGCAGTGACTCCCTCGCTGCTGGTAACAGCTACGGCTCTGAACGTGAGAAGAATCAGCTTTGCAGGATTAAATTCAGATGGCTCTGAATGTGACATCATTGATTTCAGCACATGGCTGGGCTTGGAAGGCAGTGGTGTTTCTTTGCTGCAAGGTAAAGCAGCCGTATTTGAATGTCACACCCAGATGCACGATTTCAGGGGACAATTTGGGTATTGGTAGAGAGATATATAGTGGCTGATGAAAGTGGAGAAAACGGAATTCAGTTAGCAGTTGGTGCATTAACACGTTGCAACAAAATGTTACAGCTCTGCTGATTTTCCCATTCCAGTTGTAAAAAGTTGATATGCTGAAAGAAAACATGAGCAGTGACAGGGAAGAGTGATACAGGTGGGAGACCTGGCACAGACCAAGGGTCTGTGAAAGGAAGGGTAACAGAGTTACAGGTGGCATTGGGGTGAATCGAAGACCCTCCTGTAGAGGAATAAAGCAGGGTGGGAGGTGCAGAACTTGCAGGAAAAATCTGGAGATAGCGAGAAGTGCAAAGTCACAGGTTTGTTCAAAAGAAATGGGGAGGAAGGGGGTCGATGGGTGAGAGGAGGAAGTTTCAGGAACATGGGGGAAATAAACAAGAGGGCGCGTAAGGCTGCTGCTGTGGTCGGGGGTGGCATTAAAATCAGGTCCCTGGCGTAATGGCGGGTGTGAGTAGTTTCAGAAATGTCCTGAAACAGAAAGTGACACAAAAGAACACGTGGTGGGAAACCAGAACTAATACAAAGAGGAGAGAGAAACAGTTACTCTGAGATTAACAAAGGGACTGGAAACTAGACAGACAGACAGCAGGCAGGAAACAGAAGGGATATCAGCAGAGAGAAATACAGCAACAAGGTGCTGGGAGGAGCCTTGGGAGGTCATTGTGCCCCAAAGCACCCTAGTACATTCCTGTAGGAAACAACACTGATGTCATGTGGAAGATGACACTTCATGCAAAGACTGTGCTTAACCAGGCCGGGGATAACAAGAGGCTGGGGAGAAGCAACTGGAATGGGAGTGCACAAACGCCAGGAGCCTGGGCAACCCAGCACAGGAACCTGAATGACTGGTGCATGTTGTCAGACCAGATACTGAGGGCATGAAAGAAAGGGTGGAATGGCAACTGTGTCTGGAAAACAGGCATTTTGGGGAATGCATAACCCAAGAAAGAGAAAAATAAAAGGTAATGGCACTACAGTAGCAGTTAGCGATGAGCAGCTTCCAAAAAAAAGAAACCAGGTGGGGGCTGATCAAGAACCCAAAAGACATAATGGGAATTAAAAATACTTTCAGGGTACTGTTGCAGTTTAACCCCAGCTGGCTACTATGCCCCACCTAGCCACTCGCTCACTCCCCCCCCAGTGGGATGGGGGAGAGAATCGGAAGGGTAAAAGTGAGAAAACTTGTGGGTTGAGATAAAGACAGTTGAATAGGTAAAGCAAAAGCCACATGCACAAGCAAAGCAAAACAAGGAATTCATTCACTCCTTCCCATGGGCAGGCAGGAGTTCAGCCAACTCCAGGAAAGCAGGGCTCCATCACATGTAACAGTTACTTGGGAAGACAAATGCCATCACTCTGAACATCCCCCCTTCCTTCTTCTTTCCCCAGATTTACATACTGAGCATGATGTCATATGGTATGGACCCCTTTGGTCAGTTGGGGTCAGCTGTCCCAGCTGTGTCCCCTCCCAGCTTCTTGTGCACCCGGCAGAGCATGGGGAGCTGAAAAAGTCCTTGACTAGTGTAAGCACTATTTATTTAGCAACAACTAAAACATCCATGTGCTATCAACATTATTCTCACACTAAATCCAAAACACAGCACTATCCCAGCTACTGGGAAGAAAATTAACTCTATCCCAGCCAAAACCAGGACAGGTACAACTTAACCTATGAAAGGGGTTACTATATGTAATGGCAGCCTGCCGTAGCAATAAGCTGGGGAGTCTGATGCTCCTAGATGGCAAGAGACAAGATAAGGTGAGGCAATAAGGCATAAGAGGGAAGAGAAGAAGAAATGTATAAGCCAGAACACAACAAATCACAAGTAAAGGAACACCTACCCATCCAGAAACAGTTCTCACGAAGACAAGGGCTGCATCTCGAAAGCTGAGCACGCACTGGGAAGGAAACCATCTAGAACGGATGATTAAGTGTCACTGATGGAAGACCAGCCAGCCAAGCAAGGGCTGCCTATCTGGCATGCTCCACTGTGAAGTCATTTCATAAATGCACCTCTGGAATCTTTTACTAAAGTTTTATTAAGAAGTTGTACTAAACTAAGACCTGAAAGGGAAACTGTGCAAAGAAATTCTCTATACCATCAAATCCCTCTGCTCCTGGCTGGGCAAAGGCCGTCGAGGAACTCCCTGTGCAAAGAGGAGCCCTGCTCCTTGGCTGCTGAGTACAGATCAGCTGTGACCACCACGGAGGGGGGACACCCAAGGGCTCTGCTTCACCTGTGTGTTCTGCTCAACGCATCGGAAAGTCAGAAGACAAGTGCACAAAGAAAATGAGACAGTCTAACCCTCTGACAAAAGGGGCACGATTAGCTTGTGTGTTTCCTGATGCCAGATTCACATGGCCAATTTCAGCTACCACTTTTAATAACTGGAGGAATTAATTCGCCATATTTAGCCCTCAAATTGCAGTAACTGCTATCAGTGAATACTGTTTGCAAAATCTTATACTGAAAAGGAAGAGAATTACTCCAGTCATCTTCTGTCACACAAAAGCTGTCCATTAAAGCACTTAAACTGTCTAAGCGGGGATTTGGTGGCAGTCCCTGCAGGAGAACCACACTGCACCAGACCACAGCAGGGCAGGACGAGGGTGCCAGGTACTGTTTGGACAGGTCCGCAGCTGACAGGACCCCCGGTGCTTGTGAGATACGTCCTCTCCCTTCCTGCTGAACCGACAAATGCATTTACATTAATAAAAGACGGTGCAAGCTGTGAACCTGCAGCAGGACAAGGAACAGTGATGAAGAGAAGCGTGATGTGCACCTTCCATCTCAGTAAAAATTAGAGAAACAGCATCACAATGAAAGTGGAAGTACACAACTGGGGGCTTCAAGAAGTTCCTTGGGGAAAGTCAGTGTTAGTGGTACTTGTTTACCCGACGTTCAGTGACCTTATTTGCCATGAAGAAGTCAGATTTTGAGCAATACATATTTAAAACATAAATTTCATGGTGAAACAAGGGATCCCCAGAAGAGAGGTTGGTACCACAAGGACCGAAACCACCGTCGTCCACGGAGGGGAGGCTCCGGGAGCTGCACTCGCTGCGCCAGGGCGATGCAGGAGCTGGGATACCTCCGCCTCGGGCACGGCGGAGGGGAGACTCCCTCGGCGGTAGCAGTTCCCGGCGGCAGCCGCCCCGCTGCTCCCCGGATCGGCCCCCGACGGCCCCGCTCACCCCACGCCGAGGGCGAAGAACCCGGTACCGGGGCGGGCGGGCGGGCGGCCGCCTCCCCTCGCCTCCCCTCCCCTCCCCTCCCGCCACCTTCGGGCTCCCCGGGGGCCTCGAGCGGCTCCGGACAGTCCGTCCGTACGCCCGCAATCAATCAGCGCGCCCCGCCTGCAATCACGGGCCCCCACTCCGCCCGCAATCAATCAGCGCGCCCCGCCCGCAAATCACGGGCCCCCACTCCGCCAACCGCTCCCCCCCGCGCTTGCCACGTCCCTGCTTGGCGGGGCCAATGGGCGGGCGGCGCCAGGTGTGTACTACCTGCACCACGTGGGGCAGGGGGGGCAGGTAGGGCCGCGGCCCACGCGCGGAAAAGCCCGCAGCCATTGCGCCCTTTCCCAGGGGTGCAGCCGGCGTAGGAGCGGCCGTCTGTCCGTCCGTCCGTCCGCCCGCCCCGGGAAAAGAAAGGGGGTGGGTGGGAAAGGGGCTATCTGTGAGCCTCCCCCGCGCCGGGTCCGCGGGGAGCGAGGCCGCGGGTGGGGGCAGTCCTGCTCGGGTCTCGCTTGGAGGTGCCTTGGGCAGAGAAAGTTTCTGGCCTCTTCTCTCCCCTCCTTGCCCCTTCGTTTCCCCCTTTTTTTCCTATTCCCTCCCTGCTCTTTTTATCCTTCCCACTGGTCCCGGTGGCACCATGACGGCGTCTCCCGACTACCTGGTGATCCTCTTCGTGACCACGGCGGGCACCAACGGAGCAAAGCTGGGCTCGGATGAGCGAGAGCTGCTCCAGCTCCTGTGGAAAGTGGTCGACCTGAGGAGTAAGGAGGTATTTTTCCCCCCCCGAAGGGAGAGCACCCCGACCTGCTGCTCCCCTTGGCCCCTGCCGTGCTGGATACAGGCGGGGTGGCCCTGTGGGTGCCCCAGGCTGGAGCAGGCTCCGGTGGAGGGCAAGGGCCGGTGCTGCAGGTGGGGACCTCCAGCCTGGGGAGCTGACTCGCCCCTCCTCTGCTTTCTCTGGAGCTGGGGCACCTGCACGACGTGCTGGTCCGGCCCGACCACCCGGAGCTGACGGCTGAGTGCCAGGAGATCACCCAGGTGGATGTGGAGAGCCTGACGCTGGCTCCACCGCTGGAGCAGGCGTTGAGACAGGTGATACCCCATAACCGGCTGCTGGGCGCTGGTCTCCTATGGGGGCTCCCCGGTGCGGTAGAGGCAGTGTTAGCATCCTTTTATTCCCTCCGCTGCCACTGCAGGGGCAGTGGAGCCTGGCACAGGGGCACCACGGACATGCATGGGCCAGGCAGCCTACCTAGTTGTGGTGGCTTTTGCGGGGATTTCTTCCTTGCTCATTTACCCTGTGACGGACTGAATCCCAAGAGAGGAAGGTCAGGGCATCCCCCTACCCTGGTCTCCTGCATGCTGGACCCTGAGTCTCAGCTGAAGGTGAGCCCCAATCAGAGTTGGAAGAGGCCAAGTTCAGATGCCCCCTCAAAAAGCTGGGTGATGGCTCATCAGTCCTGGGAAGGAGACAGTCCTTAAGCCTCTAGATAAACAGGGAGGTGTGCCTGATTCTTACTGAGGGTAGGGCTGAAAGCCCGTCTCCTTTCCAACGTCCTTGAGTGCTTTGTCCAAAAGGCTCTTCTGCCTCAGTAGTCCCTCAGCTCTTTGCAACTAGCTTTGCGTCTCCATGAAGCTGAGGTTTTGGGGCTTTTTTTTTCCCTTGTGATGTGGACTGTCCGTGTGGCCACTTCTCAGCAGAAGGGGGGGAAAGAGGCAATTCCCTTGTGAAGATATTTGTTGTGAAAGTTATCATGTGCTTAGCTAGTAAGCAACAAATCTACAGAAGTGAAGGACTAGGCTCATAGAAAAAGAAATCCCAGCTCCAAGTTCCTGCTGCCCAGGTATGACATGTTACCAGCTGATGACACTGCTTAGCGCAGCCACTCTGATCTCTTTTATGTGTATGTCGTTTGTTGTTCCTGCTTTCAGTTTAATCAGTCCGTGAGCAATGAGCTGAACATTGGTGTAGGCACTTCCTTCTGTTTCTGTACTGATGGACAATTGCACATTAGGCAGGTTCTGCACCCTGAAGCTTCCAAAAAGGTATGTAGTTGTGGCTTAAGTTTGACTCTTCATATGCCTTATATACCTTCTTGCAAACCTGATTAACCTCTTTTTAGTGTGAGGGTGCCTCCACACAACCGTAGTACAAACATCACTCCTATGTTAATACACTTACCAGGCTAAAGACCCTGTCCGTGTGGAAGGTGTCGGCAATGCCCTGTTCTTTTGTAGCCCTGAGATGGCTTTTTATGTTAAATCAGAAGAAAGACTCTCTTGAATTAGGTGTTTGAGAAAGGAGCAATGCATTGACAGAGTACTTGCAGCTCCCACAGCTGTAGGAGCTACAATGGGTTAACAAGTGGGAATTTGGAAGTGTTGCCAAATAGTTAACCACCTTAATCATAAACTGCCTTTTGAAATTTTACATTCACCTTTAGCTTCAGCAATTTTCAATCTTTGTGCATTCAGCTGACGCTCTGAGGGCGGTGCTCGTATTTGTAATGAGTTGAACAGTAGTTTGAGGCAGGCTATGAGTGATGACTAGTCCCATAGCCTAGAGTTTTCTATAACTTCAGAGTTGCCAAATCGCTAACAGTGTTACCAGGTCCTACCTACTTTTCATTAGCAACAGAGTTGCAGCAATATGCCGAGTCTCTGGTCCTGAAATAACTGCATCAATATTAATAACATCTAGTTTTGTGGCTTGCTATGAGCATGGATTGATCTGTAACTGAGCTATTCTGCTCCCCTCCGTGCCCATCAGTTTGCTGCTTCATCTTTGAAGGGGCACTGCTGCAAGTCTGTGCTGTGACAAAACTGACAGTGGATGAGTTTGTTTATAATACTTGTTGGTGCTCTAAGTATTGATACCTTTGAAGGTTTGGAAGAGAAACAGTGAGCATAATTCATAGTGAAGGGACAATCCTTATGTGTATATATATAACTTGTCTTAGGGTGGAATGTGAGAAAATGGGGAAACAGGTTTTTAACAGACTTTCTTGTCACTTGTAATGGGTGTGTGTTTTATATGGTTAATCTTTCCATGCAGTTAAATTATGTGGATAAAAGAAGGGGCAACTCCTATGATTATTTAAGCTTGCTTGGTGTCGGGGATAGGCATCATTTTTCTATATCATCACAGGGTCACTGATAGGAATAAAATATTCAGCAAAATATTCTGTTGCTGTTTTGTTAAGAATTATTCATTTGAAATATGATCTGTGCTGTCTATCGATTAAGTAAACCAGATGCTTATGAGACCTCTAATAGCCCTTTGGTGAACACCCTAATCCTGAGGTTGGGGTGGGGGGTGACTGAAAATCCAGGTAGGCAGAAATCACTAGGCTCTTGAGAATATATTTATTTCTTTTAAGATGCCCAGACTGTACCAATCTAGCAGCTCATGGTATTCAGATAATAAATCGGCATCAGCTGTTCTAACTGAATGCTGGTGGAATATGGAAATTGATCTCTCACGGAGGAAGAAAAATAGCCACGCTAAAACTAGAGCAGGAAATCTTGGCAAGCACGCCTGCATTTTCATAAGTTGTCTTTAAAGAGTATCATTTGCCTAATGCACCTGTCCATATGCTAAGATAAGCTCTAATGTTCTCAAAGCAGAACTTGTTTTAGAGCCTAAACTTCTTTCTTTGGGCTCCCTAAATGTGCTTTCACATATCCTGTCATTTTGTTGTAATGCCAAGATGCTAGCTAGTCGTTAGTCGCTAAAAGCCCTTACATTTTGTCTAGGGAGGCATTGCAGGCAACAAATAGCCAAGTGGAATACAAAGTGTTGCGTCTATAGGGAGGCTCTGGGTTGAGGAGCTAACTGAAGGAGTAGGGTTTTGTGTTGGTTTAAATAGCTTCCTTCAAGTTTTCTCCATGTCTTCTCCTTCCCACCCCCCAAAAAATTAAAAGCATGTGGTAGGTGTAGTGGTGAGGCAAAAAGGGTTTTATTGACTTCCAGTGGGCTGCGTAACTTGCTCCTGGCTTCATATGCTGCAGTTAAAGCAGTTACCACGCATCGACTGACAGCCTCTGTACCATATCAAACCCTCATCTGTGTACTGTTGGGGGTGTTTTTCTGTAGTTTTCATTTTTATTTTTTTTAAGGGAATAAATATTTGAAGTGTGACTATTCTCTGAAAACTCAGCCTTGTATATAAACCAAAACGTCTTCTGCTAGTCTTGCAAAACTTGCTTGGCTCTATAAACTGAATGGAGTGCCCTCTGGCTTTTTACAGTTAAAACTGGAATCAAGAATTGATGATAAATGTTGCAATAGCAGGCATTTGCTCTCCTACATATATATTGGATTTGAGGCACTAGTAATAACAGCAACTGTTTCTCTGGCAGTGAAAAAGCACATTTTTCTTTTTAAACCACCTAGAGGAAGCCGCTCAAGCAAAAAAACTTATACACACACTTATGTGGCTAAGAAGAGCTATGTGAGTTTCTCTGTAGCAAAGGCTGTTTGTGTTTCCTGCCTGTTATAAGGAAATTGTTAAAAGGTTTGGATCTAAAGACAAAGTAGATTAAACCCACCCCAGCTGACAGTAGTTACTTTGTCCTTTTACAGAATATTTTACTGCCTGAATGCTTCTACTCCTTTTTTGACTTGCGGAAAGAGTTCAAGAAGTGTTGCCCTGGCTCACCTGACGTTAGCAAACTTGATGTTGCAGCCATGAGAGAATGTATCCTTTTAACAGTGATGGTGTCTACTGCTCTTGGAGCTGTGGCTGAATTTTAGGACAGAGGTGCGTGAGTAATGCTTGCAACACATGTTTAGGGGTGGTATAACTTTAATGAGTAACTTGGAGCTGTACTGAACTGTCTCACAAAGATAAAGACATACGAGGATGCATACTCCCATGGGGAAACTCTATTTCTTCTTGACTTCTGTACACTTTCTATACTGTCTTTATAGTTTTGTCTCTA
The DNA here is from genome assembly GCF_949628215.1 of Phalacrocorax aristotelis. Classification (NCBI taxonomy): domain Eukaryota; kingdom Metazoa; phylum Chordata; class Aves; order Suliformes; family Phalacrocoracidae; genus Phalacrocorax; species Phalacrocorax aristotelis. The sequence goes on from NC_134277.1 coordinate 142,098,984, forward strand.
TAAACCTCATTTTAGTGTAGCTGGCATATTTGTTCAACTTGTTGATATCAATCCTAATATTAAAGTTGTGACGTTGCTTGTTGCATCAGTTACATTTTTGTTTTATTTTTAGTTAAGAGTGAATGCTGAGAGACCATCTTAATTTTTGGGAGGGGGAATGGTTATTCTTGATGTGAATTTGTATCAAATCTTTAATTCGGTAGTGAACCTAAGGCAGGGATGCTGTTGGCATGTGTGGTATTCACTCTCACGGAAGCTGTACATGTTTCACCTGGCAAGGTGAAACTGGGCTGGCAATAAGATGCAGTCAGTAACGTGTTTCCATATTCAGTGATAGGGATATCTAAAATTACTTTCTGAATAGTCTTAAGTGGTGTGTAAACTAGCCTTGTCTGGCTCTTTACTAGTCCTAGCTTGGTTTTGTCTGCATGCCATGTACAATTACTAGAGCTGAAACTGGGGCTGTGCCTTCTTCCTCGCTTCCCTGGCGGTCTCCCTTGCTGCAGGCTCCGGTCCTCATCTCAGATGTACTCTTGGACATGGAAAACACTTGACTTCCCTACTGACCTATTGAAGGTAGTAAGCACAAAAGCTAGCTAGCAAGGAGGGATAAAAGAATTTGAGAGTATTTTTATTGGGGTTTTTTGTTGTTAATAATTTTTTTCCTCTGACTAGCTTATTGTGTCCATAGAGTGGTTGCTATTAAGAGCTGGTATTTTTCAGACTCAAAAGTCTGTGGCTTCTGAATTATTTTGGCCTTTCACTGCAGGACTGGGATTGCCTGGGCTTTGTACCTGTCTCAGGGGGCATAAAATATCTACGTATGTGCGGGTTTTTTTGTGTTTAACCATAAGGTTGAATACTGTCTGCTCTGCTTTGCCCTCTGTAAATTAAGATTAATCTCCTGTAGTGAAGGGGCAGAAATCACTTCTTCCCCTCCTTTGAAGCAAAGCAGTACATTTTGTGTAGGAGTGTGAATTTTTAAGTAGAAAAGTGAAATAAATGCTTGCGTTACATAGTCTAGAAACTGCGTGATGGACACTTCTTAAAGTTATGGTCAAAAACTTAAGACATTGTTTAGGGATGTTTTGACATGATCTGGAGAAGTTGAAGATAGCAAGCTACTTTGGCTGTATTGGAGAGATGCCTTTGCTTTCTCCTTGTGTGAGCGTCTGGTTTATGTTTGCCACTGTGGAAGCAGTCATATGACTCTAGCCATCTGGAGTGTCACTGGTCAGCTAAGGCACAGTGACAGGCTCTGTACCCCCTGCCTGCTGGGAGAGGGGAGCAGACCACCCTGCATTACCCAACTGTCAGGGAGCCCCTAAAGAGTCAGTACCATATGAGGGTGGTTTTGGCGGTTGCCGGTAGTATTTCCTCCAAGTTTCTAGAGGCCCAGTCAGTCTATCCAAATGCTCTCAACTTGAGACTGAATTCTGGATCTGACATGCTGCTTAAGGTATATAAACCTAAACAACTTCATTTTTGTTTTATATTAATCTTTGTGGTTTGTCTTATTTTGTAACTGCCGATGCTCTTATTTGTAAACTTGCTATGTTTATGCAATGTGGCTGAAATTAACTGTCTCTGCCCTACATTGCTTGAGAGTGGGGGCTGAAGATGCAGGTACCAAAAAGGTAAAATAACTTTTGTTTCACTTTTATCGACAAATATGATTATTTTCTTTCTCCTCACCTTGCTGAAATGTACCAACTTAACCTCCTCGGTGTCAGAAGCTGTACAAGACAATTGCATTTGGAGAGACTGGTGTGTATGTAGTGCTTCTGATTAAAAAAAGTTGAAGCAAGTGCTAAGCAGGTACTAATATTAATTCAAACAGTTATGTGCAGAGATTTTAGGTTTTTTCCCCTTCTTCATGTAAGCGGGACAGCTACTTTCTTCCTGAGACAGTTATGTAGCAAAGAAAATGTCTAAATGAAAATTAACTTGAAGTGGATATGCTGGGGCGGGGGGCACAGAAACAAATGGAATAGGTTGAAATGAAGGTGCAGATTAGCGCACAGAATCGGACCAAGCTCTTGTTATTCTTGTAAAAAATGCAAATCTTCCCTCCCCTCCCCCCCCTCCCCCCATAGCTAAAGCGGCTGCATGAGTGGAATCTTCCCTGATTTGTGCCACACAAACTATACTGGGCCAGGTTTGTTAGCATTTGGTGGGGAAAGAAGCTTTTGCTTCAGGGGTAGGGTACCGACTAGAGGCGCAGGAGACCTGCGTTAACTGGTAGGAGCAGGAGTAGAATGATTTTTGCGCACATCCCTTCATGTACTTATGTCTCTGTTCACCTGCATGTATGATGGCTGTGATCAGTGAGAGGAAACTTCTGTGATATGAAAGAGTTAAGGGAAAGCTGGGTATTACTGTACAGTCATTTAAAGTACTAGAAGTCTTCCAAATGCTTTTATTTTGATGGGTAGCATTTGATTAAACAACAAATTACAGGCAAATGGAGAAGGTACTCTATTGTTCCCAGCAGTCAGGGGAAATAATTTCCTACTGCACAGTCATGCAAGATATATATTCCAGTGTATATAACACACAGGATAGTTTGTGCTTGGCTATGTATTTCTTGCAGATAAGGCAAGCACAACCTTGAAAATGAACATAAAGATATTAAGCTGAATAATTGGCTGGGTTATTCTTTCTTTAGAAAGTACTTTTAGGTCTTACTGTTTCAGCAAACGACTTGAAATTGTGTACAGCAATGAAATCATTCCAAATCCAAGAGCTCAGGTAAAAGCTCTGCGTTACCCCACCAAGTTATAAACTTCATGTACAAACAGCCACTGATTTCTTTTAATGCAAGATAAGGAAATGTTTAAAATGCCGTGGGATTTGAGGGACCGAGGAAGAACTGAGAGTAGTTGTAACTGTTATCTCTGAGTACTACTGCTGCCTAACTTACAGCTTCAAAACAGTTTTTGGTGTAGGATAGAGTCTTCAGGCAGACTTTCTTTAGTCAGTATTGTGTAAGAGTAGCGACAGCAGGACAATTATGAGAAATTTCGAGTAACAAAAAGAACTTGAGAGAAGTGATCATGTTCTGGCAGAGAAAGGAACTCGGGTCTGTCGAAATCTTCTTTTTTAAACATGTGTAAGTATACAAAAGGAGCAGGGTTGTTCTTGCACCCTCTGTACCTCCCATACTTGCTGCACTTCTTGATTTGCAAAGCTTGCTGAGCCAGTTTTTACCACTGTGAGTGCCTTCAGGGTGGAGTGAACAAAGCTTGCATGACTATTCGTATTCAGTCTGCAGAAGACTCATCCTTTGCCTCAAGATTGGGTGTGCAGAAGCCATTAAACGGCAAATAGCTCTTGCTTCCTCCAGTGCATGGTTTGCTCCACTCACACCTTACTAGGGGTTATCCTTACAAACCCAGTTCAGAAGTATCTGCTGGGTGTTGTCAGTAGAAACACAGGCGTACTTCAGAACAACCTGCTTAATATGCTGGATATGATCTGGATACTGCAATACTGAAATTTGTTTTGTTTTTTGTTTTTTGTTTTTTTTTTTTTTACCTGGGTGTCTTGAAAACAGTGATGTGGAACGCAGTTATAAAAGGACTGAACTCTGGCAATAAAAAGCCCACTATTGGGTATTACCTGAGAATCTTGCGTATTGCTTTTTGTATTTCTTGTGATAGTACACAGGACCTGGGTAATATCAGATAAACTTTATGCAAAGTAGTATTTTAAAAGATGTAATCTTGTGCCTGAAGAGACTTAAAAACAGAACAGAAGGTGAAGAGGATCAGTGCAGAACACAAGTGCAATTGCTAGTTTGTCATCTTATCTCAGAGCTAAGTTGGTTGTTCGGTGTTCCTTTTGCCATAGTTGAGAAAGGATTTCAGACTCTGAGAAATGGAAGAGACAGTGGGAGAGTAGGAGTCTTGGAGGGCACTGGCGGTGGGTAAAGCCATGGTGACAAATCTGAGGAAATGGTTACATGATTTAGAAATGTCTCCCATATTATGTAAGCAACTCTGATATAGAATATGCTCACACACACCCCTTAATAACTTGTGGAGTGTTGCGGGAGGTGCTACTGCAGCTGCACAGCAATATTAAGAAGTCCCTTGTTTCCCATACTGCCTTGTTATTTGGGTGCGTCTTTTGCCTGTTGCTTCATTTAGAATATACGTGTGCATGCTATTGCATATAGTAGCTTTAGACAGCCAGGTGTGTCTTCTAATACTTCTTTAAATGTGAACTTGGATTTATCCACTGCAATCAACTCTTTCCAATTGCCCAGGAGAGTCAATCTTTAAATATTACTGTACACAAACACAAGTGTGGTTGGACTCCTATTCCTTCAGAGGGCAAGGGGTGGGTTTTATAAAAACTATTCCATTAACAGTTTTTCCTAAATGTCCAGAGACCATTTGTGTGTAGTTAGTCTTGTTCATTAGAACTCAGGTCTTAACTTAATTAATGTGATTATTAACATGCTCCTTTACATATGCAGAAAACTATCAATTTTCTTCTCCAATCTTGCCTAAAAGCCTTGCTTCTAGCTAATCAGAGGCAAAAGTGTGAGCAATTTCTCATTCCTACTAATGTTGATGACTTTCTTCCTCCCTTCCGACTGTGTTTATATTAATCTAGAGTTCCTTGGCACAACTGACTCGCTGTGTCTGAACACCTGGTACCAACTTCTGTCGGCATTAGGACATTTTTAGGAATTATATCTCCTGTTGATCAATATTTTCAATGAAAAGGTTTTCTGAAGAAAATGAACATGGGGTGGTGGAGTTGGTTTTTTCCTCATGTGATAGACTTGCTTCAAATTCCCAGCTCCTTCACACTGCTGCATTCCCCTCTCCAGCAGCTGATTGCTTGTAGGGATCTTTGGCTCTGCAAAGAGGAAATACTGAAACACCTCTTCAGTTTTGACAGCACAGTCTAACAGCTAAGTGCACGTGTGCACACATGTGTAGGCATGTCCCCTGCCGTAATAGCTATTGAAACTTCTACCCAGTTTCTCTTGACTTTGACAGAGGAAAAATAAAAGTTCCAAAATCTTAATAAAAATGGTCAGGCAAGACCAGGGTTCCAATACCTACTTCTTCAGCAGTTTCTGGTTCCCTGGATGGGCAGCAGAGTCTCTGTGTAAGTGCTTAAATTCTTAGATGCTGCAGGGGGAAGGGTGTCAGGAAAAGGAGAAGCACTCCTCTGCTTTGTTACAGGAGGTGCCCAGAGACATCTGTGTGGTGCTGATAAAGCCCACTCTGTGCAAGGGAGTCTTTGTGGACTATTTTGTTTTCTTTTCAACCCCCTTTCCCCAGGGGGCAGGGAGGGAGATGAGCTTGAGTGTACATTTTACAAAGAGATACTGCAATGTTTTCTTGTCATAGATACTGATAGTCTCTTAAACTGTACTTTGGGGTTGTTGCATGTGTTTGTTCAGGATTTTTAGCTTGGTTTTTAAGAAAACCATTCAATGTTCTCACTATACTCCAAAGAAGGTACCAGGAGGGAGGGTAGTGGCAATGGCTCACAAACTGTGTTTAGTCAAGCAGTTGGAGGGGAGGGATCACTGGTTTAAGTTTTCTATTTTTAAACTATGTTAATTCACTTAAACTTCAAATGTTCTTGCAAGACTAAGCACCATCCTCTCACCTTCCATACTCCAATGCTCATTTTAAACCAACAAAGCCTCTAAATCAAATTAGCCTCGAAGTGTATTGTGTTGGCAAGGCAGCTTTCCTTTCCTTGCTGTGGAAGAGGAGTTCATTAATTCAGTTGAAATTATTTTTCATCTCACAACAAGAGAACAGTTAAACTTCAAAAACAATTAGAAAAAATGTGTTTTGTAGGAGTGACTTGCAGTCATCCCACAAATAATAAAGATGACTTTATTTCACAATGAAATTTGTGCTGTGTCCCCTGTTGATGAGATGATAGGACAAAGCTGGTGTGTGGTGTCTGTTCCCAACAAGCTGCTATTCTGTTCCCTGCCTTTCATGTAGGCACCTGCTAGCTCAAAAATGTGCTCAGCTCTAGGTGGAGAAAACTTTTTTTTTTGTTTTAGGAGGAACCTTGCTATCTTGGACTGAGAAGCAACTTCTGAGCACAAAATGCAGGCTCTTTTGACCACTTGAAATGTGTCTCTTGTAGTTTTGTGGGAATGTGGGCAAATAATTGGTGCACTTGACTGTTTCAACTGTCTTGTATTACTGTACTGCCATGCCAGGAGAGGTCTTGTTTAAGAAACTCCTTTACTTTTGCTCTAATGTCTTGATGTAAAGTAATTAAATAAAGAAGTCCTATTCCTAGACTACTTTATATTTCATTTCTTGTTCTGTACTTGTTTTTTTTACCCTACACTCATCAAAGAAGGAGATGTGGGTAGAAAGGACCTTTTTAAAAAATGGTTTTATAAACAATGGAGTAGAGTTATAAGTAATCTTAGAGTCTTGTAGCTTTGGTGTTAGAGGGGCAAATACGAAGGGAAGGGGGGAGAGATACCATAGTAAACTGTTTAAAACTGTATGGGGAAAAAAGGTGGTATGTGCAACTTAAATCAGGCTCCCTTTATAAACATGGGGATTTTCATCTGGTCATTTTACAGCTTGTCTTTCTAGGACAGAACATTTCCTCCTCTCTATTGGCAGGAGAGCTTATCCTTGCTATCATCTTCTGAAATCCTTCAGACTGAAGAAGTTATGAGTTGTGGGACTCTATTTTGTCTCTTGGTTGTCCACAATGGTGCATTCTTACCAGATTCTGAAAATGGTTCTGCATAACAGCAAAAAACTCAGGTTGTAGCTTGTAATAGGCAAGGTTTAGACATGGTGTCATTTGTGAATTTTGTCAGAGTGGTAAGATATTTATCCTACTTTGGGATTTACTTGTTCAGAAAGCATGTGGTATATCCTCTTATTTCTGGAGCTTCTCCTCCTTCCCCAAATCTTACCCTAGAGAGTAAAGATGATAATTAAAGAGGACAGGATTCCAGTTTCTTATGCATGCAAAAGTGTGTCTGTCTGTCAAACATACATAATGCATGAGTATATTAAATATATATGTCTTTATTATGGGGTCTTATGTCCCCAGACACTTTCTGGAGTGACCTCACACTCCCACAGGTGGCAGTAGTTAGAGGCCAAGGCAGAACAACTAATGTGTCCCAGCAGGAAAATGGATTAAATCTTCCCCTGAGAAGTGACTTACCATCAAGGATAACATGAAAGCTTGTTGCTCTAGCAGGAAGCCAATTAGAAATCTGTTTGATGATGATTGACTTAACTCCAGCATGAAGATTTAAATCTTGACAAGAACAGTCCAGCATTTCCCTATGGAGCCTCTCAAGTTGAAGATATGGGGAATATAATTTTAACACTAATATCTGAACCATACAGTAAGTGATTGTGATGAACAGGTTTTCATTATTGCTTGCTTAGTTTTTCCTGCCTCTCCTGTATGCTGAGGAAAAAGAAAATAACTTGTGCTGTGTTTCATAGATCACAGATTTTCAGATCCAGAAAGAGTGAACTACAAATTTGAAAGTGGGCCTTGGTAAGTACCTTCTCCCTCTTCTTGCTGGACTCCCCCACCTTTCTTTTTCACCCGAGATACTGCTTAGATAAGCTCTACTTCTCTGTATTCCTAATTTGCAAATAGATATTAGCATTATTTTTATTTATATAGCCACTGCTGTGGGAATAAATTATATGCTTTAAGTGGGAAAGGGAACAGATATTCTATGAGTCTATGATCAGATGCCAGCCAGTTTTCTTGCTAGGCTCAGTGTTGCCTGGTAGCTGCTGGTAGTTCTGTGTTCTGCTAATACCGCTTATAATGGGCGTTGAGTGTGTTGGCTATTAACAAAGAATGTAAGCGCTTTTGCAGAAGTAACCCTATTGGTACTAACGCTTATACTTTTCCTGCAATTTGCTTCACAGTTACTGAATACACATAATGATTATTTTTTTTAGAGAGAGAAGAAACATTTCCATAAAGATATTACGACAAAGATACCAGTAAATTGCTTAAGCGATGATGATTGTCTTCTCAAATATGTTTTAAACATAAAACTTTATCTGCTTTTTATGACTATTCTGTTGTGGTTTGGGGTTTTTTTGTTTGTTTATTTTGTTTTAATGGAATCATGCTTTTTTTTTGTGCAAATACTGATTATTTTTTTCAATGGTTTGGTGGATACTCCCTCTGCAGTACCAGAAGAGACTGGTGTTAAACTGACCTTATTTAGATTCCTATCTTGCGTGAATACTTACTTCCCTCTTTCAGATTAAGGAACTGTCATAATGGTAGATGATGCTTGCATTTCTGAGCCAAAAGAAGCAAGAAAAGAATGCAACAATATTGGCAGAAAGTATCGAGGGAGATTAGTTCAGGGGTTATGTTTTAGCATTGTTCTAAGCTTTCTCCCTTTCAGTCACAAAATGCTGGGATGAGGTGGAAGATTCCCATCTTGTTTGCGATAGTGAGAAGTACAGAATTAGGAGGCGGTGGGGTGGGGGCAGTTTGGGACAGACACATACAGAAAGATACAGAAAGGCCACCTGAGAAATTAAAATGTAAGTGAAAAGCAGACCCTCCTACAACAGGGCATACCACAGCTCTTTTGTACGAGGGAGTCCTCTGCTGCTGAACACCACTTCAACCGCTTAATCAATTACATAGTTTCTGCTGTGCAAAAACCTGTCCTTGCAATAGCCAGAAAGGCAGCCTTGGGTAGCTGTGTTTTGTTCTACATGGCACTTTTAACACGTAAGAGAACAAAAGAGGCTGTGGTAATGACCAATTAAACCTGGCTTTCTGTGGCTGAGCTATTCCCATGCTAAGCAGCCAATGTAGCCTGTAGCTATATTCGTCTCTAGTAGCACAGTGATGGCCTGAACAAGCAATGTTAAGGCTAAACTCTTTGGGCAGATTTGGTCAGATCTCTGACAGATTTGGTCTTGGCTTGTGACTGGCTCTTACATGCTGTCGCAGTACAAATAATAAGCACTAACCTCAGTTACATCTAACTTCTCTGCTTCAACTTCCACTTAGCTAAGATTAGAATAGCAAATTTAATTTTATACCAGTAACTCGGTTCAGACAATGAAGAAGCACAAACCATTTGTATGTCAGGAGCAGGGAGTAAATTGGAAACATGCTCAAAGAGATGACAGCTCAGGAACAAATGTGGTGAAGCAGGAAAGGGGAGCATGGAAAGGGGCAGCTTAAGAGAGCAGATGTTCCCTGAGGACAGACGTGTGAAGTGGCTTTGGATGGTGGTGGCATTTAGCCCTCACTGCACTGGCAGTACCGTCTAGCAGACACGGAGCGGGGACAGAAGCCTGTCCCTGGAGCGCAGGTGATGAGCAGGGAGGGTGGTGTGTGGCGGATACTACAGGAAGATGTCTTTGCATTACTCTCTCTTTCTGTGCTTGCAGCAGCAAGATGGAACTTGTGGATGACAATGCTGTTATCCGAGCAAGAGGATTACCATGGCAGTCATCTGACCAGGACATAGCAAGATTCTTCAAAGGCCTAAATATCGCTAAGTTAGTGGCTAAGAATTTACTTCTACATTTGTAGTACTCTTTCTGCATCAGTCATGGATTTTTACCTCTCTTTTGATTTAAATCCTGCAGGGGAGGTGCTGCACTCTGTCTCAATGCCCAAGGGAGGAGGAATGGGGAGGCTCTTGTGAGGTTTGTAAGTGAAGAGCATAGAGATCTAGCGCTACAAAGGCACAAGCATCACATGGGGAATCGATACATCGAGGTGCGTGGCACTGGCTTTGAAATCCTCTTCTCGACAGGAGTCCAAATAGCATGCCAATCACATGTTCTCTTTTCTTTCCTTAGGTATACAAGGCAACAGGTGAAGACTTCCTTAAAATTGCAGGAGGTAATTTTTAGGGAATGAGAAGGGAGGGTTTGTTCCATCAGCATCTGTAACTTTTAGCTGTGAACTACTCCTGTTGGATGTGGCCTTTCATTTTCTTTCTTTGAACGAGTAGTTGGCTGGTGTGTTGATTGCTATGTACTCTGCTAGCAGCAGTCCAGAATGTTCCATGATTTATCTGTCCATCTTTCTCTTCCACATTCTTGCCCTTTTCAAGCAGCCTATCAAATAAGGGTTTGATCAGGCAAGGTGATCTTGCATATGAACTTAATTTACTAGGTCATCTTCTTAACTGAAGGGACCTAAATGTTATTGATTGCTGAAAAACAAAACCAGAATAGTTTTTCAAAACAATATGACTTCTGTTGCTGTGGAAACTTGCACATAAAAGCAAACAGATATCGCAGTGTAAATAACAAGGGATTTATGGAACTGATTTTCTTCAAATCAAATCTTTGCCTCAATCTAAAGGGGGAATTTAGGGGGAATGCTTGTTAAATGGAATATTGAAATATTTGTAGCCTTTAATCGAGAGGCTGCAAAACTTGCCCTACAAACCCTCCTGCAGTCTCTTTTCCTTCCCTTCATGACTGCAAGCATACAGAATTTGACTTAAGATCCAAGATGCTGTTATGAATCTATAATACTACCTTAAGGTCCTTGTTGGTTCCTGACAGAGGTTTGGTCTGGGGGTTGTAAATGACTAACTGGATGTCTGAGGTTGAGGTTTCAGAGTGGGAGAGGCTATTAAGCTGTCAAATAAATAGCTAATTGATAGGCTTGGTAATAGTTACACCATTCAAAGTAAAGACATTGCACACTGACTTTAGGGAAAAATGGTACATGTCTGATACCACTGAACTTTTTTGCAGAGTGAGCTAGCTGTAAGTGAAAGGACCATATTAAGATGTGAAGTTGGTTAGCAGCTAGCTTTGGTTAGGGTAGTCTTATAAGTAAGAGCATCAGTGGTCTTCTCCTGGAGATACTGGAAGTAGAATTGGCAGACTGACAGCTATCAGGATAGGATGAAATTCCTGGGCTGTTTTCAACGTGCCCTTCCAACTTTCTTTCCAGCACGATGGTCTGGGTACTTGGTTAGTGTATATTATGGCTTCAGAGCATGCCGAAGGTATTAATAAGTTAGGAAGGTGAGGTGCGTGGTAGCTCAGTTACTGCTAAGGCAAGAGATTCACAGAGCATGCTTTCCTTGGGCTCTGAATGTTATAAGTACTTTCTATTTTCCCTTTGAATAAGAATGTATCTCTTCCAAATGATGGAGTAACGTTGTTAGACTTTAATGGGAAGTGTCCTATACAGTATTTCTAGTTTGTTGAAGTAGGACATCTTTTCCTGACTTTGGAAGCAAATGTTGTTCTACCTGCTCAAAAAATGTCTGGGAGGAGGAGGTAGCTATGCCAGGCTTGCTTGTGGTTTTATGTGGCTGCCTGGACTTCAGTGCTTCTGTTCTTTTTTGTTAAAGGCACTTCCAACGAGGTTGCACAGTTCTTGTCGAAAGAAAACCAAGTGATTGTCAGGATGCGAGGTCTTCCTTTCAATGTGACAACAGAAGAAGTGCTGACATTCTTTGGCCAGCACTGCCCTGTAACAGGAGGAAAGGAGGGAGTCCTGTTTGTCACGTACCCTGACAGCAGGCCAACAGGGGATGCCTTTGTGTTGTTTGCTTGTGAGGAATATGCACAAAATGCACTGAAAAAGCATAAGGACTTGCTGGGGAAAAGGTACATTGAACTCTTCAGGAGCACTGCAGCAGAAGTTCAGCAGGTAGGTGTAAAGCTTACAGACATTGGCTTCTTGTAATCCAAACTCCTACACTGGCATACACCAGTGGAAGCAAATGCTGCTTGGCCATGACTTGAAAGTAGCTTTTCTCTTTCACTCTTGGCTGTTGCTGGAAAGAGTACTGTCTGAATTTCCATGAGGTTTTGTTCTCTCTGAATGTAAGATCTTTTGGTATATGGACGTTCTCAATCATACATACAAACCTTTGGGGGTTTGGCTTCCAATAGCCTTGCAAACAGCAGTTATAGCAAAAAGTTTATGTGGGTCTAGTGCTTTTTTTTTCCCCACGACAGATACTGAACTTTTCTAAGTCCAATGATGGTCTATTCAGAAGGAGCGTTAGCAACAAATCTTGATCTAAAAGACTTACCTTCTGTCACCTGCACAGAAAAACAGGGTCTTTTGATGTATTTGTCGTCTTCAGAGCAATGTATCTGTAGAGTCTAACAAACTGGCCATCTTCTGCCAGCACCGGCTACCTAGCAGAGGGTGGTAGGACTTTGTGAAACTGGGCCTGAAGAGTGCCACCTCCTGCATTAATGGTCCATCAAGCCACGTTAATTGCGGTTATGCTGTTAGGGAAAGGAGGCAGGGCTGAGAGGATTGCGTACGTATGTCTCCAAAGACTTGTAGCATTTCAGTTGAGGTCTCAACGTGATTCTATAAAAGGTCTCAACGTGATTCTAAAAGGTCTCGTCTATGATACAAATTACGGCCAACCAATAACCATGTCATTGTAACTAAGCAATGGCACAGCTGATTCCCCAAATACATAGATATCAGTGCCTCATTTGAAGGGTGACACTAAAGATTAGAGGGCATAGCTGCAACACTCATGCTTGTCATTGTATTTTTCTCAAAGGCTCTCATAAGTTTCTTTGTTTGGCAAAACCTTCTGATACCGGTATAAATGTAAATCTTAATCTTGCTCAGAGAAAGTTAAAGGGCAGTGATTGAACATGCAGTGAACTCCTGACCAAAGCAGGGTTTTTACTGTTAAAATTAGTAATAAGAAATCTCAAATTACGACTCCATTACAGGTACTGTGACTCAGTAACGCCTCCTATGTTACTTGATGGACTACTGCATCTCAAGTTAGGGCTGTTTGGTAGTGAAATATGCTGCTTGTTCCCAGTCTCTCCTGAAGTTCTGCAGAGGAGATATTTTTGGGTAGAAGTGTAACCATGCTTCTGTAGAATGCTTTGGGATATTTTCCCAATAAAGATACTATAGAAATACAGGCTTCATGTTCTAAGAGGTCGAGGTCTTCTGAGAGTTGCATGACAGTTCAAGTAAATTCTCCAAAACAAAATTATGTTTTTCAGGAAAGAATGATCCAAAGATTTACTTTAAAACATCTGAATTCTAAGCACTCCTGCTGTGATTTAAGCCCAGAATCTAGCTCACTTATTTCTTGAAATACTGCCAAGAGTGAAAACAGACTGCATTGGTGTTACGTTCAGTTCCTCTGAGCTGAAGAATGAATAAGGAGGCTTTCTGTAACATCTGTGTTTTCTGGTTTTACAGGTGCTGAACAGGTACTCTTCCACACCTCTCATTCCTCTCCCAACACCACCTATTCTTCCAGTATTACCTCAACAATTTGTGCCTCCCACTAACATCAGAGACTGCATACGTTTGCGTGGTCTTCCCTATGCTGCTACTATAGAGGACATCCTGGAGTTCTTGGGGGAGTTTTCTACAGATATTCGGACGCATGGAGTTCACATGGTACTAAATCACCAGGTTGGTAGGCACCACTTTTCTAGACAGTCTGTGCCAGTGGCCTGTATATGTGAACATGGCCCTCCTGATGATTTCAGTAGGGAAGCACCTTCAGGATTAACACCAATAGCATTTAATTAGACTCCAGTTCTCCTCTAAAAGAGTACTGGCAATAGAGGTGTTGGCTTATTTGAACCCTGCTGCTGCATTTGCTGTAGAGTGATTTCTGTTACTGAGACGCATGTGCCTAAAGCAGTTTTGGAGGTGTTGGTGCTCCCAGAGCAGCAGCTGTGGTCCTGCACCATAGGAGGCTCGGCACAACAGCATGCATAATTCCTCTTGTACCAGGCAAGGAGTATCTTCAAAACAAAAACGTGGGCAACATTAGCTCTCAAAGGAGTGGTTTGCCCCAGCCTTGCTGAACATGTCTCAGGTATATCTGAGGACAAATGTGACTGCAGCCTTTTAGAGACAGGATTTCCTATGGCATAAGTCAGCAGCTGAAGTTTCAGGTTTCCTGAACTGTGTCATTGCTTTCTTTAAACAGTCAGCTAAGCACCAAGATTAACAGCTTATTAACATGTATAAACAGTCACATCTTTGCCATTGTTTTCTGGAAGCAGTTTCTACCAAAACTTTTTAGACAAAGGATTGTGCATTGTTGTAATCACTTTTATCTGCAGAGTCTTGTGACTTCAGGGGGAGGAGAGGGCAGGTCCTCTAATTCTATGGAGATGCCCTGAGTGGTTGCACTGGTTACACTGATTATTGTGGTATAGAAACGGTTGTTCTAAAATTGTTTTGGTTGACACTTAACCTAAGCTGAAACTACAAAATTCTTCCTTGTCCTGGAGTAGGGCTTCTGTGTTTCAAGGACATGGGGAGGGAGAAGGAACTATAGAGAGGTACTGGACTAACTATCTAAAGAGATTCCTGTGTCTGTGAGGACTTGACCTAGCCAAGGCTGAAAAACTATGTGGAATGTGCAAGGCTGGGAGATGCTAAGAAAAGATGCTGATGTTAAAGCACAAGTAATGGTTTACAGTAGTATCTGCCTTTGAGAGCAGTAATGAAAGAACCTGGAGGAAGAAATAGGGGTGTGTGTATAGTCCTGAGGGCTGTCTGCCACCCCTGCCCAAAGCTGTCAGATTTCTTCCCCCCCCATTGCTTTTGCCTGACTACTACATTGTTATCTTTCTGCGTGCTCTCCCTACTCCTACCGTTCCTGGTTTCAACCCTGTAATCATGAACAACTGTGTAAAGGATGGTAATAAAGTTGTTCTTCCCTCCGAAACTAGAAGAACTGGCCCAGAACTTAAGTTAGAGCTGGCTTTAGATCTCTACCTCTGGTTTTGGCTACTTCAAGTCAGCAGCTGCATGTGGCTAAAATGATTCCACCCAGCCACATATCCCACTCATTTATAACTGTATACAAAGATGTCTTTTTTTCCCTCCCTGCCTCCACAGCCCATACTAAACTAGTATCCTTCTAAAATGTCCCACACATATTGGCCTTAATAAAATAAATTTTTTAAAAAGTATTTAATATTTGGCACTTGCCTGTAGTTATCCTTGAATTCTAAAAAACCACGGATAATAAACATGGGTTAGACCTTCCAATTCTGCATCCTTACTAATAGGTGCTGTGAGGCCTGCGCTTACCAAAGTACCCCTGAGTTGTAGTTTCTGCCATAGGTGTCTTTTTTTAATGTAGAAGTAACATGGCTCAAGTTACAATGTAGCTTAATTGAAACAGGTAAATAAAACAACCAAGTTAGCTCAAGTTTGAAGAGTGCCCATATGCTGCAGTGGGCAAACAAGGGTTCCCCAACAATAGTGTGGAAACTTTAGGGAGCTTAAACACGCTGATGGGGACTAGGGATGGATGACTGATTGTACTTGACTTTGGAGATGAACATATTTATGGCTGAAGGCTGCTTTTAACAACACAAATTATTGCTGTGCTGCTACTTCATGGGAGCTCCAGGAACATTTCTCTCTGCCTGCCTTGTTTGTAGGGACGTCCATCGGGAGATGCTTTTATTCAGATGAAATCTGCAGACCGAGCTTTTCTGGCTGCACAGAAGTGTCATAAGAAGACTATGAAGGACAGATATGTTGAAGTCTTTCAATGTTCTGCTGAGGAGATGAACTTTGTATTAATGGGGGGCACTTTAAATCGAAATGGCTTGTCCCCACCACCATGTAAGTTACCATGTAAGTTTTGCACTGGTCTTGCCAATACTCTACGCTATGTGCGGGTAGGTGTTGGAGCTGCTTTCTTGACTCTGATTCTTGGAATGAAGTGCCAGATGGGGGTGTTAAAATAAGGTCTTCTAATCTTAAATCACGAGCGGCTTACAACCATTATTTTTCCCTTTGGTTGTGAATTACTGTGACTGAAGAACTACTTCAAAATTACTGTTTCTTTTCCAGTGGCAAACTTGCCCTCTCCTCCCTAAAACTTAACTTGGCCAGGGTGAGCCATGACTCTAAAAAGTAATTTGTAAGCCCTGCCTAGAGGTTAAAGAAGTTTCCCATTATACTGATTTGTATTTACATTCTTCATCAATGTGAACGTGTCAAGTAAAAGCCCTTCCCCTTTCACTTCAAAAACTAAATTTATTAAACAACTGGTAATTCTCCCCTTTGGGACTTAACCACAGGGGTTCTGCCAGTTGAACCCCTACTGACTGAACTCTTCCTTTGCTTTTTGTTGTTTGTACAGAATTGAGATTGCCTGTGTGGGAGTAAAATACGTATAGCTTTGGCCTCAGAGAATTGCAGAAACTGTATTTGGTGTAAAATTATGCTCCTCAGAGCTACTATGAAGAACGTGGACTTCTAGACAAGCATTTGGGGGAAATGCTTTAAGAGCTTAAGGGCTAACTTATTAAGCATACGTGCCATATAAATCTGAGCCTATGGGAAAAATAATACTTTGCTTCCAAGATCATAAATGGCAAGGTAGTCAAGTAGGAGCTTTGTCTGTCTCTCTGTGCAAATGTGTTATTGTTGGTGGTGGCTTTTTAAAGAAGTTTCCTGTAAATCCTAGTCAGAGCTGCCAATATGGCAGCAAACTTCTTGGGTGTGGTTCCTTTTGAGTGTGAGTAGACCTTCAGCTAATCCTTAGGAGGTAAGTTTTCCAGGTGACTAGTGCTTTTTTTCTTTTCAGTACAAGTATACTCCTGAGCAGGGATCTGCAGTATGTAGTCCTAGGGGACAGCTGTTCCAGACAGGGCTTGGAAGCTTTTCCTGAGAGCTCCAAGGACAGGCTCTTCAGTGGAGTCCCAAACTTTGGGAACTCTTAGGTAGCAGTGTTTCCATTTCCAGCTACAAATGCCAGTGGTGTATTCCTCAGATAAGCCCTTTCTGCTCTGTCACTGCCCTATCCCACAGTGCAGTGAGACACTTTAAAGTAAGCTTCTAGTTTTTTTTATTTTTTAAACAGTGTTAACTCTTGAAGCTGCAAAGCCATGGCTTTTGCCACTCTGCTGTTGATTAACTGAAGATGGAGCTGTTTTGGGGATAGAGAATGTCAGGAAGAAAAAGGTGTCAGGATGAAGAGGGGCATGTTAAGCAGATCTTAGGCACTGAAGTTTCCTTCTTACAGTGGAGAAGTATCACACTTGATTGGAGACTTCATTAAAACCTAAGGCTAGACAAGAAAAACTGGCCTCCTTGTCAGAAAGAGACCCTGTTCCCAGAGTGAGAGGTGGCTTTTTGTGTATTACTGACTTTGCTTTTGACAGGGGAGGTGGGCACAACACTTGTAGTCAAGCCCATGTTGGTGACTCAGATTTATTTTCTGTGATGAGCAAAAGAATGAGAAGCTTGTGAAGGTTCTTTACCTACTGCAAAGTTGTTCAGCTAATGAAGACCATATATATGCTGGAATTTAAAAGGTCCTAATCTATTTTCCATTTGTTCCCTTTAGGCCTTTCACCCCCTTCCTATTCCTTTCCGGCTCCTGCTGCAGTTGTGCCAACAGAAGCTGCTCTGTATCAGCCCTCCATGCTCCTGAACCCACGAACACTCCAGCCCTCCACAGCATACTACCCTGCTGGGGCTCAGCTCTTCATGAACTACACAGCATACTACCCCAGGTAAAGCAGAGGAGAAACCAAGCAGCAACAAAGAAGTCTTTTTGCGGCAAATGCACAAAGCTCACAACAGAATATTGTCTGCAGCACTAAAGGCTCGTACTACTAAGAACAACCTGTTCAGTATCTTATTCAGGGAAACAGTTTCAGGATAACTAGGGAATCCCCAAGTTTCAGAGTATTTCAGGTGGTGATGATGACGATTTTTTTAAAAACATGTCACACAGTGGGATTCTTTTTTTTTCACCTAACATGCCTCTTAAACTTGTTAGTTTGTATTGTTGTGCCCTCAGTGGGAATTGGCGTGTGCAGTATTTCTTCCCATGACCATAAAGAAGTCCTTGGCCCCTTTTTAGAAGGGGTGGATCAGGGTCTGTCCTAACAAAATCTGCTGAAATTCTGCCTCTTTGTTTTTGTAATAAAGTAACTTTTTGACCTTTATGGTGAAAACTCTGTTTACTTATTTATAAAGTACTGCATTGAAGCATACATGTATTGAATGCATCTCTAGAGCATATAGAGGCATATATTCTGCCTGACCTCATTAAACACCTCTCACAAAGGGCTTTTGGTTCTCCTGGATATATTAGCTATCTTCTACAAAACTAAAACTCTTGATACCATTTGTGCTCTGCGGTCATGAGGCCTTCGAAACAGCCATGTTCCCTGTAAGCCATAACCCATTCCTTGTCTGTCTGGAAACCTGCTAAAGAACTCAAGTATTCTATTAGATTCTGACCAGTGCTTTTTATCTCTGGAGAAGGGTCCAAATAGCTACTTATGAAGTCATTGAGCAATATGGACTCTCTAGTACCTGTAAGATAAGAAAGGTTTTCTTATTAATTTACACTAAACCACTATGACTGTGAGCTGCCTGTTTTTGGTTTTGTTTGTTTTTTTGTTTTTTTTATTAAATGTTTCTTTACTTATTTCTATAGTGCCTTCATGTCTGTCTTATGGTTATGATAATATGTTACCAAACTCAGCTTCTTTAATGTAAGATCAAGAAAAATAAAATTCCAAACTTGCACTGGCAATATAAAACAAGTTTCTTAATAATAGTTCTATGTGTCATGAGAACACAACAGTAGTAAGTTTGTAGTGACTTTGATATGTTGTACTACTTAAAGTAATAACAGACTGGCTGCTGCAGGCTGTGTCAGGCCCTACAGAGATCTCTGACTGAATGGGATCCCATGTGAGTCCCACCACTGGCTGCCTGGGCTGTGGGGCATATATGTTGGTTACAGATTGATTGATCCCAAGTCCCAAGATATCCTTTTTATGTTCTTGTCTAACTGACGGTTGTATACTATTCTTAGGAAACCATACCTTTGTAGCTTCTATGCCATTGCAAGTACCTCCCTCTTAAGAAAAAAAATAAGAGGTAAAATTTTTGGAGTCGGCTTTGCTTCTTTCCATTTTGTGAGATCTCATGTTCAGATATTACTCTTCCATCCAGAGTAAATGTTTGATCTACATACAAACAATATATACTCTAATAGAAGTAGTGATCCTTTGTAACTGTTATTTTGGGGTTATTTTTCTAAAAAAGTTAACTTCATTGCTTTTCAGACAAGTTCCTGTGCTTTGTAAAGGACGCAGTAAGTAACTGGGTCCCTTTCACATACAGTCAGAACTCTCTTAAATGGAGTTTTCTGGTTCTGAAACTTAATTCAAAAAATGTTAAGTACGTGCAGCAGGAAAGAATGGGGTATCCTCTGTACTAAGTGGTGCATTTAAATGCATGTACATGGAAAAGCAATACAGAGCTGGTGGCTAATGATCAGACAATGGTTCATAAATCTAACTAGTGAATACTTATGGAAATAAGGAAAGTTTCTTTGACCTGCTGCCAAAAGGTTCTACTGCTTGTGTTTTGCAAGGTCAAGTTGCTTTGTAATAGCCAATTCCGTTCTCTGCACAGTAATCAACCTACATGGGGGTGGGGAGGGAGGCATTGCTTTGGTCTTCAGTATCTATCAGGAATCCTTGAAACTCTGGGACTCTTCTTAACACTCTTCTAGCTTTGGTGATGGAACCTGATCATGTAAAGAAGCAGATGTCTTCTATACTATTAAAATAGCTTTAGTGAACCCCTAATGAAAAGGAGGGAGAGCAAGTTATTCAGGATCTGTTTGTCTTTGATATCTCTGTTCAGCTTGTAATTACATCTGGCAACATGTTCTGATAGCAAATAAGTGGTCTCGGTCTCTGCCTCGTCCCAGGCTTTTGAGAAAAATAAAATAGGATTCATGGGAGGGAGGGGTTTCTTTCCTTATCTAATCCTGGAAAAATAGCTATACTAGTTGCTGTATGTATATACATTGAAAGTAATAAATAACTGCACTACTTGGCAACTGCTAACATATTCTATAGAAACTTTTACTGTACACAAACTTGAAAGTTACTGCTATGGGACTTGTAGTTTTAAAACAAAGTTACATCTTGTTGTATTTATTCCATTCTAATGCTGTTTTGATCGCTTTTAAGCAGTGCCTTTAAAACCTCAAAAGTTTCTGTCAAAATCCATAACTGTAGGGATACACAAACTTTCTTCTTTCAACAATATTTTGAACAGTGAAGTGGAAAGAGGAGCTTCTTACTCAGTGGGTAGTGTGCTGGTGGGACTTGTAGCCAAAAACTATGTAGAAGCTGAAAACTGATGTGGGTTCAAACAAACTGGATAAATTCAAGGGCAGGAAATTCATTGTGAGTCAGTGAATACACAGAAACCACATCTGGCCCAGGAAGTCCTTGAACTCAGAATAACTGGAAGAGTGTTCTTATGTTCTGTGTCCTATTATAAACTCTTGTGCTATTCAACCAAGGTACATAGGTGAACTTGTTTTGTTTGCATCTTTGAAGTAGCAATTGTCTTGAGAGAGGTTGGTACCACTTTGTGAGCATGGATCTTTTCCACTGTGTTAATAGTTGTATTCAGCTGTGCTAGTCTAGCAGTGGCTAAGTTTGGGTTATCTCCCTGTTGTGTCAGTGTATTTACAGCTCTCTTCATTGGAGTGATTTGAATTAAAAGGTCTCTTTTTGCGGCAGTTAAAGGCATGATCCTGACACTTACTGCACAAGGAAATACAGGGTAATATTTTAGTGTCCTTATCTATCTGCTTCTGCCTTTTCCTGCTATGGATTAGGTATGTGTTTTGTCATTATACTCCAATCAAATTGTAAAAGTATTTACTATTAATATTATATACATATGCAACATACATACAGCATTAATACGTGTGTATACATACATAAAAAGTGTGTGTATAAAAATAAATCGACCAAGGTTAGGAAAAAACCTCACTTACTCTCTGTGATGGATCAGATCCTCCATAATGACTATCACAGAGAAAAAGTGAGGCCTTTTTCTAACCTTGGTCATTGCTTAGATATGTATTGAAGCACAATTACGTTACAACCAGTTTAAACTAGCAGAACTAGGAACAAGTGGGCTGGATTAGGAGTGATATCATTCAGAGCTGCTGCCAGAGCTTTATTTGCATATCTGTGTGTCTGGCTAACCAGCATCACTTGACAGAACTGGGTTAGGAAACAAACATATGTGTATTTAGCCTGGGAGACTGTCACAGATGGAGCCCAGCAGCAGCCGGAAACAAAACCTCTTCATCAGCTTAGTTGTACTCATAGCATCACAGCAACGCTCTGGACCACAGCTCTTAGACTGCAGTACTTTTTCTTTTTTTTCTAGTTTTGTAATAAGTGTGTCAGTTTGGATTGCATGAGATCACATCTGCAGTGAATGGGATCACTGAGCGTAAAAGCCTACTAGTGGCTTTTAGTTACTGTCCAGCAAATGGAGCTCACATGTTTACAGCAAGTGGCAGAATTTGGGACTCTTCATTACCTATCCTTGCTCACGGTGAGCTGGTCTCCATCATGGATCTGTCAAAATAACCTCAACTCTTTAGTTAATGGCATAAACTTGTCACCAGAATGATGTTTTCTGGGGGGAAGCCTTAATGATTCATTTTTCTGAGTGAATGTAGCTTACCAAGGATTAGAACGGCAGGGGTGCCTTTTAACTACCACTGTATTTCATTGGAGAAGGAGTGCATTAGCAGGGAAGACTAATTATTGCATGCCTTCATATAAGCTGTCATTATCTCTTTCTTCACTGGTAGCTTTTTTAATTACTAAAACTACCGTGATGTATGAAAAGCAGCAGAATGGTAATGCTCTGATCAATAGGTTACTGGGTGTTGGGATAGTAAAATTATTTAAATTAAAAAACAAACCAAAACCAACAAATATCTATCTTCAAAGTTGATAAGCCTATAAAAATGTTGCTGCTGGTAGCAGTGTCCAAGATTTACTCAACCCACCACACAAAATGCCACCATTGGTGCTGGTGGAGGTGGTTCTACTTAGAGACCCCAGTTCCTTTTGTTCGCTTAGTATACTGAATGGTGTTCAGTTAGCAGCTCTTACTGTTACGTTTGGATTAGTATGAGGGATTAATTGATGTTACAACATTGTGCAAGCTAGTTGCAGAGATCAGTTTGGGTATAGTTTTTCCTTTCGCTTATTTACAGCACAGCTCAGTGGTGGGAGAAGGTCCTCCTGTTGCCCCTCAAGGCATGTGTGTCATCCATACAGGTGGCTCTTTTTAAACATTCTCAGTGATGGCCAGGTGATCTCAGGTTATTCAGGGCACAAAGGTATGTTGCTGGACACTTCTCTTTACTCAGCAGCAGCCCTCTACAGGGGTATGTTGAAAGTCTCAAAACTATTCAGGGCAGACCATTGCAGTCTTCTGTGGCAGCAATCGCTTCTGGCTCCGTTCCCATTGCTGCTTGTTGTCGTGCTGCCATTAACTTATACAGATAGGAAGCTGCTGGCAGTAGGCAGAATGGTTAGATACTCATTGAGTGGGCAGCATGTGTCTGGCTGAAAGTGGGATGGCATCTGTACCAAAGGAGCTCTTGGTGTTTCCAGGGGTAGAGTTGGATTGATCATGGAATAAGGCTCCTTAGAGCTGGAAACTTGTTTTATTAATAAAAAATAAAAGCCTTCCTTGTTGAGAACAGTCTGTGATATTTGTCCATGATTAAATAGCAGTCACGGGGATCTAAATGTTTCTATTTGATTAACAGATGACCTGATGATTTAGCGCTTATACTTCTGCTATTTGTCAAGTTATATGGCCTTTTTTCTTTAAATATGAATAAGCATTCCAGTCTTGGAAAACGAAAATTATTCTGGTTATGTAAATACTTTTGCTAATAACGTGTCTTGTTAGTTTTTGTGAACAAAGTACCATGTTAAAACTTTCAAGTTCAGTAATTATACCACAAAACTTACTAGCTTTGCCTCTCTCAAACTTTGTATGAACCACTTCTGAAAAAGCTTTATACTGAAGCTGTATTTCCTCCTGCTTTTGGGCCACTTTCCAGCAATGAACATTATAGGCATCATGCTACAAGCTTGTGTCTACGTGCACATTCTAACCCTGACCTGTGTCAGCCCAAGTAGTAGTTGGAAATCTCTATTGGTCTCTGAAAAATTTTGCTGTTTGTCGGACACTGGGGTGATATGTCACATTTCCTTGAGGTTTTCTGCAGGCTGGTTGGTGATGTGTACCTGCTTTTTTTTCTTTTTTTGCTGTTCCTCCTGCTGGCTTCAGTGAGAGGATCTGGCTTTGGGGTGCTGCAGAGCTCCTTCAGGGTCTGCTGGGCTTCCTAGAGCTAGCAAAGGAGGAGGCTAATTTAACCTCAAAATACCAATGGATGAGTCTAACAAGTTGTTCTTCCCTGCCCCCTCTCTTTTCTTTTCTCTCCCATGACTTTCCCTACTAGTGTTCCTCTATGTAGCATGGTGAAGGATATGTACTAAGACTAACCTGCAATACAGGATCTGGCTTACAGTCCTGAAACTAATAGGCTACTGTCTATCAGTAGCCTAATAAAAGACTATCCTCAGTACCTGTTGTCACAGAGCAGAAAATAGTTAACACTTAACAAAGAAAAAACTTTTTCAGGACTACAGAGAAGAAAGTAATAGGAAAGATAGGGATAGAAAGTCTGTAGGGAGGGAACTGAAACTTGTAGATGGTGTCTATGCACGTATCTGTTCCTATGTGCAAATAGTGCTGGGTATGTCTGTGGTTCTCTTGATGGACCTGAAGGATACTTGGCAGATATCTGAAAACCTGCTTGGTTATGTATGCTGACTGCACCCAACTCACACCCACTTTTACAAAACCACAGCTTCCTTCTGGATATTGGTATCTGTTAAGCAAATGTATAATGGAAAAAATATTAGGAAGTCAAACAGGAGAGACAGTGATCCTCAATGTTTCTACATAATATTTTAATGATGAATGTTTGGGATCCCTTGAGGTGTATAAATGCTATTTGAATGCCAACATCAACCTTTAGAACATGTGCAGACTTGTTCTTGCATCCAAAACTGATTTCTAAAATGTAATTGTGTTTTATTTGAAGAGTCTTTGGAGAATACCACAATCACAGAAATATTGATTAGAAAAAAAAAATCCAGTCTGGTGGTTGTTTACATCAAGAAAAAGGATCAATTCATAAGGAAAAAAGGTTTGCACTTGGGAACACTGCATATCATGTTTGATTTAAAGAACTAGATTGAAATAAAAAGTTACGGTCTTGCACTGCATCGTTATATAGTGATATGCAACTACTAAGAACGGCTGTAGAAATCCTCTCTGACCCCATGTAAAACATACAAGTATTTGTTCCTGGGGTTTGTTTAACTAGCAAAGATAGGCTGGGATAGCTATTTGTCTTGTATCCCTCCCTGGACACTCTTCATTACTGATGTCCTCTGTCTGCTGCTTTTCCATCTGGAGACATTACCGCTCTAAGTTGCTTGTTGTTATTCCGCTGGGAGATTGTCACCCCTCAGT
Organism: Phalacrocorax aristotelis; assembly: GCF_949628215.1. Taxonomy (NCBI): domain Eukaryota; kingdom Metazoa; phylum Chordata; class Aves; order Suliformes; family Phalacrocoracidae; genus Phalacrocorax; species Phalacrocorax aristotelis. The sequence continues at coordinate 142,123,395 of NC_134277.1, forward strand.
TTGGGAGAATGCAGAAATGTCTGGGGGAAATCCATATATTATCTTGTATCAGGAATTAGAGCAGGAGGTGTCCTTAGCCTAACCGGGTGCTGAAGCTGTCTGTTAACTTTATCTCCAAGGTGGTGTTATAAATTAGTGAGTGTTTGTGGCATGTCAGTGCAAAGCTGGCAGGGTTAGCCTGAAGAGCTGGAGTTTTAAACCGTGATGTCTGACTTCTGCTAAAGTAGATAAGGGCCCTACAAAAATAATAATAAAGTGAGGTGCAGCGGGGAGAGGACTGTTGGGAAAGTAGTAGGACAATGTTCAGTGGGGGAAAAGTAGAGCTGAGGAGAAAGCACACCAGAGGCTCAGCAGCAGGGCCAAGTGGCTGGGTCAGTGGGAACGCTGTTCCCTGGGATACCTAGCTAAGGCTGTTGTGGCCCACCACTGCAAGATCTTGCGGCCCGGTCTCTCAGCCAAGGTCTAGAGAAGCAGAGGAACTTCACTTTTACAGCAATACCTTCCAAAGGCAAGGGCCGTAGCCTTGCTTCAAAAGGAAGGCTACATTGCCCAAGGTGTCTGTCTCATGGGTCTGTTTTCTGGTCATTTCTTATTCGGTTTTGTGCGTGGTTATTTTTAACAGCAATGCAAGCTAAGTCTATCTTGTTTTACTAAACTAGTTTACTTCAGAAAGCTGTATTGTCTGATTTTGGGGGTTGGGCTTTTTTCCACCCCTAAAAAGAATCAGCTCTGCAAAGAAAACTGGAAAAAAGTCTTTTTTCCATGTTCTTCTTAGAAGTTTTGGAAGTAATGAACTTGTTTTCATAAGGATTCTAGAAAAATTTTAACTATTCTGTAGCTGAAGTTCTCTTACGGTGTTCTGTTTTCTTATCTCAGATGCAAAAATTACCCTTTTTTGGTAGCTTCAGCTATCTGGCCAAAAGGATTAATGTTAATGACACTTTCCACAAGCTATGCACTTGCAAATAGTATGGGGGGCGCGTCTTATTCAATGAAAGTGTAAAATTTTTTTAATTAAACGTTATACATATATACGTGTGTCTAGCAGTAGCTGAAAACTCAACCTGACTTATTAGCAAAAAGAGGATATTTGATGGAACTACCCAATCAAAACAAAACAAGGATCTGTAAACTAGCGACAGGTTTTCTGTGGCAATTGAGATAAGGCTATGGAAGACCTGACAAATAATATCAAAGCTTCTAACATCTCCAAACTAAGAGTATTTTGGGTGTTAGGGTATTTTTTAATTACTGCTGAATAAGTTATATTAACTATTAACTATTATGCCATTAATATTGCTTTAAAGCAAAACAAGAATGTCCCTTTGTGGTACTAGCCTTTAACCTGTGGCAGTTGCCACTGACCACCAAAGATGCTGTGTCTAAAAAGACCATGAAATACAAGTAAATAAAAGCAAGCATTGCCTTGTAGCATTGCTGGCAGCTGTGGAGAGCCCCTTCCTCAGGGGTATTTGGCAGATAGCTCATGGAAAGCACTGATCTGGAGCTTGCGGCCAAACTGTGGATGCGCATACCTGCCATGGATTCATCTTCTCATACTTCAGATATGTTAAACTTTGTGGTTGTAGACAGCCTATGGCAATAAGCACCAAAGCTGAACGGTGCACTGGGGAGCAAGGCTTATCTTCAGCCTCCTTGGCGTCATAAGTTGACATCTGGACCTTGTGCTTGAGAAGTTTAGTACATAGGTATAGTGACTGTGGTAGTATTTTTGTTAGAGATTAGTAAGACGATTAATACTATGGAAAAGGCATGCAGGGAACTATTAGTGGGAAAGTGTTGTGATAAATTTATATGAAGATGCTACGCTACAGCATAAAATCTTAACTTCCCATAGCTGTTTTTCTGACAGTAGGCTCAAAACTGATATAAGTGATTGCAGGTGTCACCTCTGACATTAGACCATCCCTGCTACCTAGTGGAGCCACCAGTGAAGAATTATTCACAAAGGTACCCAGGAACACAGTATTGTGGGGATAAACAAGCATTGTAAGCAGTTCCTATGGAAAAACGTCTTCTTTCCTATGGAAGAATGTCTTCTAGACATGGATAGCTGTTCACTGTAGAAGTAGTAGTGTTAGACCTCAATTGGTTGCATTTGCTTAGTGAAACTCCTTGAAGACCTTTGTCTGAAGGGAAACCATAAGCATCTGCATGTTTGCAGAATGCAGGAATGGGTCTTGTCTGCTGGATTCGCTTGTTGCCTGCTGGGATAGAGCTATCCCCTTCTGTACTGTGCGGTGTGAAGATGACCTAGGGCCTTGCAAATACTGGGAACTGGGGAAGGGAAAGACTGAAAACAGTGGTGAGAACACATGTCTGGAGGTGAATGCACCTACTAGAATTAAAAGGTACAGAGGAACTCAAGATGATGAGCTTTGATTTAGAGACTGAATGTAGGCTAACACTGTTAGATGCATGGGGAGGGGCGATTCCTCCACAAGACATCTTGGGACAAAAGCCTTCAGGCTACAGTTAGTCTTCATGAATAATATTTTAGCTACCGATTTTAAGCACAGATGTAGGTAAGCAAAGTAAAGACTGACAGTCCCCAGCAGAAACTTTCCCATGGTACTTTTATAGTCACGAATTAGGAGAACAGAAGTGGAGGTGGTCTGGGAACTAGCTTTCTAGTGTGGTTTGGGGAGGCTACCCTAGGTCTAAGGAATAGTATGAAAATGCTGATGGAAATGTCAGGTGCTTGAAGCCATGCACCAGGAGATCAAGCAAAATGATCAAAGTGGCTTAGAGCAAGAAGTATGGGCTTGGGGGGGGCAGTATTTGCCTTTCTTAATTTTTTTTTTTTACTTTCATCTTAAAGTTGTATAATATGCAGGAGAAGCCAGTGGCATCCCTCAGTATTAAGACAACTTCAGGGATAAATGGCCCATGCAGATCCACCTAGTAGTGAACTTGTTAACTTTTCCTTTAGAGACTTTGAGAGTACGCATGGCTCCAGCTGTACAGGAGCTGTGTTTTGTCTCTGATCTCCAGGGTCACTCTCTTGAGACCAGTCAGTTGTGACCGTGAAAGTCTGGAGACAGTTGTCTTCACCAAGACAGTGTGTACCCATGTGTTGTGCTGTCAGGGGAGGCTGATTACCCTAGTGTAGTTTCTGTTGTTGAATTGGTCTTGATGCCATGGCGATGGGAGCATTACAAATGTCTAACTATGTGGCCTGTACTTTGATATCTGCCCAGGGCTTTAAGAAAGGTTAAGGCAGCATAGCCAGCTGCTGGCTCTCTCTTCTGCACTAGTTTGGCTTCTGATTGCTTCTATCTTAACTTGTGTTTGTAGTATGCAGCAGAGGATGGACTTGTACACACAAATGATCCAGCCAGGACAGTGTCTAAAGAATGGATTTGCATTTAAAGGCCCCAGCAGTTAGACTTCCTTAGAGAAGGTAAGGATAACAAGCCCCAAGGGATGGATTTGAGGATATCATAGTGTTTGCTTCAAATAAGAACCGTACTCAACATAATTTTTCATTTGCTGCCCTGGGAACATGGCTGCTCTTTGCTATGTCCAGAATGTCATACCTCAATATATTAAGACCTTGGCTATTAAAGCCATATTTAAAGGATTTTGACTACTCCAGTCTTGTTATGGGCTGCTGCCTTACATGCTCCCCAGGGCTACACATGCATGCTACCTCAAGCTTTAATATTGGCATTGAGAGCCTCCAGAAAGCTCCTCAGAATCAGTTTTCTCTGAGGAGCAAAGTGCAGAGGTGATGTTAGTCTCCTAGCAATGCACTAGGATATAGTGTTGGTTAGGCAGAATGAGCCTACTTTAAGTAACTACAGAATCTGACTCCTAAACCTCAGCTGATGTAAAATTGCAGCAACAAAATAGGCTGTGTTTGTGTAACTGGCAGCTACTCTCTTGCTTTTGTGAGCTTCTGATCAAGCCATTTCAGCCTTTCAAGCTTGGTTTACTTGATCTTCTGTATAGGAACAGTCAAAGGGTGAAGTCACCCAGAAAGCATTTGTGCAGAAAAATGCAAGTTGAACTGAAAAGCAGTGTATTGATGGCTGCACCATGTGCTTTATCATGTGCAGTAGTCTTAGAGGAAGATATGGAAATACACTTACAAAAATGCTTCTGTAATCTCTAGTCTTTTAAAAATACATGGTCAAAGAAGTGATAAGATTTCATTTTATTCCCTTTTCTTTCCTTTATTCTCTTCTTCACCTTCCCCTCTGAAAAATAACAAAAAAACCCTAAACCTCTTTCACTCTTCCTTTTTTTCTGACACAAAGGCAACTTAGTCCTGGGTGTAATCCACTTCTGGGCAAAATCTTCACTTGCAGCATCACCTCACTGTCATCTGCTCTGAGAGTCCTGCTAAGTGAAGTACAGCATGTGTAAAAACAAAAGTGACTATCTCAGCTAGTTGGCCAGTGAGCTGGTTTTTGGCTAAACTCCATTGATACAACTAATAATCTGAGGCCATAGATGCTTAGTAGCATCCTGCCTACACCTACGTTGCTTCCCAGCCACCCATAGCTGGTTGTCAGCTGCCTTGCAGTGACTCAGGTCAAGAAAGCTGATCCAACTGGAAAAACCTATGGGGTAAAGGGTTCATCTTTCAGGCAGTAGTCACCCAATCCTTTTTACAGCTTAGCTGTGCGAGTACCTGTGTCAGCTCAGAAAAGGGAAGGTAGAAGTGAGCAAAGCAGGCACTGAGGGGTGGTAATGGCACGGCCACATTTGAGTTGGTGGTAAAACTTCATCAAGAAAACTAAAGGGTCATGTAATTGAATAAAGTCTGTCATGCTTTTAGTGAAACACTGTTTGCTCTAACAGAAAATGTAATTTTCTCATTGGCCTCTTCTCCCAAGTGGCAAGTGATAGGGTGAGAGGAAATGGCCTCAAGCTGCATCAGGGAAGGTTTAGATTGGGTATTAGGAAAAGATTCTTTACTGAAAGAGTGGTCAGGCATTGGAACAGGCTGCCCGGAGAGGTGGTGGAGTTGCTGTCCCTGGAGGCGTTCAAAAAATGTGTAGATGTGGCACTTCAGGGCATGGTTTAGGAGGCCTGGTGGTGTGGGTTAATGGTTGGACTTGATGATCTTAGAGGTCTTTTCCATCCTTAATGATTCTATGATTGAAATACTGTGTGTGTAAGGTGAAAACTAAAGCTTTTGATCTTCAGTAAAGATTTGATCTGTTGGAAAGCAAGAAATAAAAATTTTCTTTTATCATGGGGTTCAGTGACCCGCACAACTCTTTCATGCAGATCCCTCCACCCTTTCTGATGTTTTGAACAAACACAGCCAGCCTAGATGGAGATTTTTATTAAGTTCCCAGTTTTACCACTGCACAAGTCAACTGTGCTCAAGAAAAATCATCAGAACTCTGGAAATCAGCAGATGGACCTCTAACATTCTTAAAGTTAATGCACAATTTTCACAGGTGTGCTCACACAGACCACTAACCCCTTCACTGAGAGCACAAGTGCTGAAATCACACAAGTCCTCAAGGGTTTCTTCTTGGTGAAGTATTAAACTGCTCTTAACACAAATAATTTAGCCTGAACCTACAAAGTCTGATCTACTACATTCTTGGAAATAGCGCAAAAAAAAAAAAAATCACCTAATTTTGCACAGTTTAAAGTTGAGTTTTTAAAAAGTACTTTAAGACCTCTAATTGTGCATTTGATGTTTTTATTAAAAAAATGTTTTCTTGTACATATTTTTCTGTTCTGTGCTCTGCATAATTTAACGTATTTTAATGGGCATATTTTACACAGCTTGGAAATAATTAGGAATGTAAATAGATTATCTGAGGGGGGAAAAATGCTGTAACTTTGTAAAAATATAAGTGTGGGATGTTAAACGCCTTGTCACTGATTCTTATCTTACACACTCTCTGTATGTACTTTGTATACAAATTTTAAATGGCTTATAGGAGTAGACACTTTCAAACTTTGAGCATGCTACCTAGTCAGAAAGTGAGGAATGCAGATAACCTCTCACGTCATACCATTTTTGGCGTTTTTTTTCCATTTCCTGCTCTACTCACCCTACTTGGGTGAGAAGGAATTGTGATCTGTTGTAAGACCCACCACTTAGCCTACTATAAGGGAGGGTCAGGCAGAGGCAGTCGCTAGAGCTTGGTCTCTCTGAACTACAGGGACTATTCTTTGACTGTAACCCAGCACCACAACTGTCACTCTTGGCAAAGTCGTCAGATGATGTACATGCTCTTACTTAAATAATTGATGTCTTTTAGCATCTCCCTCCCTGCCTGTCCTCGGACTGGACTTCAGTTAGGGCTTAGAGCACACTGTCTCTCCATGGCAATTATACTCAAAGGGGAGTGGGGGAAAAGAAACCCTGAAATAGAGAGGCAAAAAGTTGCAAATGGGCTAGGTTCCCTGGCATGTTCAAAATAAATATTACAAAACTGAGGACTGCAAGCTGATCTGTTCTTGAAATTGGCCACAGGCAGCTCTTTTTTCCGCTGCACGTTAGAAACTATCTTCCAAGTGAGAAAGTTACTGCCAAGCAAGATAAGGTATTTGGCAAACTGACCTGCCTCATTATTTAAAAACACACAAATCCACAAAAATGCACTTAGTTATACTTCTGGAGGTTGATATGGGGAAAGCATTTATGTTATGGGTGATTCCTTGCTGGTCCAGCTTCTCTTGGAAGGTACAGCTGGGCTGCTCTCACCCCAAAGGTAATTCCCCCCACCCAGGGAGAGGCACTCAGAGCTGTGTATGTGCTTTATTCCAAGAGTCTCTGAAACACCTGGATGGTCCAGGGTGGAGAGCCTAGGGCGCCAGGACCTGTGTCTGCTGGAGGGGCTGAGCTCAGCATCAGGTTCTGCCTCTCTTCCTCTCCCAGATACATCTTTTTAACAGTGGCCAAAGGGCTGCACCTTTGTGCTCCATCAGGGTCGTATTCTCTTGAGAAGAAGAAATTAACAGGCTTTTGCAATGTTGCAGCTTGCAAAGGGACTGAATCCACTTTATAACCAATGGTTGTGTGAGGTAAATCTGTCACTTCTGTGGTTACTGGACTTGGGACCATGGGTGAGTCCCCAGCAGCTTTGGAGCCACTCTCTCTTCCCTGACTTTTCCCTAAACTCAGCAGAAAGAATAGCAAAATTTCAGGACCTAACTCATGCTTTGGTTCCTGGGGGGCCCTTGGGAAAACTCAGCAGTTAAAAAAAGAGTTCCTGTAAAGTGCTTTTGGCTATGGGATGCTTATGTTCCTCCTATAGCAGTGTGTAGTTAGTGAGACCAAATCCATGGCAGTGCCTTGGTATCTGTGAAAGTAAGTACAAGGGAAGGAAAAAAAAAAAAGGTGGGGTGGGGCAGAGTAGAAAAACTCTTCCAGACAAGGCAAGTGATAGCATCATTTCCATTATCTAATTTAAAAATATCTATCCATCCCCCCATTTCTTTGCTCTTCTCTTTCCTGTGTGCCACCCTTCTGCAATCACTACAGCAGTAATAATCTAGATTTACACTTACTTCTGGCAAACTTTGCACTGTTACAGTCTGAGGCATTTGACAGGATGTTCTTTTAAATCACTCTTCTGTAAATATGAGTATATTGAACAGGATTAATTGATGCAAAATATTTTTAAAATGGTATTTCCAACTTCTCTTTCTGAGAAGATTGTTCTGCCTTTACCTTTGGAGCACAATTATGAATTAATAGTTATGCAGAGAGAAAATTAGCCTACATGAGCCACTCAGGGAGTGATGGTGGAATAGAGTCTTTGCATATCCACTGCATAGGAACGTCCTAACTGCAAATACAGTTAGGGAATGAGTGGATGGGAAGCAGTAGGGCAGAAAAGGTTTGAAAAAATAGATCACAAACTGAATGCAACAGTAATAAAATGCTTTTGGGTAAAAAAAAAAACAAAAACCAAAAAAAAAGGCAAACCTCATGTTGGGTTGCACAAATCAGGATTTTTTTGGGGGGATGCCTGTGAAGTTTTCTAAGTCATCTGTGCAGTGTTGGTAAAACTTTAGTGACAAGTTACGGCCAACAGTTGGTGCAAAAATTGTGGGAAGGTGTGGACTAACTGCAGAGTAAAAACATGGGACATGAAAAAGGCTCCCAAGGGTCTGCTGAAGGCACTGGGATTGCTTAGTTTGGAGAAAAGGAGGCTGAGGAGAGGTGTGAAAACAGTATATAAAAAATATGGCTATGAAGAGAGAAGGAATAAAGTCTTCACATTGTGGATGGGACCAGGAGAGAGAGATGGAGTTACAGCCATTAAGGGGGACATCAGAACAAACCTTCCCATACTAACAATAGTTAGGTACCGATCTGGACTGCCCGGGAGGCTGCTCGGTCTCCACCCTGGCAATCTTTTGGGATCGGTTGCCCAAGCACCCATCAGAGATGGTACCGGTATAGCTGATCCCAGTGTCGGGCACGGACAAGGACAAGATGTTCTCTTCAGATCCCCACCAGCCTTGCTTTCTACGATGATACTGCTTTCTTCTTAGGACTCTGGCCTCAGATTTTGTAAAGATAGATGCACATCCTAATGTATATGATCTGCGTTGCATCTTGTGCTACTTTTCACAAGCTCTCTCATGTTTGGGATTCTTTGAATTCTGTTTATTAATCCTTTGTATTCTTTTTCAATAAGTCAGTCTGTTTTAATTTGTTACAACATTAGATTTCATTTAACCGAAAGCTGAGTGGTTTACCATGCCTGCATTGTAATGGTTGTATGTTTTAGAAATCAAACAAACTAGAAATGAGGCGATTCCTACAAAAGGGGAAAACGTGTGTGTATATTCGGTTTTCTTTCTGCAAGATTAATTGGGAAATCTCATGGCTTTGATATCTTTAAATATCTCAGATACCTCAGCTGGAGGCAATTTTATTTATTTAAGCAGGAAAGCTTGAGACTCCATCAGTAAAGATCAAAGTCCAATTCCATGACGTAACTTTCTCTAAGGTTAAGATTATTGATTGAATTTGAGAGTGAATATATCACTCAGGTATTCAGATGTGTAATTAATACATAATATGAAGGTTAAATGTGGAATTAATCTGAAAAAAAACCATTGTAAAAATATACTTTCATAAAGACTATATTTAAAATTATTTTAATAACAGGGAGGAAATTCACCTTCTGAACTACAGCCTTAGTAAAAAATATTTTAAAATCTAATGGTTTTATATGTTTAAAAAAAAAATCTAAACTGCAGAAGATTATTACACCTTCCACTAGCCTGCATAACCTAAGAAATGACAACTCTGTTCACCCTGATGTTAAGGATTTTTTTTTTAAAAAGCTTTTGTCTATCACTTACGTGCTCTCTGTGGTCAGTATGCCAGCCTGCACAGCATGAAGTTACACTGTTTAACTAGGAACATTACAATCTTTTTCTCATTTTAAAACAATTAAAAAAAAAAAAGAGAATTCTGTCACATTTGCTTTCTATGAAAACACCCCACATTTAGGGTAAGATTTTTTTAAAGCCTAAAGGAGTTCCTAAAAATTGTCCCCGCAAATTTTTATTCTTCTATTTGCACTTTTGCAAGACGAGGGATAACGTCACTATAACATCTCATGATGGCAAGAGCTTTAAGCAGGTGTTGGGAAAAGCCAGTTTCCACACTGCCTGCGGGCAGCTACAGAGAGCTTGGTGTTCTCTGTTTTGCCAGGCCTGACACCAGTGAAATTTCTTGTCCCAAACTTCCTATCGTGCATCCTGAGCCATCAAAACCAAACAATTTTTAAACTATCCTATACTTGATGTCTTTAATTATATTTTGGTCTGTGGGTTTTGGTTGTTTTCTTTTCAAAGAATGCAAGCTGAAAATAAATGTACATTGATTAAAGTAACTTGCAAAGGAATACCCCAAGTCAGTGAACATAAAGTGGTTTTAACCCATAATTAGTAACTTGCCAACCAAAGCTGTGCGTGTCCTGGTGTCTGAATTACAGCAGTGCCGTTGTCAAAGGAGATGTCGTATTTCAGGGTGCTTTTATCACTGCCAACATCCTTGAATACTAGGACTGCTGTACTTTGGGATCTTACAAGTGGCGAGATCCTAAAAGCAATGTTGCCAGAAAGCACCAAATTGCAATGAAAATGCAATGTCTGCACCGCCTTTTTTTTTTTTTCTCTCTTTTATAGTTTAACACTTTCAGCAAGGGACCTTGTTAAAATGCAGAGCGGGTGGAAACTGGCCAAAATGATGAGAAGAGAGAGAAGACTCTTACCCCTCCCTATAACGAGGTGCTCCAGTGGGGTTGAGGGTGAAGATGCCCTCTCCCGCTCTACCACCCACTTCCCTCAGTATGGACTTTCTGCCGTTTTCCATGCTCCCACCCAGCTCTATCCCACCCTGCTCTTTCTCCAAGGTCACCTGCTTAGCCTCCCTGGAGCTGGGGAAGGGGTAGAGCCGGGCTGTGCCCCTCACAGTGGGAGAAGGGCTGTCAGGAGGGCAGTGCTGGAGGGGAGGGAAGGGGGCAAAAGCTGCAGTAGAGGGACCTGAAGCGAGAGTCCAGCAGCGCTGCCCCAGGAGAGAAGGCCATGAGGGGCAGGCACAGCCCGCTCCCCAGCATCCCCTGTCCAGCCCCTGCCCCTTCCCCTCTCTGGTCCCACACCACTGGGAAGGAGCCGGTGCATTGCTGGGCTCAGTGCCACCTCGAAGCAACCAGTTATTTCAGCGTGTGCCCAGCCAGGCACGTTCAGCTCACAGATCCACGCGGACTCCTTTTTTGTTGTTGTTTAATCATTAATCACTTGAATGGAGATGTAAGCCGCCCCTCTCGCCTGCATCCTCACCCGCAAAGGGAGCCAAGCGATCCTTTTGAACACTGGGCTACTTGGCAAACAAGCCTGGGCAGTCAGAGCGAGCATAAGCAAGATGAGTTTGCTTTCATCTACCTTTGCCGCCTCTGCCCTGCTTGGTTTGAGAAGCTGATGGAAGGTCATGCTGTGCTGAATTGGAGACAAAGAAAAAAACTTGTTTTCATGGCGTAAATGGAGCGTGGTGATAAAAAATGTTCTCCTGTGGCTCTTGCACGTCGCGTGGCAGTTACTTGGCTTAGTACCTGCATCTCTCCGGAGGATGCGTAATCCTTGTCTGATGTGGGAGCTCCTGTGATGAGACACTTTAGTAACAGAGTCGGAGCAAACCTTTCTGAAAAGACATGTGGCCAAAGCATGGGCTACAAAACCGAGCTGGAAAACAGCTGAAAAAGCACCGTGGCCACACTGAGAAGTTATTAAATGTCAACCCCACCGCTTCAGTTACTGCTGTGAGAGATGTGGCTGCACACATCAGCCTGGCTGGGCTTGAGGGAGAGGACCAATTTAGCAGCTATAACCGTGCAAGAAGCCCATATGACCTCCAGTAAACCATACCCTGGCTGGCTCTGACTGCCTATGAGATATCTGAAACACAGAAATATCATACCCAAGGAAGGGCCTGGAGACCCAAACTTTGGGGTTTTTTCAACATTATCCCTCCAGTTAATGAAAGATATCACCTCTGCCTACAAAGTATGCAAGCCCCCATTCATACCCAGGGGCCATGATTTCATAGTATGAGAACAACCCCAACCGAAAATCGCTTCCTCCTCCCCAGCCATGCTTGCACCTGGCCCTGTGCCACCACACACTGCCCTGGGGCCTACGCATGGCTCTGAGGGGCCAAGGGCACTCTTGGGTATGCAGAAGCAACAGAGATCTTTAACCACTGTAATAGTTCCCTATTACTGACCACAGTTTGGAGCTGGATCAACAGTGGTGGCTGCACAGACAAGGCAAGCCAGGAACAAGCAGGGAGTAGAAGTAGCACAACCACCAATACTGGGCTGTCACTAGAGGATCACAGGATCCCAGGCAATGAAACATCCTGAAAAGACACAGGCAAAATTTAGGGAAGGCCAGCTGGAGGCACAGCTCTAGCTCTCACTCTGATGGTAGCACTAGCACATCAAATCACACCACACTCAACCAAGCCTTCCCACGACAGGCAAACAGGGGGCAGAAGCTTATCCCACCCTATCTCATTGCTCCACAGCAGAGAAGCCAAGTGCAGGAGTGATTTGCACCACAAAAGCTGTGAACCTTGTCTACCCCAGCAATCAACAATTAATACCGTCCTGACTTTTGAGCCTGACTGGTGATAAAAGAGTGGTCCTGGGTTAACCATACTCATGGAGCCTGGGGTGGGAGTGCTGAGGCCCCGCTATGAATTACTGCTGGAGTCTGGGGTGGGGGTTTGGGCAGGGGCTAAGGCTGTGCCAGCCCTACTGCAGTCAGATCCCCGATGGCAAGGGAGGGGGAGTCCTCTTTCACGTGGCTGCAGTCACATTTAGGTGCACTTAGCAGTGACAGCCTTCTGTCAGAGCACGGGAATGAAATAAGTGTGCACAGAAATGAGCACAGAGAAAATTAAAGATGGCCTAGATTAATCAGCAAGCCTGGTTTGCTTTTTAGAGAGCCGTTACACATTGCTGCCTGTAGAGAGAATCCGTCACTGTATAATGAAGCATCAGCAGCAAAAAAGGGATTTTGCGAGTGTTCACTCTGAGATCTCTAACACCAAACCCCATGTGCTGTGTCCATCCATGCAGTGGGGAGTAGCATGGACTGCTGTGATCTAGGGACTTCTGGCTCTGTCTGTGCTGTCTGTGTGTCCCTCTGCCTGCTCCTCTGGCTGCCAGAAACTGGGAGAGGACCCCTGACCCTTCTTTGCTTCCATTCGCAGCCCCTATATCAAAGCTAGCGTGAGGTTATAGAGGAAGGCGTCTCGCTGTGAGGTCCCCAGCCAACAGCTGAGCCAGCTTTCGGCAGGCAGCAACAGCGTCTGGCACGTGTGTACCGCCTGAAATGGCACAGCAGCGCTTCACCCGCATGTCTTAGGAGACTGGTGTGTAACTTCACGTGCAAGATACATGCCAAATGAAGAACAAAGAAGGCCATTTATTAAAAAGCTTCAGCCCATGGAAATCTGCATGCAGGGTGGAGAGGGAAGGGATGTTAAATGGAATAAATGTTTCTTACAAATTATTGTAAGTAAGCACAAAGTTATGGAGTGACGACATTTCTAGAGCACCCTGCTGCTCGGGTGCCTTTCCTGGTTAAAGGACCCTTGTCACTACTCTGATACAAATTGTACATGCACTATTTTTGCTAACCAACATATCATACGGTTACAACCAGATAGAAAAAGCTAGTAAGATAGAGCTGATAGATGGGCTTTATCACTTGATTCTTTTTCAAACAGTGACAGCAAAAATAGCAGAATGGAATCATACATTCATTGTTTCTCTTTGACTTCAGATAAAAAAGCATCCATCCTGTATTGGAGGAGACAAACTACAGCTAAAGTTTCAAACCCTGGGGTACAGCTGTGCAACCCCAGGAGCTCATGGGCTGTAGGGACCCGTGGTCAGCAACACTGCCGGGGCATCACATGATGTTGTGGTGTCCCCCATCCACAAGCAGGATCAAAAAAGTATAACAAGGTAAAAATTAATAAATGTTGACAACGTAAACCTGGGTGCTGTGGTTAGCTGTACACCACAGGGCAGTAACAGCGTACTTGAGGTCATTATTCTGATCCTCAGTCTTCGTGACAAGGGGAAAAGAGTGTTTGGGAAGAGCTGGGGGCTCTGGCACAGCCACCCCATCTTCATGGGCAGCAGCCTGCAGGGCAGAGCTGAGTCACCCGCCCAGCACTGCGGGGCAAATGAAAAAAAAACCTACTTGGAAACAAGCTCTTGGCCATAACGAGTTTGGAAATAAACACTGCTTCTGCTCTATTGTGCAGGTGATTTTTCTCCCCCTCCCACCTTGTTATAAAATCCATGAGCTGTGACCGGCTTTCTGGATGCTACAGGCGAGTAATTCTCCCATTGAAACGTTCTGGCTGCGGCGCAGCAAGACCGGTGTTGCCTCCACCAGCTGAGGCTGCAGCCACAAAGCACATTTTCCAGCCTGGGAAGACGGAGGCTTGTAGGTGGAAATAAAAAAAGGCAGCATCTTCCAAACCTGTCTCTGTATGTGCTCTGGGATAAATATATAGCGGCTGAACCAACTGGAGGGAAGGAAATTTCTGGTTTAATTAAATGAACAGACTGAGCAACCAGATGCTTGAATAAAGAATAAAGAAGAGCTGCCGTTTGTCCAGGAGAGAACTTTGGTGCTGGGGGCTGGTTTGTGGACAGGCCACTTTCTCCTGCTCCTGCCCTTTGGGAAAGCACTGTATTGTTCCTTTGCATGTAGGTGACTTGGACTGACATCAGCGGTGATCATACACTTGCATGGGAGGGGAAACCGAGCTCCTCTTGACGGCAGACGCTGGCTCTCCCCGCAGTGCATGCCAGGATCACCTGACAAATCCCGTACGGGTGGTGCACAACACGCTTTGGATACTGACAGATTTACAGAAAGCTGCTTAAGGTGGAAGGCAGCTGCACAGCGGCTGTACGAGGCACTTGCCCATCCTTATTTTGCTGTGTTCAACTCAACTGAACTAATAAGACAAAAGGCAATTTATAAGCGCCTTGCAGATTACCTTGTCCAAGAGCTTCTTAAAATCTCATACAATGAAAGTGCATTTCAGCTAAAAATATGGCATCAGTCATGACAGTATGTAATAGCTATGACGTTTAACCTAGGAGGAGTCAGCTCTGTTAAGCTGTATCACTTCACAACTGCTGACACCTGGGAACAGCGTCTGTGTTTCTGGGTCAGTCTTTTGGATCCCACTTTGTCAGACTAAAAGGGACTGAACCTCTCCTACCTAAAGCGTAACAGCCCTCTGTATTGCGCCCTCTAGTAAATCTAATGGTCAGGAATGGTGCAGCAAAAATCATGTGGGCAGCTGGTGAGGGAGTTGTTGCCTGTGATTTAATCCATCCTGAAATCAGTCTCAGGCACCTCATTTCAATGCAAGAAGTGATTCTGCTGCTGAGCTATTTCTGTTGTTTCAAGCCTGACGGTGGTCACGGCCCCCCTACCCCATCCTGCAGAGCTTCCCCCAGTCCCGCTTTCTGGAGGCTACGTGAGAGCGGAGTCTGAGCGACCCCTCAGTCTGACTTCTCTTAGGTTTAGCACAAGATGGCTAGTGAGCATTATCTGTAAGGGAAAGTACAAACAGCTTTTATCTCCACGAATCCAGGCAGTGTGTCTCCCCCACCAGCTTGGAGTCAACCGCACCTATCTACACAGTTAGAAGCTACCAGCCCCTTATCCGTGAAACTTCTTGCAACAGAGAGACCTGAGTTATCTTGTTTTCTGGCTCTCAACATAAAGACTGAGGCTTAGGTCTGCACTTTAAAGTTTCGTTTTGCCAATCGGGAGTTTGCAGGGCTTGGTGCATACCATC
This sequence comes from Phalacrocorax aristotelis, assembly GCF_949628215.1. Classification (NCBI taxonomy): domain Eukaryota; kingdom Metazoa; phylum Chordata; class Aves; order Suliformes; family Phalacrocoracidae; genus Phalacrocorax; species Phalacrocorax aristotelis. Next base: position 142,138,759 of record NC_134277.1, read on the forward strand.
CCCAGCCAAACAGCCATGCCAGTGGGATTGCTGTTATCACAAAAGTGAAACCTATTTAAACTGCTGTCCTGCTATCGAGTGTCCCAGTCCCGATATGGCCGAGGAGAAGCAGGTAGTCAGTTGAAGGCTAGTGCTGTTTGCTTGATAAATATTGATGGTGTGAAGCAAGGAGTACTGCAAAAGGTCCTTAAAAATGTTCAGAGGATGAAAATTGCCAGCACTGTTGTGATTTTGAAGCTCAAATAATAAATGATTCAACAACTGTACAGTTACCATGGGGATGAATTCTCATTGAGCCTAAAATTACCAAGCTGCTGACAAGGACCTATTTTTAGCATCAGCAGATGTGTATCTTTAAAAACATCAGCACAAACCTACTACTGTGTTTGTGTATGCATGCCTGCTCGCCTGTAATTGAGTTTTCTGATGCTAATAACAAAAGCAAAATTAGTAGATGTCTGATCGCTGCAACGGACGATGCAGCAATTTAGGCTGGGGGTGGTTAAGTGGAAGTTGCAATTAATACCTGATAAATAAAGCATGCAAAGTGGCCAGATTGCCAGCATGTAACTGAACTAGTAAGCAGAGCCCTATCATTACCGTCAGCTAATGTGCTACAGTAATGGAGTGTCTATTTTCAGTGTCTGTGAGTATCTAATGGGAAGTGCCCGTCTGCACTGTCACAGCCCCACGACATGGGAAAACAGAGGCGCAAAGCTGACACGAGCTGCTGGCACAGATCCTGAATCTCTGCGCTCAAAGATTGAGTTTGTCTGCGCTCTCCCTCTATTTCACACTTGAGGGAGGTGTGAGGATAATCCCCCCAAGAAAGCACACAGATTAGGCAAGGTGTTAATACATCTCCAGCAATGACATAACGGCAGCGGGTATCTGTGCCAAGTCGTGGAGTGCTTGCTAACCACCGACCAACTCATCCCATCCACGCTGACTCACCACACCATCAGCAATGCAAATTGCGCCACCAATTTAGGAAAGGTTAAGGCCCCTGCACCGCTGACTTTGACTAGGTTTTTCTCATTGACTCTAGTAGGACAGGCAGGAGACCTGCCTTTTTTTTATAGCCTATTTTTGCTGAGGGCGAGGCCAGAGGGTGGCTATAATGGCATCTCATTTGGTGATAAAAGGATTGGTTTGTTTTTGCCAAACACGTAGCCGGACAGACATATCTCTGCTCGTCTCTTGGCATGCCAGTGCAGTACATATATATGCAAACGGAGTTTGCTAGCAAACCAGCTGAGCAAAAATCAAAAGCGGTACATTACAGCCGGGTAGAATAATAGGGTATTAGAGGAAACAGTTCAGCAGTTTTGTTCGAAAACCAAACAAGCTCTTCAAGTTTCTTAAAGGCAGAGACAGAGACAACGGAGAGGACTGCAGTGGTTCATAGCAGGGAGTAGTGCTCCCTGCCTGCACTGCTGCGTTAGGAGGTGGTCATGCCTCCCACACAGCATTTCAGATAAGAGAGAGAAGAAGAATTAAGAAAAGCCCTTGTTCCGAGACACATCTGAGAAATGCTGTGAATAATCTTCTATCCTAGAGTAAATTATGTAAAGGGGCCTGATTAAACCATCCATCATTTCCCGTTTTTGATATTTAATTAGGAAAGAATGGTTAGCTCCATAGAGTTGCCTCTTTGAGATGTGTTGGACATATATGCTCTGCTCTTGGAGCATACGTGCCTCTGTTACAAATGTCTGACTCTGCTAAGAAATACCATAGTGTTCTGCCACCATAGAAAACTTTCCCTGTTTTTTCCTATAATTGAGCTTGTATAACTTGGAGCTTGGGGGAGTTTTGTTTGCCCTCGAAGAAGCTGTCCCTGTGGAAGCCAGCCAACCTGTATTCCAGGTGAGGCTTAGAGATGCTCTGGGTCAGAAGGTCTGACTGAACAACTTGGCCATGCTACTGCAGATTAAACTGTGAGCTTCAGGAGATCTGGATAGCTGAACTGCCTGGGCTGGCCCTGTCCTGTTAAGAACATAATGTGGGCTCTCATTAATTTCCTAATGCTAAAAGAATAATAGGGTGGTATGCACTGGAGACCAGAGGCATACGGAGCACACAGACATGTCTGAGAGATGGTCTCAGGCTTGTGGCTTATCTGAATCAAAGTCTGAGAATTTAAGTCTGTAGCAAACAGAAACTTGACCTCACATTCAATTTGCAGTTTGAACAATTGAAAATGGAGGGGGTTTTGTTGTCTAGTCGCAGCGATCTGAAACCTTCAACTTGGGCACTGGACTAGAACATTTTCTGAGAAGTCACTGGTTCACAACAAACTGCTTCCTGATACAGAGGGTGTTGTCAGCTCTTGTCAAGTCCAAGGCACTGGCTTTACTGATAGAAGAACTGCCACTATGGACACAGTCCTAAGAGCACAAAGGATGGAGTCCTTGCCAAAGGGCTATGTTCACGTAGCCTGGGTTCCTTATTCCTAGATGAGATTTAAGGAAATACTGGGTAAATTCCATGCACTGCTTTAGAACGGAATATTTTGTTTTAGGTGGATGTGCCAACTTTGTAGGATCGTAGGAAAATTCAGGTCAGAAGGATCTCAAGAGGTCTCTAATCCAATTGCCTGTCCAAAGCAGGGACAGATCTGAGGTCAGACCAAATTACTCAGCATTTTATCCAATCTGATCTTAAAAACCACCAAGGATGGAGGCTGCAACCTCTGGGCAACCTATTCCAATGTCTGACTGTCCTCACAGGGAAGAGGTTTCTCCTTATATCCAGAACATAAGGACGTGGTAAATTATTTAATCAGCTTCTCTGTGCCTCAGAAACATCATCATACACAGTGAGAGTTCTAACCCCACTGAATAACAGCAGTTATTCAAGGGAAGCCATTGATGCCAGGATCACCCAGGGCCACGAATCTCAGCTGTGAGACTCTCAGTACCACACACAGAACAGCAAGGGTAGCCCATGCTGACAACATAAGTGCTGACAACTAAGTACTGAGGTCTTTGGTATTGACAACAGTTTCGTCATCATTGCTGATTGTACAGTCAGAAGAAGAGCAAGACAATAATAGATACTATTTGTACTTAATTTTGCTCATTGTGATATGAGTTAAAGTGCAGCAGCAACTAACTTAAAAAAAAAGGTAAATTGAAGAGGAAGGTGTAACTGCCACTTCACTGCTTTCAAAAGCACCAGCTTTGCAATAGCCAAAGAGTCAATAATCAGTCAGGTTCTATTTTATAGCCACAGCTATGGAAATAAGACCTGGGCAGTGCTGGTTTTCCCCTTCCCATTAGGGAAGATGGAAGAGTCTGAGTCTTCTATGTGCAGCACTAGACAAAAGATTCAGACCTCAGGTGCTGGGGTATCGAGGAGTACTGATGCAGAAATAAATATGGTCAAGCCCCCAAATGATGTCTGTCCTGCCAGTGCAGACCCACAGTCCTAGAGACAATCAGCAACAGGAAAAGGGCAAAAGCCCAGTGAGACACAGGCAGGTGCCAAAGTCAAGAGAGCACCAGAACAGAAGGAAGAGCTGGATGAGTGCTGCCCATGTCAGTGTCCACATGCCAGCACCCTTTCATAGACAGTCAGGGGAAGCTGCCTGAGTTTGACTTAGTTTTCTATGGCTACTGTTTTTCCTCATCAGGAAGCGTGTTATTATATACAGGTCTCCAGATGGTTCTTTACAGTCTTCTGTCTCACAATGGGGCTCCATAATTTGCTCTCAAAGCTTTAGTAATCACCATCTCTAGGAGTTGGTAAGGGGAATTGTGGCTTACGCACACCTCTGGGTTTCAGTGTCGGTCCTTTGGTCTAGAGTGTCTGAAACCATTTTCTTTTCATAGTCCTTCATGCCCTTGTGTTGGTTCAGATGTCACCTCTTTGGGGAGCATTTTCTCTTGCTCATCGTCTGTTTCTCTGCCTGGCCAACTCCAACATTTTCTGAGGAGTCTTTTCTCATGCAGCCTGACTTCCAGTCCCACATCCCTTTGGGCAACATCCATTCCTGCTGTTTCATTGTCAGTCCTCAGCATTACACCCAGAGGCCAAGGCAGCCACCAGGTATGTCTGATGGGCTGGCTGGGCTCTCTGTGTCTCCCAGAGGGAACCTTGCTCCCCTGCCCACCCTCCCACCACCCTCCATAGAAGCCAGCTTCACATCCAAGCATACACAGGCCAAATGACCACAGCAGGTCAGGTCTCCTGGCTCCAAAAGCAATGGACCACCCACACCACCTTGCACAGCTAGTAAGAAAATCAACTGTAACCATGGCTAAAGATCTAAAACCCGAGAGTATAGAAGGGATGGTAAACTATGTAACCAAGAGGGAGCCAAATGGCCAGACATCAGAATGAAAACTGCTGGGGATCTTCCAACATAGAGCAGCTGGTATGAAGCAGCTCACCAGCATCTGAGATACTGAGTTGCCTAAAGCTCTGGTCTTACCCAGCATGGCAACCCCTTGAGTTTTAAAGATTTTATTATGTGAACTGTCACTTATGGAAGATCACCTCCAGTGTAAATCCATTCATCTCCTCCACTGAGTCCCAGGAGTTCAAATAAGTTGGAGTGGACTACTTGCAAAGTTGAAATTGCCCACTGAAAATCTTTGCTCTTTCTGTTTAGTTTAACATTCAAGTTAACTTCCCCTCTCCAATTTAGAACTTTCTAAAATTTATGGACTTACAATTAGTGCCTCCTGGATAACACAATTTCAATTTCTAGGTGTCTGTGCTAGTTGTACTTAAAGGTGACAATAAGTTTGTAATGTAATTTCCCCAATCAGATACACCCGGAAACCATTACATGTTATTCACAATTAGGTTTTGAGCTGAATTTTCCCTTTTTTTTTTTTCCTCCTCACCTTGAAGGAAAACTTTTCTGACTCTAGAAAATATGAGAAAAATCTCTTTTTTTTCCTCATTCAAGCATTCTCAGTCTTATGAATGAGAAAAAACATTGCAACCATATTCAAAAATATTGAAGCCAAAAGAATTGAGACTTTTAATAATAAATAAGTTAAAGCAATTATTATCATGAGGCAGATCGGTATTATGCTGGCTGCAAACTTCAAGTCACTCCTGCATGAAGACATCCTTGACAGAGTCATTCAGCAAGGATATATACCTGACAAAAAGAACTTTCGTTTTGTTTAGGAAGAAGCAGGTGGATTTTTGCTTTGTTTACAAAAAAGCAGGTGAAACAAAACCCATTTCAAATTCTATTTCTTACAATAATTTGGTAGTTCTGATAGGGTCTGATCTGCTTTTACTAAGATAGCACCTGTTCAGGAGCAGCTATCAGGGTGATGCACGCACAGGACATATGCAGTATTGCACTACAAATACTTTTGCCTCAACTTTGACAGAGACAAAAAGCACAATGATATTCTTCCATAATTTTTGCAGCATACTAATTTTTTTCCTTAAAATCTAAATGTAAAGCTATTTAATAGCAAATGTCCCTTGTGCAGGACTATCTTTTATTCTTAGTGTCAGTAAAACATCTGCACATTTGACCCTGTGTGCAAGTACTGCTTCAGCAACTCCCATTTGATCCCATGCTTGCGTGTGTACATACACACCACCCATGCTATGTGTGCTTGCTCTTTAGCCCTGGAGCATCTTACCGCAGGCTGAAGAACAGGATCAGCACAAACCAAATGTGCCGTGAAAGGGTCTCCAGCAAAATAATGGGAAAAGTGAAAAATGGGGCAGTGGATCACTTCCAAATCCTTACTGAGGTAGGCAATCTGACTTTCAAGGGTGCTTGACTTCTGTAGCTCCTCTTAAAGGAAAAGAAAGGGGGGAAACCAGATCTATACAGATGCAGAGGTGGGAATTTCCATCTCTTAGTTTCATTCTGATACCAGTCTGACAAAATCCAGGCTGACATATTCCTTTTTTATGGGAATAAGATTTCCATGCCCTGTGACCCAGGATCCAGCCACTGTTCAGGACAGAGCTGAAAGCGGCCGAGGAAGTTTACACCAGAGGCCTTGGAGGAAAGCAGCTGTCTAAGGAGCCTGATGGAAGCTAGCAGAAGAGCAGCAAGATGAAAAATGCAAATATCTTCTTTTTTACTTTCCAAAATGACGTACAGATGAGATAGCACATTAGTGGGGCACACCTGTACACTGACTGACAGCTAGGTATTGCCAGAATACCAACTGCTAATGCTGCCTGCTAACAACAGGCGAGGATTAAACATCCCCCTCGTTTCCCGTCCTTCAGGACAAGCTGGGGATGTACATACACATGGTCAGCCACCTGCTTCAGCACTGCTTGGTTTCCTGTGGAAAACTAGTCTTGTAAAAATGAAAAGGCCTTGCAACGTCAATTAAAGAACACTAATAATCCGAATTTTCACCTTAACTTAGAGCCCATGCTTCAGTAGATTTAAGCCTTGAAACTAGGACAATTGTTGTGATACAGATAGAATAAGCCTCGACCTCTTGTGGTAAAATGCTTAGAGCAGCAAATATTTAGTATTAAGCCAGCCAGGATCCATTTCCTCTAATTAAAATATTTTCATCCTGGTGCTCTTTCATCGTGTACCACCAAATGAAAAATGTATTTCTTTAATTCAGTGCTGCTCCTAGAAGTGATCCCATTGAGCTGGAAGACTACAACCTCTCTGGACTGTAAAATCAATCGGACGCCACATTCTGAGGGGCAGCCGATGGCACAAGCCCCGTAGCGTGCCAGCGAGCAGTAAAGTTCCTTGGATGAGGACTGACTACATGGGAGGAAAATGAAAGCAGGTCTATTTATTCTCTAACTTACCACTTGGCTTCCAACTGTAAAAGCTGCAGCAGTTGTTTTTTCTCCTCCCTAGCTTTACAGTTGTTGCTGCTATAAAACCTCTACTTGGGGTTGGAACTGAACATACTAAACTTCTTCATATAGTTCAGGAGCTTACAGCCTTTCCTTAGCGCCTCTTCACGAAAGTCCTGCCAAGTCAGTGATTACATGGGGGACACAGAGACGAGGTGTTTTTACAGTTTCTTTTGATTGTTGATCTCCTAGTGCCTACAGCGATGAAGGGTACCCTTAGCTGACTGTATTACTCTACCAGACACCACCAGGTTAGGTCATGGGAAGCAAAAATAACAAAATTTAGATACAGGATATTGCATAAGGAACAGCTAATGCTGCACGCCTCTGAATTTATGGTGCCTGATGTCCTGGAGCTTCCTCTGTTGTGGAGTCTACAGTGTCTACTAGTGCGTTTTGGGCACACTACAGCCTTCCTCTCACCAAGGGCACAATTCCTTCTTCTCTAGCAGCTGCCTTTTGCCATAGAAATTGCAGAATGGCAGTTCTGTAGCTTTGACAAAGGTGGTCGAGATTAGTCACACAGCTAAAGGATCATTTTTGGAAGAGAAAAAGTGAACCAACCTTATTGACTCAGGAAATGAGTTTGCCGATGTAATTTTTGTGTTGCTGCAAAGGCATTTATGTACTTACCGTAGCACTTCTAAAAAAAACACAGGAGGAAATACCCATAGAAGTTGAATTTTTCTGTTAACTTCATCTGTTCATTTCATTGCAGCTAGGATTTCACTTCTGATTTCTGCTCCATGTTGTACAAACCGAAGATGAAAGACACTTGTGCAACTTGCCCTCCAACTCATACGCTGCAAGGTTTATAAGAAGTAAAACAGATCTTGGCTACCAAGAAGTCACTGAGCTACAATATCTGAAGCCAAATGAACAAGCAAGTAAAAAATACCTACTTAAAAACAACTGAGGAGACTAAAGCTACTTAATGTTTGGCAAAGGCAATACAACATGGACAAAAACCGTGCAAAAGTGAAAGATTACAACCACAAGCTGAAAATAATGGCCTGGGTAAGGGGGGAATGCAGGGTGAGGAGAGGAAAACCATGTGGCCAGGGACTAGGACAGAATGAGGGACACTCTTTAGATGGAGATGGACGTGCCCGTGGCACTGGGACTGGCCAGAACTTAGGCTGTGCATTATCCAGCCTACATGCCTCTTCTCCCTTATGCCTTCCATGAGATGCACTTGCTATTTTCTTTAAAACATGATTTTAAGAACTTCGGGCAGAGTCTCTACTTTCCTACCATGTTTATTATGCCGAGTACTATACCAACATAATTTTTACAAGAATCTCTAAGTGCCAGTGCAATATGCAGTAGTAAGCTAAAAGGGAGACAGGAGACACTGGGGGAATAGCGGACAGAAATTGTTTTACCTGCCAGACTGCTGGCTAAACTGCGCTACTTTCAAGGGCTCAGGGAACGTGAGAGTAGAAAGAGCAAGATATAACAAAGGTGCAAAGCTGAGTTTTGGGGAGGGGGTCAGGAAAACACTTGTTCGGTCATATAGAGAAAACTCAGGAGCAATTAAGCGGCAGTGTAGACTACTGATGGAAAAGCTGTGGCACCCTTGTGCCATGCTAATGCAACACCAGAGAGGCTCATTGAAAGATGAGATTGTGAGTCTTCTGGGCATTTGTTTACAAAATTATTTAAAATCAAGTTTACCCCAAAAATATAGCCCCCCCTGAAGATAAAGAAACTTCTTCCCCAATGCATTGCAGTATCACTTGTTACAAGTAGCTAAATGGTTTATTTTTGACCCTACAGCCCATATGCGATCCACTGCACAATCTGGTGTGTTGAACAATTTTTTCCTCACAAGGTGGGGGAAAAAAAAAAAAGGAGAGAAAACCTAGCTAAATTCCTATTATGAAAATACAATTTTATTCCAAATTTAAAGCTGAGACAAATTACCTTTTCACTTACTAATGAAGATAGTCTAAGGATTGTGTGAAGGCCAAACGTAGCATGTATCCAGATTTGCTTTTTGCTTCTCCAGAAACCAAGTAATTGGTATCTGAGGACCAGAACAGGCTAAATGTATTAAATAAACCCTACCTCTAAAACAACAACAAAAAAAGAAGCTTACAAAAATTTTTACTTCACTGTTCAACCTTTTTTTGCCTATTTAGGAAACAAAGGAGTCGGTGACTTTTACATCAAAGTTCCTCTTTGTTCGTATGCCCACTTAGTGTAGCACAAGGTAATATTTGAAAAAGAGAATTTGCAATGAATCAATGGAATCCTTCTGGCAGTATTTCAATTGATCCAACATCTCGTAAAATTTGGCTTCCAAAACCAAAATAAACCACGTTCGATGCGTTCCCTTATGAAGACGTGACATGACCTCTATTTTGAAGAAGATAATTCTAAAGACTTATAAGGACGATGTGACGATAAAGGCTGCTGGCACAAGCTTAGAACGTTCACATTACGAGTGATGAAGATGTTTCAGATAACTTGCATAACTCACCGACACAAGTGCCAAAAACCCTTTTACCAAATCATCGCACACTCTACATAACATTTAGCTCACTATAACCCTTTTCATATATACATCTCCCAGCCTTGCACAAAGGAGTAAGTAAAAGCTATTTTAGAAGTAATTTAGAAAGCTTAAAAAACAGCCAGTCACTGTGAAATTTATTAGCATCTTTTCTAAGCCTCACTTCAACTGCCAGTTTATTGAAAAGTGTTATTCTAGTAAAATCCTTAAAAGGAATGTCTCGAGGCTTTCAATGACTACAAAGGACACTTGTAAAGTTAGCTGTTCTCATTAGTATACAGAGGCTAGTATTTGGGGAGGGGGGAAGGAGGGGAAGAAGGGGGATGCAGAATCGATGCATAATTATCAGTGGCAAAAAAATCAAGTCAACCAGGCCAGCTTTCAGAATTTCAGCTGACAGCCACACATATACTTTTAACCATAGTTGTGTAACAACTCGGGCTCCGTCGGCTATGCTCAGTTTTTAAGCTTGTTTCCTCCAGCTCTTTTAGTAAAGGTAATTAAACTACTCATCCTAGGGTTCAAATTCAGCATCAGCACAGCAAATACCTATCTGCCTGAGTATCTAAAGGACAAATATAAGAACAACTATTTTTTCAGTTGTTAGCTGGTGGTTATATTTGAAGCTAAGATTTATTTTTACATTCTATTGAACTTTTTTTTACTGAATTAAGAAAGAAACACGAAAATTTCAAATAATTCATGTGAAGTGAGGACAACCTACACATCACATTATTGTATTAGAGGATAAGAACTAATGGTTGATCTGAATCCTTTCCAAGTTGTGCAAAATGCCACAAAAGCAGCATAAGTTATGAGAAAGAGGACTTCAGATGTTAGTAATTAAGGATGTTCTAAAATGCATTGAACTTCTTCCATTGCATTTTACGTGCTTTGATATGGAAAAACTGCATTCTACTTATAAATTAATCAAGATAAAGCTAATAATAACATCACATACTTTCCTAGCACATGAGGAATTCAGCAAGACATTTTAAAAACCTTCACCATCAGTTTCTGTCAGTAGCTGGTAGCAGAGAAAGAAATCTGAAATATTTGGTGGATTTAACGTATTCTTGAAAGAACTAATCGCACAAGTAAACGTAGCTGCTCAAATTGCTCTCTTGGACAAAGGCAAACATCTTCCATTTTCTTTCATGTGGGATTGCTACCTTCTTCAAAGGAGAAGCTTTTACCTCAAATTGAGTGGGGGTTGGGAGATTGTTATGCTCCAGTCTGTCTGATGTGTTCAGTTCTGATCTTGAAGCTAATTTCTTTGACTCCTAAAAACCTAACGTAGGATTTTACCAAGGAAGCTATTCAGAATAGGCATTGGAACTTAATCAACACCAGCATCAAATTCCATGTTTTACAGATTTTTAAGAAGAAATTACTGCCTAGACCCCTCTCCCCTCCTTTCTAGTCTTCTCCCCCCGCCCCGCCTCCCTGGAGAAAGGAAAAAAAAAAAAACCCCAAACAAGTAACCAACACAAGCTCTGTTCCTTCCCCTATAAAAGATACCTAATTTTGGTTTCAGTATGATTTGACTTACAAATTCCAACAGCCACATTCTCGGCTGCTCGAAGGGGCGTCTCAGGGCTTACGAATGAGCGCTGCTGGCAAACAAAGGGGCTCAGTTGCATCTCCGTGCATTAATAACCGGTGTCCCACTGCATCAGGCGATGCGGAGTGTGGTGGGGATTTGGGCTTTTTTTTTTTTTTTTGTCTGCAAAATGGAGATCTCACAACTGAAAGAACATCAAGGGGAACATGCCTATCAGAGCATCACCCATAGTTTTGTTCTCAGGAACCAAAATTCACTTCCCCTTAACAATGAGACACAGACCCAAAAATAAAAACAAGACCACGTTTATTCAATACAGACAGGTTAATTAAGACAGCAAGTCCTGTAAATCAGGAACACATTTCAACCACTCCGGTACGAAGTGCATATATTTAAAATCAACAGCTGCACCTTGTGTTCGAGCCATTGAGTTTGTCGGGGAAGGGTGGTTTAGGTTGTTTTTTTTTTTTTCTTTTTTCTTCTTTTTTTGGTAGAAAAACAAAACCAAACTTGTTTCGGCTACCTTATGTGAACAATGCGTCTCAGGCTCCATTCACTCATCAGGCTTTACTATTTTAAGTCCAGCTGCCTTCCAGCTTTGATATTCACATTTTTTTAAAAAAACTGCTTCGTACAGTCACAACGGGAAAAAATAACAATAAACGTTAAAATAATAATTAAAAAAAGGCAAACAAAAAATCCAAACCAGCCCGGGAGGGAAAAGTAAACACCTCCCGCCGGGGTCAGGGGGAATTATTGCAAATGGCTCCTGGGAGGGGGAGCCCGGCGGCGGAGCGGCCCCGCGGCGGCCGGGGGGGACCGGCTGTGGGGGGGTCCGCGGCCCCGGCCGGGCAACCCCGGCGGGGGGGGGGGACGGTGGGTGAGGAGGAGGAGCTCCTGGAGAAGGCAGAGAAGGGGAGCGGGGGGGGGGGGGGCCCACAACAACAGCTGGGGACGGCCTCCGCCGTTGGAGAGCGGCGGGGCTCGGGGGTGACCTTGGGGCGTGCCCCCCCCCAACGACCCCGCCCGGTAACGGTGGGGGGGTCCCCCGCCGCCGCCGCCGCCGCCGCCCCGCCGCGGGGGTAGACTTACATCGCGGCGGAGCCAGCACCGCGCTCCCGCAGTCCGCCCCGCGGGGGGCCCCGCCGCCGCCAGCCGCCGCCGCCCCAGCCGCGCTCCTCCGACCCGGCCGCCGCCACCGCCGTTCCTCCCCGCCGGCTACTGCAAGGGCTGCACCGCCGCCGCCGCCGACTCGCCGTCCGCGCCGCTGCTCCCCGCCGAGGCGCTGCCGCTGGAGGCCGTGGAAGCCGCCGCTGCCGCCGCCGCCGCCGCTAGCTGCAGCCGCCGGACGGCTTCTTTGATGAGGTTGCCGGAGAGGATGAGCTGCTGCAGGAGCCGGTGGGGGTCCTCCTCCTCCGCCGGCCCGTCTCCCGGCCCCGGCGGCGGTTGCTTCCTCCGGCGGGCGGCGCTCCGCAGCCAGCCCCGGCCGCACAGCTGCTTGGTCACCCGCTGGTGGCCGCTCCTGTCCGGCCGCGGGGGCTCGGCGTGCTGCGGGTGGGCTTGCGGCGGGGCCGGCCCCCGCGGCGCCAGCAGACCCCCGCCGCCGCCGCTACCGCTGCAGCGAGGCGAGTAGGGGGCGGCGCGGTCGCGGGCGCTGCCCGGCCCCAGGTGCTTGGGGGCGCGGGGGGGCGGCGGCGGCGGGCCCCGCTGCGCGCTCAGCTGCAGCACCTCGCCCAGCTTGGCCACCAGCGCGTCCACCTCCTTGGAACCCGCTTGCCCGACGGCGACCGAGCGCTCCAGCAGCAGGAAGCGCTCGCCCGGGCGGCAGGGCATGTCGGCCGGCCCCCCGCCGTGCCGTGCCGTGCCGGTGCCGCAGCGGGACCGGGGCCGCCGCCGCCCCGCGCGCACGCGAGCACACGCGGCTCCGGCGGCTGCGGTTGAAGCTGGAGCTCGGCCCGCTGGGGTTGGTTTGTAAACAATGGGTGACGCGGGATCCCGGGCGCCTCCCACTGCGCCGGGCGGGGGGGGGGGGGAGGGGGAGGAGAGGGGGGAAAGCCCCCGCCGCCAACCGCCCGCCCACCGCTCCCGGCGCCGACACCCCGCGCGGCGGGAGGAGAAGGCTCACCCGCCGGTGCGGCGGCGGCTTCCGCGGGCAGGGACCACCGGCCGGGCGAGGCCGCCCCGCCGCCACCGGTCACGCCGTTCCTTTTCCTCCGCCCTCCTTCCCCCCCCCGTCTGAGCGCCGCGTGGACCGGCCCGCTTTCAAACCCCGCACCTCGGGTCTCGGGGGCGGGGCCAGGGTGATTGGCAGGAGGGGCGTGGGGGGCGGGGCGAGCTGAGGAGAGGCGCAGGGGGGCCGGGGGCTGCCAGTCGCCTCAGGGCGAGTGCCCGGAGGGGAGGCGGGGCGGGGGGACACCGGGGTGGGAGTGGCGGGGGGCAAAGGAGAGGGAAGGAAGGAAGGTCGGTACCACGCCTGCCCCGGCCCCGCCGGCCTGGCAGGAACCGGGAAACCGTGAACGGTCCGAAGGGCCCCGTGCGGGAGCGTGCGGCGGCGCCTCTGTGCCCGCTCGGTGCGGGGCGCTCGGTGCGGGGCGCGGGGCGCTCGGTGCCGTGCTGCACCGGCTGTGCACGCTCCCGCCTGCCCCGTACCGCGGCACGTGGAAGCGCTGCTTGCGTATCCCTAAGAGAGCGCTGACGCGATGCGCTAGTGCCTTCGAGAGCGGGTGCTTGCGTTGCAATGCCCGTTACAGCAAGTCTCCCGCAAGATGTGGGTTCTAGATGGCAACGCGCTGGTGCTGCAGCGCCCGGCGCTGAGATCGCGCCGCTGTGCTGGCCCCAGTTCGCACTCGGCCATCACGGCTCTGCATAGCGCGCCTGCCGTGTCCTCGCCTCCGAGGTGATTTTGGGTTTAATTCCTTGGCATAGAAATGCCTTTGCGGGTCTTATTTTCCATCGCTAGAATTAACGTGCGTGAAGCAAGTTTATGCGGGTGCTCTTTCAGGTTTTCTACCTGCCTGCCGTTTGCTTTGCTTTGTCGCCTGGACCAAGGCTCTGTCCTGCCTCTTCCTGTCCCAGTCCCATTCCTTTCCTCGAATCCATCACGTCCTTTAAGCAAGCGCTGAAGTTTCTACAATGAGCCTTAAATGACATTTTTCTGGATGTCAAAACACTGGGGGCATAGTCCAGAACACGCTCATTCATGTAGCTGGGCGTGCGGTCGCCACTGCCGGGGAACGGCTAGTAAAACGGCAGTTGCTCACACACATAACTGCTATCAGCACCGTGCCCTTGGTTAATCAGTAAGCAGTTGGCAAAGGAAAGGGCATGTGCTTAGGTCTGTTTGTCCATGTTTTCCTGAGCAATTTTCACTTGCTGTGCAAAACAAAAGAGACGCTGTGTGTGTGTGCATGTGTTTGTGAACGTGCCCGTCACCTGAACGTGTTACTGGGCGCTCCAGCCTAAGAGTCCAAGTCCAGTACATTTCCAGGCTGGATTTATATGAGCTGGGGGTAAAACATGCTACCTAACTGCATACTTTTTATTCACAGATATATGTAATGTACTGATACTTTCAGCACCTTCTTAGTTACTGGCCATTAAAACTCAGATTGTTTTGTTCTACAGGTAATGAAAAATTGGGATCTTGTTTCCCCACACCAATATATTTTTAAGAAAACATTTCTACCCTTGTTCCCTAATTATGCAGTATCTTTTCAAGTGAAATAAAGAAAGGCCTACACAGATGCGGTGGATGGATCTGCTTCAGCTCCGAGGGAGATCTATATTCTGAGCACTTCTGAGTAGGTAATCTGGTATTCTGTGCAAGCAAAACTGCAATAAACCGGTACAGCTTATTCCAGCCTTTTCTTCTCCTCCCACAAAAGCAAAATAAGCTATACCAGCAAAAGCTCAGTGCTGTTTGTGATTACATCTACACCTGGGGCTTTCATGAGCCCAGCAATGATAATCATAAATCGTGCTTCATTGCATCCCTAACCAACAGCAGCGCTGGGAAAAGTTTGCAGGATAGAGCAGATCCGTGCCACAGATAGGCAGCTCAGAGCACCGCCATTAGCAGAATCCTGATGCCCTCAGATCTTTTTTTGATGTACAGCTTCAGTGATGACTGATTGACAATCGACTAAGTACCTGCTGAGGATTTGAGGACTAAACCCACTGAAAACATTTACATTGAATGCTACTAATCAGGGTTAATAGTTTTGAGAATAGTCAGCAAAGTAAGTGTTGCAGATCTGCCTGCCTCAAGGAGTTATCAGGAGAAAGGCCTTTCAGATTATGTTCTCCTAGAGGAATCGGGAACCTCAGCCATTACGTTGCTATTCTACCTGCTCTCTCTACAGTAAAAGACAAGAGCAAAGCTGAAATGTTGGAGAAGACAGTATATCCTACATCAGATCTGAAGTTCTCCCTCAAAGGTTTGTTTATGGAGGGGAAAACTATGCCAAAGGGGGCTCAGTATGAATTTGCATTGTGCTCACATCTGCGGAGCCGATCTCAGCATGTCAGCACCCTTCTGGAGTCAAACCCCAATCCATGACGGAAGCAGGTCTAAACTGTCTGCAGCCACCATCAGATGTGCCCGGCAGAAATCACTACAGCAGTTTAGGAGCTGCCAGGTTTTTTTGCCAGTGCCTCTCTGCAGAAACGAGAACAACTTCAACAGTGGGTATTGCAATGAAGTGGCTGTTGTACACTCAGCTGCCCTGACACACAGTTTGTGAGCCTCGGTGGCAGGGCTGGCCGCCAGGAAGAGGCTTGTTCAGCTGTAGCCACCAGGTCACTTGGACTCGGCCAGTTTAGATTGAGAGAATCGCAGCCTCCTTATCATACTTTGTCTTCTACTGCTGGTGATGAGTTCTGCAGCGCTGCTTTTACTTTAGCAGCTTACCACAATAATTTCAATTAAAAAAACCCCAAACCCAAAACATCAAGGATAGGGGCAGGTGCTTTTAAAAATAAAAGGATGAAAAGAGCGGCAAAACTGTTGACAAGATTTTTCTGACCACTGACAACATTTTTCTGAGCAATAGTTTGACAACGAACGCTGCTGCGATCTTTTTTTTTTGTTTGGTTTTGTTTTCCCCTGATACATTTCTCTGTATTGTCTGTTTCTGTTCTGGGATTGCCAAAATTCCCACTGCAAATTGTTGCCTAAGTCATTCTATTAGCAAGATGTTACAGCTGCAAACAATAATTGGTTCCTTTATGTTATTAGTGTTCATCTGCACTCTCACTTTATCTGTTCACAGTTTTAAAAAACAGCCTTTAAGATATTTTTACTAATACCTGACTTTCAGATATCCCTAGCAGAGGACAAAGTCCGAGTTTCATAAACAAGTACTAATCATATTAATTATGTGGCCATCTATAAAATTTTGGCACAATATTAAAGCACTTCCTGAGGATACGTTTCATATTCAGAATATAAAGGTCAATCTATGTATCTTACCTTTTGTACCGATCCTGACAAGGTGGACAACTGTAAGTGACTTCTGAGCTTTAAACCTATTAAGGACAAAGAAAGAAAACATTTAAATAGTTCGAAGTCCGCAATCCAGTGTAATCTCAGCCCTTCCACTACATGTATGTGTTCAGGATTGCGCACATGTTCTAACCTGTTATGGAAAACCCAGTAACCCAATCAAAGTGAAATGAGAAATAATACGTAATTTGCGCAGGTGTTTACATTTCGAACCCTTATGCTGGAGCTGCGTGATCCATGATCTCAGACTTCGGTGTTGTGTATGGAAATAAATGAGGCTGATAAGTTCGTGACAGAGACTATGCAGTGTTGCATTGCAATGATAAAGTATTTATAGTGTTGTTTACAACACAGTAAGAGGGCTTTGAACTGGGTGAACCCAGTGACTAGGAGGCCCTTTCTACTCCTTTCTTTCTCCAGGCATTTCTCATGTCTCTTATTTTCAACAGAAACTTCTGTCATATCTATTAAATATGCAGAGCTTCTCTTCATAAGAATAGTGTCAATGAAGGATAGTTGTGCAAAGTAAATTAATTTCCTGTGTACACTTTAAATGCAGAATGGGGAGAGGCCAGAACACCATCCAAATAAGATGAGTTTAGATTCCCCAATAATCGTTTTGTAACCTACGTTTGTAATAGATTTCCAAGAACAAAAGACATTCCTTTAGAAACAGCTGAGGTTGCTAAGTGACACAAGTGTATTTACTGTGTCATAATTTGCAAAAGCCAAACACATTAAAACAGGGGAATTAATAAGCAGAAATGTTGTGTCTTACCCCGACTCCCAGGGTAAATATAGACCTGTTGGCCAACAGTTTTATGTGGTTCTGGATGCCCAGTCTGGGACCTTAATGGGAACAGGAAACATTAGTTACTTGTGAAAACACGAGCTTTCATCCTTAAGAAATTCAAATATGCATATTTTGTCCCAACAGAAGAAACTGAATTCAGATGTATGGGATTTATTCCTTTCCTGTATTGTTTCTGTTTATCCCAGTCAATCACCTAAGACTTTGCATGTGGGGATACTGCCTCCTAGCAAGGCTGGGAACTACATCGTCATTTGTGAGGCTGTTACTTCTTTTTGCTGAAGTTGTCACCCTTTCTTACATCTTTTGGACACAAGAGAATGGTCTTTAGGGGAAAAGCTAAAGCTGGCACCTTCTTCTACCTTCTCATCTTCTTCTAGTGTCTGACACACCAAACTGCTGTATCCCAGATCATCCATGGGCTCAGGATGCACGTCCCCTTTGGAGGGTCCACAGGAACCTTCCTTTGGCCTGATAAGCTGATCCTTCCCTTTCCCTAAGCTGCAAAACCTCTTCTCCCTCATTTGATATACACAAGATGCTGCAGGTTCCCTGGGCCTGCCCCAAATGCACAAAGGTGCCCGGTGTGCAGGGATTGCCTCAGAAGAGTGCATTAAGCTACCTGCTCGTTAGGAGTTGTCAGGTTGCCTTGCACAACAGCCTCTGCTAGTTTAGGAATGAGACAGCAGGCGTGGGAAAGGAGCCTGCAGACATCTCAGGGATGCACTAAACTACGGGGCAACCAGGTCTTTGTTTGTTTATTCAAATTATTGACTCACTTCCAGCTTTCCTAATAACCAGAATACGTTTCAATGGTAACATGATATTATAAGCTATGGGCCTGTGTAATCCGTCATATGGGCTCTTATGGATTTTCCATATATGCAATTCCGGTGAATAATTTCCATTTGTCTGATCTTTTCAAATATTAAAATAGAGGAAGCAGAGATGAAAATGAAATATCGAACCACCCCCAAAATCCCATGAAAATAGACTTTTGCAACATCTTTTGAAAAATACCACAGATTCAAATGAAAATCCTGTTCACCTTTTGTTAGAATTCCTTGCACATTTCTGCACGTCCTGACAGAATCCCTGTGCTTGCTGTTATACCTTCAATCGGTAATTGTTTGTTAACCAGACACGTCTCTTGACACTTCTGTTAAAACAAGCCTATCTACGCTGAATACTGAAAAGCCACAATCAATAAACTAGTATATAATGATTACAAGTAATGTGTCTCACTCAGCACGTAGGCCAAAAAAGAAAAAAAAAAAGCCTCTTGTCTAATTGTGTTTGAAGTAGACTTGTCTAAAATTAAGGGAGCACTTGTCCCACAGGGACCAGCACCAGTTCCACTGAATCAATGGAACCTGGGCATGACTACCAGTGTTCTTCATTGAAATCCCTCCTTCAACCATACTTTTGACATTAAGCCATTAGAAAAAGATGACTGTTACTTAAGAAGATAAAAGAAAACCAGGCACCACCTGAGATCTGATAACCCCGTCTTGTTTTGAATCTGAACTGTGGTGTTTGCGTAATTTAGGGCCCAAACTTGCTCCTCACAGAAGCATGATCAACCCTCAGACGAGAAACATCTTGGGGCAGCTGCTGTGGTTATAGATATGGTTACATTTCCTTCTTCCTGCTCCCTGACCACAGCTCATCTATTTTTTCCTTTTCTTTGTGGTATTACTCATCTCATCATAGATTCCTCAGTTTTCCTGCTTATTCTAGTCCTGCACAGCACTATGGTGTCAATTAGTAGTACTTAGTAAGCCTGAAGTTTGATCCCTGCCATTTTTTCTCTGCGTGAATCTGTGATTAGCAAAAGATTTTAAAACCAGCAAACTTCATATTCATTTTTCTAAAGTCTTATTAGCCCCTCAGAACAAGACAAGTAGGTCTAGCTACTTGAAACACCTCTCCTTCTTCTCTCTAAAAAAATTATGCGTGTGACAGCCTGATTCCGCTGCACCGCCCGCCTTTTTACCTAATAGAGTCCTTTTGATCTGCCTGCAATCCTTTTTTAAATTTTTTTTCATTAACTTTTAAAAATCCACATGTATTTGTGAAGAAGTGGCTTATTTCAAGCTTTTTTTTTTTTTTACCCTGTCTGCTTATTTTATCTTCCAGCCACCTATTAGGTCAGTCTGATTTTCCCTTATTAAATCCAGCCAATACATTTAGACAGTGAATTTCCCAATAGCAAAGTCAACGAAAAAGATCCATAAATTATTACACAGTAATCATTTCCATCACATTAGCAACTGTGTTTTCCTGTATATTTTGTTTAGAGCTGAATTCACCCTCAGTGGATAATGAAAAACAGCCCTTTAGGTTACAAACCTTTCAGAGTACTACGTCCAACATAATAGATTTCATGAGATCCTTGGGTGCTATTATGCATGCATAATTTAGAGTCAGTATCACAGGTCATGTCACTTACCTCCTTCTGATGTAGGGCTCTCAAGACTTTTGGATATAAAAAAAGCTTTGGCTTATAGTAAAAGACATGGAGCAGTTCCTGCGTCATTCACTTTTCCTCTCTCAGGGTCCTGCTGAACCGCCACAGTTCACAGCCAAGGGCACCCACATAAACCAACTGTGATTTTAATTTTCCTCTATAGCAAGACCTGGATTTGTGGCAGTTCCGTAGCTGGAGGGGAGCAGGCTGCGTTGTCCTTGAAGCGGGAAGAGCAGGCAGTGGGGAAGTGAGCGGAAGAAGCCCTTGCACCCATCCCAGTGTGAGCACTGCCTTCCCACTGGATCAAAGCGTTGTGCTTGGGTTGAATGGAGGGAGACCTGGGGGGTGAAGCTTTACAGGTAAAGTCCTATGGGAGCCACTGCTTTGTACACGATCTGAATTGTTCTTACGGACTCTCACTGTTGCTATCAATAAATGTGCTTCTCCTCTCTTTCAAGACATTCAGCATTTTAGGATAATTCCCCCCTCTTCCTTCTCGATGAAATTCTTTAAATCAAAAGCAGCAAAACAAAATACCTGCCCGTTATGAAGAAACTTCTTCAATACTTTAAAGCCAAATAGCAATAACTTTCCTGCCTGTTTCCTCTTCCCATCAGTGACTGCTACAATACAACCATCATTGCTACTGGACATTCTGATTCCCGCATTACATCCTTTTTACTAAAAGATATGACTGTATTTCCAAGCAGTGAGTCATGGGGGTTCAAGTGCTTTTTTGACAGGAGAATTACAACTAGCCCTCCCAATACTTCCTGAGCACTGACTGCATTTTGTTGGGATTTACAAGTGATCTATGTGCTCTTGTGGCAGCTGCTTCAAGCCCCTTGTTAGTATATAAAGGGACAATTGCAGCCTCTGCCCCCAGCAGCATGTAGGTATACCTTCATTTGTGCCTGCTGCAGTAGCCACAGCTTCACAATGCAAAATGTTTATTAAAAATAGTGCTTTAAGGTTTCTGACCCCGCATACCTGCAGCCATGTCCATGCTGGAGCCTGCATCATTGTGCTAGCAGACCTGTGTTAAGCCGCGCTGGGAGCTAGTGAGCTGTTCTTTAAAAACATATTTGTCAGGACTCTCTAAAAATGCTGGATCAGCAAAAACGAGCAATGCTGCAGCACTGAGGGCAGCGCTGAGGAAGGATGATGGGACTAGAACACTGAAAGTGGGTTTTACCCATAAAAACTTCAGACCATAAAACCATGGACTGAGATTTCTGCCAACCTTAATGGCTCTTAGCAGCACCGCAAGCTGGTTGTGCTATGAATTCTGGCCCAGGCGTGAGCAGAATCTCTCTGGGAATAAGGAAGGAGGAATGGGAAGGCATTGGAAGACCAACAGCATTCAAATGGTGCAAAACTATGCTCACAGTGCAGAGCAGCTGAGCTGACAAGACAGTCACTTTAATATCAGCCTGTATCTTCCTGTTAAACTCACTGCCTCAAATCTAAAGCAACCACAGGCCCAGACTTCATATTTTTTATGAAGAAAGGATTCCAGTTATAACTGGAATAATTTATGTCAGGTTAGCTTTGCAGTGAAATTAAGTCCAAAGAGATTATAAACAGAAACCTTGATTGCAAAATTGATTTAAGACTGTGTAAAGTAGATCTGCTGGCACAATTCTATTTTAGCAATGAAGACGGGACCCTGAAGGCCAACATTTCTAAGACAATTTGTCCAAGGAAGAAACACTCCTTTTCAGTTAATGAACCTTTCTATAAAGTACATAGTATTATTAACTTTCATTATAACTTTCCTATAAAATACACATTAGGTCACCATCTATAGCTAGGAAGTCATTACTTGAGTTATGTACCATTGGCATTATGAGTTCATATACTTCAGAAGTTCCTTCCTTTGTTCTCTTCACAAATTTACCTTCATGATCCATTTTAAAATGGTCCCTACTTTAGGTTTGTGTTACTTACTGAATGTCAAGCTGCAAGAGGAAAACTTCCCCACCACATTTAGCAAAATTCGTTGTTGTTGCAGCCTGGTGGGTTTTACTGCTTTCATTTAACGTTCAGTTGGATAAGATAGTAAATTGGGCAAAACAGTGCTAAAACCAGAAGTTGCAACATGGTTTGTGAAGATGCAAAATTACAAATGAGCAACAAAGCTAGGAACCAGGGAAGCTGGGCATGATCTGCCTATATACCTGAGCCTACCTTCCTTCTACCTCAGAATCATACCTGAGCTGAAACATGCCCACACAGCAGAACAAAAATAATTTAAAAATATCAAAAGGAAAAACTCCCATGGCAGTTCCAGTTTTGTGATGACTTTCTTCCTCACGGCTTTCCTACTCTTCATATTTATGCAGATTCCCATCAGCAGTGGGCATTGCATAGTCTGCTACAGCAAATCGTGGTACATTGGAGCAGGGATTGCATGGCAGAAAACAAAATGTTAATTATGATGATTAAGATTGTCCTGGGATTCCCACATGCACTCTTATTATCACTGCTGCCACCATTCAGCTGCTGAACATTCCATGCTGTGCTCATGGATGCCTCTGCAACTGAAGTAGGTAGGATATTAGACTGAAGAAATTTCTTTAAAATAATGTGAATCTAAATTGCTCTTCCTTCATAAAATCATTCTGAAAGAACTGTGCAGTCCCAAAATCCCAAAAGAAAAACTCTTCTAAGATACCAAAAGAGGAAGACAATTGCGTTGCTCAATAAGAAACCCCTTGACAAGGATGAGCAGAAGGGAGTGACCACATGAATATTTCCTGTGTTGAGGTACCCCAGCTTTCACAGGGGTGTTGTAAGGTGACTTGTGTAACTTGTGGGTAGTCTGGCTGGCACCTCATCGTGGAGATGCCGTTTGATAATGGCCTAACCTGGCTAAACCAACCTAATGGCGAGTTGCCTTTGAAAGCCCTTCCCCACCTGCACCCCTCTGTGTCTCTAACACTTCCCTTGTGCTGACCCTGGTGCTCTTTGGAGACACAGCCAGTCGGGTCAGAGGGCTCAGCCACCAGAAAACTAAGCCTTCAAAAAAGCAGTAAGTTTTATATCAGTTCAGCTTTCTGCACTGGGTTATTTACGGTTTGATGTACATCCCTGGGAACGAGCTTGCAGAAATCATGGCTGGCAGGCAGGAGGGGGAGGGGGATTTCTCCTTTCAGCTCTATGTTTGGTTTAACTGAATCATTAACCTGTGGGTGGAGTTTCCCCAAGACACTGACTTTGGCAGTGAAGCTCTTTTAAGAAGTGCCTGCCTTGCTCCACGCCCAGCTGATTGCCCCCACCCTTGTGCTGCAGTTTACAGCCTCCTCAGGTGGGCCGGTGCAATCATATCATCGTCTATAGGACTAGACTATAACTTGGGCTGTGGCTCAAGGTACATAACTTCTCATGCAACAGCAGTGGTGATGAGCTGTGGTGTCAGACCAGGAGTGAGTAGCTGGAGGTCATAGGGCCAGAACTTCTTTAACCAGTGTGGTTGCTGGAGCCAGACTCTCATGAAACTACGGTTGGAGGGATCTCAGTGGATCACGTTCCTTGAACTCATCAGTGCCTGCAATTCCTTTATGCTATTAATTAAAGAAAATGTTCTGTGTGGCAGCTACAGTAGTGGATTCTGTTTTCTCCACAGAAAATGTTCTGCTGGGGGAACAAATCAACACATAGCTATTACAGCATACCATTGTGGACTTGTATGTGACACCGTGGTTGTACATTATTCAGCCTTACAGCAGAGACAGGCATCGCAGAGAGGACCCTAATACAATTGCAGTAAAGTTTCTAAGGCTTACTACTGCCACAGATCTCCTTTGCAGAACGAAACCATGCAGACATGCTCAATACAAACTCATCAGCCTATGTTACAGCCCTTCAAAATCCATTGCTTTAATCATGATTTAAGAATTAAAAAAATCCAATCTCTTCCATGCTGACAATAAACTATAGTTTATCCTGGGGAAAAAAAAAGAACACTTAAGAGTGCCTATATTTAGACTTGGGCCAAAATGCCTGAAGGTGTGGTCTTCACAGGCAATCTCAGCGTTTCACTGGGAGTTTGTGTGCAAGATAAGCCTCCAAAAGAGGTGTGATTCTGATGCAACCATAGGACTTGCAGAACCGGTGTCTGAGGCAAGGACCAGTCACTGTAAAGAGCTATCTCTGTTGAGGCTGGTTTAAGGGACGAGTAAGCTTTTTGGACCTCTACTGCTGAGAAAACTTCATAAAATATTTTACTTATAAAACAGTTTCTGCTTGGAGAGTGGCAACGTTCAAACTAATTATTCACTGTTTTGAGTGAACTCTTTCTCCCGTCCTTAGATGTTTGAATTGCCCAGCTCACATGAACTTTTACTACAGCTGAGACAAAACGTGTAATGGATTTTGATCCCCTCCCACTCCTGCCAATACCTAAAGGAGTCTAATACTGCTGGTAAGAAGTTATGAAGAACTTCATGCACATAGTTTCTCATTCTGATAATAAGGCAAACACAGGTATGATGGAAAGTGTTTTCTTTTCTGAACCAATTCTGTTTTTATATATTGCTGTTTGGAGCAACAAAGAAGCCATTGTAATGTAAAAATGTCAGTCCTCAAGTTGAATTTGTGGTTGCAGTTATGTGATTATATAAAAAGAGCTGCTGAAGAACTGTAAACCTCTCAAATATTTATTCAGCAAAAAGGCTGAATCCCGTACACAGTTTCCTAGCCATGCACATGTGCATGTTTCTTGTATGTCATTTAGTGTGTGCTGCATTTTCTAGCAGTTTGTGTAATTCATAACTTTGATTTACTATATGATTTCCTGAATATGTTACAATCCTGAAATAAGTGCCATTTTGTGGGTAGCAAAGTATTTCAGCGCATATTACCACCTCCACTGTGTCAGCTAGATCTATTGCGCCACTATTAATGGCATATTCAGAAGAACACTTACCCTACTATTGAAATTCTTCTAAGACTGTGTTTAGCTTTGGCAAATGTTTCCCACGTGTCTTTGAGTGGCAGTCCATCTTTTGATGTTTATATTTGCCATCTGGAGATGTCAGCTTTGTTCTACAGAAGAACTATGAAATGGTGTAAGTAAATCTCAAGAAGTGGAAGAGAACATTTTTAAAAGGTTTACAAACAAATGTACCCATAAATAGTATAGAAAAAATGAAGGTTTTATTCGTGTGTAATGGTATGGACCTCCATTTTTAGCAATTCACTCTACTGCCTGATTTTTTTGTCCTATTGCTACAGATAACCTAACCCAAACATAGCTCTAAGTAAAGTATATCAGAGAAAGAATATATACTGTAGTTTTTAGCTTGTTCATTTTATGCCTGTGATCATATGTGTAGTATGGTCAGACTCACAGTTCTTCCTGTACTCCTTGCACCTTCCCCATTTTCATTGATTTCCCACACACCAACTTTTGTGGAAAATATTTGAACAAAAGATGCTCTAAAATATAAAAGTACAATATAAAAGTTGTAAAACATAAAAGATTTTGGGTTCCTTGGACAGGCAGATGCAAGATTTATGCTTTATTCTTATGGCTGTTGCTATTACTATTCACACTTGCAACAATTTGAATGCAGAATCTGTATTTCCTTGTACTCAGCTACAACTCAGATAAGCATCAGAAAAGATTAAATATAACCGTGTAAAGGATGTAACCTCCTGTTACGCTGCAGTAGGTTTGCTCTGCCACCAGCTACTGCAGGATAACGGCTAACATGAAATTCAGATCTTGGCAGGTAAAACGCTCCCAGTTGAACTTCATAATTTCCATAATGTGGAGTATTTGAAGCTATAGCAACATTAAATAAAATGAGACACAGCCGATGGTTATAAACCACAGAACAATTAAAACTCAATCCCTAGAAATATGTTAATGTTCTTTCCAGTTATTTATACTGTTGAGATAAGCAGGGCCATATACAGTACTCAGAAGCGATACGCATTCATCTATGTTTATATCACCAGGAAAGGAACTGCCATCTGCCCTTAGCAATTCTCTCTCTACTCTTTGCTCTTTGTAAGATGAGCCCAGATTCAATGTCATGTTAAGATTTATTGCTAGTGATCTGCTTTGAGTTGCTTTCTGGTCACCAGTAGTTTGTTTGGATTCCCTTTTCTCTTCACTGTTGGCTAGTGCCACTGTGGGACTTGGGCTTGTCGGAGTTATTTTATACATCATTAGCTCAGCAGTGCAGGGGACAATTACTTTCCCATAGAAAACTAATTCTTTCTCAGAAGATGCATCTAAATCTTGGCTGTTGAGACAGTGCTGTTTGCAAATTTCCTTGAAAGCTGAATACTCAGGATTTTATTCTTTGCTGCCTCACACCTCTTGCCGTCATTCATACTCCTGCCAAAGAACGTTACTGAATCAGCGGCACCACACGCTGCATCTTCCAACCTTTGAGACTGCCAGCTTTGTAATCATAATGCTTTTGTACACAAGCCTTATTTACTTACTTTAATGTCATTTCAAGTTCATTTCCTTTAATGACCAAAAGTCCGTGGTGTGGTTTAGCCCTGAAAAGGAATGATACTAGAGCCCTTGCTGCATTATGGAGAGTAACTAGGGCAGAGGCCAGCTGGGCAGCAGCCAGAGCCTGACTCCAGCATTTATAGGCTGGGAAGCTCCAAGGTGAAACATAATCAGACACACTCAAAAACTAGAGGCCGTAAATAGAATAAAACAAATGAACGCATTCAGAAAAATGAGGGCTGCAAGAGCTGCCCTTATTCCAAAGACTCTTCCTATTTTCCTGACAAACTCATTATTTCATTTGTATGGTAATGCAAGTTCTAGCTCGCAGCACTGTCCTCTCCACAGCCCAATGTGTGCTCAATTTTCTGTCCTATTCCTTCTTGTGATGTAGTTTGCTGAAAGTCTCAGGTAGGTTCCTGTTAGAGCCTGTGAGTTTGGCTGGTGGGGTCAGGAGACAGCAATTCTCTGAGTGGATTTGGGGTGCCTAGCTAGCCAGCTGCTGGCATTCATGCATCGAGGGGCTCATTTTCAGAGCCTGAGAGCAGCTGTCATTGAAATCTGGGGGGGCTTGGGGCATTCAGCACTTCCCCTGTGTTTCTCCAAAGTTAGAGTTTGATTTGTAGAATAATTTCTCCAAAGTCCTGTTCTGTTCCTGCTTTGCAGGTGGTCTGATACTACAGCACTGCCTGCTGTTAATGGGGAACCCAGGCTTGCAGGGACCCAGGTATGTTGAAACAGCAGCAAAGCTGTCACCCATCCCTCCACACCCCAAACACTTCAGTGACTAGGTGGGCCCACATATGTGCTAATATTTGTTAGCACAGAACTCTATTAACCAAGCTGTCAGCGTGACTCAAAACATTTTCCATTCAACATTTGTCTTTATGTCCTCCAACTTGTCCACCTTTTGTTATTCCCTGATGAGCTCTGCCCATCGTTATCAAAAGCAGCACTTTCTGGAGTAGTCTGGCAGAACCTTAGCAACTCCTTTGCCTTCCATTATTTACATTTTATTTTAGTTAAAACACAACTTTTTCAATCTCCCTGCACTGCAGCAAGATCAATGAAGCAATGTGTGTCCCACCCAGGTAATGGAGAATGGTTTCTGCTCTTATTAATCCCTGTTATTTGTGACATTCCAATAGTGTTTGCTTTATTTAACAGCTGCACAAATGACCTCCCAGGGGAGGCTGCAGACTTATTAAAGCTTATCTCCTTGGGCCTAATTCTTTTCTGTCTTGGTTTCTTGTTAGCCATTTATACTTGTGCAAGGTGTACATCAAATATTAGTAGGAGTGTGTATTTGGGATTTGGTAGCATTTTACCTTCATCCACAAAAACCTACAGTGACCCAAAAGTCATGCTGGCAATACCGTACTTTTGTCCAAAGATGTCTTGTGGTATATTCCTGCTTGCAAGGGTCACTGGGATGCCTAGTAGTAGTGTAGAACTATGCTGACAACTCTTCCAAGTGCACACCAGCCCTGAAGGACTAGACAAGTCATGATGAAGAATCAAAATTCTTACTGGTGGAGACCAAGCCGGTAAGACCTAGAGCAACACTTCAGAGAATTTTACACATGCAAGTCTCTGTAAAAGACCTTGAGGTTGAGATTTTGAAGGGGGCAGAGAGTCCCTTGGTAGAATTGTCTAGGGAGTTTCATAGCCAGTGGGTTCCTACTGTGATCTTTTTGTGATGGAGACAGGTCTCAGCCCATGGCTCCACTAAGGGGAAGCATCAAGGCACTACTAATTACAGGTATTCCTTTCTCTGACATTTGTCCCTGCCCCTGCCAGTGCTGCTGCAGGCTGCCCCTTTGGTATGTCAGCTTAAAAAAGTAACCCTGGGGGGAAAAAAATTGTTCTAACTTTTCAAAGCTAGACCAGTTTCGCAATTACTCCCACAAAGAGTTGTGTTGGCTTCCCTGATGGGGTGGTGCATTGTGATTTTGGGACTGGGGACTTGTGGTCAGGACAGCTGGGGGAGGATGGAGGGGGCTCTGTGGTTTTGCTGCCCATCTTCTTGGTCGTTACATTCCAGATATGGAAATACATTCTAACTGGAGCAGATTTACTGGGGCACTCAGGAGAGAATGACTGTTTTGCAGTCAGTGTGTAAGGGTGAATTACCATATAACGTGCATGGGAACTATGGAATGAAATATCCAAACATATGAGTGCCTCTGTTTATCTTTACAAACACACTCTAAAATATTACTTAATGAGAGGCTGTGAGAAAGAAGCCAGAGCAAAATCAAAAACCAGAATCATTCACAACTATCAATTAGGAAGTGATACAGTACGTTAAAAAAGTAGACACCTTATGAAAGCCAACTACGCACTGCAGTCATTTATGCTTAGTACTGGCTTGTAACTATTGCTATATGTAAAAGGATAGCAAATAATTAACATAAAACTGGTTAGTTATTACTTGGGCCTGGAGCCAAACCATGTTATAGCTGATTTACCATAAAGGCTTATCTACGCTCACACTGTTCCCACCCTTGCTCTGCTACCAGAGCAGCTTCAGTTGCAGTAACAACCACAGAAGCTCTTCTTTGACCAGGCAGGGGCATTTTTACTGCCATGTGGCCTAATCTGGTTGTGCAGTCATGTGTGCAAAGCGCAGCATACGGATGTATGTTTTACAGCTTTTCCTTAGAAATGGCTTTAATATGCATGCCAACAGTCGGCATATAAAAATCATTTCCATTGAGTGATTTTGGGGTATAGGAAAGACAGATTTCAAGGCTTGTTATTATGCTACTGTGATGGGCTTTAAAAAGGAAACATTTTTCCTAGCGTATTATAAATATCTCATCATGCCATTACAATCACAGGCTAGGAAACTATCACAGCTACACATGAGGAAGGCAACACTGCAGTAATATAAAATCTCTCACTCTCTTTTGTCTTCCTGATGGAGAGCTGTGAGAAGGAAAACCTGCCAATGTCCAGACATTTTCTTGCCCTTTTTTTAAAACCAAAATTGCTTGTTGTTTACCTCAGGAACTGAGGCTTTGTTTATAGTCTGTTCTGTGCTGCAAAGCGTACGAAAATACAGGCAGTCCTTGCTTGAGAAGGCTCTTTTCTCGCTGAGCTACTCCAAGGCTATGGATTCACAGGGGGACTCAGATTCAGATTTGGGTGACTAATCCAACACATGCACATGTCTCAGAGGCCCTGGACATTTGAAAACATAAGCTTAAGTTTCAAGGAGTAAGCAAAGAGTTAAACAATAAACCATATCAGGTAGCCTGTTTATTACCATATGGCTATTTCCACTGCTGTTCTCCATAAAGTTGTGCCAGCACTTTAATTTTAAACACTGCTTTTCATTAGTTTATATAACACAGCTGTAAATATTTTTTCAGGCTGAAACTCAGCATTCAAAGTCACAGGGGAGAAACTAGGAAAAAACCCACCCCTGGCTATGCTGTTTTTGAATGATATAAAAGTGAAACTGCTGGGAGTGTTGCACGGGATGGGTACGTTCAACTCAATAAAAGCTTTGGATTAACAAGCAGAGGACATACAAAGCTGTCTCAGCAGAAGTCCTCCATAAGGCAGCAGTCCTGGAAAAGGTCAGGGAACGGGCCTGTGTGTTGAATCTTGAACTGGAATAGAAGAGCTCAATAAACAAAATACCAATATAGTAATGCTGAAGGAATATAATTAGTCACCACATTCTTGACTTCTGCTTTCCGGTATTTCCATTGTAAATGTGGATCTTCTTCACCAAGCGTGGGGAGAGCCACAGATACGACCACGTCTCTTTGTGTAAGTAACATGAATCAAGGATCTGAGCACTGAGGTTGAGATCATACAAGACAGCTAAGCCATCCAACAGTCTGGTAGAAAACTAGCCTGGTTTTGGGTTGTTTTTTTTTTCTGCCAGCCTAGTTTTCTGCGAGGTTAGTGACCTCAGTCACTCTGGTGAAGCCTCCAAATGCTAGTGCCAACACAAGCAAAATGGCCGGACCCTCTTCACAGCGCCTGTTGACATAGCTCAGCCCCTTTGTGTGACCAGCTGGGAGCACCTTCCAAGGGGGACATCTCAGTAGCAGCATTGAGCAGCTGCTTCTCCCTGCACACCCTGGACCTCGTGCTACCTCTCTGCTGGGCTGGCACAGCTGTTTGTGCAGCCAGATGGTGAACTGCACTGGGAACATATATTGTTTTGCTGGGTTATTTCCTAAGGTGGTTTACTGCATGGTTACACAAATGGTCAGGCTGGTGCAACTCAGGAGGCTGTAGGGAGGCACTAGTGATCAGCTGATGGGGACAGGATTAAACAGCAACTGTTTTAGTGGTACTGACACCAGAAGCCAAACCATGGGCTCAGGTTATTACAGTTCTTTCCATTGGCTTCATTGAACAGTAGCTAGTCCCCCTATTGCAACCCCAAATCTCGGTGAGAGTGAAATCAGTGAGCATTTTTTTCCCATTATTTCAATGGAATTGCATTTAGAGTAAAAAACCCACCTGAGTTTTGATGTTGTTTATGAAGCTCCCATCTGTGGGCATTTGGAGCAGGTACTAAAAGGCCATTTGGGTAGCAACCCATAGAGTTTTTCCCATTTCCTGGCTTATTCACCAGTTTATGTGATTACTGATACTCTACAAAAGCAGCTATTGGTCTCTGCTATGTCTAGGGATGATGTAAAATAATATCAAAGTTAGTCCCTTCAATCTGAAGCAAAGGGAAAAAAAGATCTGTGGTGGATAGAGGCTCCTGTGCATCCAGCTCAGCTGAGGACACAGGCTGGGAAAAAAATCACTGGATGCCTGGGACATGTCCACTGAAAGCGAGCATCCAGCCCTCCTCTTCCCTGTGCTTGGCCACATACTCCGTGCTTGTGTAGCTTTAGCAGTTGTGCAGAGAAGGTCCCATGCTGGCTCCCCTAAAAGCCATCATGGACTTGCCCATCTAGGTAGGTCAGTACATCTGTGAAAACCCCGCTTGCATTAAACCAGAATGGAGAACAACTCTCCAAAACCATCAAAGGAGGTCCAACACCTGGGGATTAACACAACAGGCCCTTTAGGCATGTAGCTCATGCTTAAGGCAGAATTACTAAAACCTTACTTATTTTTAGCTTGTTTTGGATCTAGATGCCCAATATCCAGTGTAAGTATTGAAGTTTTGGCCAGGAACTCCCTAGATGTGGTGATACCAAATGATAATTCCTGCTTGAACCTGTGAGGGTTTGGCTTTTTGAAAGAAGCTTTCAGCACCCCTAGAAAAAAACAGAGGAAATTACTTGAAGTCTCTGGAAGGAAGATTTGTTTCTCAGTCCCTACATCTGAAAAATGCTTATAATTACACCTAACCTCACAGAAAAGCTGTGAAGCTTAATTAGTGCATGCAAAGCCCATTGGTGTGTACATGGTGAAGACTGGTGCCCTGGCAAGGGAAGGGACAAAGTGACCCAATAACTGTACGGTGAGTCAGTGATGTTACCTAATCCATAGTACAGCTGTGCCGTGTGGGATACTTGCTATAAACACACTGCCTTATCACCTATTTACCAGGGAGGGTGAACTGGTTCGGCTAAAATAAGAACAGGAATAAACCTGTGTCTGACAGCACCTCAACCTTACCTCTGCTTATACTCTGGCACTCTGCATCCTGGGTGAAATGAACTCCCATAGGATTTTTTTTATTTTTGAAGTATTAATCACTTATTTAAACAAAATGAGGGAGGATGAAAATAACCCAGAGAAATGTGGTTTTGTGCAGTGTTTCAACCAAAGTTTCCAAGCTGAAGTACAGCAATAAATGTCAGGGACCAGCTGCTTCCTTTCTTACATGAGTCCATGTGGAGATGGCAATTCTCTCCAGATTCCCCCTTGGGAAGCACTGACTACGAGCATTATTTACAAAAGAAATAAAGGATGTCAGCAAACAGAGGTGGACTTTATATTATTCCCTTCTCATTTTCCCCTTTCCAATCCACTGAGTGTGGTGGCTGCATTCAGGGGACTCATAAAATCACTTGGCCTGTGGAGGCTCTGGTTCTACTCCGCTCTGAAGTCACGTCCTGCTTCCCACTGCCATGCAGCAAGGAGAATGAGGCCCAACGTTCAAAGCATAGCATAAGGGTTCAGCAGGCGTTGGTTGTCCCCTCACCCCATCCATAGGGACATGTTATGTGTCCCGTGGCACGTCACTGGTGCTCATGTGTGTGAGGATAAAAGCGCCTTGTCACCTCTGGAGAATGCTCCGAGTTTCTTAGTGCTAGGTAAGTGGGCGATCATTAGAGAGAGATGCTTATGAAGTGCACAACTCCAGACACCCTAAGATTGCAAGCAATGAGGCCTTTATGTATTATTTTGACGACTACGCGGCATTTATATTGCAGGAGCAATCAGACATGCTAGAAACTGTATATAATGATAGGGAAATACCGTCTCTGTCACTAGGGGACACTTTTAAAAGATAAAGTAGATGAAGCCTGGGGGAAAGTAATACTCTGCCTTACAAACATATACCAAGGTAATGATGAGAGCTCTTGCACACGCTTATAGATCACACCCAGGGAAATACACTCGTAGCAGAATTGTTAACCTTAGCTTTCCTGCTTAGTTGTGTTTTGCTTAGAAATCCAGTTTTTGAGTCAGGGAAGGCTCATCAGAGTAGAAATTATAGAGGAG
Organism: Phalacrocorax aristotelis; assembly: GCF_949628215.1. Taxonomy (NCBI): domain Eukaryota; kingdom Metazoa; phylum Chordata; class Aves; order Suliformes; family Phalacrocoracidae; genus Phalacrocorax; species Phalacrocorax aristotelis. The sequence continues at coordinate 142,171,591 of NC_134277.1, forward strand.
GGAAAGGGCTAATCAGTAAGGGGATAAGAAAATCAAGGGAGATGGGGATAAAGAAGGAACAGAAAGAAAGAAGGTGAGTGCAATAGGAATGGAAAAACCTATCAGGGGAGAACACTAGCATGGGGAGATGATAGGGTGTGGAGTCAGAAGAGCAGCATAAAGCAGGGACAACTGTCACTGGTAGTTTAGGAAAAGAGTGAAAAACAGCCAAAGTTTTAAACATGTGAATGTTGAGCTCAGGAGCTCTAGAGGCATCAGAAAGGAACTGGTGACCACTGGGACAGAGGCAGGGACACTAGCTGAGCAAGGACAGAAGAGGATGCTGCCACCCCTCCCCGCCCCCTGCTGCTTCCCTGTCAGCACCCTTTAGTTAGGTCTGCTCTTAGAGTAGTTGCTGCAAAGGCCACCAGTCTCGATCTGAGCAGTCCTGTATGCCGGTGCTAAGAAATGTGCAAAATACAGAGTCAAATCCATTTGCAGTTGTCCTTTATTTCAGTGAAGTCCCAAACTAAATTTGGAGCTACGTTTGGGTTTTAAGAAGAACTGATATCAGGGTCAGGCGTTTGCTAGGTGCAGTCTTCCTCATTTACAAAGAAGCTCTTCAAAGCCATGTCTCCCAGAGCACTGCCAGAAAGCCAAGCCTGCCTTTCCAACAAACACCACTCCCGACTCTTAAATTTCTTCCTTACTTCCACTAGAGATAACACATCACTCCTTCTCTGATTTTTACTCCTTTCTTTCCATTTCCCATGCACATGCACTCTTTGGCATGTAACCAGTCCTAGGAAAGCTCTTCAATACTCAGAGTGATGCTTCCCACTTGCAATGCTCTGCAACCACGCTACCCCTTCAGCCGTGTCATCGCTACTGCTGCATTGCCAACCACTGAGCAGGAGCAGGAAACTGATCCAGGTTTAAAGTAATGCTTTAAAACTGGGAGGAGGGGGGGAGAGAAGGAGGGGAAGGCATGGTTATTTTTAACCTGGATCAATTTCCTTATCCACTTCATGCTGCAACCTCATAGACACTTACTTGGACTGGTGGAGCGGGCAACGGCAATGAGCTGGTGGCTGGGGAGTGTGTGCTGCTGAACCTTCCTTGCCAACAAGGCAAGGGTGCATACGCATGTGCTCTGCTTTGCTGTGCTCAGCCCATGACGTGCTGGCCAGTGGCTTCTGTTGCTAACACCTCAAAAATGTACCTTTTGTTCCTCCTTCCATACGGGGAATTCAAGGCAGCAAGCAGCTGGAGGTGAAAGCTTTAATTCCACAGAAAACCAGGGGTGCATAAGCTCTCCGTGACATTGTTTTAGCTGAGCTACATTGGCCCATCACACAGATGAGGATTTGTTTGTGCTGACTGCTCTTATAACGTTATCTCAAGTTTCGTGATATCACGTGATGTTGGTGGGGCCAGCTGTTCGAATCAGATGATCATATGTGAATCACGGCTTTCTTTTTCCTTTCTCAGAGGAAGCTCATGGCAGGGAAACGAGGGAAGTCTGACAGCATGACACAAAAGCTGAAGCATTTGAAGACCCATAAAACACACTTCAAATGTACACATTTTGTAAAATCTCATTATTTTTTGAGGCTTGATTCATGATGGTTGAATACTCAAGACTGGCAATATTCATATAATGTAAAAGAGCTATAAACATTAAAGAAGTTAAAATGCACAGAGCTTCTACATCACCTGCCAGCTGCAGCCAAGCTATGCCTCATCGGGATTTATTGCAGCATCCTCAAGCAGAGCAAGTGGTGAAGTGGTACTATTACTTCTGATCACGAATGGACTGGATAAGAGCATCAGCGCTATAAACACCCCATTATAGAATGGGCTGGACAGTACAACACCTACTGTATTAATAACATTCAATTCTTCAGTTTTAAAAATAGTGCTCTCAGGAAGAAAAGCAATCGCATTCTAGTCTGACACCTGAAAGGAAATGTGGGAAGGAAATAACTGTAACTGGCACAGCTAATAATGGATTATGATGTTACCCTCTTGGGAACTGGGGGGAATTGTCCTGCACTTTTGACTAGAATTAGCCTGATTTCTCAAACGTAGATCTGTGTTAATCCTTCTCAAAGTTAAAAAAAGCCCAGGTGAGCTTTTGGTCCCCATGGAGCTCCTCTGTGCCATTTTGATGGAAGAAAAGGGTCAGAAAGCTGCCTCTATGGTTCATCTGAAGGTGTCCCTCATAGCAGGGAGCCAGAGACATCCCTGCCATCCCCATGCCTGCCGAGGGCAAGAAGAAGCTGGAGCAACCTGCCCTTTGCTAACCTTTACCTAACGTAATGGTCCCTTGAGGCCTTTGGCAACTCAAAGATTAGAGGGCTCATCTGAACACAGAAGCTGCACCAATTTAACTTATATCATGGCTTTGATTTGCATTCCCAGAGCCAGTTCAAGGTGTGGTTTCAAAGGTTCCTAGTTCCTTGTTGCCATCCCTTTGCCAGAGGTCTGTCTCTCCCAGCAGAGCTGGTGGCTCTCACAGTGGGTGCTCATCTCAACTGCTTTTGTGCAAAAACTGGGCAGATTCCCATGCACCTGCCTCCATCAGCCACTTGTGGGAGGATGCTGGACTCTCGCCCCAGAGGAGCTGAGGCACAGGGAGGTTCAGTTCTGCAAGATCACTGCAAGGTGATGATGACCAGCACAAGAGCCAATTAAACACCTAGGGTGGGGACTCCTCGAATGTATCAGCAATAGTTATCAGCCTTTGCCAGTCAGCACAGTTGCTTCCACGGCCCCAGGGAGGTCAAACCCTCCTCTCCTACACCCCAGCAGCATGCCCAAGCCACACAGCTGTGGGATAGCTGGAGGACAAGGGGACATTCTCCCTCTCATCCTGTGATTTATTACATGCTGATAAGAAAGATTCAGGCAGAAGGAGCAAAGAGAGGCCTTAGATATCACATCCTACTGGTGGATCTCAAAATGGTTTTGGAGGTAGATAGTTTTATACCTATTGTGTAGACACTGCACCAATAGCATTGAGTAGGTGGTTGATTTGCTGAAGGTCATCTAGCAAGCAAATGACAGAACTGGGAAAAAATGTCGCCTTGGACCCTTTCCAGTGACCCACTTGCTTCGCGACAGTGCCTGCAACTAAGAACCTCTCTGGCAGAGACAGACCATAGTTAAATGCTTGCATCTTCTTCCCATCCACTGGGCAGGCATCAGATTTGAACCAAACCTATCCTATCCCTGCCTAGGCCCCCTTCCACCACCCAGATCATGCACCAGGGGCCTTATATGACCCCGCTTGCACCCATACACCCACCCTGGGGGAGTGTGATGGGATGCACCCAAGCTTCGAGACACACCAGTTTATCCATCCCAGGTTAACACAGCATCTTCTGTTAAACTGATGCAACATTACATATGGGCTACAACGGAAGCCCCCATGACCTCTGAGAAATAAGATAGATGAAGGGGAGCCTAAAGGTTTCTGTAAACCTTTGTCCCCTTGCTTTTTCAGACTAAATAGTACATTAGCACAGCTGAAGATCCAACCTATTTTGTAGCAAATGTAGATTGAATTAATCTGTCTCAACTCCAGTTGTACAATGAGAGGCTTCTTTAATGGCAGGAAGTTGGCTGTCCCCATATTCTTCCCTGAGACAAAAGTTCTGGGCACTGCTAGATGAGAAAATAGCTATGGCTTTTTCTAAAGTGCCAGTGAAATAAAATCACCAGAGGAAGTATTCCAAAGCCCTTCAATACAGCAAACTATGTGGGCAAAGCAGTACAAGCAAAGATTACATCATCCCCAGCAACAACCAAACAGCTCTGTGAAGGTAATTACCAAGTATGATGTAAACAACGGGGTAGGGGTATGTGTAAACACTGCTAAAACAGAATACTGAGTGTGTTATCCTGGAGAACAGAATGAGAGCATTTCAAGGCATATGTTAATTCATCAGCTCTCACTATTATTCCTGATCATGAGTGCTTGCATTTCAATACTGTCTTGGGAAGCTGTGAACATCAAAGCGCAGAGATGCACGCACACACACACATCCAGGTCCACCAGCTCTGCTGGGGACATATGAATTTCCAGCAAACAGATGATAACAAATAGCAGGAAGCCATGAAACTACATCTTAAGTCAGCTCTGGGAACATGAATCAAAGCCATGATTTAAGTTACTTTGATTCAGTCCCTGTGTAGAGACTAGAAACTGAAAATCAAAGTGGGGCTTGGCACCTTTTTCAAGGAGGTAGCTCCATGGCCTAAATGAAAAGACTTGGTAGCTTCCTCAGAAGTGCGGGTCCAAATCTCAGCCAAGATGTGGGGAGAAGCTCTTTTCTCTTTTCAGAGCTGGCTACACAAAGGAGTTTCCTTTGAAGTGTGGTGTCACAATGTAATTGCTTCATATAAACTAGTATGCAGGAGCAGTCTCCAAATGAACACACAGCTCTTACTTCCCCAGTCATTGTTTCCACTTGGAGAAAGGGAGGGACACTTCAGCCTGTATGGTAAACTGGGACCCCACGGTACCCGGTGGAGCTGCTGGGCTGTGGGATGGCTCCTGTGGCGCCCAGTGGGCAGATGACAGAGCGTGGCCAGGAGTCACTGATTTCCACCCAGATGTTCACACCATCAAAACCCTGTGATACACCTTTTGGGTGGTATCATTGTTCAAGTTCCCAACAAATCACTATGAACAAACCAGCTCTCCCTGAGGTAACTGGTCTGGTAACTGGGCATAGGTGGCAATCAGTGTGGGGATGTTTGGCGTCTCAGTGCTGGACAGCTGCAAGTTTTCCAACCAGGCGCATCTCTCCCACACAATTTTGGCTGCTGTTGTTCCAGCTTCCTCTTCCTCACCAGCAGCACTGCCAGAAGAACGAGAATGCAGAGGAGGAGCAGGAGGAGCTCAACATGGCAGAGCAAGGTGCTCTCCTGGAAGAACTGCCTTTCAAATGCCTTCCCTTCTCATCATGCACTTTCCATCCCTGGTGTGGGAGGAGTATGCTGAGGGCCACCACTGGCCCACAGGACCTGCTTCAAGGTGAGGAGAGGCACTTTTCCATATGCAGTTCACCTGAGAGCCGCTGTATCAGACTGCCAACTGAAAAGCAGATCGCCATCACCATCCAGAAAGGTGTCATCAGGCAGCATGTGAACGTCCCCAGGTCCCAGGGCATTGTTAGTGTCACCTATGAGGGTCCCCAGTTTCACTGGCTCGGTTGGAAGCACAGCCCTTGCTGTTGTTACCCCTGAGCCAAGGCTTGGAGTTAATAAATACAACCAGGTACCCATAACTGGGTGCAGTCCTGGCCTCGACGGGGCAGACCACACAAGTGCAGGATCATTGCTGCCCACCTAGGCCAGTCCCATCTCAGGCTACACTACCGGTGGTACCTCAAGCCCCGCAGCTTTCCAGTAAAACTTCATCTAGGGGTTGTCTGCTCTACTTCAGGCCTTGTGAAAAGCTTACAGAGGTCTTGGTCTTTACAGTGTATGAAATTGACCAGATTGTCACCTGCCTCCACTGCTGGAAAAAAAAGAGGACTGCCATCCCACTTAAAAGTGTCATTAGCAGAGCCAGTGTTTCTCCTTTACTTTCTAGAATGTCCTGCCTGCACCCTCTTGCATGGCTGACTAAGACATTGGTGGGACATGTGGATCATAGAAAAGTCCATTTAACATCTGCAGGAGCAGTGCAGTGCAGCTCCCCATCATCACAAGCTGTACAGAGGCATCAGCTGGGCTTCATGAGTTAAGCACAATCAGTCCACAGCTATAGCTGCCCCCTCGCTGCACCAGAAGGAAAGAGGGACTCACCTCGGCTGGAGAGCGGAGGCTCAGATGCTTCTAGGCTGCCTTAGCAGCCTGTGTCATACACCCATTAGAGCGGCAATTTCCAGAGCATGCGTCAGACAGCCCTCCTACACTGATGCTGAGAGCAACACCTTGGATACAGGCCTGACATAATACTAGGAATATTTGTCATGATTTGTGGTACACAGCATCACTGATATGGTGACATGACCTGCTGAGCTGTGTGGGACATTTCCTTTGCTATGAGGTGCAAGTTCTGCATGCTTGGCAAGCCTTTATTAATTTTAAATAGAATGGAGGATGTCAATTAACTGTGGGAGATATGTCAGCATTTGCTAATGCACTCTACTCCTTTATTAATTTTTCATACTGTCATGGATGCGAGTCTGCTCGGGGGAAATATCAACAGTAGCACAGTGCATTTCCCTGCAGGGCCCTGAGATGGGAGGCAGGGGGTGGAGAAGAGGGGGAGGCTCTGTATTATTGCTCAGTGAGATTTTTTTCTGAGTGCCTGAGTACACTCATGAATGTGTAAAATTGTGGAACTTGTGCATAACCAGTTTGAGTACCTAAGTGCTGGCCTGTGGGGCTTCCCTCCCTGCCTGCAGCATTGTTCCACAAGCTTTGTAGGCCTTTTCTAGGTCATGATCGATTTTATATATTGGACTACATATTGGATAATGCTTGTGCATTAAATAAAAATAAAATTCAGCTTTAAAATGAAAACAAATATTAGACAAAACTTTTTTATCACCTGGAAAGTGAAATGCTTTAATGCTGTACAGAGCAAAGGCAAGGGGTCTAAATTAAAGGACAAGGGAGATTTTGGTATACAGAGCTGAGAGCTCTTGGCACATTGTGAAGAGTCTTCCAGTATGTGTGACCAGCTTTCCCTATCTAGGAACCTTGGGAACTGTTTTGGCATGGCTTTGTAATCTGCTCACAACATCAAAGGTGGATCTACCTCCATGAGCCATTTTTGCACTGGTTCTTTGATCAGAAAGAGAGCTGTCTTGCACTCCCCGGCCTCTGCTCCTCCCAGAGCATCACACTCCTGTCCTGCACATTTCTGCATTTCTTAGAGCTCAAATGAGGTCACCAAACATTTCCTTCTTTGTTTTTCCCTTTCTTCACTCTCAGGTCCTCTCAGGATGTTTCAGGCACAGATCTTGTAGAGTCAGAGAAGTCATGGGCAGACTTTGCCCCTTCCCCGCAGCAGCTGAGTTAAGGGAAAGGACTCGCTGCCCCACTCTCAGGTACCACCCTTGAAACCTTGCCCCACTTTTGGGAGACTCATGAAATGGTGAACCCTTCCCATCTCTCCTCCCATGTAATTTCAGACCTCAGAGCAGGATCCACAGCTGTCATGGGGAAAGGGCAGCCACCGCTGCTGTAGGGGACATGCTGACTGCAGTCCAGCTACGTGGGGCTACAGTACAGACTGCGATGGAGGACAAACAAATCATGAGAGTACAAGAAAGGTGGGTTTCTACAAAGGTCCCGCTGATATCCATATTTCTGTTAGATCATGAGAAGGGCTTGGCTGACGTTCTGCTTGGCTGGTAGGACACAGATGTGAATTTGGGATCCCAGAGCCAGCAGCCAGGACCTCCACCCTTTGTGCATATGAAATGACGTCTACCTCCCTTGCAGCCCTGCTCTGAGTGCCAACAGCCTTTAATGCTGCTTTGCGATGAACTTGAAACCTAATGGAACTAACTATATCAAAGCCTTACTAATAGCACTCTGCAGTGTATGTCCTACTCGGACATCGTACAGTTCTTCTCATAGAGAAATACCACTTCAAAATTGTTAACAATAGGAAATGATTGTCCGAATTTTGTATGGTTTTGCACTGGCAAAGGTGGGCTGTCTGGCAGGCAAACAGGCTGTACGAGGACTGAGCATTGTGATGGGGAGGTGGGAGAGTGAGGCAGGGAAGAGGATGGGGAGCTGGCTCTGAGGCAGGCAGGCTCCCTCCTGCATCCCTTGTTGTAGGAGGGAGACTATAATGTGGGGTTGTTCCACAGCCACATAAACCAATCTAAAATGGGGCTGCCATGGGGTTCATCCTCCTCTCCAGCCCCAGCTGTACTGGCCTTTCACACCCAGGGCTGGCAGGAAGCCAGTGCAGGGAGCTGAGCTGGCTGAAAGCTAACACTGCAGGGGGAAAATGATGAGTCTTCAGACAAACCAGCTCCCTTACCCAGTCACTGTGTGGTTGCACTGGTGCCAGTGCTGGTGCCAGGGGTGGAAGACAGGAAGGATGGCTGCAGCATCAAATTATGTCAAGTTGAGGTCCAGCAGAGTTGTGTCCCAGCTTGGAAGGATTCTTGAAAGATATCTGGCTCATGGCCAACTTCTTCCTTCCTTGTCCATCCAATGTGCAGTGTGCTGCTGAAGGGGTGCTCAGTTCTCAAAGGCCACAGGTATGTTAATAAATCAAATGGCTGGGAGCTTTGGCCCTAAGGGCAAGTGGCATGGGAAAACTCTCCTGATCCATCCTGCCTCTTGGGGAATGGTCCCTTTGTTGTTCATATCCCCCAAACTGGGCCAGACTGTAGTCTGGAGCCAAAATCGTGCCAGGGAGTGCTCTAGTAGCACTGAAATTGCATTACAGTGTGACGGGATGGCTCAGGAGGGTGAATGCTGGAGCAGGGGATGGCTCACGTGCAAGGATACAGCTGCCAAGGACCAGCTGCAACGCAGCGTGGAGATATGGGAGGAGGCCCACAGAGAGCCACCAGCTGCCACGGGGCAACTTAGCCTGAAAGGTTATTCAGGGTCCTCTGAGATGTGATGCGCTCTGTAAGTATAGACAACCCTGGCCCCAAAGTAAATATGTGTCTGTAAAAATACCGTGTATTTCATCAGTGACATTGCTGTAAGGAACTGTGCCTTTCAGTGTTGTGAAGTGTTTGCATAGCCCAAAGAGACCCAAGAGATGCTGCACAGCCTGCTCTGTGAGGGGCTTTAGGGCAAGACCTTCAAATGTCCTGGCTGCTCCACACTGATATTTAAAGGTCAGTCATATTCTGAAAAGTTACTTCGACAGGCATGGTAGGAATTTGTCTTTCTAACCCATTCACATATTTGCCCAGCTGACAACTGAAAATGTGCATTTCCAGACTTGCCAGTTCAGGGTATGGTCAGCTGTGAAAGCCAGAGTGGCTTTTTGTGGGTCTCCCACCCTCTGCAGTGAGGGCTGGGTAAGACAGGCTTACAAGTCTGCAGATAGGGCTGGAGTTGGAGTAGAAATGTGGTGTCTTGGGTGAGGAAGTTCTGCAGCCTTAGCAGGCACAAAATGTAGCAAAACTTTATTTTAATGAGTGAATTCCCCAGATATGCCTGGGAACAAATTGATTGACTACAAAAGATCTATTTATTCACAATCACTATTTAGGGTAAAACTGTGCTTTGAAGTTTTGAAGGCACTTTCGCAATACAGGGGTTTGCCCTGGTGTCCTTGGCCAAAAATAGCAACTTCTCTTATTTTTGTCCTGCTAACGTACGCCAGCTGGCTGCCACCCTCCATTCCTGACACGGCTGCATTTCAGTTCTGTTGTTTATGTAAAGTTTGTGCAGTGTGATTTAGGGTCCTTCGGGATGAAATGTACCATGTAAATAAAATCTTTTCTTTCCAAAGCCTTTCTGTAGCCATTAAGGGCCTAATTCATCCCACCAAGCAGAGGTTCACACTAAGACCTGACCAAAGAGATGCGGCTCCTAGCACCTCCTGGCACCTAGCAGGTTCAGGCTCTGGAGGAAGCTTCCTTGAGCAACTTACTTATGGAAATACCACAGTGCTGCTCAGCGCACCAGCACTCGGCTTCAGTTTGGACCAGGATTTCGAACCTCCAAATGGAAGGGTTGTTTTAATACAAGGGTTTAGTTTGGCATTCTACTACAAAGACTTGTCATTTGCAAGCAGATTGGAATCTGGATTTGGAGTTTTGCATGCGCCTTCACACTAGGCTGTCAGATAGTTTGGATCCATCTGGTTAATTTACCAATACAGCTGAGCAGGTGATAAGGAATAGGGTGGGCTACAGCCATCTATGTGTTCTCTTTCAACCTCATTATAAATAAAGACTGAGATTGAATTTTAGCAATCATCATGACAACACCTTCTTTTCTGGCTCTAGGTCAGTTATCCCTGTAATTGGGAATAATGTTCAAATTTAGTGCTTTCACAAGCAAATCCAGCACTGCTGAGGAATTAGGAGAAGTAAATCTGGTCCAGTGCAATTTTATCTTGCCATCTATGACAAGTAGGGGCCTATCCCAGACTATGCAACATATATCCACAACGCACACTACACAATACAAAGTGCAACATTTACAACATAGCAAAGGAAATTATCTACAAGATATAGCTGCCTATTTAAAAAGTGTCCTGAATATTTTTCCACAGGAATTCCTGTGACTCTTCAGCTGTAGAGGGAGTGCAAAAATGGGGGCTTTCTAATATGGCTAGAAAGGTAAAGAAGGTAAAAAAAAAAAAGGTAAAGTTTGCAAATCCAGGGTGGTAAAGTCAAGGGCGCAAGATCACACGCCTACAATACCTTTCCAGTGGTTTTTAATCAGGCATCTTCAACCTCCAATGACTGCAGCAGGAATGACATTGAACAAGAGATGTCTCTCAGTTTTCAGAAGCCACCAAAGCATAAAGCAGAACTCATGTGCCTTAACAGCAGGTGAAGCTGAAATTTCACCTGTGCCCAGCCAGCATCAGCTTCTGCCAGCCCAGGCAGAGCCTGTGACAGGAAAGCCCATGCCCATGTTTGTGAGTTGGTAAGCAGGAAAGTCTGCAGCCTTTCAGCTACACCTCCTGCAGCTGATTCAACTCAGATGAATGTCTCCGCCTCCAAGAGAGGCAGTGGGGGGCAAAAATAAAAGTGGGTATCTTTCTCCATGAGTCTCTCAGCTTTGCAATGAATTCAGTTTCCAAACATGCAATAGCAGCAGCACATACTCTCAGGCTGGGCCTTTCAAGTGCACTTCGTATCAGCACCGCAACCGCCAGTGGCAGGAAAGGGGAGCTGCCTCAAATAGATGCTTCTGAGGATGTCCTTGTCAAAATTCAGACATGAAAGAAGACTTGTGGGCATTTGTCCCCAGGCAAGAAAAATGAAGACCAGAAGGAACAGAGTGACATCCACGATATGCCTGGTATAAAATGCTGGGGGTTGCTAATTAGAGGAGGGAGGTCTGCTTTGGCAGCCCTCCATACTTCAGAGAGCAAGTGCTGCTGAATGAACACCTCGGTCACCAGCAAAAGCTCCTCGTAAGCACTGGGATGGCATTTTGGAATCACTGGGTGCCTTTCTCAGACAGGCTACTGGGACTTCACAAAGCAGATGGGAACACTGCGCCAAGAATTAAAACCTGGAGCTGCTGAATTTGCAACAAGAAGCAAGACTAACCTGGACATTGAACAGGCAGAGTAGATATAAGCCACATCTCAAGGCCAGAGCTGTAATCCTCCTTCGTTTATGGGATGATGCACCTCTGCAGCCTACTCCAGCAGAGCCTGTCACCCTCCTGGAGAGCAGACTCACACCTTGTACCTGTCTGAAGGCAGAAGAGACTGTCAGAAAGAAGTACTCTTGGTGGTTGTACATGATGCTACCCTCAGTGAGGGCTGGAGGCAGCACAAGGCTGAGACACAGGATTTATCTTAGAAAGTACGGACTGCAAAGCATTATTTGCGATTAGGGTTATTTGGGATTAGCAGTAGGCATTTTGCTGATGGTGTGTGTGTGACACCAGCAGGTGAGTGTAGGGCAGGGCCAGTGACCATGGAGCAGGTCCCAGAAGGCACCCCACAGCCTGCAAGTGGCCTGACTCTTGCCCACTGAGACAATGTCCTGGAGCACATCAGTTCTCTCCTGGCTTCATTACAGCTACCTGACCACAGCATAGACACTCTTTCCAAGAGAGCTGGTGGGTCAATGAGAGATGCCACTGCACCACGGGTCCTCAGGCCAAGGTGCGAAGGAAAGCTCAAGGACCCTCAGAGCAAAAGGAGGGGTTCTGGTGATCCCTTCGCAAGCCAGTGTGTGCGCGCGTAGGAGGAGGTACACCCACACTGTCCGCATTGCCCTCCTTTACTGTGCTTTTGCCTTCCACCCCTGTCACTAATACCTCAATCCCCTACCCCCACCTTCCTACCACACATCCCGATTTCCCGTGCAGGATCCCAGATCCACAGCTCTTGTTCTCCTACTACTACTCATCTCCCCTAGGACATTTCTGTCCCAGGTCCAGCTCCCTCATGCTCACCAAACCTAGATCAACCACATCCCCACCTCCATCTGCTTCCAAGTCTCACCAAAGCCCATGCGATCTCCTTTTGTGGCCTCCCTGGACCTGACTGGATTCCCACTGGGCTCTGCAGCATGTGCTGGGAGATGAGATCTGCTCCCCGTGTTACTCTCAACCAGCAGCACACAGTGTCTCTCTTGTTTTCCCCTTGCAAATTCAGGGAAGGAGGGAAATGATTTGATTTTACAAAGGTGTCCATGACTCTTTGAGGCTACCTGATCCCAGGGAAGAAGATGGAAGTGTTCTGCACCCTTCCCCAAGTTCCTTTTTATCTCTGTGCCCACTACAGCATTACCAACCTCACAGCACATTAGTTAAAAAGCAATTGCTGCAGAGGAGCTTAGGGCTACTTTGGGTCCAAATGGCTGAGCTCAGAACCAGTGAGGAGCAGGAACTGGCTGCAATGGTGATGCTCACAGACCTCCAGGACTGGGGTGCCTGTGGGCACCGTGCTGGTCCTTTTGCTCTAATTGGACACTGAGGAATGTCAAACAAAACAAAAAAAAAGTAAGCACTGACATAACCCCATCATACCTAGAGTGAGCTGAAAGACTGTACCTCATATTATGCCTTTGCTGCTACAGAGGTTGCTGCATCACTCATGGTGAGCACATCACCATCACAGAAACATGGGACTGGTGCAAACATGACACATTTTTAATGGAAGTGCATGAAAGGGAAAAATCTGTTTTAGAAGAGTGCTCTTCCTCTCCCAGGGACTCTCGTAACTCACTTTTCCTCCCCAGGATCCCCTCTCCTCATTACACTCCCAATGTTTTCAGCTTTTTTTCCTTCCGATTTGGCAGAGAAAAGTTCATTGCCATGTTGTTATTCCTGATGCAAGAATTAGGGGAGCAGAAGGTGCACCACAGGCTGGCGAAGGGGCTGTGGTGTGTAGTTTGCCTATCTCTGGTATCAGCTGGATTTGGGATGAGTCAAAGAGGTAAGCTAGGGAACAAATAAGTGGGAGAGCGAATAGGCCAGTCGGCAGCGTGGCAAGGGTGCGTCTGCCACTGACTCAGAGACCTAATCAATGTCTTATCATTTCTCATGCCTTCCAGCTCCAGCACCAAGCCTCCAGAAGTTCTCATCAGGGGATGAATTCCTCCTCCTCTTCCTCATTGGGAGCATGCACTTTAGCCCTCTGTATGGGAAACACCCGTCTTCTCCATGTGGCAGAAACACCCAGCCAATGATTACACACACCAGCTAATGGATGGACACGTATATCCCAGCCAGTTGTACCTAGATATATAATGCAGATATGTTAACCCTTGTTGCAAGCAGTATCAGCAGCCTAAGGAATTATTAGATATATTTTATAATGGAATTAGGAGATTGTAAGAGAAATGGAGCCTCAAAGGAAGAAGTTCAGACATCCTGAAGAAAATAAGCAGACCCACTTAGGAGGATGCATATTATGCTAAAACATGAGATCATCAAAGGCAGCAGAGTCCTGTGTCGCAAAATTAAATGATCTCTTGGTGTCATTCAAACAGCTAGAGCTATGAATCTTCACCTGAAGACTCACTGTGAAGGCTGGAAGTCAGGTTGTCAGAGCCCTCTTGTCCTGAGAAGGAAGAGATGGGATGAATGCTACCCCAGAGCCTTGCATGTGAACCTTGTTGTCTAGAAGGGAGACATACTGCAAGACTCCCTAGCACCAACCTCCTTGGTAGAGCACATGGGCATGGGCCATTTGTCTTGTCCTCTTTATCTTCACCTGCTTTCTGTGGCCTTTCTGTCTTGACAGGATTATGGTGGTTGTTAGTGGTTGCGGATCATTTCAGACAGCCTTTTTTCTCCCTCAGGGCTCCTGACCCTTCCCCATCCTGGACCTGGCTATAAATGATGTTCCTTCTTTCTGCCTTGCCCCAACTTTCATTCTCTCTATTCTCTCTCCCTCTCCCTCATTCTCTGAAGTGCTTGGCATATGTCTTTCATCTGCCTAGAGTGGGCTGCATGGGTATGAAATGAGCTCAGAAGCTAATTAGGGACTGGTGCCTCAGGTTTTAAATTGAACCTCATGGTGCAGCCATGCCTTGAATGTAAATAAGGCACATGGTTTTGGGTAAGCGTGTGGGGTCTCTTCAGTGGAGACCAACCTGCTGCTCAGGCCCAGGCATGACCTCTGCAAACAACTCCTGAAATACTCAGAAGACTTACTGTGCACTGCTCACAATCTGTTTTGAAAATTTCCCTCAGTGCTCAAACTTGCAACAAATTCCACCGGGAACATCGGTGAGCTACTTGCAACTGCACACGTGCGTGAAAATTGGGGAATTCACTATGAATCTTTAGAGAGGGAACTGTGGGCAAATTTGGAGGAGGTGGTCAAGTTTTCAGATGGTCAACTGGCATCCATTTCTGACCCCTCCTCTGGACCCCATTTACTAAAAGAAACTGCGTTTAAACAAAGGGAGTAAAATCAAGGAAAAGATACTCCTAAAGCTAAGTTATTAACATTACAAAGAAAACAACACAACAAATCAAAAGAAAATAAACGCATCAAGATGATCTCAATAATCTCTACACAGAAACAGTTAATCCCTATAAACATTAAGAAAGGCTCTTTGGGAAGCAGCTGTCCCTTTGGTTACAAACATGCTAAAGTCAATTTAACATAGAAACTGGATCTGCTTAAATAGTTTATTTTTGAGACGGTACTATCTAATGTTCATATCACAGAGCCAGTCATAAAGCTCCCCATCTTAGATTTCCGTTCTCGCAGAGTAGGTAACCCTTTCCTCCCCTCTGCAGGCAGACTAAATGACAGACTTCAGCAGAACAACTCCAATAAACAGAATTTTGACAGGTCTTGTTAACAAGAAACCATCTGGGGCAGTGTCAAGGGCTCTAGATATTTTCTTTAGCATAAAATACTTTATGAGCCAACATTTAATTCTAAAATGTTTTCTTCATAGTACAGATTTTAGGGATGGACACATGCATGCATGCACATAGCAACAATTTTGTGACGTAGTGTGAAGTCTAAGAAAGTCCAGACATTTCCTAGACATTAAATACAAACAGCAAACATTGATAACAAAGTCAATTCCCAGAGGACTGGGCCTGGAGCTGCAGTCACGGAGGCAGCAGACATCCTCTTGGCTCAATACCGCTCATGAACAGACCTTGTTTGGGTGCTGGCAGGGAGGCAGGAGGCAGGGACAACATGACTGGCAGAGTTTTGACATCTCTTTAAAATGGCTGTGCTTGGAGAGACTGGAGAGCCAGTCTTCTCTCAACAGACTCATTGACCTGAGAGACCAGGTGAGATAGATCACACCGGTCCTTAAGGTTCATGAACTTTATTTACTCTGCTTGATGACATCTCCCTCCCCAGCCTGCAAGCAAATCCGGTGCAAGGCCTGACTTGGAGCTACCCCAGATTTGGACTTAGCAACTGGCAAGGTTGGAAAAAGTCCCATTTACATCCACTGAATAAAAAGTATTTGGTGCCTTTACAGAGCAGACACTGTATGTCTGCAAACGTTCCCCCGAGTCTTCATTACCCTCCCTCCCCCCGTTTTTTTAAATAAAAAATTAAATGTGCAAGATGTTTCCTGAAGATTTTGGCATGCTCTTATCTGGATAAAAGGTCTCATGATGACTCTGTTGCCAGCTTATAGAAATTTCAACACAAAACTATCCTATAAAAATAGCTGCTTGCCAGGGTTTGTTTGTTTTCTTCCCAACCATCGCTCGACATTCACCCATCTGCAAACTCAAAAATAAATGTGTACAATTTATTACTACTGTCATTGTTCTTCTCCTAAAGAAGGCAACTTATAGTCATCATTCTATTTTGGAAATAAGCTAGAAGTCAAGCAGTTTGTCTCTTGCATTCTTTTAGGGTAGTGAAAACCTGCCAGTTATTTCTTTGCTGACTTGGCCTCTGAGCAGTGCTGGGCAATGCTGCCTGATGCTTTCATAGCTGATACTAAAAACATCCTGTACCCCACTAAGAACAGCATTTGTGGTATCCCTTTGGAGAATGAGTGGCCATGGGGTTTCTGAGGGGCCAGGATCCTACTATAATCCCCTGAGGAGACTGGCCTGGCTGCAGGGCAAGAGGACGGGGAGCAGGGGCTGAGCCCTGAGAGCTTTGCCTCAGGGGGATGCCACCTCGGGCAGGGTGGCAGAGCCCTTTGCTTCCCTTCCCCATGCACAACCCCCCTGATGGGCACTAACAGCAGCATTAGGGTCCATCACTGCTCCCTGTTTTGTTGAGGTAGGGGAGAGAGAGATGGAAGAGATCACATTCTTCCATCCCCAGCCACCTTCTCTTCCTACTTTTTGGAGGACCAGTGGCGATAGCACCACTCCAATGCCATCATCAGTTTATAGTAAATACTAATAACAACACGTATGCTGTGTTCTGGACTTCTGTGCCCTTGGCCTTGCACCGCAGGGAGAAACCCTCGTCCTTCATCCAGAGAGTTTGGAACCTGAGGTTGAATGACAGTGGGACTGGGAAGACCCCACTTTTCTCTCCTCCACCACAGACTCATTTTGTGACAAGGATAAGATGTCCAGAGCTACAGAGAAGCACCCAGTTGGCTCTTCCTTTGCAAACCTGACCCTAACCTTGCATGCCTGAGCTCTCTGGCTCTGGTTGGTGATAAAAGTACTTCCCAACACCACAAGAGTCCTGTTGAGACATGTATTCAAAACTGAGGAGCACTCAGTGATGGGGTGTTGCAGTTTAACCCCAGATGAAAACTAAGCCCCACACAGCTGCTTGCTTACTCTCCCCCGCTGGGACGGGGGAGAGAATCAGAAGAGTAAAAGTGAGGAAACTCGTGGGTTCAGACAAAGACAGTTTAATAGATCAATCAAAAGCCACACATGTAAGCAAATCAAAACAGGGAATTCATTCACTACTTCCCATGGGCATGCAGGTGTTCAGCCATCTCCGGGAAAGCAGGGCTCCATCACACATTACTTGGGAAGACAAATGCCATCACTCCGAACGTCCCCCCTTTCCTTCTTCATCCCCCAGCTTTATATGCATGATGTCATATGGTATGGAATATCCCTGTGGTCAGTTGGGGTCAGCTGTCCCAGGTATGTCCCCTCCCAGCTTCTTGTGAACCCCAACCCTCTCACTGGTGGTGTGGGGTGAAAAGCAGAAAAGGTCTTGACTCTGTGTAAGCGCTGCTCAGCAGCAACAAAAACATTCCTGTATTATCAACACTCTTTTCAGCATAAATCCAAAACACAGCCCCATGCTAGCTACTTGAGGAAAACTAACTCTATCCCAGCCAAAACCAGCATATGGAGCGACCAAGTCCCTGTGATAATAACAGGGAGCAAGATGCTGCAGGGGGAGTCACCCTAGCATGTCCGATTGCTTTGCTAGCTCTTGGTGGGACAGGACCACCATGCCAATGGAAACTGAGACCTTGCTGCTGCATTGGCTTTGCAGGGGCACAAGGAGCCAAGGGCTTTGGCCAGGTGAAGCGAGGGGCAAGAGGTGAGCATTGTTCAGGGCTCAGGGCACTGGGAGCCCCAGCAAAAAGGAGGCAGGCCCATCACTTCCTTGCTCTAAAGAGGAGGGAAGAGAGAAGATTTGGACCCAGATGCCTGATATAAACATTAAAGGGATTTTGCATGCTTATATTTTTTTCCTTGGAGATAAATTATGCTGCTTTGGGTTGCCATGGTTTCTGGTTTCCCTGGATACCCCTTGGTATGGGGTGGGGAGCTCAGGAAGATGAGGGGAGGGAAGGAGGAGCCAATTGCAAAGATCCTGAACAAGGCAGATGACATCAGCGGGGGTTTTTTCTCCGGGAAAAAGAACAAAAAGGCAGAATGGATGTCTCTTGGCAAAGCCGGTGGCTGTGTTTTGTGCCCTTTGATGTTTTGTAATTCAAAAGGGGGAGAAGACTGCACAACAAAATTAATCATCAGTGAAAACTTACAGCCCACTGTTTAATACTTCCTTAGACTTAGAAACAAGAGGATCAGTGGGGAAGAAAAGTACGACGCCAAAGAAGAAATCACAGCGATGGGAGCGCCTGGAGCCATGTGTGGGCTGGCAGGCAAGGCCAGGCTGCCTGTACTGGCTCTTACAATGGCCAGGCAGTAGAAGAGCATTGATGCGGCACCAGCTCGAGAGAGAGCAGGTCAGCGCAGCTCTCCTCACCAGCCCTATCCCACTAAGCCTCACACAGACCATCCCCTTCCAAAAATCAAGAGGATGATGGATACAAGGAGGGCTTGCTTACACAGCCAAGTGCCCGGTCCTTCGTGAAACCCCCATGTTCTTTTCAAACAAGCAGTCAAGCTTTGAGTAAGGACCAAACCAAGCCTGTGTGAACCCACTTTATACAACCACATGTTTCAGTGGTTGGAGAAGAAATCCAATCTGATCCCAGTGGCAGTGCGCCAATAATCCTCTCACCTTTCTCTTAATATCCTGTGACTTGGTGATATATGTCAGGCCATTTAAACCCCAGCAGCAGAGTTCAGGTGCTGTACCAATTATATTGAGTGGACGGGGAGACATGCTAGTTGAACGGGAAATAGGTCAGAGGAATAATTTAACTAATAAATTATATTAATGAAAAATTCTTTAGGGAGCCATTGGGTTTATAGTTCTGCAGAGGAGAAGAGGGTCAGCAGGAGACAGGAGGAAAATGAGAGTGGGTAGTGAGAGGACCTGGCAATAGACCTGGGTAGAGCAGGGAAAAGCAACGAACAGGCGGCCAAGGAGGTGGGAAAGAAGGTGAGCTGAGCACGTCTGCTTTCTCCGGCATAGACCCAACTGCACTGAAATCATCTTCACATGGCACAGAGATGCTTGGGCTAGCTCATGCCAGGAGGAAAATCGATGCCTTAACTGAGCTCTCTGCCCAGGTCAAGATAGGCGGTTTCTCGTCAAGGCTAATTAGGTGGGATATGGTGTTTCACCAGCACAGCAATACCGACCTCAAGCCCTGGCAGTAGCTCACTTAGACCTAGCCTGGGCATCTTTACACAGCACTGCATTCACCACATAGAAGTATCTACAGGCCTGTCCAAAATCCGCTGACGTCAAGTCTTCCCGGTGCTGAGCTTTGAATCAAGCCCAAGTCTGGTGTCTAGAAATAGAGTTAGCAAAATTGAAACCGTTGCCAGGAACACAAAGTATCCTTGGGCTGCCTTCATTAACAGTTCAGTTTGAAATGATTCCTAAGAACTAATTTGCTATGCTCAGGTTGCTGGGGTTTGAAAGCGCAGCAGAGGGTTTCAGCAAGGGGGGAGCAGGGATCCTGCTCCTTTCTGCAGGGTCCTGTGGCTGTAGGTGTTGCACCTGCAGATAAATCAAGACATTGCATGATTTCAAATGGTACTAATGGAAATTTGTTGAATGTCCTACAGGGAGTGCAGGGCATTGTTGGGTGTTGGGCAAAAATTACAAGGATAAGTAAACAAGGTACCTTTGGAGTCTGGTCCCTGCCTGTGGTAAGAGACATAACTTCAAAGTTACATTGTCAACACTGCAAATGAAGATCTAGAGATTTGTGACATCTAATTTTAGTTGTTTTGAAGTTAGATGACTGTTGTCAGCCAGGGGCACAGCTCCACCTGTGTTGAAGGGAGGAGAGCAGCTGGGACCGTGCACCTCGGAGGTGTCCCCCTTGGGCACCTTGCGCAGGGTGGGATGAAGCCTTTCCTGGTGGTGCCTGTTTCTCTCCACCATTTTCAGACAAAGCCCAGCCAACTGATTTCAGTTACCTGACTTCTGAGTGAACCACCCCAGGTGTACAAGCCCCATCTGTACTGTCTGTGATGGCTGTTGGTAACCAAAGCCATGTCTCCTGCCCCCAGAGCTCGTGCTGAATGTGCCCAGCCTGAAACCCCTCCTGGCAGCTAAGGACAAAACTGCTTTTGGCAGGAGTCAGGCTCAGGATGGGACACCTCCCCACAGGGAAGGCATTTTGGCCTTCTGGCTTCTCTGTGCCATACAGCATCCAGTTCACAGAGTTTATTGCAGGTTGTGCCTGAATTTCATTCAGGACTAATTTCAAGCAAACCACAGAAACAAGGCCTTTATCAGAGCATTTATTTTTGTAGTGAGATCTGAAGAAGTTTTACTGTACTAGCAGTTTGGAAAATAATCTTCAGCATTCATGAGATGTTATAAATTAGGGCTTTTATGTATTAGAGACAGGGCAATAAATGCCAAAGGGGATTTATTGGTTATTGCTGCTCTGATAAAAGGGTCATTAAGAGTTGTAAAAGTCAAAAAGATAATGGGGAGATGTTGTAAATGCTGTAAGTGAATAGAATGAAAGAACATGATATACTTGTCAGCTGAGGTCACTTCCTAATAGTTTATAACCCTCTTCTAACCACTGAAGAGAAGCCGGGGTTTGCCCAGCCAGGCAACTGAAAATGCCCATCAGCCACTCCAGCTGGGGTACTGGGGCATCCTAACCAGCACCTTACTGAGTAACCTGAAAAAGCCCAAGCCTATAGAATAAGCCTACGTACCATGTGGGGACTGGCCTCTGAAAGGGCAAGTATGGAGCAGAGGCGTGCATCATATGTGAGACAGCAACAAGGGCTGTTCTGAGCAAGGCACTAAAACGGTCACATGGGAAAACAGACCCGAGTCTGCAGCTGTGATGGAGACAAACCCCATCCTCCTCTTCAACGCAAAGGGAGTTTTGTCCGAAATACTTCTGCAGGACTGCCAATGACTTAGCAACACTATTTGCTTTATCTACCCTGCACACAGTGTCTGACCAATGATTCCCATCAAAATTTAAATGTGAAAATGGTTTTTAAATGAACATCATCAATTCCTACAGCTTATTATAAGCAGAGCTGCTGACAGCATCTGTTATTAAGGTCTCCAGCATGTCCCATTAGGAGCCTTGTTTTCTGTTGCTTGTGATTTTGTCAAACTTGAACTGAAATTTTTCATTCCAAATCTCTGTCTCTTGCTGAATTTCCATGGAAAATTTCAGGCAGATCAGTGCAGCTGTGTCCAGCTGTGAGGCTAGAGGAAAAGACACCATTCTGCCTGTGTTAAAATAAGACACGGGTGACTTTTTCTTTGAGGAAGCCTCATTTCTCTATACTCAGAAGTCTGTCATGGCAGCATTATTTCTTTTTGGCAATTTACTTCTTGCAATTGCATAGGAAGATCAGAGAAATCTGGTAAATTATGTTCTGTGGGAGAAAAATAAATCAGCACATACCCAGTCAAGATGCTAGTGCATGACACCCAACTTCCCAGGGTGCTCCAGGCCAAGGTGGCTATGATTTTACCTGCAGTTACAGGTGGGATGTGGTGTTGGTCCGGTGGGGGCTAGATGCCAGAACTAAGGGAAAATGGTGATTTTAGGTCCCTAATGCAATCTGTGAATGCAGCTGTGAAAAAGAAGTTGCCTGATTTCTTTATCCCACTCTACTCAGCACTTGTCAGGCCACACCTGGAGAACTGTGTACAGTTCTGGTCCCCGCTATACAAAAAGGATGTGGACAGGCTGGAAGGGGTCCAGGGAAGGGCCACCAAGATGATTAAAGGACTGGGAAGCCTGCCATATGAGGATAGGCTGGGAGAACAGGGTTTGTTCAGCCTTGAGAAAAGGAGGCTCAGAGGGGATCTCATCACCATGTACCAGTACTTAAGGGGCAGCTACAAAGAAGGTGGAGACTCCCTTTTTACATGGAGTCACATGGAGAGGACAAGGGGGAATGGGCACAAGTTGCTTTTGGGGAGATTCCGACTGGACACGAGAGGAAAATTTTTCACACTGAGGACAGTCAACTATTGGGATAATCTCCCCAGGTCACGTTGGACACTTCTAAGATTTGGCTGGACGGGGTGCTGGACCATCTTGTCTAGACTGCGCTCTTCCTAGAAAGGTTGGACCAGATGATACCTGAGGTCCTTTCCAATCTGGGATTCTGGGATTCTGGGATTTGCATGCAGAGCTGTGAGAAGTTCAGGGCCTGATTTATAGGATACAGGCAGGATAAATTGCAGGAAGGAGGGAGAGGAGGTTTACACAGGGGCAAGGAATTGCAGATGGGATGGACCGTCTGTACAGGAGACTTCAAATTTTGCTGGTGAGTGCGATGGGCCTCACTGTGACAGCACCAAGGGAATTGCCCTTGGTTTGTTTTCCCCCTTCCCCTGCACAGGTGAAACCCTCCCCCCCCTCAGAAGCCTTATTGCAGTTGCCAGGTCAGACATCTGCAGGTGGAAAATGCCAGGGACTCCCTGCACATCTTCTGTTTTTCTGAGCTACCCCAGTGATACAATCATGAAAAAAAACATGTAAGAATAAATAGCTCTGTTTTCAAAGCAGGGTTTGAAGCGTGTACAGTAAACACGGGCTAGGCACACTCAATACAGAGTAAACAAACTACTCATACTCATCCTGGGCACTGGAGGAGGGGAAGACACCAGTGGGTGATCATGTGGCTAGAGATTGTATCATAAATCATTTGCCACGGGGAGACAAATGATGGTTGAGTTAGCATCTTTAATTCTGGCATTTCTTAACTTTCAAGTGTTTTCCCTTGCAACCCAATTGTGTTTTCAGCTTCTGTGATACATACGATATCATGGCAGGCTGCATGTCAAGACACTGCAGACTCTCTGACCTAGTGAGAGAGGCACACTGGATTTATTCCCATAACAAGACTTGAGCAGGAACACTGCAGACCTGCTTTCTGCAGCAGATGAGCTAAGGAGCTTGGCATTTCACCTGGCCTTAATTGCCCCAGTCAGTGCAAACCAGTCGGGACTCCTTGTGCCTTGTGGAGCCTGACAGAATGCAGAGGCTCTATAGAGCCCAACTTGGTTAGTAACTTATTTGCTCTGGCAGGTACTGCAGCACCTTGAAATATCAATTTCACATGAGTAAACTAATCTGAAGAGGATTAAAAGATTGGCTGGCATTTGGGCAAACAATATGGATATTTTTTTTCCTAGTGGGATCTATGAGTCATCTTTTATTTGACTAGCAAACAACTTTTAGATATTAAAATACTTTTTCAAAATAGTTCTTGAAAATACTTCTAAACCCTTTACTTATTTTAATCAAAAGAGCATTGTTGTTGATTATACCTGGTTTTAAAATCTTTTCCAGTCAGCAGCAAGTACAATGATGCATTTTACAGCTTAACTATAAAACAGAAGGAATAAAGAATTTCTAAGCATCACATGAAATGAGAAGTTATTCTCTGAAGTATTCACAGAACACTTGCAAATAAGGAATTTATGTTGAGAAAATAGGGACCGCTATGCATACTCAAAAGGGAAGAAGTTCATCGATGAAATAGTATGAGCGAATATAACTGTGAACAACATTTTAAAAAACAGTAACAGTATCCAAGAAGGCTTCTCAGACAACTATCTTCAAGCAACGGACCGATTATGACATCATTACTCAGAAAAAATCAGACAGGTCCCAGCCCTGCAAAGGCCTCAGCAAATTATCCGCATCCTCGGAGAGGATAACCTCATTTCCAGGGCACTGCTGCGAACAGACAGACAAGTTGGTTTTGTTTTCCATTTCATTTTTGTCTTCTTGTTATTGTAAATGGTCTGCTCTTGTTTGGTTTCCAGCACTTATGGTTGAGCTACTTATAAACAGCATGACTGTAACTTCACCCATGGAAATGACGGTGGATTTATTTACAAGATATTAATTTGCACTTGTGTAATTGAGTGGAGAATTCTCCTCCGACCTGCGTGTTCTCGCCTGGCATTCTTCCTGTTTGCTTGTTTTTAATTACTTCTAATATGCATACTAATGCTCCTAATAACTTTGCTTATGAAATCTACATCTGCAGTGGGCTTTTAATTTACGGCTTGAATGTTATTGTTTTCATTTTCTTCTTTCCACTAACAAAGCAGCTACTGATGCTTCAGATGTGATCAGAGGATTTAAACATCCCTTCAGTGTGCAATGGGATGCTCGCTGCTTTACCACTACCTTTCCTGGAGTGAGCCAGGAGCACACACGGGACAACCCTGTGCTTGTATCGGTCAGTACATCACCCGCTGACAAGCCCTGAGCATCCTTCTCCACAAAGCCTAGGCAGGCCCTGAGTTAAGGTTACTATCTGCTGAAGCACACTGCAAAACGAAAATAAGAAGCCTTGTTCTAACCCGCATTCTCTTCATCTGTTCTGCTTCTTGACTTCTGCATCCTTTTTTCCCTTTTCTCCAGTTAAAACAACCTCACAGCCTTCATGGAAAGCAACTCACCACCTCTATCCCAAATCCTGACTGTGACTGTTGTTTCTTTGCTTACTCATGCGGCAGTACGGGTTTCATAAATTACAGTGTAGCATGGAGCCTCCTGCGCACTAACAAACCTCACGTCAGGAGATTAACTCAGAAGTCATGAGAGTAATATACTGGGGATACATTTCCCTTCATGTTATTAAGTCTTTCCAAGTTTCTATCTGATCATGACAGTTGGGAATTTGCTTTTTTTTAAAAAACAAAAACAAAAACAAAAACCAAACAAAGCAAACCAGAGATTCAAGAATATGACTTCTGGAATGTGAATTAAAAGCAAAACATAAAACAAATATAGAGCTTTAGAAGTCACGAGAAGCAGAACCACCGCAAAGACTAACTTGTGCGTGGCATTTATTGTGCAACACAAGTAAATAAACACTGAGGTCACCCAGCTAATAATGATTGTGACGGATGATCTACTCTGTAAAACGTTCTAGGTTTGGTCCAGATTTTTAAACATAAACTAAATAATTTTCTCAGAAACTATGTTTAATATGCTTTCGCTTTCAAAGCTCTTTAACTCTCTGGTACTGTGTAAATAAAAATCAAACTCTGTATTTACATACAGTAGATGTGCAGAGTGATGTGTTTTGAAAAGGACAGAGTTAATAATGCATGAAGGGTGCTACAGGTGGAGGTGGAGGTACTGGCCTCTGCTTGCTGAAATCTTTTGAGATGCAAAGGGAGCCATGAAGATTTAACTGTTAGCTTTCCTGGGAGGTTTTTCTGGGGTTTGCTGGTAAGGTGATTCACTTTATTTTTAGTTGAAAATACAAAAAGAAGAGGTTTTCTGGAAAAAAAAAAAGAAAAAAGGGTTTTAAAAGAAACAAATATTCGCTTAAAGTAATGAAAAAAAAATTTAAAATTTTACAAATTTACATTTATTTACATCCTATATTACATTAAAATGTATTGTAACAAAATATAATTAATACCTTAAAACTACTGAAAAAATGTTAGGAGAAGTTTTCTGGTCTTTTTTATTAATGACATATACTAGATGATCCACAGTGTAAAATCTCCTTTTTCTCCTCTGTTCATCCTATATATCCGTTACCTCCAATCTGTGCTTCTTGCTGTTAAGCCTTTTTCTCCCTTTCTAAGCCCCACGGTTGTGCTGCGTGGGCACGATTCACCTCATGCGCCTCCAGCTCTCGCTGTGGCTACAGCAATAATCCCGACTCCGGTGCCGGGAACTGGCCGGGTGTGATTGCTCACAGCTCTCCTAGCCAGATCACTCAGGATGGGATGAATAGCCCCCAGGAGATGCCTGTCTCTGTCCATTAGCTCAGCTGGAGCTGGGATGATGAGCTGGAGTGGTATGCCAGGCATTCAGACGGCTCAGGTAGGGGAGAGGAATCCCACCCCTTTTCCCAGGATTACACATCCTGGGAAGAAAAGGAGGAACCAGAACAACCAAAGAAGAAATCTGATTCCACTGGGAGCTACAAATGAAAAGCATTTAACCAAAGTCTAAAAATGGGGCAGAAATATTCATTTGTGTTTCACTTTAAGGGGCCCACATTTATAAAGCACTGTGGAAGTGAAGGGGTCCGCTCCCCTTCAGGGAGCAGAGCTTCCACCAAAAACACAGTTTGCGATCACTGCCATGGGACACAGGATCAGGAATGATGAGCCATTAAATCAATAAATCATTACAAAACTGAAGGCTGGTGCTATTTGGAATAAACAGAAAAGAGTACGAGACTGGCTGAATTCTGCACTGGTCAGCTTAATACAAATTAAGTGGCAATTTGAAGACTAACAAGGATTCAACGAGGGTCAAAGTTCTCCCACAACGGTTGGCATCAGATGGGGCATGGCGTTTGCTAGGTGAGAAAGGATGCCCTGCCCTTCTCCACCCTGAACCTGTTTGTGGGTAAATGCATTAATTCAACATCCCAAATGACTTCAGTATTTCAGGCTACTACCTTGACACTCAACTCTCTCTTTCTTGAAGCCTTGTTTACCAGTGCTAACGACCTATTTCAAGGAGTAAGTCTTTATCTTGGCTGATATATGGTGTTCCCAAAGGCTGATGTAACAAGGGTTGCAAATGTCTTGTGACAAATCTCTTCCATCCTCTCTAATTCCCCTGTGAAATCAACTTGCATGAATCCTAGATTATATACTGCCGAGCAAGGAGACGGCGTCTTGGCACAAGCACACTTAAATCCCCCAGGTGCAGCGAAGGAGAAACAAAGATTCATTACAGTAATAAAGTTTCAGCCTTCTAGGGATGAGGTCAAATGAGAGCAGCAGAGCGCTGGCAAACAGGAGAGCAGCATCTTATGTACATGTGAGCTATAAATAAGACTTCTGACGCGTGTCTGTTCAGCAGTGTCCATTGAGGGAAAATATCCACCTGATCGCTGAACATTTCACGGGGCAAGAAATGTTCGTTGGTCATTGGTGCTGTAGAATTAGGATTTTTATTTTTTGTCTCTCTGAATTTGCTTTCTTGGCTTATTTGCCGTTGAACCTGGCCAGCAAGTTATGAGTCCTGACAATATCTGTATGTCTAATCCAATGGAAAAATGCTATATATTATTGGTGCACTTAAAAAATTTATATATTAAATCCTTTATTTGTACTTATGGAAATTCCATGTTTAGGGTAGGAACTGCTCACTGCAATCAAGTCTGGAAACTGCAAGACTGTGTACCAGAATGCTGCCCACTTCTTTTGAGTCACTGAAAAAGCGCGTTCATATTAATATGATTGCATTACCACATATTAGTATGTTTTTGTTACAGAGTAAAAGCTACTGATCAAAAGCAAACTGAAAAGTACAACTAATATCTAGGTTGCAACATGTTGCCATAACATTTCCAAGAAACAGGAGCCTCCTGGGAGCGGTGTAGGTGGCATTCACTCACCTCGGAGCCCCAGCGCCTCTATCAAATTGCATTTCCCTGCCACTGCGCATGCCAGAGCCTGCCTTAATTTAGACTCTGCTCTCATAAGACCCTGAATTCCCTCCACTGCTCTCTACTGCGGGCACAAATGGGAGCCAGAATCTCCCAGGACTGGTCCCATCAGCCTCTTGCCTCTCCATTTAATTCAGCGGAGTTTCAGGACATATGTGTTAGCTTGGATTTAGTTCCGTACTTCTCCAAATGCCAACTGCAAAAAGCAGGGGTGAGGAGGAGGAGGAGGGAAGAAAACTCTGCAAGCAAATGCAATACCTGCAGGCCAATACTTCCATTAATCTTCCTAAGGAAAGGCCGGAACACTCATTTTCTAGCAGTCTCAGTTTTCTCCCTATTTACATACATACTCTTTGCCCCGGCCCTTAAGTGTCTAAACAAAAATTTAGTGCAGGGGACTGGTTATTGATTTGCAGCCCTGCACATCTGGAAGACATGAACCAAAAAGAAATGTCCATTCTTTAAGCTAATGAAAATTTAAACTCTAGCATATAAGAAATTGTTTCAGCATAAAATTAACTGACATTTTGAATATTCACCATCTACACTTGGTTTTAATTTATAGTCAAATCCTGTTTACAAAACCCACCAGAGAAGTTTCAGTGATATTTGTGGGACTATTTGAATTCAGGGAAGCCACACTGGGCCTTTACAGTGATTAATTATACCCTCCTGAAGTATATTCCTGGAAAGGGTTATGCGATTGCTGCTTCTCAGGGTCCCTGATGTCAATGGGATGGATACTGTAGTCCCTTTTGAGACTATCTGTAATGTTTTCTGTGAATGAAATGAGCTAGTCCATGACCAAGTAAACTTACTCTCTGGGAGGGAATCCAGGTTTCCCCCTCTGTCTCTTTGTGTTTCGTTCCTTCAAATCTCTGCCAAAAATGACAAGTTCAGGGACTAAGCCTAAATTTCCTGTCAATTCCTGTCCAAGTCATTGCTGTTGATGTGCTGACTCACTGAAGAGGAAGGTATCACCTGCCCCCATCAACAAACATCATTCTCTTTGCAATTCCTAGGGCAGGACCAAACACTTCACCTGTAAGGTCAGACTTATGTAAAGCTGGGAAGGATATTTAACAAATGACTCTAATATGATGTACACAGGAAAAAGTAGCACAGCCAACTAAGCTCAACCACAAAGCCTGGTTTCACCAGATTCTCCCATCACAGAAACCATATAAACACTTGGCACTTTCACTAGCAATATGCACCAACATGTTGAATGTTTGCTCATCTGAACTCTCATAAATTAATCTCTTCATATATTGCTCATTAATGATAGATCTCTCATCCACCTACCATCCAGGCTGTCTGTTTCACCTGTGCAGAAAGCAGTTGCATCATCAACTCAGAAAAGCCCAGAAAGATTTACAAGGAAACAAAGAATTGGCTTTTGTTTTGAGATGACTGTATTCAGATCAAATGTCAGGTTTAGCCACTTTTTGCTTGAAGCAAACCCATAGCTTTCCTTCCCTCCCTCCTCCTGCCAACGTATATTTGCTGCTTGTGTAAGCACTGCAATAAGGTAATACAGTAACAGCCACTATAACATCGGTAATAATACCACTGATAATAAATATCTTGCACTAACATAGCACCTTTCCTCTAAGGATCACACTGGGCTTGAAAAAATCAGTATTAGCATCTCCTCCAGAGCTTCCATTTCCACGCAATAAGCTGAGATCCCTGCCTAGCCAGCTCCTCTCTCATGGCATTGCTCCCTGAGCCTTGCTCTCCATCTAAGCACGTTCATTCAACACAATAAGGTTTCATCCACAGCTAGCTGAATGAGCTATCATCAGTACCACAAGTGGCACAACTACTTTTGCTGGAAGCCGAGCACAAATTCAAGTGTAGCAGCGTTGCAGCAGCACAGCTGTGCTGCTTTCTGCACCCAAGGTTTGACCAACTTTCTGAACTTTCTGTGTATCAGATGGTGGGACTGTTTGACAAGAAAGATACAACTGCAAAAATGAGTCGAAGGCAAGCGGCATAAGGATGGGGAGACTTCAGATGGAGGAGGAACAAAAGAACCAAATCATGGCTTGTATGTTTAGGTTTGTTACCCCAGCAGATACAAATGCATTTGTCAGGAAGAGGAAGAGTTGGTCTGCAAACAAGCAAGTGTCGTGAGCCTTGACTCCTGGGGTAAATCATTCCTCTTCTTCAGATGACCAAGTTTTATCACAGGATCAATCTCTCATCTTCATTAATTTCTATTGAAATTGCAGGCAGTAATCCATTCACTGTAGACCAAGCAGGAAACAAACTATTCAAAGTATGATGAATCAGTGCTTTAACTAGCCCGAACACGATAGGCAAAGCTTGCTGCCATCACTGGTGATTCCCCAATAAAAGCATTTATGTAACTGTTTAGTTATGCATAATTATACAGTGATGCATGTCCTGCTTACGTGTTACGTCTATTTGTTCCATGTATTTTTCATAATGCCCCATGTCTCATAAAAGCAGTTATACAGACTGATGTAGGTGTGAGTAAAAGTAATAATTTCAAATGCAGCAGTTTAATTCAGAGAACTCCAGGCGTGGGGATCACCAGTTCTGGAATGAAGTGAAAGCCCAGCAATGCCAACCTGGAGTCAAGAAAAGCTCAGGGAACAGACCTGCCCTTCCTAGAGGAATCACACCTCTCTGTAACGAACTGCCTGGCTTACATTTGCTCCTCAGAAAATTGCAGCCGGGATTTTCAGAGTTGCTTGGGAGTCGAGAATCCACATCCCACATGGAAGTTGCACCCTACATTAACAGCGATTTTTAGTCCCATCAACTTTTTTTCCAGCTGTCTGGAAAATCCTAGCAGACAACAAACAGTTCAGTAGCTTGGTAATAGCTAATCTGCCTGGTTGGAGTGCATTTTGCCCGTGTTGGAGTCTGTTTCTTCTCACTCCCCTGAAAAGCAGCACCAGCTGCAGAGAGCTGCTTGAGTCCAAGATGTTTTAATAACACTGGATGCAACTCTTGAGGAGGGGCCTAGTGTCTGCTTAGTGTTAGGGCTATGAGTTGTATTCTTGATTTATAATCTTCAAGCATCAGGCCAAACTCCTTTCTGCTTAAAGTTGGAAACCCATCAAAAGCAAATATTGCCCTTTCTTCTGCCAGCAGTAACATGACTGGACAAGAGCATGGGGCTAAGTGTGGGAGTTGCTGTGCTGGGATGGGGAGATGCATCCAACTAGTGTATCTAGTAAGACGCTAAGGCACAAATACATTAAAATCGCATTGCACCACTTCTCTGAAAAATACTTATATAAAAAAAGGCCAGTACAATATTCCAAGAGCAATTTCCTGGATGTGATCAGTCATTCCTGCTGATGTCAGTGCCAGGGACGGGGCTTCAGTGACTTCCAGTCATACTAGCCCTGCCCTGCAGGGACAACGCGGTGCCTGGGAAGTGACCTGGATTCTAGCACTTGTTTTGCACCAGCTGAAGTGTTTGCTAAGCACTCATCAGCAGCACCTGTGCGATGCCACCGACTGCACTGTCATCGCACAAGTGTCACCGGGGATGCCACCGGCAGCCGGGGAGGTTGCGCCACTCGCAGCCAAGCAGCTGATTAATGGTAGTGATGCTGCACAGGGAGGTGAGGGGCCAGGCTGCCTTTCCGGGTTGGCAGAGCAGGCTGTGGCAGGGAACAGCACCTTCTTCCTCAAAAATGCAGCCCCAGCAGCCAGGCTCTAGAGACAAGACAGCCTCCAGGCTCCAAAATCTGCAAGGGATGGTTAAAAAACCAAAGGCTTTCAAAACCAAGGGAAGGGAGATGGGGGAAAATACAGCTTTGACCAACCATAGAAAAATGAACACAACCCTGACCCAGCAGAAGTGATAGTGAAATCAGAGACATAAGCTGCAAGGAATGTCGTCATGAGCAATAAAAAAACAAACTGTGGTTTAGTAAGAGCTGACCAATGTCCTAGGTGGCAAAGCGTGAGTCAAAGGAAGTGCTGAGCTGTGAGTCATCCACCTCAAAGGGCTTTATCCTTGGATAAAAGTCAAAGAGACAGCTCAGGGAGAAAAAAGGAGTGTGGGAAAGAACAGAAGCTATGGCAGAGCACTGGCCCGCCTCGCCTCGCAGAGGCCAAGCAGAGGGCAAGGCTGCTAACGGCCAGTTATGCTCCCTTACAGCTATTTCTGGCTGGACACATAATATGCTGTGTGTGTTACAAACAGAAGGGTCAGGCTCGTGCCCTGGAAAACCTCGTTTACAGCACAAAGAACTAGAACAAGAGTGGAAAGAGGGAAATGGTACAGAAAGCAAGGCACAACACTGAGGGTGGGTGCATGTGTTTAAACAAACAAATATAAAGTTTTTTCTCCTGTAGTTTTTTCACCATGACTTTATTACTGATATGATGCTCCGCAGTCACTTACTGGAGGAGCAATACAGCAATTAGCCAGATGATGTGGCTTGGTCTTATGAAGAAAGATGAAAAGCAAGAAACTAATACAGAAAATTACAGGTCAGATAAAGGCAACCGTGATAAGGATCAATGCATTTTTGGAGGGTGAAAACACAAAGAAAGGTGAGGAATTATTTAAGGTGGTACAAAAAAGGGATGGAGAAGATGATGGGATTGTTAAAGGGAATTAGAATTGGACAGGATGAGAGGCTGTACAGCATCAAGCAAATCTAAACACAGGTTGATTTATGAGTTAGTTCTAGATTACAAGGAAGCATCAGGAGTGATAGGAAGAAGTAAGGAAAATGAACATGCAGGATCTCATGCTGCTTCAAGGACAGTACTGGGACATGCATCTTTGAAGACATGGTACATACAAGAGGTGGGGTAGAAGACAAAAAAGAAGAGGAAGGTGGTTATGGTAATCACATCAGTAGTGTCTTCTGTTTCAGGGGGAGCTGCTAGAAGGGATTAAAAAAAATTGCAAAGGCCCCAGTGGATATCAAAACATAGATTTACCACCAGAGTACTGAAGCAAAGAGAGAACAGAGCCAAAGCATGTTTCCATGTCCCCAACTCAGTTTCAGTGCACAAATCTGAATCAGCTCCATTGATTCAATGGATATTAACCAAGTTTTACAATGAAGTAGGGGACAATAGAACCCGACTCACATCCTGGGCAAGACAGGCAGGAGCTGAAGTGATCAAAAGCACTGGAAGCTGTGCTGAGATAAAGTAGGAAGAGAATTAAACAGATAGAAAAAAATCCCAGAGGTTCTATACAGTTCTACATGGTTTGTGTAGTTTAATTTTCTGACATCTTAGGTCCAGTTTTAGGTAATGCTTCCATATAGTCATCATCCCCCCACTTATTTCCTTGCATTCCCCACATCAGGTGGCAGAGCACAGTGCAAAACTTCGGTCCCACAAACATTTATGTAGGCAATAATTTTTACATCCTAGTAGAACGTATATGGCTTTAGGGAGGCAAGGGTCTGAAATAATTAAAGCAAGCAAAACCTTGGGATGCTGATAATCCAGAACCATAAAGTAGAAGCCAGAAAATTAACCCCACAAAAGGCTGAAATTAGAAGAACAGGTGAAATACCTGCAGTCATTACCCGATTATTGAAACTAAACTTTACAAAAATTTTTAGGCATGGGATCTTTAACATACAAAAAATATAACTTGGTTTGTTTGCAAAATAAACAAGTACACATTCTCTCCTTTTGAGTAATGACAAATATTTCCAGCATTAATGCTTTATACCAAGGTACATCTGTGTCTGTTTGCCTCCTGACACCTCTAAAAGAGAGAAAGATTGTTAAACTAGAAAGCATCAATATTGCAGACTTGTAAACAAAAAGGAAAGTTCTGTCTGTAGGGCTTAGAAATAATACGTAAATAGAGAATGAATGCCATCACGGAGATACATGATGCATGTTTGTACAGAGAAAGCTTGGAAAAAGAACACAACATCCCCATATTTATTCATTGTAATGTATTACAGCACAATGTTTAGGGCACATTATAAGCTGCCAAATGAAATAACTTTCATATAATATTAGTTACAGAAAGCATTTTGGAAGATTGAAGTGCAGCAGTAATAACATTTTCAACATTACTGTAAAAATTATTTCAGCATATGTATTCTGGGAGAAAGAAACTTGCATGAAAGATGATTTTTGGTTCTCCCACCTTCAAAGGTGCAGTTTTTCCACAGAAGACCCTGGGGAAAAATGAAAACCAAGTGAGCAGACTGGATTTTTCACTTCTCTGCCATCTGTACAGTTGTGTGTGTAAATAGCTTGATGTGCGTTTATAGTTCTACTGAATTCAAGGTGTGGGATGATCCACATGCAGGAGCATCAGTAGAAAACTGGAGTTGCACAAGAAATGGAACAAGGTACGGTTTAAAACAGCAGGTACAAAGAAGGCTTAAGAAGAACAAAAGTTAGAGCATAACTGAGTCGTCATTTGTTTTATTCCTGTCCATGGACTGAGGGTCTGAGTATAAATATTTATAACTACTATTGTTGTTTTGATTGCAATGATTATTTGTGCTTATTCCGGTAACTTAAAACAGAATCAAGTTATGAAAAAAAATAAACCAGATCAAAACCAATTACGTTAAAAATGCAGTGGATAATTTATGCATCATTAAAAACATAAGCAACTCTTCTAACTATCCAATAAATCAACAATTGCAGAAGTATTTTAGATTTTATTAAAAAAAAAACAGGAAACTTATAAATCTCATTTTACGCTCCAATAGGACACACAAATTGGTTTAGTTTTCCCTTGCAGCTGCTAGACAAGTAACCAAATCAGTTTTCCAGCAGTTGATCAGCCACTGGCCCGACCACATGTCAGAAGGCATGTCAGAAGACATGCGGTCCCCAAGGGGTGATTTCCACAAACCTCTTCGATAGGTCCTCCATCAGTTTGCTTCTGAGAGGTTTAAATAAGCCCAGCTGCACTGCTCAGTGATGAACTCCTGCAGCAGACAGGGCTGGCTGCCGAGGTCACAGCTCCTGACCCAAAATTGAGCCCAGGCAGCGTGGCCCTTGGCAGACCGTGCCTGCGGAACTCCCTCCACACACATGCTGAAATGCAGACAGCACAGATCCTGGCCACCTCTCAGTTATTTCACTCTGGTTATTTCTAAACTATTAGCAAATGTCCATGTGTCTCCAGCAATCTTTCAATATTTGGTCAATTCCATTCTGCTCCCAGAAATTACTTTCCTAATCTGACAGTTCACATTCAGGGCAAGACTCCCTCGATTGGTGGCGGAATTTAGTCCAGAGCACTTATGGAGGGAATGATGTCTGCACCCTGGTAGTGAACCTCAGTGCATCTCTACATGCATGCTCTGGATCATTAGAGAGAGATCCCCAACCTTTGACATCACAGGTCTGACCTAAGACAGAGAAAAACCTAAGATGATTTAGCTAAGGATCAGATCTTGCCCCAGTCCTCCAGCTTTTGCTAGACTATTTCTGCCAAGACCGTGGTCCTATGGACTCTGCAGCTTCTCAGCATACTTTTAATGCATGGGGCCTTATACGCCACCCCTTAAAGAACTCACCCTGACCATCTGAAGATAAGTGGTGGTAAATCCCAAGCCAGTAGTACAGCTGTGGTCTGTTGAATGGCTGCCTGCCAACCCAAGCCTATGCCTGTGCTCAGTCCATCCCCTAGAGCTCTAATAAGACATTGGGAAGGAGACATGGTGCTCCTTGGAAGACATGCCGCTTGGGAGCACCTTTCTCCCTGGGCTGGGTCCTATACTAGGTATCTTGATCTTCTCTCTGCAGCAGATTTGGGCAAGGCTTGGAGGTCCTCCCCAGCCCTCCCCAGGGCTGTGGCTAGGCACCAAAACACAAATTCCCTCTGTGGCCCAAGCAGTCCCCTCAGCCCAGAGCTGGTGCCCACCGCAGAGACCTGCAAACGGACCTGGGGTACAGCAGGGTGAGAACTTTTGTCCTTGACAATCCCAACCCACAAATCAAGGGTGTCTGCAGTGGCAAATGCAATCAGTATCAGCAAGACTCCTTCATAGCAGAACCTCTGAGGTATGTCCCCAGGCAGCGGCCAGGGAGGATGCCAGCCTTTGCCCTGGCCTGGCATCCCACAGGTAGCACAGAGTAGCTTACGTTGCCGTAACTGCAAAATCAGGGGGTTGTCATTCTGCAACAAACCCAGCTCTATGTACGTAATCAGCTCAGCTTATTGTCATGGTCAGAACTTGGGACTTTTACCACCAAAAATCCAAGCTGCTACTGCTTCAGGGTGAAATATGGTCTTTCTTGCAGCAACACTACTTGTGGATTGGTGCAACTGAACATTGTACTTCAGAGACTCCCCAAAATGACATGGTCTTGACTGGGGGAGCCCATAAGGGCTCCCGCAGTAAACAAAGTCAGAGAAGAGTGTCGTTGTAGCCATGTCATCCTATTCTTTGCTTCTCTTCCTTGGACCCCATTCTGTTGTCACTTCAAGCATCAACTACATATCTTCATCTTAAAGATGCTTCATCACCAGTCCTGTCCTCCTAACTTAGCTACTATCCCTAATTGCATCCATCCTTGAACATGCTGCCTTCCCCAGCCTTTTTGTTAAGTTACAGAGAACACTTTTCCATGCTATCCTTTACGCTCTGAAGGCACACCCAGCTCACATTCACAAAATTACCCCATCCCTCCAAATCCTTCTTTGCCAGGGTGCTAACAAGAACCACGATAAGCATTGGGTGGTTGGTATGCTGAAGTGCTCATCTATTCCAATGCTTAAGGATGTTTCATCTCTTCCTTGCACTCATTCGCTGGCCTCCCTTCATCCAAACACAGCCCATTTTCCCAAAAGTGGGGTGTAACTTCACTGGAGGTGCAAGCATCCTTTTGTCCTGCCTGCATTTGTACAGCCTCTGTGCTGGTACCCCGCTCCTGTGGTTCATCACGATGCAAAAAGGAGCCTAAAGCAGGCGCTCATCGAGGCTCAACCAAGCACTTCCCTCACCAGCCCCTTGCAGCTGGCCCAGAGTATTGTGCGCGACCCTCAAGCCTGGACTCCACGGATAACGCTGCGCAGCTGGATTTGGCAGCTAAAACCCCACAGGGCTGCGCTGGGCGCAGCCTGATCGAGGTGCCAGGAGGCAGAGCGCCCCTCGGGGAGGGAGGCCCCGCGGAGGGCGGGGGGTGCCGAGCCAGCCGCACCCACGAGAGATGTCCTCACTGCGGCCCCTCGGCCTGGGTGGGCCCCTCCGACGGGGCGGGATCGCTCGGCCCGGAGGCACCCGGGCTCTGGAAGCCGGGCTGGCGGGCGGGAGCGGCGCGGAACTGCGCTTCACTGCCCGTGGGACGTTAACCGGGAGGCTGCGGGGCGGGCTGGGCTAGGCTGGGCTCGCGAGGGGCCGGAGCTTCGCGCCGCCCGCAGCCGCAGCTCCGTACGCCTCGGTACGCGGCGGCTGCGCTCCGGCCTCCCCCCTCGCTCTGCCACCACAGTTCCGCCGGGAGAAAGCACCCAACAGCGGGAGCGACAGCGGGGCGGCAGGAAGTGAGGGGCCGCTGCGCTCCGCTCCGCTCGCCGTGTTATGCGAGAGCGCTCCCGCCCCCGGGGCCGGCGAGAGGCGGGTGACGGCGGCAGGAGTGCGGCGGCGTCGTCGCCCTGGAGAGAGCGGCGGGGGGCGCCGGCGGCGGGTGGTGGCCGCAGGCCGGCGATGGAGGAAGGTGAGGGGGGCGGCGGCGCGTGTGTCACCCTCATCCTCCTCCGCCGCCTCTTCGTCCCGCGCCCGGCGGCACCGTGTGAGGGGGCGCGCTCCCAATGGCTGCTCGGCGGGGCCGCGGAGCTGAAGGGCAGGGAGGGAGGTCGGTGTGGCCCCGGCCGGCGCCTGCCCTACGCTGCCCAGCCGGGCTGGGGCCGGGGGCAGGGACCTCTTCCCCTGGCCCAGCGGGTCGTGCCTCCCGGGGGGCCGCCGCTGGGTCTCGCCGTTTTCTGCCAGGTACCTGCCAGGCCCCCCCGGCAGCGGCGGCCGCGCCGGTGGCGCTGCCGGCTCAGGCCCGAGCGGTCCCTCCCTCCCGCCTCGGGGCCCGCTGAGGAGGCCCCCTCCCCCCCAGCCCGGCATCCGCCGGTCGCGGCGCCGAGCGGGGGGAAGCGGCGTGGATGGGAGCCCCGAAACTTGGGGCCTGTTCCTCTTGCCTCGCCCGCTGTTGCTTCTGTGCGGAGCACCCCAGGCAGCATCTGTCGCCTCCGCGAGTGTGCCTTTCCTTTGGCATCCCCTCCCTTTCCCCGGTTGTAGGTGTCAGTCTGTCCACCCTCTCGTTACACTTTTAGTGCCCCACACAATCATTTTTCTCCAGGTCTCTTTTGTGCTAACCCCCCTTGTGAGGACTAGGAGATGGCGTTTAGTTTTCTTGAGGAAGTCAACAGAAACATGACCGTAAGTAGGCCCCCAGAGAAGTACAAGAGCAAAATAAGCATATGCGATACTGTCCTGTGGCATATTCCAGCCTTCCAACTGTTCTCAGCTGGGGAACTTTCTGAGCTGGATGTGGTTTCTGTGTATTTAGTGGTCTTTGGCTGTTTGTTCTTTGTGAATGTGTCCTTCTTCTCTTGAATCTATGTAAACTCTTCATTTACAGAATGTTCTTTGGGTAGGAGTGATCTACACAAAGGCGATGTGCAATGAACTGGTTCCTTTTAGCCTGACTCACTGGGTTTGTTTGATAACTTCTTGTTCCAGTATTAGAAAAGAAGGTGAATCACTGCTCTATTCAGCCTGTTTGTTCACTTCACTAGCTTGCAGACCTCTGGCATGTTTTGTTTGGTCATCTTCTTTTCCACACTGAGGCATCCTCAGCTTGCTTCCTTGTTCCTGTATGGGAGCCATGGCACACCTTCGGTCATCCTCATGGCCGTCTCTGAATGTTTCCCACCTCTACTTTATCCTTCTTTAGATGAAAGGACAAGAATTGCAGACAGTGCTCAATTTGCAGGCAAAAAATGGATTAATATGGTGGCACACAGGAGCAATAAGTTATGCTTTTCTGCAATAGATACAAAAAAATAAGTGGAACACATGTTGTCTTAACAAGGCTTGAAATAAAATGTACTGGGAACTTAAAGGGAACTAGAAAGCAATCTCGGATGAAAAATTGCTTGCTGAATAGAGAGGTACTAGGGGCTGTGTCATCAATTCAAAATCATAGATTATTTTTAGGTGTCACCTTGTTTGACTTTCATTTCGCCCCATTTAAAGGGTGCATACAAGTGGAAACAGCATTTTTCTTGTTTGAGGCAGCTGCAAATGAAACAGAAGTAGCGTACTTGGATCTTTTTTTATTATTTCTTTGAGTGGGGGAATCTGTCGAGTAGTCATCAAAACCAAGGTGAAGATCGTTTGCTGACCAAGATGTAGTTGTTTCAGAATTAGAATTTTGAAATTGTTCTTTTTTTGGGAGTTTTCTATTACTGCTGCTAACTCTAGACTGTGTAAGTGGGTTCTGCTTCTAATGTGGCTCATTTATCTGCCAGAAGAAATTAAAGAAATGCCTTTCCCTCCAGCGTTCTCACTCCTATTGCTTTGGTCATAACTAAGATGACAAGGGCAGACAGTTATATTTCCAAGCACATACCTGCCTATGCTGGTGATCTAGGTTTCCTCCCCCCTGTTTTATTTTATGTGGTACAGGTAATTTTTAATTGCAGTGCACTTGGTATTTGTGATGCTGATTAACTTAATAGACATGACATGAAGAGATACTGGTATATATTTAATTTTGGATTGACATAATGATAAATGTGATATTGAATGTCCTACACCTTGGTTTGTTTAATATCTTTTGAATTCT
The DNA here is from genome assembly GCF_949628215.1 of Phalacrocorax aristotelis. NCBI lineage: Eukaryota > Metazoa > Chordata > Aves > Suliformes > Phalacrocoracidae > Phalacrocorax > Phalacrocorax aristotelis. The sequence continues at coordinate 142,210,684 of NC_134277.1, forward strand.
TGTCTTGCTTAAGAAGGTAGAGGTTTTCTGTTCATGCCATCAAAAATGTTATTGAGATCTTGGTTTGCTTGGAATAATTCATAAATTGCTTTGAAAATCCTGTTAAAACCCAAACAGAGGTGTTCTGATACAGGCAGGCACCGCTTTAGAGGTTTTTTTTATATTACTATCTCTAATTTCTAATTTTTAAAGCTGATAGTTGGGAGTTAAAAGTAGACCAAATTAGACTTGAAGTAATATACAACCAGAGCAATTTAAAGCTTTATTGTGGGATGTGAAGACTGACGCTTCAAGTTTGATGTTGAATTGCGTTATGAAAGAGCTGGTTTAAGTCCAGAGGAAATCAGTGGCTACAAAGTTTCAAACAATGTTGGACAGTAGATCAAACTGGATAGCTAATAATTCTGGAGCATGAGTTACAGTTAAACCTCTCATCATGCATGGATGTCATCTTTAATATAGTAATTATAACAGATTTTTTGCAATGAGTCTTTCTGTATGGAGGCTAGCACTCTGTGAATTAGCCTCGTTGCCTTTCAGACTGTAAAATAAATGGGCCAGGACTTCAAACTGCTGTTGGTTACAGAAAACTCAGCAGAAGCTGAAGAAGCCCTTGGCTTTGTGATGTGATTTACGTGGCCTAGCAGACCGGGCTTTTTAGTTATATATTAGACTGAAAATTCATAAAGCTGCTTACTTCCAATAGATCTGGAAGCAGGAAAAAAAGTAATATTATATTTACTTTATAAAGCTTTCACCATGTGAATAACAGGCAGCTCCATTTAAAAGTAATGGGCTAGCCCAATTTTTCTATTACAGTATCGTGCCTGGTACACTACTGTACTATAGTGGCCTATAACCAGGATGAGAGTAGAGTGAAATGGGCACCGATTTCTCCCAGTGCCTGTATCAACTTATCTAAACTACTGCTTTCCTTCATTTGAGTAATACCTTTGCCATGGAATAAAACAGTTAGCTTCCAGTTTGGGTTCCACATAATCCCAGAGTATGGCCTCAAGAGAAAACTATTGGATTTTCTAAGGAATAACATAGGAATTTATTTCTGTATTGTTATATTGTTATTTTAGTTAGGCGTATGAAACACTTTAATTGAGTCTTTCTGTCAAATATATTTGCCGTGGGGTGGAATCAGTAGCAATAACCTGCTGTTACCTGCTGCTTTCTTAGAGTGTGGTGTTAGGTATTGTGTTGCAATAACTTCAAAAAAATGTCTTCAGGGGCAGCAGACCTGCGACAGAGAAAGAAGCAAAACTGCACAGAATCCGACAAAATGGCTCCAGAGGAGAGAAACAAAGAAAACTCAAAGCTGGGAAGATCGCCAAAATGTAAGCTACAGAATTTTTAGCCAACTTCTGATATTTTTTTCATTATTCTTTTACATTTTATGGGAAGATATTTGTAGCACAGTAATTTATAACAGACTTACTTTGAATTAGACTTACTTTGCATTAGGTTTTGAATGTTTCAAGAAAAAACAGGCATGTACATTAGAGTTCTTTAATAATGACACTGTATATATTGCAGAGTAAAATGGTAGTCCTGGGTTGTTTCAGGTTGTGGGGGAGGAGGTGGAGGGGTTAAGAATCTTACTGTTGTTACTATTTGAATACAGATAAATATTTTAATTGCACCTGGAATGATCTTTCGGTTGGGAAGCTGAAATGCATGAAGTAATGGTACTGAAACAAGAATAGACAAAAAGTCCATACAGCTTTTCAAGAAACAGAACTAAATCCAGGTGTAATATCAGGCAAGTGCTCAGCAAGACACTAAAAACTTTTAACATAAAAGTGCATACTAACTTGAGGGAGGTACAGGTGAAGTAGACACCCATTGAATGAGTTTGGTAAAATTCAGCTTAGTTCCTTCCTCTTATGTTTGAAAACAGAATGGAGAGTAGAATGTCTCAGTATTGGTGTTAGGTGTGGTATTGCCACCTCTTTCTGTTAATGTCTTTAAGAAGTTTGTGGTGTTTTGGGTAAAACCTAGAGTTTGCTGTTTGTTTGGAAGATGCTTTTCCATCTTGGAATTAATTAGAAAATGAAGTTTACTAGGATGGAGAGAAATTTGCAATGTAACATGTGAGTATTTTATCTGAGAGTTCTATGAAGCAGCGGTAACAACAGGGGAAGCAAACTCTACAGGACAGGAATAACAAACCAGTCTCAATGTATCTGTGCTGATGATGGTGTGATAATTCTGATGCCAGTAAGTTTACTTGCAGTTCAGAAATGAGTCATATTTAGGGCATACTGTTTGTTTCTAAGTCCTCTGGACTATTTTTGCTTTTTCACTGTCCCTTTTCAGATATGTTAATTCAGCGTTTTGCGAAACTATTCTTTGGCTGTCTTGCGGCAGTCACTAGTGGAATGATGTATGCTGTATACCTCTCAACGTATCATGAACGGAAATTCTGGTTTTCCAGCAGGCAGGTAAAGAAAAAAGTTAAACTACTGAAACAAAAGCCAGATTGTGTCCTTGAAATTAAAGCTGATCCATGTCAGGTTGGAACTACGGGCTTGCAGAATCGCATATTGTTCTACTCAGGCCTCTGTCTTTGATATAGTCTGTTTTCTTTGGGGGGGTGGGGTTTTTTTTAGTGTTTTTTCCCTACTAACAGAAATCTTGTCTTGTCATGCGTTTATGTTTTTCCATGATATCCTTTATCATCTGGAGAAAAAAACGGATGTATACTGAGATTGCATAAGCTAAACAACAGGAATAAATGCTTTTGGTTTTGGTTTTTTGTTTGGCTTTTTTTTTTTTTTTTTTAAGCACTGTATTATTTAGTGAAATATGGAAAGTTCAATGAAATTCAGGTTTATGAATATTAAAGGATCCTGTGGATCTTGTATGACTTACAATGTGGATTAGAGTTGCTCTGATTCTGAGCATGTTTGCTAAGTTATTGAGAGCATTATATACCTGACAGAGGTGCTGTGAAGATTAATGTTTTGTGGAATACTTTTAAGATGTACAGTGGAGTCATAACCATGTGCTGTATTACAAAATCAGTCTATCTGAAAATATATAGTCTTCTATGGGAAGAGATTGCAGGAGGTGAATATTTTTTTTTTCCCTAGGAACTTGAACGAGAAATTACATTTCAGGGTGACAGTGCCATTTATTACTCATTCTACAAAGAACTGCTAAAGGCTCCTTCCTTTGAAAGAGGTACAACACCCGTTTGTTTTATTAACCTTGAAAAGTCCTGTTCCTTTGGAGACAGTGAAAAACTCCTGCAGACTGGGGAGACTGGTTTTATTCTCTCATATAGGTATATCAGTTGGATTAATTAAAAACTGCATGCTGTCCTAACTTTTCAGTGCCTTTTAAAAAAAATATTTAACTATCCTGTGTTCCAGCAGATTGCCTTTAATCAGTCCTCTGGAATAGGATTAATATTACTCTCATATTGCCCCATATGGAAGTTGTTGTTGGGTTTGCCTATGCTACATAATGGATTTTCTGCCATGTAAGCGTAATTGATCTTTAATTTGGGAATGGGGGATGGAAATGACTGTTTTCCATATTCTGTCAGAAGATGGAACTGTTTCTGTCAAGAGTTGATCTGCTCCATCCTCTCCCTGCCAGAGGTTTCTACTCCTGTCAGCTATGGTGAATAGATGTTGATGGGGACAGAATCCAACAGGAAGGAGAACAAACTAAGTGACAGCAGTATCTCCTCCCTTTGCACTCCTGCTCCTTTATCCTGCTCTGGCTCTAGAGCTCACTTACGCCAGCCCCCTAAAACAGCAGAAAACTAAAGCAATGAAAAGAAGATAGAACACTTTTGTGCTAGTTTTGTGAGTTCAGAAGGCCACCTGGGCTAGCATGGGGGAAGGCGAGAACTCCAGGAGAAAAGAGGGGGTGAACAGCCCTGTCTTGCAGCGCTCAGCCCTTGAATTAGTTCAGTCCCCTCGTGAAACCTCATCCAAAGCCAGTTAAACATTGTAGGTATAGTTTTATTCATTGAACAGTTTCCCAGCTGACGGGTAGTGCATCAGCAATAGGTAATAGGTCTTTGGTACAGTCAGTTCCTCATTATCTCTGGGGAGATTATCAATGCTGTGGATAGGTGGACTGCCTCACTCAGGCATGCTGCCTCCGCAAACAGGTAGACTCACGTGTCTGCTAGGTATTATGGGGGCACCCAGCTTTCAAAGGTGTATCGTAGCTGTGCTGAACCGGGTTGTAATTCCTGCAAGACCTGGTTTGGCCTGCAGAGAGCCAGTGGCAGACCACACACCCAGATACGCTCAGAGCTGGAAATGGTAATCTTGTTTGGCTGTTGCATTGTTGTTGGGGGTTTTGTTAGGGTTTTTTTCTCTCTCTCTAATGTGGATTATTTTTCCTCTTCCCTCTATTGTCCTAAGTAATAACATCGGTTTTTAAATTATAATGTCTCAGAATGATGTATCCTTGAAGTATGCCAGCTTCAATTTCATCTCAATCCCATACAAAGGCGTATTGTGTTGAGTGATTTTTAGCAGTCTCAGAAATGCAGGGCTGAAAAGGGTGATGAGGCCATCATATCTGACCTCTTTGTGGAGGCAGGTTTAATACATCCTGCTCATCCCTGTTAGATCTTTGTCTCACTTCTTAAGAACCTCCTGTGAAGGTGATCTGTAGATAACTGGTTCCAGGGCTGCACCAGTGTGTTACTGAAAAGAATACGCTTCAGCTGGTTAGTTTTGGGCTATTTAAAGGCTAGATGAAAAAATGGTAATAACTTTGTTGCTAAATCAGTAGGGTGGAATGGCATCTGGCACAGAAATTTCTTCTTCCTTTAAAATTAGGAGTGGTAAATCAGTCAGTAGCTTCAACAATCCCTACCTTTGAGTACACTTTCAACCCTTTTAAGAACAGCAATAGTAAGTGATTTCAAGAATAATAATTTTTTTTTTGTTTATAGGTGTTTATGAGTTGACACACAACAATAAGACAATATCACTGAAGACGATAAATGCAGTCCAGCAAATGACTTTGTACCCAGAGTTGATTGCCAGTGTTTTATATCAAGCATCTGGTAGTGAAGTATGTGCATCTCTCCTATGTTCTGTGCTTTCATTATGGTTGTGTATGTGTGTGTGTATGAGACTTTCTATGCTGTATACGCTAAATACATGCAATTTTTGTTGAATGAATTGAGCTGAGCCTCGTACCAGGTCCAGGTTCTCCTCAATTCTGATCAGTCTCTGGCATAGGCTTTTGGGGGTTTATATACACTAAACTTTCCTATCTGCTATTCTTTACTTCTACAGACTGCTTAGAAATATGGAGAGTCTCTGTGCTATTCATTAAAAGCAGGAAAGTTAGCTCCTTCGGGCTACAGAAGTCTGTTATAGTGGTGCCTGTCTCTACCCATGCTCATGTAGATAAAAGGGAAAAACACTTCTGTAGATAAACTTTTTGTCTCTTCCTGCTCTACTCCAGCTTTGTTCTGCTTACGCTGCATACTTGTATTCTCTCTCATTTATCTTTCTTTGTTTATTATTTATTTTATATACGCTTCTCTGTGTTTGGAACTGTTTTTGCCACATCTTTACTTCTCCAGGTTCCTCCCCTACATAACTTCTTCCAGTAGTCCTGTGAACTTTATATGTTGCTGCAGTATAGATTTATTAAATCTGACACATACAATGTTCATGCTAAAGCAAATACAAAAATCATGGCACTAGCAAGCTGAGTTCTGAAGTGTGCTCTTAATTCAAACTGCTTTGTTCTCCCTGAGCCCAAAATAGAAGCATGCTCAACACTTTTCTAGAATAGGGGCTGTCTCTTATCTGTTTGTAAAGCACCTAGCACACTGTTAGCAGTAAATAGTAAATAGTAATCATTTTCAGCTTCAGCCCAGTTGCCGCTATGTCTCTTCGTTTTTATTTGTAATTTCAGGAAGTTATTGAACCAGTGTATTTCTACATTGGTATAGTTTTTGGACTGCAGGGAATTTATGTGACTGCATTGTTTGTAACCAGTTGGGTTATGAGTGGGACTTGGCTGGCAGGAATGCTGACTGTAGCATGGTTCATTATTAACAGGTAAGAAAAACATCTTTATACAATCTAGTTTGTCAATAAGACATTTTAAAATATTAGAGTGGATTGAAATGCTTTCTGTTAAACTTTGTGTTCTCAATTGTGAGAGCAAGCTCTTACACCGAATACAAAACATCTCCCAGAGATGCACTGATTCTAATGATGCTTTTATTAACGGAAAGGCCGCCTGTTGTCCAAAGCATCCATGCTGCCAGTTGAACTGATTTTATGTACGGGTGTGAGCACAGGAGTATTCTCATACAATTCAATTTTGCAAAAACATTCCTCAGAAGATTCTGGTTTTGTGCTGGTGAAGAATGAAAACAAATTTCCAAAGTTGCTGTAAAACAGAATTGCTGTCTGTGGCCAGCTCTAAATATTGTGATGGTTGTTCTGTTGCTTAGAAGGAAATGACCAAGTGCATTTTTCTTGCAAAGAATCTTTGATTTTTTTTTTTTAATCTGTTTTTTGTGGTGGGGCTTTGTGCAAAGTGGAATCTTCTTAGATGATCCTGATCTCAAGATATTTTTTAATTCTAAAACATTTCACATGCAAGAAAATGTCCCTTCCCTTTATGAAATGCCTCATTTGGGCAATGAACTTGTGTTCAGGTTCCTGGTTTGTCACCAGGTAGCCCTGGGGCTTTCTGTGAACTTGAGAGCACTTGAAAGAAAAGAGCTATGGAGGAGCAAAGTGTTAGAGAGACACCTTTAAAGCTGAACTGTTCGGAAGCATCTTTCAGGAGTGTGAAGTCATCATGACCAAATCTGTGATTAGTAGCTAAAAATACTGTTCATCAAGCTAGTGTGAACAGTGGAAAGTAAGAAAAATGGTGTATAAATCTGTATTTTTTTCAACAGCAAAGAAGATTAAACACTGTTAACAAATTGAAAGGTCCAGTAGTTAAAAAAAGCTCCAAATATGCCTCTGTAAGAAGCTTCAGAGGTAAAAATGAAAGGTGATGCTTTCAAATATCTAAATGATAAAGGAGCTTGAGGCTCCTTTTTAAAAGCATAGTAGACCAAAGAAGACTATGTACTTCTGAAACTGATGCCTTTGATCACATTTGAAAGTGTGACTTGTGCATTTAAGTCAGTTTAGCACTTTTTAAAACTTTCTCCTACAGCTCTAATTGTGCAGATACTGTCAAGTCATTCTGTGAGAAGATCCTGCTGCTGTTCTGGCCCATGACCCCCTACCCATCTTTAATCTCTTGTTTTGCTGGGCAAAATTTTCCCTGTAGGCAGACTATCTGCTGGTGTTGCTGCTATGAGGGAGCACTGCTTTGGATTCTAAGTACGTTGTGCTCAACTACCTAAATCGCTTATTTAAAACATATTGTATGGAACTGAAAGGAGTCTTTTCTCACAGCTATGAGCTGATTTTCATCGTAATGTGAAAAGCTGCTGTTATGGCAGCAGCCCCTGCCTATGGACTAAGACCATTTAGCACTGCTCGTGGCCAAAGGAGACTCCGCCGTCACAGTGCGGGTTGGAAGAAGCAGCGCGTGATGCATCCGGCTTGCGCAGTGTTGTAGTGGGTCAGAGAAGTCTGGAGGCAGATGCTTTTTGGTGTCAGTCCTCTAAACGCCACCTAATAAGGAGACCTGCTGAATAAGTGAGTGAAGATTGGGCCTTCCATGCTGATATTAAATTTGTGACCTGATTCAGCAGTGAAATTGTGTCAGTATTACTTTATGCCTAATAAAGGAATAGTTTGCTTGCAAGGCCACACTGATAACTAGTAGTGACATTTAGGCTTTCCTTGATATTTTTGTTCCATAAATCTTTTAATAATTTTGTTTGTCTGTACTTTATTCTAGGACAGATACAACAAGAATTGATTACTCCATACCATCAAGGGAAAATTGGGCTTTGCCATATTTTGCATGTCAAGTAGCAGCTCTCACAGGCTATTTAAAAAAAAACCTAAATTGTTCTGCCGAGGTAAAGCAAAATTAATTTCTTAATAAGGAGTTTCTGGTAGAACGGTGCTTTATAGTAGTTACCTTTGTCAATATTGCCCTACTAGGCAGAAAACAGTAGATGCTTTGTTCTTTTCAAAACAGCCACTTGGATTTCACCTAGGCACGTGCAGTTTTCTCTAAGCGACTCGTGCCCTGCCCTGTTATGCCCCCCTGAGGGTTCAGAGAGAACAGTGTGGTAATGAGCTGTGTGCTGTCTTTTTAAAATAAACTGATGCAGAATTTTTTCTCACTATGTAAACTATTTTGTTGCTCTTCCTGTTGCTCAGAGAAGATGGTGGTAACTTCCTTTCCCCGTCTTTCTGTCAAAGATGTTTCTTCTGATTGGCTTTAAATGGTTTTGAATGTTTCAGTAATTAGTTTTTTCCATTTGAGAATATGTTAAATAAGTCTGAAGTCAGTATCTTGTTTCCTGAAATAATAATTAATTCCCATAGTTTCTGTTTTAATGACCTCTCAGTTACTTAATAACAGAGATGCATAGGTATGAAATTAATGCACTTTTTTTGTTTTTCTTTTTTTTCCTCCAGAAGTTTTGTTATCTTCTGGTGAGCGCTTCAACATATACCTTCATGATGATGTGGGAATACAGTCATTATCTCCTGTTTGTCCAGGCCTTTTCTCTTTTTCTGCTAGACAGCTTTGCCCTGGCACAGACAGAGAAGGTATTAGAACTCTTCAACCTACTGATAGTTGGGGACTGTCAGCCTCAGGGGTGCCTGCCAAACATACTGCTCAGGAGCCCCAAAGGGTGCAGGGTGAGGGATAACCTGAGTGTCTTGCGGCCTGAGTAGAGCTGAAGTGGATGTCATGTCCATCAGAAGAATAAAATGGCCTTAAACTCACTCTCTTTTGGACTACTGTGTTTGGGACAGCTTTCTTAACAAAAAGGTCAGAAGATAAACAAAGCTTCTGAGACCTGAAACATCCTTGGAGAGCTGAAAGAGTGATGAATGATACTCAGTCATGCATCCTTTTTGGCCTAGCTGCCTCTTCCTTTCTCTATTCACAGCAGGGTGGGGCTGACCAAAAAGCTGCTCTGTTGGCTCTGTACAGCTAAGGGGCTCATTTTCACCCTGAATGGCCTGCCCTGTACTGAGTTAGTCAATAAATAGGCTAGACAGATGCTAAAGGCCAATTGATTTTTCAGTACAAGAAAGTATTTTAATTTATTCTGCAAAATGGTTCTTAGAAATGTTGCAACAATAAGGCATTTGTACTCTGCCTGTGCAGAGGCACATATGTTACTTCATACATCTGTGCCTTCTAGTTTTATTAGATGTAACTTCCGTTTTCAAACTGCATGCAATACTAATTTGTCACCTCTTCCTTCAATTGCTTTTTTTTTTTCCTGTTCCTCAGCAGTGGGAAATGTTTGATCTATTTTAGTTCAAAGCAGGGTCATTAAAATGTAAGGGAGAAGATGGATATTTTGGTAAAAGTCTGAAGAATCAAGTATCAGGGTTTAGAAGATCTGCTTATCAATTAGTAAATAACAAAAAGTATCAGTAACAGTCTGTGTATTCCTGAGATAGGTTAAATGGACAAGTTATTGTGAGGGCAAGGAAAGTGCATGTTTACAGTAGTCAGCTCTTGCACAAATTGTGTTTTCATACTGTTGCATCGTGGGTACTGCTTCATGCTGCATCACAGTGGGGTGTTACAGAATGGGGAGAGCTTGTAAAATAGTACTACTTCTGGCATTTTTACAGAATTCTTGTGAAGTAATTGTGCGCTAGTTACCGAGACTGACCAGGACCATTTTGATGTGAAATACTCTCCAGAGCCAAATGGTACCCTGCTAGATTAAAGAGTTTGGAGGTCCATTAATCCCCTGATTAACAGAGGAGTTAGTGGAGTTAATGGAGTTAGGAGTTAATGGGGTGAGCTATCTACTTCTCAGAAAAGCAAGAAGTATATCCTCTGTAACTTTATTTTATTGTGTTTTACTTTTGTTCTTTCAACAGGTGCATGAAGTATACAAAATCTACTTGTTTTCTCTCTTCTTGGGGTACCTTTTGCAGTTTGAAAATTCAGCCTTACTAGTGTCACCATTACTGAGTCTTGTAGCAGCTTTAATGCTCTCTAAATGCCTTCAGGTAACTAGACTGTCCTCTAACTCTGAGTGTAGTTTTTATTATTTAAACTGAACTCTAAATGATATGCCATTCTTAAAATATTTTTGCAGATGAATATGAAAAAAGGTACACTTATGTCAAGGTTGCTGAAAATAATGTACATTTATTTGGTACTTACAATAACAGTGACACTAAACTTCTTACTAAAGGTAAGATTCCTCTGTAAAAAATTATTTTAGTTGTCAAAATCTAAATCGAAAGCTGCAGATCTAGTTTGGAAAAAGCTTTTGAAGTATTGCTTATCTTACTGATCTGAGAGTTCATAGCTTAATTCATATCAAATTGGAGTAAAAATTGAGTCATTTTGTATCTATATCAAAAGTCTTTAACAACTCAAGCAGCTGTTTTTGGTTGGGGTTTTGGTATTCTGGGTTGAGGTTAAAGCATAGTATAGAAATACTCTTTAAATCACACTTTAGCTATTTCATAAATGTGTTTTTTGTTATAACTTGGATGGCCTCTACAAACTGGTCTGAATATTAAAACAGTATTCTTGTGCATGGAGAAGACCTAGTAGCCAGGAACAGGTATGAGCAATCTCAGGGTAGATGTTAATTTTCAATTAAATTTTGACTGGAACATGCGAACAGAGACCTTCACTTAGTGTAGGTGTCAGCTAGGAGTTGAGATTGCACAGTGGGATTTTAGCCTGGTCTTGTGTTTTGATTATCAACACCCTCTTGCTGGTTCTGGTCTTTAACATTATATATTGTGCTTTTCTTCTATGTCTCAAACACACTCTGGTTATGTTAATTAGCAGCATCAACTTAAAAATAAAGAAGCTGGTGATCCCTAGAAAGTTTGAGACAATGCTCAGATCTGATTGTTTTCTTGTGCCATTCAGACTGGCTAGCCTTGCTGTATCTCCAGGAAAATAAAACCTAACCTTGAAAAATAGGAGTTACATTATGTAGACAGTACACAGAACTTCTGGCTGCTCAGTTTATGTGAAGATTACAAATGCTCATAGCTTTTGCTAGGCTGCAGTGCTATTTAGCGGAGCCAAACACAATGTTCTTTGGCTTGCTTGGGGCTAAGCCTATGACTGTCATGATCCTTTTTACACCACTCAGTAGTCTTGCCAGCTTATTGACAACTTTTCACTTGCCCTCCTGTTGGGGTGCATGAGTGAAATGAAGGGAATCATATTGTCAAGGAAACGTTAAAGATAGATTTATTTAAGGGAAGATTTATAACACTATACCACTACCTTAATTGGGACACTTAATCCAATTCATTAGTTTTAACTAAATCTTGAATACTTGTTTTCTCCCCGCTGTCTTTTAACCTGAATAAAGTGACTATGTGAAAACTGCTTCCAGCATTTGATAGATTTTTCTCTGCAAAATTAATTTTCAGATGTTTGTTCCTCATAAAGAAAATGAGCATTTGCTGAAGTTCATTGAAGTAAAACTTGGCTTAAACACAACTAAGTAAGTTTTTAAACTCTTTACACCTTCTAAGATAGCCGAACTTCTGAAACTGCTCTGAGAAATATAAAATTTCAGTGGCTTGTGAGAATTTTATGGGGAGTTAGGGAAACAGTTTCTATTTGTTGCCTGGTTTTAAGACTGAATTAGAACAAGATGCATATATAGAATTTAGTTGGGATTTTGAGGTTTCTGAGGCACCTCAATATTTTTTGTGCCTTGGGGTGAAAGCATTTCATAGATTTCTGTTTTCTTTTGAAGTTGAAGAGCAAAAACTTTCTGTACCCTGTCTAGTGTTTCTAATAAGACTTGAAAGCAAAGATAATAGGGTAAAGGTGGTGGTACTAACTTTTTATAGCCTGGAAAAGAAAGGACTCTGAAAGGAGTCGTGAACTACCAATGCTATCGCAAAACAGGGTTGGGTTGTGGGGTTTTATTTTTAGTTTTGTAAGAATAACACCCCCAAAAGAACCCCAGTATGTTTTGGAAGGAATTAGGAGAAGGGACGACTTAAAAGTCAGAGGGAATTGTTGTGATTCTAAGAAAAACTGCTTGCATCTGGAAAAGAGTTGAATGGTGGTCTACAAGAAGAAGACATCATGGCTACAGATTTTCAGGAAAAATTCAAATGGAATATTGGTAGGGAGTGAGACACCTCCTAGACGCAGGCCAAGACTTGCAATTCCATGCCTGCATGGAATTCGGGACTCTCTCCTGGGAAGTGCGTCTCTCTTATGAAACTACTTCACAGCCTTTCAGGGGAAGAAGTGGAAAATAACACCACACATAACTGAAATTGTTGGGGAATTTTTGGAAGACAGAATGTAATGACATTGACTAAGAAGCATTGTTTAACACACATAGATGCACGTTCTTAAGTGTTTTGCAAGAAAAGAAGGGACTGCTTCTGGTCAGGATTTCGGTTTATTCAGCTACCAGGTATTATGGATTTTTTATTCTCCCCCCCCCCGGGGACTTGCTACATGTTACTTTCCAGACTGTCAAACTCTGCCATGAAGCCAGTGATTGAGCCAAAATGCGTGCAACTACACCTAGAAATTTGTGTAACTGTGGGCTGGAATTATGGTTTGCAGCACAAGAGCTTCAAGATCTGTCTTTTAAGGCCAGTTTGGACATGCCCAGTTGTTAATCCTTAAACTGATTCTGTCTAATTGAAAGTGGTTCAGTTCTCTAGTCTTCCCTTGGGAGAAAAGAAAAAGAAAAGAGGGAGAAAAGTGAAATCAAGTAAGACAAGAATGCATTCACGGCATCACATGCTGCACCAATTCCAGATGAGAATACACATTGATAGTGCTTCTTGGCAAAGTAGATAATATTTTTGCTCATTAATTGAGAAAGAAGAATGATCAAGTGGGTTCGGCTACAGAACTAGAATTTCGGCATTAAGGATTCTATTGGCAGTGCCTCGGGCTTGTGTTTGATCTCAGATGACCATTCTCCCTTCTTCATCTCTCCATTTGGAATGAGGACAAGCATACCTTCTTGCATCAGTATCTCTAAAATCTTAATCCACTGTGACAACGAAGTGCTTTGTGGTCCCATAATGGAGTTATATGGGAGGTTGGGTTTTCATGATGTAATAAGAGTTGTAGTCTGGTCTCTTCACAGATTCTTTTTTTGGAAGATAAGCTCTTGATAGTTACTTTAAAGAGTACTTGCAAAGGGGTTTCAAATGATAACAAGAACTTTTCAATGACAAATTTCAAATAGTTTCCTATGACCTGAATAGGTTAAACTGTGCTTGGTTGTGTGCTGGCTTTTTTTCTAATCTGTGGGATGTTGTTATTGTTTTTAATGGGATGTTTTTGCCTTACTAGGAATTTTACAATGAATTGGCTCCTTTGTCAAGAATCTCTTCAGGCACCCTCCCAAGACTTTTTTTTGCGACTAACACAGTCATCACTGTTGCCTTTCTATATTTTAGTATTAATTATCTGCCTTTTTTCTGTAACTCAGGTCGTTTTTAGGAGAATTTGGTAAGTAACATTTATACTGAAAAATAAGTTAAAAATAAGAGGTTCATGGATGTCTAAGTGAATGGTCATCATGTTTATTGCACCATTGAGCTTGCCAGGGTGTGAGCACCAGTGGAAAGGCCCACCAGAGGCTCCTAAATAGTGTCCTTTATTGACAAGCTTCTTGAGCATCCCTCCAGTCAAGAAAGGGAGTTGTCATTGGTTTGTTTCCCCATAGGTGCAATTCCTGCAGAGCTCTAGCTTATGTTTTGTGATATGTTTATGTCTCTTCCTATTGCGAGAGAGAAAGGTGTTTTGTGTGTTTTCCCCTTCCAGCAGCAAAATTGTCTGGTTGCTGCTAGAGGATTTGTTTCTCTGTCTTGGGAGGTGGTTTCTAAGTTTATGTACTGCAAAGGATGAGATGGGTGGATGAGAGGATTTCGGATTTCTAATGCTTCACTGTTGGATTGTTTTGAGGATTTTTTTTTAACTCTTGTTTACTGTGGTAAGGTCCATCAGCATTTGCTGCTCAGAACAGAGCTGAAGTAAAACTGACTCAATTATTTTTAGTTTCACAGTGATTCACACTTCCCTTGAGAGAAGGGGGTATTGAAGCTGTCTGTTTACAGACTAAAAATAGCAAGACCATTGGCCCTAGTGTAACTTATCTTGGAAACTCAATGGCTAGGAAATTATCATTTCCTTGTAGAAGATGAATCGTGTAACTGCTCAGGTATTATTGCAAATTTTTCACTTGACTGCAGCAAAAATCAATGGATTTTTTTAAGGACTAAGACTTCTCATAGATAAAGATTATACTGCTATAAATGAAAATGTTTGTCAGGCTGGATGTGTGATAGCATATTCAAAACAATGAAACAAACTCTTCAGATTTTTTGCTAGTGTTGAAATAGCTATTTACTTTGTAATGAGCAGTGACTCCAGTATGTCCAACAGCTTTTTACAGAAAAGCTTAAAATAACCTTCTACCCCCCTCATTTTTTTTTTTTTTTTTTTTAAGCAGTTCATAATAGCGAATATTTTTCTGTTTGTTGTGAGGAAACTTATAAAATTGTAACTTGAAGTCACATCATGGTAGAATAAAATGTTATCTGTTGTGTGCCTTGCTATCTTGTTTGTAGAAAAACATATGTTGTCAGATTTTGGTTATGATTTTTATTTCTAATGTATTCCTGGAATTTATAATAATGTGACTAAAACTTGTTTTTTTACCTTACTTTGTCATAAAATGGTGCACACATTCCGTACACAATTATTGTCCTACAGATTCCATAATTCTTCACCGAGCTAATGATATAAAGAAACTTAGTTAGAATGCATGTACCGTGTGCTTCATCTAAATGTTTGCAGAGTGTGCATGCTCTTAGACTGTCTCTTGTTGCTGAATTACCTTAAGATAGGATTTACAGTCACAGGTAGTGATCCCATTGTATTAATTCACAGCCATTGCTCCAGAGAGGTTACAGTCTAAAACAAGGGACAGCAGATACTGATAGATTATTGATGGAGTACAAAAACCAGATAAGCAGTGCAACAATATTGTATGATATGACAAAGAATGATCTCAGTGTACTGCTGGCTTAATGGTCATAAAAGTGTTTTTATTGGCACCTTTGCCTGAGATAATGTCTGAATTAAGTGATGTCTCATTTTCTCCAACTGCAGTGGTGAACCACTGAAAGAGACAGTTAAACTTGAGGATGGTCGAATTGGAGAGAGGCCAGAAATAGTTTATCATGTAATTCACACAATGTTACTTGGTTGTCTAGCGATGTGTTTGGAAGGGTAAGTCTGATTTTGATGTCTCTCTTTTGAAAGCAACGGAGAGTTCCTAACTGGACGTGATACACCATTCACCCCTTTGAAATTCAGCCCTTTTCAGAAATGTATTTGACACATAGTGGTACTAGTTAGTAGGGGAGATAGCAAAGATAATTTTGACTACAAATTGGATACAGGTATACGATGAATTGTGCTCGGTCTCTTTAACATGCTTTCCAAGCTTTAATGAAGCCAAAATCCAAGACATTAATTGAAGCACATTTCAATTGCTGTCTTTATGGCATTTAAGTGTAGAACTGCACTGTAATTCTTTTAATATTGTATTCTAGTAAGGTCTTGTGTAGTGTTTTCACGAACAGTGTATGTTCTGGAATATTGGAACGTGGAAGATCTTATTCCTCTTTGTGTGTCTAGGCTATCATGAAGTATGCCTTTGCTTGACTTGCTACAGCAGTAGCAAAGCTGTTTTCAAGGGTATTGTGTTAGTCTTTAAGGCTATAGAATCTAATGTTGGGAAGGTGTTCTAATCTTGGCTCTCAGCTAAAGCAGCTTGAAGGTGGTAGATTTGCATTTGTATTGCGCTCATTGTCCTAAAATCTGAATATTCACAAATTATTAAAATGAGCACACTGTTTTGTGTTACCATGTAGTTGTCTTGACTCATCTACCCCTAAGAGGCAGACAATACCAGCAAATCGTAAATTGTTTATTAAATGTTTTCCTTTCCTTTCTTCAGGAACTCCCTTATAGTACAGTGTCTGTACAGCTTTGCTGAATAGCTGCTTTTTATCCTTGCTTGGCTGGAAAACCACAACAGCCAAGTGACTTTACTAGTCTCTTTGTTTTTCTTTCATCTTCCCCTGAACTCTGTGAAGGATTTTGTCATCTTTGACCTTGGATCTTGCTCCTACATCTTGCAGCAGATAATCAGGTGCCTGCTCTTCTGCTAGAGATTTCCTTGGTTTACCCTTCAATGCCATCAAATTTGATCTCGGATTGCTTGAATATCCAGACTGCGTTTGACATATGAAAAAAATCTGACTGTTTTTATAAATAGCTTGAATACAGAGGCATGCGCAGCATCCCAACTAAGTTATTGCAATGTTTTTCAGAATGAAATATCTATGGACACCTTATGTTTGCATGCTTGCTGCATTTGGTGTGTGCTCTCCTGAACTTTGGATGACGCTTTTCAAGTGGCTTCGACTGAAAGCTGTGCACCCAATATTGCTGGTGAGTTGCTGTTGCCAATGTCTTGGGAATGACAGCTAGCAAGCATATAACTTTTCGAACAACAATGGCCTAAGACCTATAGAAGAACTCATTAAAAGAACATGTAGTTCTGTGGATTTCATATAGTCTGCTTTTTCTGTCTTTCATTCTCAATATCACAGTTTCACGTGTTCTTTGGTACCTGGTGATAAAGTATTCACACTACAGCCTTTGCTCATAAGAAGCAGAGCTGTCATCAGCTCTCTCCCTTTCACTCATCTGTTTTGTTTCTTTTAACAAATCCTTGAGGCCTCAAGCACTCTGTCATATTTAGTTGAGATTGTCCAAGAAGGTCAAGTGCTCTGTAGGAGAAGCGCAGGAGGAAAAGTACAGGCATGAAGGGAAGCATCAAGACAAGCCTTGTTCCACTAGGAAATGAGGCTAAAAATGTGGTAGTTAGGTGTATTTAATTGCTGAGAGTAAAGCTGCTTCATAATAAATGGTTTGTGGAATTACGTTGCGTAAGATTTGTTCATGTGTGGCCTTATAGAGAAGTGTTGCTACTGAAGATGAGGCTACAGTGCAAACAACTCCCACACTTCCAACCCTAGCTTTATTCTTAATAGGCGGAGAGTTGCTTTGAGTGATTTTTGGCAGCTTTCTGCATTTGTTTCATTAATAAAATAAGGATAGGATATTAGTTACCTTAATTTCAAGAGACTTGTAGGAATAAATATTTTATACTTGAACAGAGATTCAGTATGTCGGTTCTGAAAATGCCATACCCTATTACATCAGAAACATGGACAGTGTTCTTCCAACCAAGGAGTAACAATATGTTGATGTTCACAGTAAACACATTCCTTTATATACCTCACGTTTTCTTCTATATAGACCTGCTTTATTACTGTTAACACAGTGGATGTGTTAATAGCTTGTTATCAAGAGAATGCCCTGTGTGCACTCCTTACCAAACGTTTCCTGTACCACACAAGCTATTTTCTCCTTTTCGCAAAGCAAAAATTGTATCGGCTAGAATGATGGTGTGCTGAAGAATGGGTTTCTGGGTTTTGCATATCAATAATGTTAATCTGAACAAAAGCATCAACAAAATCAGAGATTTGATATCCTTGTTTCATACTTTTTTCCCTTTCCCAGATTATATAATTTTCAATTGATGTGAGAGGTGTTTACTTTTCTTCTGTTCCCTACTTCATGTGCACATCGCATCTTTGTTATCTGAGCAGTAATTAACCATCCCTGATATTGGTGGTAAAGTTATCATGCATCAAACATGTTCTTCTGTGCTAAATTAGGCAAATTCTTGTTTGCAGAGGGTTTTTTGTGTGGTAGAAAAGTGCAAAGTTTTACTTACTGTCACTTCAAGGTTTCAGGCATAAATGTGGCCTACTATATGACCAGCATCAACAGATAGTCCAAGGCTGGAGAATAGTCCGTAATCCATTTCTTCTAACATGTATTTTCTAGGCTCTTATTCTGAGTATGGCAGTTCCCACAATAATTGGATTCAGCTTGTGGAAAGAGGTAAGAAAAGTACCTTTGTAGTTTTTTGTTTTGTAGGTAGGCACAATATAAGTCAAAATTATGAGCAAATATAATGAAATATACTTGGTGAAATGAAATATGTATGATGAAATAAATGCTGTCATCCAGTGAAAATATGTTTGTTTTTTTTTTTAAAAAAACTGTTTACATTTTTCAGTGTAGGGTATTTGACAATTTAGTTGGTTAATGATTGCTTATTGTAATTAAGAAGTGTTTCAATTTAAATGAAGACTTTATTATGTTCAACTATTATGCTTTGGATATATAAACTGACTCAACAAAGAAAATATTGTCAAATAAAAACTCGGGATATTGAAAACTGTGTTGCCTCAATCTCGATTTTGGTGAGAGGGAGTGAGGTTAGACGGAAGTAAAATTATGGGAGGCCATACACAAATAGTCTCTTTGAAAAGCGCCCATCAAATTATAATGGGGTTAAATCCTTCATGCAGAGCAGTGTATAGAGGTTTGTATACACTGCAATACAGGGAAGAAAAGCTACAGATGTTTCCGTGTTTAAAATTAATACTTAGTTCTTTATTGCAAGTCACAGACTGGGAGGAAGAGTGGAAATTATTTTTTAAACTTCCACAAGTGCAAACAGGAAATATCCCATAAAGCATAACTCTACTATAGCTACGTACCTTCAAAATAGTTTTATAAGAATTCAGATAATTATTTTTATAAAAAGCATTCAAATATAAAAGCCTATCTTGACCAACAGTATTTTAACAGATTTTGTAACTTCAATCTTATAATAGAAATTTTGACTGCAGTGTGATCTGACTCTTCACACATTTCTGCCAGAGCAATAGATACTCTCCTGAAAAAAAGGCTATAGTTTCTCAAAAGAGTTATGAAATCTATTACAATAAACTAGGTTAGCTGACCGAAGAATTCTTTTTCAGATTTTTTTTTTTTTTTAAATAAAAGCAGTGTGGGGGTTTGGACTCTAGAGGGCTTCATCCATTGCAGATCCAGCATTTGCTCTTAAGCAGTGGTGAATGGTTTTCCCTCCAGGTTCATAACTCATCCATGAGCTTGGAAACTTTGATTAATAGTAATGGGACAGTGCAAATGCATTGAGGCTCTTCATCTCTTACCATGACTGTAAATGGCTGTGTAAACAACTCAGCATCCTTATCCTTGGCTGTCTTCTGACTCAGTCTGGCATAGTCCCTCATCTAACTAGATTTTTCGAAGGGCTTTGATTGGTAAGTGAAGCTGGCTCTCCCTGGGGTGGCAGTAGCGGTTCCCCTTTCTGTCCATCTGTTGTTCTGGAGACAGTTCAGGTGTATGTAGAATAGCACTGCTACAGCTTTCAGCCCTGATACGAACATATGGCGGCTGCTTTTATTATGCAGCTCTAACATGTCTGGTTGTGGACTGCTATCACAGCTGAATTGTCCAGGTACTGGGGGTGGAAACTCCTCAGTTAAACGCTGGTCCCATTTCCAGCTGTCTGTCTGCTGTGGCTGTCCCAAAGTAAATTGTCCCTTTTGTCTGGCATAACCTGTAAACTTTATCTTTTTTAGAGCTGGCAGCCAGTAGCTTTCACTTACTATTTACAAATGCATGCTCCAGCCCTTCAGGGGCAGCCAGCTTCTAGCCATGCCTTCTTCAGATAAATGCTCAAAATGGCTCACAGAATGTTTTTCAAGAGCATAAACTGAGATATTCTACTTCATACAATATAGTGTACTTTCCTTCACTGCAGTAATTGAAGTAAAAGTCAGAGGAAAGCCCAGGGCAGATCACAGACATAATGCTCTTCTGGGAAATTTCTTCTTTGCTGCTTTTTCCATCAAGTCACAAGCAGGTTTACCATGAGATTTGTCAACTTATTGGTTCAGTGCTCTTATTTATATGCATTTGCATATGAAAACCTGAACTATGGTTTTGTTGCATTTAAGGCCTGTTGAAGTCGATGAACATTGTTGCCACATAGTTTCTTTTTTTTATTGTCAGTATTCTAAAAAAATAGGATTAGAGATGAGAACTTCTGTTTAACATACTTATTTTGGAGCAGGTCTCCTGCTGTCGGATAAGTATAAACAGTGTGTTTCACAAAATATTCGAAAATACCAATCAGGAGGGAAAACTCAGATGAAACCCATTTCTGTTGTGTTATTCAAAGCCTTAATATAATGAGATGCTCTGTAGATTCTTCTTTCTTTTTTTTTTTTAACCATAAGTAACCAAAAACATTTCCATCAGTTTTTCCCTAGGATAATGACAGAGCTTTCAGAAATACAAGAATTCTATGATCCTGACACAGTAGAACTCATGACATGGATAAAGTAAGTATGAAGTCCTACATTTCTATTTTACTACTTTATGTCAGAGTATTTTTATCTCAGCATTTTGTGGAGCTACCTCTATTAATAGGAGTTTCCCCTTGCTAAGTCATTACATGATGTAGAGGGAGATGGGAGGAGAAATGTGTATTTTAAGTTTGGTGTTACTCGCATGGAAAGAAACAGGAATTTATCATTAATTATAAGAGAAGATCCTGAAACACGCAAATCATGCTTAATGTCATTACTAGATCTAATTTCCAAATAAAGGTGGACATTTTAATACTTAGTTCTTTGCACACTAACTTTTCAGGAGATTAGCGGGTTCATGTTGATTGTAATTCTACAGGGGACTGAGACACTGAAATTTTTGTGCGTGTGAGCCAGTAAAAGGAAGCAGTTGTCCCCCAGTACTCAGCACTGGTGAGGCTACGCCATGAATACTGTATTCAGTTTTGGGCCCCTCAGTACAAGAAGGACCTTGAGGTACTGGAGTGTGTCCAGAGAAGGACAACAAAGCTGATGAAGGGTCTGGAGAGCAAGTCTGATGAGGAGAGGTTGAGGGAGGTGGAGTTGTTTAGTCTGGAGAAGGCTGAGGGGAGACCTTATTGTTCTTTACAACTACCTGAAAGGAGGTTGTAGCAAGGTGTGTGTTGGTCTCTTTTCCCAAGTAACAAGTGATACGATGAGAGGAAATAGGCTCAAGTTGCATCAGGGGAGGTTTAGACTGGCTATTAGGAAATACTACTTCGCTGAAAAGGTTGTCAACAATTGGCACAGGCTGCCCAGGAAAGTGGTTGAGTCACCAACCTTGGAGGTATTTAAAAGACATGTAGATGTGGTGCTCAGGGACATGGTTTAGTGGCGAACTGGCAGTTTTAGGTTTACGGTTGGACCCAATGGTCTTAAAGGTCTTTTCCAACCTGTATGATTCTGTGTGTAAAATGAAATGCCTGAATGTAAGGATTTAGAGACTTTAGTCTAGAAACATTCCATGTAACATGTATGATTCAAACTTCCCCTTTGCCCAGAAGGCTGGAAAGGTTCTTATCTGTCTGGCTAGGCAGGGCACAACAAATGCTGAGCTATATTATATAGTTCATACTGAGCCATATACATAGCTAATACTGAGTCGAGTTATTTTCACAGATATATTTTTCTTCTCACTAAAAGTTTCAGAACTGGATTCTGGCCTCATTCAATCTAACTTTGAACTATGTAATTAGGAACTAATCGTCTCTGGAAGTTAGATCCCATGTGTTCAGATAACTTACCTTTAACTGTATTTTTTTAGTATATTATTTTCTGTATTTACATAGTCTTTAATGTCAACCTGTTCATCTTCAGAAAAGGCAAGGCTGGTAATTATGGTGTTCCAGCCAATTTCTTCTTTCTGTTAATAGTAGTGTATGTTGTTTGTCACTGCTGTAGCTCTTCAAGGCAGCAAGTGGAAAAATGCCAAGTACCTAATGGCTTTTACATTAGTCTGCATATATTACACTTCAAGTACATAATTAATCATGGTGAATTGCATTGAGATTCACTCAGCTAAGAGCAATTTGACTACCCTTATTTGTAGCAGCTGTTCATATTTTTAATGAAAATAAGGATTTTTCTTTTTTTTTTTTTAAGGATATACTTAGATATCCATATTGGAATTATAATTGAATGTCATTATTACAGTATATTTTCTTAGACTTTTCTCTCTGATAAAATGAATTTATTTTTTATTTTCTCTGCAGGAAAAGTTGCCCAAGTCTGTAACAAAGTGTGACAATGACTGTGTTCTTTCACTAATACAGGAATACGAATAGTCAAAAGATGAAACCAAACCCAGAAACATAATTACTGTAGATGTTATTCTGTATCATGACACTATTTACTCGTAGATGATTAAATACTTGGTCCTAGGAATCAAATGAAAATAACCACAAATCTTTCCCTTACAAGATAACATCATGTTGTTTCTCCTTCTACCTACCCTCCTCCCGAGCTTGTTTTGTCACAAGTCAGCAACCGTTCAGAAAAGCTATAGTTTGATCCATTCCAGGTCCACTCTGAATGGTACTCCATGGATTGCAAGGAGGGGAGGAGAACAACCATCAGTCCTTGCCCCAGCAGGAGACCTTCCATCCAAACTTCACACTGCTGCAGGTCTGAGCTTTTCCCGGCAAGGAAACTACAGCTACTGCAGCATTAACACTAATTGTAATTAGACCTCCAATGATATCCTCATGCACTCCCATTCATACCGTAGCACCTTAGAAGAGTCACCCAGAGTTTAAAATTAAAAACATCGTTCTGAGAAATGCATTCTGTACTCAGATGTGTATGTTGATGTTGCTTTTGCAGACGACAGGCTCCTGTGGCTGCCGTGTTTGCAGGCAGCCCACAGTTAATGGGTGTGATTAAGCTTTGTACCGGATGGATGGTGTCGAGCTTGCCTTTATATAATGATGATGATCTTCTAAAAAGAAATGAAAATGTGAGTATCCAATTCCATAAACGTGTGTATATTATCAGTGATTTATAGACTGTTCCATCATGTAAGACTGAAGCGCCTGACTGAGATGTGTGGGAGTACTGTAAATGTTAATGCTCCAGAGAAGAGGAGCCTGTAATATTCCTCATGACACACACACTTGCATTGCTCTTCTGTGCCCCCCAGGCCACCTGGCAATGCAAATGGTTTGTTTGGTGCCACTCCCACTACATGTGAATGGAATTCCAAACACCATACCCCCCCTCCAGTATTGAATTTATCACTGATTTTTACATTGCATTAACATGTTTTCTTAATTTATAGATTTATCAGATCTATTCAAAGAGGTCAGCAGAGGATATTTATAAGATACTTACATCTTACAAAGCCAATTTTCTGGTTATTGAAGATTCAATTTGCAATGAAGTGGGACCTGTGAGAGGATGTAGAGTTAAAGATCTATTGGATATTGCTAACGGTCATGTAAGTAACAGTAAGAAAAAAATGAATGTTTGAATGCATAAATAATTCATTTAAAAAGAAATTGTCTTATACTGCTGATCTTATTTTTCTGGTTTTAACCAACATGTAGACAAAAGCTCAAATATTAAAAGTGATCAATTAAGTTTTGGGTTGTCTGTTTATTATACACCTGTATTCTTACCCCATACTATTCTTTCCCTGCACTAATCCCTCCTAATACATTAGTATGTAGCTGTGCTGCTTTTCTGCCAATCATTAAATACCATTTAACTAGCTATAAATGTTTAAGACTGTAACACCTGAAGCGGTTATTACAAAAACAGTAAAGCCCTGCATCGGAGGGCATTCTTTACTAGCTGTAAAGATGAAATTTAAAAATGGATAAACTCGGTTCTTCTAAAATTCTGCCTGGGATGAGGATTCAGTACAGCCTGCTTGGTACTGATAAGATTACAGGTCTACTCAGTCCAGTCTTGCAGATGGGTTAACACCCCAATAGATAGTTTAAGCCACAGCTCATAGAAAGATTGGTTGAATAAACTGTGGAGTTATGAAGATACCTGTGAATGCTACTTCAGCCGTTACCATGCTGTGTCTGTTCTGCATGCTGATAGTGCTGCCCTTGCTGCCAAAGTAGGGAATGGGATGGGGTTTATAACATCATTACCACTTGTTCATCTGCTTCCTGGGAATCCAGCAAAAGTTTTGACTTTATAAAGGCAGAAGTGGCCCTAAACTTGCTTAGGGTTTGGTTGCTTATTCTCAGGTCATCAGGGGAGGAGGGTTCACCAGTTACTTCTAAGCAATAACAGGTCATTTCCATTTAGTTGGCTTCTTGACTAAGAAAAAGAACATAAGCATCTGTTTGACATTACAGCCTGTTGTGTATTAACTATACCAAGTTAATCCTTGGTTTGAATACCTTTTTATTTTTTAATGGGGAGGATACATGTGTTTCTTGTATATAGTCTTACATCCCATTCTTGGGGAAAAATCCAAGCTGTTTGTCTGTGTTAGGTATTTTATAAGCTCTACTGTCGATGATACACATTTCAAAAGAACTTGTAATGCAAGCATGTCATTTCTGTAGTTGCTTTCGTTTGGGGGAGTAGTTATAGGGGTGATATGTTTTTAGGGGATTTCTCTTTAATTTTCCCAGGAATCTACAACTGGTGTCAGTTTCACTTGTAGGTTTCCCAGCCCATTTGTCCATGGAGGATATTGTCTCTGTTTTTCTATTAACTTTCTTACCATTGCTGAAATCTGTCCTTTTTCTTTCTTGGCCTTGCTGCTAAAATAATGTATGCCATGATTATTCCATGTTCTAACCAATATATTATACCATAACAGAGTGTGTTTGTAAGAATAACATCCATCATCGATAATCAGCACATATTATCTCTCGGTTTCTTCTCAGATCTGTTGTTGCATGAGTAAGTTCCTGTTCCCACGTCAGATATGTCAGTGTCAATGGATGTCAGCTGGAACAATTAATCACAGTTTCAGGATTCCATTCCCTCATACCCTTGCATCTTTCATCTCCACGCTTCCTACATGCGTCTCGCACATAATCCTGATCACATCCTAACTTCAGCAGCACAGTTTTACTGTCAGGTTTTTAAGTTCTGTTGGATTGATACATCAGAATGAGTTCCTTCCTCCTTTAATTCCTAACACCCTGTTGTTCAGCAGTTCATCCTAAGGAAGACTTCCCAGTACTTCTCAGAGCAGCTGTTGCTTGCAATGATAATTTCAATCAAAGCGGGGGGGGAGAAAACCATCAAAAGACAGTAGCCAGTGCAAGGAACCTGTCTTTGATAAGTGCCACACACAGCACTCTCAGTACCCAAAAACAGTCATTTACTATTCTTGTGTAATTAGGATTATCAAAGTGACAAGGGTTTTCTGTTTATAGTGGAGAGATTAAGAAAAGGAAATGAAGGTCCATGGTGGAAGTTTCAGTTAAAATCTGTTGTGCTGAATGTCTGTAATCTAAATCTGTAACAAAACAACTGGTATACATTTAAATGTAGACAACAGAGTGTTCAATATTTTTAGAAAAAGATTGGGTAGCTGGTAATGAGCATCACTTAAACTTTCTGTCTGTGGCTGAGTCTGTACTGGGTTGGATGCTAAAAATGCTAGTTGTAGAAAAAGTATTGGGGTGGCCAACAGGAATAAAGTATTTTTTCAGAAAGTTGACATAGGTTGTTCCTGAAAGCTGATGTAGTGTGTTGTCTCAGGAAGCTTTGAAACAAAACTGTCAGTTTGTTTGCTAACAAAAATTGTGTGAATCATGTTGAAAGATTTGCAAGACTTCCCAACTAGTGGAAGCTAGTGCATATGTAGTTGGAGACTGCAGCATTTACTTATTCCCAAAGTAAGTGAGACAGGTGACAGGCTGTTATGCTGTTGACAGGTCTAAGGATGTGTTTTCCAAATTGCTGTGTTTAAGAAGATAAGTATTACTTTCTAGCTTAGACAATGTCCATCTTATAGTCCTAGTCCAGTATCTTGTTTCTGACACTGGCTGAGAGGATATGATTGTCGATGGGGCAAGACAGCAGTCTGTTGCTGAAGGACTGTAGGTCAGGAGAAATGTCTTCGTGTTTGATAGCCATTGATAGATATTTTTTTTTCCCTCCATGAATTTGTCCTACCACCTTTTTTTAAACCCTTGTAAACTTGTGCCATCAGAAGTTAGTAGCAAAGGGATTTCATCAAGGATATCAGGTAGTAGATGCCAAAACACACAGGCAGTTTGCTTCCAAGTCAATTGATTGCCATTTATAGGGCGATGAGTGTGTGTGTTCAGCCTTTATTAGGTATGTCAAACTTACCTTGGCCTGGAAGAGGTAACTGAGAATTTCCTTCCCTACATAGGTGGTGTGCTATGTGCAGGTCAGGTTTGAAGTACTGGGTAAACAGGGCATGTGATAATTTTCCACTGCTGTTGTTCTTTATTTTATGAATAAAGTACACTGGTTTTAATGTCTGCTGTCCTGACAAAGGTATCAATTCACAATGGCTATTTTAGATGGTTAAACAAATTAAATATGTTTTCAGCTTATTGGAATCGTACAGTATGGAAATTAAATGTCTATCATAAATGAAATTTACAGTAAATTAAATGTACAGAATTACATTCTGTAATCACTTATCTTCAGTATTTTAATTAGATCATCTTTTTTTTCTGACAGGTGGTTTGTGAGGAAGGCGACAGTTATGCCTACTCAAAATACGGACGATTTTGTCATGAAATCAAAATGAACTATTCTCCGTATGTGAACTATTTTACTCGGGTGTACTGGAATAGATCCTACTTTGTATATAGAATCAACACTGTGATATCCTTCCAGTCGTGAAAAAGCATACAAGCTTCTTTCTGAGGATTGTTTGTGAATGAAATTGGGTTGGAAAAGTTCCTTTTGATCAAGGAAGTTATTTTTGCAGATATGTGTGTGCACATGCAGTGTCTTGACAACTTTATTTCATCAAACTGGAATTCTTTGAACTACAGATCAACAGACATAGATACCATCCTTGAAGGAAACAGGAAACTTGGTCAATTTTACAATCTCTACAAAGGGTGACAGTCTTCCGTGGTTTTGCATTTTTCTTCCCATTATAAATCATCTTAATCTTCATGTAAATGAGATTTCTAACTTTAGTGTTGGAGAACTGGTGTGTATAGACTTCAGTAAATGCAGGAAAAGTAATTAAAGAGCTCATATAAGTCATATAGCTTATATTTTTCTAGCAAGAATGCAATTGGTATCCCGAGTCTTTTCAAGTAAGCGTTTGGGTTTTTTTGTTTTCTGTTGTTTTAATTCTTCCTGTCTTCCACTATAAATGCTTCTTCTATGTTTATCAAACACACATTCATACATCTTATTTGTAGCTGTAGTGTTTGTATAAATTAAATAAGGAAGTTTTTATTTAAAGAACACTTCCATAGATCATGGCACTGATCTCTACGTTGTTGGAGACATGTTGGTGGAAGTGCTTGGACTTAGACCTAGCGGTAGGAGTTGACAAGGTCGGATCTCCAGTTTAGAAAGAACTTGTCTTCAGGATTTTTCCATGCTTAGATGTGTGTGTGTGCATGTGTGTGTCTTAGCAGCCATCAGAATGGGCCAGTATACAACAGTATGCCATGCTTGTTTTTAGACAAGTGTAGCAGGAAAACTAGGTTTGCTACTGAGACTTCTGCACTTCTGTTGCACCCCCTCTGTGTGCATGCTGGTATGTATGTGTGTGTGTATGGGGAGGGATGGGTGATACTCATTTCATTCAACTTATTATGTGATAGTTATATTGAGGTAGTGCCATAACTGTAATTTAAAACACTATAATCACCACCATTAATAAATAATGGTACAGTTGTTCATAGCTATTTTTATATCAATTATGCAACTACACTGAGTTTGAAAATTTGGGAAAGTACTCTGCAGTCTTGCTTCCCTCCAAAATTTGCCTTCCTTATATGATCCCCTTTGCCTCTACAACTATTTTCCTTAAGAAATTATCTGTTCATCTTATTTGTTGCTGGCTGATATGCTTTCAAGAGAATGAATGATGCTTTAATTCCAACTCTGGGCCTAATTCTGGTGTTATGGATTGAAAAAATCCAGTAAAAGGTAACGGTCACTTTGCTTACTTAGGTGTAGCTGGACAAAAAGCCAGAACGTAAGTTTTGGAACAGGTTATTAACCCGTTAGGAGTTACCTGCAGTTATGGATTCTTGTAACACGTGGCCCAGAGACCAATCTGTCAGGCATGTGGGAATGATTCTTGGGACCCCAGATTCTTTAATAAAGGATCTGGCATAATAGGATGAACCTGCAACTGAAAAATCTGCAAACCATTCTGCAAATGAAAGCTGCAAAATTATCTTTATTGCACTTGTTGATAAACTGCAAATTCAGAGATTTTTAACTCTGAAATTCTTAGGAACTGCAGCATGTTGGTGTATATGCCTGATTCCTATCTGCTCTGTACAGATACGTTGCTTACTTTACACTAACAGGTAGTGCTGAGATTTTTTTAAAACCTATTATCACTTGGAGTGATTTAAAAGAAAAAAGCTATATCGTTGGAACAGTCGACATGTCTGTAATCTATTTTTCACTTTCAGTTGTATTTTTAGGCCTATGAGTCTTGACGAGATGTTAAATTATCCATTTTATTTGAAACCAATGTTCAGATAAATCCATCGAATATAGTGGATGCGATCATTGAGAGAAACATTTATCAGTATAACTGAGTCACAAGTTAAAAGTAAATATCCTTTCTGGGGATACAGTCATTCTGTTGAGGATGGTGTGTATGTGTGTCTGGTCAAATGCAGTCTGTGTTTATTTGCTTATGTGTAAGTGCATGTGTTTTACTGCACTGGGCTGTTGCAGACTTTTCAATTACCATGTAAAAACAGCAGCTAGTGTATTAACTTGAGCTATGGCCGGCCTGCAGGAGCCTTCTCTGTATGTGCTAGTATGGATGTAGATGTTGTATTTGGAAGTAAGTTTAGAGTTCCTTTATTAACAATTTAAGTTTGTTTTGAGTTGCTGTCAAGGAATTATATGTCTGTGTGTGAGTCATTTACTTGCCTGAAGTTAATCATTCACGAGTACCGTAACAGCAATAAGGCATTCCAGGTAGCAAACTTCAGGGCTACAACTGCACTTGGGTGGATGAAGTCGCATAGCTTACGGCTTCATGCCTTAGACTGCCATGCCAAGGTGCAATATTTAACTGTCCTTGACTGCCTGTTGTGTTTTACCACAATGCTGTACGTGTGTGTTACTGCATTGAACATAGTTTGAATACTTACATGTAGAGCACACGTTAAGAAAAACACAAAGGAGGCCATCTGTACGTCTGAAGAAAACGGTCTTATAGCACGTTGGCCTTTATACATGTTTAAACAAACATGTCAAACTTTATTTGAACTGTGACGTAGTTATTATTAGTTTTGTCATAGTTTTTAAGATGTATTCTTGATACTTCGATTGATTCTGATTTAGGAGAATCATTTAAGATTTTTACCTTGCTTTTTATATTAGAGAAAATTGTATTGCAGCACCATTGGCACAGCAGCCTTAAGTAACAGAAGAAGCCTTTTTATATGGATGGAACATGGCTCTTATTCCAGTAAAAAGGCATCATTTTTAAAATGAGTGACTGGAAGAATCATATCTTATAAAGCAAATGATAAGCTTGAAATTCTTATCCAGCTATGGATCAGCAAAAATATTATTGTTTATTCTAATCTCTACCTTCTGTGAAAAAGAGGCAGTAAGTTTCATGGTATCCCTCAGAAGGACAACAATAGGGGATATTACATCAGACTAGTACACACAACCCTAGTTTGGTTTTCAGCCAGGTCACAGGTTTAACTCCCTGAAAGGGCTGAGGGAACACTTCACAAATTTGATCTGTTTTGCTGTAGATGTTGCAATTGAGTTGAAATATGTGCCTTGCAAGCTTTTATTAAACAAACAAAAACCTCAATTGGTCTTTCTTTTTGTGAAGATTTTTTTTAAATTCCTGTCCCTCTGATTTCTAGAGCTTCTGTTGTGTGTTAATACCCCTGCCTCCAAGGATGCTTGTGTAGTAAGCGGTGCAGCTAGGATGTGCGCCAGCCATCTTAACAGCTGTTCACTGGGAGGAATGAGAATTTGCATAGCAATTTGTGTTGCTATTTTGCTGGCTTATTTCCTCCTTCACGTTTCCAATTTCTGATACACTTGATTGTAGTAAATGCAAAAAAATTTGAAAGAATAAATTCTATATAGTATTTTCAGGCATTCACCTGTTACCCTTAGACTTGTGGATTAATTTTTAATGCAGCCACAGCTAAACTGACATGTACGGTTTTGTCTTAATCTTAAAAATATGCTCTTTCACTACCTGAATTACCACGTACTTGAACTCAGTTGATAGATTTGCCAGGAGATATTTGAGACTAATTAAGTAACAGCATTTCAGAACATAAGCTTCTGTTCATATTATTTTAAAAAATACTGGTTTTATTTCTTCCAGAGTAAATGGAAATACAATTGAATACCATGCAATCTTAAATACAGTTTCCTTTGGGGAGGGGTAAGGAAGAGAAAGACAAATATGAAAGAAAGAGGGCCAAAAGGTTTAACAGGGCTTGAAAATTCTGCCAACTATTTGTATTACTATTTACTGAATGGAAGAAGGTTAGGGACCAAATCTTGCTCTTACCACCTTATTTTTACTAAGTCATCTGCAAATGTCCAAATTTTTGACCCTTCATCAACTGTCCCTGAACAGGAGCTGCAAGATTGGGTCATAGGGATTGTAATTTGTCATTGAAATGGTTCTTAAAGACTGCTCTTAACTACGTATAACATATTTTGTAACCAAAAATCTAACAGGGGAATGTGTAGGCTGTTTGTGTGAGTGTGTGGGCGTGTGTGTTGTATTGGCATTTAGAGATGTCTGTTTCACTGTTGTGGTTTGGAGATGTAACAAGTAACTTCTACTATCGCTAGTGGTGGCTGAATCTATAAATCTCCTAAATACTGATGGGCAGGTGGACTCTAGAGTACTATGGTATTAGGGATGAAAGAAAAGAGTTTATTCCAACACAAGCAATATTTCATGTGAAATAATACCTCAACATAAATCTGTATAACCATGCCTTTAGTACTCTTCTTAAAGCTTAACTTTATGTGGGGGGTGGGGGATGGGGGGTGGAAGAAGTGAATATTCTAAAATATGCAGTGTGTGTTATTTTAGTAATGATTTCTACATCATCAGTACAGCTAAAAGAAGGTATCGCCATTGTGTTGCTGCACTCTTACTATGCCAAATGCAGGGCTATCAATGCCTAGAGGTCTTCTGAATTCTTTGGTACCTCGACGAGATGTTTAAATGAGTAATTAATCTGGCAATGTTTTCAACTTCAGTGCAGTTAAATGTATGTCATTCTGCCTTTCAAGTGATGTTACCTATTTATTTGATGGAGAAGAGGTTGGTGTTTAATGCCTTTCGAAGTTTCAAACTGTGTTACTTCAGTAACACGGAAGAACTATTGGTGGTGCTTTACTTGTTCACTGACATTTAGCAGTAGTGGATATGGCATATGGACATATCTATGTGCAGGTATTTAATAACAGATCTATGGAATTCAATTCCTTTTATCCTGTTTGTTGTCTTGGACAGGTTTTTTTTTATCAAAATAATGTATACACAGTAAATATTTTCTCTTGTGACAAACTTTTTCTGTGGGGGGAAAAAAATTGTAATAAAAGCCAAGTCCAGAAAGTGTGGGTTTTTTGGGGCACAAACGGTTTTATGCTTTCTTTTGAGAAGTCTGGTACCCTTTCACAACAACCATGTAGTTCATAATGAATTAACCTTCTTCCCCCATTGTGGTAATAAAATGATTTTTGTATTCTGTGGTATTATTTGCATATGCAATTTTCAGTCAAGTGATGACTGCACAGCATAGCTCAAATGCCTGTCTTGGCAGGGCAGCATAAATACTCTTGCAAGTCTTGAGGATTCGCAGCCTGCTCAGACTGGATCCATATGTTGTGCCGACTGTGGCTACCTGTTGAGACATGCTCGTATGAGAATGAGCCACAAGATACCAGGTGCTTCATCTGGAATTGTTGAACTCTTGACTTTCTCCCTAAAGATCCTCTTACAGCAAGCGTGTCACCTGGAAATAAATTGCTGTGCAACATCAAATGCTTACTGATGTCTTTTTTTTTTTTTTTTTTTTTAATCAACTAATGTATCATCTGGAATTTTTACAGAGGATGATTACATATATTGGGGCCTTCTATCATCTTATAAAGTATTAGTAGTAGGAGTGAAATCCTTGAATGCATACTACTTTGTAACAATTTACCATATAATTATATGAAAACCTTGATATTATTTTAGTTCAATTCTAAAGATGATAGAAATATCCAAGAAAGTGCTTCTCCAAAAATCATACAGCACCTAAACAATATGTATTTACATCTTTAATTCTTATTGGGTTTGAACAATTCATCAGACCGCTTCCCTTTAGACCAGTCAGGAAACAAGCTTAATTTTAAAAAGATGAAATGGCATGATGGTGGAGTAGTCAAATTTATCCGTGAATTCTTTGAACACACAGACTTTGTATTTGCTCAGCTGAAACGGGAATGGAGCTTCCTGGCACCATGTAATACGCATTGGTGTTTGTGTACACTTCCATGTCTTCATCCAAAACTGAGACTGTGGTTACCAGCTGTGAAATACAGAATATTCTATTATGTGTAACAGAATTTATATGTGAGTATATAAATAGGTGTCTATAAAAATGTGTAAATGTATTGTGTGTGTATATATCTCTGTATAAAATATATAGTCTGATTATAATCAATGTTTGAGAGGTGTTAGGTAAAATCAGTGTTGGTTTGGGATTTTCCCCCCTACCCTAAATAGTAGCTCTGTTATCTGTTTCTAGGACATAGTTTCCCAGATTTTCCAATTTTTGCTGTGATCCAGACTGGCATACTTCAATTCCTTTATGCTTTCAGATTGCTTAGGGAACAAACGGGACAGATGGGTTTTTTAATAGTAATGAGGTGAGATGCATATCATTATGAATTTAATTGCATATATAGAATACACAAACATAAAGGAATATAGAGTAATGCCAAACTATTCAAGAGGTTATAACACAGCAGCAGTATATACATTTACTTTCAGAATTTTTTAGCAGCTTTACAATGCCTTGGAATTTCTTGTTTCAGAGTTTTGGCTGTGCTGTCTGCTGTCAAGCCTTGACTCCTGATGGTACCGAACTGACTGATTATAGAAAGACCAAAATGTGTTAAGACCTGTTAAGAAGGGTGGGTGTCAAGAGGATGGGGCCGGACTCTTTTCAGTGGTGCCCAATGACAGCACCAGGGGCAATGGGCACAAGATGGAACACAGGAAGTTCCAACTCAATATGAGAAAAAACTTTCCTGTGAGGGTGCCAGAGCAGTGGAACAGGCTGCCCTGGGAGGTTGTGGAGTCTCCTTCCCTGGAGACATTCAAAACCCTGCTGGAGGCGTTCCTGTGCCCCCTGCTCTAGGTGTGCCTGCTCCAGCAGGGGGGTTGAATGAGATGACCTCCGGAGGTCCCTTCCAACCCCTGCCATTCTATGATTCTGTGATACTCCATAGTGGTGAGTCTTGTAGCATTTCAACATATACTGGATGTACATGCACATACATAATACAGCTTTTGAGAATTACTTACCATTCCTTAAACTGTTTAGCTGCTGTGTGATCTCTGATGAGCACATAGATTCAATTGTGAAGAGTGGAAATTTTTTTCCTGGCTTTCAAAGTAGGTGCTAGGATGGAATATCACCCCCTGACTCTAAAGAGACCCAACAAAAGCCTGTGCTTTGACTTCCCCAACCCTCCAACATCAGCTGAACTGGACCCTCCTCCCCACCACTCAGCTCCAGAAGAAAAATGGCTTTCATTGAAAGACTGATCAAGATGTTCAGTCTTTTCATCAATGCTTTCATATTTCTAGCAAAAGCATGTGGTTTAGTCCTTTTGTTATAGCTTGAAAAAAACCATCTGAACAGCCCATTATAAATAACTTTTACCATTTGAAACAGGTATTTCATAGAATCGTAGAATCATTAAGGCTGGAAGAGACCTCTAGGATCATCAAGTCCAACCATCAACCCAACACCACCAGGCCCCCTAAACCAGGCCCTGAAGTGCCACGGCTATATGTTTTTTCAATAGTTCCAGGGATGGTGATTCCACCTCCTCTCTGGGCAGCCTCTTCCAATGTCTGACCACTCTTCTAGTAAAGACATTTTTTCCTAATATCTAATCTAAACCTCCCCGATGCAACTCGAGCCGATTTCTTCTCGTCCTATTGCCCTCAGAGATATGGTGTAAATTTGGGGTTGTCCTTTGCAGGGAGCGGAGGTGGACCTGATGATCCTTGTGGGTCCCTTCCAACTCAGGGCATTCTATGATTCTGTGATTGTAGTAACTTGGGAGAAGAGACCAACACCCACCTCACTACAGCCTCCTGTCAGGTAGTTGTAGACAGTGATAAGGTCTCCCCTCAGCCTCCTTTTCTCCAGGCTAAACAACCCCAGTTCCCTCAATCTCTCCTCCTAATACCTGCTCTCCAGACCCTTCACCAGATTCATTGCCCTTCTCTGGACACGCTCCAGCACCTCAATGTTCTTCTTGTACTGAGGGACCCAAATCTGAACATAGGATTCAAGGTGCGGCCTCACCAGTGCCGAGTACAGGGGCATGATCACTTCCCTGCTCCGGCTGGTCACAATATTCCTGATACAAGCCAGGCTGCTCCTTGGCCACCTGGGCACACTGCTGGCTCATGTTCAGCTGGCTGTCAGCCAACACCCCTGGGTCCTTCTCCAGCCACTCTTCCCCAAGCCTGTAGCGTTGCATGGGGTTGTTGTGACCAAAGTGCCTAATATCTAATCAAGCACTGAGCCTTGTTGAACTTCATATAATTGGCCTCGGCCCATCGATCCAGCCTGTCCAGGGCCCTCTTCAGAGCCTTCCTACCCTGGAGCAGATCAACACTCCCACCCAACTTGGTGTTGTCTGCAAAATTACTGAGGGTGCACTCAATCCCCTCATCCAGATCATTGATAAAGATATTAAACAGGACTGGTCCCATCACGGAGCCCTGGGGAATCCCACTCATGACCGGCCGCCAACTGAATTTTAGCTCGGTTCACCACAACTCTCTGGGCTCGGCCATCCAGCCAGTTTTTTACCCAGCAAAGAGTACACCTGTCTAAGCCGTGAGCAGACAGCTTCTCCAGGAGAATGCTGTGGGAGTCGGTGTCAAAGGCTTTGCTACAGTCCAGGCAGACAACATCCACAGCCTCTCCCTCATCCACTAGGCGGGTCATCTGGTCATAGAAGGAGGTCAGGTTGGTAATTCAGTGCATGTACTACTGCCTGACACCAGAAAGAGCAGTATTTCAGCTGTGCCTGGCTGGGATGCAGTCACATCATTTTAGAGCTGGTAATCGCGGTCAAACTCACCTCAAGTGTGTTTGCATCTCTTTAAATTGTAGGGTAGGGGGTGTGTCCACAAATATATATATGTGTTTGCTTTGTCATTGCACAGGTTTTGTGCAACTGGAAGTTGAAAATAACACCATTGTGCTGGTAAGTATCCACGGCTGCAATGTTGTTGCTGGTTCTGCTCTGTAAGGTGGGCCCTAGATTCTGTCAATGGTAGTGATATGCAGCAGAAGCCTCAATTTACATCACCAGAACGATGTGTTAAGTAGTGTGCTAACGGTTCCTGTGTGGCAGGGAGTACGGGGAATAAAATCCAGGTCCTGTCTTGACAGGCCGCAGACAAAACCATATGTTTCTAAATGCGTGTGTGTGTGTGAATAACAGAGAATACAAAGGGTAGCACATCTTGTGAAGTAGGTTAAAATTGAGCACTTGACGTTGAGAGGATTTAGTTTGCTTGTTGGGAGCTTGTGTAAGGCCAGTGGGACACAAAGCATTTCAGAAGATGGTATTTTGCGCTGTCAGTACGGATCTAAACTTGTCCTACACCGGACACTCATCTGGGTGGTCTGTCTGGCTCATTCACTGTTGTAAGGTAATGAGCTTTCCAGTGCCTTTGTGAGGCAGGGTGTTATGCACATTTTATTTTTAGGTAGGGCACAAAGAGTACAGGTAACACGCACAAAGCTTGCTACAGCACATTAACCATGGATGAATCTGGATGGTTACTTTCCTGTTGTTACTGGTAAACCAGTCCTTAAAAATGTTTGGTTTTACTTTTTGCCTTCCCAGTCGGAGGCCTCACATGGTGCCCATTTTTAGAAATTATCATCTCTCCACCTTCCTAGGGTAAAAATAAAGGCTGACAGGTTGTAATAACATGATGTGATCACCCAGAGGTCACCTCTCCCTAAACCCGGTAATTCCCCAGGTGGCAGGGGTGCCAATCTAGCAGTTGGTTGTCACCTTTCGTTGTTGGCTGTCACTTTTGAGTGTTCCCTGCAATGTTTGACTAAAGCTGATTGAAATGGTTTCTGGCTTTCTTGAGCAAAGCTTCGCTTCCAGCCTAGACATGTTGTTGCTGAAGTTACAACACCCCTGCCTTGCTAACAGCCTTCTATTAAAACTAGCAAACCTGTGTTCAAAGCAACAAGAGGGAGTATTTCTAATGGAAAAAGATACTAACACAGTTTGAGCAGCTGGATGCAGAGGCTCAGCAAAAGGCTGTTCCTAAACTGTTGCTACCGTTGCTGTGTGAAGGGAGACGTTGTTCCTGTTTGTTATCAGGGATGGAAGACACTGCTGGGACTTGGGCTTGGTTTGATGAGTAGTGGGGGGTGACTGGCACGGGAGCGGTCTGGCTTGCACTTACGCTTCCATTGATCACATTATAACTGGTGTGGTGATTCCCACGCCCAGATTCTTTTACGCGTGCCTAGCAGGACTGACGCATTTGCTTGCTGAATTCAGAAGGACCGTTTCAGTGTTGCCCTCAAGAGCTGTCCACGCTGTTCTTTTCCCCAATATATTTCACCCAAAGAGTGAAATTTAAAATGTGATACTTGGTGCTATTGTTCATGTATTATGCTGAGACGTGTTTTGCTCTTCCCCTTCTGCCAGAAATGCCTCTTCCCTGAAGGAGCTGCAATTTGCAGACACATTCCTGAGAGGCCATGCTTCCACGACAAGCCTGGCTCATGTCAGAAAAAGACATCTTCTTGGTCGCAACTATTTTTCAACGATTCAAGTATCCCAAGGCGCTCTCTCCTTTACAAAATTGTGTCTGGAGAGCTGCCTGGCGGAGAAGGACCTGGGGGTGTTGGTTGACAGCTGGCTGAACATGAGCCAGCAGTGTGCCCAGGTGGCCAAGGAGGTCAATGGCATCCTGGCTTGTATCAGGAATATTGTGGCCAGCAGGAGCAGGGAAGTGATTGTGACCCTGTACTCAGCCCTGGTGAGGATCCGTGATGGGACCAGTCCTGTTTAATATCTTTATCAATGATCTGGATGAGGGGATTGAGTGCACCCTCAGTAATTTTGCAGACAACACCAAGTTGGGTGGGAGTGTTGATCTGCTCCAGGGTAGGAAGGCTCTGAAGAGGGCCCTGGACAGGCTGGATCGATGGGCCAAGGCCAATTATATGAAGTTCAACAAGGCTCAGTGCTTGATTAGATATTAGGCACTTTGGTCACAACAACCCCATGCAACGCTACAGGCTTGGGGAAGAGTGGCTGGAGAAGGACCCAGGGGTGTTGGCTGACAGCCAGCTGAACATGAGCCAGCAGTGTGCCCAGGTGGCCAAGGAGACCAACAGCAGCCTGGCTTGTATCAGGAATAGTGTGGCCAGCAGGAGCAGGGAAGTGATCATGCCCCTGTACTCGGCACTGGTGAGGCCGCACCTCGAGTACTGTGTTCAGTTTTGGTCCCCTCAGTACAAGAAGAACATTGAGGTGCTGGAGCGTGTCCAGAGAAGGGCAATGAATCTGGTGAAGGGTCTGGAGAGCAGGTCTTAGGAGGAGAGATTGAGGGAGGTGGAGTTGTTTAGCCTGGAGAAAAGGAGGCTGAGGGGAGACCTTATCACTGTCTACAACTACCTGACAGGAGCTTGTAATGAGGTGGAGGTCAGTCTCTTCTCCCAAGTAACAAGTGATGGGACAAGAGGAAATGGGCTCAAGTTGCACCAGGGGAGGTTTAGATTGGATATTAGGAAAAAATTCTTCACTGAAAGAGTGGTCAGGCATTGGCACAGGCTGCCCAGAAAGATGGTAGAGTCGCCATCCCCGGAGGTATTTAAAAGAAATGTAGACGCGGCACTTCAGGGCATGATTTAGAAGACATGGTGGTGTTGGGTTGACAGTTGGACTTGATGACCCTAGAGGTCTTTTCCAGCCTTAATGATTCTATGATTCTGCGAAAGTTTTCTCTCGTCTGTGTCTTTTACCGGTTGCTCTTTTAGCTTGGCTGGGGTTTTCCCTGTATGCTCAGGAAAGCAGGAGGGGTCCCCTGGGAAGCACGGCTCTTCCTTCTGTGCCCACCTCTCTTGCGGAGGGAGCAGCTGTACACCTTACACGCGAGCGGCAGAGGAGGCTGGCAGGAAAGCTCTGGAATTGGTGGAAAATGAGGAATTCGCCCGAAATTGTTATACGCACTCTGCCGCGATGGGGGCTCCACGTCCCCCCCACGGGGGAGCGGGCTCGCCCCGTCCCCGCCCACGGCTCTGAGTGGCCCCGGCGGCGGGGGCGGGCCGGGTCCCCACGTGGCGCGGGTGTGCGCGGCAGGAGCGGGGCTCAGTGCCCTTCGTGGGCTCCGTGGGCAGCCCGCTGCGCTGCTCTCCGCTGGGCGGGATGTACCGGGCGCGGCGGCGCGGCGGCGGGCGGCTCCCGGCCCTGCTCCTGCTGCTGCTGCTCGGCGGGGCGGCGGGGCTGGGCCGCCTCTCCGGGCCCGTGTCCGGGAACAGCCCGGCGGGGAGGCGGCTGCGGGGCTTGCGGGGGCCGCTGCGGGGAACGCCGGGCCCCGGGGAGTGGGTGCTGGAGGGCGACGGCGACTCCCGCTTCTCCCTCCGCCGGCGGCGGCTCCTGCTGCTCCGCACGGCCGAGGGCCCGGACCGGGAGGCGCGGCCCGAGTACGGGCGGCGGCGGCGGGCAGGACGGCACCCCCGGGAGGCGCTGCTGCGGGTCCGGGTCCTGTCCCGCAGCGCCCACCGGCCGCGCCTGGCCCCGGGGGTGGCCGAGCCGGGCACGGAGGTGGCCCGGCTCCGCGCCCTGGACGGCGTCGGGGAGGCATCGGGGGCGCCGAGGCGCGTCCCGCCCAGCCGCCTGCTCGTCGTGGTGCCCGGCAGCGGGCGGGGGCTGACGGCGGGCTCGCTGCCGGGGCTGCCCCGGTGCCGCCGCCACGCCGCGGCTGGCGCCGGGGGGAGGCGGAGAGCGCGCTCGCTGCTGCCGCCGGGGACCGGCTCCCGCCGCTACACGGCCCGCCTGCCCCACGGGGCGCGGGTGGGTGACACCGTCTTCACCGTCCCGCGGAGCCGCGACCGGGCGGCGGGCGGCTGGTTCGAGCTGGCGTCTCCCGGTGCCGTCCCCGTGGGGGTCGACAGGGCGTCGGGGCGGCTCTACCTCCGGCGGGAGCTGCGGGCGGGCGGCCGGGCGGAGGTGCTGGTCAAGGTGCACCGCGGCGGCGGACGAGGTAGGGGACGGGCCGGGCCGGGCCGGGCGGCGGGGATGGGGCGCATCCCCCCCCCGGTGCTGCCCCCGGTGGGGGTGGAGGGTCGGCCCGCGGGAGGGGGGACGCGGGAGGGGGGACGCTGGGCGGGCACGGCCGTGCCGGGCGCTTGTCACTCGAGGAGAGGCGGCGGCGCCGATGCCGCTCTCCGTGGGGCGTGGGGAGCCGCGGGCGGGTGGGAGCTGCCCCCCGGGCCGGGTTTGGAGGCGTGGGGATGTGCCGACTCCTCTCTGGTACCGCCTGCACCGCTTTCGCCTGTTTCCATCTTCGAAGGAATAGGTTAAATCCTGTGCAGCGGTGTTTGGGTTATGTTGTCCTGTAAGGAATTCCTGTCCTTTTGTAGGACCAGCGGGGTCTGCTAGTAGGTTAACAAGCGCTTAAAACTTGTTAAAAAGGGGGGGGCCTACCGCAACAGACAGCTTGTCTTATAGCGGGGAGCGCTCATAGAGTTACTAGAGAACCTCTTTGGTTCACTGTCGTCCTCTGTGACCCGGGAAGGGAGAGGCGACCTTGCCCTGGGGGTGCGTGCTTACGGACCCACAGCTAAAGCCCGCTGCGCCTGGAGATCCTTCTGTGACTGCGAACCCTGCTGAAGCGCCGCTGGATGTCAGCTACAGCAGTGGCCCAGCAGCGCGCGGGAAGGGCAAGAAGCTGTTGTGCAAGAGGTGTCAGCGGGCCTAGGACAAGCAAAGAGTATAAAAAACCCCACCCTGATTCTAGAATCATAGGAGTCAGTGTAGAGCAAATCGTTACACTGCTGTGTAAACCCTCAATGCATCAATAGCTTGTATACAGTAGTGCTTCTCCTAGTAACAGCAAAG
Source organism: Phalacrocorax aristotelis (assembly GCF_949628215.1). Lineage (NCBI taxonomy): Eukaryota > Metazoa > Chordata > Aves > Suliformes > Phalacrocoracidae > Phalacrocorax > Phalacrocorax aristotelis. The sequence continues at coordinate 142,251,198 of NC_134277.1, forward strand.
AGAATGGCTGACTTGTTATACTTCTTAAACCATGTTAAGCTTGAGGTACGTTATGGTTACTAAAGCCATCCTTTCCATATGTTACTTTCATCTTATTCAGATTAAGTTTGATAGTGTATTTGTAACTCTAGCTCAGGTCTCTGATAATGTTACTGGTTATCATTTGCTTATATTTTCTTGTGTTTTTTTTCTCAGATGTTTGCAACTTCATCACAGGGGGAATATTTACAGTTTTCTGTAAACGTTTTTCACAGCCTAATGCTCAGGAAATGGGAAACATCATAGAGCTGGGAGGGAAACAAATGTGTCGAAGCATGGTGGGCGCTGTGATCCCCTTTACCATCCTGCACTGTGTGCAGTCTGAGAATGCCAGAGCCCCTTCTCTGAAAGACTTATTCTTGCAGGAACAGGCTGTTATGCAACATTTAACAAATAAAACCGCTGCGCAGTATTTCTAGGTACTAACTTTAAAAAAAATCACCCAACTTTGCAAGTAGAACTTCTCATTCAAGCTACAGATGCAGTTGGAAAGGTGATGTGTTGCTTGACTGTCTTGCTTATTTATAATGAAAGCAAACAACCTTGTGAGCAGTGTTGTACAAATGATTAATCACGTTGTCCTCTCCAATCTGGTGTGGCACAACATGTTTTTACCACTGTCTATGCACTGATAATGTATTGACAAGGGATGAGCCTCAGGGAGAAAGGAATTCGATGATCAAGTGGGACAAGGTCATTTAGACACTCCTTTAAGCTACTTTTGAAATCAAGACTATCTCATTACTTTGTGCAGTAACAAACTTGGGATCTTTTTCTGGCTGCTTATTTTACAGGAAGGTGATGAAACAGTGGGAGGTTTTGAGCATCCTTTTTTTTTTAATCTGAAGAAACCTGGTGAAATGTCTAAAGCAAAACAGAATTAACTTTGGTTTGCTCCTCATTTCTCCTTGTGCCTCTTACTAAATGTAATTAACAGTGGGTCACGGAGTAATCAATGTTGTGGAACATGTGCCAAACTTCTAACCCTCTCATTAATTGCAGAACAAAACTATTGGACCCTTATTAATGACTATCTCTTATGTAAAAGTCGTGAATAGACTTAGGCGTTTCACAGGTGCTGTTTCTCCAGTGAAGTGCGTGTCTTGGGGTTGTGTTTTTTTTCAAGAAAAGCAAAGCTTTTTTGGCACTTATATAATAAATAATAATAAATAATATAAAAGGAGATGAGATAGTAACTTGGAGCACTGTCTCTTGCACCTGTAGCCCTAGGAAGACAAGGTATTCATGTACACGGTTGAAATACTGAAATAAACTGAGCATAGACTACGATAACTTTCTGAATCCTACCTGGTGCTCAGTTGTACTCATAGCAGTGACGTGTATGGGGCGGCCATCTGTTCTGTGGGGACGCTGTAGCTGGCACTGTTGAAAATACAGTTTTTCTCCCATTGAATATACACTTGGTGCATGGACTGTGCATCACAAAGAGGATTGCACAACTGCTGTGAATTGTCTCATTTACCTACACAAAGCAGTCAGCGTCCTCTTTGGGCATCTGCCAGGTTGCCTCCGTCTCTCAAAGCCTTGTTGTTCTGGGCTCTGCGTGAGCGTAGTTGTGGGATTCGGACCTGCAGTTCAGACAAGACTCTTACACGAAGGTAGGAGCTACTAACCCACCCTTTTCTCACCCACATTTTCTTCTGGGACATTTAGCATCCTGGAAACACTGCACCATCAGAAGGTGGAAGAACAGTGTGTAGGCTGAACATGGAAGGGCTGGGGGTGGTGGGGAAGGGTTGAAAGGGCTGTAGCGCCCTTTCCCTTCCAAGCCTGCCTCTGTTCATGCACACCCGCCCGCACCTACAAGCACCTACATAGGATTTCGTACTTGTTACCGACTTACACAGGGTGGGACATGAGCAGTTACACAGCTGTTTCCTCTTCACCCATGGCTGTCCTTTCTGTAGCTGGGGGTAGGTACTGGTACACCCTGTGTAGAAGTTTTATGTTTAGGACTCTGTCTATCATGTTTCAAAAAGTGAAGGAACACAATTTGTTACCCTGTACTTTGACTCTAGCAGACTTTCAGCTCTGGTTTGTTTTTTTTTTTTTTAATCTTAAGAGCCTTCCATGAAGGGCTTGCAAAGCACATGCCGCATTGGCTCGGAATAGTGAGAGCCACTGGGTGCTTTCCATGTTCCTGCACACACCAACACTGCACATACAGTGCACATGCTATCAAAGTGAAAACACCAGTGGTAAGTCACTCCATGATCTAAAAAGGTTATTTTTCTTTAATAGCAAGGGAGACTTGAAAGCCCAGCAAGATAAATCTCTTCCCCCTCTGGCGTGTCTGCAGTGCTCTGAAGAGTAAGCTTGGGGCTAGCAACCCTTTAAATTTGGGATGCCTCAAGACATTGAAGTGAGGTAAACACTAGCAGTTAGTTTATGACTGAAACAAATAAAACCGTTGTAAGGCTGTTCAGTATTTCCATGTTTTAGAATTGAGATGAATCTCTTGTTCAGGTGGGATAACAACTATTTACTACTGTAACTGAATTCCAAGGAGACAGATCTTAAATCTGACTGAGGAAACTGTAGCATAATGTTGTTCCTCAGGTATAGTGTCTTACCGTAGAATGTGATCAGTATTGAACCCATATGACACCCTGCAAGAAAAGTACATTTTAAAAAGGCATCTGTCAAATCTTGAAATACCTGAAAATACAGCCTAGACCACACACAGAAACATTATGTGGTTTGACTCCCTTGCACTTGCTTAAAAAACCTCTACCAGGATGCCTGCTGGGAAGGGAAAGCCTTTCGATCCACATAATACAGCTTCTGTAAAAACTAGCAAGCAATCCGTACATGTTGCTGGCTATGATTTCAAATCAAGAGATAGCTTAGGGTGTTTTTTTTAATGGAGCCAGAAACGGCCCATTGCTTCCTGGCACCCCCTGACATTTTCAGAAAACCAAATCTGACTCCAGAAACAGAAATCTGACCTGGCAGTCAGGTTTGGAAGTCATACTATATGCTGCTATTTTTTTTTGCCCCTCCCGGTGTCAGACTGATTAAAACCATCTGTGGATACTATTGCTATGTCTTCAAAATCAGGTGCCGACAGAGAAAAAACTTGCTTCACTTAAATCGTGAAGCCCTTTTAATGGCCAGGGATCATTAGACAAAACAGCAAGCTCCAGGATGAAGGTTATTGTGTTACCATGTCTGCACATATCTTTGGAAGAATCCTACTGTAGAAAAAAAAAAATTGATGTAAAAATATATAACGACCCAGAGGCAATAAGTGTTAAGAATGTCTGATAAAGTCTACAGCTGAAAAACTAACAAAAAGCTTAAAAACCAAAGAGGTAAATGTAAAGTTTATGTTACAAGTATTCTTAGTAAGGTACACAAGAAGCTATTTAAATGGTGAAAAAGCCTTTATCATAACAAGTTAGAAAGAAAAGCAATAGACCTGCAAAGTAAAATATTCAGCCCTTTATTCTTAATGTTAACATCTTAAAATGCTTTTATACAACCTATGATTTCATATTTCTGATTTTTCATTATATTACAACAGCAGGAAGGCATTTAAAAAACTGGTTTAGACTCAAATCAAAGCTGCAGCATGCCAGAAATATCCCTGTGTGCTCTCAGTGCTGTCTCAGGCTCCAAGAACACTGTGCAGTGCATGGCAGGGTCAATTTTTGTGTACAGGCAGGAGCTGGCTCCTCTGTGGCTGCCTTTTCACACCTGCATTACACATGGGAGGCCCAAAATCTGTGCATACTCTGTTTGCACAAGCAGTTTGTTCATATAAGCCTCCCGAGGTAGATGTGCATGTAGCCCTCCTGTTTGGGAATGCAACTTGGAAGTGGACTTGAATTTGCTCTCGTCCGTGCATCTCCCGATGGACTTTGAAAGCTGTCCTTGCTGGGGAGCAGCACTGGCTTCTCAGCAGGTGTTTCAGTGCAGGCATTAGTGTTTCCTTGCTAAAGCAGCCGGACTCAGACTAGTGTGTGTCACAACAGTACTGGAGTTTTAGCCTGAGCATTGAGGTTGGCGTGCTAGTGGAAACTGTCCAAAATTTATGAGAAGGTTAAGAAGAAAGTTCAAGAAAAGCCTTTAAAAGCTTGACCTTAGGAAGTGGGCTGATGGAAGGGCTTGGGGTTCTGCTCCTGTAACTATATGCTTTTCCCTGTCTGCCTTGTTGCTGATGGAAGGACCTAAAAGCAGCGCTTGATGACAGCAGAGTAAGGAGTCATTTGTGCATACGACTATGGAGGTACTTGCTTCACATCAGATGGGTTGGCTGAGCTTTTGCGTGAGTAAACAAATGCTATACATATGGAATAGACATCTGCTTCATGAGACGGAAGTAGCAAAGCAGCGAGGGATATGCCTGTGGAAGAGGATCTGTTTAGAAATTCAGTATATAAGGAGAACTGGAACATAGGCTATCAACTCTAGCTTTTCATTTGTTAGAACACAGCACAGGAACCGGCACACTGCTCTTTTGGAGGCTGCTGCTGTGGTTAATCCAAATGCACCTCTAAATACTGCTGCCCACCTGTATCAAAGGTGCACGTGCTGCTGGGTTTGAGGTGCATCTCTTACAGTTACATCCAATGGTGTTCACAAGAAATACTGCTACAACTTTTTCTGGGCATCATTTTGTACATATAAAATTTGCTGAAAAAAAATACTGGTATTTTTATGGTGATGATAATTTTTAAGTGTTTGGAAAGAAGTTAATACACTCAAAGTGTGCTCACAGGAACAGCTTTTATTGCATAAAGCCTCAGCAAGCAATTTTCTATTTAAAAACTGTTTGAACAAACCTCAAGAAGAGACTTACGTTAAAGGACTTTGCTGACAGAAGAACAAATGCCTGTAGCTTTTCTGCAGAAAGACTGGGACTGGAAGCGAGGTGATTCCTAACCACTGCAGCAATCAGATTCTGCCTCTCAGGAAGAGGATCTTTTATGCCCCACACAAGGTACTTTAAACTTAATAAGTTCCACTCCGATGAGGAAGAGTAGGTGCTGTGTTGTGTGGGACAATGGGAAGGCAGAGGCAGTGACTGGGAGCTTGTCTGGGCGTAGGTTCCTCAGAGGATGTTGGGTTTCTTTAATGATATAAGAAAATTATGAGAAAAAGTTTAGGAATCTTCCTCGAATTTGTGGCTATATGTTTTGAGCCTCTTTTTTGTTGGCAGGCAAGAGACTTTGCAGGTAATTTCACTTCAGTGACGTAAGTACAGTCTTGAAGTGTGTTGTACCACACAAATGTCTATTTTGCCTGTATTGTTTCACCTGCTTTGTGAAAGATTGACCAGAAAGTGGAAGATGAACTTGTGAGGGATGAGAACAAACCCAAAGAACATGCCTCTCCTTCCTACCAACAGTAAAAACTGAATGATCTGCAAAGAGAAGCAACTTTTAAATGCCAAGCCTGCAGCTGTGTCTACAGTGCTTTCCTTCTTTAAAGAAAATTTTTAAATTCCCCAAATATTCTCTGTGCTGCTGACTCCTCAGCTATTCTTACCATGCCAGTGTGGTTTGACTTCCTCGCAAACTGATGTGCCTGCAAATGATTATGGATTGTATAGTATTTAATAGCATCTTTTAATGGTGATTAGGAGGCTGTTAACATGGCCAGCTGTAGTAAAAAACTTGTTTTATGAAGAATCTGCTCATCTGGCAGCCTTTGAGATCCTGTAAATAATTGTACTTCCTACCTTCTCTGCGGTGCTGTGAAGGCTTTCTAATCCTGGTGGTTGTGTGGTAATGGACAGATGTTGGCAGATACACTAGATTTTATGGTGGGGGCAAAGATGCTACTTCTGTAATCACAGGTCTGACAGTGCTTCAGAGCCTTCGTCTGGAAACTAACGAAAAAAACGGCAACATTTTAAAAGAGAATGACGCCACAGTGAAGCTTTAAAGGCTAGTGCAGGATGATGTGGTAGCAGAAAAGATACGATGGATTTTGCAGTCCTGTTCCTGCATCTGCCTGAAGCTTTTCCTGTGATGTATGGACATCTGTCTGTGGGGATGTCTTTGCTGCCCAACAAATGCTGTAGGTGTCTCAGATACCCAGTGTAATGGAGGTACCTGCTGTAGCTTTGCATTCCCACAAAAAGTGAAAAATTGGCTGAAGATTTAGTTTTGCTGCCTGTGTGTACAGTAGCACCTGCAATTGCTTTTTATCTCTGATGGTCCCACTGGACAAGACTACAGGTAGTATTGAGGTAAGCAAGACCTTGCCTCCTAAAATTGGAGAGGTGGTGTATGACTAGAAAACATGTCCAAGTGCTGCTGAATATTAAGAAATATGTAATGAAAATAATGCAAAGTGATCTCTGCAAGCCATTCTGTGGAGCTTGCTGGCTGTGGTTAACCAAGGAGTGAAAATTGAAACCCACTGACATAGCTTTAGATGAGGCAGTTGGTACAGTTGCGTTGCCCAGCTGTTCTGTGGCTGTGGGCTTTTCATCCACAAGCAAATGTAGTGGTCTGTGGGCTTTCAAGGGAGTAGAGAGACCTATTTTCTGTAACTGGGATAGTAAGGATATTACCCCGCCATCAAGACATGGCCCTCTCGACTTGGTCCAACAGAGTCCGGTTGGTGTGCTAGTGTGTTACAACGGGACGTGATACTCCTGAGCGTTGTTTCCAAACCTTAGGAGTATTTTTGAGAAACCAAGTCTGTTAATTAACAGAAACTTCACCCTCAGGAACCTCATCAGTGTTTGAGGTGGAGCTGACCCACCATTTGACTAACTGTACTAAAACTGCCCTGTACAACTTTTCGTAAGGGAGTTGGAGAAAAGTAATTAAGAAAATTAAGGCTTTAGTTCTGGAGGGGCGACCTGTACTGTGAAGGCTCTCCCCGCTGTGAGAGCTCCTCATCACCCCAATGCTTCTCCCAGGAGGGATGACAGCACATGCAGTAGCTGGGGCAGACGCATGAGCATTGTAGGTGTTGCTGACCAGTCTGCTCATCAAGACCAAGCAAAAGCTGCTTTCCCTTTTCCTTTCCCTCAGTGGACACCCTTATTTGGGATCTCTGTCTTCTGGCCAGCTGCTGACTTCCATAAAGCATGTAGGAGCAAACTGCCCACCAGATTCAAAAGCCACTTGGGCAGGAGAGACAGGGCACAGCAGACAGCATGGCTGTATAAATAACACTTTAGGCTAAAAGTAATTTCTAAAAGTGATGATGAACTCTGGTTAAAGATTACTTCTAAAAGGCATTTTGTTGGAACCTTAAATTCTCTTAAGTAGATTATTCCTATGTATACTTCAGTTTTGTGGAAATTTCTGAAGGCACAAAAATACACATAGAAGAGTTGTCATGAGGCATGTCCATATGTATTTTAATTTTTTTTTTTCAGATTCAGTACTTCACTGTTTGTAAGATACTGTGTAGTGGATAAGAACTGGATTGCAGGTGCTTTGAGGACATGGATGTTTTAGAGCTAGTTTATGAGATACTTAATTCAGTTACCCAATTTGGTCTGATCCTCAGCTAGTATTGGAGTATGTGAATGACCATAACTATAAAATAAAGACTGGAATGTTCAAAAGCAGCTTGATTTTTAAAAATATCTGTTATTCAAGGGTAATTATTAGAAACTGGAGCACCAGTGTGTCTCGGAACCATACAGCATCTTGTTTTGAAAAAGCCTGATGAACTGGCATTTAGGATTTGCAAGGTGGCTTATGCGAAGCTGTCTTACAAAATCTGAGTGAGGGAAGTGAACAGTGCTTGAAAGAAAAAACAAAACAAAACAAAACAAAACAACCGAAGAAAAAACAACCAAAACAAGGAGATGGTTTCATCTAATATGCCAGTACTAGATGACAGTAGGGGGAAATGATTGCCTATAGCTTTTGAGGGGCATAAAAGCTGCTTCTCAGTGCTTTAGGCACCATGCCTGTGGTTTAAGTAACACCGCAGCGGGCAAGGGGGGGGGTTCACCCTAATTCTAGCCCTGTTGACTTGCACAGATGTCAGTGATGACACCTGCCCTCGACGTTAGAGCCTCATCAAGGGGATGGGGCTGCTAAGGGGAAGGAAGCGTTCATCATTGTCAGTGGCTTATCTTTAAATCACTCTGTGTTGGGGCGGGGTGTGAAGCATAGTATCCTTAAGCTCTAAAGATTACAGTTTCTGATTAGGCTTGTGTTTTCTCCAGTCTTCCTGAACAAATCTCCTTTGTTTTCCTTTCCTTGATCTTTTCTGAGGCTCCTCAGACCTGTCATATGTTTGGGAGACTGGAGTGCGAGCTGCATGTTGTAACCCCTGGTGACCATAATGTTAAACATAAAAAAAAAAAAAAAAAAAAAGAAAAACCTTTCTTGCAGCAAGCAGAGTCTGGTCTCTGCTATAGAGCTCAGGAATAGGTGATGGTTTCTCCATCTTCACGCTGAAGTGCCATGTTAATGGAGGAACACATCATGTTGCTGGTGTTCATTGGGATGGCTGCTGCCTGCCATCATGTTTTGTGCAAGCAGCTGCCTGCAAAACATTTTACCCGATTACTCTTGAAAATTGTAACTTATAAGGAAAATTGCAAATTTAGAATGGCAAGAATTTATAGGACTTCTAGGACAAGTTATATTTATATGGGTATATATATACACAAGATATTTTCTATCTCAAATATAATCTTGTATGATATTTGAGGTAGAAATTTATTATTCAGTGTGTCAGGTGTTTCCTGGCAATTACATTCTTTTTAATTTGAGGAAATACAGGTCACTTGAAACTAATTTTGTGTTTCAGTCCTGAAGATGACAAGGGTTTCTTAGCTGTGATAGTCACTGTTTCTCAGGTGTGGATTTCCTGGTGAGGGTTCAGTAGCAAGCCAAAGCTCCTGTTTTGCCCTGCCACTGAGAGGTAACAGTGTGGCCTGACAGCACAATGAGGGACTGTGTGGGGATCCTGCAGTGATGTCCTATTTCAAACTGGGTACTTCAGAAAGGTCTTTGCATACCATGCTGTCTCTTTTACATTCAAATAATTCATTTTGCCAGAGGGAATATAAGCAAAACATACAAAGTACCATTTTTGATGCACATTTTTTACTTCTCAGCTTCCCAAAATTAGTCCTGTCAAACCCACATTGGTCAGGAGGGCTCTAATCCTCATCTCGGGAGAAGAAAATTACTTCTATCACCTTTCCTCCCTCCGTTACAGGAGGAAAATAAATGATTAAAGGAACATGGAATTGATACAAACTTGCAGGAATAGCCACTTGCAGTTTAAAATCCTTTTCCAGTTCTTTCTTTGCTTTCATGCTCTTGGCCAAGGATGGGGTACGTATATCTGCTCTGTCCTGTTGGAGTGTGTTTAGCCCTCAAAGACAGAAAGTTAGCAGCTCTTCACTGCATGGATGGCCATGTGGTGGGTTCCCCCATCCTTTAACTTGCTATGTCCTAACGTTTTTATTTAGGTTTCTCTTGGCTTGTCGTTGGTTGACATCCCTTTCATGCCATCCCTGGCATGCTTTCCTTATATGTAAAGAAGGGGTAGAGCCGAAGCCTTGGGGATAAACTGGTATCTCAAGCAAAACCAGCCCCATAATGTTCTCTTCTAGATTGATCATACCAAGAGTTGTTCAAATGTGTGGTGCAGAGGCCAGGTGTTTTATCCCATTGATAGTCTTGTTTTACAGGCTATACAGCCTGGTCTCCTGATTTTTTCCTTCCTTTCAGTGGATGATTCATATTGACAAAATGAGTGAGCTGTAACATCACTGGGTGATGTTGCATTTCGATTTAATAGGATGCTGCGGTTGTGTCAGTGGAACAAAATAAAACAGTATTGATTTCAGAGGCCTGATCTGTTAATGCCTTTGCAGATACAACAGTTGAAATCTCAATGCATTGCTGGAGAAAAACCCTGCTTTATCAAGACTGTTTGTGTTTCGCTGACTTTTTTCAAGTCAATGCAATAATTTTCCGTAGTATTTGATTGCCATGTGTCCGTAACACTTTAAAATCCTTGATTTTCTCATGCCTGGTGTCTCTGCAAAGAGGAGACAGCTACCCGAACAGAAATGTTCATCCTCCTGAGTAGTGAAGGCTCAAAGTGCTGCTTCTGAACAGCTTTTTCTAAATGAATGGGCAGAATAGTGCTGTTTGACTGGCCTTGGGTTAGTCCCCAGTGTATGTTCAACACTGCTTTTTTTAAGAGTTTCATACTTTCTCCAACTTAGTGAACCTTCACCAATTTAGAGAACTTTCTCCAATTTATAACAATCTTTTCTTCATAGAATCATAGAATTATTTAGGTTGGAAAAGACAGTTAAAGGCATTGAGTCCAACCGTTAACCTAACACTGCCAAGTCCACCACTAAACCATGTCCCTAAGCACCACGTCTACACATCTTTTAAATACCTCCAAGGATGGTGACTCCACCACTTTCCTGGGCAGCCTGTGCCAATCCCTGACAACCCTTTCAGTGAAGAAAGTTTTCCTTCTAAACCTCCCCTGGTGCAACTTGAGGACATTTCCTCTCAGCCTATCACTTATTACTTGGGAAAAGAGACTGACGCACACGTCACTACTTCCATTCACTGCCAGAATAAGAGCTCTGATGTCTGTATGCACATAACCCAGGCTGTTTTGTTGGCATTCTTGCAGGTTGCTTCAGTTTAAGTTTTGTTTACTTGCACATAGAGAACAGCTCTGCTCCTTCAAGTCTTAAAAGCAGAAATAAATGCTGCGGGGCTGAAGGAGTGAGCCAGGTGTTAGCTGCAGAAAGATGTTCCACCTGATACCTGAAGTTTATTGCAACCTGCTGCTCTTACCACAGCCCTCCAGGTTTGGCCTCAGCCTGTGCTTTTGCTTTCATGTGTGGTGCTGTCTGTTTCTGGAGTGGTGTACATTCCTTCCCTCACTTCTTACCTTTAAGCGAACAGCAAAGAAAAACACAAGGTCCAAAGAATGTTTATGCTAGAAGTTCCCTCAGGCTGCTGGGGAATGAGTGACACATGAACACGTAAGCTTCAGAAATCAATGGGATGCAAAAGCTGAAGGGCAGGGGGATTAAAGTGTGATGGAAAGGATTTAACAGTCTTGCTGGTACTGTGCTCCTGCCTAGAGGCAGGCTTTGCTATAACAAAGTGATTGCTGGCAGATATTTGCCTAGTCAGGTCTTAAAGATCTCATTCATGGATGATCTCTCAGCTCTCCAGCCACTATCATATGCTCCATTATCCTTATAATTAAAAAGTTGCTGGGGATCCTCCCCCCGCCCCCCCCCCCCCCCCCCCCGCCCAGCCCCCAATCTTTTCCTTGGGAATGAGAATTCGTTACTTTTTGTTACTTTTGTTTCATGGGGTGGGGAACAGCTGACTGACTTCATGCCTTTCTATATCTTATAGCACTGTTAGTATGTCACTTGCAGACTCTTGAAAATCTCCAGGTGTTTCTGTCTTTCTGGACAGGCCATGTTTTCTGGTTGTGTTCTTTGCTCTTCTCTGGACACTTGCAGCTGGTCCACATCTTTCTTGAAATCCAGTCCCCAAAACTTCAGTTCCCTGGAACAGGTTACCCAGGGGGGTTGTGGAATCTCCCTCCTTGGAGATATCCAAAAGCCATCTGGACACGGACCTGAGCAACCAGCTCTAGATGGGCCTGCTTGAGCAGGGTGGTTGGACCAGATGAACTCCAGAGATCCCTGCCAATCTCAACCATCCCGAGTCTGTGATATAAGGCTTCGCTAGAGTCACAATTTTACCAAGGCTCAGTGAGGCCTGAACATGAGCCAGCAGTGTGCCCAGGCGGCCAAGGAGGCTAACAGCAGCCTGGCTGTATCAGGAATAGTGTGGCCAGCAGGAGCAGGGAGGTGATCGTGCCCCTGTACTTGGCACTGGTGAGGCCGCACCTCGAGTACTGTGTTCAGTTTTGGTCCCCTCAGTACAAGAAGGACATTGAGTTGCTGGAGCGTGTCCAGAGAAGGGCAATGAATCTGGTGAAGGGTCTGGAGAGCAGGTCTTAGGAGGAGAGATTGAGGGAGGTGGAGTTGTTTAGCCTGGAGAAGAGGAGGCTGAGGGGAGACCTTATCACTGTCTACAACTACCTGACAGGAGCTTGTAATGAGGTGGAGGTCAGTCTCTTCTCCCAAGTAACAAGTGATGGGACAAGAGGAAATGGGCTCAAGTTGCACCAGGGGAGGTTTAGAAGGAAAACTTTCTTCACTGAAAGGGTTGTCAGGGATTGGCACAGGCTGCCCAGGAAAGTGGTGGAGTCACCATCCTTGGAGGTATTTAAAAGATGTGTAGACGTGGTGCTTAGGGACATGGTTTAGTGGTGGACTTGGCAGTGTTAGGTTAATGGTTGGACTCAATGACCTTAATTGTCTTTTCCAACCTAAATAATTCTATGATTCTACTGAGTCTATTTAAATACACATTTCAGAGAGGGGGGAGGTGAAATTCTTGTAAAAGTCCAGAAAATTATTGTTAATTTGAACGACATGAATATTTCCCTGACATATTGTCTTGAACTTAGTAAAATTTATTCCCTTGTCTGTTTTTTTTTAAAGCAGAAAGCTGTGGTTTAGGGCTGATATTTTGACATGGTGGTGGTTTTTACAGTTCCTACAGCAAGATTAGGACTTCATTATTGATTGATATTTAACACTTAGATCACCTACATGGGACAATATTAAGGAATAAGCCATGTAATTATAACTCTTTGAAATCATTCTCCAGGTTTCTCTAAACGGGAAAAATTCTTGACTAGATATTAATCTCCACAGAAATTAGAACTGCCTGAATTAGACCAATGAATGAACAAAAATATTTTTCAATGCCGTGTGCCTCCGAATTTTAATTCTGTTACTTGGCCCTAGAAAAATGACACTGTCTATGGCTGAGTTAATTAATGTGTGTGTTTCTCAGCCATCCCTCTTGGCTATGGACAAAATACTGATGGCTACAGCTGCTTTTGTGAGCCACTAACTCATGCTGAGGGTTGTGCCTCATTACACCAAGCAATACAGAGAAAAACACTTCTTAGAGGAGCGTGTTCAACAAATGTCCCCATGTATAGATGTTCCTATGGTACATTAGAAAACCAGAAACCACGTAATCTAAGAATTTCCTCTAGCTAAAGACACCATGTCTTAAATTATTTAAAATATTTTAAAAACCCACAAAACTTCAATGAAGCCATTTCCCTCCTGGGAATGATTACCTCTGGTAAATTTTTCCAGCACATATTTTTACTGTGGGATAAGGCTTCTCATAAATACATCTTGTGTGTGAGTGGATGTCTCTATCTGTGGGTAGTCTTTTATTTAGTATTGGATCCCTGAGGTCTACAGTTAAAAATTGTTTGGAATTTCTAGCTTACTTCTTGCCTTTGTTGCTGGTTTTGTCCACATGCTGCTGTCCTTTTCCATCCTATATGGAATGTGGCCTTCTTGAAGGCAGAGGTCAAGGATGTCCTGTGTGAGACATATGTACACCGGGTGGCTGTTTCTCTTGGTAGTGGTGTAGCCCTTAACAGACCTGCAACCTCAATGCAGTTTTTCAAGTATGTGATCATATTTTATCAGGCAGACAATGTGCATTTCTTATATGTACTTTTCTACTTTCCCCTCTTTCTACATTTAGTTTCTTTTTTTAAACTTATTTTATATATTCAATAATATATTCATTTTGATTTGAAGTGAAATCTCAAATCCACCTCTGAAACACAAATGTAGTTAGAAAATTTATTCAAGAAGCTCGTATGTACCTTTAGCATCTGTTAGCAAGTTGCTGTGAGTTCAAAAGATTAGAATTTAGGTCTCCTAAGAGGTAAAAATACTGTGATTAAATCTCAACAGATTCTTTGCAGGGGTTCACCCCTTTTCTTGTGTTGGCACTAGCAGTAGCACAGCCTTTCTGGAAGCAGGTCCGAGGTGATCCCAGGAGTTCACAGAATCACAGAATGGTAGGGGTTTTGGAGGTCATCTCATCCAACCCCCCTGCTTGAGCAGGGACACCCAGAGCAGGGGGCACAGGAACGCGTTCAGGTGGGTTTTGAATGTCTCCAGGGAAGGAGACTCCACAACCCCCCTGGGCAGCCTGTTCCACTGCTCTGGCACCCGCACAGCAAAGAAGTTTTTTCTCATGTTTAAGTGTAACTTCCCGTGTTTCAACTTGTGCCCATTGCCCCTCGTCCTGTCGTTGGGCAACACTGAAAAGAGTCTGGTCGCATCCTCTTGACACCCACCCTTCAGGTATTTATAGGTATTGATGAAATCCCCCCTCAGTCTTCTCTTCCCCAGGCTGAACAAACCCAGGTCTCTCAGCTTTTCCTCATAAGGGAGATGCTCCAGCCCCCTGATCATCTTGGTACCTCTCCGCTGGACTTGCTCAAGCAGTTCCACGTCCTTTAACTGGGGGGCCCAAAACTGAACACAGGACTCCAAATGTGGTCTCACCAGGGCAGAGCTGAGGGGGAGGATAACCCCTCTTGACCTGCTGGCCTCACTCCCTTTAATGCAGCCCAGGATACCGTTGGCCTTCTTGGCCACAAGGGCACATTGCTGGCTCATGGTCAGCTTGCTGTCCACCAGCACTCCCAGGTCCTTCTCAACAGAGCTGTTTTCCAGTAGTTCAGCCCCCAGCCTGTACTGGTGCATGGGGTTGTTCCTCCCCAGATGCAGGACCTTGCACTTGCTCTTGTTGAATTTCATGATGTTCCCCCTCGACCCAGTTCTCCAGCCTGTCCAGGTTTTATTGGATGGCAGCACAGCCTTCTGGTGTATCAGCCACTCCTCCCAGCTTGGTATCATCAGCAAACTTGCTGAGATTACACTCTATCCGTTCGTCCAGGTCATTGATGAATATATTGAACAGGGCTGAACCCAGCACAGACCCCTGGGGAACACCGCTAGTGACAGGCCTCCATCCAGACTCTGTCCCATTGATCACGAGTTGTCCTACTAACGGTCAACCCTGCTAACTGAACACCCTCAGACCACACTACTGGTTGGAGATCAGAGGGGATCTAGGTCAGACACTCAGTGGTGTGGGTCCTTCCAGGCTGCTGTCTGGTCTTACAGTCCAAGGTTGGGCAGATGTAGTCATCTGCACCCATTGTTTTAGGTATTGGAGTTCACTTCTTGGCCACATAACAATACAGGGGCAGTCAACATAAGTGCTATTTTTCTCCGGGAATTCAGACAGAGGTGCTTGCTCCCAACCCCCGATCCTCCATACCCAGTAGAGGGCAGTTTGTGTTGTGCTTCCCCTGCCAGTACATAGGGCTTGCTCTCTCCCTGCAGCTGCTGGCTCAGCTGCCTCACCCTGCAGAAGCAAAGCCCGAGGCTTTGCCTTGGGGGGTTTCCATTTTAAAGCTGGTGTTTCACTCACCTAAGATGCAACCAGATGGGATGCTGGGGGCAGAAATGGAAGGCACGTCTGCCTTTCCTTGAATATTCAGTGGTTTGAGAAAACTAAACAAATTAGCGTTGGCGCGGGAAGAAATTTAGGGAGGTTTGATTGCTTACCACTTCTACTGAATTTTAAGAGAAATATGTTAGAAGCCCTAAACCTGATTTGGTAAAACTGGCAACATCTATGCTGAATTTGTTGAAAATAAAAAGGCCAAATTTCACTGGAGTCTGGATAAGTACGCACTTAAAACTGTGTCAGGGCAAATGGTGTAACTGACATAGCACTTAATATGCATACCTAATTAATTAAAAGCTATTATTGCAAGTATTTTTAATTAGTTGTTAACTGCACTTAATGCACATCGAGCTGACAAAGTCCATATCTGTACTGAAGTTTTGTGCATGCGATAGGATAAATGCGATGGGCAATTCCGTTTGTTTATGGATGTTAATGGATAAGATCTTAAACATGCCCGATTAAAGTTTGTGAAGAGCTGCCTAGAAATCCATGCATCTTTTGCAGATAATGACTGGTACCTCTGCCATGTGACACTCCTTGCCCCAGAAGAGGAAATTCTGTTCTGGGGCATGTACCCATACCCGTACCTGGCACGTGTCGATCCAGACGCCCGAAAAGGCACTCTCATCTACCAGCTTATCGCACATTACAGTAACAATGAAAACACCAGTGCTGGGATAACTTACACGCTCATTGCAGGTAGGTCTAGTCTGAAAAAAAATGGTGAAATTCTGTGAAGTTGCAGATTTTTCTTAAGAATTTCCCATTTTATCATTTTGTTGATAAATTTTTTTCCCCTTGGGGAATCCTTAAAGATACAGCAAGTACAGCAAGTAGAAGCTGCAGGCACTTTAAAACAGCTATGTGGATGGGAATCTTTCTTGCTGCCACTTTCTTTGCTTTACTTCTATTTTGAAATCAATTGCAGCCTTACCGTTAGCTTAAGACTCCATTTCTCATCTGTTTTCTTCTCTTACACTGCACCAGACCACAAAACATGGTGTGAATGAAAGATAAGGTGCACAACTGGAGAGGTGCATGCAAGGACATAGGTAGATGATTTGAGGATAGCTTACCTTAAAATAGTGAAGATGCAAACATTCTTGCTGTGGGGCATTTTTCAGACCAGCTTTGTGCATATACTGATAGGTGGTGAAGAGCGATTCCGAGTAGATAAGGATACTGGCGTTATCATGACAACTGGCTTGCCTTTGACGTGGAACAAGGAGTACGTGGTTACTGTGGAAGCTACTGATGAGTATGGCAACAAAAGCCCTTACGCCTCCATTTCCATCCTGGCAGGCTCCCGACCTCCGCAGTTCACTAACATGTCCTACAGTGTGTTTATCCCTGAAAATACTCCAGCAGGAGAAAAGTAAGTTGTACTTTTTTAGGTGATCTCCCTCCCTGCAGTCTGAGAGGAACTTCACAGAGCACAATAAAGTGACATTTTTGTGTTGTTACTTCTCAGGGCTATGCATATGTGTTTGCTATTACACTTCGAAAATAGCGTTGTGTTTTCTAAAAGAAATTATGCCTTTTCTGGTGTTTGAGAGTCTCCAGTGTGGCACATGGTAGAGCCTGGGATGCTGGAATTCTGCTGAAATTATTATTTTAATGCTCTTGGGGTCTTACTGCATTGCATTATGAATTAAAATAGCCATACTTCTGGCTATGCATCTCCTGGAGCACTTCAGATATAAATGAGTGCTTGAAAAATATGGATTTTAATTAACCAGGTTTGGAGTTGTTTGTATCCTGTTTGACTTGTATTTCATTTTTTAGGAGGGCAAGTCATTCCCAGACTTTTGAGATAACAACGCCCATGTGATGTGCAAATAGGTGCAGCTAAGTCTCCAAGGGGCTCTGCTGTTGTGTGAAGAGAGCTAAGCCAAGCCACAACGGGGAGATGCTGCTAAGCTGGCTCTGGTTTTATTGTCACTGTTCAGCTGCTTGAGAGTGGCATGGGTTTTTAAGGCACGAAGTAGCAGGTGGAGCAGTGCCACAGGGCCTTTAAGGAGTAGGAAACCTCAAATAAGCTGATGAAGTAGGAAAAATTACTGGAGATATGCCACTTACTCCTTAAAAGAGACTGAATGAGGAGGAGGAGAGAAATTTGTCTCCTTCCCTGGAGCTTTCACTGAGATGGGCTTAAATTATATTTTCATGCTGGCCAGAGACTGCTGTGAGAGATGGAGCTTCAAAGCATAAGTCACAGTAGGGAGGCAAACGTTCATTGCATGCCCTGCCAAGGCAGACAGCGGGGTCTGGAAAGGCCCTGTGCTTCGTGGGTTTCCCATCCATCTCTTAACTGGTTCCTTTCCTGAATATACAGCTTCAAAGAGAGTCAAAAGTGTAGCAGCTCAGCTCCCTCTGTAACAGAAGCTAAACCGGTAACTGCTGTCAAGTGTCTGGAAGGGTATAAAAGGCAAGAAAAAGGTGTTGTCATGTTAGTAGGGGGTTGAAATAGGTTGTTATCCCAGCCCTGCTATGTCAGGGGATCACTTTGGTGAGAAAAGAGAGGGTAGGTCGGCTCCCTGTACCACAGGGATTTCCAGTCTGAGTACAAAGCTGAGCCCAGCATTGACAGAGTGAGCAATTCACCTTTCGTCATCCTCGTCTTCCTCTTCTAGGTGCTCAGGAGACAGCTTTTGTTGTTATTGTTTTGAAGCAAAGGGTTATTCTCTCATTCTTTACAGAGTAGCAGTTGTTGAAGCTGTTTCTTTCCAGAGCCAGCCTCTTTCATACACTCTGCTGACAAACCCCAGCGGGCTCTTCAGGGTGAGGCAGGAGAGTGGAGAGCTTAGCCTGACCCACCCTGTGGACTATGAGAATGAGCACCACCTCTATCACCTCTTACTGAAAGCCATGGAAGTTGAGAGCACTCTTAGCAGCGTGACTGAGGTATGTGGATCACTTCGCTTCCTACCCACTGTCTCTGCAATCTTCATTACCTCATTAGCAGGACCAGTTACAACACAGATAGCCTAGAAAACATGTGAAGATACTTGGGAGGGAGGAGGCCTTATGGTGCAGGCAGGAGGCTGGGCTCTGCTCTGGGCTCAGATCTAGGCTCTGCAAGATACTTCTTGTTATTTCTCTTTGGCTTTGCTTCCCATCCGCTTGGAAGCGGAGGAGATAATAATTCCATGTGTTACAGGAGTCATGTGAGGAAAAAGTTTAGCATCAAAGGCATAAGGACGGGACAGCAGCAAAAGCAATGCCTGCCCAGGCAGTGTCCTAAGTGTAGAAACTAAAATCTCTCAGCATGTCTTTTTTTTTTCTCAGGTCATGGTCCATATCACCGATGAAAATGACTGTTCTCCTGAATTCCAGCACTCAATTTACAGCAGAGACAACATTCCCGAAACCATTCCTGTTGGCACGTCTCTACTGCAAGGTGGGGACCGTCCTGGTACCTTTCATTTCCCTCTTGCCACAGACCTGCTAGTTTGTGCTACATGTACATGTTCTTACTGTGAGGAAGTGCTGTCTCTTCCACAGCGAGCACTGCCTTTGTAAGACGGGGATGGTAGCCTTCCTAGAGAGCTGTAGGTGGCTTTTGGGTATCCTAGAAGTAGAGTTGTGAGTGTCTTCAGGTGAGGACCACTGTGCTGTGTCACACGGCTGTGCCCATGGAAGGATCCTGTGGTATCCCAAGAGCAGTTAAGGCAGCTGACAGGCAGTGACTTAGTGGATTGCCATAGCTTGTTTTCTAAAAATCTTGTGTCTGTCTTTTAACTCCACTTGGTCATCTTTTTGTGTCCTGGAAGCATCTGCAACTCATTTTTCTTTTCTTAATGTGTTAAGAAAAAAAAATAAAGGAGTTTTTCTTTAGCAGCTAGTTTTATCAAATAGGTATTAGTGCTGTATAATTGACTTACGAAGTGTTAAAGGAGAAACCTTTGGAAAGCCTGTGAACTTTTATATTTATGGTTGTGGCTTACCAGTTATCATTCCAAGTTTGTTGTGTTTAACATGGCCACATATCACTTGCACGTAAACCCTGAGCGCACAGACAACATTTTTAGAGGCTAGAATAGTATCCTGTCAAAAGACTAGAGACATTAGAAATAATTTTAAGGCCCAAGTTCCAACAAAAACTTCACGGTCACTCTTGAAATGTTTGATGAACTTGGGTGATCTTGGATGATGCTCTTCACTTGTTGAACTTGGATGATGCTGCACCTTTTGCCTCAATCTTCAGAGTCCAAAGGACAAGGAACAAAAGCCTACTCTCCAACCTGTTTTACTGGTGTCAGTTAAACACCTACAAAGGTGTCTCTGGATCTGACGTAGTCTGTCATGATGTGATACGTGCCACAGCTGTGTTCTGCCTAAAACTAGGAGAACACTTACAGGCTCACTGTCAGTATTCAAACTGAAAGTAGGGGCAGGTACTGGGGTAGTAATGTGAACATGGGCTGAGACCTCAGGGGGGATATGCACGTGTGAGAAATGGGTAAGTGCCAAGGCAAGACTTAGCAAGAATTTCTATGTCTAAGACATGTCTTTTGACGACAACGAGGTAAGTTTCCTGAATTTGAAGCTGAATATGTGCAAGTCTCTCCAGGAGACTTGTCAAGCTGATAAAAGTCACCCACCCCACAAAAGTGGGGAAAAAACTGTATGCTCCATGTCCAAAGCAAGGAGAACAGCAGAACAACGAAGCTATGCAATTGCATAACATTTGGTTGTCTTGCCATACAGGGTACATTTCAAGAGAAAGAGCATTCTTAGAAAAGAAAATGCGAGGTGGAAGTATAGTGGCAGTCAGTGAAAACGTGTGGGTGAACACTAACTTGGTGTTGAAGGGCTGAGCAGCGTTGGTAGTGGCTGCAAGGAAGCCATATGTGCAGTCACCTGTACCCTGTGCTGGATGACCGCTGTGCCACTAACCCTGCCAAAGCAAGGATCATATCAGAAAAAAAAAAAAGAAAAGCAGCTCTTACCCTGGCTGTGATTTCTTGAGGGGTGGGATGTTGCAACCTCAGAATGTCCCACAGACAAAAATAAATGCAAATTTGAGACAGTCTTTGCAGCTGACTGGGTTACTATAGATGGCAGTGAAAAAGTGTGATATATGCCATTTGTTAATACTATGGATGATGCAAATGCAAATGTAGGTTTTAGTCGTCAACCATTTTTATTTTAACACAATCTAAGCCTGGTTTGTATCGTGTTTGTAGTGCTGATGCTACGCTAGCTGAGTCAGTCTGTCTACTTAGTCATTACAGGCAGATTTATGCTCACTGCATGTGCTTTAAGATGTCTGGATACAAACAAGCTATGATCTGAAAAGCACGGAGGGATGCTTTCAGCAGGGGTTAACGTACTGCTTCAGCTGCACCACTGTGCCAGCAGAGCAAGGCTTGGAGTTGTAGCTGGCAACTTTGTGCTGACATGCTAGGCTTTGAGCTGGAGTTAGCTTGCACTGAGCTAGCTTAGAGCATGGGTAGAGCTAGCACAGACCTGTTTGTGGTTGCTATATGATCCTTGAAATACCTTTGCAATGCAGAACAGTTTGCAGGGTGGAATGAAATGGAAGGGGAACAGAATTCCCAGTTGCTATTAGGAAGTAAGCATCCTGTTCCCTATTTGCCAGAAACATCTGGGGGTGGGGGGAAGTATCATTGTTAAGCACATGAAATGTATTTTTGTGAATTATTACAATATCTTGGTAACAACTCCACAGAATAAATCAGAACTTTTCAAATCAAATATGTTTTCACTTTCTGCATATCTTTCTAAAACCAATACTTGACCACTAAATTTAACAGTTTTAAGTCACTTTCATTTCAATCTTTCTTGAGTTTTTAGTATATTTACGTTTTCAGTACAGCAAGAAAGTGATTAACTTGAAAGCCCTTGCTTTTGTAGCGTGTAACACACCCAAACATTTGTTAACAGTAGGCTTTTGAGAGATGTTAAAACGGTATAACGACCCTAAACGTCCTTTTAAACCAAGATGAATAACTTTCCACAGGCAGAGGTAGTTACGGTTTTTGCAACTAAGTAGCACAGGATTTCAGTGCACTTTTTGAAATCTTTTTCTTCCGCTTTGAGGAGAATTAACCCCTTTGAGTTAATATTCTGTTAGTGGTGATTCCTTGTTTCTTCATCTCAGTTTTGGATGACCCTGCAGCTGTCTGCCACAGTGTCCGTGCACTGCAGTCACTGTTCTGCTTCCAAAAGGCTGTGTGCTACCACGATGGCTGCATCTCTATCCTCCTGGTAGAATGAGGATTTTGTTTAATATCAGTGTAGGTATGAGTGCGAGCTTCATTGTTTGGCTAGAAAAATGGCAGGGTAATTAAAGAGCTGAGCTCCTGCTCTTAAAAATCACTTTTGATACTGTGTTGTGAGCCCTAGCTCTTTATTCTGCTGATTTGCTGCTTCTGAGCAGATGGGACACCCAACCTACTGAATAAACACTTGCTGGGGAGGAATGTTTAATCACTCTTTGTACCTTGAAGCACCAGGTAATTAAAAAGTACTTTAGCTATAACATAGCTGGGAGCTAATTAAATTTGAACGGCATCCCTGGAGAGAGCGAGGACACAGTTTATGACTGATAATGTTCTACCAACATACATATTGATTGTGTGGTAATTACCAGTGTCGACTGCTATTTGTACAAAGCATGTTGTATAGCATTGGGATCACGGATCTCATACAAACCCGCCTTGCTGCAATCACTCAGGCTGGGTTGGAGGAGGGGAAGAGTTGTTTTGCTTTTTTACTCCCAACCTCCTGCTGAGCTCCCAGATTCTTACCACAAAAATAAGGCTTTTATGGATAAAACAGATTTAGGTGACATCTGTTCTCAAAAAAAAAAAAAAAAAGTATCTGAAGTTGACTTGGTAGGAAATAGCATAACCAAACCTCTTCTGCAGCATGACCGTTCTGTTAAATGTGTTCTCTATGTTCTCTAACAGTGCTTGCAGCAGACTGTGACTCTGGCTCCAACTCTGAGATCACTTACTTCATCCAGAGCACTGATTTTTCCATCACGCATCACGGGGTCATCAATTCTAACCAGAGGCTGAACTTCGAGCGAGCAAACCATATGTATGAGTTTGTGGTGATAGCTGTCGATAAAGGACATCCCCCTCGGACAGGGACGGCGTCTGTGCGGATTCGAATGGCCAATGTGAATGATGAGGCTCCTGTCTTCTCCCAGTCTGTGTAAGCCAGCTTGAACGCCTGCTTTGGTTTCCACAGATCCTGTTCATACCTGTAATCTTAATAACACTTGGCTAAACAATAACTTGTTGTTAAGTGCAACTATAAGTACCAGTGAAATCGAGGAGTAATAGTATGAAGAAAGGCTTTAGATGTTGGCCTTTCTTTTCTAGATTGTGCCAAAAATACACCAGCTGTGATACCAGCATATTGACTTTAAATTTATGTAGACAGAACAGAGTGGAAAAAAGACCTAACTCTATAGGGAATGATTTTCACTATGTTGACTTCTAGGTCTCAAAGTGATTGTTCATATATAAATATATGACATATAAAGATGGTAGTTAGCAAACATTAAAAGTTAATTTTATCATCAGCAGATTGTATATAAACTAATTTCATGAGGCTCTGCTTGTTTAAAATGCCTTCCTTCATTTCCTGAATAAATATACTTTCTATTTTTTGCAAAAGTTTAAAATATGGACACGTTTTAAACACAAAACTTACATACATTTATTTACAAAATGAAATACTGTTTTACATTCATGTCTGTAGTATCTGATGATTTCCATGAGTATATAGGGACATAAGAAATACTGCATGACGGATAGTAGTCCTTTTTCTCATCTTTAGGAGTCAAGTGATCCTGGGGTGCAGTGCAATGTAGTATGGTGCATATTGATATCTTCCAAAAGATCCTTAGAAATTACGTACACCAAAAATGCAGGATTACAATCCTAAAATACATCCAAGTCTCATCTTAAACTGAGTAAAGATTCCATGATCTCATGCCCAAAGCTTAAAAAAACATTACATTCATAATGAATTTAAAATCCTTGGCTGATGGTTAACATGGTGATGGTTCTTCTGATACTCAATGTGCTGCCATTGCTCCCGTATGTGCGTCAGTTACAGAACTTTCCTTTCGGAAGATGCTGGTCCCAGCACTTTAGTGGCTACTGTTCGGGCAAAAGACCCTGATGGAGATGGGCTGCTATATCTAATTGCAGGAGGCAATGAAGAGGGCAACTTTGAACTGGATAGTCAGAAAGGTAAGGAAAGATGTTTCAGAACAGTTATTTACTATCTAATCTGTATTGCTTCTGCTTCAGCTGTGTGTCAAAAATCATAAGAAAGCACCATATTTATATAATCTGCAAATGGGGGTGCTTTGTGTCAATGAGAATTAGCTCTTTGATATGATGGCCTGTCTCCAAATATCAACCAAAACTTGGGTCCGAGGACTGTGCAGTCAAAGATGACTGATTCCTGTGCTTTGCAACCAAAATACAAACTGGTCCAACAATACATTGGCAGAGAAATGTGATGCTCATTTGACTTTGTTTGTTTGTTTACATGGTAAAATGAAATGACACTTTATGCTTCCAAATTCAGGTATCATTAAACTCCGTAGAAACCCACCGCCCAACCTGAAAAGGCCACAATACACACTGAACATCACTGCAATAGATGACAATGCCTCCGGGGGACCCACCCCTCTCAGCAGTTTTGCTGAGGTTATTGTGGGAGTTAATGACATTAATAACAACAAGCCTGTCTTCAGAGAGGTAAGACGTCTTTCTGCAGATATTCTTTTCCCATCCATAATTGGGGTTACAGACTTCTCTTGGCTGCTGGTGACTGCTGGGTGGGCCAAAGGGACTGTGTTTGTGGAGCAGAATGAATCTGTAAGTGAACACACAGCTAGCTTTCTTCATACTTAAGGTGTAAAGTCTTCATTCTCCTTTTTCCTTCGTCTGCCTTAGAGCTTGATTTCTTTGTGAGTATAAGTAATAGAAGTGATATTCTTCTGAGTTCTTCTCAGATGTGCTGGAAAAAATATTGACACTGTGCAGCAAATTCATGTGGCTCTGTGTAATACATAGAGTTGGATTTCTGGGTGTATTTTTAGTGCACTTACTACAGCGACAGCACCTGGGTTCTGGAGAATCAGCCTCCAGGCACGTATGTGCTGCAGGTAGAAGCCTACGATGCAGACCTCGGTGTCAATGGAGAGGTGAAGTATGGGCTCATGCACCGAGACGGAGCTTCCTTAGGCTTCAGCATTGACCCAGACACAGGTCAGTAGCTTTCAGGTTACTGAGATTAAATGAAAATGCTGTGGTATGGTGATGAGAATGCCACTGTATGAGTGTGTCTGTGTGGGCTCATGCTTTAACAGTGTAACTGCAGGGTTAGCTGGAGCAGCTTACAGAATAAACACTGGAAAAAGTTCAGAGTATATTGATAGCTGTGCACATAGACTAAGTCAAGATTATAGTGATTTAAATGACAAATTAAGTAGGGAAGCAAACCACAGTTCAGCAAGAAGATAAAAAGCTATTCTGTATCAGTTCTCTTTGTTGGATCAAATGTAGCTATAAAAATGCAGAGCAGAAAGTGTTACTCTTAACAGCTTGACTTTGTTCTTCCCTTCAATGTGGCCAGAGTTTATTTCTCATCTCACCCACCAATAGGAGGTCCAGTGCACTGCATATAGAGGCAAACCCTCGTACCAGAACAGGGCAGTGACAGACAGTCTTGATGCACTTCAGATGAAGAAGTTATAGAAGTTGTTGATGTTTCAATAGTCAAAACAGTAAAATGGGATATTTGCACGTCCAGGACTGTGCAGGAGACTGGAAGGGCCTACAGCAGAGCAGCAGAATCCTGGTCCCTAGCATAGTACAGACATAGGTCTGGAAGTGGCCTCAAGAAGGCCAGTTTGAAGTCTCCCAGCCAGAAGAAAAGAGCTCAGACAGGGAGAGACTTGGTTAGTTGAGAGTTAAAACTGAAGATTTGGAGAAAACTGTTTGATTAACTGCGCTATGTGATTCTACCCAATTTTAATCTGTTCGATGAGGCAGCCTCCAGCTCCTGCTGTAGAGATGGCTTTGGTCACATCACTTGTCCCTTCTGTGGTGTGACTCTTCCCCAAAGTAACAATGAGCTGTCTTTGAAATATTCAGTTACTTGGACTATCATTGGAGTAAACCTAAGGGAGGCCTCTTGATGAGGAGGAGAAAGTCCTGCTGTGCCCCATGAGGAGTGAGGTAACAAGGTACTTGGACTGAAGCTCCTTATCAGGGCAGCAGGAGAGAAAGCTGTTGACTGCTGACAGCATGTGACATGTGAGAAAAGGAGCGACAGGGGAACTGGAGTTGGTCTTGTCCGAGACATGTGTTGCAGGGTTGGTGTGAATTGAGCTTGATGGTCTTGCTGCGTGCAGTCAGAGCTTCCACTTGTGCAGGAGATGCGCAGGTCCCTTTCTGCAAATTCAGTCCCAAAGCTGTGACGCACAGAACAGGAGGTGTCTGTGTTCCCAGGAGTCATCACAACCACGCAGAGTTTTGACCGGGAGAAGCAGAGGGAGTATATGCTGTCTGTTACTGCTACTGACCAGGCACAGGAGCCACTGATCGGCGTGTGTCAGATCACCATCCTTATTGCTGATGTCAATGACAACGATCCCAAGTTTGAGAACAGCCGCTATCAGTGTGAGTGTTTCTTAGCTACCTGTCCCAGCACCGCACCATGAACCTGGTTAGTAGTTCCTTATAACAGTCGTCAGTTTTTTACGTCATCAGTCTTCCTTTGCTGCCTACTAAGCCAGTTACCACTTAATCCATCATCAGTGGAAGTATGCAGAATTGATCGGCCCTTTTTACTCATTGCAATACTCTTAAAAACATTGACAGTCTTCACTCCTACATATGAGGCAGATCTGATCTCTTCCCTTTGCGGCTTTTCCCTGCCCAGTTTTTCTGTACACTGAATTTTTATTCGATGTCCCAAAATGAAACCTGACATCCTAGCTCTGAATTCATCAACTCTGACTAGAAGAGCAATTGTCATCTGTGTCTCTTTAATACAGCACCTCTGTTTGAATAGGCTGGAGAGGTATTTATCTCTTGTCTAACAGCCTCAAATCCTTGGCTTCTAGCCTGCATTTGGCTGAGAGCCCTGATGCCTCCTGTAACTGTGCTGCTGAGCTAGCTTTTCCCATTTACCCTGGTGCCATTCCCTTGTTCATCCCCACGTGACGTGCTTTTCATCAGTCTTTCATTTAATTTTCCTTGATGCTTCTCCAATAGAATCCTGCACTTCAATACACTTGGACCCTCTACATTTGATGTCACCCACAAGTGACAAGCGTACTCCCTAGTTGCTGGACTAGAACAGGCTCTTTCTTGCATAATTGCTTCAAAATGGCAAAAAAAGGTTGATGATGTGTGTGACAACAACTCCATTTTGGAGTTGTTTTGCCAGTTCTATGGAAATGTCATGTAGGGCAAAGCAGTGACCAATGCTTTACTAAAATGAAGATGGCTCATAAGTAAGTCATCTTTAGCATCACAGAGGCCAGCATTTTAGCAAGATTCAAAAAGAGGTTGGATGCTTGCACAGCAGGATTTTAACAAGGAGAAGTGACCTGTTAGGAAACAGTCTAAATATACATCCACGCTTCAGAGTTATGCACAAGGACAGAAAGAAAATGGTGTTGCACCTTTTAGAGTATCTTACAGCAACTAACTCTAAGTGCTAAATTGGTTAAAATGTGCAGACTGGGAATAGCCATTTCTGCATTCCTACCAGTGGTTTCTGCAAACCTGGCCAAAGCAGTGCTGAGAAATCGGGTAGGAGTGATCTCAATGGAGAGAAATATTTTTAGACAGAGCAGTGAAGTCCTTGAGGTAAAGGTAATGTTTGTGCAAAGATGAACTTTTCTACTCTGCCTTTAAACATGACCTTCAGCTGAAACTGCCTGGGATTATTTTTTTCAAAAGTAATGAAGCTGAGAGGTTGCATTTGGTAATTATGGTGACTTTGGCACTTCTGAGGAATGGGCAGATTTTTTTCTTTTTTCATGAACACAGGGTACCAGGAAAGGTCCTGAAGCAAAGGCAGCCCTTTGGGATGGGGAAACTGCAGATAATGAGGTCACTTCATGCATAGCACTTTTCCAGCATCTATACATAAGTAATCAATGTTTGTACGTCACAGAATTAAAAATAGCTTCTTCTCTAACAAGATCAAATACCATTAGTCATAGGTTTCTATTTTTCCTGGAAACTGCTGGTTCTTTATTCCTCTGCCTTAGGATGCTGGTTAAATCCCTGATTTAAGCCATGCATCTTATCATCTGCCTGCAAAACAGACATTAAAGGAATGCTTAACTCCATGCAGTAGGGATGGTAGAGTACGTGTTACGAGTTATGCCAGCCGCAAGCAGAAGTACATGAAATGAGAGAGCACGGCCCTTCCAAGTGATTTTGTATTTTTTCTTACAATGTGATTTAACAGGATTTGACTACAAAAGCATAACTTTAAACACAAAAAAAGGGTATTTTACAGTGTTTCTTAGCAATAAATTCCATTTTCATTAATCTATTTTAGTGCCAGTAAATCTCTTCTGAGAGTAGCTTTGGCTGTTACTGACATACCAGGGACATGAATCCTATGCCAATTATATGTCCTGGGGGATGAGGGAAGCTAATTAAAACTTAAATTGTTGTTCGTGGAGCAAGTGGTTGTGGTGGTTTAAGGTTTTACTGCCCTGCTGCCACAGATTGTAGATATTAAGGGAGAAAACCAAAACAGAAAACATGACCACTCCACTGTATATAAGAATGCAGTTCTGATTGTCCCACCTTGGAAATGCTAAAGGAGACACATACAAGGGAGATCAAAGATACGAAATGGTTACTGAACAAGAAGTGATTAAATAGACTGACTGGGTTGTCTAAACTTAACTGTGGCAGCCTTCCCACTGCCAGGGCCATCTCAGTACGCTATGCTGATGGAGTGGTCTGTCTAGGACTACAGCCACAAAGACTGTGCTGACAGTCCCTGTCAAGATGCCCTCTGTCTCGGGTGGATTGCTGGGAACAGGGAGTGAGACCTAAGGAAAGGGGCATGTACAAAATGAACCGTTATCTTTGCCCTGGACAGTTTCTTCAAAACCCTGGGGTGTCTGGGGGGCATCTTCACTATGACCTGAGCCTTCATGCTTTGCGATTACCTACTGCTTCCCGCTGGCAGTGCTGCCACCGCCACTCACATTCAGGATTAATTCAATTCACACAGAATTCCTCTGATGCCAACCTGCTTTTATCAGCAGCTGAGCCCAGCAGCCTGGGCTGTGATCTGAAGCAGCAGGCGTACAGGCAGCTGCGGGGTTTGCCAGTGCTACTGTGGAGAGGCATGAGTGCTGGCAGCAGTGTAGTCAGTAAACCTGCTTCACCAGCAGCTCACTTAACAACCCAGTGTGTCAGGGGAAAGGGAAGGGGAAGCTAAAAGAGGACTATAGACACGCTGTTAGTGACAATACTTCATAACCTGCCTCATTACAGAAGCATTTAATCTCCCATGAGGAGGACTATGAGGTTTTACAGGAGGATTTCTATTACACACAGCCTGGTAAACCAGCGCAAGACCTGCTGACAATATCTTTGTCTTTTCAAAGACTTCCTCAGTGAAGACACTCCAGTGGGGATGAGTTTCCTCCGTGTTGCAGCTCATGACAGTGACCAAGGTGTAAATGCTGCTGTCAGGTACTCAATGTTAGAGCATCAACTGGAATACTTCCAGATCAACCCCAGCACGGGCTGGGTATATGTGAACCGCCGGCTCTCCCAGGTAATGCGACTCTGCTTGGAAGAAAGCAACCTCCAACCCCTCAAATCCATTGTAGAGCGTTAATTGCAATCTCTTGATTTGTACAAAATGCAAATATCCGCGGTCGTCTTTGTTTCATAGACAACACACATTAGCCGCTATATTGTAGCGACAGATGGAGGGAACAGAAGCAGCACTGTGGAGCTGACGGTAACTGTCACTAATGCACTCAGCCAGCCGCCCCGGTGGGAGCAGAGCAGATACTGGGTAACCATCCCCGAAAACACCATTCGTGACACCAAGATAGTGGTATGTTAGAAGTACAATTACTTCACTCCCTCTTCTTTTCGTTTCAACTTCGTCCTCTGTTGTGCTCTGTCTCCACGTCAAAAGTATCTGGATGCCCACCCCGCAACCTTACTGCATTGTGCTGTTTCCTTCTCAGCCTTCACAACTGTGTAGTTAGTGTTTGTCAGGAGTACCTGTTGCAGAATATGTTGGCAGTTCCACTGGCAGCGGTTTTCCCAGTGACTTCTTACACCAGTGGATGTCAGGGTGTGCTCCCGCAAAGTGAGACCTATGCCCTGCCTGTGTGGGAAATCCTTGAGTGTTCCCACCAAGGGCCAGCGCCTCACTCCTCCATCCTCAGTGGACCGTGCTGCCTGCCTGCATCTTCCCTACAGCTTTTCTCAGTTTAGCACTACAGCATGGAATGGCACGATAACTGATTGGGCTGTAGTTTGCTCTGGGCTCTTCTAACCCAAACCAATTCCTTTTTAACCTGTACATACTTACTCTTTAAGGGTAGTCCCTCCTGTAAATTGCCAGATAATTTCTGCCTTCCTCCTCCTGTGTGTAATATCCAAGCACTTGCAAACGATTTAGGTTTTGTCTGTATCTTGCCTGGTAAAATGTACCACTCAGTGAAGAAATGGTCTCTTTTTGGATTGCTTTTGTTTTGGAAGGAGAGAGGAGAGACGTCCTTTAGCCAGTGATGCAGTTCTTGCTTGGCACATTTACAGGCAGGTAAATTTACTGCTGATTAAAGACCTGCATCAAACCTAAAAGTCATAAAATGAAACTCAGCTCCATAAACTTTCTCCTTGGTCTGTTATCCAAGTCAAATAGGCATGTGTGTTCTTGAGAACATACGTGCATGAACATTCTTGCCATGAAACTGAACATTTAACACTTGCAGCCTCGCGCTTCAATAACATATGTGGTGGCTCTTTTCTTCTTCAGACCATCAAAGCCACATCCCCTCTTGGTGATCCCAGGGTTACGTATAATCTGGAGGAGGGTCAAGTTCCAGAGACTAACATGCCAGTTCGTTTCTATCTGAAGCCAAACAGAGCTGATGGATCTGCTTCTCTTCTAGTCGCTGAACCACTTGACTTTGAGACAACTAAGTTTTTCACCCTGACAGTCCGGGCACAAAACGTAGCAATGACCCCTTTAGCTTCCTTTACCACTGTTTGTGTGAACGTAACAGGTAAGCTTTGCTGCTGGTAGAACAACTCAATATTCTTGTTATTTTTAGTACAACTCCATGCATTAAGGTAATATCTGTGAAATGCCAAACCACCTAAGAATGCTTTGTGCGTTTCTGTACTGTAAAAGGAAGTTGTGCAGTCATGGAAAAGGTCTGTTTAAGGCAATTGCTAAGTGCAACTATAAAATGTGAAAATGTGATAATGCAAAAATGGGCTGTGTGAATGTTTACGCAACACTAGTGCCTGCTTTTATAAGTGTGATTGCAAAGATTTTCTTCTGGTAGAAGGAAAAAAATCTAATAAATGTCCCTGAGCTGCTGAAAGGAGATGAGTATTACTGTGCTGTGTTATGGAAAGAGAAACAGCTCAGATAGGTATCAAACAGAAACCCGCTCTGTTTAGAAGTTGTTGTTACATTCAGAATTTTCTATTTAACATCGAGGTTAAAACTGTAGAAATGAAAATACAAACATCCTGACAATAGGTACAGTTTTCAAAGATTTGATCCAACCCTCTTTATAGTGGGATCTTTTTGTAAGGCTTTACTATAGATCTAAGTAAAACTATAGATGTGATTGTAATCCCTGCTTTTTGAAGCATTAGTGGAATTACTTTTGATATGTAGACATTCAGATGAAAATACAAATAAGTGCAGTCTCCAGCAAAAGCATTTGCCTGGCTCGCCACCATGGAAATCAGACACCTAACTGGTAATTTGAATGGGAACACAACTTCCCTGCTTCACTTTATCACAGCGTTGTCCTGTCTTCCACAGTCCACCAATACAAAAACCCTTCAGGTTTGTAGAGCAAGAGTGCTTCAAGTCAGGGTCTAAGCCTCATTGTAGGTGATGGACCCTGTCCCAAAAGATTTTACCTACAGTGCAGTTATTAGTATCAGAATTTGGCAGAAACTTCATTTCGCTCACAATCAAAAATCCTTTTTCAATAACTTAATATTTCATACAAAAAAAAAAAGTTTACACACACATATATGCATTAATGGGAGAAAAAAAGTAAGTTAAACACCTTTAAGAGAGAAATAACTACCAGAAAGTTTCATATGCAGAATTGTCCTTTATTTATGCAAAAGCACACTGTAAAGGAGGTCTTTTATAGCATCTTAATTTCATTACCTTGCTTGGTGAATTTGCTGAAACTTATCTCTAACAATACATATTCTGTTCTATAAAATATGAAGAAAAAGCCTGTTTGTTAGAAAATAAGTTTTCACAGACAATTATGCATATAAGGGAGAAAGAAAATTGGGATCTACAGGACCCCATACCAACAATGTAAAAAAAAAAAAAGGTCATTTAAGACATTGGTCCTGCAAATAGTTTTGTGTCAGAATCAATGGAGTCATGTGGCAGTAGTAAAACTAAATGTGCACTTAAGCATTTGCAGAATAGGATATTAAGAATTTCATCTGCTCTTCATAAAGACAGATGGATCTGAGGAACTGTCACTACAGCTCCTCTGTTTTGGCTCTATGCCACAACACAGGAAAACTACTTTCCTAAAATATCTTAAAATGTGGCTGTTAAACTGTGAAAAGTGCAAAAAGATATAGGAGACTGCAGCATTTCTGAGTTGAGTCGTCTTCCAGACAAAGAGGAACACCAGACTGACTTGTCATGGGTTGAGTAGGAGGACGTGATTCCAAAGCAGTTTAAACAGATACGAGTCAGTGCTGCCATAGTTCTCCTGCCTGTTCCTTGTGCTCACCTAGTCCTACACAGCAGTTTTAGGGAGAAAATGTGTCAGAAACTGGCCCTGAAAAACACTGGACATATTTTTTCCAGTTTAGGTCTCTACATGGGTCAGGCAAGGAAGACAAGCAAGACCAACACTGATATAAGCTTAACGTGGCTTTGCGTTGTGCCTAGTCTGACCTGACTGCAGATGGCCGCTACCAGGACAGACCTTCCGTTCCTTCACCTGCACAATCCCACCACATCCCTTGCGTTGGATCTGGCAATTACATAGCTGCAGGGGGTGTCAGATCACAGCTAGCACTTTTCTCTCCAGAATGAGCACTGTCAACATGGGGCCCCATGACCCAGCTCATGGGAAGGGGGATCCCATGGCTTAGAGCAGGATGACAAGAGTGGGAAGATCAGCATGCTTCCTTTGGACATTGGCCACTAGTTAGATGAGGGGAGGCTAATGTGCAACTGCATCCTAAATAATCATTAGGTCCTGCAGCCTAACATAACTCTGCCTATGCTGCCCTACAAAGGCCAGGAAAGACGGTTTTGCACGCGTTCTTTGTGAACTCTATAGACTGCAATTTAAATTTCCATTTTATGTTAATCAGCCCTTAATAAAGTGCTGAAATTAACTACTGCTATAGATAACCAGCTCTTTACAGACTGTGGATGAAAGGCCTCCTGGTCCTGGCATTCATGAACTTACTATAAGAAGATCGCTAGTCAAATCATTAGCTAGTATCTTAGCTGAGATTAGGCCACTGTCTCCCAGAAACTGCTCAATGTTTGTAAAATGCCTCCTGACAGCTGCCATGAAAATGGAAAGAGCCAAAGCAGGATGGCTTCTTACTAGTAACAATGCGAGTTCTTTCTCCAAGCAAAATTATGACTGTGGAAAAAAATGCAGTTAAAAAAAAAGTCTTCAAACATTTGCTCACTGTGGTCCCCATCACCTCCTTTTGCAGATGTCAATGATAATGTTCCATTCTTTGTGTCTTCTAACTACGAGGTGACTGTGCCAGAAGGAGCTGATGTTGGCAAATCTGTGGTTCAGGTGTTAGCTACGGACTTGGATTCTGGCCTACATGGAGAGGTTTGACCTTACGTCCAATTCTTTTCCTCCCAATAGGCAAGTTCTAGTATTGTAATTAGTGACAGTGTGCAGACAGCAGATGACAGGGTAATGAGCCACAAACACTTCTTACAGCACTTGTCAAGCATTTGTCTAGCATATGCCTGATGTGCGTAATATGGGATGCAGGCAGAGAAGATGCTGTTCACGAACTTGGGATCCTGCATTGTAGCAGCTCATTCTGATCCAGCAACTGTGACAAAGCACTGCTGCATGCTTCTCAGGGCTGCTCCCATGACAAGACAAGTGGAGGTGGCTGCAGAACATGTTTCCAAACTCTTGCCTCTTCAGCTCATTATTTAATTGATCATCAGTGACTATGATCAGTTAATCACAGCCATTTAAATATGGTCAATTAAATAACATTTCATTTTACCATCATTGATCAAATGGTTGGTTAAACCAACATAATGACCCAACCCTAGGAAAAAGCAGCATTATGTGATTTTCTGTGCATTTTCCTGAGTCTTTTCCCCAAATCCTACTAGCTCTTCTGGGAGGGAACTCTGACTAGTAGAGATCTGCTGTTCTGTAACTGTCATTTTGCAACTTCTGAAGAGCAACCTGTGTGGTAGAACTGCCTGGGAGTGCTCTGGGCATGACCTGGCAGTGGGGGTGGTAATGTTTGTTTCAGAGGAGGAAGCCAAACCTATTGGCCACTGTTGGAGATTAGATACTGCGCTTGATGGGCCTTGATATCACAGAATCTGTGATATCACTGGTACAGATGTTCTTCTGTTTGAGACTTCTGTTTTTCTATAACAAAACAGGCAAAATACTTAGAAAAAATATACCCAGATGAACTGTCTTTCCTCAGAGTGTTGCTACTTTGCAGACAGACCCAGGAGGCTACTAGGGAAGGGAGGAGTCACAGTACTTGGACAGACAAATGAAAGTGGAAAATGCAACCTCTCTTAACTATTTCCTTTTTAGGTTCACTACTTAATATTGAAAGATGCTAGTGAGGATTACCGATTCTTCACCATTGAGCCTGAGACAGGAATTATTTCCACACACGCATCTTTTGACAGAGAGAAAAGAGCCTCTTACTTGATTGAAGTTCAGTCTCAGGACTCTTCAGAATCTGCTAGACCTGGTGTTCATGGGCAGCCCAACACAGGTAAAACCAGTAAGGAAGTAAGGTATATATTGGGTAAAAGATATCAGCGATTGGGTTCCTTAGCTCTTCTAGACTTGGGGGAGTATGTGAGCTGTCTGGAGTACGACACGGTTTTCCACCTCTGACATTTCTAGACTGCACGTTCCTCTTGCATCTCCTCCTTAGACACAGCCTACGTAAGGATTTTTGTCAGTGATGTGAATGACAACGCTCCAGCATTTCCTCGGTCAGTGTATGAGGTCAGCATAGATGAGGACAGGGATGTTGGCAGTCCTGTTGTGACAACAGCAGCAGATGATGAAGATGAAGGTGAGTGGACACTGCATGTCCTTCTAAGTCCTCTTAGTTTTACTGGGTGTTGTGTGTAGGTCTACTTCCTTCATGGGCAAACAAATCTCTACATTCAGGAGATAATTAAGCATTTCAAGCATTTGTAAAAGTGAGGAGGGAAGTTCTGGGCACATGGGAGCATTTTCTTTTATTAGGTGCTCTGGTTTGCAGTGCTAAGGTTAAGCTAGCTGGCAGTCTCTTTGGGGCAGAATGAAATCACCTGGAGTGTGGCTTTTTTGCTCCTTTCATGAGTTGGTCCAGCTCAACTTGCTAGAGAAAAGCAAACCCATTAGAAAAGAAGGCAAGCTGCTGTGTTGGTGGCAGAGCCCAAATAAGCACCAGAGGAATGTGCTGTTGGGAGCAGATGGGAGTTGACCATTCCTGTCGGTGGCAGTGCTGTAATGCCTGTGCCTCTTAGTGCCCATGATGGAGAAGTAAAGAGGCCATTTGAAACAGGCTGCTGCACTTGAGAGAATTTGGAAAAAGGAACTAGCCAAGTGATGCTCAAACTCATGATGCAAAGGCAGCCAAGCTCTTCCAAGTGCTAAAGTTGAGCACAGCCTTTTCACTTTCTTGGCTTCCATGTTGCTCTAGTCTTCTCATCCACAATTCACTCACAACTTAAAATGCTGAATGTTCTTTCTACTAGCGGTTCACCTATTTAATTTGGGAAATTACTTTCTGTCCTGGAATGCAATGTCATGTATTTTTTTCCTTTTTAAATAAGTAAACATGAAGCACCAAGCAATTTTTGTTTTGCTTCTAAATGTTTAGCAGCAATCAAACAAGTGCTGTTGTACAGGTGGAATGTTCTTCTGAGATTAGTTCTTGCTCAATATAGAGGACTTCTGTTACATTTTAGCACCATCCAGTGGTTAAAAAAAAAGTTAAGGATTATTGGCATTTGAAATGGGAGGCTTAGGAAATATTGAGCAAAAATAGCTTCTAGTATTTTAATAGTATGTTACTTCTTTATTATTGGCAAATGAATGCACAATAAATTAGAGGCACAAAATTCCTTCATTATCTATAAACAGATACTTGTCTATGGCCGCGAATTTTGTTTGTAAACATAAATGCAGACCTAACCCCCAATCTACCATACACAAACCCTTCAAATTACAATCATGGATCATTCTGTTTGTGGCTGAGTCTGTTTTATCTCACACACACACAGAGTAACAGTCTGGGCAAATAATGTTTCTCTTGAATACATATTCACTGTCTGTAGCTGAATTGAGCATTCAGAGAGTGGACAGACAGTGGTCATTTGCTTTCTTTTGTAGGTGCAAATGCCAAACTAAGGTATCAGATCACATCAGGAAATGTGAAAGGAGTTTTTGATGTGGAACCTGAGGTTGGAACTGTCTTCATTGCTCAGCCTCTGGATTATGAACAAGAACAACGTTATGAGCTCCGGCTTGTAGCTTCTGATGGAAAATGGGAAAACCACACTCTTATAATCATCAATGTTGTTAATAAGAATGATGAAGCACCAGTCTTCACTCAGAACGAATACCAGGGCAGTGTCTTTGAGGAGCTCACAGATCTGCCTGTACTTGTCCTAAAGGTAAAGCAGTTTGCAAAAAGCAGAGCAAAACCTGACTTTTTGTTCAGCTCAATCCCACCCACTCACATAAATTCAAAAAGATAATTTCTCTAGGGTCTAGGGTGGGTGACCCCTGCTATTAGGATTTAGCTAGCAACTTTCTGTAAAGAAGAGAATAAAGAAAGCCTGGTTGAATTTGCGTGATGGACTTGCTTCCTTGACCAGTAACAGTTGGACTTGACGATCTTAAGGGTCTTTTCCAACTTAAGTGATTCTATGATTCTGAATATTGAAAAAATGTGATGGCTTTCCTTTCCAAAGCAGAGTTAGCATATTTTGAGTAGCTGTATAAGCATAGCGTGGTTGGCACCTGTACCTCATGCATTTGAGTCACAGACTCTTTGGCTACATTTGTACTACCAAATAAACATTACCAGGGATTGTTCTTTGACTCTGGAACTCGATCATCTTCACTGTTTTGTTGTTAGAGCAGTCCCTGGCATGAGGACTGCTTGGCTGGCAGTCTCCCAAACAGTCTCTGGATGCAGATCAGCAGCTGGGTGTTCTCTCTGGCCTGTGCTGATAATCAGCTTGGATGTATGGCCACCCTGTTTTCGCAACCTTCTATTCACTTGGAGAGAAACAGCCCGTTTGCCTTTGTATTCCAGCTCCAAAGAGTTTCACAAGAAACATTTGCTCAGCAGATCTGTTATTACTTCCACTTGGTTCTTCCTGCAGTTATTTCCTCTTTTCAAAATATACAGGGAAGTACAATATATTAGTCTGTCTAAACATGATCATTCTGTTTCTCTAGGCTGTGCATGACGTTTATTGAAAGTGTGCATGACCTGAATGACTCAAACCAATAGACATTTGCTGTTAAAATGCATGCTATTTATTCAGCCTGCACAATACCAACTGCCATCAATAAAAGAACAGTGATTTCCCCTTTTCTTTTACATAAACACTTACCTGCTGTGGCTTGTTCCAGGTTTCTGCAACAGACCCTGACCGAGGAGCTGATCAAAATGCCATTAGCTATTCCCTGCATGGACAGGGGGCCAGTAGTGAGTTCAGCATCAATGCGAACACAGGTGAGATCAGTGCAAATAAAAGGTTAGACCGTGAGAAGCAATCAACCTGGCGCTTCCTTGTTCTTGCAACGGATGAGAGCGGAGAAGGACTGACTGGCTTTGCAGATGTGATCATAGAAGTGAGGGATGTGAATGACAATGCACCCCTTTTCCTCTGTGTGTTGGATGGTTGTTTCACTGGCTACGTCCCTGAGGATTCTCCGGCAGACACTTCCGTCACGGAAATGACAGCAGTGGACCTCGATGACCCAAAGGCTGGTACTAATGCTGTGCTAACATACAGCATCATTCAGAATGTCCAAAATGAAATTAATCTGAACTTGTTCTCAATTGACTCAGTTAGTGGCACCCTCTATACAGTGCTCAGGTCCCTGGATCGGGAGAAGGAAGACAAGTACCTAGTAGTGGTTGAGGCCAGAGATGGAGGAGGGCTCACTGGGACAGGCACTGCCACTATTTTGGTGACAGATGTAAACGATCATGCTCCAGTCTTCCTGCAAAGGATCTACACCGCATTTGTCTCTGAGAATGCGAGTATTAACACTGAGGTGGCAGTGGTGTCTGCTGTGGACAGAGATGAGGGAGAAAATGCCATGGTGACGTTCAGCATCCTTGATGGGGACAATGACCGCAAGTTCTCCATAGAGACAGATGAAGTCAACAGCTGTGGGTTTATCCGGCTACGAAAGCGGATTGACTTTGAGAAGCCTCATGAGAGGGTGTTCAATTTGACTGTGAAAGCAGAGGACATGGATTTCTTCAGCATTGCTTACTGCGTGATCTATGTGGAGGACTCCAATGACCATGCTCCTGTCTTTTATCCCCAGTTCTATGAAGTGGCTGCACTGGGGGAAGATGCACCTGTTGGCACCAAAGTTGTTCAGGTTTCTGCTGTTGACTTGGATTCTGGCCTGAATGGAAGGTTTTATTACCACCTACTAAACAAGTCTGACCCAGGTGGCCAGTTCTCTGTGGCTGGCGATGGGTGGGTGATGGTTGCCGGACTGCTGGATCACGAGACAGTGACACAGTACCAGCTCATTGTCATTGCCACTGATATGGGGCAGCCCCCTCTGACTGGCAGTGCCACTGTTTTAGTGACTCTGCAGGATGTAAATGACAATGGGCCAGAGTTTGAGGCTCATTATAACCCAGTGGTCTGGGAAAACACAGCCTCTCCACAGGTCGTCCAAATGAATGAGACCTCTGTGTTGCTGTACGCTAAGGACCGAGACACTGCTTCTAATGGAGCACCTTTCTCCTTTCACCTTCTCAGTGATTTCAATAGTCTGACTAACTTCAACTTGCAGGACTTCCACAATGGAAGTGCCTTGCTCACGGCACTGCGTACCTTTGACAGGGAGGTGCACAAGGTGTTCTACCTGCCCATCCTGATCACAGACAGTGGGATCCCTCCAATGAGCTCCACCAACACACTGACCGTGAATATCGGGGACCAAAATGACCACCCACATTCTCCTGGCTACATGGAATGTCTCATTTACAGCTATGATGGTAAATCACTCCCTGATGCTTGCTTCCAAGTGAGACAGTAAGGTCAAAGGAGCAGCTGTGAGATTCACAGGAGGACTCTGTCCTGTTCCACATAAGCTAGAGGTGCTACTGAAGTTTGCTTAAGCCGCACCAGAGAGCAGTAGGTGTGCAGGGCACAGGGCTCTGGGCCACTTGGTTTGTGGAAGAAACTGAGCCAGCCTTGAAGGAAGAGTATAGCTGGCTGCTATTCTATGCATGTTTCAATCAAACCTGAGTAATGGTATCTTGTTTTCAGATGCAGTTTTCCAGCAGCATTAACATTTCAGGGGGAAAAAATCGACAAAATTCATCATGTTACTGAGAAGTGATAAGTCTGAGTGCTGAGAACCTTCTTCTTCCTCCTTAAACCATTTTCCTCCTCCAGACTGAATTCAGTTTTAGTGAACACTCTTAAGTTGAACTCATGTGTAAACTGCCTGAGATATTCATGTAAGACTTCAGCTGAGAAATGCTGTAATGTGGGAATATTCTGTGAATGTTGACTGCAGGTAGTGCAAGAGAAGCCACCTTTCCCTTCTTGCTTTGGCAATTAGCTAGTAGTTCTCTTGTGATCCAGGGTCCCCTGGTGTAGATGCTCTTGACCATTTATGTGTACTGAAACATTGTGTGCTCACTCTCAAATTCAGCTTATTGTAAAGTTGAAACAAGTCTGGTTGCTGTTTGCTGAGAAACTCTGCTTGCAGCCTAACTACAAGATCTTTTCATTAAGCCTGAATTCCCTTTTAGTTGCCTCTTTAAAGGTTAAACTCATATGTACTGTTAACTTCTGGGAGGGACTATTCAAGTCTTCAGATCTTTTGCTATTTAAAATATTAAGGAGAGACAGAATCAGAAGGCTACTCTCACGTTGTATGTTTCATTCTTGTAATGTAGGAGTCAAACATCAGGGCATCCTGTACACTGTCTCCTACAAAATATTCAATGAATGTTGCCACACTTGCAGGAGAGGTAATTTTCGCTCCTTTTTGCATACGGTCCCTCAGCTGTCAGGGTTTGTGCTGTTCCCTTCCACAAGATGAAGTCCCATGTTTTTTTCCTCTTTGTGTATCAGAGAATCATAAAATGGTTTAGGTTGGAAGGGACCTTTAGAGATCATCTAGTCCAACCCCCCTGCAGTAAGCAGGGACATCTTTAACTAGATCAGGTTGCTCAGAGCCCCGTCCAGCCTGACCTTGAATGTTTCTAAGGATGGGGCATCTACCACCTCTTTGGGCAACCTGTTCCAGTGTTTCACCACCCTCATAGTAAAATTTTTTTTCCTTATATTCCGTCTAAATCTACCCTCCTTTAGTTTAAAATCATTACCCCTTCTTCTGTCACAACAGGCCTTGCTAAAGAGATTGCCCTCATCTTTCCTATAGTCTCCCTTTACATACCAAAAGGCTGCAATGTCTCCCTGCAG
The DNA here is from genome assembly GCF_949628215.1 of Phalacrocorax aristotelis. Classification (NCBI taxonomy): domain Eukaryota; kingdom Metazoa; phylum Chordata; class Aves; order Suliformes; family Phalacrocoracidae; genus Phalacrocorax; species Phalacrocorax aristotelis. The sequence goes on from NC_134277.1 coordinate 142,291,820, forward strand.
CCGTCTCCTCTCCAGGCTGAACAACCCCAACTCTCTCAGCCTGTCCTCAAAAGAGAGGTGCTCCATCCCTCTGATCATTTTTGTGCCCCTCCTCTGGACCCTCTACAACAGTTCCATGTCCTCCTTGTGTTGAGGCCTCCAGAACAGGATGCAGCACTGCAGGTGGGGTCTCACCAGAGTGGAGTAGAGGGGCAGATCTTTAATTCTTTACTCAGTAGATATATTAATTCAGATACCTGTGGATCTTTCCTTCAGAAATAGCTTTTGATTAAAAAAACAAATATTAATTTGTGAGCTTTGCTGAGGGGATGCAAAACGAGCAGAATACATGCTGCTTTTCATCTCACCCCAAAGCATCCACAGCTACTGGAAGTAAGCCTGGTTGCTGTATTTTGGACATCGTCTCTATCTTGCTGTAATTTCCTCCAAATTACTATTGTTTTTTGCTGTAATTTCCTCCAAATTACTATTGGTTTTTGCCCTTTATAACCCAGTCAGCATTTGATTGTTTATCCTGCCAAACCCCAATCCCTGTCTAAACCACTCTGTAAGTTGGTTCGGTACTGCAGTCAAAATAGTGAAAATGAGTAATTCTGATGTTGTTTCAGAATCTCTCTTACATCTTTCCTCAGAGGTGGCTTCTCTTTTTTCCTTCTCATCTGCATTTGATTGCAGCCACCTGTGGATTTAAATCTATGTAGCCATATAGCAAATACAGAATCACAGAATGGCAGGGGTTGGAAGGGACCTCTGGAGATCATCTCATCCAACCCCCCTGCTTGAGCAGGGACACCCAGAGCAGGGGGCACAGGAACGTGTTCAGGTGGGTTTTGAATGTCTCCAGGCAAGGAGACTCCACGACCTCCCTGGGCAGCCTGTTCCACTGCTCTGGCACCCGGACAGCAAAGAAGTTTTTTCTCATGTTTAAGTGTAACTTCCCGTGTTCCAACTTGTGCCCATTGCCCCTCGTCCTGTCGTTGGGCACCACTGAAAAGAGTCTGGTCGCATCCTCTTGACACCCACCCTTCAGGTATTTATAGGTATTGATGAAATCCCCCCTCAGTTTTCTCTTCCCCAGGCTGAACAAATCCAAGTCTCTCAGCCTTTCCTCATAAGGGAGATGCTCCAGTCCCCTGATCATCTTGGTAGCTGTCTGCTGGACTTGACCGAGCAGATCCCTGTCTTTCTTAAACTGGGTAGCCCAGAACTGAACACAATACTCCAAATGTGGCCTCACTAGGGTGCAGTAGAGGGGGAGGGTAACCTCTCTTGACCTGCTGGCCACACTCCCTTTAATGCAGCCCAGGATACCATTGGCCTTCTTGGCCACAAGGGCACAGTGCTGGCTCATGGTCAGCTTGCTGTCCGCCCGCGCTCCCAGGTCCTTCTCAACAGAGCTGCTTTCCAGTAGGTCAGCCCCCAGCCTGTACCAGCACCAAATAAGCAGAACACCACGTGGTATTTGCAAACTGGTGCACATCTTCTCTCAGGAACCCTCATAACTATTTTTGTAGAGGTTTTGGACTTAAACCAGTAAAACTTGAATGGCCAACTTGTTTGTGTTTATATGAGAGGTCTGACCATACCACTTATATGCTGTGTTGTTTTAGGTATCCTCCCCACGACTGTACTGGGACAGGTCCTTGCACCTGATGATGATGACTGGGATCACAAAATCTACCAATATGAAGGGAAAACGTCAAGGTATTTGGAGAGAAAAATGGAAGTTGGAGTGAAATGTATGGAAATCTTACTCACACGCAAAAACATAAAAAGTATTTAAACTGCCTTTTTTTGAAAACAAGTGTGCAAAAGCATTTTGTTGGTTAGACACTTTTGTGTTGCTCTCTGAAAGCACCTCTGAGTGTGAGGCCACAGTAAACAATGCTATATGCCAGACCTGTCCACGTCCCTTGCCTGATGGGCTAGAATGCCATTCCTGTTCACAGCCATATCTGTAATCAGTATCAGTGAGCCACTGCAGAAAAACTACCCACTAACTTCTATCCTCCTTATTCCATGCCCCTGGAGAGTCAATGTTTCCGTGTCACCATTGGTTTTAAGACCTTACTTGTATTGGACGTGTTCACACCAAATTATCTGGATTGTGGCTGAGGTTGAGATGTACATGTGCCATTCGGAGGTTTTGACAAGGCGTCACTCTCAGTGAATGTATCCTAGAATGTATCTAGGAGTTTGCACTGTTTCCAAAATTATGATTATAGTAGCCTGAGTCTTCCTACACAGGTCCTATGGCGTAGGAGTAGGAATGAACCTTCCTGATGTACTGGTGAAGAATCATTAGGAGCCAACAGAAGGAGATGTTGAAAAGTTCTGTTCTGTCCTGTCCTTTCATGAGGAAAGACATCTGCTTTCTTTGACAGCTTGCCCAAAATAAAGTGGATCAGTAAAAACAGCAGGGATGGTAGTTGCTACTCAGCTTTTGAATTTCTCATAGCTTGTTCCTTCGCTTAACTCTTATTACAGGTACTTTATCCTTAATGATAACTCAGGTTTGCTGACTATTAAAGAAGGTACCCCACCAGGAACATACAACATAAGAGTCAGAGTCATTGATGGAGTCTGGCCAGATGTTGTCTCAACCGTAAAAGTTGTAGTGAAGGAAATCAAAGGTGATGCCCTCCATAATGCTGGTTCTATAAGAATAAAAGGTAAGCAATGTGATGAAGAATGTTAGGATCGTAATACTGAAACGTACCTCTTCACTGTAACTGCTGTGTTTAGAATTCTAATGCTCTTAAACATGAGATGAGAGTTAATAATTTTCTAGGAAAGGGTTTGAAAATGCATCTTTGTTTGCATGGTCCTCTGTCACTATATGTGAATGTACATGTATGGAGAAAAAAGACAGCAAGAAATGCTTGTCTGATGCAGAAGACAAAGATGCGAGATTTCTACACCAACTGTCTAACAAAACATCAATTTATATCGCAGAAAAAACTTTATTTAAACAAGTGTCTGTCCAAAATTGCCCAAATTTTTTCAATCTTTGTGGAAAAGTAAAATCTTCTTAAACATTTTTCTTATTTAAAAGAATGACAAAAAGAAATTAGTAAGAGTCAAAAAGCTTGAGAACACAAACCCTGAGCAGAAGCCAGCACGGAACATTTCAGGGCCTAAAAATGAAAATACTCCTGAATTTGCAACCTTAATATTATTCTGTGGTGCTCCCTTCTTATTGCTACAACAGTTGCAAGATATGTGTTTGTCAGGTTTTTAACTTTTATTACAGATATCACTCCAGAGGAGTTCATATCCCAATCCCCTGAAAAGCAGAGTAAATACTACCAGATGAAGAAGCTGCTTTCAGAAATTATATCGGTTCAACTTGAAAACGTTCACATTTTCAGTGTATTAAATAGTGCAAGTCAAACCCAAGGGGTTGATGTTTGGATTGCAGTTTATGGTCCACCCTATTATAAAGCAGAAAAACTTAATGGCAATATAGCAGCCTCCAGATCATGGGTAAGTATCCATACTATGTATGAAACCACAGCATCTTCTCATTGTGTCTCTTCAGAGAATATCCATTGCCTAGTGAACATGTGTATTTAGAATGAATGAGGGAGCAATGTGTGAGAAAAATGGATAATTTTAATCAGTAAAGTCAAACGGTCCTTTGGCACTTACATTAAAAGTTTCAAATATGAATGTTTTAAAAGCCAGCCTATAAATACATACTAAGTCACCCAAACACAATCAGCTTTTAGGAAAATGAACATGTTTTTTCTGTTGAAAAGACTGTTAAACTCTGTATAAAGGATGTGTTTGGCTGTTGCCTTTTCACATGGTATATTAATGTTTCCATTTATAGTCTTCTACACAGAAATTTTCTGTAGCTGAAACTCAGACACCAGTCAAAGGTTCCAACTTTTTTCTGAGTTAAGAGGGTGAAGCAGTAAAATAACCATTCTCCAGTGCAAAACAGGTTGGAAATGTGCATTCACAATTTAGTAAAGTTCCTGCCCCTCTTGCAAAAAAAAAAAAAGTTTTGATCAAAGTTAAATGACTCGCTCTGTTGGAAATGTGTCTGTTGGTAGACAGAGGCTGAAATAAGAGTTATGTTTAGAATCAGTGCTGTAGTACCAACTCACTCTTGCCAGAAAAGTTATGTCTTCATTGCCCAATGCCCGTCCACCCTTCCCGATATTTTTAAGACAGAATTGTCCAAATTAAAAATACGGATCAGATGCTATGTAAATGATCCATCACAACCATCTGAGATTAAAATGTATCCACTCAGCTTATGATGAATATGACAATAGCTTACTCGCACTATAATTGACTTATACCAAGGCTTTGGCCGTAACAGATGCGAGGCTGAGCTGCCTTTGGCCGGATAGAGTGAGGTAGATGTTGGAAGGAAGTGGCACAGCAACCAGTTTTGAGAATAAATAAGACTTGGGCTTTTCATGGCCATCATTGTGAGCTTCCTCTCTGTGGAAAAGTCAGATGAATGCAGCTAATTGTTCTCCACAGCTGGAAAACATCTTGGATATAAATATCACCCAGATTGGCATTGATGAATGTGTGACTGCAAACTGCACTCATAGCAGCGGATGCATCAGCAAGCATGAACAGAGTCATGTGCCAACAATAACCACAGCTGGAAGCATTTCACTGGTGTCTGTGACAGTCCGGAGTCATGCCCTGTGTGGTTGTGCAGCTCGGGAGAGTCCTCATCTCTCCTGCTCCTCATACCAGACAAACCCTTGTCTCAATGGTGGCACATGTGTGGATACTGATCTGGGCTACAGGTTGGTAAAGCTTTGTCTAGTGTGCAAGCAAAATGCTTCTAGCTCAGTCTGTAAGGAGACGACTGGAAGCTTAGGGGGATATCACTGCGGGTCTTCTCACTGTGGCAGATCTGAGTTTTGTTATACTTCACGCACAGGTCTTGCAAACAGACCTCTGTTTTCATGTAGATACCTAGGTTCATCATAGTCTCCAGGAAAACCTTGGGAAGATTGCAGGCTGCACTGGTTCCTTTAATGTCATCCTGCAAGATGCTTTTGTTCTGTACAACCTACCTTAATGTTGTTAAACACTTAAATCATGTCACTTATGTCACTTAATAACCTCTTCCCCACATTCCTTGTCTCATTTTTTCTCCAAAAATTACATGTCATAGACAAAATAGCATGAAGGTGAAAAAAAATGATGGGACTATAGTAGCTCAGAATGAGCCTGGTCCCCTTACAGAAGGCATGTTTGCTTTAAAAAATGGTCATCCCAACATAGGAAAGCAGAAATAATGAGCCAGCCTCTGCTAAGAACCCTTGATAGGGTTGATAGGATTCAGAATGATGTTGCAGAAGCCCTGGTCACAGTCAAGATCTGCGTCTGACATTGCTGCTCGGATGTAATCAGCCAGGGAAATTTTGCTGCCCAAAAAATCTTGGTAGGTTCTACCACCTATCATTTGCTTAACTCTGAGGCTTCTTTACTTCTGCTCCATTTTCAGTGGGGTTTTTCTGAGTGATCTTTTTCTGCATCCTACCCCTGTCACTCTGCTCTCGTTAGGTACTATTAATCTATGAGAAGTAGAAACTAAGAAAAAGGGGCCCAACTGTTTTTCCTCCTTGTCCTCCTGCCCATTTTTGTTGCTCCTTTAGTTTCCCTCTTGCAGTTTTTGTTATTGTCATGCTGTGATTACCCTTTTCTACAGAATCCCCAGGGTATTAAGGAAAGAACCCCAATGATCTATTTTTGATAGTGTAAAGGAAATAAACCAGTAGGTAGCTTGCAATAAGAGTGAAGTTATCAAGATCTATGACTGTCATCCCTATTCTCACTTTTTCTGGGTAATATTACTTTCCCACACCCTTCCTTTGCTTTCCCTGTCAACATTATAAAGTCTTTGAACAAGCTGATAACTAAGCCTAGTGAAAAGTGGGTTTCTTATCTTTGCTGAAGAGATTAGAGGTTTTTGGGTGCTTTGTATATTACATAATCTCTGTCATTCGTTCACAGAATTAGCCTTGTATAGGCATACTATCATTTAGAACAAAAGCTAAATTGTGTTTATACAAACGTCAATAGGGAACATTTTATGACAGTTTTGCTTGTGCTTAACCCACACTATGGCCTAGGCAACATGAGCTCCTGTGTTTAAAGTTGGAGGGTCCTGCTGTGGGAAGAGCTCTTTGCGGCTTCTGCTTGGATGGTGGATATTTGCTTTTATTTATTTTTTTAATAGATGCAAGTGTTCTGCAAATTTCCATGGACCAGACTGCCAGCAGACAAAACACAGCTTCAGAGGCCATGGTTATGCCTGGTTCCCTCCTCTTAAGCCTTGCTTTGAGAGCCGCATCTCCTTAGAGTTTATCACCGAAGTTGCCAATGGCCTTCTGTTGTACCATGGACCAGTGGCGCGAGGGCAGCCTGGAGAACAAGAAGACTTCATGGCATTAGGTTAGCAACTTAAAGAGTATTTGTCCTTTGTGTTTGTGTGAAGGTGAGATTCTACTTAGAGTTGATAGGGCTTTTTTAAGAAAAGGTTCAGAAAGTTACTTCTAGAGAATAAGAAAATGCAGAACAATTTGTCAGCATGCCCAGTTTGTATCCTGTGTCATTGTGTTAGGAGCTGGGTTTTTAAAGCTGTCTAAAAAACTCCTCCAATTAAAATCTAACTGCATCAGTTGTTTCAACTGAGTTTGAGTGGGAACATGGTTAGCACATATCCAGTAAGAGTCTTTCCTTTGCAGAGCTCTCCGGTGGTGTCCCGTTGCTGACTGTGAGCCACAGCTCTGGTGTGCTTTTCCTGCAGCTGTCACGAAAAGTTAATGTTGCAGATCGCCGCTGGCACAATATTAAAATTATAAATGATGGAAAGGCAAGTGTAAATATGGAATATCCTGTGGAAGCACTAATTCATGTACCTTGTTATTCCTTCCAAATCCTTCCTCCCGCCTGTAAAGCTCTTTAATCAATCAGTCTTTCATCATCCCTGCAACAGCAGGGACTGAAGTTTGTCAGCTCAGATGTCCTCTTAGTCTTGAAGCAGTGAAGCAGAACAAGGCCTGGAGAAGTCCAATCCAATTTTGAAACTGGCCCTGCTATTTTCTTGGTTTAATGATCCTGTTAGACTATAGAACTGTGATAATCCAGGGGCTAAATGCTTCCTGGACTGGGGGACTGAAATATCTATAATTTCTGTGAGTGGGAAGCCCTGCCCCACCAATGTAGGAATGCAGCACAAGAGTAGATATGCTTTTGTGTAAGGGGAACATCTTGCTGATGTAACACTGGGGAAGGCATCTGCTAGGCTCCCCCTTCCTCTCCTGCATAAGACAAGCTGGGAGTCATATCAGGATCTGGGATGGGGAGCCTGGCAGACCATCTGCTCTGCTAGATTGTCTCTCTGGGTTCTCATTTGGCAGAAAACTCCGAGAAAATCCCATCTTCTTCCTACCATGTCAGTGACTTGGCTTGGTCATGGTAGAGTCAGATCTTTGTTTTGTGTGGCTCCTTAGTTATATGCCATATGCAATAACCTTCCAGATTAGTATGTGGATGTGTTTTATTATTTCAATATAGTTTACTGCACTGTAATTGCTAGTTACTATTCCCCCTTCTGCTAAGTGAAAGAAAATGTATAATTAAAGTGTATGCACGTCTCTGGATGCAATTGTTTTAAATAATGTCTTTCTCTAGAGAGTGAAGCTGATTCTTGACCACTGTGTAAATGTCTCAGTTAAAGACAATAACGGTGTCATTAAGAAGATCTCCCACATGGATCTGTCCTCCTGCGAAGCCTCTGGAGAGACTGTGGGATCTCAAAGGTAAAAAAACCCAAAAAACAAACCAACAAGAACTAGGAACATAATTACTCAAAAGAGCTAAGGAAAAAGGGGGGAAAAACAGCCAAGTTGCTGTATTTTCCATGCCACTAATTCTTTCTTTCCCTCCCTTCCCTTCAGCATGGGTAAGCTCTTCAATGGCCATCAGCCCCTGCAGCTGGGCGGAGTTAAGAAGACTTTGCCTTACCATGGTTCACAAAGGCACTTCAGAGGGTTTGTTGGCTGCATACGCAATGTCATTGTTGACAGTAAGGTAGGGCTACTAAGACCAGTCTTGGGTCTACTGCTGTTAATGGTAGACACGTTACGTCATGCTTCTCTGTGTCCTTTTCCAGGTCTATGATTTAGAGCACCCTGCAGAGTCCTTGAACAGCGCTCCAGGCTGTGTCCTTACAGATGAAATGTGTCAGAGTGGTGAGATGGCCTCCTGTGGCGCCCATGGCAAGTGTGTTGGTGGTTGGGATTTCTTTCGCTGTGACTGTTCCCCAGGATACGCTGGACCAGCATGTGAAAAAGGTACTGCAAGTTCTAGGGAGAAGTTCATGGTGAGGATCTGTGGGAACAGCATCAAACATATGACTCTAAATTTGCCACAACTTTGAACTGAGTAGTGTAATAAGACCATGCTGTACTCTGGGAATGGTTTAGATCTGCAGTGATGTAAAGATTCTTCTAACTCTTTTTGAAAAAAGATAATGTCACAGAAGGGGGTCTTCTTGAGACCTGCTTTGCTTTGCAGAGAGGGCAAGTGGTCAGATGCGTTATTTTTCCTTTTCATCACAGCATCTTATTTCTGAGTGGTGAAAGATGAAACATTCTACATTGTGCCTTCTTCCTCTGATCATACTGATCACAAAATGTAGTTTAATGAACATGGTACTATTTGTCACCTTGCAGTGGTTATAAGAGTGATGAGGTTGCCAGCTTGGTATGTTGCCTTTGTAAAACCTGGGGGCATAACCCTCAAGTTATCCTCAGGCCCTATTTTCCATCTATAAAATGGGGGTACTTGCATTTGCACCTGTCACTGGAATGAATGGAAGGTTGTGCAATGCCCCTAGAGCACAGCAGTGGGTGCATGTGGGGACATGATATAAGGCTGGCTCCAGCAAACATGTTATCCTGTAAAAAGCATCAGGAAATACATATCAGACAACAAAAGCATGCAAGAGTGGATAATGAAAACCTTGGAGACATTGTAAGAAAGTGCAAAATTTTAGCACAATTCAAAAATTTAGGAAATAAATTATTTAACTCCTAGTAGCCCACAGCCATGTTCAGGGTGCAGGGGGCACACACCTGAAGTTGGCTCTGTCCTCCATATCTTAATACTTTCAGCATCCATTGCTCTGAAGCAGAAATCAGAAGTGAGTTACAGGTACCTCTAGGTACAAGGTACAAACGATGGGATTGATCATAACAGTCTATAATGAGCACCAGTGCCCCATAACTTTGGGGTGTTTGTGTAGTGTTGAAAGAGAATTAGCCCCCTCCATCCTGTAGTTTGAATGAGCTACAGGTGAGGATGAGCAGCAGTTATCAGCTGGAAAGGAGCACATGCAAGCTAGGGTTGAATCAATGTGCTGTGATTAACAGACAGGACTGGTGGTGTATTACACGCATGCTTTCAGCTCACTGAGCTTACTTTTCCTTCTTGTATACGGAACAATAATACCCTATGCAGGCAGCCAGACCCTCTCTTCCTTTCTCCATGTACCACACAACACTTAAAAGGTATGACAGTAAATTACTCAGCTGAGTCTGTCCAACAGGGTGAGGACTGGAGTCATAATTGGCACACTCTAGGCTTGGAGCCTTCCCTGTTTAAAGTGTTTATAATGACCACAGAAATGGCTAATACAATTCAGTTATTTGTATTAACGTTTTGCAGACAGATGATACTGATTTACAAACATATGCCTACATTTAAATCTTATTCTGTTTTGTGTTATCTTGGGATGCTGGTTCACAAGCCCAACTGCTATATTGGGTCCTACCCCTCACCACTGTGGGACAAACTAAGTGCTCAGAAAGTAATTACTTGAAATCCATAAGTCAGATCCTGATGCAATGGGAAAAATTCAATTGGTTCCAGCTTCTTCTAATATACTGGGCTGCAAAATGCTGGTGTTCAGCTGGTGCTTTATGAATGGCTGAGCCATGCTTGCAGCAAGGAGCAGACAGCTGGGGACAGGAATCACTGAAGTGTCCCAAGCAAATCTATCCCTGTGCACCAGTTACAGCCTGTAGCTGCAGAGATGGTGAACAAGAGAGAACAGTGGGCTAGGAAGAATAATATGAATGGAATGAGCTAGAGAAGAAAAGAAAATATGCTTGAAGAAATAAAAGAGAGAGAAGAAACAGTGAGAGGAAAACAGTGCAGAAATGAAGTCTCTTGATCATTTGATATTTCATGTCCTGGGAACCAGTCTAACTGCCTCAGCATCAGCTGGGCAGTTCTTGGATTTCTACTTGTGTGACACTGACCTCAGATTAGCTGTTGGTGACCCAGCGTTCTTCCTGTCTAGTCAGTAACTTGGACTATATCTTTATTTGGTAAGAAGAACTGTCTTTTTTCAACTAACCTGTGTCCAGAACAAGCAGATCTAGGATTGCTGTCAGGTAGTAAGACTGCAGTTGGTGCCTGAAATGCTGCATAAGAGCACCAAGGTCAGGGTTGTTTACTGGTCTTTGATTTCTATAAAAGTGTGCAGTGCAACTTCATCACACTCTGCTGGGTGACTCTCAGATGGATTCCCCAGGATGATGGGGAAAGAATGACTTTCAGTGCATTTGCCCTAGTTAAGATAATAAACATTGACCTAATCCCTCTTTGTAATTAAAAAAATAACATATTATAACTTTGACCCTGTGCCAGCCCCCAGGGTTTCTCTTGTGCCAACAGGAATGGGAAGTAAAGTGCATATTTTCTAACAGTGAGGGTTACTGAAAGAAACATGAGATTCTCTTCTTTTTTTTGTCTTCAGATCAATACCAGCTACTTTACTGGAAGACATGTTTCAGATCTTGAAAAAAAAAGGAGTTAGTTGACTTAGTGTAGGAGTGATTGGGTAGAATGTGCAGCTTGTAAGAGGCAGAATGTTAGAGTAATTATCTAATTGTCCCTTTCCTACCCGAATTCTGTATCCTTTGTTTATTCTTTTTCTCTTAATTCCCATGGGGGTGGGGGACGCTTTCCATGATGCTTCATTATGTTGTCAAAGCTTCTTAAGAACTAAAATTCTGGCATTCAGAGTTGGTTAATTCTTGAGCAGTAGAGATCTGAGGGAGCCGTAATTTCTGAGTGTTTTGCTTTGGTTTTGTGTGTGTTGTGCTTAGTTCTTCCAGAATGGGCTTTTGGAAGGGACAGTTGGATCCATTATGAGCCGAGAAGCAATCTCGGCACTCACAGCACTCAGATCCAGCTGATGGTGCGCACCCGTATCTCCCACAGCACCCTTCTCAGCTTGGCCTCTGCAGATTGGAGTGAATACATCCAACTAGAGGTGAGCAGACCAAATGCCATTCTGTTTCAGTGCTCTTAATTTGTCATGGAGTACCCCACAAAGAGAAAAAGATGCATTTTCTGATTAAGGACACCTATTCTTTAATGTAATAAAGAGCAAGAATTTTCCACGTGAGGGTAACTACTCTCATTTGTGTTGTCCTCTTCACTATTACCCTTTTAAAGTATAGATTCTGGCTGTTTCACTGCAAAAAGTACAGGTGAGTGAGTGCATGTAATACACATGAATAGGGAAGATTGTTTTGTCCTGTTTGCCTTTTCCTGTTGCCTCTATCTGTCTCCAGTTATAAAACTTGTCTCTACATTTCTGCTGCTGTTGAAAAAGCTGTCTGGATTATATTAGCCAGAGAGCGCCTAATTATTCCAAGTTAGAGGAGAGAGTGGCCTGTAAAGAAAAAGGCTGATAATCCCTGGACTTGCAGTTTTCTTGTGGTAACTTTTATCTGGGAATAAAGCACTTAAATGAAAATGGTACTTTTGGTTTTTAAAAACTCAGGTCCATTTCATGAGGCAGAACACTGTAATAACATTTTGAAGTGCAATTCTGTTACTAAATGTTTTTATTGTTGTCTTCTAGGTGGTTGAGGGTTTCTTTAGTGTTAACTTCAGCTTGGGGGACAAAAATCACTCTCTGAGAATGAGGACATTACGTATAAACAATGGCCAGTGGGTTCTTCTGACCATGGAGCGCTACAACAATGAATTTACCTTGCGCGTTAACAGTGGTGGAGGTGATCAGGAAGTGACCTCTGTCTTAGGTACGAATAGATGGTTTGAAATGGATTGGGCAAGCATTGTGCTAGGAAACCGCCTTCCCAGTCACTCAGAGAGTGATTTTCAAGGTACGTGATATGATGAGTTCCCAAAAGGAGGGAATTAAAGCCTGAAAGGGGGGGTCTTTGAGTGTATTGGAGAGTCTAAAACACAGGTTAGAATTCCTATGGAGAATACTATGCCCATGAAATCCCATCTCCTCTACTAGGGAATTCAGAGCTAATGTTCAACTCTCTATTTGCTGTTGTATCTGGTCCTAGTGAAGATGTGAGATTTCCTGTAGATATTGAAAGATACCACTTCAGATTTTTATTTCCCATGCCAGAGACCCCTGAAACAGGGAACTCATGCTGCAATCTTCACTCCCTTTTTGCCTTGGAAGGGTTTAAGGAACAGACACAACACCTCCTGGTGGGAGGAGAAGGATTTGCAAAGCAATTCATTATGCACTCTATTTCCTGGTGTGGGGTGCTGGGACATAGAGATTGTGGCTCAACAGAAGACAGCTTCTTCCATTCTGTTGCTTCTCATTCAGACCCACTTCTAAGACTGTATTTTAAATCTAGATTAATTTAGTGGAGCTGTTCTGGTTCATAGCACAGTTCTGCTAAATCATTGCATTGGTACAACCAAACCGTCCTGGAGACGTATTATCAAGCTGTAGATCAGCCAGGGCACATAGACACATGTTCTGTAACTCTTCCAAAATAAAACTGATAAGCAGTATGAGGATCTTTCTAAAAAATATTTTAAGTGTTTTACAACGCTCTAAGATCTCCTGCATATGTGCTGGGGGCAAGGCTTGAGGTGGGGGAGCTGTTAGTTCAATGTATTTCTCTGTGTACTCCCCTGCTTTGATGCAGGTTGTATGCGTGATGTCCAGCTGAATGGTCAGTCGCTTCTTGTCGAGGGCAAAAGCACGGAGTTTGGCCTAATTCTGAGGCGGCAAGGTGTCACGATGGGATGCCATTCCAGTGCCTGCAGCAGCCAGCCCTGTTACAGCCCTTTTCTTTGTGTAGACCTGTGGAGAAAATACGAATGCCGGTACATCAAGCTTTTTCATCTGGGGTGGTTGGGAAGCTCTTTATTTCTACCTTAGTTCAGGCAACTCGCTTCTAACAGTGAAACTCCCTGGTGCTGCTGGCCAGAGAGGGGCATCCAAGGACAAATCCTGCTCTCCACCTCATCTCCCAGCATGGGCCAAACTTGCCTTTTCCTGCAAGTCTTATATGGAACCTATTTACTCCATCATTTTTTCCATGGTGAGAAGATTACCAGCCAGTGAGGAAGTGAAATGCCCTTTGATAAAAGGTGGATTGCAAACGCTTTCATCTCTCCTTATCTCTGTGAAAATGTATATACTGTGATATAGCATATACATATATATTGTGTGTATGTATGTATATAATATATATTGCATATACAATATATATTTACATATATTTTCTGTAAATAAATTGAAATTCATCATACTTCATATGAAACAATGAGAACTGCAGAATTAGACTGTCACAAAACTGGATTCTAAAATTTGCTGCCCAGGGCCAAAACCAATGCCCACCAGCTGGTGTCCTACACAATTAATTCCTTGAAGAAGATCCACTCTTTCAGGAAAATTTTCAAAAGATGTATTAAAATATACAAATCAAAATATAGGCATTTTTGTTCAAAAAAACCAAGCATAGATACATGTGAGACTGGGAGAAGATGCCACTGGCATTCCTTCAAATCAGCCAAGATTTGGCACTTCTGAGGCGTGGTGATTCACTGCTGAAAGAGGCTGTGAGATGGTCTTAAGTGTTCCTTGAGACACTCCTTTATTCAGTCTACTTGTGAAAGAACAATATGGAGGCTTTTCCATTTATTCATTGGTATTTCTTCTTTGGATTGTGGAAAGCAGGTCTGTGCTTCTCTCAGCATTCCTGCATGGCCTCTCCAATTACATATCAGAAAAAAATCACTTTATCTTCTGATTAAAGTCCTAAAAGACAAGATGGGTCATTCTGAGGAGGTCAATGACATCTCTTTCCCAAAGGCCCAGATGAACATTGCAAAGCTTATACTAAGTGCTTGCTAACCCCATTGATCTCGGGCATTCATTTTTTTCTAGGGGTTTTGAACATGCCTTTAGAAAAAGGGTTAGTCTTTTCAGAAGCTGACGGATCGCTTTTTTAATGAAGGAGTGAAGCTTTTCTGCATATCTTCTGGATAGGGAAAGCAGAACATATGTTCATGTTTTCATAAGCCTACTAGCTCACTATGTTAGAGTTTACATCTATTTCATACTCTGTGTGGGTTTGTGGTTTGCTTGAAAAGACTTTAATTATTGGCTTTAAAGAAATAGTAACAAACTTTGCACAAAAGAACATACAACTCCAGGTGCTTTGCTTGCCTAAAAGATATCTTCTGCTTTTGTTGTTCAGGTGTCCATCCGGGAAAGTAGAAGTGACTGACAGCCTTACAGGGCTCCGACACTGTACCTCATCACCTTGTGGACACTGGACCTGTAGGAATGGGGGTACCTGTGTGGCTCAATCCCAAGACAAGACTATCTGCCAGTGCCCCGAAGGTTACAAGGGAAGATGGTGTGAAATTAGCCAGGTGAAGGCTGGAAGGCCCGTTGGACTCAGCTCTGGCTCTATTCTGGCAATCAGCATGTGCCTCCTTGTCTTCCTAGGTAGGAAAGCAAGTGCTTATTTCTTTCTTTTTAATCTTGTACCTTGCTCCATTGAATCAAGTGTGCTTTACCTTTGGATGTTGTGGTCAGTGTTCCACTTTTTCTGGAGACACCAGTTGGGAGTTCATGTGAGGATCCTAAGAGACAGATATCAGCACATACTTATGGTTTACTTGCTTTGAAGGCAGTTCAAACAAATTTAGGACTTCTCTCTTTCAGAATCACTTATTTTCAATAAAGTAAGAGCTTTCCATCTATGCATGCAAATCTGTGTGCAGACACATCCATCTGAAACTCCCACCTTCCCTGAGCCTGTACATTTATATTAGGTAGGATCTACAGCTAGTACATGCTATTCACATATTAAGAAGGCAGAGATCTGTCTCTAGAAAGTTTAGGATCTTAACAGGCAAGCCTCGTTAAGAGTGCGGGGCAGAAACAAATGTTCACAGTGTGTCCAGTTTCAGACACACTGTGGCTGAAAGGTTACTAACACCATAAAACTCTTTCTCATATTGATAAAGAAAAACTGCATACACATCTCAGAATAGTAGAGACTCCATGATTATATTGCAGTTGTACCCTTCATTAAAACAGTGTTTTACTTACTTTGGGTATCTTATTTACTCAGGATTGATGAAAGGCCAGAGATTGGCCAAAATGCCTTCTATTTAAATGGATTCCTTTAGGTGAGTAAAATACCCTTTTAATGAAGTTTATGATGTAATATACATAGATGATTCTTTACATTCCTGAATTTAAGTTGTTTATATATTAACAATTACGCATCTCTTACCTGGGAATTTGGTTGTCAAATTAAGAGTTGATTTAATATCTCAGGAGTCATATAACTACTTGTTTGTCATGCATCATACTTTGTCATATAACAAATATGTGTCTTTATTTCTTCCAGCTCTCTTGGTCTCCTACACAGTGTGGAGTCAGTGGGGAAGTTCAGGGTTTCGGAAAGGAGGAATTTACCACATTCCTGAAGAGCGTGAAAGCTGGGAAGATGTTAGAGAAAATGTCTTCAATTATAATGAAGAAGGAGGAGGAGAACGTGACCAGGTATGATGCAGCTTCAATCCAGTCTGCAAATCCAACCTCTCCTCAGCTTCCTTTTTCAGACCTTTTATTTAACTTATTGTCCTTATCCACTTGGCTTTTTTTTTTTTTTTTTTTTTTTTACCTGAAGTACTACAGAGTGGGAGGCTTCTATTTCAACCCAATCTGTACCTTTCACGATCCAGGTCATCTGTGGCCACCTTTGAGAGGGCTGCTCTGGACACAGTGTTCTTGCTTTAGCTGAAGACTACCATTACGCAAAAGGATTTGGATGATCTGACCTGTTTTCTTTTGTGCTGTTTCTCTCTGATATTTGCATTCTTTTTTCTTCCAGAATGCTTACAATATAGATGAACTGAAGAAACCTCTCCATACCGTTCCCTGCTTCTCCTTGAGGGCAGCTGCTCCATGCTCCAGGACAACCACTGGCCCAAAAAGAGACTCGCTCCCAAAACATGCACTTCAGAAACAATCAACATCAGCTGTTACCAGTGTCCCAGACTTCAAGGAATATGTTTCTAAAATCATCTGGGATGCAGACAATGATCTACAGAGTCTTCCAGCTGACACTATTCATTTTTACTGCTTAGAAGGGCAAGGTTCTCTGGCAGGGAGCCTTAGTTCCTTAGACTCCATTAGTGGTGATGAAGATCTAAATTATGATTACCTCCAAGAGTGGGGGTCAAAGTTTGACAAGCTTAAAGAACTCTATAAGGTCTCAAACAAACATTTATAACCAGAGTTAAAGGAACTTGGAATATTGCCATGACACATGGACACTACTTTTAAAAATGCCCTTTTTTATATATAAGGTACATCAGGTAACTTACTTCATGCAACTTTTTAGTTACAGTAGTGTGATATACTCACTTTTCCCAGAAGTGATGATCCGAACACTCTTTTTATATGCACTGTATATTATTTAATGGTAGAAGTACAAAGACTTTTAAAGCATTAATTTTCTTGAAAACTTTGGAATGTAGAATTTTTATAGAATAGTGTTATAATACACCTTTTTATTCCTATAGACCACAGTGACTTACTATATAATCATAGAATGGTTTGGGTTGGGAGGGACCTTTAGAGGTCATCCCTGCAGTGAGCAGGGACATCTTCGACTAGATCTGGTTGCTCAGAGCCCCGTCCAACATGACCTTGAATGTTTCTAGGGATGGGGCATCTACCACCTCTCTTGGTGTCGTGGTTTAGTCCTAGTCAGCAACCAAGCACCACGCAGCTGCTCGCCCACTCCCCCCTGGTGGGACGGGGGAGAGAACCGGAAGAGTAAAAGTGAGGCAACTCATGGTTTGAGATAAAGACAGTTTAATAGGTAAAGCAAAAGCTGCGCACGGAAGCAAAGCAAAACAAGGAATTAATTCACTACTTCCCATCAGCAGGCAGGTGTTCAGCCATCTCGAGGAAAGCAGGGCTCCATCACGCGTAACGGTTACTTGGGAAGACAAACGCCATCACTCTAAACGTCCCCCCCCTTCCTTCTTCTTCCCCCCAGCTTTATATACTGAGCATGACGTCATATGGTATGGAATATCCCATTGGTCAGTTGGGGTCAGCTGTCCCAGCTGTGTCCTCTCCCAGTTTCTTGTGCACCCAGCAGAGCACGGGGAGCTGAAAAAGTCCTTGACCAGTGTAAGTGCTACTTATCAACACCAAAACATCTCCACATTATCACCACTGTTTCCAGCAAAAATCCAAAACATAGTCCCATACTAGCTACTACGAAGAAATTTAACTCTATCCCAGCTGAAACCAGGACAGTGGGCAACCTGTGCCAGTACTAGGGTTCTCCTGGATGCAAGAACTTGAACTATTTTCTCCCTAGTATTAATATGATTCCTATCAGGTAGGTAGCAATGGGTAGGGCATTTTATTAATTGCATTCATTTTAGACTGTGAAATAATTATTACAAATGCTAAATATAAAACATTTTAAATTTCTGTTGTTCTTGTCAGCTGTTGTCTTATCCTCCTAAACTGTAATCTCCCCTGACATCACACATACCACCTCACTCACTGTTACAGGCTGCTCAACTGCGTGAGACTTTTCTGTTTGACCCTTTTTCTAATTATCTGTAAAGAGGGGAAAAGAGTGGAAAGATCCTAGCTGTGAATAGCACTTTGCTGACATGACAATTTACACTCTTAAAAGTGGTTTTCAGACTTGGGAAAGGTTTATTTTCAGAAAGCTTTTATTTCCAATTTTGCTTTCCACATGGAACCCTTCTTCAAAGTCTCAGCTGGAAAACAGAAGACCTGATAGCAGGTGAAAAAGTAGAAGGGAATCCAGGCAAAAGTTGGAACCAAACTCTTTCTATCAGGACAGTTGTGAAAATTGGGTTCCTCAAAACAAAGCATGGGAAACCTACCCTGTTCCCCTTTGCTTCCTCCTTCTCCCACCCTGCAAAAAAAGGACTGTGGTTTGAGCACGGAAAGGGAGTCAGGAACTTCTGAAATCTAACATTGACTTGAACACTCATCTCTGTGACCATGGGTAAATCACCCTGTTCTTTCCCTTTCTCTCCTTCTTACCTCTCTGAAATAGGGGCAGCTACCAATGCCTGGGTGATATATGAATGTTAGTAGGTGCTTACACTGTTCTTGAAAGCTCTGAAGTGCTAAGGTTTGTTTAGTTGTTTTTTACTCATTGATTTTTTAATTATCAATACATGATACTCAACATTTGTTTTTATTGAGGTCTTGACACTTCCTTTGATTTACAACTATTGTTTTAAAATTAGATCTTTCATCACTATTCATCATTTTACTTCGCATTAAAAAATGCAAATGTGAATTAGTTTTGTACCTAGAAGAAAGATTTTCATACTGTTAGAACAAGTATAAATTTACACTGAAAACTGAACAAAACCACCATGTGAACTGAACAAAACAGTGTGCATTCATTCCATAAAATTATTTATAACAATGACACTAAAATAGCAATATTTATTAGATAGATTTGGAGCGCAGAGTCAGTATGAGCCACTCCTTCATGGCAAATTCTCGTATGGCTCGGCATTGACTGTTTATACAAAGTCATTAAAAAAATATTGTAGCTATATTAACATATAGCCACATCTTGCTTAATATAAATTTTTCCTCCTCTTTAAAGGTGTATAGTCTTGTAAGAAACTACAAGATCTCTTACATCCAAGGATATTACGCATTTTGTTGCTGCAAATGAAAACTGCTGAGCCCCAGAACTTCAGTGTAGCAACTGTTCCTGAGTCTTGAACTTTTAAAACACTTTATGAAGTGCATAAGCATTTTTATTGCTCTTCATTAAGTTGCCTCTTCTGAACTCAGTATCAAGTAAAGCTTAGCATAATTAATGGTAAAATGCATCTTCCAAAAGAGACTAATTTGAAAAATGCACTACAAATAATGCTGACAGGCTAACTGTGATCCCCCAGAGGATTATTTTGTAATTCATATTCTGAAACTGAACATTTTACAGGTGGATGCATTAAACAATAACTCAGGAAAGGTGAAGCAGTAGTTAATTTTTTCCCCTCATATAACTGAAGAATCAAAGACTCAAAACACGCATGACAGAAGAGAACAAATTGCGTCAGGATAGGTAATGGACTTCTGTCCTCATGGAAGACGAGAAGGAGGAAAGTTTCTTTGGGGCACTTATAGCCAAATACAGAAGGTTTATGGCTGGTAGGTCACTGTTGAGCTACATAGTTAAATGGACTGAGACTGAGAAAGGGCCATTGCAGCCACTCATTCGATGCAGTATCCCCTCTTCCTCTTGCTGCGGATGTTGTGGCTGTTGACCCACAGGAAGGAAAAACAGCTCAGTCACTCAGGGCAACGGCTGGGGCAAAAGGGATTTGCATTGTATACTGACAGCGAAAACTTGCTGCACAGCCCGAGCAAACTCTTTACTTGGTAAAATACTTGAGAAATTCAGCCGAATGACTGAAATAGTTAAAAGCTTCTGCTAGTCATCCTGCTTCTCCCCCAAACATTGACATCCAAGAAAGAGGCATATCTAAAAAGCCTGGGAACCAGCTCCTGGCTAGTTGCAGCTTAGAGACGGGCGTAGACAGACAGGGGCTACGTAAATATGGACATCTTAATAACGGTGGAAGCTGCTGTTGAAAAGCAGCTGCTTCCACCACTTGGCTCTAATCTGCCCTTGTTCATGGATCTTAATTTCCTCGCCTTTTCGTAAGGCATTAAGGTGGCGTGGGCAGGGGAAGGATGGAGGATTAGCCATTTTCCCCTAGGCTGAGCTGCGGGAGCCTGCTCTAGTTAACTTCAAGTCACCACAAATTTACCGTTAGTTAATTAAGTAGCAGCGGCGGAAGGAAGGAAGAAGTGAGCGAAAGCAGGCCTCAGGCGCCTGTGTGCTGCGGGGGCGGGAAGCGCACAGCTACCACCTTCCCTCCCCGCCGCGGTGGGCGGGGCCCTAGCCACTGGGCCGCCCCCGCACCGCCCTAGCCACTGGGGGCTCCGCGCCGAGGGGAGGACCCGTGTGTAACCCCGCCTCCTGCTGCGCGAGGGGGCGGTGGCCGGCGGCCATCTTGTCGCCGCCGCAGCGGCCGCCTCCTCCCGGGGAGGGCGCGACGCGGGCGGCTGCTGGTGCTTGTGGAGCAGCCGCCGGGGCGGGCAGCAGCGATGAGCGCCGAAGCGGCTGACCGGGAAGCCGCCACCTCTAGCCGGCCTTGCACGCCGCCGCAGACCTCCTGGTTCGAGTTCCTGCTGGAGGAGGCGCTGCTGGAGCAGCACCTGCAGAAACCCTCTCCCGGTGCGTGTGGCGCGGCCCGGCTGGCGGCCGCCTCCCCTCGGCTGTGGGCGCGGCCCGGCAGAGCCGTGAGGGGCGGCGGGGTCTGCGGGGGGGATCTTGGGCCCTGTGGGCCCCGGCGGGGAGGGGTCAGGCACGGGGGTGCACGGCCACGGCCGGGCGGCGGCAGTTGGCGCAAGCAAGGAGGTGTTTTTCTCGTTTTACGTTAACTTTCCTATTTAATAACTTCCTTTCTCCGTCTTTCCTGTGTGGTAGATCGTTATTCCTTTCGCATGTGTGAATTCTGTTGGTAGAAATGTTACAAGTTGTTAATTTTTACAATGTAAAGTGCTGTTTGTAAAAATCATTATGATTTGCAGCTGGTTTTCTCCCATTAAGTCTCGCTAGCGTCAGGAACTAGAGTCCTCCTACAGGTTCAGTCCTGAAACTGCTCTGCCTGCTTAGACCTGGAATGAACAGAAACCTAGTCTGATGTATTATAAGAAAGTGACCATATTTAAAAGCAGCTGATCTTTTGAGCATCGTAAGTGGGAATCGTCTTTTTCAGTACCTCAATTCTACAAGCAGGTGGATGAAATGGGAAAACCTGAGACAGTATTGCCCGTACAAAAAGTAAATTTAAGCATAATCAGGCTATATCTTTATGCTTAGATCTTACGTTGCTATTTCACAACTAAAAATAATTATTATTACTAGTTTTATGTTTCACAAAGTTCAGTGAGAGTGTAATAGTTATGATTTTGCTTCAGTTTTTCAAAACAGCTAAACGGCACCAGAGAGACTATCTCACTGTAAGGGAGAGGTTTGGAGGGTTTCTTGTCTGTTTTTTTAAAATCAGCCTGAAAGGATCTTCTAAATGTATTCAGAAGTACCAGCAGTTGCTTGAGGATATATTCTAAAATACAGAGGAGAATTACAAGTAGGTATATATTTTTGCAACAGCTGACTTGTGATTTCAATAGACAACATTCATTTTCTATAGATGCAAGTACTCAAAAGTAGTTAATACAAAATAGTGAAAATAAATAAAAGTGTAAGAGTGTGGTTACCATGGTCAAGTAAGCTTGAAGGTTAAACAAAGATGTGTTAATAGTCTGATTTGAGTCATCATAAGCATAATCCTTTGGGATTAGGAGCTGTGACAATGTCAGCTGTATAAATGAGGAAGAAAGATCCCTATTCATAGCTGCAATAAGAAATTTATTTTTGGGCTTGCAAAAAATGTGAAGAGTGACTATGTTTTTTGCAGATCCACCACCTGTACAGCTGATTGTCCAGTTCTTGGAACAAGCTTCAAAACCATCTGTGAACGAACAGAACCAAGTCCAGCCACCACCTGATAACAAAAGAAACCGCATTTTGAAGCTTCTTGCTCTTAAAGTTGCTGCTCACCTGAAGTGGGATTTGGATGTGCTAGAGAAAAGGTATAGTTTGTACATCTTCATGCTGAAATCACTAAACTGAAGCGGCTTGATCTCTTTAATCCAAAAAAATGGAAATCTGTCTTGCTTCCTTTTCTGACAGTATCTTCCTTACATTAAGAAGAGTCTTGGGTGTGACAACTGAAATCAAGTTTGATTTCATTTGTGAGTTAGAAAAGGGTTTTGATGAAGGCAATGTCTGTCAGCAAATCAATACTGTTTATTATTTAGAGAGGAAGAATAGTGGGTCTAAGGCATTACGATGTGCACATTTAAACTGCATAAAGATTAATTTTGGATTACTAGCTTAAGTTTCCCCATTCTGACATACTTGAAGTTGGAGGTCTTGCTCTAGTTTTGTTATTGTAAAGCACTCTGTTTATCTGCAAACTAGATCACTGAACTGACTGTGCTTGAAACAGACAAAATCCACCTTTGCATTTTTCTTTTACATTTTTTAATCCAAATAATTTCAGCTGCTGAATGTCTGATGAGGCAGAACAGTTGAAAACTTCATTAGATAAAAGCTACATTGATTTTGAGTGTGTTTAAGTTTCTTTAAAAAAAAATATCATTGTCTTATTTCTCTTGATTTGACCTGAAAGTCATATGGTCTTTACAATGTCATATAGAATTTTTTTAATTTCAGAAGTATTTTGAAAAAAACATTCCTTCAAATTACTGGTAGGACTTGTTTCTTCCTATATACTTTTACTTGTATTTTTAATCTGTATTATAAAATTTTTGGCGTTTTGTTTGTTTTTATAATGTGCTATATGAGCAGTAAAGCACTTGGAATGAGATGTTCTTGGATGTTTTTTTGTACCTATGAAGTGATCTTTTTTTTCCCTCCCCAAATAATATTTTTGTCATCTGTTAAGCTATGTCATAGTTATCTGCCTTAGTGAAGTGATGTGAGGCAGGATTACCACTTGCCAAAGTACCTTTGCAAGAAACTGCACAACTGCATAGAAACCTGTATTGTGGTTAGCTGTGAAACTTTTGTCCATCCAGTATTATCTGGTGTGCAACAGGGTTTTTTAAATATACTTCATCTTTGAAACCAGATGTATGTGAATGTGCGCAAGAGGGCTTTTTCTTTTTTTTTTAATGGCTGCTTCCCTTCTTGCAGGAGGCATTTATCCTGACATTTATTCATGGAATATTTTCTGTCATTAGTACATTTACTTCTAAGAATTCAGGTATAATCTTGATTTAAAAATCATCCCTACTGTATGATGATATTGGGCTGATTCTGGGTTTTGATAGGATTATTTTGTCCATCTGTGGTGTTTTTTTTGAGAACCAATCTGAAATAATTTCACTAATTTAGCATTTCTATATAGTAGTTAGAGTTCTTGTTCTGTTAGCTAGTGAAGCCTAAGATTGTTCTTAATTAAGAAACATGCTTTTGTTTTTTAAGTTATTATACCCAAAGATTCAGTCATGGTAGTTAAAAAGGAATAAAATAACAGCTTGAGCCCAGCTTTGCTCTAAAACTTCTGCTGTTATGAACAGTTGAATGATGTTCTACTCTTACCAATGAAAACAAGATTCTTGGATGTCACATAGTAAACCAAGTGTTTGTTAGTTTAAAATGATAGCTGGACCTGGAGTCCGATACTACACAAGACCTAAAATTTGTTAAACAGGAATTCTGGCTTTAGTTGCTAAAAGTGTAGTTTCACTGGTTGTTTTAAATGCTGGTTGCAAAGAATGCGAATTTTTCACAAGATTAAAGGCACTTTGGCGGTAGCTGATCACTTCTGATTTCAAATAACGTCTAAATTAGTAATAGTGTTTGAGTTGTGTTAAATTATACCTCAAAAGCTTGGAGTGAAGCAGTTCAGACTGCGTGCCTTCTCACTTTATCAAGGAAGGTTCTGTCCCAGCTAATGTATATTTTACATAATACAGCTTACAATGCTCCACAGTGTTCTATTCCAGTTCCTAGTCTTAACTTCACTGTTTGCTAGTGGATGCTGCAGAAAAGGATATAAGCCATAATAGCACAAAGAAATGTTCCCTTTGAAATTTCATTTGCAATGGAAATGTGGTTGTTTACCTTCTGGAAGTATGATCTGGGAATACTTCGAAAACAATTTCGTGTTAGTTGGAACCTGCTGTTATAAGTGACTGGATTATTCTGGGGATGTGTCTGTGCAGAGTAATGCAATGGTGCACAGCAGTAGTTTAGCTGTCAGGGCAACTTTCACTTTGGCTTAACTTAAACTGCTAATACTAGTCACTGCTCTACATACCTGATCTGGAATGGCATCTGATACAGAGCATTTCATTATGCTAAATAAAATACTACCCTTACTTCCATGGGCTGCTAAGTGATAATACAGTACTGACTAGTAGTGTATATTACTTAAACATTACAGGAGTAGTATTACTGTATGAAGTGTCTGATTCTTTTTTTTTTTTTTCAATAGCTTATCTGTTCCTGTATTGAACATGCTACTGAATGAACTTCTATGTATCAGCAAAGTTCCCCCAGGAACTAAACATGTAGATGTAGACCTGTCCAGCTTACCCCCAACCACCGCAATGGCAATACTACTCTACAACAGATGGTAAACTACTTTAAGGCAGTAGTCTTAAAACCATGATAGAACAAAACATTGTTTTCTTCTATCTATATACTCTTACGTAGAAGGAGAAAGAATCTCAAAGTAATAACAACTTTGTGATCTGTAGGTAGGTTACAGTGAGGAGCTGAAAAGCTATTCTACACCTGGTTTTGTTTCCTAATAAAGTAACCAAGGTAGTGATTTGAATTGTTACCTTATAAAGATAAAAATCTTGCCGTCTTTTAGGTTTTTGTGGACATGAGCATTTCTTAGATGTGTGCTTAAGTAGAGGATGTATTCTAATGGTTTAATGTATCTGAAATGATAAACTGATATTTTCAAGAGACGTGTCATTTGCTTATTACACTTCTGAGGCTAATACTATTCTTTGCTTAATTTTCTCCCATATGTAGGGCCATAAGGACCATCGTTCAAAGTAGTTTTCCTGTAAAGCAAGTGAAACCTGGTCCACCTCAGTTAAATGTGTAAGTTACAGGTATAATTCATTTGGACTTTGTGTGTATTTTGTAATCAGAAATTTCATTTCTAATTGGATTAAATAATGTTAATAACATAGCACCTTAAAATGGCTAGTTGTAGCATAGAAAACTTGCATTTATTTCAAGTATATTCTTATTTGCCTGTCAGACATACTTGATGCATATATGTACTTGTCTGCTGTTCCACTTTTAATATGCTATAATCTCTGTGACTTTGTAGAGGCATGAAAAATCATGGGAGAAAGGGAGATGGCAATTTGCCTAGGCAGAATGTTTATTCCCTTGTTTAAACACAGTACATCTCTTGCATCCTGTTTTAACTTACAGCATCTTGCTTAGTACACTTGGTTTATTACAGCAATTTGCCACATTATGTATGATAAACTGCGAAATAATGAAGTATTTTCATTTGCTTCATTAGGCAATAAATTGTAATTTAAATTCACTATTCATTTTGCGGTCTTGAAGTTGTGTGGCTTTGGTTACAACCTGTCACTGGAATTGACCTCCATGTTATAAATTTCTCTGATAAAGTTGGGAGTATCTCAGTGGTACTTTTCATGTGTTTTGTGTGAATTTTATACTCCAACATTAGGCCATACTTGTTTGAGAGAGTCTGTTAAGTATGTTGATTAAAAAATACCACTGCTACTACTCATTTTACTGCA
Source organism: Phalacrocorax aristotelis (assembly GCF_949628215.1). Classification (NCBI taxonomy): domain Eukaryota; kingdom Metazoa; phylum Chordata; class Aves; order Suliformes; family Phalacrocoracidae; genus Phalacrocorax; species Phalacrocorax aristotelis. The sequence goes on from NC_134277.1 coordinate 142,317,621, forward strand.
AATCTTATATTGTCTTAAATATCAGAGTCTGATCCTGAATCAAAAAACTCTGTATGGGGAAATAATTTAAAAATACTTGTAACTTTTACATAAACACGTGAACTTCTGACCCTGAGACATGCTTGAGAAGAATTAAATAGTGAAACTTCAAGAGTCTTGAGGCTGTGGAAGCCAATTTCTTCATGATAGTTTTGCTAATATTAACAATCCGATTTTTAAAGAAAAAAGCAATGGAAACTTTAACTTCCATTCTATTGAACCATGTTCTCATTCAAAACTTATCTTTTCATGATATAATTCTGTATTTCAGATAAATGGCTAAGGACAGTCAGTGGTCCTGCATGATGATGTTTAAAATGTAGTTAAGCAAAACTTACTATGACTTCATTGTAGCAGTCTAGAACATGAAGTAAAACAACATGCAGGTTTCCTTTATGATTGAGATCTTTACCTCTTCTGTATATTTTTCAGGATGAGCCAGATGCAGCAAGAAAAGGAACTAACTGACAATATTTTGAAAGTGGTGAGAATTTTTCCCCTCTTATTTTTGCTTGAATTTACATGTAAATATGAATGGACAAGAAATAAACAATTGCATCACAGTTTTGTTTGATTCAGTACATTTATATTGCATTTGCCACTTTTAGTATTGGCTACAGTTCCACTGTGCATGCTTGGAACAGTGTTGTTTCTCCACGGCATGTAGTATGGACTTTGTTCTGTGTGATTGAAGTATTCTTTCATCAGCCCATCCTTGAAGCCATATGAATTGAGCAAGCCTTTACAAAATCAGTGTGTGATTAGTAATTAAGACAATACTGTGCTTGAGCTGCAAAATCGTATGGCAGCAAAATTCTACGCTTAAATCCTTTAAACAAACAAACAAACAAGAACTCCAACATTTTAGTAGCTGAGTGTTTTCTGTATGTAGCTTTCAGCAGAATGCTAATTGTGCCTGATGTGTTTCCCTTTGAGAGACAAGAAAGAACAAGCCCTCTACTTCCCTAAGTAGCCTGCCTCATTTTCCTACTGTAGTACTACTTGCAATCAGTGAAAGAATTTGTGTTATACAATTTCTACAGGTTTTTACTTTTTCACATTTTTTCAAATAGGTGAGCATGAAGGATGTTTAACTGTTTTACCAATTCATCAAGATTTTTGAAAAAAATCTTGCTGTTCACAGAGAAGCTGGTTTTGTTTCAGCTGTGAAATAACTTAGATTTTACTGTCTGACCATTGCATAACTTAAAGCTCTGAAAATGGACAAAAAGGTGTAGGTGTAACAGAGGAAAATGTTTTGTTTCAAGTGGAAGTAAGGGTTTGATCTTGTTTCTCAGAGTACCTGAAACTGAAGTAGAAGTCACAAATTTTTATTGTACAAGAAATACAGGAGCAGATCCTACATATCAATACGACAGATGTAAGAACAGGGATGTTTTTACTATCCTTTTGCTGTACTGTTACATTTCTAGTGTTAATTTAAATCCGGAGCTAAACTCAAAACCAAGAGGTTAATTTTGTCAACGCATTTGAACTATTGCAGTTGAAGGAGCAGGCTGCTGATTCCATCCTGGTCCTAGAAGGAGCACTTAAATTAAACAAAGATCTTTATGTCCACACTATAAGAACTCTGGATTTATTAGCCATGGAGCCTGGTATGGTGAATGGAGAAACAGAGAGTTCCACAGCTGGACTGAAAATCAGTGCAGAGGAGATACAGTGCCAGGTACCTTATGTTAGATACTAAAGCTTTCCATTTATAGCTATTTCTTTAGACAAAGTGTTAAGTAATATTCTTGAGATTAATTGCAGTGTTTTTCTGTTAGTATTTCCTGTGTTCTTTTTTAGTGCAATGAGATAATATGGACTTCGTGTTTACATAATTAAAACTTTTTTCAACACTGTAAAATATTGTTGCTTCCCCCCAAACCCTCACTCTCCTCCCCCTCCCCTTATAATGGAGTAAACAATTATATGGCAAGGACAGCTTATTGCATTGTTCTTAACAATTATGTGGAAATCATTCCGTAGTTTTGTAACGCTTGTGCAGAATTTCTCATACGGAGATCGCAGTTAAAGAGGAAACGATTGAAGTATGTGGGAAAGGTATGCAGTGTATGTTGGTATGTTAGATAAAAGTAGGAATAGTTTAAAGTACATGTGAGGTTTAGGCTGAAATACTTAATCTTGACTTAAGGGTGCCAGAGCAGTGGAACAGGCTGCCCAGAGAGGCTGTGGAGTCTCCTTCCCTGGAGACATTCAAAACCCGCCTGGAGGCGATCCTGTGCCCCCTGCTCTAGGTGTGCCTGCTCAAGCAGGGGGGTTGGGCAAGATGATCTCCAGAGGTCCCTTCCAGCCCCCGCCATTCTGTGATTCTGTGACTTAAAATGTTATATAAATTTCCAAGATAATGTATTTTATATCAATGCTCTTTGCAGGTTTGCTATGATTTGGGTGCAATATATTTTCAACAAGGATCTACAAATGCAGCTGTTCATGAAAATGCTAAAGAGAAGTTTTTCAAAACAAAGGAGTTGATTGCAAAGGTAATGAGTGTTTTATTAGCATGTATGTTCAACTCTTCTAGAAAAATTTGTATAAATTACTGCTTCCTTCTTCAGCAATTTAATAAGTGCTCTTTAAAAACCATGCATACCATTACATTTCATGGGATTTTGACAGCAATTTTTGTTTTTTTCACATTGTGCGTTGTTCAAATTTATATTAATTGGCTGGAGTATATTGCAGCTTTGTTCTACATTTTGTAATGAATATTCTCTTACACAAATAGCAAGAAATGAAAAAATAACATCTCTAGTGCTAATATAACTCAACTGAACAGTACATTCTGTGTCCATTGTGGTATTTTGATTGTGGCGATGTGTTTTTGAGGAAGGTAGAGATACAGCACTTCCTATTCTTTGGGTTTTTTAATCTATCTTTCCCTTGGAAATGAGGTTGTCTTATGTTCTGACCTTTAAAAAAAATACATTTTAATTTACAGCTAAGGCATGCTTCCCTTTTTATTTTGCTTCGTATTTATATTCCCAAACCTGCAAAGCTTTATTTTATTTAAATAGACAAAACATGGTCTAAGGTATAAAAAGCGCATATAAAGGTATGCTGTTAAAAAAAGTGTACACGCACATCCCTTTGCTTTGCTGTTACTTGGGGAAATTGTGAGTCTCTTTGTGTTTCTGAATTAAGCTTATGTTTCATAATATTTTGGCAACTAAGATTTGATTAACTCTTTCTTTTCAGAATGGTTCATCATCACTTCATTTTACCATCGATGAAGAACGGTTAGCTGGGTACTGTCAAGCTTGTGGAGTTCTTACCTCATCTTCTGATGATGCATCTCAACAGGCAACTCCTTATAGTCAAATCCATAGCTGCATGAAATCTGGCAACTATCAGGTAGGGTGATTAAATAAACCCACATATATTTGAGGTTTTTTTAATCATTCTATGTGGATGACTCCACCTGAACTGATAGAGATTTTAATAAATCTAAGTGCTCCAGTTAACCATTAACATACTGTTTTAGAACGCATGTATAGGAATATAACATAATCAGATACATATTAGATTAAAATATCTTGGATTCCATACATTGTAAATAATTTCTACTAGCTGATGTATGGGATTTTCAGGTAGGATCTAATTCTTTGGGTTTCAGAGTGTTGCTACTGAGATGTGCAAGTTTTGTTTTTTGGTGGTTTGGGGTTTTTTTCTTTGACTCTGATGCTAGATGCTAGAGAACTTTGTTGTTGTTTGGACCTTTTCTGGTTGTTTAATGAATTTTATTATTACATATGGGTGCAAGCTCCTTCTGTTAGTTTGATAATTTTTACCAGATAAAAAAACTACTTTATGTGTATCCTTTGCATTATCCATTGACTATTCCAACTGTATGTGTGTTATAGGACTTGGTGAAGATATTCCTTGAAGATAATCTAACCCTCAGTTTACCTGTTCAGTTCAGGCAATCAGTGCTGAGAGAACTCTTCCAAAAAGCTCAACAAGGGTGAGATGTTAAATAATGATCTGTTTGGTGATGATGGAAAGCAATTTTCATGAGTGTTATGTTTTTCATGGAAAGCAAATAAAATCTTCTAACAACAGGAAACTTCAGCCTTCATTGCTGTTAGCAATAGTATAAACTACATCCTCCAACTAAGGAGCTATGTTGCAATCTATCTCACTGTGGCCATATGTGGGAAAAATTTTGAGTACTAACGCATAAATAAAAAATCAGTAAAGTAGTAAAAGTCTGAGTGTATATGTGTGTCATATCTATTTATCTATATATTAAAATCTATAACTAAGTTAATGCCTCTTTAGAGGTCTTCCAAAACTTGAACTCAAATCTGGTCAGGCTAATGATACTAAGCAGTAATATTGTAGGAGACGTATACTTCATTGGGAACATTAGCAGTGTAGTGATCTGTGATTAGGAGCCATGTGCACTGCTGAACTAGCCCAGGGCTGAAGGTTTAGTATGGTACATTTACAAATTTTTTTTTTATAATAAGCAGAGAGAATTAGGCACATTACAAGGGCAGCTTGTGGATGGCTTCCAACTGTGAGAAATGCTGAGCACATGGCCACATCCAAAATTCAACCTTCTGTGGGGCTTAGGCACTTGAATCAGGGCTATATGGAAAGTGTCTCCATACAATCATGATGATAATCCTTCTCTGAAGGGAAGGTGCCTACAAGTATTTCAGTTGAAGAAGTGAGAGAGGCTCAGTTTCACAAACACGTGTGAAGAAAAAGTATGGATGGTGACAGTCTCTTGTGTAAGAGCTTAGTTGTTACTGAATTCAGCTTTCACTTCAGCCAGAGAGGAGTTAAATAGTCTCTTCTAAGACGATCTTAAGAGGCTGTACCGTAACACTGTGTTAGGGGTGTTGTCATCTCACATATGACTGATAAAGAGTGCCTTCAGTGATGAGCAGTAGCCAGAGAAGGGTGGAGGAATATGACTTTGCAATCTATTGAGGCACACAGGGAAGGGTTAAGAGAAGGTAGCCATAGGTTCTGGATGTTTGTTATGATTTTTGTCCAATGATTGTGTATTCTGAGAGGCATTCCTGAAGTCTTTTGGGATGTCAGCCGGGCTCAGGGCATGCTTGCCAAGAAGCAATGCACCTTCATGTTGGTCATGCTGACATAACTCTAATTGGAGTTCCAGTGGTGCTCAGGCTGAAGCAGTAATGAAGTCTGCATGTGAAAGAGAGGTCTGGGCTCTGTTTTTAAAAAAAAAAAAAACAAAGGTGAGGTTGGGGGTAAACTTAAGTAGATACTGAGTAAAGTTTTTCAGAGTGCAGTCTTGGACAGAGGCATGTGCTCCAAACTTGTCTTGGGATCTGGCACCTGGAGCTTTGCTTTGATACCTACTCTGTGTTTGTCAGAGAGGTTCTGTGACCTTCGGTTTTGTGTTCATGCAGGAATGATGCTCTAGATGAAGTTTGTTTCAAAGTCTGCGTGTGCAACACAGTCTGCGATGTATTGCAGGGTCGAACAATTGATATTCAGTTTTGTCAACTGTTCCTGAAACCCAGCAAAGAGAAAATAGACTTTCTTCTTGAGGTAAGAATTTACCTGAAATTAGAGGGGGAAACGGTATTTAGTGAGATATCTCTTTCTGCATATAACTGTATTATTGTTGCAAGTAATGGTCAAATTTCTGAAGCAGAGAAAAGTACTTTGTAAGGTAACTTCTCAAACTTTATTCAACTTCTTTGCATTTAGTACAATTATACTGTATGTGATAAGTCTTGCATCTGTGTTTATAGCTCTGTTTCCACCTGTTGGGGAGGAGCCAATGTTAACCAAGTGATTCAGCTTGGATTTGAAATTGCTGCGATTCCTGACATCCTTAAATTGTGTAGAGATATTGTTGAATGTTTGTTTTCAAGGAACAAAGAAACAAATTCTCCAAGACAGAGAGAGATACTAGAAAAAAGTATATGCTGAACAGGACCACTTACCCTTACCAGCTTTGTTGTAAAAGTTAGCATGTCATGAAATGATCCTGTGTTACCACATGTGAGAGACTTAAGCTGGTCCCCTCAGAGAAGCTTTTTAGCAAACTATTACTACTGAAAGTAAACTTACTCCTTTTGTTGCTTTGCTGTTATTTTCATACCTTCTTTGCTTAATTTGAGCCTTGTCTTTTGCTTGTCTCTTCAAGCATGTGGCAAAAATTGACTGCCAGTACTCTGTACTTCAGTGCAAGTAAAAGTTCCATCAACTGCTTATATTAGGTCTTAAGCATATTTCTAAAAAATAATAATTTAAAAAATTCAACCATCTAGTTATCTTTCAACTATGTTTTTTGGTGTTGTTTTTTTTTTTTTAAACTGTTAGTCCTAGTGAGTATTATGTTTTTGCACTTAGAAACATGGTTCATTTTTAAACTCATATAAAAAAGGGCTTTGTTATGTACTTAATGATCTTGTGAGGCTGACTGATACTCTGGAACTCAGCATCAGCATACCTAAATATCAGAGGAACAGGAAAAAGGAATGTAAATTGTGTCTGAGGGAAGATAAGTTGTCTGAAACAGCTTGTTTTGTGTACAGGTTGAAAGAAATTCTGATCCATCTGTGATGGCTACAGTGTTGTCAGATAACTTTGTTGCTTCCCTTGAGAGAGGGTTGCTGCCTGATACTAATTGTAAGTCAGAAAACTGGGCAGTAACACTGTCTGTAACTAAATATTTTGAGAGTTCCAAGGGGCCACTTAATTATTTAGTGCTTTCTTTCCCAGGTTTGTTCAAGATCAATAGACTTGGAAAATGCTTCCGAAGCATTGAAGAGAAAAATGGCAGCATTTCTCAAGTATGTACCCGCATTAAGATAACATGAATTCATGCTTTGTAAGCCATGTAATACAGCACAATAGACCTTTTGAGAACTTATAACTGCAAAACTGAGCAGCTTCTCCCTGCTCATGTATTAACTTTTTTATTTGTTTAGAAACTTGTGTTTGGGTTTGGAAGATCTTCAGCTTGTCTTCATGATTTCATCTCATGACCTCTTCATAAAACTGCTGAAAGATGATGAACGGAAGCTGCTCGTTGATCAAATGCGGAAGAGATCTCCTCGAATCAACCTGTGCACAAAACCTGTGACTTCTTTTTATGATATCCCAGGTAATTTTCACAGTACTTCCATTAACTTATATGCAGGCAGTTATCTGTTTCCATGCTTGAGGTTACTATGTGCAGGTCTGTTCTCAGAAGAAGTTCAGAGAGAATGTTTTTGGAGAGAATACTTCCCATTTTTAGTTGGTGAGCATCCTACTTGTTTGAAGGTGGCTGTTATTTGCTTGTATTTTGCTTGTATTTCAGCTGAGTATAATAGATATGCTCCAATGAATGTGTCCTAGCTGACCAAGCGGAAGAGATGTGTGGCAGTTTGTTTGAACCAAATCTGGCTGTGGGTGGCAGCTGTTCCCAGAAAGCATACCCTGCCTCTGGACTTAGACCATCACTAATGCTTGTGTGACTGTGTGGTGAGCTAGACCAGCACTACCACCTGGCTGAGGTTTTAAACCTACCAAAGTGGAACCCAGATCTGTTTGGCCAGTTCATTTCCTAGATATAGCTGGCTGACTGTGCAGCTGCACAGGTCAAAGCTAATATAAGAGGTGCCACATGGTGACTGGAGCTGGAAAGAACTTGCCTTTCCAGCTCTAAGACAGCCTTGCATTGACTTAAGCCAGTCGTGAAAATGCATTTTTTCACTAAGGCAGTATAGAAACACTTTTGTGGTTTGTGTTTTTTTGTGCAGATCTTTGCTACAGTGAAGCAATAGGGGCAAAGGTAAGGGAATACTCAAAGCTGCTAGTATGAGAAAAGGGGGCACTGCAAGCAGCCCATTAGGCAAGGGGAGCAGGGAAGCTAGCACACGGTGTTGTGGAAGGGCACGAAAGGATGTACAGGGCCTACAAAATCAGTGTGATTCCACTGTTCTTACTGCATTATGTTTAAAATGTTACACACTAAAGAAATGTAAGCATCTACATTAGCAAGAAATGTGCTGGAGGCCTGATTGCTTTTCTTCTAGCTTCAGCAAGTGTCAATATTGGCCAGCTTGAACATCAGCTCATATTGTCAGTAGATCCTTGGAGGATTCGCCAGATCTTAATTGAATTGCATGGTATGACTTCAGAACGACAATTCTGGACAGTTTCAAATAAGGTAATTTATTTCCATGTGATCATGAGAGTGTAACTCAAGGACTGGTTAGGTATCATACTGCGATTAACAGTAAATATTCTGTCATAGATCCTCCATAGATTCTGCCACTTGCCCCCCCCCCGCATAGTGGTGGTTTAAAAAGAATGATGATACATATCTAAAGTCACATTCTCTATGAAAAGTATTACAACAAAATGTATAACCTTTGTTTTAGGGAATTGCTGGCTGTATCACAAGCTTTCCTTGTGAGAAAACAAATTTCTGTAGCTTTTGCCTTCAGTGCTCTGACTAGTTAGCAATGTTATTTTAAATTCTTACCACTAAAAGCTGGGAGCAGGAGAGAAGAGATGGGGTTTTTTCCACTAAGTAAGGATTTATTTTATTTTGTTGTTTGGTGTTTCCCCCCTACCAATTATTCTGTATTCAGAGTAACAACACAGTAGGGTAGATAGCAGTTTTTATTGTACTTCTATACGAGCAATACATTACTTCTGATTAGATGTAAAAAATTAAGAGTTGGTAATTAGATGTCAATCACTTTCAGTGTTTGAGTCTTGTTTTTAATGTTTTAAGCAGTGATGTGAATTCTAAAATCTGTTTCTGTGCAAATGTCCTATGTATTTCTCTCCCAGTGGGAAGTACCAAATGTTTACGGCAATGTTATTTTAGGAATCAAAGACAATCTGACTAGGGATTTGGTCTACATCCTTATGGCGAAGGGATTACACTGCTGTGCAATTAAGGTGAGCAAGCCATCTGAAGTTACTCGTGAGTTAGTTTGGACAACTGAATTTTAGCAACACTGAAAATATGGAAAGCACTTTTTGAGAAAAATAATTGAAAAATTAGGTGAGGGAGATGTAGTAACAAGCTCTGTGTGTCATACAACAGTTCAATATTTCTGCCTCACAAAGTTCTGTCAGTAGAGCAAGGATAGTGGCTTCCCAGTGAGTTGGGCCTGGAGATAATTTCATTCAAACAAAGTTTTGATTATGGTGTACTAAATCATGTTGCGTTTAAAGCCAGCAGTGATTTGACTTACTGATCTGAAGTGCTGTTCCTCTGGTGAACTTTTACATAAGGAATTTATTGGAATGCTGTTTGATTTGCCTTGTAATTGACAAATAATAAAAACTACTATAAAATAAATAATAAGACTATAAACTATAATAAAACTATTAAAAAACCCCCTACAAATACTGTGGTTTGCTAAAACTACAAGGTGAAACTGAACGGTACCTAGTATGCAAGTAGTTACTTCTGGTATGCTTTTGCTTAAACTTCTTGTTTTGTTTGAAAAATCTGGAGCTGTTGGAACTGTTAAGCTTAATAGCAAGTCCAAGGGACTCAAAAATGTAAATAGTAACTGTGAGATGCTTGAGCAGTGCTAATGATAATGGATGCCAAGGCTGGTTCAGCCAGGATAGAGCTGAACAGCACTTTAACTCTTAGTCCTTTCCCTTATGAATCCATTAGGAACCATAAACCGCAGGAACCTCTTTATTGCAGGATTTTGTCCATGCAAAACAGCTTTTTGCTGCTTGTTTGGAGCTCGTGACAGAGTTTTCTCCAAAACTCCGTCAAGTCATGCTGAATGAAATGTTACTTTTGGACATTTACACTCATGAAGCTGGAGCTGGTGTTTCTGGAGAACGTCCTCCTTCTGACCTTATAAGCAGAGTCCGAGGATATTTGGAAATGAGAGTACCTGGTAAGTACATTGTTGTCTTCCCTGGGACTCAGTAAAGCACAAAGCCTGAGAGAAAGGGGAAAAGAACCCCAGCAACTGTGTATTGTAGATCTACCATTTTGGCATATAATTAGAAAAACAAAAGTGAATTTTGACACTGGTTTTAGTGAGTTGGTAGAAGCTTGGTTGGTTTTCAGAAGCTGGAAATGAGAACAGCAACATCCTGATGCCTACATATTGCTAAACACTGACAGCTTCTACTCAGTGCCACTTAAAGGACTTGAACAGCATACACATGTCTGCATTTTTCCCTGAGAAGTTTTGCTAGATGTTAAAGCAGTCTGCATGGTTTCACACTGAGGGAGTAACGTATTACTGTTGTGGTTGGAGGAAGGTGGTGTTGCTCCTGATTTTCAGGGCTAAGGATCGTGGTTGTCTGTGATAGATATGGATATGGGTGATTAGAGGGAATGTGTTTTGCTTGTTTTCATATGATGCTGTGTTATCTCAAATTAAAAACATAAAAGTTATGCAGAGAATCCCTTTTCTTTCAGATATTCCTCTTCGACAAGTTATAGCTGAAGAATGTGTTGCCTTCCTGTTAAACTGGCGTGAGAATGAGTATTTGACCATGCAAGTTCCATTACCTCTGGTTCAAACTAATCCTTATGTGAAGGTAATGAGTGCTCAGTCTCAAAGCCTTGTCAAGCTGCAACTGACTCTTTCCTGTTGTACTTTCCTTTTGTTTTTTTAAAAGCATGTTCCCTTCTGTCTCGAGTGTTGGGTTTCTATAATGAATTAAGTCTGGTATAGAAGACAGGGCTAAGCAATAAGTGAGTTTGGCAGTTGATAGAAGGCTTGAAGGCCGTGCTGCAAGAACAGATGAAACAAACTGCTTCTTTGCCTTTGCCTTTGTTGGCTGCCAGCTGAGGTTGATTCTGTAAGCATCATGCATGTGTGCTTGTGGTCCATGAGTTGACTGAAACCCTGTAGCACTTCCATAAAGGACTCCTCTCGCAGCTGTAACTCGGCCTAGATTCACGTAGGAGGTTTGAGAAGCGTACAGATCTTGGGCTTCATGTCTGGTTGTTTTTCTGTTCCCAAGACGCTTGTTTTCCAAATGCACTGTAATGGTTCTATATTTGAACCCAGCACCAGTGTTGAATTTCTGGAGACATTCAAGCACTGCCTTATTTGAAACTTTACTTTCAAAGTGGTCTTATAACAATGTTTCTACTTCAAAGTCAGGGAGTGAAGTTGAACACAGATCATATTACAGGACATTTGTTTTTTGCCTGCTCTGCTTACCTGTGGTATTTCCTAATTTCCATTTTAAGGTTCAGCTTTTTCTGTATATCAGAGGGTGCCAGTTTCAGTTCAGATTAATTATTATATGAAAGTTAAAGGAGTTCTAGGGAGCCAGTCTTTGTAAAACTGTATCTTACGGTTTTAAGGTTTTATGCAACATATTTAAGTTGAGCTTGTTTTCTGGATCCGGTAGTAATGAAATATAGCCTAAGGAAACTAATAAAGGGGAAAATTCTCTGATGTTTAATTCCTGTCTTCTACTTCCTCAGTGTCCTCTGCTGCAAAATTTAGTCACATTGCTTTGTAGTTCATAACTTAAAATCACTTGCTTAGCCATTTTAAATGCCAACAATTCCTCTGCTGTAGTCAATATTCAGAACAGCTGTAGTTACTCTATTTTTCTCTCTTGCATTGTGTAGCTGGGACAGTTGCTGGCTGCTACATGCAAAGAACTTCCAGGTCCCAAAGAAAGTAGACGGACAGCTAAAGACCTTTGGGAAGTCGTTGTGCAAATCTGCAGTGTATCCAACCAGCACAAACGGGCCAATGATGGCAGAGTGAGTTTGATAAAACACAGGGAGTCTACACTGGGCATTATGTACAGGTGTGTTTTAAATTATTTTTAAAGATTGTTTGAATTGTATATTTGACCCTGTGTTCCCTTCAAAAATTGTCTGGATTCTGCTATCACAGTGGTGGCAACGGCCAAAGATCTTTACTGAGTGAACAATCTGCTGACCAGCGGTGTTGGGTATTAGTGGTGATTCGTTGACTTCCCTTTTCAGAGAGAGGAGAGGAAGGAGTGTGTGGGATTCAGGCCAGCATACAGACACCAAAGCATATATGCCTGTGCATCCCATTATAATCGGTGTAGATCTTCCAGTAAAGCCAGTGGCATCTAGAGGGCAGTTTAGCTAACCAACTGGAGGTGTCTGTTTTACATCAAATGGAATTGCTCTGCAGACTCCACTGACTGTATCAGTGAGCTGCTTCTCTAACGGTATTAAACACCTAGCTCACAGCCTAGGTGTCTACACTTAGCTTCAGAAACTTAGATTCAGAAAGCTTTCTTAGGTTTCTGAATCTAAAGCTAGACATTACTCAATCTTGAAATTGAATTCTAGTTCGGCTGAGCCCCTGGGGAGAGGGGAAAGGAAGAAAATATTGTTTACTGGAGTAATTTCACTGTCGGTTACATGTTAATTGATTTAATTGATTCAGGACTCTCTGATTTGTCCACTCAGTAAGTGTGTTCAGCCTGCTCTTAAGTCCAAGCCTGATTATAGGTTGCCTATTCTGGTAAATTCTGGAATGTACGATTATATTGAAAAGCTTTCCATGTTAAGAACTTGGAAAGGGTGCCCATGGCAAACTTCCGATGGTTTCTTTGCCTTTCTTGAGCTAATCAGGTTAATGTGTGCCTAAAGACCAGCTGCTTTTGCTTACACTGCTGCAGGGTGGGTGGAAGAGGGTACGTGCTTGGTGTAGGTGTCAGTTGTATACTCCGGCAAGGAAAAGGAAGCAGTACAGGTGTATTCTAGGATACTGAATCTTTTCTGACCCCTCTGATTCAAACAGTAAAGGGCAGTGACCCTGTGAAACCTTTTTCAACCAGGCTCTGCTTGTCTGGATTGCCTTACGGTGACAATTGCTGATGTGGCATGACAAGGAAATCAATGTACGTTATAAATGATCATGGTGTACCCTCTTCTGTAAGCCTGTAGGTCACTGTTGCAGTCCTACCTTGGAGAACTATGGTACAGTTCAATTGCTTTCCCTTTTAAAGTCAGTGGTTGACTTACTACAAAGTGATTTTCATGCCTTTTATAGCTTGATGGAATAACAGATACTTTGTATTTAACCTGTTTTAAATGTAAAAAAACTTGCCAGTGACTGTATTAAAAGTGAATGACCTGCATGAGTGTTTTCATATACCCTACATCTGTAAACATAGAAGTGAGAGAGTATTGTGGGGGGTGAAGAATTTGCTTTACTGACTTCAGTTTCCAGTGTACTGTTTGCATGTGTTCTTTGCTGTGGACAATTAATTACATGGATATTTTTATCCCTAATTTAGGAGTGAATTGCTGTCCTTCATCAAAAAGCTTCGGGTGAGTTCTAGTTGCAAACACATTCTCAAGACTACTATAACTTTCTTTTGGTATATTTCTGGACCTTTCCTGTTAAATTCAGAAAATCTGATAGCTATACAGGTGTTTTGTGTAGCTGAAGAACTGAATTTGCAATACCTGCCATACAGCAGCACGGAATAGCTTGTAAAAACAAAACAAAACCAAAAAACCCGCCTGAATTCTGACAGTGGAAATTTGTTAACATTAGTAGTATATTTTGTTCCCGCTATCACAAAGCAAATAATTCCTTTTGGAGGGAGAAGGAAGGTGCTACTTGCATCCTAACTAAGCAGCAGGAGTAAGGGGATGGGAAATTGTTTTATATCTTGTGGGTTCGTAAACGCCTGGAAAGTTGTAGTATACTTAGTTTAAGTTTCAGGCTAGGCAGTAGCCACAGAAACAACTTAAAGATGTGTAAAACCTAAGTAAAGTTTATATCCAAGCAGTTACTCAGGAAAACCTGAAGTAATTAAAGACTTCCTACAGAAACTTTCTCTCAACATTCATGTGTTGCAGGATTCTTAACAAAATATTGCCCTGTTTCAATAGGAAATTACGATGATGTCAGAACTTCTTACATAGCTTTAAAGCTTAGGGAAGAAAGTGGAGTTTTGTTAGTTCATGGGAATATTTTTTTTCTCCTTACAGGAACCATTGGTTTTAACCACGATATTGTCCCTGTTTGTCAAGCTTCATAATGTTCGGGTTAGTGCATGTCATAAACATCTTCCTTGGTTTTCTTGAAATGTTTCTCTTCGTTATGTCTCTCATCATCTTTCTTCTCTTAGGAAGATATTGTGAACGATATTGCAGCAGAGCACATTTCCATCTGGCCCTCATCCATCCCCAAGTAAGATGATAATTAAAAATACAATTTTCAAAATAGGCGTTTACGTGGACGGTTTGATTCCAGTTACTGTGGATTCATTATTGTGTGATTTCTGCCTTGTAAGGGCATCGCCGCCCCCGTTCTGTTTGCGGGCAGATTGGTCTGACTGCACGGAGGTTTTTGCTCCTAATTTGATGGTCCTGATGGAGATGCGGGTACAAGAAATGGAGCAGTGTGTTAGCTGTGTGCTTGACTGTGAGCTATATGTAACTGTGCACTATATAATATTTTAATATAAAATAATATTTTTTGAGGTGTGTTTGAATAATTGCCAAAATGCTAAGTGGCATATGGTATGTATTGGTTTATTCTGGCTGGATTGAACTGTATTTCTCCAACGAAATGTAGAGGCTCTCTGGGGCTAGAACCTCACCAGTTTAGATCCCATGTATGCATCGAGAGAGGTGACTCTTGTGAGACAGAGAGCAAGTGTGTAATGCTTAGTGTCATTAATCTGTTTTTAATTGGTCTGATTGAATAGGCTCATTGCCACTGACGTAGACCTCAGTGTATATTGTAAGGTTAAGCAGAAGAAAGCTGTTTTCAAGGTTACCAGAATTTAGCAGTAGGGTGAGAAAAAACACGTTCTCAAAAATAGAGATTCCACGTGAGCTTTGGGAAGAGCCACCCATGCAATGTGCCAAATCATTCCCAGCCTTCCTTTCCAAGCTAGTTCCATGAGTTTCCAGAGATTGCTGTCTGTGGCCGTTTATGCAGATGCTGTGATAAATTTGTAGTGGTGTCGGGCATTGTCTTCAAAATTCTTGAAAGTGAGAGCGTATATTCTTGCATGGAACCCTTTTATGCTGTCAACCACAGATAAAGGTCTGACTTTTTGTCCTAGTCTGTGAAGGGTGTGTTTATTCTGTCAGGTTTACTGTATTGAAACAAATCAACGCAAGTCTTAGTTAACACTAAGTCTTCCCTGGGATTATTTTTGTGTGACATGTAATGCAAGGTGCTTTGGACTTAAACTAGATGTGAAATCAGACTACTGTTTAAAAAGACAAAACAATCATTTAGAAATTATTTTTCTTCCTTTTTTCCTTTAGTCTTCAGTCAGTGGACTTTGAAGCTGTGGCTGTTACAGTAAAAGAGCTAGTCAGCTATGCATTGACTATCAACGCAAACAACCACTTCTGGCTAATTATTCAGGCAGATATTTATTTTGGTAAGTGAAACCAATGCCTATTTTTAACATGTCTCTAGGGTTACCTTGCTTCTCTGAGATTTGCCTGACATAGCCTTCCTTGTATTTCCTCTTATGAAAAGAAGCTTAAGTGATACATGAGTTTAAAATCTTCAGACACAATAGTGTAGGTGAATTTGTCAGGGAGGGTGTCTGAGCCTGCAGGAAGACAGAGCTTTTGATAGGTCATGTGGACTTGCTTTTAGGGTAAGGGAAACTTTAATGTCAGTGTCATCGTTAACTTCACCTTTTTTAATGGGTACAGTTGGTCATTGAGTGGTGTAATTATGCAAACCCCTAACATTCGAGTCTTATTAAGTAAATGGAAAGTTGTATGAAAAGTGCTTGCTTTTAAATGTGGAGACCAGCTTCACCGGAGCAGAAGACGAGCAGAGTAGAGAGGATCTGTATTTTATATAGGGAAGTATCTGGGATTTGTAAATGAAGGAGCATGAACTGCTGGTCTGGTATTGGGAAGCTCTTGCCCATTGTTCTGTCCTCACCTGCCACTTTCCCAAGACATACCCTTGCCATTCAGCTGGTTGCAGCCAGCAGAATTGGGGCATGAAGTATTCCAGCTTCTGGGCACCGTGACATGCACCCAGAATCATAGAATCATTAAGGTTGGAGAAGACCCTTAAGATCATCGAGCATACCAGGGCTGCAGTTGCCTGGGGAAATCTTGCCCAGCCTACGTGATGCTATACTTTGTTAAATTATTCCCCAATCTAGAGTCAGTTCCTGGGGCTTACTTTATCGTGTGAGTAGAGTGGAGGGAGGTAAGTGCTGAAGCACAAACATTCAGAAAGTAGCTAGATAAGTGCAGGACTACCTGGTGTCTGTGCTAGAGGAGGAAGCTGTGGCTCTCCTGATAGGCAGCTGGGTATTTCTCCCACCTAACTTATCTGCTGTGACCAGTCTAGTGAAATTTAGCATATAAGCCAAATTGTTCTTTTCTGGCAATAAAACAGGATATGTGCTGTGCCTCTGCCATCTACCTGCTGGTGCTTTGGGCTATTCCAGGAGGCAAGGTGCACATTTCCAAATCTCTGGAAGGATGTCTGTGGTGTGCAGTAAGACTCAGTGCAGAAATCCTAGCCTGTTGCTTCCAAAGGAGACAAATTTGTCTCAAAGATGCTTTAGTGGTCTGAGTCTTGTGTTTAGAGTTGTCACCTTAGATACAGGAGTGTGATTCAAGGTGTTAAACTGGCAGCATTTACTGCTCATACAGGGTAGAACAACATCCTGGAGGAGGATATTTATGTAGGACACCTCAGAAGCTGGTACTTGAAAGAGCAGTGGTTGGAGCATCCTGGAACATGCCAGGTGTGTGTTTCAGAAGCTGTGTGGATGAGCAGACTGCTCTCACCGCAGGCATCCTGAAGGCTCTCTTCACATCGGTTCAGTAGGGACGTACTGAGAGTAAAACTAGTGCTGAACCAGGAGATGGGTGCAGTGGCATCAGCCGGCCCTCTCTAACTCGCACCAGCTAAATTCCTTCACTGCCACCCACGTGCTACATTCAGTGAAGGCGAGCTTCTTTTCCACTCTGAGGGTGATGGATTTAAGATGAAATACCTGAAAAGGAAACGGTAATTCTCAAAAGGTAGAATTTTGCCAGCGCTGCTAGTTTTCCTGAATGCGTAGTTTTCTGTCGCTGCTTTACCGTCTCCTGTGTGTCTGTGCTTTTCAAACAATGACATGCAAGTCACTTGCCCAGTAGAATTCAGCTATGAGATATGTGTACCCGATTTAATTCTATAAACAATTGATCTGAGTCTTAGAAATAACTGCCGTGTTTACTTTTAAGACCTTATTTTTGCTTTTTTCCACTGCAGCAACAAATCAGTATTCAGCAGCCCTTCACTATTATCTACAGGCAGGAGCTGTATGCTCAGACTTCTTCAATAAGATGGTACCACCAGACGTGTACACGGACCAGGTGAGTTAAAAGGGGAATTAGATGTGCAAAAATATCTCTTTGGATTCAGTCAGCATCCTAGTCCTCTGTAGAGACAAAATTGCTAAACACGCGCATGTTCCTGTAGCCTGTATGATTTTCCGTCTGATGTGTTTGGGATGTGAATCCTCATAGATCCATTTTTTTTCTTTGCTTGTTGCTTGAAGGCCATAGAAAATCTGAAGCATCTTTGAAGCACAGAGGCTTTTCTGTTAGTTCGCAGAGACTGAACTTCCAGAGCTGCTAGCAGGGAAAGGGCTGGTACTGGGCTCCAGTGTGGTAGTGAGCAAATAAAAAAGCCAAGAGCCCGCACATCACTCTGGGGAGCGGCGATCCCCCAGCTCATCCCTGTGGGGCCGCAGTGTGCTGCACAGTGCTGGGCGGGCTGACCTGCTTAGGGCAGCGCTTGCTCTTCCTCGCTGGCTGTGCTGAAGCACGGGCCTGAGTCCCCAGCTGGTGGGAACGCCCGGATCCCACCGTACTTCTGGTGCTAGCACCACACAAGTAGAGCCTGCTTGCTTCCGCCCATGGTGCAGACAAATGCAAGTGTGTTGTTTAAAGACTTTGAAAATATTGTCTGATCTAGCTAACACAGATGAGGGGCGGGAATGTGGATCACATCAGCAGTGAGATCCAGGTAACATCGGCTCCTTTTCACACACACTGGTATTTTTTTCCAGCCTCAGTGAGCAGAGCTGGGTTGCAGCGCTGTGCAAGGCTGGCCAGAGAGGGGTAGGGCTGTAACATCCCTCTGCCAGAGCGTGCTGGAGGTATGGCACTGTGTGGAGCGTGCACCTGTGTACTTGCAAGCTCGTGTAACAAGTGGCTTGTCACCTGCAAGCAGGCCATGAGTGAGAACCCCTGAATACCTCTGAGTGTTGGGGGGAATCTTTGATCCCAGCCGCAGCATGCTCCGGTGAAGTCTTGCAGCCACTTTAACCTTTATCCAGGCATTTTCTTGTTCGTTAGGAAACCACCGTGTTTCCCGTAGGCTGCGTTTTGGTAGGCAGAAGGCTTGTTGTGACTGTCCAGACCCAGGGAAAGAGGTTATTTTCATGCCCTGTCCAATTGCTGCTCCTGTCTGTGTGGCAAGTGAGAGCTTCGGGCACCATCTGGGACCCTGAGCGTTCGCAGCCCGAGCGAGGCTGTGCCTCGTGCGAGGCGCTAAGGCGGCGCAGGCGCGCTGGCCAGGGCCAGCATGCTGTCAGCTGGCAGCACTGCTGCTCACTGGCATGTCTTTGCTGTGGTGCAAGAGCTGTTGCCTGTGAGCCCACAGGCTGTGCTGTTCCCACCCAGGCCAGGCCATTGCTGTGGGTGGCAGGAGATAAAGGTGAAGCTCTTTAACAGACCGCCACCTGGCCTGCTTGCCAGAAGTGGTGTTTTGGTCTGTAGCACATGTCGTGCTCCTGTGAAGTCTCCAAAGTGATGAAAGCTCAGTTGATCAGTAGATGTGCAAAAGCCCAGGAATTGTTGGGGGGAGGTAGGTGAATGTACAAAGTTCTTCAGCATTTTAAAAAGAAAAAAAGTTGCTCTTTGTGTTCCAATACTAGCATTGCAAAACTTATGTTTTGGTTTTTAACTATTCTGTAGGTGATAAAAAGAATGATCAAGTGTTGTTCTTTACTCAACTGTCACACCCAGGTAAGAGTTGAAACATGGCATTTAGTAAAACATTGTAAGTATTTTTATGTTAAGGCGGGGGGGGGGAACTTTCTAAAAAGTAAAACTGAATCCAACTTTCTTTGTAAATGCAACCTGCAGTAAAATGGAACTTGTGCTGCTGCTTCCAGTACACTAGAAGGACCCAAATTAACGAGTAAATAAACATATACTTGGAAATGCAAAAAGTAGAAATAGTCGGGGGGGGGGGGGTGTCCTATTTTTCCTAGGTTAGAGTGATGATTTTTTTTTTTTTTTCTCTGGTAGAGTTGAGAGAGAGTAGGGTACCTGGGGGGCGTGGTAGGAGCCTGGCCATGTTCTTCATAACCATGTGTGGCCAGTGTTGTTCAGTGGGATTGTTCATTTGCCAAGAAGTAACAAGGCTTATATTAGGCTCTGATTTTAAAAGATAGTAAATGCATTTAGAAAACTGGTCAGTCCCTGAGTAAAAACCCTTTTTCTTCCTTTTAGCTGCTACACGTGTTGGTGTTTCAGAATGGGTTGTGCATGCTCCCCAAGTTCAGGTGCTCAGAACTCACTTGCTGTAGAAACCAGCGCTTGGTTAGGTCTAGAAACAGGGTGGAATTACTGAGGTGTTATGTGGAAGACCTGTTTGTGGGGAATTAAGGCTGTGAAAATCACTTCCTTCCTTCCTTCCAGGTAGCTATTTTATGCCAGTTCCTCAGAGAAGTAGATTATAAAACTGCATTTAAGGCATTGCAGGAACAAAACAGGTAAATGTTACAAGAAAGTTTATAGATACTTAATACACCCTATGTGAAGGTGTTGGGTAATCTAACCCTGTGTTCTCTTTCAGTCACGATGCCATGGATTCTTACTATGAATACATCTGGGATGTCACAATTTTGGAGTATTTGACATGTATCCTTTCACTAGCCCATGGCCCCAGAAAGCTCATCCTGGATGTTCATGGCTGGAAAAGGTCCCTTTCCTACCCAGGTGTCTTTTCTTGACTCACCCTCAGATCTCCACCACAAAAGAGGCGAGACAGACAAGCGGCAGATAGCAGTAAGTGAACATGGAGCAGCTGGGGGTGCGGGATTTACCTTCCTGCAAACTGTCCTTGAAAACAATTGCTGCTTCCAGTCTGAATTTTGTTGTGTAATTCCCCATAGAGCCTGGGTGCTTATGTGAAGTTGCTGGTTATGGGATGGGGTGGTAGAGCCTGTTACAGAAGTAAAGCCTCCATTGAAGGAGGACAGAAAATGCTTAAGATGAAACAGCTGTACTTAGAGGGCTCTTGCTAGTGATGTCTCCTCCTTTGTTTTGAGATAAAAGCCATTGGGCAGACAGAGCTGAATGCCAGCAACCCCGAGGAAGTACTACAGCTTGCTGCACAGAGAAGAAAGAAGAAGTTTCTCCAAGCCATGGCCAAGCTTTACTTCTAGGCTAATGCTGGAAGACCGACAATGTGTGGAAGTGAAAAAACATCTGTCAAGACTTTATTTTTTAAATTCATTTAAATTTTTATACAACATTTACAGTCTAGTATCTTTCTTTTTAGAAATAAATGAAATCTTACAATAAACCCCTTATTTTTACAAATTGTACAGAAGGCTGGAAGCAACTTCAGCTAGTTCTGCAATGGCTTGTTTGAAGAAGACATGCATTCAAGTTTGCAAGGTTAGCGAGACTTTAATGGGGCGTGGGGTGGCACCTGACGCTCTAGTGCAGCTTTGTGGACAGCATAACGTCACGGAGAGCGTGTCCCTGGCTGGGGGCACAGGTAGGAGCACCTTGAAAGAGGGAGGAGGGCTGATACCCATCGTTCCCAGAACTGTCACTTCAGCACAGAAGTGAAGCACCTCATACACAGAGGTAGTGAAATATTCCAAGGAGAAAACAGTAGTTAATGCTGTTTATAAACACTGATAAAATACAGCTCCACAGTTAGTTTAAAATACTGTTCCTATGACATGAGTGGTTGTAGAGTACCAGCAGCTCGCTTCTCCCCATACCCTCTCCCCTTCTTCTCCCATGGTCTTGTTGAGAGGTGGTGGCTGCATCTTGTAAGAGAGAACCCCCTCCTTCATGGACCAGATTGCTTCCAGTTAGGGGCACTTCAGGAGCATGTTTGTTGCTTGTACTCTTACCTGAGGTCAGTGCTACACTAGAACTGAAGTTCATGGTGGCCCTGAAGGGCCACCTTCAATTCTCAGCCTCCTGTGGCGCTAGAATTTGATAGCGGGCTGGCTACGCTGTAATGCAAGGGCAGAGTGGTTTCAGAAGAGTGAACAGCTTACCCCCGGCTGCCAGTACACAGGGGTGACTAACTGACCTTACCAAGAAAAGAAGAAAAACAAGTCAAGAAGAGGTAATATGTACAAGCTGTCATTAGGTTCTCCTGTAGGGCTAGCCCCAGTTAAAGGGAGTTGGGGATGTAAGTTGAGTGGACAAACTGCCACTCAGCCATTTTTTAAAAGTTCCTGAAATTCTTAAGTTAGGAATGGTTAGAGGTGTCTGAGAATAGACCAATGTAGCTCAGGCTCCTGTGGCAGCCTGGAGGCACCCTTGGCCTGAAGCTTTTCTCAAGTCTCTAGGAAGACACAGGTCTCAATTTCCACCTGCTGCTCAATTTGATGCCCGCATTGAGCAGCAGTAAAGAACACGAGGCACCTGCAGTGTGGTCTTGTTCCAAAGCACCAAGTCCTGTGTCTGAAACTGTCCATGGTGTGGGTTGTCCACATCATTTCTTCTCTGTGCTTTTGGGAGGGGTTATTATTCCTCCTGTTGAGATGGGTGATAACTGACCTGGGGCAGTAGATGCTGCTCCACTGTTAACTTCTTCCTGTGTATCAGGGGAGGAAGAAGAGAGTTAATACCTGTGACAATTTCTACTTTATTTCACCAGTATTCCTCACAGTGCTAGTACAATTCAAGTGCTCCAGAGTTAGGATACTGAATAATTAAAAAAAGCAATATTACACAACAAAGTTAAACACTTCACCAGTTCTTTGCTTACAGCCTGCAAGTGTTACGGTAAAACACCTTTAGTTTATAGCACCATCAAGCAGGAGCAAGAAACAAAAGGTTGGGCACCACTGGCCCTGCTGGTTGAGGCGACACAGGCCAGGTGCGAGCAGGAAGGCATTTGTTCCTGCCTCAGGAGAAGGGGTGTGTAACACTGCAAACCTACAACCCACCTACCAGCATGTCCAAGTAATTTGTGTGCGTTTGGATATTATGTCGATCTTCTACTGCAACTTTCTTGAAGTTCTTCAGCTTCGCAGGGACCTTCTTCACAACACTGGCAAAGGGAACCATCCATTCTACACACTCTGAAATGCTGTCCCAGTCCAAGCCTATGGGGTAGAACACAGCGATACGCATAGAAATGGTGGGGGGAGTTGCACAGCATTCCAACAGGGTTATAAATTTAAAACAATAACAAATACTGCAGATAAAAATCAAGGAGCATCCTCGCAGAACCTCCCAGCATTCCCATCCTTGTTACTTAGTGGTGTGGTGGCAGAGGGCAGTGAGCACTGGTGCCCTGAGCAAAGCAGCTCCCTGGCCATGAAGCGTCCTGTTGCTCTCCCAGGGAGGCTGAAGTGACTTTGTCATTGTGAGCTCAAGACTTTGGTTCACACTCTAAAAACATACACTATCATTCACAGACTCCATGGTACCTCAGGCAACACACCAGTGCTAAGTGATCCCCCCCACCCTATAAGGGACAGGGTTGTAGGACTTAAAACACAGGTTAGTTGAACACCACTGGCAGCTGAGGAGGACTAGTGGCTGACTACATTTTGGGAGAAAAAAGTAGCCAAATAATGTACAGCTAACGATCCCCAAAGCAAGCAGAAGTCATGCAGCAGTAGCGTTAGCCCAAAAGCAAGAAGGATAAATCTGCCTTATTTGCTTAGCCAAGACTATGCTTCTGAAAGCATTTCCTTCTTTTCTGAGTCTTTGTAACATCTGAAATAGTGGTAGGAAGGAAGTGAAATTAGAGGGGAAAAAAACCCCACAGAACAGAAGAACAAACTATTAGTGTGTGTGTAGCTTTTGCTCTTTGGCAGACTGGCAAGCCAACACACTCTTGGCAGCCGGAGGCACGTAACAGCTTTCAGAATTCCCTGCCTGACAAGACCAAGCTTTACAACGGCTTCTTACCTGAAGCTTTCTTAACTACTTCAATTGAGGTATAGTGGCAGAGCGCTGCAGCAGCTAGTGTTCTGTACTGGAAGTCCAAAGAATTCACATCCAGAATACACAGGTCTAGGAGCTGAGCAAATAGAGAGAGGAGGAAATGAGAGTTACAGATTTTCACAAGATGACACTTTCAGTATAATCCTGTCTCAAACTGCAGTGCGCACAGCAGTCCTCCTACAGCCTACGCTCTGTAACACGGCTCTGCTTTTTGGCATCAGTTGCAGGCATCTAGTTTATTTTTGGCATCAGCTGCAGTTAAAATGGCCCTCTCAGAGTTGTGATGCAAACCAGTCTGCACTTACACCAGTGACACGCAAGACATTCTGCTTGCACTCTTAGCAGAACTCCAGGAATGTATTTTCTTAACTTAAAGCTAGCAGTTCAGTGACTTGGACATGTCTGCTCTTCAGTGAGCGCCTCTGAGGCTGGGCACAACACACGCCCATAAATACCGAACCACAACAGTTTCAAAATAGCCAAACCACTCCTCAGACTGCCTTTAGGTGAACACAGAAACACTGTTACGGATATTACAGGTAAAAACAGTTCACTGTCCTTGTCGGCTTAAATCAGCCAACCCTCCTCTCAGAGCTGTTGCCACTGGAATGCACAGCCATTAAAAAAAAACCAAGATGGATTTCTATTTTTCCTGTGTACAGAGAAGTCTTAAAATGTGTGAGGGTAGGGAGACAAGAAACACATGGGTGCTTGTCCTCAAAACGTAGCATGAAGTTCTCTGTTGGTCAAACTTTTGCATTCCTTAACAAAGTAACAGGTGAGGCGAAACAAGGAAAAAGCATTCTTTCATGGCTTTGGGGTACAATGTTGAGTCGTACTTGTAAACCACTCCAAAAAGCATTTTCCAACACAGCTCACTACCTACCTGCGCTATCTGAATGAATTTTTCCTGAGAATACTGAGGTAGCAGCACTTTCGGAACATCCTTCAGAGCGTCCACTTGAAGATAGAGGTTCAGCCACGAGACGATCGTCACTGGACAGAGTTCCCATTTTAAAGCCTGCGAACATTGAACAAACAGGTAAGCACCTCTGACCACATGAGGATAGTTTTGCGCCCCAACCTCTCTTCCCACTCCTCCCCCTCTGAGGGTGCTCAGCTTATTGCACAGATCCTCAAAAGAGACTTAACGATTACGTACAATTTCAAGTACAAATACTCATTTTCAATTGCATTCTCACTACATTTTGAACAGGCTGCGTTACTATCAGCACAAAAATGGATCTCTCACCCCCAATGCCTGTGCAGCTGGATCTCGCGTAACTCCCCCACTCAGGAGGTGGGAAAAAGGAGTATTTCCCCCGAGCCCCCAGGCCAGTGCCTGAACCTGCAGCCGGTACCACCTAATGAAGGCCCGAGTAAGGAGTTCTGTGATGGTGAAGGGGGATCCTTTCCAACACAAGGAGCACTGAGTGGTGTTCGTTCTTTGCCTGGCTCTCCTCGAGGACCCTGTGCCCAGACAGCAAAGGGCCCCGGCAAGCGCACTGCGCTACAGCGACAGCCATCTGCTCTGTCCCGTGGCTGGCTGTACCCGTTAGAGCCTTTCCCTTCACATGAGCAGGAGAAACCTGTCCTTTTCAACAGGCAGGGATTTCAACCCATCAGGGGCCTTAGAGGTCCACTGCACATACAATGACGGTTTCATTGTTTTGCAGAAAGAGGGACAAACTAAACATGTTCTTTTTCTAAGCAGATAAACAACACCAAACCACAAGGCTCAGCTGGACAGTCTTTCAGCTGGCACTTACAAACACAGCAAAGTTATTACCTTTAACATAATAAGTTCCATTCTTACAATATCATCTTCACTGCAAGCACCATCAGTGACATAAGCAAATTCCTGTATTTTAGGAGCGTAGATTTCCTTTGAAGGGAGGGAGGGGAAAAAGCAAAGATTAGAGTCCCTTACAGTTCTAAGAAAGCTTGAGAAGATACTGACAAATACTTTTCAGTCCATACTGGAATACTAACTTTTCTTACACTAGAATGGTGTTTCGCTCATTACATGAAGTGACTTGAAATTTACAGGATGAGGAGATACTAAAACCAAGTAGGTTCTACGTTACTTATTGTAGAACATGATAGATTTATTGCAACTTTTTTAGCTTTTGGGGAAATAAATGCTGACCAAGCAATGAGAACAGCTTTCATTTTGACCACTTTCTACTCAGCTATTCCAGTTGATGTAAAAACATATACCATCCTGATTCTTGTACAGCACGCTGCGGTGTTAGAAAAGGCTTGCCGATACAGGCTATGCACAATGTCAGTTAGTGCCGGTGTAAGTCTTGTCGATTATAGAAAAAGACAAAAAGCTAGAAAAAGATGAGAGAAAGTCCCACAGCCACTGTAGCTGGCAAAATCCATTGTGCAGAGCTGGTTAACAAAAACACTTGCCAACCCAGACGTGCCAGCTGGGGCCACGTGAAGGTAGGTGTGTTAGGGAAAGAGAACTTGCCAGCAGAACTGCCACTCTACCAGCTGGCTCCACTGCCTGATGCCCCACGCGCTTCCTTAGGACAGATAACTGCTGTAGGGCACCTCCTCAGCTTTAGGGGCAACAGCTCGGTCGGGGGGGGTTCAAAGTATAAAAACTTATATCCCAAGTTTTCCTCTCAGTCTAGCCTACCATCACCTACAAAAGGAGACATACAAAATTACGCTGTGGGCTCGCAGATGTCGTGTGCGATATAACACATCACCATCACTGCACTGATCATGTTATCTTTAAAAGGAAAAAAACCAACCCTCTGCTAAATGGGTTTAAAGGGGGGACATCAGCCTGATGTACAGGCAGTTTGAGACTTCGGATTGGGTTTGTTCGAGTCTCCCACCCATTCCTGAGACTGTTTGCCAATTGCTGTACATTTGGAAAAAGACAGAACAAACAGAAGCTACTCCTAGCCCATTTGCATACCTTATAAGTTTATGTGGTCTCCTTCCCTGCTGCTGAGGAAAGGGAGGACAGAGACCACACTCCAAGAGATTGACACATGCACAACTGGAGGAAGAGAAAACAAATTTCCCCTTCCGACCTTCCGTGTTGTATGTGCAACATCAATTTCAAAAGATGCAGATGGAAGAAACAAATATGTTATCCCTGTCTTTTTAATTATTCCAAACTTAATATTCTCCTCCCTGTACCACAGCTTCTTACCTCAAGTTTGGAGGCAATGAATAATGAGGTAATTCCTATGAGCTGAAGCATGCTCTTGTTAATGTTCTTTTGCGTCAACATGAATCTATCAAAAAAGTCTTGAGCTAGGTAGAAGGTTTCCCTGTGGAGTGCATACACCTCACATACCTGCAACAGGGAAAAAAATAAATCAGTTTTCTGTTAAAAAACTATGTACACACATTGGAATATTGTGGATTGTCTATGATACACTAACATAACTCCACAGCATACTTTTTCCTATCTAAATAGCATCCAGTTTTCCTAAAAATAAGCACAAAATTTTCCATGGAAAGAAGAAAAGTCTTATGGGGGGGCTGGGGAGCGGAACAACCCCAAACAGCAAAACACCTCACTAATTTGCTTAAGACTACTCTGGGCTCAAACCTCAACTTGAAGTTGCTGAGCATATTCCCCCTGTATTCCAAGTAGGTTGTCCCAGGGCAGAACCACTAAAAAACTTGAAGTCTTTGCCTCTACAGCAAATAAGCCTGGAAGCCCCCTCCCAAGGGGGCTCTGCAGACAAGCCAGGAGCTGTGCCTGCAGCCCCTCATGCACACCGACAGCCTCGCTGAGCAGGAGCAAAATGGCAAGAACCGCGATCTGCTCCGTACGGTTGAGGGTTTGCCTGGCAGGGAGAACTTCTAATGCTTGCATTGTATCAAAGCGGTTCAAATGCCAGTTCAACAAAAAAAAGGAAAGGAGACTGCCCAGGCCTGGAAATCTTACACAGGGACCTATTTTTATCTCTCTAATCTTAACTGAATTTGGGTGGCTCTACCACAACTCCAGCTTATCTACAACTCTGTATCCCTTCCGCAACTAGAAACTAGTTAGATATCTATAAATTACTTATAATCTACATACAGCCAACAGGAAAGACTATCCCAGAAATAGATCCCAAGTCCAAGCTTCTTGTCCTGCTTCATTATTTTGCTTGTATACAAAGTCAGAATAAAACCTCACTACTAACTAGCTATTTCCTAAGACAAGGTTGAACGCCCATTTGCAAACTAAACCGCCTTCCTGACCATCAGAAATGCAACTGGTTGGCAGTAACACCACAGCTTGTTCTTTCAGACCTGATCTAATATTTGCCAATTGATGTGCTACTCTGATATTATTAACTGCTGCACCAAACCAGATTCAGAACTAAAAAGGTACAGACCAGGCCCACCCACGAACAAGTGGCATAACTTCTGTAAAAGTGGATTGCCCAAACACAAGCAATAATTCTGGGTCACATTAAACAGCATCTCAGTTATGATGTTACGGAAGACAATGTTAGGAGCTACTGGACAACTCTCAAAGCTGCTGGGATTTTAATCCACTGAGGCATATAGAATTGCTGAGCTGGACAACAAGAAGGGGGCCCTTGTTCACATTTTTGTTTGGAAATTGGATGATTTCCTAAGAGCTCAAGATATTAAAAGAAAAAAAGCAACAAAACACAATGTAATGGTGGTATGTAAATTACACATTAGAGGAAGTAGGGAAGTGCACAACTGGAAGAGTTTTTATATTCAGACTATATTTAAAAAAAAATGCACACACTCCTTTCCTTTCCCTTGACATTCCCTACTATTAGCATTGTTCCACCAAGGCAGCAAGAGCACCGCTAACATCTGCTTCCTTGGAGTACTTGATATGGAATTGGTAAACCCACAAGATCCCTTCTGCTGTTGGGCAAGGACTGCATGAGTCAAAGGCTGCTTTTGGCAGTGGTGGCTGAATACACTCAATATTCTTGGAGACGCCTCCAGAACATAGGTCTCTCTTTACAACACTAATCCTCTTTTGCATAGGCTGCCAAAATTGAGAACATCCATTTTGTTTGACAACTGGAATACTCTGAAGTACAATAATTAGGCTGGAATAGGGATGATTTGTTTATCATTGTTTTCCAACAAGAGCCTCTACATCATGAGCCTTCAGATGTCAACCACTAATGCACTACTTTTGCTCACTTCACAGGATAGAATTAAAAATTTACTAGGAAAGTCAGAAAATAGTGTCAGGGCTGACATCCAAGAACTCTTGATGTAGGCGGGGCCAGGGTGGTAACTCAAGTCCTCAATCCAGATGAAGTTGTCTCATGGCTTAGATATAGTCTAAGATGCAAAGGTAGAGCTCCATAACTAATCCATCTATAGGATTTCCAGTATAATTGTCTCAAAACTAGATTTCTCCCCTTCCCAGGAAAAAAGTGTGGCAAGAACAAATATTTAGTGGTCTTGCTTGCTGCCCTGTGTGGAAGGTTCAGTGTCTCCTGCCAGGGAAGACTGAATGTAGCTCACCAAGAGGATCAAAAGCAGTAACTTGTAACCCTTTTGTTGCAAACTAGTTTTAGCATTTACCATACAGTACATTTTGCTGTTAGATCCTTTACATAAAAGCTGTACTTTTACCTGCCTACTTCACAGGCATAACGCGTGGCAAAGTAACTAAAAACACACCTCTAAGAGCCAGTCTAACAGTATCGATCTCATGTGAGGTTGCAAACTAGAATGTAGCGACGTGAAATGTTTGCAATGAGCGTATCTGTTCTCCTTCTTCAGGATGTTGAGCCAGACATCTTTGGAATTTCCCCAGCTACAGAATAAAGTTACACAAAGCATTATTAGAGTATATATACACCTTCACAAAAGGAGTATAATGTTTATTGTTTACAGAGAATCAGGAACAAGAAGAAAAATTCTGCATACTAAACAATCCTTATGGTAATTAGAAAACTGCAGGTATACTTTGAACACTTTACATCAGTGTACAGCAGCTTGCCAAGATCATCAGCAAGTCCAGTTTTATAGAACAGCCAATATAACTGAATGTGTGCATCCCAAAGTTGCACATAAGCTAGAGTTTCCTATTTTGCCTAGTTAGGTGGCTGTACCAGAGAGCAAGATAAAAAACAAACCCTCCCCATAAAAAAATAAACAAACAAAAAAAAACCAAAACAAAACAAAAAAACACAACACGAAAAAATCCACCCCACTCCCTAGGAAACACAAAACATACAAAGTTGTCCGGTTTAGTTTGAGAAAAACATTTACAGATAGTGTTTAAAAGTCACTCATCCATCCCTTCCTTTAGGCTCAGAAACAGGCTATTGTGAGAAAAACTGAGTTATCGTTTATTGGTAACTTATAATTTATTAGCACTGAAGTCTACTTGGGAAGAAGATGCCTGTACCATTAATATGGCTCTGTTTTAATTTGTAATTATTGTTATCATTAATTGATGTGGAGTTTTTTCTTGTATCAACTTCTCATCCTACAGTTACTAAGAGGGACAGCACATCAACCCGCAATGCCAATTTCCCACTGAAATTTTTGGAATTATACATTTACCTTTCCCCAAGCAAAAGCACAGAGAGATTAAGCAGACCTGATCCCTAGTATCGCCTACAAATTCTAACCCAGATCAGTTCCATTCTGCTGCCACCATAAGTTAAAAGCTGGAGAGATACTTGCTTGTTTAACACACAGTTCTCCCCATTTAAGTGGGCAGGCATTGAGAAATCTCCTATTATGATCCTCCTGCAGCAGTTAGGAAAGTGTGAAGAAGGCAGGAGAGTAAATGATGCCCTTATTCAGCTGATCGGAAAGGATGGAGCTCAGCTTTACCAGATGCCTATCGACAAGAGGGAAACCTCAAGGATTAAACCCCTTGCATGGAATTCTGTACCTGAACATATCTTTGGGATCCAGCATTTTCCAGCAACTTGCTAAAGAAGCGCATGAGATTCCTCATTCACCATCCTTTTTTTTTTTTTTAATATATTTTTATTTTTTAAAAAACTACTTTGCACTGAGCTTTCCAACATGTATAAAAATGTGATTTGCTAGGTATAGAGAAAAGCGTACTCTTCTTTAAAGCATGGTTCAGCAGGCTTGGGAGTAATGCTGGGAAAGAAGATCATCTGAGTTTGAAACCCACTGAAAAAGAGTGAAAGAGACCTATTGCTTTGCACTGAGGCAAAACATCACCATGGGGCATCTCCCAGTTCTGGTCAAGTTTTGGCCAGAACAAATGAAAACATGAGGTATCTAGAAAGGTTCTCTTAAAGTAAGACTTCATGTTCTGCTCCTCTTCTCATTCACCTCAGCGGAAGTTTTCCCTGATGCATTTCAGTAAATTTAACAACTCTCTCATTAAATACCAGGCTGATGCAAACAGCAACCGGGGTGTTAATCTAACACACCTGAATAGCTAAGAAATTCAGAAATCGAAAAATCCAATTTAGTCAGCTAATCTACCCCTCTGCAGAAGGGAAACTTTCTAGAACCCTGACTGCACCAAGCCTACTGCGTTGCCTTGGCAAGCTACCTGCACAGCAATATTGCTACAAGTTTATTTGCATATTTGCACATTTTTAAGTTCTTAAAGAAAACTTTGCTTAGTATTTTTTTGGTCACTCACTTCCAACAGCACTGAAAGAATTTTAGTTTAACTGTTATGTGCCTCTTAACTACTCAGACTCTCCAGTCTTAAGTTATAAGAGGACAGCTCTGAAAGGCAAAAGTTATCTGTCCAGTGCATTTATAGTATCAGGGTGGGAAGGGGGAACCCACCAGAATTCCTGTCCTTTTTTTGGACTTCAAATTTTTTGTGGGATGAGGAGACAAGTAGAGGTACGGGTTGAGAACTGCCCACTATTACACAAACACAATGCAACAACAGTTCAGCATATTTGACAAAACATCAACAGCTGCTGCAGCTGGTAAACTTACTTGAGTTCCGGCAAAGGTGATGGATTTATGAAGAGGTTTCTGAACCTATATTTTTTGAATCTTGAGAAGTCAGTGGTTACTGATTCTTTGTGAGGTGTTTCAATAATTATGCAAGGTGAGATGCCTCCTGTTATCGTGGGCGGCCAACAACTCTGCAACATATACAAGGTATCTTTTAAATGCTGATTTTACTATGAGAGCAAGGAAGGCAAGAAGCAGATTACAGTAACAACAACAATATATGTAACGTATGTTAGTCTTCTTGGACCTCAGCATCTATTCAAGTGCAAAAACCAAGAAAGATTAAATGCCAACAAAGCCTTTTGTAGCCAAGACAAAACATGTATAAACAAATTTGATAAATTTGGGAAACTCAGCTTCGAGGAAGACAACTGTCTTTAGCTTATGAACCCACAGGTTCATAAGGTTGCTGGTCCTATCTACGCAGAGGAAAAGAAAGGAGAGGGTGGAGGTTCTACTGTCTCTCAGTGGAAATTCAGCAACTTGTTATCTTCCAATTAAGCACTCCAGGGAGGAGCCACCCATCTCAGCTCCACAGCTAGATACCCACTGAGCAAGCAGCAGCTGTGAACTATCTCTGAGCCTGCCAAGGCCAAATATGGGATGCAATGACTCAAAAGGAGAAGAACCCAAAGCTATGCATGCAGAAAGCTTCAAAGAAGGAATTCTAGATTACTTTAGTTAACTCTGTAACATGTTTCACTAATAATTATTTGGTTGGACATAACCAATACAAGTAAGGAGGTATCACATGCATAGAGTACATGCAATGCTGTAATGGCTGACAGCCTTCAAAATGGTGACACAGAACTTTAATTATAAGTTCTGTGGAGTTGGGGGGATCCCATTCCCAAAGAATGGCAACACCTGCCCCTCACAGAAACTTTTCCATATAGCTGTTTTGCAAAGTAAACTACATATGATTTCCTCAGTATAGCTCAACCTATTTACAGCCAGACTAAAGTACCTGAATAATGAAGTTACATATTCCAGCAAAATTGATCTTAACAGCACACAGCCACAAGAAAAGGGAGATCCTGCTCCTCCTCCTCTCCTGTGATTCTCACTGCCCAAGTCTCACCCCTTCCTTCTTTTGTCAGCTTTGATGCTTGTCAGACCCTCTGCTGGACTGATTCAACTCACTAACCTGGCAGAACATTAATGCATTCTGTAGTGCCAAATTAGCAAGCCAAACGTGCATACTGTTTCATTTAAAGAGAACCAAAAATGGAACAAGGCAGGGGATAGAGCGCATGGCCAGCTATCAAGGCAGGAAAGAAAGGGGAGCAGGATTTCCCCCTTTCGGCAAAGGTAGGGGTGAACCTGTGTGTCACAACTAAGTACAGCTGGCATACTTAGACAGCATATTTTTTCCTCTACACAAAGTTTGCAAAGACAACTTCACAACCAGAAGAGTTTTGCTTCACCGTAGCTGTTGGTGTCATTTGCTTTACAAACAGAATAACTCCAGACAAGATTGTTTGCAAAAGAAAGTTACATTATTTTGCCAACCCACTTCAAAATAAACAACTGTAAAGCCCCTCACTTGGTTTAGGAGTAAACTGTTAAAACACATTCCTAAGCTGATTTAGATAATCAAAAGAACTATTAAATGAAAGTGAAGAGGGCCTACATGGTTATGAGTTTTCTTAACTAAATGGCCATGAAGCCACATCCCAAGTTAAAACAAGTGCAATGATCTTGTTTAGACTTGCCTCTAGGCCTTACCTACTCTGCATGTGGAATTATTCTGAAATACCTGGTTTTATTCTCATTTTTACACCTAACCTTAATCTGCAGTGGTTTCCACATTGAAAGACCCTTTATGTACAACAAAGCTATGCATAAAAAAGCAAAAACATATATGAAAAGATGCTAAGGTGCAGAGCTCTCAGTTTTTAATATCCGAAGGTAGAAATTTCCCGTATTCAATACTTTCTAGTGTGGAATGCATGCCTTCACACCCACCAGCATAAACCAGATGGGCTCCCTCACCTAGTTTGAGCTGATAATCAGGATTGAATTACCTTAATCTCATATTGATGCTTTTTAGCAATTTTTCCATCTTCTCTTTTCTTAATCTCCTGCTGAGAAGAGACACACACATCAATACACTGACAATGACCAGCATACCCACCCCTAAAGCTAAAGCAAACTGTAGCTACTCCTGCTCCACTTTCTAACTCAGCTAAGTAAAGATTCTCCCATTCAAATGCACTGGAGAACTTTCATATTATCAAAACTTTTCAAGTTGCCCAAACCAGTCACCTCTGCTGTTCTCTTTTTTCTGGGCTGGAGGTGTTCTGGTGCCTGCAGTTCTTGTGGAGACTCTTCTTGACATGACAGCGGCTGCTGCTGCTTGGCTTGCAACCGGCTACTGCAAAGAGCAAAAAGACATTAGATGTTAACAGAGCAGCAGTTGTTAGAAGAATGCAGATAAGCTTGGTGTATTATGAGGCTAACAGTTTACCTGCGTCTTGACATTTTCTTTGGGTTGTAAGATCTCCACCTGGATGGAAGGAATAACATAAGTTCAGTTAATGTATCCTCAAGAAGTCAGGATCAAGTTCCGTACTGTGCATCACAAGTCACATCACAAAGAGCAGCAAGGTTTACACAACTGAAATAGAAGGGCACAAGTATTTTAGTAGTGTAAGGAACGCCTGGAGCAGAGGACGTCTGTGGTGTATAACCACAGGCAGCTCCGCATCCTGCTGGGAGTTACACCACTGAAGTGGGTTATGCAGGGATGCCCACCTATGCCAGCAGTTTGGCTCAGGCTGGCTGGGCTCGCCTGGCCCGTGGGGGGGAGCTATAAAGGGACATTTCCCACGGAAGAAGATAAGGGGGTGTTCGCGGGGCTGTGACCCCCCCACACGCTGCAGCCACACGTTTTGCCGGCGCAGCGGCTCCCTCCGGGGCGATTTGGGGGGCGGCCCCCCACACCTGCCGGGATGGGCCGTGCCGAGCCGTGCCGCCCGCCGCCGCCGCCCGCGCTCCCGCCGCGCCGGTTCCGCGCCAATTTGCAAAGAGCGGGGAGGCGGCGGCCTGCGCCGCGCAGCGCCGGGCCGGGCAGGGCCGGGGGGCGCCTCGGCCAGCCCCGGGGCGCAGCGGGGTCAGGCTGGGGGGACGGGGGGCACCGCCGCTCGCTCTCCCTCCAAAAGTGGCCGAGCCACCATCGGACCCCCCGCTCCCCCCTCCGTGGTTCGTGGGGTGCTGAGGCGACGCGTGAGGGGGACAGGGAGGCGGGCAGGACCGCGGCCCCCTCCCCCGCGCTCCCGCCTTGCTGCGAGCGAAGCTCCCTCCAAAACCTGAGGGGGGAAGGCGGGGGGGGAGGGGGGGGCGATTGCCGGGGTGGCAGTGCCGCACACCGAGACACCCCCCACACACAGCAGGACACCTCCCCTCAGGGGGGGACACCACACAAGGGGGGGACACCACACAACGGAGGGACACCACACAACGGGGGGACACCACACAACGGGGGGACACCACACAACGGGGGGACACCACACAACGGGGGGACCCCCCCGGAACCCCTCAGCGCGGGCTGAGGCACCGCAGGGATGGGGAGATGCTCCCATCG
Source organism: Phalacrocorax aristotelis (assembly GCF_949628215.1). Lineage (NCBI taxonomy): Eukaryota > Metazoa > Chordata > Aves > Suliformes > Phalacrocoracidae > Phalacrocorax > Phalacrocorax aristotelis. The sequence continues at coordinate 142,352,366 of NC_134277.1, forward strand.
GTCACCCCCTCGCCGAGCCCCTGCCCTGAGGGGAAGGAGCCCCGGTCCCGCCACCGGGATGGGGTGAGGGAGGGCGGGCGGGCGGGTAGCGCGGGCCGGCGATCGGGGTCAGCCCGCCAAGCGGCTCGGCCGGCTTCCCCGCCCCCACCGCGCCCGTCTCCCTCCAAAACCCGGCAGCCCGCACGCCCGCCCCCAATCCCTCCCGCGGGGCTCTCTGCCGCCGGGCGTCCCGGTGTGTGTGGGGGGCGGCAGGCGATGGCGGGCTCCCTCCGACACCCCGTCCCGCCACCCTGCCTCCCGCCGGCGGTGCCCGCCCGGAGCCATCGCCCCTCACAGCGCTCCCTGCCCCGGCGGGCACCCACCCCCCGCCTCTCCTCAGCCACTCTCCCTCCAAAACAGTGCCCGGGCGGGCAGCCCCCGCCTCACCGCTCCCGCGCCGCCCCGCTGCGGCTGCCCCCCTCACACCGGCACCCAGTCTGCCGGTGCCTCCACCGCTGCCATCATCACCATCGTAACCACCATCGCTACCGCCACCACCGCCGCCACAACGGCCCCCCGCCGGCGGGACCCCCTCCCGCCACACCACGCCCCGCGCACCTCCGCCGCCGCCCGGGCCGCGCTGCTCAGCTGGCGCCGGCGCCAAGTCGCTATATAGCGCGGCCTGGGCCCGCGCTGCGCATGTGCGAAGGCGGCAGACAGCTCCCCCGCCCGCCGACCGCCCTCCCGCCCTCCGCGCCCCGCTCGCCCCAGCACCGCCCATTCAGCCGCCGGGCAGCACCGGGACCAGCGGCTGCCCCGCCGGGACACCCCCGCGTCCTGCCCGCCCCGGCTCTCTTGGGGGAAGCGTCCCGGGAGAGCGGCGGGCAACACCGGGATGAGCTCTGCCGCCCGGCAGGAAGAGCCGCCCGCTGTCCCGTCCGCTCTGCCCTCGCCCCGGCCCCGCTGGCGGAGCATCCCCCCGCACCATCATCCCGATCCGCCGTATCAGGGTCCTGGTCCGCTCCCGGGTCCCGCCGGGGCGGCCCCGCACGCCGCGCGCCCGGCAGGGCACTGCCCGCCCTAGGGGCGGGGCCGCCGCCCAACTCCAGCCAATGGGAGCGCGCCACTCCGCGGCAACGTGCAGCGGGCGGCGGAATGTAAACACGGCTCGCGCCGCGCGCGCCCCGCGCTGTGCCGCCCCGCCCTCAGGCCGCGGCGGGAGCGGGGCGGGGCGGCTCCTCCCGCCCGCCTGAGGGTGGCCGCCGGCAGGCTCTGTCAGCGGGAACGCGCTCCCCCGGCCCCACCGGCACCGTCAGCCCGCGGGCGCCCAGCGACACCCCCTCCCTCCCCGCGCCACCGCCGACAGCCCCCTCCTGTGGGACCAGCCCTCTGACATTCCACCGGCACCCCGCGCCACGCGTGGGGGGGTGTCAGCCCGCTGCCCGCCACACGGCTCACCACACAGGGATGGCCTTCACCCAGGTGCACCCCAGGAAGGCACCCGGCTCCGCTGCGAAGGGCCTAGGCCTTCACAGCTGAAACCGTCCCTGGGGTCCTTTCTCTCTCCTACATTTTTGCAACATGTTTCACCACAGAGAAATTCATCCCATCAGGGAACAGGCCTTGCCCAAGCACAGCCTCCATGGTCTCCCATGGACAGCCTTGCCCAGTAGCTTTCCACACCTGTCAGCCAGGCTGACCACCGCACCTCAGGATCCCACCGAGCCCCAGGGCAGCAGGTCTCACCATGAGCAATTCCCTTCTCCATCAGGAGATGATGCTGAAGGGCAAAGCTTACCCTCAGTGCCAGGCACACCTCCCAGTCACTGGTAGCATCGCTTCAGGGTTGTGTGGAGTTTTCTTAACAAATACCTTAAAAAAAAAAAAGAAAATCCACACTGATCCAAAAGCAATGAAACCCCACAGTACCATGTACTTAGCAATGCTCTGAGCACATGTTTTTCCTTAAAACACCCATGGCAGGGGCTGTGCGTGGTGGCAGGCCCTCACCTCAACACAGGGCACCTGTGGCCAGTTTTGCTGATGAGAAGCAAACCGTGCTTTCCCTCTCCTCTCTTGCAGTGCAGAGCACACATGCTGCAAAACAGCACAAAGAAAAGCTGCAGCTGCCTTCAAGTAAATCCACCTCACCATCATTTTTTTCACTTCTGCTTTTTCTTTTCCCAAGTGTAACACTATTAAAGAGTAAACATAGTTTTTGCCTCTAAATACATATTATAGTAATTAAGCATGATAAACAGGTTTTGGTCCTTACCTTCTTACAGCTTTGCCATTTTAAAGGGCAAGAGAAAAGGCAGCACAGCCCAAAGGCAGAGATGTTACAGTAGGGTTGCTAACAGCAGATTAACAGGTCACAAGTTTTGGGCAGCAAGGGCCATCTCTCAACTGCAGGTGCTTAGAGCAACTGGCGGAGGGGGGACAATGATTCCTGCAAACTTCAAGTAAAGCAGCATGCATGACAGACACACAAGAGATATGTTGCAACTATACTCCTGAGCTCTGCAAAATGCGTGTTCCAGTTCCTATCATGAAGAAAATCTGCTGGTTGAACACTGTCATCTGTTCAAGCCCATTGACGCTTAGAAACAATCTTTGTCAATTGTCTATATCAACTCATTTCAAGAAGTCTAACTTATATCATAGGTCAGGATGCCTAAAGTAGACATAGCCTTATGGAGACAGTTCTATTAGTTGATCTCCACTGAAGTCCACCAGCAAGATAATCCTGCTGCCTGGAAATGCATCTCCCACTCCACAAACTCCAGAGAGAAGGTAGTCTCCTGAATTTTGGGCAAACTTGACCTAACTCTAACCTCAGGCCTTTTAACCGACTTGCTGAAGTTGAAACCCTACCATAGCTGACTTGTTAAAAAAAATTGGAACTTCATGAAGGGGCTAGCAAGAGAGGAGAGACAAAGTATCTTTTTTACTAAAAAACCTCCACGCCTCACAGATGCCAAATTAGGGCTTGGTGGCAGCCAGCCTCCAAGCAGCAAAGCTGTTTTGGTGCAACAGGAATAAATTCCATGGCACATCGTGAAAGGAGAATACTGCAAACAATAGTTGCTAAAAATTTAATGGATCAGGTCTGCCATGAATAGGTCTCAGCACAGAGACCATAAGGACAATGCTGCTCATTTTTCCACACCTTTTAATGTGAGCTGCTGCAGGTCGCATGCCACCATATTTGTGGTTTTGCCTCAGTAGTGGAAAATGTACTGGATCCTGTAAGCATTCTCTACCCTGCCAGCAACTTCTCCCATAAGTTTTCAGCAGTACAGAAAAAAGAAAATCCAGAAGCTAGCATGTAATAAAGTCCTGCTGCAGACATTATGACTTTATGCAAATTATGACTTTAATGCAAGCTAATGCACTAACCTTTTGATGTGGCAATAAAATTAAAGTGACTTAGTCCACACTGGGACATTTCCAAGTGAGTTTACACACCCAGTACATCCTCTTTCATCATGTGGATGCCTCCTTAGAGGGGATGAGTGTAAAAGAGAGAAGAATTTTTAAGCTTCTAGAAGTACGCTACAACTGCTAAGCAGTATTTGTGCTGGGATCTGGTAAGTCCTTTCAGATTAGTCTAGTGGTTGGTTTGTTTTTCCCTCCAATAACCACTTCTAGGTATGCTCCAGAGAAGGTATGAACCCCGTTGGAAAGGTAGGAATTACAAGACCTTCCATACAAGTTTACACAGCTGAAATTTCTTTTCTTGGTTATCCTTTTATGGTTCTCTCTGAAGAAGCCCCAAGCCTACCAGGAATCTACAAAGCACAGGTCAAAAGCTGTGAGGAACAATCCATTTACCAAGCGTGCTTAATACTGCTCTTCTCCCAGAGCTTCTGAATCCACCTGGTTCTTCCCAAGGAAGGGAGCAGTATTTCATTATAAACATTTGCACGTAGCTCCACTGTGATCCAGGCACAAAATAGCGCAGAATATTTCCCCCCCCCCCTCCATGTTCCTACCTTGTTGCTGTAAATATTTTACTATGGTAATATGCTTGGACTGCTGGGCTTTGTCCTTTTGAGTCACAGCCGTGTTGTCAAAGCTATTCTATAACTTAAGGGAAAGGCCTGCTCCAAAACTCTTGTGTGGATGAACGTTGTTGTTTTTAAAAGAAGTTTTAAGCTTTTTTATTACAGAATTGCTCCAGCTACATAGCTCAAGCAAAGCACCATTAAAGCTTTACACCCCTCCTAAAGACGAATCCTTTAGTAGCAAGTTGCACCCTTCCCAAACCAAAATGTTTTTCTTCTGCTAAATAGCATGGAATAACTTGAAACCCTGATGTTTCAAACCCTTTGTTTTCTATTAGAACCAATAATATTCTACTACTTTCCTTCTTGTCCTACTTCAGAGACTTTTTCAGACAAGGCGTGATCCAGTTTAATATACATCAACGAATATTTTTAAGACCTTACAAGATTGACTTATTTTGGGTTTGGTTTCCCCCACCACCACCTCATTTGGAAGGGAGAGAGCCCATATTACAGTTATTAAGAACCTTTTAGCTAAAATACAACACAGAGTAAACCTTTCAGTCATAAGCTTGTGAATACCTCTTTCTAAGGTCAATAGCAGCAACAGAGAGCACAGGCAATGACCAGCTATTGGTAAACAGCCTGTATGACAATCAGTTCAGTTTAAGACAACCAGTACTAAGAATTATTTTTATAATAGAGGAAGAAAACTCAAGTAGAGATCAAGAATAAGTTAACAGTTCCCTTAAAGTTTGGAGGGTCAGACCTACAACAGTATAGCATGATACAAGGATTTCCTCTTTGACTTGATTTTTTTCAAGGCATAGTTTTAAAGGAGTGGAGGAGCAAGGAGAGTGAGAGTTACCAACCTTTTAAACCTGCATTCAGAAGTAGATGCCATCACTTCCCAGCAGTCAGAAAGCAAACCAATAGACTCTGTCTCAGGAAGAAAGAAAGAGACTACTAATAAGAGCCAGAAGGCAATGTACTTTCCTCAACAGTAAGAAACTTGGAATAAACACCGTCTTGTCCTGAAACTCCTTTTACGCAGGAGACACTTTAGCCATATGCTGTCTGAGACCCATACCCTTTCCTGTAGGTGAACATTTAAACTCCCACTTCAACACAACAAGGGCGAAACACCTTTAAAGTACAATCCTTATGGTTGATATCCTGAACAAAGCCCCCAGTCAAACACCAGTAAGGAGGAGCATCTCTGCAGTGCAAAGCAGCACCAGTAACTGATAGCCAAGCACTGAGCCTATCTTCACCTACCGCTGTGTTGAATCTCCTGTTTGCAGCTCAAAGAAATAAGACCCACCTTCCTCATGTTTTCCAGCATCTCTTCACCACTGGACTGTAAACATGACACCTTTTGGACCAGGAGATAAGTGTAGGTAGGGGAAAAGAAAGAATCTCAGGTCACAGAAAAGAGCCATGTAGAGCACAAGTAGGACAACAATACAGTACTTTCTAAAACCAAAATAGATTAACTTATCCTTACCATTACCTCCTAGGGCAGGCAGCACGTTAGGAGACACACCCCTCCCCCCTGCTGCCAGGAGAAGCAAGCAGCTGGTTACAGGGGAGGGGCCTCTTCTCCCTGGCTCAGCCTCTGACCTAGCAGTGCATGTGGTTCCTCATTCAGATGGCTCACATCACCTCATCAGACCTACCGCTGCTGGCCCCTGGTCTCAAGACTTTCCCTGCTGAGTATGAAAGGTGAAGAGTGTTTACTGATGTTGCCCCAGCTTCCAAGCACTGTAGCAAACACCTTTTCAACACTCGGGGACTAAGACTTAAAATTCTCCACAGCCCCAATCTTGGCCGTTGATGTCTCTAGAGGCAAAGGTGATGTGCAGGAGATAATACACCATCCCAAACTGCCCTCCATTAGTAGATCTTTAGTAAAGATGTATTTACTAATTCAGCTGTTAGGCAGTTTGTCATGAGCTGCAGAAGCCAAACCCCTCTCTTTCTTCTCCCCATACAAGGTGGGGACAATACAAGACAACTCTATCCCAGCTAAAACCATGACAATCTCCTATTCCTCAGTCTCACACCACAGACAGAAAAACTAGAGCTAGAGCTGAACTTCACTGCTGGGTGTAGACAAGGGGATACCTCTGCCCATGTCAGTCCCCCCTTTCTTAACCATGATCTCATCATCTTTATTCACCTTGCAAAAATTAACAGCTGTTGGTCACTACAAAAGCCTGAGGCCTCCCTCCTCTTCCCCACCTTTCTCTGCCTCTACTAATTCTCAGAGCCCCATTTCAGGGAATCTGGTATTCTTTTAGCACTCAGAAAGGCTGATTTTTTGGCATTATTATATTTCTTATTACATTGCCTGACTAGGTCATCTTGCTTGGACACAACAATGTGAAGGCTGCGCTTCAGGAGAAAGCATAGACTTACGGCACAGCCCATGTCTGCATGAGATCTGAAGTCTGCTCCTGGCCACTAGCCTAGTTTTGTTACTCTTACCTGGCTTTTCTTTTTGGCTATTATTCTTTTTCCTTAGCTTGCCCATGAAATTACAATATAGTTATTTGCCTCATTAAGGTATTTGAGCGTTCAACTATCAATCTGCCCACAAAACTTTGGAACCAGTCAAGAGACTTTAACTTCTGAAGTATTAGTTATGCAGCAGTAGCTCAAGGATAGTATTTTGATGAAGAAAAAGGCTGGCTGAGAAACAAAACTTTATACACATCCTGTTAAGTCTCAGTTCAGTCTTCCACTTATTCTAAGACTGAGCTATCACAACCACATGACGGGAACAACAGTGCCACAGCAGCACTGGCCTCTTCTTTTGATGAGTCATTTCTACGTGTGTCAAAAACCCTGAACCCTACTTGCAAGTATTACTGAATAATGAAGGTAACAGCATTTTGTGGTTATAAACATGCACCAAAAGAAGTCGACGAGACAAAGAAAGCAGATACTGCAAGACTCAGTGAGGAAACAGAGTACCTCCATCATTGTTAAGTGTCAGAGAACAGTAACTAGTACACTAGCTTCATCAGAGACATACAAGGATTTATATGAACAGGAAAACTAGAATGTAAAATGAGAACTTAAGTCAATATGTTTACATTGATATGAGCCTTTATATTAATGTACTTGCTTTGGCACACAGAAGTTTTAAAAAACACTAGTTCATGATATTTTGGAAAGTGTCCAACATAAATTTAAAAAGCTGCATTAAGTCTGAACTAAGCACCCCCAAGAGGAACACTATCAGTATAGCTATGTTAGGTTATCTGTATGGATGTGATTACACAGGCATAATTGGTCAAACATTCTCCTGCAGAATACTCTACGGCTCTCAGCATAGACTTGCTGCTTTGATAAATGTACAAGTCACAAAATCTACATTTGAAAAGGAGAGGTTTTACTCAGTGCTTCCTCTGAGAAGATGGATGCTTTGTTGCACAAATTCCATTTCATCGCTCAATTAAATAGATCATTTTCTCACCCAGTTTGTTCAGAGGGAGAGAATCAAGTCAGGGACTACTTGCAACAACTCAACCCACAGAACTCCATGGAGCCCAGCAGCCTGAGTCAAACGTGTGAGAGTGCTGGCTGATGTCCTTACAAGGCCACTCTCCATGATCTTTGAAAAGCCACAGATATCAAGGAACCCTGATGATCAGAGGGGAAAAAAATATTCACACACATTTTCAGAAGAAGCCAAAAGAACAACCCAGAGAAGACAAGTGAGCCTATTACTTACATCTGAATGGAATTCACCATACTTCGTCTTGCACCCACTGCCTTTTGTCCTGTCACTGAACACCACTAGAGGAGAGTCTGGCTCTGTTTTCTTTACTATGCCTGTCAGATGTTTAGATCCCCCCCAAGCCTTTTCTTCTCTAGCCTAAACAATCCCACCTTTCAGCCTCTGCCCATTATTTCTATCTTCAATCCTATTGTCATTTCCCGGGCCTCTTGCTGGGTACACTCCAGTATGCCCATGTCTCTCTCGTACTGAGGAGCTCAGCACTAGGCACAGCACCCAGATGTGCCTCACCAGCACTGACTGGAGGGGGAGGATCACCTCCCTCCGCCTGCTGGCAACACTCTGCCTACTGCAGCCCAGGAAGCTTTTAGTTGTCGAGGCCACAAGGGTGCACTGTTGGCTCACAGTCAACTTGGTGTCCACCAGGACCTTTTCTGCCAAGGCACTTTCCAGCCAGTTGGCCTCCAGCCTGTACTGGTGCCTGGGGTTATTTTATCCCCAGGTACAGAACTCCATATTTCATAGAATCATACAATCATTTGGGTTGGAAGGAACTTTTAGAGGTCATCTAGTCCAACCTCCCTGCAATGAGCAGGGACATCTTCAACTAGATCAGGTTGCTCAGAGCCCCGTCCAACCTGACCTTGAATGTTTCCAGGGATGGGGCATCTGCTGCGGGCTGAGGGCTGGTATATCCTAGCCAAAGCTGTGCCAGGGATGGTTCTAGAGCTGTTGGGCTACAGAGGCTGCAGCATCCTCAGGTACAAGCAGGAGCCCAGAAGAATGCAGCACTTTTGGAAGGAAAATATTCCCCTTGCTTAGGGTTAATTTTTGTTTCCTTAGGAGATTACGTGGTGTTTTTTTCCCAGCTGCTGAAGGTATATCCAACCTATCAGTCTCTAGCAAATTAGTGAAATCCTGGCACAGGTTGCCTAAAGACGTGGTAGATGACCCCCCCCGGAAACTTCCCAGTGTTGCACTCCATTACGTTCCTGTCAGTCCATTTCTCTAGTCTGTCAAGGTCCTTCTGAATGGCAGTACAGCCCCCTGATGTATAAATAACTCCTGCCTTCTGCAAGCTTCCTGATTTACGCACCCTGCCCCATGACCCAAGTCATTAATGAAGGTTTTTAACACTGTAAGATCCAGCATTGGTAGGATACACCAGCAGCAACTGGCCTCCAGCTAGGCTTCATGCCACTGATCTCAACCTTTTGAGCACAGCTGAGCCAGTTCTTGATGCACCTGCTGCTCACCACCTACTTATGTGGTCCATGATTCATCAGTTTGGGAGGATGTTATGGGAGACAGGGTTAAAATCCTTGCTAAAAATCAAGATAAACAACATCCACTGCTCTCCCCTTAACCACTGAGCCACTCATTTAATTGTAGAAGGCTGTCAGGTTGTCAGGCATCCTTTCTCCTGCATAAATTCATTCTGGCTACTCCTAATCACCTCCTGGTTCATGTTTGGAAATGGTTTCTGGGATTATTTGCTCCATCATCTTACCAGAGATCAAGGTGAGACTGAGTCTTGTAGTTGCCCCTATTCTTCTTGTCCTTCTTGAAGATAGGAAAGACATTTGCTTTCTTCCAGCCTTCAGGAATCCTGCCCATTGCTATAACCTTTAAGGTAATGAGAACAGCTTCACAATGACATCAGCTCCTTTGCCAGTCATGGATTTATCCCATAGATCTCTGTATGTCCCATCTCTTTAAGCATTCTTTAACTTGATCCTTCTCAACCAAGGGCTGATCTTTCTTGCTCTAGGCCTTTCCCACCAGCCTCAGGGGCCTGCAATTCCTCAAGGCTGGTCTTACCAGTAGAGAGCAAGGCAAAGAAGGCACAGACTACCTCAGCCTTCTGCATGTCCTTTGTCATGAGGACTTCCACCTAGTTTAGCAGCAGGACCATGTCTTCTCTGATCTTCCCTTTGCAGCTGATATGCATATGGAAGGCCTGTTGTCCTTCACATTGCTTGCCAGGTTCAGCTACAGATGGCTTGGCTTTGGCTTCCCTAACCCCAACCCTGGACATTTGCACAGGGTCTCTACATCGCTTACAGGTTACCTGTCCCTGCTTTGACCTCTTGAATGCTAACAGCAGCCTTCCATCCAGATTCTTCATGGCAGTCCATGGCAGGAAGATGGAAGGCAATGGGCATGAATTGAATCTCTTAAGAGAGGTTCAGCCTAAATAAGGAAAAACTTTCCCCCCTACCTCATGCACATTTTAAGCAGTAACATGTTTTTCTCTCTGTCCTGTTCACCTACAGCACTATCGCATGCTGATCAGGAAACGCAGCAGTTGGCAGAGATATGTAACGCTCCTTAGACCATGCATTGCCACTTGATTAGCAATGCAAACTGATTCCCAGGACTTCTGTACTAGAGCAACTCTTCTGAGATACTCGGCCCTTGTACCTACCATACCTGATACGGTGCTCAGGCATTTGGATTTTGACTGACCTGTAACATAAAAGAACAGACTGACAATTTTCAATAGGCCATTTTTTATTGAGAGTTAAAAGCATGTCTCCCCATGGTGTGCAGAACGCACTATGAAAACAAAATACAGAAGATTGTTTTAGTAAATACACACTGGTTAAGCAATGCTACTTTTTGGCAAAGTGCTGTATTTTGTTGTTTTTCAGCTTGTGTTAAACTATTAAAAGTAAGAGCCAGGACATTCTTCCATATCCAAAGGACTGCTACAAATAGAAGTGGCTCTGGAGAGAAGCTGCCATATATGCATAGACTGATGTACAGTATTAATCCTAACTGAAATGTCCCTTTTGAATCTTCAAGTTTGCTGTGTAGAAGGCACAGTTTAAAATGCAAGTCTGTCTATTGACCAATACATATGAAAATAGTTTCAGCAAGATTCATGAATATCAATCAGTATGAGACAGTGCAAGGCCTCCACTTTTACAAGAAAAAAACCACACACACTTTAATACAATTCAAAAACCATATAAAAAGCCACATAGCTCACTATTAAAACAGAAAACCAAAACAAATCTAATCGCCCAATAGCTCCAGGCACAAAACAGGGCTAGATCAACATAAATATATAAAACAAATTAACAAAAAGCCATTGATGCAGTACTATCTCACACAATAATATGGTTTCCAATATTACAAATTGAGAAGCACAGCTTTGTGCAACAAAACAGTTTATATCCTGAAAGATATAGGTTTTCATCACCAGAAAGTCATCTAGTAATGCAGTATAAGATGATCAGTATCTCCCAATTCTAGGAGCAGTCTAAAGTTGCATTTACTTGCCTACTGAGAAGAACAGACCAAGGCTCTCATTGTAATGCCTGGGAGCCTTATACTCGCAACTCCATCTCCCTGTTAAGAGTTAAAGGATTACTTACTCCTTCTGACACAGGGAGGTGGAGACTCCATCTTCCTTCATTTCACTTTAAGAAAATTAAAGCTGAAGGAAAGTAGTTACTTTCATATAAAGAAAAATAATAAAGGAAAGCAAAGAGTTTTCCTGAGCTAGAAAGTTGGCAGTGAGGAGAAGGAAGTTTAAGCGGGGCAAAAAAAGTTGGAGTGATAAAGGTGGATAATCTGAGGCAAGTAAGAGTACCTGTGAACAGATGAGAGACTGGTGAAGCTACAGCTATTTGCAGATAAACCAGAGTATGTGGACCACAAAAGAATTGTTGTATGGACATGGGCACATACTGCTGAAAAAAGTACTAACAAATCTGTTTTGGAAATTCATGACATGACCATTTCTATTTTCTTTCACTGTCCATGTGAGTTCAATGTGTCTTTAAAAAAAAGAGACTAGTATATCCAAGAAAGCACCTATTGCTTTTGTACATTTAACTATTTGTCAATATCCCTTTGCAACAAACCTAACTAATCCCAGTAAAGCAGGACATCTGCAGTGAAACAGTGTATGGGGAACAACATTTATAACCTCTAAGTATGTGCCACAACAATTCCAGCTCCAGAATGTGCAATGTTACCACTACATCAAGGTTAATCCAAATTGTTGGGTTTTTGCTTCAGTGAAATTGAGGTGTTTTGATGAATTTAAAATACTTCATAGGTCTGGAATAATTCACATTATTGATCTTGCCTAATCTCAAAAGGCTCCTCACACGACTCCTTATACTAACTTCTGTATAAGGACTACTGGAAGACATAGTTGAATGTAATGTTAACACTTTAATGCCCTAGGCACTAAACAGAAGGAAAAAAACCCCAGTAAGTCACATTAAGCAGTGACAGAAAGGAGGGATAACCTTACTTACATTCCCCTCTTCTTTCAGTGCAGAGTTCTGCTTCCACACTTCTAAAGCCATTTAATCTGCTTCCCAGATTGATCTGTTGGGGTTCAGCATGGCACGTGGCTGCTGTGTAATACACTCTTTTGTTAACAGGTGAACTTTGCTTTTTTTTTTAAGTGCCTGCCAACTTCCGAAACATCTTGCACAGTGTTCTTAAGAAAGCCACTTGTTAGTTTTGAATGGCTTTTCTTTCCTGTTGGCCCACAGAAGTGCTATCCAGTCCTTCTGCCCCAAATGGGCTAGGAGAACAACCACTGCCAATCTATCTCAATTTTTATGCACCCTGTTATCACTGTGTTTAGTTCTGTAAGACTGTTTTTCAGCATACTCTTCTCCCTGCCACACACTGCCCTTCATTTCCAGTCACAATTAACTCAGACTTCATTTTCAGAGAAAAAGAGAGAAAATTAGGAGAACTGCTAAAACCTTCCTTCTAGCTACTTTTGAGCTACTCTCAATCTGTAAATATGAGACTATCTAACAGCAATTAGCAGCTCAGAAATAACCATCCATCAGCCTGACTTCTTTAAAGAGCAGTCAGCTACTGATGGGATTAAAAGAACCGTCAATCCACCATTTTTTCCTTTAACTAGAGATTAAATGAAATAGGGTAGGCGAAATATACCTTTCAAAGACCGAAAGAAAGAGAAAGGAGTAAGAACTTGAGCTGTACCAAGTAAAACCCAGTTCAGCTCTCTGGGTTGTGCATCTGCACTTAACCCATAGGTACACTTTTCCTTCCATTCCACTGAGGTACTATATCTGTAACACCAGTGCCGTATCATACTGCAACAATATTTGGGGGACATTTAACCCTTTACTGACACCCATATTAAGTACCTAACACACCTACACAGACTCCACTTACACAAGCAGGTACTAGGCAATTTAGATTAGATGTCCTTCTTGTAACAGTTCAGAGTAACTATGTAATATCCACTGGCAGCTATAGTATTTCCTTGTTAGAAAATAATCGTATATGCTGATTACGGACAGATACACAAGCTGTCAAGTACTGGTCTTTAAAGCATAGGGCTAACCTCAAATTTTCTAACTCCACTTTGATTAACGCAAAACGTAACTGATTTCCATCTCAGTTAAGTTTCTTTAAAATACCATTTAAGAACCCATCTATACATCATAGTTTATAAAACAGCACACAAACTATCATACTGATAGGCTTCCAAGACATTGACATTTAACATCAACGTTTAGGACTTGCTGCAAGATGTTCAGAGATTTATGTGTCGTTTCAAAAGAATGCAACACTAGTTACGATTGTGTTTGAGGGATTGATGATCAGCTTCAGATTGACCACACTTACCTATGCATAAAAACAAAAGCAACGTAAAAACAATTAGACCATAGATTAAAACCACGAGAGCCATCAGTAATTGAACTGACGCTGGCAAGGCTGGTGAACAAACAGTCCATTGTGCTTGATTTGCCGAGAGTGGCAATCCCTGGTGAGGTTTTGGCGACGGAGACCGTTTCTGTTGAGATAGTGTCTTCCATTATGTTCTTTTATCCAGTGGGTAGGACGAAAGCTCTTGGTTTTTTCCAGAAAAGTTGAATGAGTAGCAAGAGCTGTGATGTAGCAGTGAACACGCTGTCCTGTTTCATTTTGGGCCTCCAGTCTAGAAATGTAACAAGCAGGTATCAGTCATTCCTGAGCTGTGTTGGAAAGACATGCAAGCTATAGAGAGCAAGAGACATGGATATCAACATCCAGCATCTCAGAAGGGCACCGTTAATCTACTGGGACTGATATTTGGGCTGAGGCGAGGTCAAGTCAGTTTAGGAAAACCACACTGGCAAGTAGCGTGCAGCACTGCTAACTCACTTTTAGTGCGAAGAGAACACAATAGCCTTTGGACTTTTGGCATATTACACTATTAATGCCCTTCCTTCCCCACCCCACCTCCCTAAGCCCAAGATGCAATACAGAACAGAAATATAAAGCAACGCATGTCACACTGCTCCAGCTTTAGAAGACTTGGACTTATCCACTAGGCAAAGTTTGGTTTAAAAATCATCTTGAATATAGGTGGTTCAGCCTGAAAGCAGGAGCACACTAATGAAAGTGTGTTGGGATTGCCAGCCACGCAAATAAATCCAAACAATGTTCATGCAGAGGAATAGGAAAGATAGAGCAGTTGTGACACACATGGGAAGTAACTTAGAAGGACTGTTCCTCAACCAGCCCTCTAGATTTCATGAGCAGAGAGTCAGCAGTTTTGGCAAATCCTTACTCCATCATGCACTAGTGAAAAACAAACCAGCAGCCTATGCAAGCAGGGAATGACATATTGAAAAAGGACTTTCCTACTTAACAGAACAATCACTAGTGTTTCCTGAAACTTCCAAAGTAAAGCTAAAAATAGCCTGGCAGTTTTAAAAGCAAAGTAAATCCCAAGCCTGAGTGCCACAGCTGGTGTGACATCAGTGGCACCAGAGTTGCTTGCCTTCTCTCTCCCCACCCAGGGTCCAACGACTAGCTGTCCACTCAGCGGTGCCCAGGAAAGATGTCTGCAAGACCAGGAGCTTGCTCAGATGTGAGCAGGAGGTCTCTTGGGAAGTCTGTCAGCATTAGCATGACTCTATAATAAAGTCTCTTCTGGAAGAGCTTAACTTGCATTTATTGTATGATGTCTCTGTAGACATAAGTCTGGTCTGCCTTGCCCATGGTACACCCTTGTAGCCTTGCTCTCAGGGGGGCTGCAGGTGCCTGGCAGAGAAGTGAGATCTTCTGCCTCCCCTCACTCCACACGGGAGCAAAATACTCCCTGTCAGCAAGAGAATATTCCCTCCCTTCTAATTTTTCTTTTAAATATTCAAATCCACTTGCTTTTTGGCTCCTTGGGTAGCTTAATATGACCAACTGAAGCCTACATATTCTGGAATAGCCATGTGTGACATGCTGCTTTTCCCTTGTTCATTCACTGGATACTGTCCTACACCTGGCACTTGAAATATGAAGCAAGAAATAAGAAAACAGCACATCACAAATCAACTCACAGTGCCTTGTAAACAAGTTCTATGCAGATTACACCAGTTTAATTTATATGACGGTGCCTGCAAATATGGGGCTACTGTTTCCTATATGGGGTGATCCCTTAACATGTTCAACAGTGCTAGAGGTGGAACTCCATATGAAGTCTTTCTGGGGAAAGCTGTAAGGAGCTATGAGGCCACACCACCTTGTGTTATTAGAATCCGTATTTCCTAAGCATGCCCTTTCTGCATGTCATTAACTAGCAAAGGACATCAACTGCTAATACAAAGTGTTGTGGTTTGTTATGGAAAAACATGACTAACCTGACAAAACAGAGGAGGTTTAAACAACAACCTTTTGCTTTGAATTTAAAAGGAACAAGTATATTTCCTCCACAAAAGGAAGAAAAACTAGTTGAAGATATTTATGCTTTTTCCCTTCTTATCAAAATGTCTTCCAGCGCTGGTTTGCAAACCAACACTCTCCTCCTTGCCATCTTAAAGCAAAACTGGGATAGCAGAGGTGGTTTGAATTAGGTAAAAGGCCACACGCTCTTCCAAAACGTAGCACTTTGGTATCTTAGTGGTTGCTTTTGGTAGCCTGATGCTAGCAAGCCCCGGGCACTAAGAGAAGAGGGTGATGAGCTTCCATCAAGATTGTCAAAATGTAATTTTAGAGGGGCTGTGTCTAAAGCCAGACCGCTGCTACACACATTTGCTGTTGCACCCCCAGCATCTATTCTGCTAGAAAGCGTAAGTGTCCTGCTAGTTGCGCTACGGAGCCAGACTTCACAAGAAACATTAAAAGGCTTCAGACCCCACCCCAATTAATATTTAAGTAATTTTTCTGCACTTAGCGTTTCAGCTTGTTAAAGCAGATGTAGTTAGGCTTGATCAAGTAACATCATTTGGCACAGAGGTTAGTCCTAAAACCAGTATTTTTTTGGCAGACAAGGCTC
Source organism: Phalacrocorax aristotelis (assembly GCF_949628215.1). Taxonomy (NCBI): domain Eukaryota; kingdom Metazoa; phylum Chordata; class Aves; order Suliformes; family Phalacrocoracidae; genus Phalacrocorax; species Phalacrocorax aristotelis. The sequence continues at coordinate 142,368,366 of NC_134277.1, forward strand.
TAGAGGAAGCAGTGTTGCTAGCAGCCTGATCAAACAAAGCACTGTCCCAAAACAGTAGTACTTACTGTGCCAGTGTGCCTTAAGCAGCTTTTCTTGGCCCTACAATGTTAAATGGCCAACCATTAAACCACTAGAGACTTCAAAACAGCTTTTGAAACTTAGTGCATTACCAGTGTAATTCATTTTCCTAGTTCCTGTAATCTACCTCAGCTTTAGACTTAAATCTACTCCCAGTTCTGCCACTCAAAATAGCTCTTATGCAAAAGCTTAGATCCTCTGACGAAGCAACAGCACAGAATTCACTGTGAAGAAACTTATTCATGCGCCAGCTGAGGATCACCACACCTTTAGCTTCCCAACACATAAAAGTAGCTTAACTGTACAGCATAATATAACATATCCCTCTCTAGAAGATTTTATACCAGTATCCCTAGTTCACAAGTCACTGAGAAAAGTCAGAATCTTACTTTGTGTGTTACTATCCAATATAATTGATATTTTAGATAAACTGATCTACCGTCTCTCACTAGGGTATGCCTCACAGCCTGCAGTTCTCTTGCAGATTCCTTCAGACCCTCATTTTAAGGGTCCTGTGTGCTCATAGCTTCCCCCCGATTTAAGTTAAGCTAGACCTTTGATGCTTAACATCACAAACTACCCTCCCCGAATATTTATACAAATCCCATGTTCTCCAAGACTAACAGTATCAGCACTACACTTCAATATTATACAGCAGCATATCATCTCAAAGTCACTCATTTCTTTCAACTAAGAACTTTATGACAAGGAGGTCATCAGAAAAGTCAGTGGGCATCTACCTACAGCAACTCTACCACTATGCTCAATTTTTTCCCCCTGTGTAACAATGCTTACTGTACCATGACTTTTTTTTGTCTGGTTGTTTCTAACTGTAGGCACCAGATGGGAGGAAAAGTCAGTCTTTGTTATTAACCAGGATTCACAAAACACCCGTTTATTTCCAATTCAATGAACACACGGGCAAGTGTAGAGTCATAATGGCAAAAATACTCTATTAGTACATGTCTATGTGCACTATACTGATATAGCTGTATATACTGGACAGTTAATATCAAAGCAGCAGTGCAAAGCAAACATGCATCTGCAGTAATTCCACATGGAATATTCCACGTAGGTTTTTAAGGACCACCCACACCCCCAAAAAAACTCCAACTCAAGCAGTGCAACCTCTTACCTTGCTAAAAGCAGAAGTTTGCAGTGTAATTTTTTTGACTTTGAGGGGAGTAAGCTTTGTGGACTATTTCAGTTTGCTTTTTTCCACAAGGCACCTGTGGAAAACTTTAATCCTGTCCTAATCTATCACCAGGTTGAGGAACAAAAAAAAAATACCAAACAGACTTTCCTGTCAGGATAGTTAAAGTAATATTTTTTTCACCTCACAAGGTAACTAAAAGGGTACTAACAGGTATGAAAATACACATAGCTATGGAGGGGGCAAAGTGCTTTCAAATCTATGTTATCAGCTATAGAGCTAACTGCCACCAACAGGAGTGGAACATATTCTGCGAGGGAACAACGAGGCTCCATACATATTCACCTCAGTGTCAAAATAGCATACCTAACTGTTTCCTGACATGGTCACCTTGTATAACATTTTTCTAAGCAGGCAGGCAGCCCTGACCACCCTACCCACCTTGTGTAGTACTCATCCTTTATTCACTTGCTCTGAAATAAGATGGAAAGCTCAGTATTAAGTGTCTAAGCTGATCAAATAGAACCCAGATATTTTCAGCAACAGAGGTCCTTGACAAGAGAAGTCAGGCATACCTGGGACTACCTGGGCTGTGAAACTCCTCATCTCCACACCCAGTCTCGTTAAGGCTGTGACAGGTATTGTGGACAGCATACACAGACATGCTGGGATGCTCTATTAGGAGGTTCTCCATCGGACTAGTTTCCACTTTGATAGTGGTTAATCCACCTGCAGTAAAACATGGGGGAGGGGTGATAAACCAGCTCTCCTCCATGGGACATGACTCAAACTGGATGAAGCAAGACTCGCTGGCCTCCGGCAAGTGTTCCAAGGGAGACGGTAAACAAGAGAAGACAGGCGAGCCATCCGTGGCCGATACTTCAGTGATGTCCGCTTCCTCCGTGGAGCAATTAGTGCAAGTGTCTGCTGTAGGTGGCCATTAGTCAGCGGAGAGGAACCCATGGACATTGGTGATTGCAGGAGGTCAAAAC